>NC_139461.1:215485833-216816666 GCF_057233095.1 Heloderma suspectum
AAGAATCAAACTTAAAAATACAATTTATAATAATAATAATAATAATGATAATAATGATAATATAAATACCAGTCTAACACTAGACTAATGCAATTAGCAGACATGAAAAAAACATACAGAACCAAATCTGTAGCTGCAACTTTGCTTGAATGGGTTACATTCCTAGTCCTTGCAAATTTCACTTGGCCACCATAGAATTTCAAGGGCCACCACAGAAACCAGCTATTAAAAACAGCAATTCCTGACATATGTGGTACGCACAACAATATCTAAATCGATGGCAAGTTATGCGTGGGAGAAGGAGCTCCCTCAGTTATCCTGGACTCAGACCACACTGGGCTTTGATGGCAAGAATCAGTACCTCAAATTTATCCTGCAAACACACTGATAATCAGTGGCACTCACATTGTATTTTATGACTTGTAACTAATTTGACTGCCATATTCAGGACCATGTGAAATTCCTGAGCTGTTTTCAAGAGGATTACCCATGTATAGCACATTACAGTAGACCAGTAGGAGGCAACTTGTGGCCTTCCAGATGTTTTGGCCTAAACTCCCATCAGCCCCTAGCCAGCATACCAATGCTGGACCAAAACATCTGGAGTTGCCCACACCTGCAGTGCAGTAAGGACCAAACTACACATTATGATAATTCCATGGCATGCAATTGTCCCTTACTCACAAGTAAGCATGCACCCCTGATCTGGATCAGGACCATCACATGGGAGAAGGGGAGGTTTAAACATTCCCCCCCAACCACTTCCTTCCCAATATTCCCCTCTCCAATGGGGTTTAAATTATATTTACAGAACACCTGCATTGGTCCTATGTTATTGGACTCCATCCCCTTCTTTCTTTTCTTTTTTAGACACTTGCCTTAAATGCATATTTATTTGAATTGTTCCCCTTCCCCTTTTCTTCCCTTCCTTGTTAAGTAAATCCTAACTGTTGTTTTCCCATTCTATTAAGTTGCTCACTTAATAGTTTTTCCCTCTTTTCAGTGAATAAGGCATCATACTCTATTTTAAGCCCCTGCCTTTATTTCTCCTCATCCATCTCACTACACTTTGAAACTAGAGATAATGGCCTGGCACCCACCTGGATATCATTTTAGCATCAGGCAAAGACCTTTTTATTTTCCCAGACTTTTCAAACCTCTGTTATATTGGTTCTATGCTGCTTGGTGTTTATTTTTAATTCTGTTGAATGTGACTCCCTTGTTATAGCAACTTCACTGGCTACAGGTCTGTTTCTAAGCAGAAATTGAACGTACACAATGAAAACAGAGAAATGTCCAGTGAAACGGTCCATTCACAAAGAACTGAGAAAGAAGACTGCCTCTCTTCCCTTATACAGGGCAAAGTTTACAGAACTCAGAGCACTTTTGTCTTGCTAAATTCTGACTACTTAGAACATGCTATGCTAATTCCTATCAGATGCCCTGAAGTGGAAGGGTATAAAAAACTATTACATGAATCCAAAGATGATACACAGTTCCTTGCTTCCTGGGAGCCCCAGTCGTCTCCAGTTATGGTTGCAGGGAGGACAAAACACTTCTCAGTAGAGGCTGGGGGGCAGTCTGTCTAGGCCACCATATATCCACACTATAGCAGCCAAGGTCATGTCTCAGGAGCCAATCAGCTGTGCCAGTTGGTCTCCTGGGGCAGAGTTTAGGACCAGACCAGAGGGAAAAACTACACTTGGGGCACCAGCACCTTTTCCCAGTAGCCAACTGATACACATCTAGTAGTGGGAACCTGAAGAAGAGCCTCTGTTGAAAATCTTAAGTGTATGGGAAGGAACACATGAAAACAACCTTCCTGTTTACCCTGGCCTCCCTTTTCCTCTATTGTTCCTGTGTCACATTTTAGACTGTAATGTCCTCAAGGCAAGGACCTGTTCTACTCTATAAAGTGGATGTGAGTTGCACAATGTTATTGTCTTCCACACTGTTATAATTCAGCTGATCCTCACTAACAATGAAATGTGAGTGCAAATTATGTGTTACTAACAGAAAGACTGCTGATATTCTTTAGTCACTGTTATCTATCAAGGATTTGTCCATAGCAAAAGAGGTGGGATGTTCCAGTGGATTTTACTGGCTTTGTCTGTATGCGGATGAATACTGTTTTTTTCTTAGCCCATGAGTCATCACTGGAACTTACTTATGTTAATTTTTTTTATTAGGCTTGTCAAGGTAATAGCCTATGGATGTTTATTCTGCAAAATGAAATGGAGTAAATCATCAGAGAAGTGGACTAAATGCAAAGAAAGTCACTGAGCAATGACACAGAAGAATAAAGTATTACAACTGAATTTATTACCCAAGGACTTTTGAGTCTGTCCTTGTTCAAAGGCCCCTTCTCTTTGGAAAGGAATGAAGATTTCTAGTGAAAATTTATTTTAAGAAGTCTGTTATGTGGCCACAATCTAGTAAGCACCTCTGGGTGCACAGGAGGACATATAAATACAGCCTTACCTTGCCTCAATTAAAAAAAATCCAACCCATATGTGTGGGCCAAGAAGCACAACTCCATACTTTTCCACTATGCTTCCATACTTGTTTCCATTTCAGTCTATGGAAGAGAACCAAAAAATCTTAAAATTTAAAAAAAAATCTGGTATGGATTCTTAGAAATATACTGTGTTAACGTTTGGTTTTAAATCTTCCCTCAAGATTTAAATGTTACATTTTGAATTTCATGTCATATTTGTGTTGTTTGACACTTTCCCATGATCATTTTCTTCTTCTAGCTCACCCAATCCAGCTCCAGGGCTCAGTGGGGCCTTCAACAAAGGTCCATCTGGTGCCCCCTAAATGGTGGTCCTCCCTAGGGTTTGGGGATCTGAGGGAATTACTCTGATGGTGCCAACAGCCATTTCCCCCTACCCCCAGCATTTCCTCAGAAGCTGACCCATTTTCCAGGGTGTTGCTGAAAACAAAGATTCAGTAAGGGTGTGGGTATGAGTGTACATTTAACAAAAGGAGAGCCCAGAACAGGCATAAACTGTGGTGTCTTCTAGGGCACCAGCAGCCACTCAAAGATGCCTCCAACAGCTGCCCAGAGCTGACATGAGCCATGCAGATCACCTCTGCTTTCCATTACATCTTTAATACTGCACTCTATAAGTAAAATGTCTTCAGCAGTCCTAATCACACTGAACAAGTTCCTTTGAAATCAGCAAATATACTTCCCAGGTTTATAAAATAAAAAAAACACAGAGATATCTTGTTAAAAATGCCTACTACTTTATGATTATTTTTCTTTAGTCAGGCACCTCACTGGGAATAAGCTGTTTTTGAAATGAAGTCAAACTACAGGCTTAGCTGGTCTGAGGACAGAGCTCTGACAGTGGGTCTTAAATACACAGAGGGAAGCTGAGAAAATTTAAATTAAATTGGCTCTAAAATAAGGCATGCATTCACTGTAGTGATGAAGGAGACAATTTTAAAAATAAAAATAGCTCCAGCATGCCCTAAAGACAGACTGAATATAACAGAATGTTCATCTTAATGATACATCCCGTGCATTATGTAACACTTTTTTATTCTGACACCATTAGACAAGCAGAGTGCCCAAATGGGTAGCAGTGAAAATTAAAGAGAATCAATTATGTGCACTGTTGTCAGAATTTGGCCCTTTGAGGTTTTGCTCTGCTCAAAAAACTCCCTAGGGCTCTTAGAAATTGCTTAGATTTAGTCAACTCCCAGTTCAAAGACTATATTGCGGCATACTCTGCAGAGCAATCCTTCCAGCTGGTCATCACAGACCTGGTGAGATTCTTTTGCAAGTTATTATTGAACACAGAAGTATATAGAACAACCTTCTCCAACCAGTGGCCAGGAATGGTGGGAAATGTAATCCAAAACATCTAGAGAGTACTAGGTTGAGAAAGGCTGAGCTAGAAGCTCCTCCCAACTTTCATATATTACATGAATGGTGAGAAGGCAGAACAATGTCTAGTTATTTTTTTTAAATAAACATATGAAGCTTTGCATTCTTTTACTACCACCTCCATAAGAAAGCTAACATTTGTAGGAGTAATACGGGGTTGTATGTGGTGTGATTTTGCTATTACTCAGTAATGTACATGGGCTGCGATCCTGAGTTTACTTCGGCTTCTGAGTGGAGTTCGACTCCAGATGTTCCTGTCAGTGGAAGGGGGTGAAGCTGACTTTCAATGCTTCCCCCTTCCTCCTGCAGCCTCTTGTGCCTCTAAATATCTGCTTCAAAGGGCTAGGGCACCCTGTGGAATGGAACAGCGAAATCAGCAGAAATTGCCTCCCTCCTCCCCACCCCTTCCACCAGGGAGATCCTCTACTAGATTTTGGTCCCATCCTTGAATAGAAGGGCTCCTTTTTTACAGCACAACTAGTCAGGATCCGAGCTATAAAAATGAAAGTGCTTACTTTAAAAAAAAGGATATATCTGCAAGAATATTTAATAGACTGATTAGCAGCCTCTGATCTTCTAAATCTTTTTTTTCATTTTGACAAGTCTGGAAGTAATAGTTCTTCCCCTGCTGGAAGGCTATAAAGGTTATAGTGCGTGTTCTTCCTACTGCAGTGTGACTTTAGCAAATCAGACAAAAGAAATAACATTTCAACAGAGAATGAACTATTTAGTTAGTTTCTCCCATCCTTAGCTTATAACAGCATGAGCTGGTTAAGGACTGGCAATCCTACTCTGTTTCCCTGCAATTAAAACTGGTAATTGGCATTGACACTGCAATCTGTATTTTATTATTAGCTGCCTTGTGTGCCATTTTTTTGGTGAAAAGGTGGGATAAATAAATAAAATATATTTTTAATTACCATTATGGAACTCAGCCTCCCTTCTCTTATCACTGCCAAAGCCCATAATATATGTCCTTGCCTGAAGTGTAAGATGCCTAACTTGCTATCTTCATCCTATGTTGCTCCAGGTAATATTTTTCCAGGACCTCTTTCATCTACCACATTCTCTCAAGTGCATCTACCCAACCTATTTAATTCTCTCATTCTCTTTAGCCTCTTCCCTACCCATTCATGTGCCCAGCACATAATATGAACTATGAATAATTAGTATCAAAGCATGGTTTGACGACATACAAAAAGGCCCAGTTCAGATGTAGTATTAAACCATAATTCAGTGATACATAAACAAGCCTCAGGATAATGAGCTTTCCCATACCGTTGTCTGGCATAGTTGCCAGGAAATCAGAAGCATCCCCTTCCTGTTTTTAACCATGGTTTCCTTTTATGTCTGAAAAAGGACAAATTGTGATTAATCTAAACTATCGTTTATTGAAGCAAGCCAGAATCAAACCTCTCATGGTGACCTGTTTCAACAAACCATAGTTTAAACTAATCAGAGCTCCCAGTTCAGAAATAATGATGCCAGTTGCTTTAAAATGAGAAGCAGATACATCTAATCTGTGCTGCTTTGCTGGGGAGAGGAAGAGGGGAACATGTGAGCCCAAGCATCACTGCTGCTTGTTCACACAATAGTAAATCATGGTTTAGCATTATGTCCAAACCATACAAAACAAACAAAAAGAGATTAAAAACTATTACATATTTGGAGTAAACTATCCTTCAAAGTAACTGAAAAGTCTTTTAATGCTGTCAAAACCATAATGCATGCAAGAAATGGTCAGAAACGCAATTAATGTTTTCAGCATTCTCTTTCTCTCCCAGCATGTTGTGAAAAATGATAAACACAAGGATAAAAATGGTAATTTACCAGAGGCAGCCATTTCCGCAAGTACTGATATTATGTATGTATGTATGTATGTATTTATTTATTTATTCAGGGTGCAATCCTATGCATGTTTAGACAGAAGAAAAGTCCTACAATGCCCAGCACTCTATAGATGGCTTGCTGGGGAATGTTAGGAGTTGTAGGACTTTTTTCTGTCTAAACATGCATAGGATTGCTCCCTCAGTTAGTTAGTTAGTTAGTTATATGGCACTATCCATGTAAATGTAGCTTTACAAAGAACAGGTTTGACAGGTTCCCAATCCCAAGGGGCTTCTATCTGAAAACAGATTACAGATGAAAAGGGTGGGAAGGGAGACAGGGAAAAACATATGGTTATTTCAATTACATGCCCTTTCACTTAGATACAATAACTATTGGTTTTTCAGAATGCTTCCTAGAAAATGTGAGTTTTAAGGAGGGAACAGACGTTTCTCAGTGGCCTTCTAAAATCTTAAGAACTAGCAGTAAAAGTAAGCATTCTTTACATTTTGAACATTTACTATAAAATATATGTAGATGCATTGGTTTGAAATCCTGACAGGGCATTCCAGTAATTCATTGCCTCATTACTAGTAGACTCCATAAACTATATTTACTTCACATTTACGATCAGCTGCAAAACTTCAAATAGAGAATGGCTAAAAATAATGTATGAAACTTGAACTTCTGGGATATATATTTTAAAATTTCACTGCCTCTATTAAGTGACATTTTGGGTGTATCTACACTAGAGACAAATAGAAGCCACAAGTATCTTAGGATCTGCAGTTCTTTGAAAAGAGCATGCGTGTGCATGCATGCATGAGTGCGCATGTAAGTATCTCTCCCAGTACCCTCACCAAACCACAGTTCCTTTTCTTCTACAGGGAAAATATGATATTTAAACCAGTATAAAAGGTTATGTATTTTGTACTAAATATATAGCTCAGTTTATGGTTTATGTGGGTTTAAACAATGAAGTAAAGCAAAGATGAAGAACCTCCAGCCTGATGTTCTCCAACTAGCCTGCAATAATGCTCTGTCTCACAATGAAAGTGTCATATATGTATTATCTAATTAAACATTATGGGTTGGACCCAGATTTACACTGGATCGACTGTGCTGGTGGAAGTGGATTTCCCCCTCCCTCTCATGGCAACCCCTCCACCCACCTGAAAATGCTACACAGAGAGTCAGGAAACCCTCCTGAATGGGTACGCTGTCATGTGGGAGATAGGGGGGATCAAAAAAATTAGGTGGAAGGACCTTCTGTGAGCAGTGCCCTTCCTCTTGCAGAAGGTCCCTTCCTCTCAGGGAGGACAGATCATAGATTCATCTTTCTCTCTCTCTCTCTCTCACTCTCTCTCTCTCTCTATATATATACACACACACACACACACACAGAGCGCGCACACACACACACACACAAGTATATGAATTAGAGGAAGAAAAGGTATTGTGTTTTCCTTCTATTTTGTAAGACCCAAACCATTTTTGTAGTTCAGGTAAGTAAATAAAATCCTTAAATTCCCTTTATCTTTAACAAAAGATATATATGGTCATTCACTAAAACCAAAATCAAGGTTTAGAATGTGAATATGGAATTATCTACCAAATCATGGCCAATATTTAACACTGGATCGACATACTACTAGAACTGGAAATCCATTCCATGTCTCTCTTTACAAATGAAGTATGTTAGACACATTAACAATTTTGTACCTTGTCATCATGAAAATCATGAGGTTCTTTTAGCAAACTGAAACACTTTCCTACAATGGCTCTGCTTAATTGCGCTCTTTCCATTTTCCTAAACGAGCTTAAAGAAAAAGAGGCAGATGGGAAACACAACTGCTGTGTGTTTACAATGGCCAATTACAATGGCAATTTGCACAACCCTAAATATTTGCACAGGCATATTTGTTTGCACAGCTTCCTGCAATGTTAGAATTATGGCTAGCAAGACTGTAGTTGCACGGCAGCTGGAGCACTCAGTGTTGCATATGAGCAAAGCCAACTTTGCTGTTGGTCCACAACTGATCTCAGATTAAATCAGAGAAAAGATACACCAGGAAGAACTTAATAGAACACTTTATTGAGGGCACAATCCTATGCATGTTCAGACGGAAAAAAGTCCTACAACTCCTACTATTCCCCAGCCAACCATACTGGCTGGGGAATGCTGGGAGCTGTAAGGCTTTTTCTGTCTAAACATGCATAGCAGTGCGCTCTTAGAGGTTTTCATTTTTAAGTTATCCAAATAAAATGTTCTGGAGATATGCTGAGGTATAATTCTTTCCACATGAGGGCAAGATTAGTGAGATAGCTTCTTCCTTGCTGCTAAAAATCTATGATTCTATGATAAATGAAAAAGAATACAGGAACAATTTTTCCTTACCATTTTTACTGATGTCAAGTTCTTTAAGATTAACTAAACTGGCAATGCTGGTTGGCAGGCTTGAAAGGTCATTGTCTGGGATACTCAGTTTACGCAGAGCTTGACAGTTGAATAATTGCTACAACAACAAAAGAAAATTGGTTATAACACTCCCTTTATATGTTAGTGTATGGTTAACATTTAGAGGCAGTAATAAATATAGTACAAAATACCACACATTTCTCATAGCCAATAACGACCAGTGCACACGCAATGAGCCTGATCTCTTAACAGCTGCTAAACTTTCTCCCTCCACACAGCCTCCTGAGAGTAAACCCTCCAACGCCACACCAAAAACTGCAGTGAAAACGTATGTCAACATGAAGGAAAGTTGACAAGGTTCTTCACTTAACCAGACTTCTTAACCAGAGTGGTTAAGAATACAGGACCTACCAATGGTAGAGACCGACAAAGTAGGACTGAGGATGCGGTGATGTTGGAGACCTCCAAGAACAGAAGTGGTGTTGGTACTGATTAGCTACTAAATTAAAGATGACAGTCTGTTTTTTCAACTTAAAAGGTAAAACCACCATTTTAATATTTTTTCTGTTATAAAGCTATAAAGGGAGGAGAACCACACCACATCAGAAACCTTCACTAATTCAATGAAACCGTAATGCAACAATATTAAAATCCAAGCAATGCATAACTAACATTAACACTTACAGAATGCTGGTGAACAAACTGCAATGGAAGTTAACTTCGTTTTAGCATCTTGCGTGTGAATTTGCACAGCTACTATTTGGTATATTTTATGAAAGGCCCTATCATCTGTTCAAAAATGCATTGCTTCAGAAAGTCTGAGAGCCACTGAAAAGAGACCATTCATTTGGGCTGGTGAAACAGGATCTTAATGCAAACCAATTTCCATTAAGAAAATGGTTCCTTTTGGAATGATTTTGTCGTCTACTCTCAGTCTACCTTTCAGGGAAAAAAATGATACGTAATGGCAACAATAAGGCAAGAGTAAGAAATGCATTTACAGAGAAATAAAATTACTCTGAAGAGCCATTTTAACAAGTACATTTTCTCAGGAAACCTTATTTAACTCTTGAGATATTACTATGACCTTGAACATTAACACCCCAGGGGGGATAACTAATCTGCAATAGGTTGGTATTCCTTTTAGGCAGGAGCCCATACACTGATAATGGTGGTTATTTAGGTTGCACAATTCTCTATGTCAACATGGTACTGAAAGGGTTAAATGAGTCTAATTCATTATGTTGATCTTGAAAACCTGAACAATGCCAACCTGGTCTTGGAATGATCAAATGAGTCTAATGTATTATTTTAAGAAGACCCCAAGTAGACCTCTGACTCATACTGATACCCCATATTTATATTGTGTGCTTGTACCTTAGAACACCTTTAATCCAAAAAAATGCAGTAACAGCCTGTGATTGGGGGGTGGGAAATGGACAACATGTGGTTTGAGCATTGCAGGTTTGAGCAGTGCAGAGGTATGCCAAGGATTACTTTTGTTTAAAGCCACCACCTGCTGATAAGAAACTGTGACGTTGACTAAAGAACAAAACACAGCTACTCGGTGTACTACTTATACTGGCAGGATGGCCTTGTTTGAGTCTATAAGCAACAACAACACGGTAAGAACAGCACCCTTACTTGATGGCTCAGCCATGACAACGATGATGCAAGTGGCTTTTTGTTTTAAAGCCAAGTGATAAGAAGGTACAGATGTCGAAGCTTCAAAGAACTTCAGGGGACTTTTATATAAACCATGTAGACAAGGGGAAGGCATTCCCATAACAAAATGTAGAGGCAAATATTAGGATAATGGGACAGGTGGAATCCTCACCTCTGACTGGTGAGTGGTGGCATTAACCTAACCATTGACCAGAGCAAAGATATAAAAAGCTCATGCCACATGTTCTTTGTCATAGCATAGATGTTCAAAAGAAATAGTGACAGCAAAACTGAACGTACCCTAACAACAAGTTTAGTAGAAGAGTGTTTAACCAGTGTGGTGTAGTGGTGAGAGTGTTGGACTGGGAGCTGGGAGATCCAGGCTCTAGTCCCCACTTGGCCATGTAAGCTCACTGAGTGGCTTTGGGCCCATCACAGACTCTCAGCCCAACCTACCTCACAGGGTTGTTGTGAGGATAAAATGGAGAGAAGGAGGTAATGTAAGCTGCCTTGGGTTCCTTGCAAGAGGAAAAAAGGCAGGATATAAATGCAGTACATACATACATACATACATACATAAACTATGTTGAGATGAGTGGCTTTCCTGCACATTTCTTAGGTTGCTAAAATTAAATAGTGTGTCAAAAGTTCAATTCAATTTTAGCCCCACATCATTGGCCAGAACTGGTGTTATAGGCTAAGACCTTCTGGTCCTCACTATCGATTTGGCTCTGGCTGCTATATTTTGTATAAGCTGCAGTTTATAAACTTTCTTCAAAAGAAATTAGCAGGATTCACACTAATTCCTACAGTAATATGGCCTTTTCCTTAATTCATCCAGGTAAGATTTGCATTGAAGTCAATGATTTGCTTCTGCCAGAAAATTTAAGCAAAGTAAGAGAAGTACATGCTATTGTTTTAAATTTTTACAAGTATTCCAATAATATTTTCTACATAATATAACGTTTAAATCACATCAAGGGTGCAATCCCATGCCTGCTTAGACAGAAAAAACGTCCTACAGTGCTCCCAGCATTCCCTAGCCAGACATGCTGAGTGGGGCATGTTGGGAGTTGTGGGACTTTTTCCTGTCTATACATGCATATAAAGCATGCGTAAACATGCTTTATTTTTTTCCTTCAAATATTTCAGGTCAAATACTTGTACATGGGAACAAAATATTAACATGGGGTACTTTTTAAAGCTTTGTTTACTAAATGCAAGCAAAATAAACACACCAAATTAGATCTCTCTAGGCAGGAATAGGCAAGCTGTGGCCCTCTAGATGTTTTGGCCTATGGCTCCCATCAACTTTAGCCAGCATAGCCAATGGTGAGGAATGATGGGAGTTATAGGCCAAAACATCTGGAGGGCCACAACTTGCACATCCCTGTTCTAGGGTATCAGAACATTTCCTGATGCAAACTGAACATTTCCCTATGCAAATGACCCTATGCAAATTAACCTAATGTGCAGTGCAAAATTTAATGCTAATTTGCATTAGAAAATTTTCATATCACTGATCTGGCCCACTTGCACTGGCTGCCTGTATGTTTCCAAACCCAATTCAAGGTGCTTGTTTTGACTTATAAAGCCTTACATGGCTTCCAACCATAATTCCTGATGGAGCACTTCTCCCAGTATAAACCTATCCATATGCTACAATCAACATCCTGCAAGTGCCTCCTCCGAGGGAGGTTCAGAGGAAGGCAACAAGGGAGAAAGCCTTCATGACAGAGGCCCGCAGAATGTGGAATGCTCTCCATAGTGAAATCTACCAGGCTCCAATACTGTCAACTTTTCAGCACCAGGTGAAGACTTTCCTCTGCTCCCAGCATTTGTTGGTATACAATTGATGTTTTTAATTTAGTTGTGTTATGGGGCCTGAGCATTTTAGGGCGCAATCCTATCAAGACAGGCGGCTGAACTCAGAGGCGACCACCTATCCAATGCAGGGCAGGAGAAGTGTGGAGGGGATCATCCCCTCCATGCTTCAGCCACCCTGCATTCGCAGCTAGACAGCTGATTTTGGCTGTCTAGCCACGAGAAGGCACAGCGGTGGGGAGGAGATACTGGCCGATGCATAGGAAGCATCGGAACAGCACTTCCGCCCTCCCCGCCCCGGCACTCCCCCAGGAACACCCCGTTTTCGCTGCTTCATGCTCCTCTTCTGAGCGCGGAGCGCACGGCCGTTCTCTGCTGCTTACAAGCCAGCACGGGAGGGGGTGGACATCGGTTCTCAGGGAACCGACCTATCCTATGGCTGTCTAGTCACTGACTACCGGCCATAGGATTGTGCCCTTAATTGTTTTAAACTCCTTTCAATTGTTTAAAATCTGTGTATATTTTAACCCTTGTTGTAAGACTAAGTTCTCTTAGAGAAAGGTGTTTCATAAATTTAGGGAGCGATCCTATGCATGTTTAAACAGAAAAAAGTCCTACAACTCCCAACGTGCCTCAGCCAGCCATACTGGATAGGGAGTTCTGGAAGTTGTAGGACTTTTTTTCTATCTAAACATGCATAGGATTGCATTCTTAATAAATGAAATCAAATCAAATTTCAGAACCGATAGGATGCAGATAAAATTGGGATTCAGTTAATTTAAACCTTCAACAATTTAAATGATACAAATATAAAATTTCAGAGTCTGGAACATATATTAGTTTTGAAGTGAAGAAAGGGTCATAGCAAACAAATGCCTTGGGGCCTAGAAACTACTGAACTACATTTTATTGAAGTGCTAGGTATGTGTCTGGGGGTTGCTTGGAATTATAGGTCTTTTTTCTATCTAAACATGCATAGGATAGTACCCTTATTTATTACAAGATATCTATAATTCCTTCTTTTCACTCCCCCTTGCATAATTAGATAGAAAAAATGTTGTTTCATCTCTTCAGGACGCAAGAAGGAAAATCTATTTCATTCAAATGGGAATTTGGGGTTATATCTGTTCTATGTTCATTTCAATGTACTGTTGAAGTTATTTTACAACCAAAAAGTATCTTTCAATATTGTGAAGTTGAGAAGGTACATGCCTACTTTTTTTTACAGGAAACAAATGCAAGTCCTGTCAGTTTCACTTTGCGAGCGGAGATGGGTCAAAGAAGACGCAGACAACAAGCTTGGGTTGAAAATTGGGCCATATTTTATTGAAATATTTGCAAAGGGGTAACTAGGATGGGCATCTAATTGTGTCAGCAGCTAGCTGACACTTCTTGGGCGAAAACACACCCAGCCTGAGGGGTGGCGGTGATCTCGCGGTGATCTTCCGGGGGAGGTAGACCTTCCGGTGTCACCCCCAACCCGGTGCCGCACAACACCTGGGTGAGTGAGTAGGGTTGGTCTCCCAGGCTACCCTTATCCCCCTGCTGAGCCGCACAACCCATTTGGGGGGCCTCAGGTGTCACCTGTCACCATAAGGTGCCTCTGCATGCACACCATCCCTACTCCCTTTCCTGTTTTGCCCGTCCTAGCCGCCAAGTGGAATGTGACCGATGATATAGACTGTATTCCCCTATAGGACACACCCACCCCACCTAACAGTGTGATGTAGGCGAAAAAGACCCACAGTCCTAGGCCAATTGGACTGTGAGCCAAAAAATTCCTACATGGCTCCCAAAGGGGCAGCCGGCAAAAACCCACACTGCTAAGGGGAGGGTGGGAGGGAGCTGCGTCGCGCCAAAGAGCTGAGATTGGGAGGGGGAGCTGAGTTTAAGGCAGCTCAGCATGCCCCTCCCTGCATGGTGGTGCCACTGGGGTGCACCAATCAGAGGCCCCTAGGTCTTGTCACCCCACCCGCCCGCAATGGCCCCCCCCCTTTTAGCCAGACAAGCTGGCACCGGGTAGGGCATATATGTAAAATGGAAGGTCAGCATATTCAGTTGCATTTTCTATTTTTTAAAAAAACTCAATGGATTATCACATCTTTTAAAGAGGTTGTTCTACTTTGGCATTTTTGATCTGAAGCATATCAGCAGTCAAACCCTAAAGCTAAATTGCTCTCTTTAAGCTGTCTTTTTTCTCCTGCTGATTTCATACAAAAATTCCAAGCTTGCTCATAGTTCAGCATCACTCAGAAAAAAAATCAAATTAAATTATCTTAGATATCTTCATATCAAGGTTATCATGAGAAGTCCTTCTCTGGGTGCTGGGAGGGGGGAGGTTAAGGCAGGTGGAAAAGACCTGCTCTTTAGTATCACCCTGGCTTTGGAACACTCTGCCTAAACTCACCCTAGCTTTAGAACACTCACCTGGTGCCTACTTTGGCTTGTATCCAGTGTTATAATACTTATCATAGTAAATTACATGGTTATATACTTTTGGCTCCATGTTACAATCTTATGGTATAATCCTATTTTTTTGATGGATAGCCTTATTATGCTATTTTTTTTTTAAATCTAGAAAGTGGAATACTGGTGTGTGTGTTTTTAAATAAAAAGCCTCTTTAAATTAAAACTAAACAGCAGCCACAAATTATGATTAAAAAGAAGTAATAACTCTGAACTACCATCAGCAAATTGACCTCCATCATACTCTATTTCATCTCTATAAGGCAGAAAAGTATGATTTGGTGTCCAGAGACTTCTCTATGAACACACACACACACACACACACACACACACACACATATATATATATATATATATATATATGGGAAAATGACTCACTTCTCTATATCACTTTCCCTTCAACCCCCTGGAGAGTATAACTAAAATTGCTTTTCCAGTTATAAACAATTTCCTGGTGGAGTGAACAAGCCACTACACTGAGCATCCAAATTTGGCTAAAGGGGTAGGGAGATACAGCTTAGCAATATAACAATATAGTTTTAGCAAGATCTACACAAGTTAAGCAATTTTAAGTTGCACTGGTTAACAGGAGACACTTAGGCACATGCTTAATTCCCCTTGGGCTGTACATACTCTAAAATGCATGCCCAGTCCTTGCATAAAGATCCATAAGTATTTTTCTTAATGCACTAACAGTGAATAAAGGTTTTTAATAGCTGACAGTGTCCAGAGAGCTGTGGAAGAAATGCACGCTAAGAAATTGTATGGTAGATTATATACGTATGTGCGCATGTGTGTGCGCGCGCGCACACACACACACACACATGTGCCCTTTACAGACTGTAGCAGTAGCATGGGAGCTCCTTTTCCACAACTTCACCACACAGTGCTGCTGTAACATTTAAAGGCCCAGCATCAAATGAGCAGGGCTCAATGACACAGGTTGTTCCCTCCCAGACAGGTGCTACTTGCATAGTAAGAACGCACCAATTGGCTCCTGCTCATGCGGTGCTAGGCCTCTAAGCATCACAACAACAGTAGATGATGATGGTGACAGATGCCATGGGAACAACTGATTCCCACACCAACACATTTTAAAATATTCAAAAGGGTGCAACAGTTGAACTTTCTGGAGCTTGCACAGCCTCAAAAATGAAAACTGCCCAGTACTATGTTATCCGGGCAGCTGCGTGTGAGAGTGCATCTCCCACACTCTCTTGGCAAAGCTCCTCCAAATCTACAGAAAGGAGATAGATAAGACGTCAAAGGTTTGAGGCACCCTGACATATTATAATGGCATTAATGTATGTGTGAGCAATAGGGACTAACAAATATTAGTTTGGCTTACTAGCCAGCCCCTATTTGTGCTTTCCACCAACCTGTCCCCTTGCCCAAGACCTTTGGCATCTGCAGAGGGCTTAGGAGAGACAGAGATTTCTCTCATTTGTATTGGGGTATGGAGACTGCATGAGTCTCTTATATTCATTCACTCACTCACTCACTCACTCACTCATTTATTACATTTCTATATCGCCCAATAGCCAAAGCTCTCTGGGCAGTTCACAAAAACTCTTACACTATTTCTTCTCTTATCTTGTTTGGGTAAGACCTTCCCTGCCTTTTAAGCCCTCTGCATGTTTGAGGACTTAGGGAGAAGCAAAGTATTTTCTTATTTGCACTGCACTTTGGAGAAAGTAAGAAACAGCAAGTGACTTCTTCTCAAAACTGCTATGCAATAATGCAAGTGACAGAAGACACAGCATCTCGTACTGACAAGCACAGGGGACTTGGAAGAATGGCAGGGATATCTCTCATTTTCACTAGTGTTTCTTCTCCAAACTCCAATGAGAAATCTGGGGAGGTGCTGTGTGTGCTGTTAAGCATCCTTCTCTCTAGAGACTGAGGGACAAGGGAAGCTGTGGATATGTAGTCATGGGTGTGCGTTAGCTGGCTTCAGATATTAAGTAATGCCTTCAGATGGAAGGTGAGGAGAGAGGGAATGCAAGTTCCTCCACTCACACTTCCTATCAAACCTGGGAACAGTACTCTCCCTCTGTAGTGAAAAGTGCAAACTCACCATGCATCTGTAGTTTGCACACCCCTTGATGGAAAAGAGGAACAGCGGAGTAGATACTTCATTAGAAGTCTGGTTTCAGAGCATCAGCCACAGCAGCCAAAGAAACATCATGTAATTACATGTGATTCAATGGTGTTAATCTCCTAATGGTCTTTGTCCACTGACAGAAGTTCTTTTATAGCTGGGGTGGGAAACCTGCACCCAAGTATCGCCTGTGGCCTTTGACCTAATTTCACCTGGCCCTCAGCATCATCTACATTTCCCAATGCTGCAGGCCCATTCTTCCTTTCCAGGCCACCTCTCTGGGAATAGCTTCCTCTTCCACTTTGTACACAAATGTACAGGTGCACAAGAGATACACAAGAGCTAAAGAAGGGATGGGGTGGCACAGAGAAAGAGCTACACATTCCTGCGATGCTGCAAACCCTGCTTAGGTTTGGCTGCAGCTCTGCCACCACTGGGCAAAATTTGCAAAGATTTGCAAAGCCTAAAGAGTTGCATGATATAATTGCCCCCCAATTCCTTTGCAGATGACTATGGTTTTGTGTATTTTGGCCCTTATTGCTCAGCTATTTAAAAAAAAATGAACGTGTTTTGGAAGATCCAGATAGATCTGGAAATGCTTATTTCAGCCTATTAAATACAAACTCTCCTTAGCACAACAAGTCGTGAGACGTATTTCTCAATATACTTTAAAAAACAACAAAACACCCACAAACCAGGACTATTTATCTAAAATTACTTCCAGGCCACCTTTAGTGTGGAACCCTTTGATTTGCTATCACTAATTAGCTCCTGGAAAGCTAATGCTTGCTTTCAGCTTGTCTCCAGTTCCCCTCCCCAAGCCCCTCTTGAGATTGCTGCAGCTTTAAGTAAATCCATGGATGGACATTCTAAACCCCTGTTTAGTCTTTATGCCACGCTGCACACAGAAGTGAATGTACAATAAAACCCATAGTATCACTGAAACACATACTCTGGGAATAGCTGAGCTGGAAAGGCCCTAAAGGCCATCAAACCCAACTTCCTGAATCTGAGAGATGATTACCCAAAGTATTCACGCAGAGAATGTCTTAGGGCAGGCAGTTGTATTAGGTGACTCACTGGTCCCTTCCAGTTCAGATTCTATGGCTGAAACAAGATGCAATGGCAGTGTTGCTGTAAAAAAAGGTAATCCTGTGCCAAGTTCTCCTTCCTCTGCCCACAAAGGTATTGTCAAGGTAACATGTGAAGTTATCTGATTTATGCCCCTGCCAACACCAGCCAATAACATGAAGCATCATGTCATAATTAATATAATATAATTAACATAATAAGTAATGTTGCATGTTTCCTTAACTACACGTTACAAGGAGCAGAAGGAGAAGTCAACACAGAGTTTACCATGCCTATGAAAAGTTCAATACATTCTTCATTTTAAGTAAATGAAGCATCTCACTGACTCTGAATGAACATACCCATGAGCTTAAAATTAGTTGTAAACTGAGGGGCTTCATTCTAGCACATTAAGGATCAAGCCCTATGCATATATCTCAAGTACCATGGCATTAATGAAGAATTTTGTTTTGATGCACTTACAGGAACAGAATCCAATACAACCTGTTTATCTCTGGTCTGCTGGCAGAACTAAGACCAGTGTATTTTCTAAAAGCAGGAAAAATGTGTAATTAGTTGCCACACTGAATAACTGAAGC
Organism: Heloderma suspectum; assembly: GCF_057233095.1. NCBI lineage: Eukaryota > Metazoa > Chordata > Lepidosauria > Squamata > Helodermatidae > Heloderma > Heloderma suspectum. The sequence goes on from NC_139461.1 coordinate 215,503,704, forward strand.
CAGCAGTTTGTCTATATTGAAGTTCCTTTTCATATAGAGTGTTCAAGCATACTTTAAATGTTCATTTAACAAGTCAGTGGCATTTGCATATTAGAGAAAGGGTAGGGTTTACCTTAGGTAGCTCTTCAATTTGATTGGCATCTAGATAAAGCTCCTCTAACGTCCGTTCAAAGTTAAAAACTTCCTTTGGCACCTGCTGAAGGCTGCAGTGGGAGTAATCAAGCACTGAGATTATTTCTTCTTCCCCTCGAAAACATCGGCACGGCACCAGGCGGCCAATAATTTTCCTTTTGGTTGTCATCTCCAAATGCTGCACTAAAAAATAAAATAAATAAAATAAATTGTTTCCCAAAACCATTTCTCATTTTATTAGAAAAACACCTAGTGGAATGTCTAAGATTCCTTTCAACAGCATTTTAATATATAATTGGTCCATTCAGTATAAAACTTCTCAGTATAAATCCTCCAAGACTTTATTCTTAGTCAACAGAATTAATATCAAGTTTCTATATATCATGTTTTAATTTTTTTCTAGCTTGGTTAATTTTGCACGCAATGCCATAGCCACAAGAATATGTTCTTCCATAGCCATTATTTGTTTTACTTTCATTCCATAAGGCAGTGATATTTTTAACTTAGTTGCATTATGAACTATTGGTCTATGATATGAAAAATGGATGGAATAACAACACAAATCATATGGCTTTGTGTGTAATCACAATTTATATAAAGCTTACTCAAGCTTGCTATTATGCAGCAAGATGAAGTGACCTGCTTAAGGCAGCACCAGCAGGTGGAGGCGGGCAATACAAGGTACAGAAAGGGTCGCAAAGTTCAAGCGACTTACTCAAAAATTGGCTGTAAGCCTATCCACTCATACTGAATACAACTATGATATATTGTTGAAAAGTTTGATTTTTATAATGAATGTTAACAATGCCCAAATTCTTATTAGTCCTTTGATAATTATAAAGTATGCTTATTTTCAGAGTTCTATTTCTACTTGATAACCCTGAGGTCTACTTACTGTTTCTAAACCTATATATGTATGTATATATCTGTATCTGTATCTGTATCTATATCTATCTACACATACACACACCATTCCTTCCATCTTCCAGCTTTTATTTGTCTCTGTTTTCACAACTGGCAGAAATTAAGATAGTTAGATCTCTTAGGTTAGATCAACTTAGAGCTCTGTCGCTAACAATACATATACTTGTCCTTAATGATTAAATAAAAGTAAGACATTTAAGAACATAAAAACAGCTGTGCTGGATCAGATCAAATCAAATACCTATGTAGTTCAGCATTCTGTTCTCATTATGGCCAAACAGATGCCTATGGGAAACTCACAAGCAGGACATGAGTGCAATATCCATGGGAAACCCACAAACAGGACAGGAGCACAATAGCACCTTCCTGCTTGTGTTCCCTAGCATTTAAACAGTTACATTTCATAAACATACCAAATAATACAATTTAATGTGCTAAGTTTCACTTGAACATTTGATAAAGTTTAAGTACATTAAGTTTAAATTTCCACCTCCCCAAACTTCCATTTTTTTCCCAGGAAAAAACACCTGAAAATGTCTTCCCATGGCTTCAGAAATTTCAGAATTGTACACCATCATCAGAATATAGACGCAATAGAGTTTTAATTTATTGTTCACAGCTGTTTACTCTAAAAAAGACTTTGTTGTGGTCTTATGGACCATCAAGTCCTAGAATCAATCATTCACATAATTTATTTTTATTTTATTTATTTGTGATATTTATATACCATTATATATAATAAAATCCCTAAGCAGTTCACAAATAAATATTAAAATCATATTTAAAATACAATTATTAAAAACATAAAACATTAAAATAATTCCAATTACAATAAAAGCAATACAAGGAGCAGTACGATGGAACAACACGATTAATTTAATTACAGTTCAGGGAAAGCCTGGGTGAACAAGTGTGTTTTCAAGAGGCATTTGAAAGATGCCACATTTTCTGCCTCCTGGACAAAGAGTGGGTGCCAGTACAGAGAAGGCCCGCCATTGGGGTATTGCATGGTGACATTCCATTAGTTTCGGAATGATCAGCAAGGCCTCTCCTGACAATTGTAAAAGTCACCTGGTATGTATAAGGCAAGGTGGTCTGCCTTTAAACCACTCAGGCTGCAATTCTATACTCATTTATCTGAAAAGATAGTGGGGCTTGCTTCTGAGTAGACATGTTAGGATTATGCTGTTAGACATAATCTAAGGTCATTAGCTTCAAACTCGTGAGAACTTCAGGTATTCCATAATTTGTCACAAAACTAAAAGTATGCCCTTACCAAATACCATCAAATCATAGTTTACTAAATAGTTTAGTTGTTTACCATCAAATCGTAGTTTACTGAATAACTTAGTTGTTTGCCAATTTATTATCAGGCATAAATACTGTTCCAGGATGAGACTGGAACAATATTGTCAACCCCTGTATGCAGCATATAATTTTTCCGCGGCTGGCCTACCCAGGAAACTTAAGTTTCTTCTGCGGGTATTAATGGCTGCTGTGCAACTACGCATGCAGCTCCTACTACTTCTTGCTGTAATACAAGCATGAGGATATACATGGTGGTTCTCTGTCAGAGGCACAACAGCTAGATACAACCAAACATGAAGAACCTAAGATTGGATAGGGGCTTTCAAGCCCTGCATTATGCTGGCATGTTGGGAATATTGCAGGTGAACTGGCAACTAGTCAAAAGATTTATGGGCAGAACTGAAATAAACCAGTCCTTGGAAAAACAACAAAGAACACATGTCAACTTACGTTTAAGCTTATTTCCACTGAAGTCAATGGATCTAAATCTATGTACTCATACTTAACTGGGTTGTGGAACTGGCTATTCGTGAGCACAAAAAAAATTGCCAATTCAGAAGGTATTTCCTAGATTTTCTTGCATTTATTTAGGATTTTAAATGTCTTGGCTGAAGCATTTTCTTCAGGGTAAACTGATGGGAATTTTGCACTGAACTATGATTTTATGAATACATGAATTCTGAATTACAAAGTCATGCATTCACAAGTTACAACTCATTATATATGATGATTTATCATTTCATTTGCAAGTTTCATTGTGCGCAACACCAATTTGCATATCTATGCAATTTATATATCATTTTGAATATTCATAGTCTGCACAGTATGCCCTGGCCAATATGGAACAGCCAGAATACACACTAGAGCACCACCTTTCACTCCTACAAAGGACAATGGGTTGGGATGGTGCTGGAGAAAGGCAGTGGGGTGGCAATTTGAGCCAGTTGTTCCTTCCCACTGCAGTCCCTTGTGCCCCCTGAGAAGCTGCTCCAATGGGCTGCGAGACCCTCTTCAAAAGCATAGGAGGTGGTACTGGGGGGACTGCAGGGGAAAGGGAGAACTGGCAAAAATTGCAGCCCTTGTTCCTCCAGTGGAAGCCTCCACTGGGTCTTAGTTCCCCCAGTCCCCATGAATAGAAGGTGCCCAACCCTTTGTGAAGGAGCATGTCTGGATCAATCTCATTGTTTATCACTTTACCTACACCAGTGCTTCGGTGTCTGCGCAATGAACTGCCTATAGCCCTCAGGCACAATCATAAAATATTTAGTTTTTATAAAACTGCTGCCTCTTCTGAGTCTTAATGGAGAAGGATAAGTAAACATTAAAAAGCCTCTATTCATGATAGAGGCTAGAGCCTGATAGAGGCTCATTAGCAACTATCTGCGGAACTGAGCAATTACAGTGGCTACTTTGCATCCATTTCTAAGTAATTAAGCTCAGAAATAAAGACATAATTTTATATTCATGCTCATTGGGAAAGGATTTGAACAGAAAAGCTGGAAGAGCTTCTTATTTGTCTGACAGGGAAAACTGTTTATACTGGGTAAACATTAGTGTAAAGAAGTATCATAATTGAAAGAAACTAATCACATCAATATTGGTCCATTTTTGGAAACTGGAATGCTGAAATCGGAACTTGCCAGAATAGAACTGAACTCTGATTTTTCTTTTTTGCTGAGTTTTATGAGAATTGGATTTTCTAACACACAGGCTACATACACTAAACAATGTATATGAACAACTGCAGTACAGGTCTTTCTCTCTCCTCCCCACACCACTTCCATTTGTACTCACATCCATCTCAGGGTCTACCTCTAAGGCCAAATAACTATGACATCAAGGAGAAGGTTGGAAAGATCCATCAGCTAGAGGTCTTGCTGGACAGACACCTGGTTAGCAGGATCTACTAGGGTTTTCTTTTTGTTTTACTAGAGCAGAGGCCCACCAACCAGGAACAAGAGCAAAATGATGTCTCATGGCAAGGGCCGAACATACAATTAGAACGAACATACAATTAGAATTAAAGAACAGGGTCATTTTATTTATTTATTTATTATTAAATTTATTAATCACCCATCTGGCTGGTCACCCAGCCACTCTGGGCGATGTACAACATACAATAAAACAGTTTAAAACAATAAAATTCTACAATAAAAACATTTTCTAAAATACCCTAACCCACCCCAAATGCCCGCCTGAACAACCACGTTTTTAATGCACGATGGAAGCTAATTAAAGAGGGGGCATGGTGGAGTTCCCTAGGGAGAGAGTTCCACAGAGTGGGGGCCACCACAGAAAAGGCCCTCTCCCTCGTCCCCACCAGTCTACGTAATATTTACGTAGCCTATCATGGCCAAAAAACAGGAACGCAAATGGTGGCCACCATAGCTGCTGCCATTTGCGTCCGCAGGCTCCACACAGCACCTGTGAATGCACCTGGCTGGCAGCTCTGCGGAGTTGCCGCGGAGCGGAACCAGCTGGGTTAGGATTTCGGGGGGAGGTGCGGAGCGCCTCCCCACCACCGCGAATCACCCCGTCGAAAAGCTAAGTGACTTTCGTACATCCTACTTCCCCTCCATCACAAGGGCATACACGTTCATAGTATGGCACCTTTCGATATCTTCCCTCTAAAAGCACAGATGGTAAAACATTAAATTGAGCTAACATAAAGACGTTTCTAAATTTGGGGATGTTAAGTTGGTCAGATAATTTGCAGGCACAAATACCTAACTCCAAGAGAAGTAATAATTGGTGACAAAACTTAAATAGTTCTGTATCCCATACTCATTGTTTCATAGTTAGTTTAGCTTTAAAATATCCAAGAGCTATTAAACTTCCAGTTGTAAACCCGTAAGTCAGTAATTTCTCTGTCAACAACCTTCTCCATGTTGGCTGAAAAGCCTCCGTTAGGGTCAGTGGGGCCAATCCTATAGGGGCAAAAACAAGTTTGAGCCAAACATTTATCAAACAAAAACAAACCATACACCAAAACTGCTTAAAGCACAATGCTAACCAAATAGATTACAGTAACTTCTTTAGCTCCATTATGCATCTCCTGGACTGAAAGAGCCTTTCTGGCTCCAAAGAACACTCAGACGCTTCATTGTCTCAATAGTGAGAGTTCTGTCTGCCTCTGGCAATCACAAGGAGATTAACATATGAATGCTGTCAGGACAAATCCCTTTTTCTCCTTCACAATTTCTCAAAATGTGAAGAACAAGTGAAAGAGGCAGAAATGAACATCACTGAGACCAAAGTGCACCTGGTTTCATGTTTATCAATTCCAATAACAACCTTTCTGTCTGACTCCCTTTGGCCGAGGGGCGTAAGCTAAAACAGAGAGCAAGGAATAAACCAATTTTATAATTTAGCTGGACCAGATGCTGACTTTTGATGTATTGTACAATAATCACATTTTTAATTAGGATCAGCTGTTAAAGTTTAAGCATGTTTATAGTGCATGTACCTCAGACTGAATATTACGAATTGTCCCTTCCCCTCAAAGATGGGTGAGGAAAGAAGGGAATACTCCCCCACAAATGAGTAGGGGTACTCCCCACCACAATACCACACAACCTGTAGAGAAGGAGAGGGCAAGAAAATCAAATCCACCCTAAAAAGATTCAATTATATTCATTAACACATGGGAGATGCAGCTAGTACCCATATGCTCAAGGCCTTCATATATCCTACTGTGTAGTTATAAACATGAACAGTACCCAAAAGGGACACACTTTAAAGTTACAGCACATATGCCTTACTCATAATGGTGGCAAAATTTACTTTGAGGTTTGTGATTCCTAAAATAAGGGATGAAATCCAATGCATGTCAGCAAACTTGTGCCTCCATAGAGGACCTTCCCCTCTTATCCTCCCCTGCAGCCCCCCCTTACTCCCCCAAATCTGCTCTGGAGGCTCCTCCAACTATCTGAGCAGATTTTGGGGGTGTCTGAAGTACTTTGGCCACGTAATGAGAAGACAGGACACCCTGGAGAAGATGCTAGGGAAAAGTAGGAGGGCAAAAGGAAGAGAGGCCGACCAAGGGCAAGATGGATGGATGATATTCTGGAGGTGACGGACTCGACCTTAGGGGAGCTGGGGGTGGCGATGGCCGACAGGAAGCTCTGGCGTGGGCTGGTCCATGAAGTCACGAAGAGTCAGAAGTGACTGACCAAATAAACAACAACAACACGAGGGGCTTCTGGGAGACGGGGGCCCATTCCACTGAGGGAAGCTGTTCCATCAGCCAGACAGGTTAATTAGAGACATAAGGTAACAAAATGTCGACCACAAGATGCAGGGCCGATGACATGTTGCGACAGTCCCATGGTTGTCATGGAGACCATGAAGTCCTGAGCCGCCCCTGACAAAGTGCTATCAGCATGAATGTTGAGATCCCCCAGAATCAACACTCTTATGTTCTTATCTTTTCTTACTATAGCTTTTTCCAAGGATTGGGAGATATATTATGGAGCAGTAGCAATATCCATCAGCTAGTGACATCATCTAGCCTCTATTGAAACAAAAAGTTTTAAATTTCTTGCCAAACGTCTTCTAAGTCTAACAACAACAACAACAACAACCTATTCCTGACCACAATTCCTGACCTTTCTGGGCCCTTGCATACAAAGCAGTGTCATTGTAGCATTTTTCTGAGTTTGGTATTGTATAAACAAATGCCCCTGGGACACCACATCTTTTGTAGCTTTTCAGATCATCTAAGGTTAACAAATAATTAAACAATGACATGTATTTGGAGACCTCTCCAGAAAACACACTTCCCCACAGGCATTCCAAAAACAGCATTAGCATTGCAGTTATTCTACTGTAGCACTGGTGCTTAAGACAAATCTCAAATGCCATTTTGATGGAAACCCAGAACAAACACAGCACAGGAAATGGAAAATGTAGTTATGTTTAATGTAGTGCAACACAGAGAAACATTATAGCTTTTAAAATGTCAACAGCACAAATACTACACTATTCTAATAAGTTATTCCAATTCTTTCAAAGAACATTGCAATTTCTTATGGAACATAAACATGTTTTTGAAAAATCAAGCTAAACAAACAAAGCATTTACTAGCTAAAGCCAGAGAAGTGGCTCAGTTGCTCATCTTAAGAGTCTGAGCAGAAGTCTGACTTTCAGGGTAAATAGAATTAATGTGGTAGTCTTAACCAAGTCTCTAGTCTTTGCTCATCTGCTTCAAAAAATGACAACACACCATGATAATCTGCCTACATTTAAAATGGAAGAGTATTAGTTCTGGAATATAAAAGTAGCCTGCCTAGGAATTTAAGTGAATTTGCAGAACTTTGTGGCACCTGTTCATGCTATACTTAGCTCTTTGCTCCTCCCGCTAATATCTGATAATAAACAATAGTGTAGAAAGCATAACAACGTGTTCACATTCTGAAAAAAAAGCATACAAACTGATTTACAGTGGCCTGGCCATATACTTAATATATTGCAGTGTGGAACGATAACATTCGAGCAATATTGAGCCAATGTTAAACTGAATGTGTAAATATGAACAGCCTGTGCCCAAGAGGTGTAACTAGCCAAAGTGTCCTATTGGCTTTATTCAAAATTTGGTAGAAAATACTACTACAGGGGTACAGATGTTGCTGGGCTGCAACTCCCATTTTCAATCCTCATTGGCTATGCTGGCTGTGCTGATCAGAGCTGTGGTCCAAACATGTCTGGTGGGCCACACATTCCACCCCCATGCTACTAGAAAGAAAGGTCTTCCTTCCTTTAGCAGAAAATCCTCCAGTGTCATAGTTCCATTGAATAGAAACTTCATCCCAAGGACTCTTGCCAGACTCTGAAATCCTGGTATCCTTGATGGTACCAGTTTTGATTAAAAACCAAAAACTATAGCTGTAGCTGTATTTACTGTACCATATGTTAATCATATCAAATAGTAAATACTAGAGATGTAGACTGATGATATTCCATTGAACTATGAGCCATACCTCTGTTCATAGGGATCTGCAACAACATCGACCATTGCTATCTGCCTATCAGTCATTTGATACACAGGTTCAGAATTTTTGTAATGCTGTGAATGGGGAATCCTTTCATGCAAGAACAAGTGCATGGGTCCCCGGAACCATATAGGGTTTTAAAGGTCAAAACCAACACCCTGAATTTGGCCTGGAAAACAACTGGTAACCAGTGCAACTCCTTCAGCACTGGAGCGATGTGATCTCGCCGGTGGCTGCCTTTAATCAGGTGTGCCGCCACATTCTGTACCAGCTGCAGCTTCCAAACCATCATCAAGAGTAGCCCCACGTAGAGTGCATTACGGTAGTCTAAACGAGAGGAGACCAGAGCATGTATTACCGATGGGAGCAGATGGTCAGGAAGGTAGTGGAGCAGCCGCCATATCAAATGGAGTTGGTACAGCGCTCCAGACGGGCCAGGAGGATACCATGGTCAACGGTATCAAAAGCCGCTGAGAGGTCGAGGAGAACAAGGAAGGAGCATTCACCCCTATCCAGAGCCCTCCTCATATCATCTACCAAGGTGACCAAGGCCGTTTCTGTCCCATGCCCAGGCTGGAAGCCTGACTGAGATGGATCTAGATAGTCGGCTTCTTCCAAGTGTGCCTTCAACTGCATCACCACCACCCGCATAATCACCTTGCCCCAAAATGGCAGATTCAAGACTGGGTGAAAGTTGTTCAGAACTTGGGGATCCAAGGAGGGCTTCTTTAAGAGTAGTCTTATCACTGCCTCCTTGAGGGCTGATGGCATCACTCCCTCCTCAACGGAGGCATTCACCACCACCCCGATCCCCTCACCCACTCTCTCTCTGCAGCCAATAATGAGCCAAGATGGGCAAGGATCAAGTAAGCAGGTGGTCGGCCTTACAGATGAAAGCACCTTGTCCACTTCATCAGAAGGAAGAAGCTGGAACTGATCCCACAAAACCGGTTTGCCACAGACCGCCTCTTGTTCACTAACTGTATTCACAGTGCATGGAATAACACTCCTAATCCAATCAATTTTATCTGCAAAGTGCCTTGCCAAGGCCTCACAGGAGTCCTTAGAATGCTCCAGCGGTTCTGGAGCCACTGGACCGACCAGGGTCCAGTCGGTCCCTGGTAACCCACTTGGAACAGCCTCCTGGGACAGCACTCTGCAGACGTGAGGAAGCATAATATTCCTTTTTTGCTGCCTTCACCGCCACATGATAGGATGAAGATACAGCTCTATCTACTGATAGGACTAGTGGCATCTACAAGAAATACACCACAAGCAGAAAAACCCCTATTCTAAATTAAAATATGTTGTTACCTTCTGCCAATAGTCCATAAATTCTTGAGTAAAATGGTTTGTAAAATACATAAAAAGCATAAACATACATGATGCAGTTTCCCCAAATTTTGGTATGTGTGTTTTTGTTTTTGTTCTGTTGCCATTATTTCTGCATTATCTATTGTTGTTGTTCAGTCGTTCAGTCGTGTCCGACTCTTCGTGACCCCATGGACCATAGCACGCCAGGCCTTCCTGTCCTGCGCACTCTCCCGGAGCGTGCTCAAGTTCATATTCATTGCATCGGTGATGCTATCTAGCCATCTCATCCTCTGCCGTCCCCTTCTCCTTTTGCCTTCAGTCTTTCCCATAGGGGTGGACGAAAGTCACTTACCTTTTCTCGCAGCTTGTTCGCGGTGGGGGGGAGCGCTTCGCTGCTCCCCCCGCGAAGTTCAGGCCGGGGGGGGAGGCTTCCCGCCTCGCCCGGCCGAAATTCAGGCCGGGGGGGGGAGGCTTCCCGCCTCGCCCGGCCAAAATTCAGGCCGGGGGGGAGGCTTCCCGCCTCGCCCGGCCGCGAACACGAAAGTAAAAAAAAAAAAAAAAACAACGTCCCCTGATAGGCTACGTGACGATTCACGTAGCCTATCACGGGTAGATCTGGAAAGTCAGCCATGATAGGCTACGTGAATCGTCACGTAGCCTATCAGGAGACGTGTTTTTTTTTTTTCTTTCATTGCAATGGCGGGGGCGGCAGCCGGTCGAAAGACCGGCTGCCGCTCCCGCCCCGCTCGAACACCGGACGAACCGCCAGCCGGACCCGCCACCGGGAGGGACATTCAGGGAAGGTAAGTCCCGTCCTGGGGGGGGGGGTGCGGGGGGGGTGCAGAGGATTTCTCCCCGAAACTTGTTCGGGGGGCCGAACACGTTGGCGCTCGGCCCCCCGAAGTTTCGGGGAGAAATTCTCCGCCATCCCTACTTTCCCAGCATCAGGGTCTTTTCCAGAGAGTTTTCTCTTCGCATTAGGTGGCCAAAATATTGGAGCTTCAGCTTCAGTATCTGTCCTTCCAATGAGCACTCAGGGTTGATTTCCTTTAGGATTGACTGATTGGACCTCCTTGCAGTCCAGGGGACTCGTAAGAGTCTTCTCCAGCACCACAGTTCGAAAGCATCAATTCTTCGGCGCTCAGCCTTCCTTAGAGTCCAGCTCTCACAGCTATACATTACTACTGGGAAAACCATAGCTTTGATTAGACGGACCTTTGTCGGCAAGGTGATGTCTCTGCTTCTTACTATGCTGTCTAGGTTGGCCATAGCTTTCCTCCCAAGGAGCAAGCGTCTTTTAATTTCATGGCTACAGTCACCGTCTGTGGTGATCTGGGAGCCCAAGAAAGTAAAATCTGTCACTGCTTCCATTTCTTCCCCTTCTATATGCCAGGAAGTGATAGGGCCAGATGCCATGATCTTAGTTTTTTTAATGTTAAGTTTCAAACCAGCTTTTGCACTCTCCTCTTTCACCCTCAACAAGAGGTTCTTGAGATCCTCTTCGCTTTCTGCCATTAGGGTGGTATCGTCTGCATATCGGAGGTTGTTGATAATTCTCCCAGCAATCTTAATTCCGACCTCTGATTCATCCAACCCGGCATTTCTCATGATGTACTCTGCATATAAGTTAAATAAGCAGGGTGACAATATGCAGCCTTGTCGTACTCCTTTCCCAATTTTGAACCAATCGGTTGTTCAATGTCTGGTTCTTACTGTTGCTTCTTGACCCTCGTACAGGTTTCTCAGGAGACAGGTAAGGTGGTCTGGTACTCCCATCTCTTTAAGAATTTGCCACAGTTTGTTGTGATCCACACAATCAAAGGCTTTAGCGTAGTCAATGAAGCAGAAATAGACGTTTTTCTGGAATTCTCTTGCTTTCTCCATGATGCAGCGAACGTTGGCAATTTGATCTCTAGTTCCTCTGCCTCTTCGAAACCCAGCTTGTACTTCCGGTAGTTCTCAGTTCGCATACTGCTGAAGCCTAGCTTGTAGGATTTTGAGCATCATCTTGCTGGCATGTGAAATGAGCGCAATTGTGCGGTAGTTTGAACACTCTTTGGCGTTGCCCTTCTTTGGAATTGGAATGTAAACTGACCTTTTCCAGTCTTGTGGCCACTGTTGAGTGTTCCAGATTTGTTGGCATATTGAATGCAGCACTTTAACAGCATCATCTTTTAGGATTTTAAATAGCTCGGCTGGAATACTGTCATCTCCGGTAGCTTTGTTGTTACTAATGCTTCCTAAGGCCCACTTGACTTCACTCTCGAGGATGTCCGGCTCAAGTTCAGTGACCGCACTATTATGGCTATCAGGGACATTCAGATCTTTCCTGTATAGTTCTTCTGTGTATTCTTGCCACCTCTTCTTAATCTCATCTGCTTCTGTTAGGTCCCTGCCTTCTTTGTCCTTTATCATGCCTGTCTTTGCACAAAACGTTCACTTGAGATCTCCAATTTTCTTGAAGAGATCTCTAGTCTTTCCCATTCTGTTGTTTTCCTCAATTTCTTTGCATTGTTCATTTAAGAAGGCCTTCTTGTCTCTCCTTGCTATTCTCTGGAACTCTGCATTCAGTTGGGTATATCTTCCTCTTTCTCCCTTGCTTGTCGCTTCCCTTCTTTCGTGAGCTACTTGTAAAGCCTCATCAGACAGCCACTTGGCTTTCTTGCATTTCTTTTTCTTTGGGATGGATTTCGTTGCTGCCTCCTGAACAATGTTACGGACCTCCGTCCATAGTTCCTCAGGCACTCTGTCTATCAGGTCTAATCCCTGAAATCTATTCCTCACCTCCACTGTATATTCATCAGGGATATGATTGAGGTCATAACTGAACGGTTTAGTGGTTTTCCCGACGTTCTTCAATTTAAGCCGAAATTTTGCAAGAAGCAGCTCATGATCTGAGCCACAGTCAGCGCCAGGTCTTGTTTTTACTGACTGTATGGAGCTTCTCCATCTTTGGCTGCAAAGGACATAATCAATCTGATTTCGATATTGACCATCTGGTGACGTCCATGTGTAGAGTCGCCTCTTGTGCTGTTGGAAAAGAGTGTTTGCTATGATCAGCATGTTCTCTTGGCAAAACTCTATTAGCCTTTGTCCTGCTTCATTTTGTACACCAAGGCCATGCCTGCCTGTTATCCCGGTGATTTCTTGACTTCCTACTTTAGCATTCCAATCCCCTATGATGAAGAGGACATCTTTTTTTGGTGTTAGTTCTAGAAGGTGTTGTAGGTCTTCATAGAACCGATCAACCTCAGCTTCTTCGGCCTCAGTGGTTGGGGCATAGACTTGAATGACTGTGATGTTGAATGGTTTGCCTTGGATTCGTACTGAGATCATTCTATCATTTTTAAGATTGTACCCCAGTACTGCTTTTCCCACCCTTTTGTTGACTATGAGTGCTACTCCATTTCTTCTAAGGGATTCTTGCCCACAATAGTAGATATGATGGTCACCTGAATTAAATTCGCCCATACGTGTCCATTTTAGTTCGCTGATTCCCAAGATGTCGATGTTCAATCTTGCCATCTCATGTTTGACCACCTCCACCTTACCTTGATTCATTGATCTGACATTCCAGGTTCCTAAACAATATTGTTCTTTACAGCATCGGATTTTCTTTTCACCACCAGACACATCCACAGCTGAGTGTCCTTTCGGCTTTGGCCCAGCCGCTTCACTCTTTCTGGCGCTACTTGGAAATACCCTCTGCTCTTCCCCAGTAGTATATTGGACACCTTCCGACCTGAGGGGCTCATCTTCCGGCATCATCTCTTTTAGCCTTGTGATACGTTCCATGGGGTTTTCTTGGCAAGAATACTGGAGTGGGTTGCCATTTCCTTCTCCATGATAAATGCATTATCTATACATTTCTTTTAAAGTGGAATGTCCATGTGGGACTGTGTTGGGTCCAGGGGCATTGCTAGGTTCTTAAAAGATCCAGGGCACAGGCCCATAACACAAGTGTTTGTGTGTGTATGTGTGTGTGTGCACGCACGTACGCATGTGGGGTGTGCATGTGGTGTGCTTGTGTGTGTGTGTATAGATTACATACATACGTACATAAGAAGTGTGCACTGACCCCCCACCCCACTTCAACTCAGACCCCAATTCAGCGTTTTGGAAAACATCCTGCTTCTGCTCAGGCCAACGTACAATCAGACCACTTCAGCTCAGCACCAAACCTGAGTCAAAGTTTGGAAAAATGAGTCTTTATGCTTCCTGTTGATGACCATGGGAAATTCCTGGGCAAGGTGCTTGAACAGCTCCAGGCACTCTTGAATTAAACAGATTATGTAGATCCATTTCAATCGGGCTTCAGGTCTGGTTTTGGAATGGAAACTGCCTTGGTCGCCCTGTGGGATGACCTCTGCCAGGAGAGGGATAGCGGGAGCAAGACCCTGTTGATTCTCCTGGACCTCTCAGAGGCTTTCGATACCATCGACCATGGTATCCTTCTGGATAGGTTGTCTGGGCTGGGAGTCAGAGGCACTGCACTGCAGTGGTTCTGCTCCTACTTGGATGGCCGACTCCAGGAAATGGTGCTGGAGGATTATGTCTCTATGCCATCGCAATTATGCCATGGGGTTCCACAGGGCTCTAGTTTATCCCCCATGCTGTTTAACATCTACATGAACCCGCTGGAGATCTGGGCTGAGATGCCATCAATATGCGGATGACACCGAGCTCTACCTGTCTTTCTCATCAAAACCAGGTGAGGCAGTGGCTGTTCTGAATCAGTGCCTGGGCACAGTAATGGACTGGATGAGGGCCAATAAACTGAAACTCAATCCAGACAAGACTGGTACTGTTAGTGGGTAGTTCATCTGCCTGGCTAGGTGATATTCAACCTGTTCTGGAGGGGGTTCCACTCCCCCTAAAGGATCAGGTTCATAGTTTGGGGGTGCTCTTGGACCCAGAACTGTCACTTGAGGCACAAGTGAACTCAGTGGCATGGAGCACTGTTTTATCAGCTTAGGCTGGTATATCAACTACGCCCTTATCTGGACATAGATAGCCTAGCTACAGTTATCCATGCTCTTGAATCTCATCTGGATTACTGCAATGTGTATGTGTTATATGTGGGGCTGCCTTTGAAAATGGTCAGGAGACTTCAGTTGATCCAAAATAGGGCAGCAAGATTGTTAACAGGGACTTGCCAATGAGCTTGTATTACGCCAGTACTTTTCCAGCTGCACTGGCTGCCAGTCCATTTCCGGGCCCGATTCAAAGTGCTGGTATTAACACTCAAAGCCCTAAACAGCTTGGGGCCAGGTTATCTGAAGGATCGCCTCCTCCCATATGTGCCTGCCCAGATCTTAAGATCATACTCAGCAGCCCTCCTCCGTGAGCCCCTGCCAAAGGAAGTGAGGCGGGTGGCTACTAGGAGGAGGGCCTTTTCTGCTGTGGCACCCTGGCTGTGGAATGAGCAACCTAGTGAGGTTTGCCTGGCACCTACATTGTATTCCTTCCGGCACCAGGTGAAGACCATTTTATTTTCCCAGGCGTTTTAGCATTTTAGCTTCTAGACTTTTAGCTTTGCTGTTTTAAATCTGTATTTTAAATCTCTGCATTTCTGCTAGGTTTTACGCTGGTTTTATTCTGGTTGTATTGTTATATTGTGATTCTAATCTTTTTATATTTTATATTGTTTTACTGTGTGCTTTTTGGTTTTAATTTTTGTGACTTGCCCAGAGAGCTTCGGCTATTGAGCGGTATAGAAATGAAATGAAATGAAAGAAAGACCTGTTACTTTTTTTCCTTGGTCAGAACTGGATGATAATTTCAGGCATAGTGGCCCCCTACAAGGGGATTACACCTGCTCAATGTCAGAAAAATAGGTGCAGGGTTTATGTTTTGATTTTCTTTTAAAGGGAACTGCCAATAACATTTTTATTATCCGGAAGACCTGGATAAACATTTCAGGATCCATTGCCCCATCAGAGGAGATCATGTCTGCCAAATTTCAGACTGATAGCCACAAGGGTTTTTGTGCAAGGGTGGCCTTGACATTTTGAGGTCTCCAAAAGAGGACATCCTTATCTCTCTATGTTCCCTGTGCACCAATGTTCTGAAAATTACAGACAGCCTAGAGTTGTCCCTAAGTAGGAAACAGCAAAGTTTCAGAAGGATAGGTGCAGCAGTTTATGTGGAAGGCGAGTTCTCCAATTTGGGGGAGGGAGTGCCTTGCTTTCCCTTCCCTTCCCCCCTTCCCGAATAGTTTTTGGGTAAGTTTGTATGAAAATACACAGGACATTAGAGGTGTCCCCCAGGCAAGAAACCTGCAAAGTTCCTGAAGGATATACATGCATGCAAATTTAGAATTACTAGAATGTATTTACATTTCACCAGTGCTAGTAGCAGGGGACATGGTTGGGAGGAAGGTGCTATTGCACTCATGTCCTGCTTGTGGGTTTCCCGTGGGCATCTAGTTGGACACTGTGTGAACAGAATGCTGTACTAGATGGACCTTGGTATGATGCAGCATGGCTCTTCTTATTCTTAAACAGAGAGTGCTTCTGAGCATATGCAGAATGCTTTTCTTTCACCACCGAACACTTACATTCTCCCCCTACCAATTCTATTCCCCCCATGCAACCATCCCTCATCTTACCATCCTCCAGCAACTCTTCATAAAAACAGATGTCTTGTTTTGTGCAACTCTCCTCTACCTCCTCGTTATGCACAAACTCATTGTATCCTTCTCCCCATAACTTCATTTGTGCCAAGACTTAACCAGGATTCAACCAATGAGTCTGTTTTCAAAACTAAGGCTAAGTTATGGAGAAATTCTGAGCATGTACTAAGTGCCTTTCCCTCACCACTGAAACTATAGTTCATGCAAAATAAGAAAACATACACAAATGACAAAACATGCATAGGACTGAGGTGAAAGGGTAGTCAATTCATTAGATGGAATTAGGTAGATATTGTATTAAGCCTGCAGTACCATGCTCATAACTCAGAACTTATTTCTGGGTGCAAACCTCCCTGCGAAAGTAACCTGCACTGGAATCCTATGCACACTTTCTTGAAGGTAAGCCTCATTAAACATAATGGGGTTTCTGAGTAGGCATACATAGGCTTGCATAAATGAGCAGTATTTATCTCCCCTCCTCTTAAAAAACAAACCAAAAAACTCCTATTTTTATTTAGGGATGTCAGAGAATTCTGCCACGGATCTCAGTGAGGCCGAATGCCAGTGCATTCGGCCCCCCAAACTCCGTGGCGGAACAGCCTGCCCCCCTGCCCCCCGCAGATCCCCCCCAGGACGAGACTCCCCTGGGGCAGATCTTCCGGGCGGCGGCGGCTCTGGCAGCAGCTCCGGCTTCAGCAGCTGGTCTTCCGACCAGCTGCCGCCGCTGCCATTTCCAGGCTTGTGTAAAAAAAAAAGAAAAAAAGACGTGATAGGCTACGTAAATCTTTACGTAGCCTATCATGGTTGGATGGGTTTAAAAAAAAAACGTGTACGCAAATGGCGGCAGCTATGGCCGCCATCATTTGCATTCCTTCTTTTTGCCCTCTTAATCTACATAAATATTTATGTTGACTATGACGGCAAAAATCAAGGGGAACGCAAATAGCGTAGTGGGCGCTATTTGCGTCACTTTTTGATTCCCCGTTTTAGCCTACGTTTTAGCCTACATTTGCGTTCTTTTTGCCCTCTTAATCTACGTAAATATTTACGTAGGCTAAAACAGGGAATCAAAAAGGGACACAAATAGTGCCCGCTACGCTATTTGCGTTCCCCTTGATTTTCGCTGTCATAGTCTATGTAAATATTTACGTAGATTAAGAGGGCAAAAAGAAGGAACACACATGGCGGCAGCTGTGGCCGCCGCCATTTGCGTATGGGGTTTTTTGTGTTTTTTTACCCAGAGCCCTCCGCGGCTGGAAATCCAGCTGCGGACGGCTCTGGCCTGGCCGGGCCTGGCCGGCTGCTCCGCAGAGCTGCCACGGAGCACACCCGGCCGTTCAAGGATTCCAGAGGGAGGAATGGAGCGCCTCCCCCCCGGCCAGGATTCTGGGGGGAGGGACGGAACGCCTCCCCCCACCACCATCAACATAATCCGTGAAAGGTAAGTCACTTTCATACATCCCTATTTTTATTAAAGCTTTCTGTTCAGAGGAATATAGGAAGCTGTCAGACCCTGGGTCCATCTAGCCCAGTACTGTCAACACTGACTGGCAGCAGCGGCGTTCCAGGGTTTCAGGCCAGATTCTTTCCTAGCCCTACCTGGAGATTCTGGGGATTGAAGCTCGGAACTTCTGCATGCCAAGCATGTGCTCTACCGCTGAGCTACAGCCCTTCCTATTACTGAATAATGGCAACTGACAAACAAAACAGCCCCAGATTTGTTTCTCTGCAACCAAGTGAACCCACTTTTCTCAAAGGCTCAAGTGAGAAGGAGAAAAACCAACCTTCTTGTCTGTTTGTATAAAGTCAAACACAGTTCAGAACTTTTCTTGCCCACCGAAGAGAATTCTGTTTAAGAATTCCCCAAAATATGCTCTGGGTGAAATAAAGAAGAGAAAGGAAGAAAGAACAGGATAAGGGAGGGAAGAAGAAAAGAAGAATGGTGATTGGAAATGCGTGGGGAGGGGGAGGGGGTTGAGAGAATTCCCTAAGCCAAATGGCTCCTTTCAGAGAGGTAGTACTTCAGAGGAATTTAGGAGGCTGTGGAGGGTTTGTAAGGATTGCATGTACTTAAATGAACTTTATGAGGTGAGGTGGCTGAGGGCATTTTCTAGCTTTTTTAAAAGTGCAGAACCTATTTAAAAGCCTTAACAGTTCCTCAACCATGATGCTGTATAGTCCTAACCCTCCTTTTGAAATAATCTGAGTCCTACAGCTATTTCGGAGAAATTAAAATGGAAGGGGAGAAACAAGTTTGTGGAGGCTGATTGGATCCTTTGCTGTACTGAAGCTACTAAACTTCTGCAGAATCCAAAGGTTCAGGTTTGGGACAGTAAAACCAGATGCTGTGTGAAATACCAGTATTTCACATGGAGCTCTTTCTTCCCTTCCTTCTCCCTCTTCAAAATTTCACTGCAAGCAAGCTCCCAACACTGGGCATATAAGAGCAGAAAAGAAAAGTAGGGGGAGAGAGGGTTTTTGCACCTCAAAAAAACCCTACACCAGAGATTAGGGATAGTGACCTCCTAATGGTCACCTTAAACACCTTCTGATTAGGATCGCTAATCCCCTGTGTGGCTTGACAGTTTTCTACTTTTTGTTTTAAGCTTTGAGAAAAGGAAACTTTATGCATGACTAGCACAAAAGCCACTGGACCTAACTGTCTGAAATTTGGCAGGTTCAGTCAGTTCCGTAGGGGCTGTGAGGTCCCCAAATTCCATGCACTTATGTGGAAGAACAACCAAATTATAGCACTTTGCTTTGACAGATTGTCTTGAAAATAGCAAATTTTACCTGTGACTAGCGCAAAAGCCACTGGACCTAAGTGCTTGAAGTTTGGCAAGTTCAATCAGCTCCATGGGGGCTGTAAGGTCCCCAAATCTCATACACTTATGTGGAAGAACAAAAAAAAGTATAGCTCTTTGCTTTGACAGATTGGACAGGGTTAATCAGATCCATAGAGGCTACCAGGTCTCCAAGTTTCATGTATTTATCATACAAACTAAAAAAGTTATGACCGTTTCTGTTTTCCAATGCAAATGGGAAAATGCTAAAAAATGGCGATTAGGACAGCTCAAAAGATCCAGGGCCCGTACCCAGGTGGGCTTTGTATAACGACGCCTTTGGTTAGGTCCCTAAATGGAGGGGGAAACAGACCATCTCTACCAATACTAAAAAAACTTGCAGTAATGAAGCAAGGGTGGGAATGACCCCAAACTTTCCAAATGCACTTACTATGTGGCACCAGGGAATATACTTTCCAGCACAGAATACAGTGCACGTGTGATGGAAATTAGCTAGATTTTAAAAGTTTGATCAGTTAGCTCCATCCTAGAGGCCTACAACCTAGGGATGTACGAAAGTCACTTACCTTTTCGAAGGGTGACATTCGCGGTGGGGGGGAGGCACTCCGTCCCTCCCCCCAAAAATTCTCCCTGGCCAGCTCCACTCCGCAGCCACTCTGCGGAGCCACCGGCCAGACATCTGGTCACTGCACAGGGACGCAAATGGTGGCCGCCGTAGCCGCTGCCATTTGCGTCCCTGTATTTTGCTGTGATAGGCTACGTATATATTTACATAGCCTATCACGGCAAAAACAAAAAAAGGGAATGCAAATGGCGGCGGCTATGCGGCCGCCATTTGCGTTGCCTTTTTTGCCGTGATAGGCTATGTAAATATATACGTAGCCTATCATGGCAAAATACAGGGACACAAATGGCGGCGGCTCCGGCGGCTGCCATTTGTGTCCCTGTGCAGCCCAGTGGCCAGATGTCTGGCTGCGGGCGGCCCCAGCCGGCGGCTCCGCAGAGTCGCTGCAGAGCGGAGCCGGCCGGGGAGAATTTTGGGGGGAGGGACAGAGCGCCTCCCCCCCCACTGTGAATGTCACCCTTCGAAAAGGTAAGTGACTTTCGTACATCCCTACTACAACCTCATTTCGAAACAGCCTGGTTCCATGAGGTGCCTGTGTGAGAGCAGCAGATGACCCCACGTCCATTTTTCTGCCCTTCATCCTATGTATTAAGTGATGCTAATCAATTTTAGAAGGTCTGAGAGGCATTGTCTCTTGTGTCTGACATTCTGTGAAACCAGATGTGATTGCTCACACAGCTTAATCAAATTCGCCCACTAAATTGTAATTTTCTGTAAGCCTTTTGCCCTGCCAGCTAGCCAATTTAGACTGGTTCATGTATGAAGAGGGTTTACTGCTTCCTCTTCCAATTAAACTAGCTTTGTCTAAAAGGAGACAATTTCAAAAGGATATGGTGATAAAATTCTCTGTATGATGAAGAAAAACAAATTCTTTTGGGGCCACAGTCTGACTTTCTCCACCTTCTGTTTTCAGAATTACACTATGATCCTGTAGCCATCTTTCTTAAGATGGCCTGAGCATAGGACAATTTTCATGTAATTAAGGACTTGAGAACTTACCCAGCTAGAACCATGATGGACTTAGGTGTATAAGAAGATAGCTGTTTCTATCTTTTTTAACCTTCCAATATTACATTTCTTTATTTTTAGTTTTAACATAGTGATGTACGAAAGTCACTTACCTGGTCCCGCAGCTTGCTTCGCAGTGGGGGGGAGGTGCTTCGGTTCTCCCCCCAAAGTTCAGGCCGGGGGGGGAGGCGCCCTGCCGCGCCCAGCTGAAATTCAGGGGGGGGCGCCCCGCCTCACCAGACTGAAATTCAGGCTGGGGAGAAGCGCCCTGTCTCCCCGGCCGCGAAATAAAAAGTGAATGAAAAAAAAACAAAACACCCGTGATAGGCTACGTAACGATTAACGTAGCCTATCACGGCTAGATTTCCAAAGTCAGCCGTGATAGGCTATGTTACTCGTTACGTAGCCTATCATGGGTGACTCTGAAAAAAAAAAAAAAGCGCGTATGCAAATGGCGGCGCCCATGGGCGCCACCATTTGCGTACGCACTTTTTTTTTTCTTCTTCCCCAAAGTCACCCGTGATAGGCTACGTAATGATTTACGTAGCCTATCACGGCTGACTTTGGAAATCTAGCCGTGATAGGCTACGTTAATCGTTACGTAGCCTATCACGGGTGTGTGGGTTTTTTTTTCATTCACCTTCTAATGGCGGCGGCGGCAGCTGGTCGGAAGACCAGCCACCGCCCCTGCCCCAGCCGAAATGCCGCCGAAACGCCGCTGGGACCCGCCGCCGAGAGGAACATTCGAGGGAGGTAAGTCTACGTAAATATTTATGTAGGCTAAAACGGGGAATCAAAAAGGGACGCAAATAGCGCCCGCTACGCTATTTGCGTTCCCCTTGATTATCGCCGTCATAGTCTACGTAAATATTTACGTAGATTAAGAGGGCAAAAATAAGGAACGCAAATGGCGTAGCCGCCGCCATTTGCGTACGCGGTTGTTGTTGTTGTTGTTGTTTTACCCAGAGCCCTCCGCGGCCGGAAATCCGGCTGTGGAAGGCTCTGGCCTGGCCTGGCCGGCTGCTCCGCGGAGCTGCTGCGGAGCACAGCCGGCCGTGGAGGATTCTGGGGGGGAGGAATGGAGTGCCTCCCCGCCGGCGAGGATTCCGGGGGGAGGGATGGAACACCTCCCCCCCACCATCAACATAATCCGCGAACAGGTAAGTGACATTCGTACATCCCTAGTGTGAACAAGCAGGTTGCTTGGTGATGAGGAGGAGCAAGACAGGGGAGCTCTTGGCAGGTGCCCAACCATGCCTACCTTTGATGCTACTTCTGATCCTGAAAGTTCTCAGGAAGTGGTGTTGGCCTCCCCAGGGTCCTCCCACCCATCTATTTCCTGTAGCTGCCAGGCATGACTCTAGGGAGGCCACTGGTGCCTCTCAAGGCAAGCTTTGAATCATGCACCAGCCTCCTTAAGGCCTCTACCAGTTGCCTGAAGCCCTATACGCACACTTCAGTTCTTACTTCAGGACTGATACCTACCTTGATCTCTGAAGTGCCCACATACTAGAAAGTAGAATTGTATTCTGGAATGGCTGAGTCCTCCCTTTAAGTCCAGAATAATTGTACTGGAGTTGGAGGAAGCTCTCACTCTTTCAGTCCAATCCTCCAGCTAGAAGGATGGGGGACGGGGGAAATAGAGAGTCCCTTCCCACATCCTTCCCTCCACAAAACCTGGCACATTCCCACATTATTACTTCTCTTTCTGATATTCAGGCTGTGAGTGCCAGTGCTCATGTAGCCCAAAACAGCTCCATTCACACACAGGAAGTATCAGCAGGGTGGGGGAAAACCAAGGTTTGTATGAAAAATACACTGGGGGGACCCCCACAAAACAACCCCGTGAGGACTGAACATGTTCATTGGTCACAGAATGCTGATTGTTGGGGGAAGAAAATCAGGGGGAAGGGGGAAAGGCACGGAATGGAATGGCTGGAATCCTGAGCACTCCGCACTGCAACATTTTGTTGCATTCCGCAGTTGTTTAAATAATACACTCTAATTCTCAACTAAATGTATTACTCTGCAGGACACTTCAATTCAGTCCTAAGCATATAAACATTGCCCTTTTTACTAAAGCATAAAAAGCTGAGATACAATCTATATTATAAATTCTCCCCCCCCCCCACCACCCCTGGCCTAAATTACAGATTAGGTCAGAAGGAAAAAAAGAACTACAGCAGGAAAGTAAATGTAAACAATGCCATTTAATATCTTGGTGCCTGCTCTGCCTTTATAATTATCTGTAAGGCTTATCCTCTTAGAAAATCCACATTTAATCTAGCAAAAAACCATTGGCTCTAAGGAAATTAATTTCAATAAACCTGATCTTTCTTCAGTTAGAAGATCTTTTGTGCAACAAAATTACTAATCTTTATTTTGCACTAATCAGGAGATGGGGATGCTTTCTCCCTTGCTTAAAACCAAAACAAATCCCACAAAATTAAAACAAACAATATAGTTTTAGTTATGTGTTACTAACATTTTATTTTCAAAGTAGAACAAATTAGTTTGATTGATTACAAACCTGTGGTTGACTAAAACAGGAAGAAGGTAGCCCACTGAAATTTAGTTGTTGTTGTTTTTACTAATCTTACAAATATTTCTGTATTTATGAAATATTTTTAGTTAAATCCCCTGTATAAGTCTGAAAAGAACCAGTGTTCTTGTACCTGGCAATACGGTTTCACATATGGTTTCAGGCCTGATATATATTTTATCATACTTATTGTGACCCTTTTCCCCTACTGTACATAAATGTATTTCAAAGAGTTGTACTCCTGAATGCAGTTGTGCTGCTTTAAAAAGGAAACAAAAGAGATAAGAGAGTTAAAAGAAAATATCCAGGAAAAGAATGTTAAGTAGAAGGGTATCCTTTGTTCCCAATGCATTTCAAGGAACCCTCTCTGCTTTTTGTATAAACTCATGGGGCTCCAGGATTCATACAAACAATTATTTGGAACAAGGAACCTTTGAAAAGATGCACTGTGCAGCAGCAATCTGAATTTGGGGAGGCAATCTGTCATGAAGACACCGTTTTTCAATGCACACCTGAAGAAGAATGAACTAACGGGATAGTTAGCAGGAAACCACAGAGCTGCTTCTGTCTACACAAGCTCTCTAGTACATTGATGGCAGTCATTGACAAATCTGATCAGCTATTCACACAGCTACATTGCATTTTCAATATTTAACGGCATTTTCAATATTCTCCTTATAATTGTTGCTGACAGCCAAATTACATTGGTTATTACATTTTCCAGTAGTGTGTCCTGTTACTTTGTCCTATGTAACAAAGTATCTTACTTTGTTATGTGCATTCTTTCTACTTTAATATTTCATTTATTTGATACATTTCTGTACTGCCCAATAGCTGAAACTGTCTTGGCAGTTCACAAAAATTAAAACCACAATTACAGCATAAAACAATATAAAATATAAAAACCTAAAACAGTACAACCAGAATAAAACCTAGCATCATGTTTTAATATTATGTGTCACAGGGCAGGGATGGCTCTACCATTAGGCAGAGTGCGGCAGGTGCCTCAGGCAGCTGATGCTAGGAGGCAGGGACCCGGGGCAAGGCTTATCAGGACAGGTCTGTATGTGCCATGTGGTCTGCACAGCATCGTCCACGCTTGCCTGTTTTCCTCAGGTGCAATAGAAGATACTGCCCCATTGCCAGGGTTTACATAAGATTCAACTACCAGTCCAGCTGTCTTCTGGAATGGGGAGTGGGGGGGCATGCTGTCCTTTGCCTCAGGCAGCAAAATGTCTTTGGCCAACCCTATTTTCTACTAATTTGTGCTAAATATTGCACTATACTTACCAATGTTTTTTGGTCTATTTTTAACAGTTGCATGCTAGTATTTATCGTTAACTGTTATTCAAGCTGCTGAACTCTTATTTCTAGTGTATATCTTTAACATCACCATGCCTATGCACATGCCCACACACACTTGTGCTTGACTATCTTTCACCATTAACTTAAAATATTAGAGCAATCCAAAGAACACTAACAAATAACCACATTTACTAATATTAAAGATTCTCAGAAAGATAGTCTCGCAGCATACAGATGAAATGCATTTTCTGAAAGCTGTCTCTTAATATGAAATCACTTTAAAGATAACATATACACACAACACGTGATAAGCTTCAGTTAACATATATAGCACATGAAAAGCTTCACAGAATTTATTTTACAAAAAAGAAAGCGAAGCATATATGCAGAAGGAAGTCAAGACATTTCACAACCCAGTATTTTGCTAAAACATACCACTTCAGAGTGTAGCTACACACTGTATCCTGCCATATTACGAGAACTTGCAGCCCACCCCTCCGCCACAAAAAAAAGAGGAAGAGTGTGTGTGTGCGCGCACGCGCGCGCGTGTATGTGAAGGACCCAATCTTAATCCCGCAAAATATCTGGAAGCAGAAGCCCCGGTAAAGTTGCGAGATAAAAAGCCTGGTGTGGAGAAGGTCACAATTCTAATATCAGTGTGATTGCTACACATTAGGTCGATGGGCTTGTGCGCAGAATTGCAGGCTGCAGTCTAAGGCATGATCAATTCCTAGTTTGAGGAACATGTGGAATGAACTCTATGTAGAATGGTGTGTGGATATGTGCAAGTTCACATGTGTGTTTAAGATATATAGATACAGATGTTGGGGGCAGGGGAGACTCCCACTGGAAGTAATGGCCAGTGCACTGCATCGGGGGACGACGACATACCATTGTACTCTATAGAGCCCAAAACCAGCAATCCTTTCACCCATATCACTAACAGATTTATGTGGAAGTAAATCCAACTGATTTGAACATAACCTACTTCCAAATAAATGTGCTTAGAATAACTGTCTTAAAATATTATACTAACCACATTTGAGGACACTTTATATATGCTCTGTTTACTCTGTTCACTCAATTTACTCTGTTCAGATATTTTAAAACACTTTTAAAAGCATGTAAATATAATGAACTATACTTTCCTTTCAGTGACAGAGCTGGCAAATAGTTTAAACTTTAATTTATACATTTAACACAGCTGACATCTGGCCTAGGACAACCCCACTATATCCTGATATGAAGTCTCTTTCACAGAGTTTACTTCATAAGCCTGAGGCAAGATTGTAATTCAGTAGTGGATTACTGGATAATCATTTTACAAACATAATTCACACACTTCACTACTCAACATGCCACTTCACTACCTACATGCCATATTGCCTGGTTTTAAAGAGATCACAAGGAACAAAACTAACACACATAACTAAGTTGTTTATAAGTGACGGTCCAAGCCTAAAGAGCAATTTACTGGCAGAAGTACAAACAGAAGACTCCCCATTGGAATTAAGGCACAGCAAGTGCCATGCAGCTTTGACATGCTTGCCACAGAAAGCCTTTCTATCCAGATATCCCAGTTTACACTAGCCAGTGGTTCTCATGCAAATACCTTATGATATTTGACCAAATAGGGCTGCCACTGCCAAGCTCATATCTGGGAGGTATTCACATGGTAGAGCTGAATCAGCACTCTGAATTGTTCAGGCCTGATATAATACTAGAATTACCCTTCTGCCTTTGGTAACAAAACATACACCACTTCCAACTCCTGATATTAATGATCTTGAGCTGGAGAATGCACCATCCAGGTCCAAACTCAGGTATGGTTGCACTTGGTCCAGGTCAAGCCTGACAAGCATTCACCCTAACATGGAGGTGGCCTTTTATACAAATGTCAGCTATATGTGATCATCTTCCAGCTGCATGTGCTCCCAAGGCATGTATGTAGTGGGAAATAGCCTTATATTGTGCCCAAGTAAGGGTCACTTTGAACAGCATCTTGGTTGTTGCCAGGTGGCTGTTGGTGGCCCTGCCCCATTCCTCCCCACATTCATTAGTACAATATCCCCTTGCATAATAACAGGTCCATCAGCTTCATTCCTACAATGTTCTGAAGGAGGATTTAGCATTGTTTGAACTTCAAATTGCTCTCCTTGTCAGGAACAATGAAAATAAGATGAAGCGTAATTTGTATGAGTTATGATTCCCGTTGTGCCTTGCTACACAGAAATGAGAATTAGAGAAGAACACTGGACACTCAAGGCCCTTTCCTTTTATACTACAATACAGTCAGCATAACCATTTGAATGTATAAATCTGATAAGCTATTTTGTTAAAGATACTGATTAGATTAGGATGAACATTATTTTTAATATTAAAAACATTAATGTTAAATATATATATATATATATATATAATATTATAATAATTAATATTACAGTATTACAATATTAAAAATATATACAAATGTAGGGTGTATATAACTTCTATATTAAAATATACAAATACAGGGTGAAATCCAATATTGTGCAAGCATACTTCTGCTCATGCAATAGTACTTTCCCCTTCCACCCTCCAACCCTCTACTGCAGCGTTTGAAGGCACATGGGGGGCTGCAGGAGAAGGTAGAGAATCACCTTCCCTGCTCTGCTGACACAAGCCACTCTGGGGTGGGGGGTTGGGGTAGGGTGGTGTACAACCTTTATATAGAATATTAAAGAATAATTTTTAAATGTCCAAGCAGTTAACATTAACCGAAGAAAACATAGGCATTGGCCAACCTCTTCCAACGCAAAAAAATCACTGCGCTGTAACCATCACAGATAACAAGTACAAAATATCCCAGTTTTCCATGGTTACATAAGCATACTTGTGTTTAGCAACTTTTCCATTCAGTGCTCAAAACTGTCCATAGTATTCTCCTTTCGGCAAAGAAAATAACTGAGTGTATTTGGTCTGCAAAAACACGAGCATCACCCTAACCTTCCAATATTCTTTACGCTATTTTAACATAGATATATATTGCAGATAGCCAAATGACAACTTATCTGACTGGTTAAGTCACATAGCCTAATAGCCAAAGCAAAATTCAGTGGCATCTTGAAACTGCACAGCCTCCCTGGTCGTCCCTGAAACAAACAAGTGACAGGATATGAAGTCCTAAGAAATGAGTGGTTGAGTTAATTGTATCCTCCAAATTCCATCCTATAAAGTCTTTTGTGAAACTATAAAGGAGTTTTAGAGGAACCTGATACTGTCTGAAAGTCAACAAGTAAAAAACTAGAAGTAGGGATGTCAGAGAATTTTGCCACGAATATCAGGGAGATTCGAAATCGGTGGAGAAACGGTCTGCCACCCCCCCGGGATGGGACTTACCTTGTGCGAATGTCCCTGGTGGCGGCGGCGGTTCGGCGGCGGTTCAGCAGCGGTGGCTGCGGCGGCTGTTATTCCGACCGGCTGCCGCCGCCACCATTTCCAGTAAAAAAAAAAAACCAAAAAAAATGTGATAGGCTACGTAAACATTTACATAGCCTATCACGGCTAGATTTTAAAAAAATACCGTGATAGGCTACGTAAATGTTTACGTAGCCTATCACGGCTGAGTAAACAAAAAACAAAAAAAACACGCGTATGCAAATGGCGGCGCCCATGGGCGCTGCCATTTGCGTTCCTTATTTTGGCACGTCTAGTCTAAGTAAACATTTACGTAGACTACAGCGAAAATAAGGGGAACGTAAATAGTGTAGACGCTATGCTATTTGCGTTCCCCTTATTTTCGCCGTAGTCTATGTAAATGTTTACGTAGACTAGACATGCCAAAATAAGGAATGAAAATGGCGGCGCCCATGGGCGCCGCCATTTGCGTACGCGCATTTTTTTTTACTCAGCCGTGATAGGCTATGTAAACATTTACGTAGCCTATCACGGCTGATTGCAGGGACACAAACGGCGGCGGCTATGGCCGCCGCCATTTGCATTCCCAGCCAGCCAGGATTCGCAGCAGGAGGGACAGGGCGCCTCCCTCCCGGCCAGAATTTTGGGGGGGAGGGACGGGACACCTCCCCCCCAGCCAGAATTTTTGGGGGGAGGGACGGGGCACCTCCCCCCTGGCCAGAATTTCAGGGGGGGGGGACGGAGCGCCTCCCCCCCACCGCGAATCAAATTTCGGGCAAGGTAAGTGACTTTCGTACATCCCTAACTAGAAGGAAGAAATATGAAGTGGGAAATAGCATGATCATTTACAGTAGCATTTAGAAAATGTTTCAGAAGTTTTCATGAGGTTTGTGGCTGCAAACTGTCACTGCCAAATTTCACTTTGCACGTTCTTGGCCACATGTATGCTAGAGTAACGCACATCCTTGCAGAATTTGTGAAGTGCCATGTTTCAGACAGACGGAACAGTAGCCAATTACATGGTTGGTTCCATGTCTGTTAGAGCATATGGACCATCATTAGGAATCACACAGCACTGAAGTTTTTGAAAAGGGCACAATGAAGACTTGTCTCATGCAAAGGCATGCTGCTGACATCCAGGATGTTAAGAATGTGAAACAGAGCTTGTAGCTAAAAGTGATGAAGTACTGAATTTCTTTTTTTTTATTGCCTATGGAATATCTAATCTAGTAATACAGAATAACAGAATAAAAAGAGTATAAAAGCAAAAGACTCTGAATCAGTGTATTTTACAAAAGGGTCTTGTTTCTTCTATCTCTGGTTTCCTATAATGTAGGGGTGGACAACTTTGGTCTCCAGATGTTTTGGTCTACAACTTCCATAAACCCTAGCCAGCACAGGTAATAGTAATGGTTGATGGAAGTTGTAGGCCAGAACATCTGAAGGGCCATAAATTGCCTACCCTGCAGTATAATGCATCTTCACAATATGTAGGCTATGTATGTGGATATGGTTTGATCACACTAGCCTTCACTGTAGCAGCAGCAAATTCCAAGACTGAAATCCTATGCACACTGATAAAAAAAGTTCCATTATTCACAATGGGGTTTATTTATTTTGTACATTTATACATTGCCCATATGTAAGCTGTTCTGATTCTAAGTTTTTGTGGGGAGAGATAGAATGTAATCTCTTTGCCAAGGAGTTGGCTTATCACTGTTAAGAAACAAAATGGTGGACTGGATTAGTATTGGTTTTATATAGCAGAGCTCTTGTATTCAGCTTATAAGACCAAAACTGCTTATCTTCAGCAGCATAGGTGTTTTTTGAATACATGCATTTAAAATTTGCCCACCATATACCCTTACTGTTGGGAACCTATTGATTTTTCCCTATTGCTTTGACTGAAGATTTCAAATATTAATTCCTCTAACAATTTACAAGTTGCCCTTTAGTGCTGAGGAGGATCTAGGAAAACTTCATCTCTTCAGTCCTTGGCAAATTTCTGTATACACGATCATCAAAAGAGAAGACAATTAGAAGGAAAGATATCAACAGGACCAGATAAATAATGACATGGCTTTAAGCTACATTGTAACTGGCAATTCACTTTTATGAATTCTTGTTCATATCTGAATTGTGCACTATACTTCAAAAACATTCTTGTGAAAAGATGTCAGTTTCTAAATGGGATATCATTACAGCAGAATAATTACAATGTATCCAACAGAACAGAGTGCCACAGTATTGAAAATAATCTGAATACGAGGAAATATGAGGTTTTCTGTACATAGTAGCCCTTATAATTAGCCACACATACCAAGAAATTAGACCAAGATAAATCAAAGTTCCATTCCACAATTATATTTTCATTAAAATATCACCATTTGATTTTTCTTTATATACTACCACTTTGGTCCTCTAATAAGGTATAGAGGCTAGACTCTGTGGCACTACAGAAACTCTAAGCACTACCTCACGTTGACCTTTTGTAAATGGGATATACACACTTGTGGATGAAGATGCACAAATTTTGTAATGTAAGAATGGCCAAACAAGTGTCTCTTTTCAATCCATGTGTCTGGAAGCCAATGCTTACTTCCCCTTCCAGAGTGTATGGGGTTGAAGAAAAGGACACTTTCACATTACAAAATACACACATCTTCACACATGAATGTGCACTATATTATTATTTATTACTTAGTGAGTTAGAGGCACCTGGGCTAAGTCACATCCCCCCCCCTTGGGGACTGATGCCAGTTTCATGTTGTCCCAATAAGATAGTTTGGCAGCAGCACTGTAGATCAAAATGGCCACTGTTAGCGATGGATAGAGAATCCTCGCAACCCTGAAACCCAAGCTGGGGTTTTAATGACTTGGCATGGATCCCAGATAAGTTTCCTAGCTTGGCATGGATTCTATGTACACATAAAACCGCACATGGGTAAGTTTAATTTTTGGACACATCCTGCACAATGTTTCAATTGGACTTCTGTTTCAAAAGTGAAGGGCATGCTAGAATGCATACATAAATTGGCAGCAACACAAATAAAATATATATAAATAAAATAATTTACACACTACAATGTAGATATGAATCTCCTCTTGGCTAGAACACTGTGGCTTTTCCCCCAAATGAGTACTATTAACACCTTTAGCACAACCTTTTAGCATATTTAGCATAACCTTTAGTTACATAAGCAAACAGTTTATATTACATGCAAACCTGGTTGTTTCCAGTTTTGTTGCCTTTAAGAAACTTGTCCACATCAGCCTGCTTTTTGTGAAACATGTCTGCCATAGAATCCAGAGTGTTGCAGAGACTCATGGGGCATCTTCTAGGATACAGGCTGCTCCCCGGGTCTCTTGGCCCTTACTACTGGTCTATCTCAACACTCCCCTGCACCTCCATGTTGTTGGGGAAAATCAATCATGGTTGACTTTCAAGGAAATAGTCTGCCATCATCTATCTTCTTACTGAGGAATCCCTGGCAAACTTCAAAGGAATCTATTACGAATTTGAAAACCACTGTAATAAACTATACAGTAACTGAACAATAAACATGTTTACAACTGCTATGTAGTTTTAAATGCATGCCAATTTCATGCTATTGCACTGATAGGATTTTATTAACTACCCAACTATTTTACAATGGTTTTGGCCATGATTTCTTTGTATAATTTTGACATGTTAATCAGCTCAGCAAGAGCTTCGTAAAGAAGAACTGTGTCCGTGCTGCTGAGATCAGCAGTATGAACATTCCATCAATAATAAGAAATACTTCTAGACTGGAAAAGGCCATTTTTAATTACAACTATGAATTACTATTATTATTATTACTAGTAGTAGCAGCAGCAGCAGATATCTAGTGACACAAGACCACTTCATTATTTCTGGCATGCTTAGATTGCAGTTCTAATACAAGGAAATTAAACATATCCAAGTCTGAGCATTCATCTAGACTAAGTTACCATTTCTTCAAATGATTAAATTAACAGCTTAGATCAACCAAGAGTGCCCTCCTGTTTACTGTGATTGAAAGGGAAGAAGATATAGAGAAGGCAATCGGTGGCTTCTCCAGAGTTTTTGAGCTTTCCTTTCCTGGATGTTGACCAAGCCTTAACAACTTCTGAATGCTCTGTTTGACCAGCTATCTGCAGGATATAATGCATAAAGAATCCAGCATCTGTAACTAAGGTTTGTTCTTGGTTTACAAATCCTGGCTTGCTTGGGAGTGACAAGCCAGGATCCTGGGTCTGGACAACACGCTAAACAAACCTTCCAGGTTTGTTTAGTGGTCATGCTAGCGAGGAAGAACAAAGCAGAAGTGAACAGGCTTTTCACACTAACACACAGTCCCTTCAGCATGCATGTGGCCACTGTCAAAAGGCATAGTTTCAAGAAACATCCACAGTATTTACTAATTATGCCATGATTGTAGCATCACCAACACTACAGTATAATAGTTAGTATCTTACCTTGAATCTCCGTTGCCCTGCACAGACTTCTCTGAAGAACATACATTGTAATTTTCCTGCATTACATGTACTAACGTTCTACTACTTTTTTCCTAGTCACCATTTAAGCCATTCTTGTCACACTTAATATCTGCAGTAATCTTGGGATAAATTGAAAAAGTGATTGCTGGCCACTACAGAATCATCTCATTCCTTTATGGAAATTACCTGATCCTTTATTTGCATGCAATCCCAATCATCAACCTGCTGTGGAGGCTGATTGGGTCTGGCCTTTCCCATTATACCAGTCAGTTTGACTTTAGTATGAGGACTGCAGAATTTCCAGGAAATATTAACTGTGCATTTCATTGGTTGTAAAATGCTTAGAGGATCTCAAAGCACTGATATCTGTTATAGGAGACTGTGGGAATCAAATGCACAAGCGCAGTGAGGCATTCATCCAAGACCCATGCTTGTTTCTTTCCCAAGGTTTTAGTATGACTTTTTCTATTTTTGCTAAGTATCTGCTTTTCCCCCTTTTTGAAGCTCTGCATTAGAAACTATTTTATATTATCTCTACTGATAAACACGTACCTGCAACCCCAATAATCAGATTTTTTTTCTAGGAGCTTCTCTTCAGGCAGCTCTCCCAACTGAATCTCTCAACTGCTTTAAAAATTCCCCAAGTATAAAAAGCTGATTAACATGTGAAAATGATTGTGCATCCGCCCTTTTTCCTAGATGAATAACTAGAAAATTATGAAGAAAACAAAAACATGTGATGAGGCTAATTGCTGTAAGCCTATCCGAGGGGCCAATTCTCAAAGCCAAACATATCTGATGTCCAGTAATAAAGAGTAGAAACATTTCCCCGAACATGTGCCAGTCAGCATTGCTCCCCAGCCTGTCTACCGTGCACAGTCAGCACTGCTCCCTAGTCTGTCTACTGTGCACTCCCTAGTGCTTGAAGAAACAAGTTTCCCCATTACACTTTACACATATAGGAAGCAAGCACTACTGCTGCATGAAGTATGGTCCTCACTTGACATTTGGTATTTGGGTACAAGTATAAAACTCAAATGCACCTCTCATTGAGTCAGAAGCTGTTCATGCATACACTTTGATACACACCTTTCTAATGTAGCAGTAAAAAAAAAGGGCCAGGCCCCTGCTTCCCTACTTTAAAGGATTAGACACGCGCACGCATGCACACACACACAGACACACACACACACACAGTGTTGTGTGTCTTATACTTGGATATTGAGCTCAAGTGCAAAACATAACTGAGAACACGGGGTCCTCAGGCTTTCTGTAGCAGTAAGAAAGTGCTCCAGTCTGGGTATACTGACTACTCTTCAAAATCAAAACATGGTATTATGCTGGTGTTGGAAACAAACATACAGGTATTTAGGTTTGACATGCAGAACTGCATACCAATAATTCAGCAACCTCAGGCACAATTCAGTGAAAAATTCAAATGAGAGAAATCTTGGCATGGTCTTTTCCAGTGGTCTTTCAGCTTGATATTTTCAAGTATTTTGCTTTCGTTAACTATATCTTTATTAACAGAAGCATCTTTAGGGCTTAGGGTTCTCAGATCCAGAATCAAGATGGAATATTTAGCTTGGAACATAATCCAGGCTAAAAGTATAGTTTACAACTCTTGCTGGCTTCCTAATTCTATGCATCATTTTTCATACCTATTAGTAGGGAAGAATCATCAGCCATTTTGTGTGATGGCTTCTATCAAACTGTACTGGACAAAAAAATGTAAGTACATGTTCCTGGAAATGGCAACATTATTTTCCCATTAAAATGGGGAGTGTGGAGAATTTGCATCTGTATCCATAAGAAGGCATATGGTGAAACTATATGGAGTGGAGCTTCTGATTTCTCCTTTCAGAATACTTTTAAAACAAGATGATGGCATAATTCCCCAAAATTTACTTATGAGTAGGCTGCATATTGGGACTTCACATGTTCTGCTGATTGATTCAACATATTCCAGGTTAGAATAGAAAGTTAAAATCAAGGGAGAAAACCAGAGGGGAAAGTATAACTTCCAACAGGTTTTAATTTCACCCCAAATTATGTATTCACTATAAAAGAAGAAATTGCTCCCATTTAAAAAATAAGACCCAAGGGCTCAATCTTATGCATGTTTAAACAGAAAAATGTCCTGCAACTCCCAGCTTTCCCCAGGCATGCTGGCATTCATAGGACTTTTTTCTGTCTAAACATGCATAAGATTGCATCCTAAAGGAGTTTAACATTCTGGTTGCTTCTATTGCAGCATACTTTGGATGGTGGCTCTTGAGACTGGCAAAATCACAGGGGAGATGGTTCAAACTAGTCAATTATGCTGTAAATGGGAAGCTACCCTTCAGAAAAAGAGAAACTATTTGATATACTCATAGTCCTTTACACATATATGCAATGGCTTGCTAAACTGTAGCCATTTATATGCAAACCTCTGTTCTCAGCATTTATTGGAACCTGGTTATGAGATATTCTTGCTTTTTTAAAAAAAGAGCTTTTAACTGAGATGCATTATTCCATTTCTTGATATCCAGGTGAAAATCAGTACTTTTGTCAAATTCAGTGAAGAGTATCCAGCCTGCCTCTGGTGGTTCTGTTGCACTAGGGGGAGGTGGGATTGGTTGCATTTCTAAAAAATAACTCCAGAAATGAGTGAAAATGCTCATGTCTGGATTAGCCAGGTCAGCGGAGCTCCCTTCTACAAGTTCTGCTGACCTGTTTCAAACTGGGAAAGAGCATTTCCGCTCATTTCAGGTTACTTTTAGAACCACAAAAGCACCATTGAGTAAGTGCTTGATCCCATGAGCGCACAGGCAGAATAGGATAAGACAGGAGATATTTTTATCCTGTTTGATCAACACCATTAATACCCAGTTGTAACAGCCACAATAGGAAGCTGGCTGGCTGCACTGGAAACAGAATGCTGGACTAGATGGGTATTAGGCTGGTCCAGTAAGGCAATATTTATACTCTTAAGGATATGGCCTTGAATTTGGGAACATTTAGGAATAATTTAGAAAAACAACTGTAAGAAATATGTGCAAGTGAGTCACATCCAGTTCATTTGAAAGAAACAAAGCTTATACTGTAAAATATGTTTCCCTGACAGAATAACACATGAATAGATCAAAAATAAAGTACGGCTGATTTGAAATAACCCCACTAACTCCGCAACCTTATTTGCAGGCTCTGAGGTCATAGCGGGAGGGGAGCCTTTTGTCAATGCTTTCAGGTGAGGCATTGCATAAACAATGCCTCACTGTTTTCCAGTGCGGTGTTGGAATGGACGGAAAAACACCTAGTTGCCTAGGCAATATAGGGACACTTCCCTGCCTTCTGGCACTCTCTTGAGCTAAGTACCAAAATATAAGGAGAGCAATGTGATTGATAGGTGAATCCCCCTATCTTAGCCACGGAGGTCATGTGTTCTACTTTACAGAGGATAGTCCTCTATTTGAAAGCATCCTCTATTTGTCCAGCCCAAGTCTACTTCAGAGATAAAGAACCCTAAGAAGGGAGAGTAGGAGACCCTTGAAGTTGCCCTTCAGCACTTAGCACCTGGACCACAGACAGAGCAGGCAGACAGGTCACCTGTTCACAGTCTTCTCCACTATGGTGAGATGTATTTGTCAAGGTTCCACTTATGACCTGTGTAGTAAAAATGTAACCTAAAAGCCATTGTAAGTGTCTTAAGCAGCACGTAGTACTGTAAGAGCTGCGCATGCCTGGAATGAGCAGACAGTAACCCTAAGATAAGGTTGCTAAGCAAACCGCTGGCAACCAATCAGAACTAACACACTGGCTGAGGAATGCAGGCTAAGTGATAAAACTGTAGCGCGGGGGTTGCCCAGGGTCGATTCTAGGGATGGGGGAGAATTTCTCCCCGAAACTTCGGGGGGCCGAGTGCCAACGCATTCGGTCCTCCGAAGGTTGTTCGGGGAGAAATTCTCCGCCCCCCCGCCTCCGCCCCCCCCCCGGGATGGGACTTACCTTTCACGAATGTCCCTCCCGGCGGCGGTTCCCGGCGGCGGTTCGGCTGGTCTTCGTCAGGGGCGGGGGCGGCAGCCAGTCATTCGACCGGCTGCCGCCGCCGCCATTACAAGAAAAGTTTAAAAAAAAACACGCCCCTGTGATAGGCTACGTAACGATTAACGTAGCCTATCACGGCTAGATTTGCAAAGTCAGCCATGATAGGCTACGTTAATCGTCACGTAGCCTATCACGGGTGACTTAAAAAAAAAAAAGCGCGTACGGCGGCCCCCATAGGGAGCCGCCATTCGTGTTCCTTATTTGGTCCCTGTAGTCTACGTAAAGATTTACATAGACTATGGCGAAAATAAGGGCAACGCAAATAGCGTTGCCCTTATTTTCGCCGTAGTCTACGTAAATCTTTACGTAGACTACAGGGAACAAATAAGGAACGCGAATGGCGGCTCCCTATGGGGGCCGCCGTACGCGCTTTTTTTTTTTCCCCAAAGTCACCCGTGATAGGCTACGTGACGATTAACGTAGCCTATCACGGCTGACTTTGCAGATCTAGCCATGATAGGCTACGTTAATCGTTACGTAGCCTATCACAGGGGTGTTTTTTTTTCTTTTGAAGTTTGCGGCCAGGGAGACGGGGCGCTTCTCCCCGGCCTGAATTTCGGGCGGGCGAGGCGGGAAGCCTCCCCCCCAGCCTGAATTTCGGCCGGGCGAGGAGGGAAGCCCCCCCCGGCCTGAACTTTAGGGGGAGCAGTGAAACGCCTCCCCCCCACCGCGAAGCAAGCTGCGAGACCAGGTAAGTGACTTTCGTGCATCCCTAGTCGACTCTGCTTTTGAGCATGAGCTCCTTTGTCGAAGTATTTGCAAACAATTTGGTGAGTCTATCAGGAGTCCCTTAGACCACCCTGGGGGCAAACGACAGAACCGGCGAAGGTGCCTGTGGGGCGTGCTGGACCGCCTTTGAGGTCTGCCACGGCACCAGAGAACGGGGGTCGGGACACCCAGGAGGTTAAAGGCGTGGACTCCATTGATTGAGTCAACCAGGCTGAACGGGTCTGAAGAGATGGCACTAGGGTGCTGGGCAGAGTAAGTATTTGATTTCCCTTGTGACTTTCTGTTTGAGTTGTCTTCAGAGCGTCTGAGGTTTGTCAGACTCCGTGTAAGCGTCTGAGGTTTGTCAGGCTCCATGTATGATTTCAAATAGAGGTTGGCACAATGGGGTCAGGTAGCTCCCGTTTAGAAAGCTCTGCCACTCCCTTGGGATGCATGCTCAGGAACTTTAGGAAGTTCAAAAGAGATTTTAGAATTAAGATGGCCAAGGGTAAATTTACCTTCTTTTGCCAACTGGACTGGCCAGCATTTGGAATTAGTTGGCCAGACATAGGATCCTTTGATGTAAATCTTGTAAATGCTGTATATAAAAATGTGGTGAATAATGGGCAATGGGATCAATTCGCCTATATTGTTGGTTGAATTGGTGCAGAAAGAATCCCCCTTAGTTACAGAAGTGTAAATGTGTAAATGTGTTACTGGCAAAGGACCGCAGGGGCAAGAGACCTCAGTGGTGTCTGAAGCAAGTAGTGAGATAGATTTGCCTCAGGGAAAGTGAGGTTATCAGCATTTGGATAAGTGCCAACCAAAATCCACTGAAGGCGAGAAAAGGTTGAATATAAAGTTCAATATTGTAAAGTCATGACAGTATGCTCCGAGGTGAAGCCCAAAGCCCCTGTTCTCCCTGATTCAAGCCCCACGGAAGGAGCTTGAAGACTGGGAGACCCTGCCCAAGGTGCCCTGAGCTCCCCCTGGTCTTATTCGGTCTGTTAGGTTGGGAGGAGAAGTTGTTGGGGGAGAGAGGGGGCCCTCCAGAGACAATTTGTCTGCCACCGTATCCAAGTTTGTTAGAAGAAGAAAAAGCAGTTGAAAAAGTTGCAACTTCTGAAGAAAGAGATTTGTTTGATGTCTTAAAGACTGTGGCAAAATCAAGAAACAAAGACAGAGCAAGTTCTTAAAATATCAGGCTCTGTGTAAGCTTATCTCTGTCAGCCTACTCAGAGCAGAGCCAAGGGGGACTTGCCTAACCCCCCTTTGCCGTGGCTGGTTTAGCCTTAGCAAGCAGAGAGGCTGGAAGGTGTCTGTGAGGACTAGGGATGTACAAAAGTCACTTACCTGGTCTCGCAGCTTGCTTCGCGGTGGGGGGGAGGCGCTTCGCTGCTCTCCCTGAACTTCAGGCCATTCAGTTCAGGCAATCTCACTCTTTTGTCAGGTCCTCACTAGGGATGGGGGAGAATTTCTCCCCGAACAACCTTCGGAGGACCGAATGCGTTGGCACTCGGCCCCCTGAAGTTTTGGAGAGAAATTCTCCCCCATCCCTAGTGAGGACCTGACAAAAGAGTGAGATTTGCAAAAAAACAAGAAAAACATCACAGCTGGAAAGCTGAGCAGCACTGCTCTGTTCTTATCTGTGGAGGAATCTAGAAGAGGTATAAGGTTACACCTTCCCCATTTGAACTGAGGAAGAGACAGAGAGCTTTTGGTAATAACATCTCTTCTTTATGGCCCAAAGCCTTCTTTGTTAGAGGCACTCTGCACATGGACTGGAACTTTGGACAGTTAAAGACTTGCCGTAAAAAGTACTGTGAGGCTTGTCATAGCCTTAAACTCCTGTTGTTGTAGATTGTGTGTTTGTTTGTGATCAGCTCAGTGTACAGTTTGATTTGTGATTTCAACACTCAGATAAAAAGCTGCATTTGACTGAAAGAACTGGGTATATTTAGCCTTGAGAAGAGAAGACTGAGGGGAGATCTGATAGCACTCTTCAAGTACTTGAAAGGTTGTCCCAGAGAGGAAGGCCAGGATCTCTTCTCGATCATCCAGAGTGTAGGACACGGAATAATAGGCTCAAGTGACAGGAAGCTGGATTCCAGCTGAACATCAGGAGAAACGTCCTAACTGTTAGAGCAATATGACAATGGAACCCATTACCTAGGGACGTGGTGGGCTCTCCCACACTGGAGGCATTCAAGACGAGGCTGGACAGCCATCCGTCAGGGATGCTCTGATTTGGATTCCTGCACTGAGCAGGGGGTTGGACTCGATGGCCTTGTAAGCCCCTTCCAACCCTACTATTCTATGATTCTATGATTTCCAAGGCTTTGATTTCATTTACCCTAACGAAGCATACAGATACAAATTGCTAGAGATTCACAGACTACAAAGGAAACAGCCTTCAAAAAGTTCAAAGAGAAACTACGAAAGTTAGTTTCCCTTTAAAAAGGGGGGCAGCAAATTCTCTTAACTTAAGAGGTGAGAAAGAGTCCCCCACTCTCCCGTGATACTTCTAAGCCCAGCTGTGTTTCTGAAGCCTGAGAAAGTTCCTGCCCCACGTGTTCCAGCTCTTTCTCAAAATCTGAACTGTTTTGACGTTCCATTTGCTCAAAGGCAAACCTGACACTCTGCCAAAACTCATGCAGTGTGGAGTTGCCAATGCAAAAATGGTGGCTTGGAACTCTTTGCATGTATGAGAATGCCCTTCCCTTGATTTTGATGGGCCCTGACCATGCAGTCAGAGGAACTGTATAATTGTTAGATCTGCTCCACCATGCCCTACAATACAAAACAAATGTTTTCCAGTCATGGTGTTAGATTTTAATGATATGAAAAAAGGTATAAAAGAAGGCAGAAGAAAGTAGCAGACAAAAAGGCTAAAAAAAGAGAGCTTATCCCAAACGTGTGTCGCTGAGATTAGTAAGAAGATCTAAGCAAGTGAGTCTCTGTCGAAGCAATGGCAAACAGCCTAACTTGCAGAGAAGACAAAGAGTTAAAACTGGTGCATGGCACAGAGAATTTGAAACATGATCTGCAGAACAGGGAAGCCAAAAGATAAGTGTGCCTGTTACAAGAGGGAAGCTATAGTAGCCATAAAAAGGGGCGAAGCACCCGTATGAAGCTTTAAGAAAAATATTACCCACTAGAAGTGGACAATTAAAATAAAAAAAGTATTTTCTTAAATTGAAGCAACCCTTAATATCACCACCTGCTTTAGCCTTATCAGACCCCAGATCATGATGGTGCACCTGAGAGCACATAAAAAGAGTGCCATTCCTGAAAAAAGGAAAAGGCAATGCTGGCAGCCACCATGGGCAGAGATATAAACCGCGGCTTGAGAGCACAGAAGCGACCAGAGGGGGGGGGGCGGAAAAGGAAAGGGCCGACCGGGGCTCGATAAATGTGCGTATTGTCAAGAGAAGAGACACTGGAAGAAAGATTTTCCAAAGTTGAAAGAGAAAAGAGACTCACCCTGAAAGCTGCCAAATGTGGGCAGGGTCCTCCGGGGCTGGGGAGGGAGTCTAGCTGAAGGGCCACCACCCTACGAACAAACGCTCGGGAGAATCCCAAGGTAAAAGTAAGGGTTGGTGGCAAGGACTGTAAAGCCCTAGTAGATACTGGAGCCACATTTTCTATGATCCCTGTGAAGCCCCCCCGGCGAGAGAAAGTGGAAAGCATGTAACTGTAAAAGGAATTAAAGAGAAAAAAAAAGTAAATTGCCTGTGTGTAAGCCCCTCCTCACGAAGACTGGAAATAACATACTGGAACATGCCTTTGTAGTTTCATCTGCATACCTGGTTGCCCTCTTGGAGCGGGACTTGTTAACAAAACTGCAAGCTAAAATCTTCTTCCGTGATAATCAGATTGTAGTACAGCTGCCGGGCTCAAATTATCAAATGGCCTTTCAAGCAATCGAGATTGTGTCAGAGGCCAAAGGGACTGAGATTTTAGAGAATGTTGATCCATGTGTGTGGGCAGACAGAACCCCTGCCCGAGCAAATGCATAACACCAGTTAAAATCTTCTTTAAAAAGGGAGAGCCCTGTGTGTGTGAGGCAGTATCCTCTGAAGAAAGCCACCTGTGCAGGCTTGAAGCCGCTCATTGAGAAGTTCAAAAATTATGGTTAGCTAATAAAGGGATCATCCCCCTTTAACACCCCGATTTTGGGTGCGCCCAAGGCAGATAGCACCTCCTTCAGGTTAGACCAAGACCTGAGAACAGTGGCTGACTGCCCTTTGTGCCTCAAAAACAATTCAAAAATGTTTGAGCCCCCAGCTCAAATGAGAAGTCGCCCTTGCGCTTACTATCCTTTTCAGAGATTTCAAATTGACTTTTCAGAGTTGCCCCAGGCTCATGGCTATCGGTACCTGCTAGTAATGATAAAACCAATTGACTACACCGCACAGACAGTAGCCAAGATCCTGTTAAAAAGTAATCCCTAGGCTCTTGTTACCTAAAGAGAGTGAATCAAATCAGGGGCCCCATTTTGTTGGACAAGTGACGCAAGTAGTGGCCCAGGCATAACAAACTAACTAGAAGCTACACCCCCCTTGGAAACCTCAATCCACAAGTCAAGTTGAGAAGATGAACCACACCTTAAAGACAATGCTCACTAGAATTTGTTTAAAGATTAAGTTGAAAGGCCACAGGCCTTGCCAATCACCTTGACTCGAGTACAGGGCACCCCCAAGGGAAGTATTAAATTGACACCCTTTAAACGTTCTATAAGCGCCCACCTCAGATATTACCTATGGCTGACAGCTTAAATGTAAATTTAGAAGTAAGAGTTTTAAGATTCAAGATTGTGTTACTGCCCTGCAGTCTGTTTTGATTTCACAGGTTTGTGACACCTCACCAATCCTGGACTTTAGACGCTCCAGTGCATAATCTCAATCCCAGTGATTGGGTGCTAATCCAGTCCTAGAAAGATGAACCACCTACCGAGAAGCGGAAGGGTCTGTTTCAGATCCTACTTACCACTCCCATTGCTATAAAAGTCGCTAAAGGGAAAAAGTGGATTCATCACACTGAATAAAAGCATCACCTGCACCAGAGAGGGTCACACCGGAAGGTGACCCACCTGAAGGTCACCATTGGAATAATGAACCCCTGAAAGGACTCAAGTAGCTCTACAGAAAGAGGGCACTCTCGTTTCAAGGGTTCCTGATGAACGGAACAAAACTGAGTTCCAAAAGTTCAAAAAAATGTGTTTTTGTTGTCAACATTCTAGTAGCTAGAACAAAGGCATCCTAGGCCTCACTTGCTGTTTAGAGAAAACCGTCATTGCCACAGCAATAATAGTTTGCACCTTTAAGTGCGTAGTCCACTGCTGGACCAAAGAGAGTATAAATTTGAGAAAAGCCTTTTGAGGGAGGAATTGTAGTAAAAATGTAACCTAAAAGCCATTGTATGTGTCTTAAGCAGCACGTAGTACTGTAACAGCTGCGCTTGCCTGGAATGAGCAGACAGTAACCCTAAGATAAGGTTGCTAAGCAAACCACTGGCAACCAATCAAAAGTAACATGCTGGCTGAGGAATGCAGGCTAAGTGATAAAACTGTAGCACGGGGGTTGCCCAGGGTCGACTCTGCTTTTGAGCGTGAGCTCCTTTGTCGAACTGTTTGCAAACAATAAAATCGAGTTGGACCCAGCCTGAAGTTGACTCTCCTCTTTGGGGCAAATTGGACTAGACTCCAGGGGGCGAAACTAGCATTTTGTGCAACACCTGGACCCCCTGAGCAACTCCTTAAGGATTTCTTGCCTTCTTAAGAGTCCCGTCTTCCTTCTTTTAAACTTCTCCTTCCCAGTAATGTGGGGTTTAAGTTGTAGACTTGACATGGGGTGACTGACAGTCCAGACACGAGGTTTAATCAGAACAGTTTACTGGTAAATTTAAAGCTACCAAATCACAACTAAAGGTATTTACGCAATAGAGCTGAGCAATACAAAAGGCATTAAAAGAAAATTTTCAAAATACAAGTTCCTTTACCCTAGCTGTCCTTAGACTTTTCTAGGCAGTTTCTTCCTGCTCACTCTTCAGACTCTGCTCTCACTTCAGGCTCTGGCTCTCTCTCCTCTTACTGGCTCTCTTGTTCTCTTTATATACCCTCCTCCATCAAAACTGAAAGTACTGCTTCAAACCTGAAGAAATGAAACTTAACCAGAGAAATTAAATTACTCCTCTCAGGGTTACCCCCTACCAACAGAAAACTCCAGGCTTCTAAGCTTGACCCTTTCCCCCTTTGCCTCTGTAGGCTTCAAACCTTCACAGTACTGTATTTCTAGTTACACTATAGTAATAATTTCTAATTTTGAATCTGTACATATAAATTAGCAAATGCCCACTTTGTGCAAAGTTGTATCCACTTTTGTCCTCTTTTCTGGCAATGTGTAAGAGGCCACCATAATCTTACCCATATCACGTTGTATCCCTGCATTACCTTGGCAACCATGTAAATATTCCTATCTTCCAGCATTGCACAGGAATAACAAAAAGGTACTAACTATTGGGCTAAGAACAGTCACAGAAGAAATGAATTTAACATGCATTCAAAGGAAAATAAATTTTGGATGCCACAAACTTATTTCACCTCCAGGTTTCTCATGAGCGATACTTTGGATCAGCTTTACCGAACAAGGAAGTAGCATCCTACTTTTGTGTTTTTCACTCATATGACATTTTATCCTTGTTGTGGCATGAAGTGCATGAGGCTACATTTTAGAGGTCGAAACCCTGCAGAAGGGACAGCTTCCAAACAAAGCAAAGTGGATGCAGGAATAAAAGACTTCGGAGAGGACTGTCAGAAAACACATGGATGGAAATGCAACCATATTCAAACATTCTGACTTGCCAGATCAAGTATTATAGAAGTAGAAGTTGAAACTTTGAAAACCTGAAATTGGAAGGAGGTTTTGGGAGGGATAGGAGAGCAGCCTATAAGCTGCTCACTGGTGATTTGCCACACAGATTTGGCAACCTGCTCTACAAACACAGTGGAAGGCAGCCTCTTAGATCTC
This sequence comes from Heloderma suspectum, assembly GCF_057233095.1. Lineage (NCBI taxonomy): Eukaryota > Metazoa > Chordata > Lepidosauria > Squamata > Helodermatidae > Heloderma > Heloderma suspectum. The sequence goes on from NC_139461.1 coordinate 215,548,011, forward strand.
TAGGGACATTCACCCCATAAACCTGTCCAGACCTCTTATAGCTACAGTTGACTCAACTCCAGTATGTTTAGAGGATTCTGAATTGTAGCTGAAGGTGTATGTTGACTATCTCCCATGCACTCCATTCAGACATTAGAGGAATTATGTTAATCTACTCTATCTGTGAATGGGGAGGGGGAAAGGCGGCAGAAAGTGGAGGGGGAGCTAGACTCATCTCTGATCCTTCTGGGGACATCATTGGATTAGAATTCAGCTCCTGTTTCCCCTTCTGTCCTTCCTTGCAGAGAAAAGAAAAAAGGCTGAAGGGGAAGCTGAGGTTCATGAGCCTGATGAATCCTACTGAGGGTCCAGCAGGATTTCAGTTCAGTACCAGCTCCCCATGCTCTTTTATATGATCAAGTGCCATCTGGTTCTCTGAAGCCGGGATAACAATTACCACTAAGTTATATATCCTGTAGCACAGCCTTGCCCCAACCTTGGTCCCTGCAGATGTTTTGGCCTACAATTCCCATCAGCCCCAGCCAGCATGGATAATGTTCAGGAATGATTTTTATTTATGTCTAAAATGTACTCATCTCCCTATAGCTAATTGCTCTTAGGATAATGTACAACAAAACAAATAAAATCCAAAAATCCATATACAACAAGTTAAAAAAAACCCACCACAAAACAATGAATTAAAACAGAGAGACTAAAATAAAACAGGTATAAAACACAACATACAGTGCTAAAAGATATCACAAAGTTGAAAACTACTTTAACACAACATAGCACAAAAAATATACAGCGGATTAAAAAGCCTGTGAGAAAACAAGTATCTGACATCAAAAAGACAAGGTAGGCCTCTCTGGAGAGGGCATTGCACAATGGGGGGCTACTACTGAAAAGGCCCACTCTCACTTGGCCAACTGCTGTACTTCAACACATGAGGGTACTTGAAACATCCAGTAATGACCTCCAGGATCAGGTAGGAACGTGTGGGAAGAGGTGATCCTTCAGATACTGTGGCCCAAAGACATGAAGGGATTATAACTGAACACCAGCACTTTAAACTGGATCTAGAAACTAACTGGGGCCTACTGAAGAAGGTAGAATACTGGTGTAATATGATCATGACAACCAGTTCCAGTCAGTACTCTTGCTGCCATATTTTGTAAAAACTAACATTTCTATATTATCTTCAAAGGCAGCACCACATACAACACATTGGAAGGGTTTGCCTGTCATGATAAGCCATGCTTTGTCCAGTAGCATGCTCATAAATGCTGGCCAGTCATTCCTGCTGCAAGCTGCAGCAGCTAAACAAACCACAGAGATTTGTTCCATAGCTTGTTTAGGATGACATGAGAACCCAGATATCTGGCTTGTCTCTCCCCAGACAAGCTGGAGAAATAGCCCAACAACAAATTGTGGGCCTTAAAGTTATCCAGTAATATCTGACCGGATGGTGCCCTGGACACCTCCACAAATTGAACTGCATCAACTATAGAATGTGAGTTACAATGGATGTGACTGATTTTGCCTTCAAAATGTCTAGGAAACATATCACACTGTGTTAGAGAGGGTCTATTAGATCTCCCACCAGGCCAGAATGTAAAAGACCCAAAACCACTCAGAAAACTGAGAGGATGCAATTGTGTGGGAGAGAAAATTGGTTCGCCACCACCAAGTAGGCTCGATAATGAGCTCTTACTTGTGTTTGATTGGATTTGAGAAAAGCTTTTCTCCACTTGTGTTCCAGTCATCTCCCAGCTTGCTTCATTGCCCTTAGCTCAGATGTATACCAAGGAATCTACCAAATGTTGGGAGTTGTAGACCAAAGCATCTGAAGGGGTTCAGGTTGGGGAAAACTCCCTAATGTATACTCCTTCACCCATGTTAAAACATTCTGAGTCAATAAGAGTCAAACAGAACTCAGGCATTTTAATATTTGTAGCTCGCATGCCTAAAGTATGTAAAAAGCCAAAAGAGCTTTCATATTAAGGTCTTTCCTTATGTATTTACGGATGACCAATAAATTTAAAATCTAATAATCGTGGAGAGAACTAAACTCCTGCAAGCAGCTTGTCAATGGTGTAGCAGTTCAACAAATGCAGAGCTATTCTTTCTTCTCTTAAAACATCTGGAATATGGCAAATTTACAGGAGACAGAGTATATTCAAAAGTGGTGGGGAGGTTAATCACTTGGCAGATCTATCCTAGCTTCCCCTTGCTTGGCTATATAAAACAATTGATGGTATACACAGTAAATATAATGACATGAGTCAAGACACAAATCAGAATTGATTGACAGATTGATTGTATTTTTAATCTGCCCAATAATAAATGTTCTCTGGGCAGATTACAAATGGTTAAAAGAATAAAATATGATACAATACAAAATAATAAATAGAACAGGATATGTAAGAACAGCCATAAAATCTAAAAACCAAGTTCTAAAATGCTGTGTAGAATCAGTGCTGATGATGTGTAAAATCATCAGAAAATCCAGGTTTATATATGTATGAATGTCTTGTTCTATGTCATTTTAATTGCCCCTACCAATGCTACCTCCTTCCTCTGAGGTCATTTAAATTAGAAAGAAAAAGGAGAGCAACACACAAAATCAAAGATGCAGTTTTTAAAATAATTACATCTTCTCCTCAACTTGCAAATTGCAGCCACCCTCTTTCATTTCTAGGTGGGAATGGTGGGATAGGTGGGATATATACCAGAGATATATACCAGAGTCAGCAGGTTAATAAAGCAACTAGGTAATTTCCAATAGCTGTCAGGTTTGCAGCTTGAGAGAAAAGAAAGGAAGGGCATCTTGGCTACCCAATCAGCTACCTGAAGATATGACATGAAGATATGATCCTCTTAGCTGTAGGAAGCAGGAAATCAGAACAAGAACACGAAGTCCATTCCATGTTTCCTTCCCATGTCTCATCTCTTACAGCAAATTGCTTTGGTGATCTCTAACTTCTGGCCAACTCTAAAGGCTCCAGCTGTCTCGCTGTCTTCCTTAGGATTGGCTGTGGTCTGGTCCACTCCTTCGCTGTATGGAAGCAGTATGACCAGTTTCCTTACTGGATAGTTTTGGCAGACAAAACACTGGAGATAAGAGGAAGCAACTGCTGCTTCTAAAAATACTCTTCTCCCTTCTAATTTTCTGCACCATCCAAGAATTAATTTGTGCCATCCACTATTTATTTATTTATTTATTTATTTATTTTCATTTCTATACCGCCCAATAGCTGAAGCTCTCTGGGCAGTTCACAAAAATTAAAACCAAGAAGTGCAGGGTAAAACAATATAAAAGCATTAAAAACAGAATATTAACAATACAACCAGAATAAAACCAAAATAAAACCTAGCAGCAACGCAGAGATTTAAAATACAGATTTAAAACAGCAAAGCTAAAAGTCTAGAAAACTAAAATGCTAAAATGCCTGTGAGAAGAAAAGGTCTTCACCTGGCACCAGAAGGTATACAATGTAGGTGCCAGGTGAACCTCACTAGGCAGCTCATTCCACAGCAGGAGTGCCACAGCAGAAAAGGCCCTCTTCCTAGTAGCCACCCACCTCACTTCCTTTGGCAGGGGCTCATGGAAAAGGACCACTGAGGATTATCTTAATGAGGATGATCACTAATGGCACAATACACTGATACATGCTTTAATAGTTCATCCTACATGCTGGATCACCCCTTGCTTTTACGATAAACAGTATGTAGCCCATAATCTTGAAAGTTCAGCAATACCTACTTTCTCAGCTCATGTCATTTTACTATCCTCCCAACACCAGAAGAAAGGGAAAAACATAACATACTTCCTAGATATTAGTTTATATTCAATTTACTTAATGGGCACTTAATTTGTAGGACAACATTAATTATAGCTGAGGGCAAATAAAAAAAAATAGTTTCCCAGGTAATTATTTCTTTAGATTAAGACGAATATGCAGGCTTCTAATCTCAAAATGGGTACGAAAGACTTGGTGTGAAGTCATTAGTGCATCATGTCAGTTTCATGCAATAGATGCTTTTAAATGCTTCTCTGCATTTGCCATATTGAGAAATCTTCAAACTAGCCACAGTAAAGTTGAATGACTGAATAATTAATCTTCCCACTGCAGAAGAATTCTTCTTCTTTCTAGCATAGCCAATGTGAACTCTTACCCCAGGAGAACATGGTCATGTGTTCCTGTTCTAGCACTATTGTTTCAAACATATTGAGATAAAGGTGTACGATTGGCTCAGCCAACACTGCAGATACCAAGGGCTCTTCCACTAACAAGGGTGACTGATAATATACTAAATCTCATTCCCTCAGGATCAGAAGAGGGTGGGTGGGTAGGGGACAGAGAGGAAAGTACCCTTCACTGATTCTCTGCTTGAGAAATGTGACCACAAATAAACCCTCGTCTCAACTAAGGAAAAGAATATAGTCCTTCAAGGTTCACCCAACCCAACCCACCCACCTCTCATCACCTGACAGCCTGAGATGGAGACTCCTAACCTGTCACAATCCAGAAGCAGTGCTAGTCCCCAGCCAGCAAGAAATGCCCCTTTCAATATGTATCACAGATCAGCTATACAAGTGTCTGATATGTTTACATCCCGAGCATGTTAACTCAGAAGCAAGTCCCTCTGAGCTCAACGTGACATTCCCTAGAAAGTGATCTTCGGTTTGAAGCCTAATAGCACAATACTAAGCATGTCTAGAAAGAGGTAAGCTGTGTTGAATGGGATACACTCCAAGTGTGTATAAGACTATAAGTCCCATTGAACTAAGAAATCTTACTTTACTATACAGGATTGCACTTTTTAGTGTAGAATGGCTCAGTCTATCTGACCTTTGCTGACACAATTTCCGGATGCTTATCTTACAGCGCAATCCTATGCCTGTTTAGACAGAAGAAAGACCTACAACTCCCAGCATTCTGCAGCCAGCTATGCTGGCTGGGGCATCCTAGGAGGTATAGGACTTTTTTCTGTCTAAACAGGCATAGGATTGCACCCTTAGTCAACTTTCCTGTGGATAGTTTCTTTCTCCCTCTTCTGTCTTCTCTTGCATTCATATACCTTTATTGGGGGATTATATGATTGAAACACCTGTATCTGAGGATTCTGTAATTCTAGAAGCAATGTCTGATACCACTTTTCTATACACAAATCTACCTCTCCTCTGTCTTAAGAATAAGTGAATCCCTGCTTTGGACTCCAAAGAAGTTTTTCTGCTTTGATTGTAGACATACATCCTTTATCTAAAAGGAAGGGGTAGACATTAACTAGGAATACTGATTTAACATATCTCTGGTTTTGTTAGGGAGGGACTGAAGGTCTGATATGTTTATACTGAGATTTCTCAGATGAGGTGTTGAATTTTTCATCACTTGGAAAAAAGGCAAGTAAGGGGAGACATGATGGAGGTGTACAAAATTATGCATGGTGTGGAGAATGTGGATAGGGAGGCATTTTGCTCTCTCTCTCAAAGTGCTAGAACCCAGGGTCATCCCATGAAGCTGGTTGGTGGGAGATTCAGGACAGATAAAAGGAAGTACTTCTTCGCACAGCACATAGTCAAACTACGGAATTCACTACCACAGGACATAGTGATGATGGCCACCAATTTGGATGGCTTTAAAAAGGGGGAGGGAGACAAATTCCTGGAGAAGAAAGCTATCAATGGCTACTAGTCCTGATGGCTCTATGCCACCTCCAGTATCTGAGGCAGTACACCTGTGTACACCAGTTGCTGGAAAACATGGGCAGGAGGGTTCTGTTGCACTCATGTCCTGCTTGTGGGCTTCCCATCGACAGCTGGTTGGCACTGTGTGAACAGAATGCTGGACTAGATGGACCCTTGGTCTGATCCAGCAGTGCTCTTCTTTTGTTCTTACGACCACATTTTTCCTTTATACTTTCTATAGGGCAACAGAGTTAAACAGGTGCTCAAAAAGTTTTTTCAAAGTATTCAAGTAATCTTGCTTTACTTTCATAGTATCTGGGATGACCTTTTTTAGCTCAGAAGATTGTGGAAACAAAAATAGACAAGAATTAAATCTGTAATGTAAATAAAAAGTCTGAAGGTACTTATTCAGGGTTTTTTTTTCTAACCAGACAACAAGAGGGATGTTAAAATTTGTTGCAGGTCACCTTTATGGTAGAAAAGAAATTGATCTCCTAGCACAAAGGAATGGCAGCTTTCTAAAGCTTTCTACAAACTTGATATTCAAATATCAATGCTGAAAAAGGAAATGTAAGTACTATTCAAACTGACTTTCACACACATGCAACAAATTGAAGACTGTTGCATTTTGTGTGAAAGTTGATCTGAATAGTGCTTAAATCTCTAGGAATGTACAAGTCTAAAATATTTCATCAAGGGAGCACAGAAAAATACCAGTTTCTTTCAAAGGCTATTTTTCATGATTATGTGTGAACAAGAAATAGATCTATCTCTAGGCACAATCCCACGAAATGAATAAAACAGCACCTGACTTACCAGTTACATGGTGTGCATGTAGGTGCATGTGCTGGTGGTGCTGGTGGTGTGTGTGTGTGTGTGTGTGTGTGTGTAAAATGAGCCTCCTCTTAGGAAAGATTTTCCTTCAGGAATCCAATTGTATCTTACCTTCTAAGGCTACAATCCATATCACTTAAGCTGACATACTTGCATTTAAGCAGTGTGTAGCCAAATCTTATTCATGTTTACAAGGAAGTTATGTCCCATAAATCTCAATGGAATTTAATCCAATCGACTTGCAGCCTTCATGTCTGGTCCTAAACTCCAGCATATCGTTTCAAGTTGAATTAGGGGTAACCAGTTTCTATTATATAGCAAAGTACCACAGGTTTGGCAAAAACAAAAACCAATCATCCCACTGAATGTCTGTAATGAAATATATGGGTAACCCTTCTTCAGTGACTTTTGCATGCATAGCATCTCTGGGTATCTTTAACTCTTGCAGTTGATTGCTCACTATGTTGTTGAACTTCTTCCAAAGCAATCGTTTTTCCAGATCCTGATACTCCAGGAACTACTAATTTTCAAGCCCTTACCCCAGAAGGGGCTCAGTATCAAACAGCTGCACACTAGTCCATTGTTGGCCAATTCCCAGAGGCCTACTAATTTCCTTCGTCCTCCCAGCCTCAGAATATCAGTACTAAGGCATGCCAGGCTGCAGCACCATTTCCCTGTCCTAAGGTTGCTCAATGGTGGCACTCAAGAGGTAGGAGCCTTCCACTTGTGCTGCTCCCATAGAGTCCTAGCACTAAAAGCTGCTAGACCCGTTTGTCCTTGCTTGGCAATTTCAGGAGGGAAAAAATTGCTGGGTCCTAATGCGTGTCATAGCATGCTGTGCAGCTAGCTACTCCTGGCTGAACTGTTCTGTACTGTTGCAAAACTTGCAGACAGGGGAGAGGAATTCACAAGGTTATGATCCTTGTGTGCCTCAGACAGAAGAGTCATGAATCCCTTCCCCTCAGTAAGTCCCAAGCTGGCACACAATAATTCAACTAGTAACTGCAGTGTAATGTGCTACAGCAGGAGGTAGGTGTCCCAGCCTTTTGGGGTTGGTGGCCACATTCAAAATTTGTGAGTGTGTCGTGGGTGTTCTCACAAAATGACTGCCATGCAGTGGCTTGCCCATTCATAAAACAGCTGTCATGGTAGGCATGGCTGATCAGAAATCACTCATTTCCCTGAAGTCAAACTGGTAAGACTAAAAGAAAAGTAACTTGCCCAAGAACCTAAAACAAAGCAGAAGTGGTGTCTGAGCACCTCTAGTTAGAAAAAAAATGTAATTTTAAAAAATGTTAAGAAATAAAATAAAAATCAGGAGGGGCAGGATCCTAGCAGGCACTAAGAGAGGTGTCTGTGGGCACACTGGAGACTCCAGCTCTAGGCCATCAGCTTCCTGAAGACCTATTCATGAGTAATTAAGTCTCCAATCTATACACGCTTGGAAATAAATATCATTAAACTCAATGGGACTGACTTGTGATAGACCTACAGGATTTCAGCCAACGGACCCCAATCCTAATCATGGGCAGTATCCAATCAGGTACAGCCACTAACATAAATTATGCTGCGCCTCCGTAACCTACTCTAGCACAATGCCAACTACCAATTTTTCTAGGAAATCAAAGCACCCGGTAATGCCATTGGCTAGAGTAGTTTATGCTAGTGCAACATAATTTATGTTAGTAGTTGGGCCCCACTGAATACTGCCCCATGTTTGATCGGAAGCAAGTCCTATTAAGTTTAATACAACTTATTCCCAAAGAATCACTCCATGTACATTTAGGAATTCACTGCTATGCATGACACAAAAAAGGCATAGGATTAATCGTACACAAGATTGTGCTCTTATAAATTTAAACTTAATAGTTATATTATTATTATTGTTATATAGAACAATGGAATGGTAAAAATGAATTTTAAAAAGTTCCCCAGCATCCAGGTAGGGCTGGAAAATGCTTTTGTCTGAAACCTTGGAGAGCCACTGCCGTTTAGTGTAGACGATAACGAACTAGATAAACTGACAGTCTAACCTGATATGAGGCAGCTTCTTTGTTGGGAGAGTACTTCCGCAGTGGATGTACCATGCAGATCATATGAGCTTGTAAATCCCTCAAGAACTCCTTGCTGTAAACAGAGCACAACCATATTATAACTGTCTATGAATACTGCCCTCCTTATGGACATCCTAGACCTGCATTTAGATTGGTTGGTGCAGATTTTTTCTTTCACTGTTGTGTTTTTAGTCTATTTGTTTTTGTGTTATCTTTTAATCTGATTTTTTATTGTTAGCCACCTTGAGTGCCATTTTTTTCCTAGTGGGATATAAATGAAATTAATAATATGTTAATACACATTCACATGCCAGCCTGAGGACCTTCTCAGGTACACTGTGGTTTTTTTCAGAATTGGACTTTTGCTCACAAGTTAATACTACAGAGCAAACTAATTTAGCTGAATTGGGTGAAATTAAATTATCACAAGGTATAGTGATGGCCACCAACTTGGATGGCTTTAAAAGGGGAATTAGACAAATTCACGGAGGATAAGGCTACCAGTGGCTACTACTAGTAACCTCCAGTAACAGAGGCAGTATGCCTCTTAATACCAGTTCTAAGGAACATGAACAGGTGGGTGCTACTGCGCTCATGTCCTCCTTATCAGCTTCCCACAAGCAGCTGGTTGGCCACTGTGTGAACAGAATGCTGGACGGGGTGGTCCTTTGATTTGATCCAGCATGGCTTTTCTTACATTCTTATTTTCCATAAATGAGTGGTTAGGTGGAGCCAGTAAATTGTGCCACAAAGAACACTAAATAAAGTTATTTTTATTTAACAGAAAGGGGTTTTTTAGGTAGAGGGAGGGGCCAGAAATCTTAAAAGCTTTCAGCAGATGTCTCCTTTTTATTATGTTAACTAGAACAGCACCTCAAGGAGAAAACTGCTCTTTAGAATATTGCATAATGTATATTCATGGAGTAAAAATATTCTTTGAAAAGCCAGTCCCCTGTTCTTGGCTAGATATCTTTATTGTATTTTATATCCCAGCATGAATGATGTAATAGCATGCTTACAGCAGATCTGGGGTTTTGTTTTTAAGAAAAAAAATGTTAGAAAGGTTTTGGAAAGTCAAGCATTAAAAACCTAAAAAAACATACCATAATTAATTACTGTAGAAATAGTTGAACAAATAATGTTTTACACACAAACAGAATCTTTATATAGTCCTGTACTTTGTATATTTATAGTTGTGGAAGAGTGAGCACAGGAACAGAAGGACTGAAAACCTTATGGAATCCCAGTGCTTCCAGTTCAAACACTGCACTCACATGCCTCACAATGATAAGAAATAGTGCACGCATTCACAGTAGCGCTTGCAAATTATCATTTACCGTATTATACCTGAACTGGAAATGATAAATAATACCTTGCATTTACATAGTACTTCACTTTTAACTGTTCAACTTGCTTCACATAATCATGATCTTGTGATTCTTACAACTACCCTGTAAATATCAGTATTGCAGGTGGGTGACTGAGACGGACACCATCTTGCCTAAGACACCCAGTGTGTGCACGGTAGAGCCCGATTCAAACTGTAGACTTCTTGATTATTATTTATTTATGGTACTTCTATCCTGCTTTTCTATTAAAAGTAAAGATGGCAGACATATATATAATAAAATATTTCTGATTCATATCTCAGTCTCTTATTCACAATGCTGTAGAGAAGATGGCCTCACAACAATGCCTTCTTCTGAGGGTTTGCAGGATTTGCAAAGCAGGATTAGAAGAGGTTGTTCTAAACACAGGGATAAAGTTATGTCAAGAGTAGCTGTTCCCCTTCTTGATGTGGGTGCGGTAAGAGCAGGGACAGAAGAGAGAGTGCCTTCATTGCAGCTATATGGTTCACAAAACGCAGGATTGGCTTGCAGCTAAGAGCTAGGCTTCAATCTTGCATGTTGGTCAGCCACTAGACTGCCTTTCTAGGAAAGCCTGGCTCTGCAAAGATCTAGGTTCTCCTTTTTTTCACCCCAAGACCCTGTCTATGCAATGAAATAATCTGCTTTAAAAGAAATACTCCTTCCACCAATTCAAATTGCAATAATCTAAGAAAGGAGAAGAAAGCAATACCCAAAAGTCAAAGCCGTTTATGCAGAGCTCATATCTATTGCAAGTAATGGGATACACCCAAATGAAATGTCAGTAAATATTGGGTAACATGTATGCATTTGCCTATGGTTTCTTGAGAAGTCGCAAAGGCAAAAGTCTGTGATATCTGGAGGGAAGATGGAAGGTGATGACAGAGTGGGCTGAGTCTTTTATATCAGTGCCAACAGAGTTAATGATAACTCCATTGTTTTTTTGCCAGTGGGAAAGCTAGTGGCAAATAAATCAGCCAGGAAATTCCTACGGGGAAAATGGCAGGGGACACAAGTGACTATGTTCAGTCAAAGAGTAACCAAGGATCCCAGGGAAGTGAGGTGAAGGATGGAAGAATCTGGTTGCAAGTTGCCATTTGCCACAAAATGCCAGGCAAGCAGCACAACCCTTCCCTTGAATTGTCTGCTCTTGACCTAAGGGGCTAGAGATGCAACTGACATGAACTGTGCCTGGTAAAGCTGTACACTGGGAACTGTAGCCATTCTAAAGGTGGAGTAGCCTAAGGAAGTATATTACTCATACTTTAGCAGATATAATGTCATCAACCCTTTTTCCTCTGCAGGTAAGAAAGATGGGTTAACACCTCACAGTTTGTAGGCTAGCTGCTAAAGTGAGATAATCTGCTTTAATATTTTGATAAGGCTGTGATCCACTTCTTGAGTCCTGGCTAAAAGAGTCTGAAAAGAAGCTTCTGAACCACTAGTTTTAAGGCAGAGATTCCACAAGTGTCTACAACAGTTAAAATAGACGTATAGCACAGAAGGCACGCAAACTGTATACATGACTCTTATTGTGCTGATATGAAAAATGTTTTTCTATCTACAAACCTGATACATAAAAATGTGATTATTCAATTTGGAGGTAGAACTGTCTGTCTGCAAAAGTAGTTGTGGTTTTTACGAGTACACTGTTGAAATCCCTGTTAGAGAATGCTTCCCTTGGAGTCTACACGCTGCTAATAGCTTGGGAAAGCAAGACATCTCCTTAAATAAATGTTATGCACAGTGAAGTGTAGTATCATTTTGCAGTACAATGCTTTCGAGTGAACTTCATTAGGAATGTGGAAAGAACAGGGAGACGATATGTCTTCAAAATGAAACTAGAACACTTTTATTAGACACTTCCTTTGCACCAATGAGTTTTACATATATACATAATTAAGTTTCCAACATGCAAGAGGTAAACAATAGTACAGAACCATTTGAATACCAGGTTTGAAAAGGTACAGTATGTAGAAATATGTTCTTGGTAGTTGCTCCACACCTGTCAGACTCTCTTTCTTCCCCAACATTCAAGCCTGAATGGTTTTGGGGAGATGTCCTTTCTTTTGGGGGCTGTTTCATAGCTGTGGTTAAGCAGGAGTGAGACAATTTTATCAGTTTTTATACTGTATAGCAGGGATGGACAGAAGGTAAATCAGGATCTACTGGTAGATCCCTGGGTGAAGATCCCTGTTCTTTAATTCAAAGTGTATGTCTTTTGCACCTGGCTCTAAAAAACAAAGATCCAAACAAGCCTGTAGTTTGTGCACCTCTGCTGTATACAATTTTTTACAATGCAATCACATGTATCTACTGAGAAGTAAGACCCAGTGAGTTCAGTGGTACCTACCCCTGGGTAAACGTGTATAGGAGTGCAGCCTCAGTTGGTATCTTCTTGACTCTTAATACATTGCATATGTCTTCAGCCCTCTTACCCATATTTAACACATAATGGGAAAAAGTGACAATCTTACACTCCCATTAACATAACCCTTCCTACTTATTACTGTTAGGGACTCTCACACTTTCACATTCTTTCATCTTTATTTCATCCACAGAAATGGATCCGATATTGATATGCTGAAATGTGTTAGCTCCTATTACCAATGTATATTAACTGTTTTCCAATGGAAAACATAATTAGACAGTCTTATTGACTGACAGACCAATTAATAACACACTACAGTTGAGCATACCATACTTCTAACTTGCTACAAAGACAGGTTTAATTACTTAAGTCATTCCAGACTAAACACAAAAAGTTTCACGTCTACACATATTCACTATAATAGACAGCTTAAATAAATCTGTAGCAGCACTAGTGCTGCCAGAATTAAGTGTGATAATATATACGGAGAGTTTAAAAATCCAAAGTATAACATGCTATGGGGGCTTCCTCTCTCCAACACTACCACCACCTATGGGGAAACTGTTCCTTCGCTGAGCTATCCTACCTATGAGGTTTCTTATTTCCAGCAAATGCTTATATTTCTAGGCATCTGCTACTATAATTCAGAGTTCCACAAGCTGATCCTTTTCTGGTGCCACCAGTTCTGTTAGAATAATTTATTTAAAACACCACATGCCAACCAACGGACCTTTGCCCTCCCTCTCCACAGACTGGCCCTGTTCAGACGTGCACAGGGGGAGGGTGGCTAGGGTAACTATGGAGGGGGGTAGCATAACCACAATGTGCGCACCCATCACACGACCGGGAACCATGCAGCACCACGTGGCTCCCATAACCACCCCCTCCGTAGTTTCTGTTAACTACACTCCCAGACTAGTGATCCCTGCACCCCTCGCACTGCAAAAATGCACCACCAGCCACTCCATCCATTGCGATGCACTGGCAAACATAGAGAAAGTCTACAGTGGATACAGTGTCAACAGAAGTAGCAGGTGCTCTAGGTGGCCGTCTCTATGGTCGTGACCTGTAAACCACCCGGAGCCTATTTTAACCACTGGGGAGCATGACAGATGTAATGGTAAGCCACCCCGGGGCCCCATAACCCTGCTGCATGGGGATGGTTAGCCAAGGTGGTTTTAGAACCATGGTTAGCACGTTTTTCTCCCAACACAACACATGATATGCTTAGCCACCTTAGTTCGTGCAAATTCCCTAACCATCATGGCTTCACATTACGTGTGAACAGGGTCACTGACTCTCAACTGTCAATGGTCCTACTTTAACTGTCATTTCCCAACTGCTCTTTTCCAACTAACTACAATCCCCAGCTAATCAGAATTGAACTAACCTGATCCAGGCCCCATCTAACAATATTCAAAGCGATCGTCGGTCTCTTCCCTTTCAGAATGTCATTCACCAACTACTATACAGGCCTTTGGCAATATCAAACCAAAGCCTCAAGCCTACTCAGATACATTATTGCTCACAGAAGCCACATAAAATAAACATTACAGAACTACAGCCATTTCTTCATACATGCTTACTTCAGAGATGTCACATTTAAAAATCTAAAAGTAAATAGATTAGAAACTGCAGACAAAATGTTATGTCCAATACATATGTCTTCCCACTTCTGTTAGCAAACAGTTAACCACAAGGAGAGAAGAAACAGTTGCTTAGAGTTATTCCTTAATCGGTGGGGACTCTCCTCCCTCTCCACAAGGACTGCATTAGATATGCAGTCTAATACTGTGCCTAGGTCTCCCAATTTTGGGTCTCCCAAGAAGCAAGGGAGGCTGCAGTGGGGGGATTTTGAGCCACTATGGCAGCTTCTTGCATATCTGATGGGGAATATGAGTGCAGAAACCTGTTTCTCTTTGTGTTTGCATCAGGTAAATACCACACTACAATCAAAATGGTGGTAAGAATAAGTCAGTAAGAGTTATACATTTTCTTACTATTTGTTCAAATCCCAACTTTAAAAACATACACACAGATGCAGAAATGCAAAGCTGCATCTATATATCCTATTTCTCTAGATTTTTCACTAACAAAAATTCAAAAGCAAATCTTTAGCTGTGTACAGAAGATAGCTTGACAGATATGTAATAGGTGGTATTGCAGAGCTGTCATTGCCCATGATATACAGTATCATTTTTACATCTGCAATGCTCTATGTTTTTGCAGTTTTGCAGTTCAAGCTTTAAGTTATACCATATAAGAGTCAAAATAAGGACAGAGTGCTCCATCCCTCTTTTGAACATAGCACAGAAACTGCTAGACAGAAGCCCTCTCCCTCCATGCCCAACACAGAAATGCAGCTTTTTGCCACTTCTCTGCCATCTCCCAGCAGGCTAGTATTTTTTTCTTTTCTCAGGCTAATAACTCATGTACAAGGCTGAGCTATAGAAATGTGAACTTGCATTAATATTTTTGAGCAATTGCTGTGGCAGCTTATTGGATAGTCTCTATGATGAGTAAACACCCAACCATACTCCATGAAATCTCTAGAATACTTTTGGAAGTGTGTCTAAAACTGAGGTGAGTATTACACAGAAGGAAGAGTGAATATCTACTTAGGCAGTTACACAGACCTTCTAAAAAAAAGAAGTCACAAAGAGAAGTGCTGAAGTCCAGAAACAGCCACATGTTGACTTGTCTGCTATCCGAACAAGCTGCAGTTAAGAACTAGGACACCTGAGAGTGGATTTTTTTCTCAATAGCAAGACAATGCCCCCCCATTCCTGAATCACTAGCTTGGAGTCTGTACAAACATGAGTGGGATCAGAGGTATAGTCATGGCAAGGAGAAGTTGCTCCTATTCTTCCAAATAAATAATCTTCAAAGAAATAATTATCATGCATACAGCTGTCAAGAGGAGGAGGAGGAGGAGGAGGAGAAATGGAAGAAGCCATACGTGGTTTCAATTATTAGGAAGCAAAGATGGGTGGGGTCCATTCATACGATTAGTTTCTATGACAGCACTGAAGCTTTTACATGCAGCAAAATGCAACTATAATTTCTCATAGAACCACTATCATGGATTATACCTTCACTTTGCAACCCAGCCAAGTAAGGAACGAGTGAACCTGGGATATGGCTTCAGGTGAGGCAAGCAAAGAAAGCAGACTAACATGACGTAAAGTATGTAACCTGCTTATATGAACTTTTGAAAACATTAAACCACTAATAAAAACAGAGTTCAAACAGCAGGTACTATTAAGTATCTGTGCAGATTTAATATAACCACCACCACCCCACACACATACAACATTGCACCAGCAAGGTTCCTCAAGTGGCAAGTTATGTTGGATGCATAAGAGTGTCTCTATAAGTGTAAGATAAAAGGAAGAGGAATAAGGAGAAAATTGTAAAATAACCAAACCAGGGGTGGGGGTGGGGAATTACAGATAAAATGCATTTGTTAAAAATTCACATACACAAAATATAAGCACAAATGACCTTGAATGAGCCTAAAAGACTCATCAAATATTAAAGCACTTTCTGAACCCCCATCTTTAAAAGACAAGCATAACTTTTCAGAAAGAAATAATACAAGTTGCAAGGTTTTTTTTGGCCAAGAGAAAGCAGCATGCAGAGACAGCAACAACTGATAAGAAAGTGTTATAACACTTTGCTTTGTGAAAAATATATTAGAAAGGGGAGAGGATAAAATATTCCTTCCATAAAGGATTTCATCTTGCTGACCGAAAGGGCAAAGTATCTTATTATGGATGATAGCTCTGGCATTAAACAATTGCCTTTTCTAGTGGAAGAGTTCTCTTTTCACTAGCATACCTGAACAAACTGCAAAATGGTGGCCAAAAATTACAACCTGCCTCTTTGCCTTTCTTTCATTCAGCTGCTTGACATTACAACTCGGGCCAAGCCAGCTAGGTGATATGGCCTCTCCATGCAGAACTAGACTGTTTCAACAATACTATAAAGCCACGTGGGGTTTCAGGGTCATCGAAAACAGGGCCACTGTGCACTCCACACAAGCTGGGAGCTGCCATGTGCTGAAATTTCAGGTGGTCAATATTTTCCTGAGGTTTGCATGCTAACATGAGAGAAACTTTTCAGAAAAAATAGGCAACTTTTGTGTGAACCACCCAGAGAGCTTTGGTTACTGGAGGGTATAGAAATGTAATCATCATCATCATAAACAAAAACAACAACTTGCATGAGAAACACAATGGATTCATAAACCAGAATCCAAATAAGAACTCCAAAGCAATTTTATTTCAAAAATTGCTTAGTTTTAATCCTGCCTCAGCTTGTGACAAACATTGGGTATCTAAAGTTAGGAAAAACAGGAAGGTTGGTAAGACCTAGAAAAGTCAAGCTGAGGTGCAAACTACATGTTAGTGGAGATACTTCACACTGTAAAGCTATAGCCTTATTCAGGCATTCTTCTGTATTTAAATGAGGAAAACAAAGATGAAAACACTAGCTCCACCCCCAACAGCCTCATCCTCATCACCCTCCATAAGTTGGAGGAATAACTTCTGATGCAGGGAGCCTTCTCTACTCATGTAGGCTCCCTATACAATGCAGAATCCTGATTTACAAGGAGAACACGCTCTTCACTTAGAGGTTATTGTCCTGTCCTACCCAAATGAGCTCCCAGCAAAGCTGCGGTTGCAATACCTCATAACTGGGTGGCATAGCAGCAGATATAGTAGAATCATATCCATCAAAGGCAGGTTCCAATAATTAAAGCAAAGGAAAGCTTGGACAGAGTCAAGTCTTGGTCAGCCACATGCAGACTCATATGGAATCAGGCTAGAACTAGGTGTCCTGTCCTAAGCTGGCTTAGGGCTCCAAGGAGAGACTGGGTTGCAGCTGTAGTACTGGAAGGGCTGGATCACCAGAGTAAGATCATATCCAAGGAGGCAAGGTCTCATCCAATAGTCTAGGTCTGTCAGGACCCTGGACAGATCACTATGGCAGGTATGGGCTGGAATTCACTCAAAAGCACTCATCTCAGCAACGTTGGAGGCCTTCTGAAGCCTGGCAAGTCTGGACCTGCTGTTAACCCTGTTCCATTTGAGGAGCTTCTTAGTGGGTCATTGCCTGATTCTGCAGCCAATGGCTCCAGTTGTGTGGAGGCAATGACAACTACCTCAGAGAGATGCCCTCTGAGTCTGAGGAGTTTGGTAAAACTATATCCTCTGACCTGGAAGATTCCATAGGAGCAGATGATGGGTTACTGGATGAAGGCTCCTCCTCTTGCAAGTCCTCATTTGAACCAGGCGTGAGTGAATTATTAAGACCAGAGAACATGACACTAGGTAGAAATGGTCAGGACCTTGGATACAGCACTGCCTGAAAGCTTTTCATGGATAGCGAGGGGAACTCTTGCTTCAGCAGGGTGCAGAAGCCTTCTGGAAGCTTATAAATCAGAGGTGAAGAACCTGTGGCCCTCCAAGTGTTGTCAAACTCCAGATCCCATCCACCCCAGCCAGCATGGCCAATGGTCAGGGATGATAAGAGCTGGAGTCCAACATCATCTGGAAGGCTAAAGGTTTCCCACACTTGTTATAAAGGCTGGCCAGCCTGGTACTGCTGTAGGTCCCAGCTCCTGCTGGGAAGCTACTCGAGATTTTAACATGTTGTTCCTTTGTGCAACAGTCATTGGCTCTTATGGTTATGGGTGATGGGGCTGCACCAGAAGAAAGTCCTTCAATTCTGATATCAGATAAAGTCATTCCTTCTGGTGTGGAAGGAGAATATGTAGTCCTCTAGGTAAGGGGGTGGTGGTGGTGGTAGATGCCTCATCCAGGTTGGATGGAGGGTTGAGGTTGAACATGACAGTTATCTCTCCAACTTGTGGAGGGCAATGGGTATAGCAGTGAGGGAGCAGAGCTTTCGCGATCCTTCGTCCTCCCCCTTCGCAATCAACACACTCCAGGATACCAGGTTTCAGACTCACTACTTTTTTAGTTAACAACTAGCTTCCTTACAAATACAAATTCTAAGAAACTCTCAGACTGCAATGAAAACAGCTAATCTATACAATCACGAATATCAACAGAGGAGCAGAAGTGGAAGTTAGAGAAGTTGCCAGCCGTCTGAGCAAAAACTTTTTGGCCAGACTAGCTTCGAAGGGATGCCCCTCCCTTAAGGTGGCTCTCTCCTACGTAGGCTTTCAACCTGGTGGAGTGTCTGAGCTCCACTTCTAACTTTTCTAGGTATGTTGGAGAATTCTGCCACGGACTCCAATGAGGCCGGATTCTTTAGAATCCAGCCCCCTGGAATCCGTGGCAGAACGGCCTCACCCCTCTGGAACGGACCTACCTGGCAGCTCTGGTGGCGGCGGCTCTGGGTCATCTTCTGGGCTGCTGCGGCCACAAATGGCAGCTGTCGTGGCAGCCGCCATTTGTGTCCCTGCTGTAGCCGTGATAGGCTACGTAGATATGTCCCCTACGCAGGACGCCATTTGCATCCGCAGCAGCCCGTCAGTGGATGGGGGCCCTGCTGCGGATCAGCCTGGCCGATGGCTCTGTGGACTGGCTGCAGAGCAGAGCCGGCTGAGCAGGATTCCGGGGGGGGGGGGGAGGACCGGATCGCCTCCCCCCAGTCGAGGATTCCAGGGGGAGGACCAGATCGCCTCCCCCCCATGGAACCCAGTGGAGCCAGGTAAGTGGGGTTTCGTACACACCTAAACTTTTCCCGCTTCGCTCTACAATGGACCCTAGCATCCCTCAAGTCACGTCCCTCATTCTCCTCCTCCCCCGAAACCTAGGTTCACATGGAGAAGGAAAAGGGTGGGGGCAGGTATTCAGGCTGAGCCATCTGTGTGTGTGTCAAAGTCTTGGGAAGAAGGCCTTGCCATGTCTGAGCTCACTAGGGAGGGAGCCTCCTCCTGTTCTGGCTGTTCCTGTTCTGAATCTGAGGTGCTAGACATCGCCACATGCTGAGATTCATTCCTGACAAGAACCAGCTTGTTCATCCTCAACCTCACTCCACCCCCTATTCATGTGTTGTTTAAACACAGAAAAAAAGCCTGAATAGGGCCCAATGTCTCTCAAGTAAAGTATAGCTGAAAAATACACATGACATGGCATTATCACATTGGTTTTCCCCATCATGCTCGTCGCTTCATTAGCTCGTCACTTGTTGGGCTTGGAAACACTAACACACTGACATCACATAACATGTATTTTTCAGTTACACATTTCCAGGGAGATAGAAGTTGGTGGTGCCAATGCACCTTTACACAACACCACACTTTCTAGTGGCTCACTAGCTCATGTGGAAAAATTGTAATTTTGTAATGCTGTATTATAGAAGAACTGGATGACAGAGCTTTACTAATTCTAGGGGAACACTTGTTTTCCTTTGGGATGGGGGCAATTTCAAAGTAAAAAGACATCATGTCCACCACCTCCAGTTTGGGAAGCCTCTAGCCAAGCTATTTTAAATGTGAACAAAAATATAATATGGAGATTCATTCAACCATCCAGTTCATTATACATTTCAGATGCTGTCTGAAAAATTACCCATATAAATATTGTCTCTTGATTTATTGTGTACACAGTATGGCTGTAGCAGCTTTTTAAATGTGTCCTTTCAGGTTTTCAGTGCTGGCAATCGAAGACTCAAATTTAATTCCTTCCTACCATGAAAATGGCTTGGCTGCATTATTGTTGCTGTTGTTGTTTATTCGTTCAGTCGCTTCCGACTCTTCGAGACTTCATGGACCACTGCACAATATATATTTGGGTTAAGAGCAGACAGTATTCTGCCATGTCTTAATATTATTTCTATTTGCAGGATACAAGTTAAAATGTTCAGCCACATACTTCTACAGATGTATTTAAAATTTACATTAAACAAATTAAAATGACCATCTGTAGCTACACTTTTTGTTTGAAAGTTAACTACTCCCAGCTATTGGGTTTATTAGGATATTTAAAAAATCATAACTAAAATAAGCCAGTCCTTCCCAGATCTTAGGCAAGAAGTGGCTACCCTGCTGAGATGAAAGCAAAGAAGCAGACTAGCCAGTTTAACAATACAATTCTATTCAAGTTTCCTCAGAGGTAAGCTTCACTGTCTTCAACAGTGCTTGTTGTTGTTGTTGTTCAGTCGTTCAGTCGTGTCCGACTCTTCGTGACCCCATGGACCATAGCACGCCAGGCCTTCCTGTCCTGCGCTCTCTCCCAGAGCATGCTCAAGTTCATATTCATTGCATCCGTGATGCTATCTAGCCATCTCATCCTCTGCCGTCCCCTTCTCCTTTTGCCTTCAGTCTTTCCCAGCATCAGAGTCTTTGCCAGGGAGTTTTCTCTTCGCATTAGGTGGCCAAAATATTGGAGCTTCAGCTTCATTATCTGTCCTTCCAATGAGCACTCAGGGTTGATTTCCTTTAGGATGGACTGATTTGTCCTCCTTGCAGTCCCTAGTAAGTATATTTAGGATCAAAGGCTCAATAAATGGAATTGTCAGATGTGATAAATAAAATGGCAACATGAACTAAAAATGCTTAATATTAGAACATTTTTTTCATCCCTTAGCCTTCTGTTTGTGTGCAACAAAACTCTTGAACAAAAATATTTTTATCAGCCTGGGAAGGAGAGGATAAGTCTACAGAGGCAGAGCTATGATTGAACTGGGGGAGGGGCAAAGGAGGGAAACAGCTGAATTAATTTTCCTATCCATGCACATGAGATGTACATGGTAAGATTCCTCACTCCTGCCTTATGTGGAAGGAATCTCTGGCCAGTGGGCTGAATGTGGCTCACAGGGCCTCCTGATCCAGCACACAGCCTCTCGACCCCCACCCCACAAGCAATTAGGCTTTTAAAAGGCCTCCACTGGCTCTAATGGAAGGATTAGCTATCCCTCCCTTCTGCTCACTGTGACCCCCACACCAAAAATTGCCTCCCACAGCAATTAGATTTTACAATGCCTCCATTTCTGCCAATCAAGGCTTTTAAAAAGCTAATTGCCATGTGTGGGTGGGTGGAATTCGAGTCACAGCTGAGGAGGGAAGAGCTAACCCTCCTCCCAAGCACTGGATCCCCGCAATTGCCCTCCAAAGCTTCCATGGGTGTAAGTGTAAGCTTTTTTAAAGGCCTTAATGCCTGGGAGGGAGGGGCAAAGACGGGAAGCAGCAGAAGAGTGACAGGGACAGAGAAGGGGTGGGGGAAGAAAAAAATGGAGAGAAAAAGAGAGAAGTGGGAAAGGAGACAGAGAGAGAACGAGAAAACTAAATGAATGGATGGACGGGGAGTGTGGATTGGTCTGTGAGCATGTGTGAGACTGAGAAGGAGCTCTGGCCCACCTGCTTTGGTGTCCACATTTGGCTCCATCACCACCCACTGCTGGTATGCAGCACCCAGAAGGCTTCCCATGACAGAATGTGCCCTTGGGCCAAAAAAGGTTCCCCACCTTCTTTACATACATATGGTATAAGGAGATTTGCAGCAAGACTGGGCTGTTTGAAAGAGAAAACTATTACCTTAAAACCAGAGATTCTGATTAATCTGAATTTATCCAGAACTTACTGTCTGATATAACTGAATTCAGGTTAACAAGAGCCAGTAAGGTTAAATTGATCTTGTCACTCTAAACATAGAAAAGGTTTGTCTCAGTTAATTGTGTTTTATGCTCTTTAAGACCAGATTTCCTACATTGCCTGAAGATTTGTAGTTACATTTGGAAAACAGTCATAGTAATAAAAATAAGCATCTGTCACTCCTCTTAGTGCCCTTGACTGCAATTTTACTCAACATGTAAAATATTCCTGTTAACACAAATAAGCATCCTATGAACAGAAGGGAACTATGCATCAATGGATCATTAGAAACAGCAAGTTGCCTTCTTAATTAACCATTTATGTCTCTGGATGTAGGGTTAGACCAGATGATACTTGCCCCTTATGCAGTCTTCCTGATCCAACCCATCAAATGGAGGGGCGTGCAACCATGCCTTTCCTCCCTGCTCACTGGGCGCACCACCACGGCACTTCCAAATATAACCTACTCCTGAAATCCAATGAACATGAACCAAACTCAGTTTTCCTGAATAGGGATGGTGTAGGGTAGTATGCCAGATGGGTGGGGAGAGCAGGTGAATGCATACTTCTGCTCTACATGATGGGCTGGATTGTGATGTGAGGCAGGGAATATCTTTTGATTCAGCCTGTTGTCTTCTCCCTTACACTTTACCACAACCATTAAGGTAACCTGATTCTACCTTCTTAGCTATACAACATGTTCAAATAGCAAGAGAACAAAGAAATGCATTATTGGTGTCTGCCCTTCATTTGGACCGGCATTAAACAACCAGTGTTACACAAGCGTGGGATTATTTCATTTGTCATACATAAAGACACGTGTTTAATTGTACATACTGTTTTTGCTACTTTTTATTAATTTTTTGTTAACGGCCTTGAATCTTGTGAAGAGGTAAGTTAGAAACTGACATATAAAAACAAAATACCAGCACACATGGGAATAAAGATGTGTACGTTCAGCCAAGCATCAGGCTTATGGGAGCCCATATGATGACATTAAGGTTTTGGCAAAGGACAACTTACATTGTGTATGTTAAAGAATGTGCCCAAGATGTGGTCTGAGAGTATATATTATGCAGTCACCTTATTGAAGTTAAGCAAGTGCTGGAAGGGACTAATACTAAGGGCATTTCCACCTGTCTCACTTCACCCCACCCCACCATCTTACAGTCTGATAAAGCTTGCTGCCTGAACACAGTGCTGGGGCGGGGGGTGCTTGGCAGAGAAAGACCTGGTTCACACGATCACTGCAGCCCATGAGCCCCAGGCTGGACTATTCATGGTTCAGCTGCAGCTTGTCATGTTCTCCGAACCCAGGCAGCATGGCTTGTTGGAGGGGGAAACAATTCTCCCAATAACCCATGGCCTGTTGTAGGGTTAATGGAGGACTGCTTCCCCCTCCAACAGGCTATGCTGCCCGGATTCAGATGACATGGCAAATTATGGCAACCCCCTGCCAGGGACTGAAAATCAAAATGGCCACCAGCACGTGCTATAACCCACCGTGGCTTAAATAAGCCACGTTGGGCTGTGGTGTTCATGTGAACCATCTCATTGACTGAGCACTGTCAAAACTATGAGTGGATGTGGGACTTCAAGGAGAACTGGCACAGGTGACAGATGGGGAAGGGACCGAGAGAGGACACCCAGGTGAATACTGGGAGGAAGGCTACTGCAAGTGAGAGGTGTGGCTGCCAACCAATGTTTGTAGGTGAAAAACCACACATTGCCTTTGTGAAACAGATCTATTTTTCCTTGAAGTTAGCATATTTTTAATTTCTGTGTTAGGCTTTATTCTCTCTCCTAATCGAATCTCTGTTGGATTAGGTCAATTTATTTGCATTGCTTTATTCAATACTAGATTAGTTGATATTTTATTATGTATTTACCTAGTAATGCTATGGCTTTGTATAATTGTTCCTATTCTGTTTTTTCAATGGTTATATTAATTGCTGTTAATTTGATATGATGGGAGTCACTTTGGACACAATCTTGTGGAAAAACAGTATATAAATAAATGGATAAATAAACACCATCTAGAGGTGTTGGACTACAACTCCCAGCATTCCCCAGTCAGCCATGCTGGGAGTTGTAGTCCAACATTTCTGGAGGGCACCAAGTTGGGGGAAGGCTGATACAGGGCCAGGCAAGAAAAGGAGAAATGGGTGTGGCTTTTAACACGATTGAAATGTCCTTCCTACAAGCACCAAACTCTGGGTTGTAGAGAGGATGAGAAGGTCCTGCTTGGAGTATGGCACCCACCCCTGTAAGCCCCTTGACCCTAAACTGCCTGCTTCGATCACTTTCCTATTCAACTAAAATGAGCAAGTGTCCACTCCCATTTTTGCCAGAGACTGGTTAAATAGATTGAAATTTGAGGAAAACAATTAAATATTTCAGAAGCACCATTTGTAAATTGTAAATAAATTATTTGAGAGAGTATTGTAAATTTTTTTTTAATGTACACACTGCGAAACTGATAGGCACCTCAGAGTTAATGTGAAATTTCTAATGTTAAAATAGAACTCCTTAATTTTAACTGTCTACTAGTGTCTTTGAGCGTTTTGTGACACAAAACTCACTTCACTTCTCTCTTAGATCACTCAGATTTATTATCTAGTCTCTTAGAATAATGACTGGGAAGGAAAAGACAAACAATCAAGGACAGAACTTAAATAACTAATATTGTCACAACTGAAGGAGGACAACTGAAGGTGGATGGATTGATACTTTGTGAGTATCACAGTGGCAAAGGGGAAGTAATCTTTCCCCCAGGTTAATATGCTTGTCATTTATTACTGAGATTATTACCCAGTCTTCCAAATCATGTTCCAGTTGTCTGTACCACTCCCACCTCCACTGTACTGCTGCTGTTACACACATCATGCCAATCCTTGGCACAAGGGATAGCCCTACCACAGAAGTGTATATTGTGGAATTATATGGTCACAGGACTTGCATGCCAACATTCCTGATGAAGAAAATCAGGCTTTCAAAGAATTTAAACTCCTGAGAATGTTTAATGTGACATTTTTACACTTGCAGTATTTCCACAAGATACCTTAGTGGGAATCTCATTAAAGGAACTGCCACACAAAATTGTTTTGTGACAGGAACAGGATGATTTGGCCCAGAGATTGAATGCCAGCATCCAATTGGGCTTGCCTAATACTAAGTCTATTTCCAGTTCCTAAACCACAGGCTACTCCCACTGCTATGTAACACTCAAGTGCAATAAAGAATATCAGTGTGAGAATATTTACATCAATCTTAAGGCCACAAATGGGCCATACACGCTCAGTAAATATTTGGCAGTACGCGTAGTCATATATTGCTCCCATTACAATTGGGTGACTATCAATGTTTAGTTATATCTTTACTTTAATTAAAGTTTGAACAAAATTATATTGTAATTATAATTACATGCACATTGCTCATTAACAGCCAGATATCACACTGTATTACTAAACAAATCTATCATATATGCGTGTTTTAAATCAAAATAACCTTGTCTGAAAGCTCATTTTTCATTCTGCAATACTGCAAGTATAAGATGAAGAACCATGAAATGTTTCACTGAGTATAGTTGCATAGAGAAATATCTTTGCATACTGTTCTACAACTCACATGATCAATGTTAATTAAAAGGGGAGGGGGCAAAACTCCTTAAAAATCTGAGCTATGGAACTTCAAAATCTGAATCTACCCATATACAAATCTTCCATGGTTGTGTCATTAGCAGACCTTCCAAGTCAGTCAGAGAAGAGATGCTGAGCCAGTAACTTGTCAAAATGTTTTGCCAGGAGATCAGCCTGATTAACTAAAAGTGCTGACTCAGTGGTGTTAAAGATCTCCTTTTTAACATTAGCCTTTTCGAATCCTAACTTCCAATTAGCTCTTGATTGCTACAGTGGATTAATCCTGAAAACATGCTGAGCTAACCCTTTTTTCAAAATCTGCTTTTAATGCTAATCTACACCATGACACTGACTAGAGCTCTCAAGTTCCATGTTAATTTTATTCATAAATACAATGGCCTAGACCAAGGTCGGTATATAACGATGTAAGTAGCATGTTCAGCAGCAAACAAAAATATGCAGCTTTTAAAATAAAAGAAGTTTTGACTTGTTAGTTTCAAATGCTAAACATATGATTCGTTGGTACCTTAGCTTTGATAAACCTGCACATTACAAGAGCCAGCCTTGGAATAAACATGAAGCAATTTACTCAAGGAGTAATCTACCTTACAAACCTAGTCTAAGACATTTTGCTGCATGAGGCGGATGACAAAATGTTCCCCCCATTCCACATACAGAAGCTGATCAAGATGGCAGTTGAATATTTATTTATTCATTCATTCATTTCATTTCTATGCCGCCCAATATAGCCAAAGGTCTCTGGGCAGTTCACAAAAATTAAAACCAAAAAGCACACAGTAAAACAATATAAAATATAAAAACATTAAAACCACAATATAACAATACAACCAGAATAAAACCAGTGTAAAACCTAGCAGCAATGCAGAGATTTAAAACAACAAAGCTAAAATGCTAAAATGCCTGGGAAAATAAAAAGATTTTCACCTGGCGCCGGAAGGAATACAATGTAGGTTCCAGGCGAACCTCACTAGGGAGCTCATTCCACAGCTGGGGTGCCACAGCAGAAAAGGCCCTCCTCCTAGTAGCCACCTGCCTCACTTCCTTTGGCAGGGGCTCACGGAGGAGGGCCACTGAGGATGATCTTAAGGTCTGACCAGGCACATATGGGAGGAGGCAATCCTTCAGATAACCTGGCCCCAAGCCATTTAGGGCTTTGAATGTTAATACCAGCACTTTGAATCGGGCCCAGGAATGGACAGGCAGCCAGTGCAGCTGGAAAAGTACTGGCGTAATGTGACCCTGTTGGCCAGTCCCTGTTAACAACCTTACTTCAATAATGATGATGGGACAGCATCCCTCACTGCATCTCAGAGCAGCCAGCTTGCTTAGGGGTGCAAGGGAGATTACATGGCACACACAGACCTCACCACTTGTCCCTAACTCACCCGGCCTACTGTTATGGCTGGCCATGCTACCTTCAATACTGAGAGTAAATTATTTCAGGAGTATTGCAACTGACTGCCATACACACAACTCAGCATGGGAACTGGTCCTACATATATGGATCTCAGCACAGGGACCAAAACCCACCATCACAGCTAGCCATCCATTAGAAATATGAATTAAAGAATTGATCACTGAAAAACATTTAAAGACTAATCCCAGCACTGAGGCAAAAATGAATGTTCTTATGATGTCTCTAGGTGACAGCAGAAAAGGAAAATCCCAATTGTCCTGATTCAGCTCCAAGACTGGCATGTAGTCGACCACAGAGGACATGATATTCACAAATACTTGGCATTCCATCAGATAGCAAAGCAAAAATATATAGCAAGCTCTATCTCAGGCATAGTCAGTCACAACAGAGCATTTTCATGGAAGCAATTTCCGAGACCATGTTCATTGGACAGTCACAATTGAATTTCAATCAATGGAGACCAGAATAGATCCTAGGATTATCCAGGTAGCCAAGACAACCCAAGGATACAGGAAAGAGAAAATTCAGCATGGCTCAGTGAGTATAGCCTAGGGAAGATAAAGCAGGTGATGGAATGTAACCTGAGCCACCACTGTCCTGAGAAGCAACTGTTCAGGACCACAGAGGTTTTCCACCTGAGCATTTGAGCAAAGGTCAAAAACCACTGTGAAATCTGAATGAGAGCTTGAAATTGCTCAATGGTGGCTAAGAGCTTATTGACAAGGAAGGGTTACAGCTGCCACAACAGGTGTAACTAGTAGCATTCGCTACTAGCCAATATTTCTACCTGGGTACACAGATGTAGTATAGGGTCGAAGATTCTGTAGACCTGATCTCTCCAGAAGAATGATCCTATCTAGAACAAAAAGGACCCACCTTCTCAGCAAGAATATTATGATCTTCCAAACATCAGTAAATATATATTATCTGGATTCAACTTCAAGGCACTAACTGCTGCACCCAACAGATTTTAATAATAAAAAGCTTGAGCCTATCAGCATATACATTACCAAACACCATTCAGTAAGCCCTATACTTATTTTCCTCTAATGCAACCAAACAGGGAAGAAGCTTTCTGATTATGTAATAGAAAACTAGGAAAAGGGCCACTGAATATGATGACAGCCCAGCCACCATAACCCATTCCACCATGTCTCATTGGTAAAAAGAAACAGCCACTCTGTCATAAGCACTTAAATGGTCTACAACCTCCAGCTCATGTTAACTGTAACAGACACAATATTATCCTTGAGAGCTTCAGAATGTATATTCCGTATTTCAGATTAAATGTTGCTCTGGCACAAGTATTAAGATTTCAGTAGAAAGAGGACTGCTTTAGCCTCTGAACTGCTGTTTTCTGTTGAGGAAGGGACTCTGAATGTTTAGTGAGCAACCTCAGGGCAAATCACCTGCTTACAACATTATCCACTTAAAGGGCTGGTTGGATGTTATAATTCAAGGATCTAGCATCCACAACATGCAGTAGTTATGTCTTGTCTTTAGGAAAGTAAAGGTCATGTTGTATTCACTACAACTGTAACAAATCAATCTAGATGTATAACCTAATCCTACAGGAAGGCAGTCAGAACAAGCCTCTCTTGTGAGAATGTTCTAACATCCCATGCCCTTTTTTTGGTAATAATTACAATTCATGCTGGTTGAATGAACAAAAGGAGACAAGAGCCTGTCACTTTAAATACCAGATTATACAAAATAGGACGTAAAACAGAATCCACACCTCACCTTTGCCCTGGGTGCAAAATAAAAAAAGGGGGGGGGCTACAGTAAAGAGCTTACTTGCTCTATATAATTTACTAGGTTACAAATAAGGTCTTCTTCAGTTGATTATCATCTGTACAGTATGGGTGGTCAGCAAACCTCAGGCAAAATGAAGAAATAGCAAGATGTGATGATAAACAATCTGACTCAAAGGCCGTCGTATCTTTAGAAATGCTAGACCATTCAATGATCAAAAAACCTGCTAGTTTAAGACCAGAGTTAAGGCTATCTCATGGAGCCTCAAGCTCCACAAAGCCAGGAAAGTGGAAGCTAAGGCTGGCGGCATAACAGCTGTGTGCCGTGATCAGTAACAATGTTGTGCAATGATACAAATTGTGCTTGCTTACAACTTATCCTTCACACACCCACACATTTCTTTGGTCTTTCAGGCCCAAATCCAGATGGAGTGTTTGGGACCAGCAAAGATGCCACACATTGTCCTGGTCCTGTATTGTCTTATGATGCTGGTAGGCCTTATTGTATTGCTAAAGGAATATTCCTGGAGTTCTTTGCCTATTTGTGTGTTTTGCTTAGCACTGCTAAGACAAAATGGGCCCCTCCAAGTTTACACAGTTCCCCATGCCACTAGTTGGTGTAAGGACAAGTATTACCTCTGGACAGTACTGATGCAACAACCCTGCAGTATTTCCAACTTATGGAAATGAAGCCCCCTGCTGGATGCCTGAACCCAACCCCTTTGGCCTTGAGGAGCTGTCATACGAGATTCTAAAGAGGAGTTATTGGAGAGGTGATTCTGAGAGAAAGAGACTGGGGAGACCACACGGGGAGTGAATAAAAAGTACCAACTAGAGAAGACAGTGGAGGAGAGAACTCCAGACAAATACCCTCAACCAGCATTTATCCAGGATACGGGATTATTACCTAGAAACCTTTGTGAACACATATACACTCCACTACATGTGTATACATCAGCAACCTGTACAACAGGGGTCCCCCAAATTCAAATTTGGGAATTTGAGAAACTGCTGTGGATACCACCACAAACACCTAATCAGTGGATCGCCACTTTGGCATCTACCTGTCATGTCCATGGATCTTAGGCTGCATCTTATTCAGCAAAAACTTTTGTTCCATGTCAATTGGACACCACAACATCTCTTTAATAAGAGATTGTCTAATTTGACTAATTGCTGGCAGTGCAATACGGCTAATGCTTCTTTTAAATATATGTTTTGGTAATGACCTATAGTTGCTTCTTTTGGGGAGGACCCGGAGGAGGTTATTATACAGATAGATTTTGTACTGGAACAGTCTTTAATATTCACCGATGTAAACACGCTTTTATATTATTTACCTGGTCAGCATCAGTGGATTCTCTGTCTCCTTTTGACAGCTAAAAGGCTGGTATTACAACACTGGAAGGGTAAACACTCACGCCCTATAATGCAATGGATAGAGGACCATAGAACACTTTCAATATTTGAGCAGTTGGAAGATGCTACCTTCAAATGGATACTTACAGTCAAGGCCAGAAATATTGGAACAAGGATAACTGTTTTGGCAGTTGGCCTCTGTACACTACCACATTGAAGTTGAAAGGCAACACACCCAGATGGGAGCGAAGTCAGGATTTTCAGCTGTAATTCAAGGGGTTTGACAAAAATGAGGCACTAACCATTCAGGAAGGACAGCCAGTGGCATACACACACACCCATCGTTGGTGGCTCATAAGTAATGGAACAAATGGCTGACAAGCAGCTGCATGGACAGGTGTGGCCGGTTTCCTGGGTACCCCATGACCAATCAAGCAGATAAAAGGCCTGGAAGTGGTTCTGAGTGCTACATTTGCATTTGTAGCTGTTCACTGGAACTCCCAACATGAGGTCCAAAGAGGTGTCCATGCGAGTGAAGGAGGCCATCATTAGGCTGAGGAAACAAATAAACCCATCAGAGAGATAGCAAATACATTGGGAGTGGCCAATACAACAGTTTGGAACATCTTGAAAAAGAAGGAATTAACTGGCAAGCTCAGCAACAGCAGAAGGCCTGGAAGACCACAAAAGAAAACTAAAGTGGATGACCGCAGAATTCTGCTCATGGTGAAGAGGAACCCTTTCACAACATCTAGCCAGGTCAAGAACACTCTTGAGGAGGTAGGCATGTCATTGTCAACATCTATAGTCAAGAGACAATTTTATGAATGTAAATACAGAGGCTTCACAACAAGGTGCAAACCACTGGTAACGTTCAAGAACCGAAAGGCCAGATTAGCCTTTGCCAGCAAACACCTAAAAAAAGCCTGCCCAGTTCTGGAATAAGATACTTTGGACTGATGAAACCAAGATTAACTTGTACCAGAATGATGGGAAGAGAAAAGTATGGAGAAGGAAAGGAACAGCTCATGATCCAAAGCATACCATATCACCTGTCAAACATGGTGGAGGCAGCGTTATGGCATGGGCATGTATGGCTGCCAATGGAACCAGGCCACTGGTATTTATTGATGACCTGACTGCTGATCAAAGCAGCAGGATGAATTCTGAAGTGTATAGGGCTATACTTTCTGCTCAGATTCAGACGAATGCTGCCAAACTGATAGGGCGCCGCTTCATATTGCAGATGGATAATGACCCCAAACATACAGCAAAAGCTACCCAAGAGTTTCTGAAGGCAAAGAAGTGGGATGTTCTTCACTGGCCAAGTGAGTCACCTGATCTCAACCCAATAGAGCACGCTTTTCACTTACTGAACACAAGACTGAAGGCAGAAAGACCCACAAACAAGCAGCAGCTGAAGGCAGCTGCCGTAAAGGCCTGGCAAAGCATCTCAAGAGAGGAAACTCAGCATTTGGTCATGTCCATTGGTTCCAGACTTCAGGCAGTCATTGATTGCAAAGGATTTTCATTCAGGTATTAAAGGCGATCCTTACGTTTGAAACGATGTTGTTTTGTTCCATTACTTATGAGCCACCAACGATTGGGGGGGGGGTGTATGCCACTGTGTGTACTTACTGAATGGTTCGTGCCCCACTTTAGTCAAACCCCTTGAATTACAGCTGGAAGTCCTGACTTTGCTCCCATCTGGGTGTGTTGCCTTTCAACTTCAATGTGGTGGTGTACAGAGGCCAACTGCCAAAACAGTTATCCTTGTTCCAATATTTCTGGCCATGACTGTATTTGGAAATTTGGTCCACTTTTGTTGAAGGAAGAATGTTTATGCATTTCATTCAAATCCATATTGTATACAAAAAATGGAAATACATTAATTTTAAAAGTAAAAAGTTGTGGGTGCCCGTGAGCACCACATTGGGGCACTATTGGAGGTGCCTGCAGGCATAATGGTGCCCACAGGCACTGCATTGGGAACCCCTGCTGTACAATGTACATCAGTTGCATATATGATGTGTGAAATGTACCTATGTACTGATCAACAATGTGTACACATGTACACCGATTGTATATGCATGGAATGTAATGTGTGAAAGTGAGTGTGTTTTCATCAATTCACACAGCAATATGTCATTCATTCAACCCAGGTGCATCTGTAAACATGATCTGTAGGATTAAGTAGGATTCTAATACCTTTGTACAAATCAGGTATGAGTGTATGTAGACAATAGGTCTATTCAAGCATTTGAAAATCTCAAGTGTGGAGACAGATATATACGCACACACACCTGCCTCCAAACTCCCTGTGTTGATGGGGAAGGTTCAATTCCCAGTATCTTGAGGCAGAACTGAAAAAGTCCTGTCTGAAGCCTTAGAGAGCTGCTATCAGTCAGTGTCTCAATACTGGCTGGAAAGACCAATGTTCTGATTCAGTATAAGGCAGCTTCCTATGTACCACATACAGTTTACTGTCAGGGTCACTCACTCACACAAGATATAATAAACATAATACCCCAAAAGTCATAATATGTAAAATCTGTGCAATGGAAAACTAACAAGATTAGATTAGAACTCTTCAGCAAGGAACTCTATTAGAACTCTACAGCATATATAACAAGTACGTACAAAATCACGAGTGGCAGGGAAAAGAGTAATGACAATTTGAAGGTTTTATCAGGTTAAGGCTTCTCTTATCACTTCTGTCCTGTCCATCTTACTTAGGCTGTACATAGCCTAGGCCAAGAAGTGTGTCATTTTGTTCTTCACAACACCTCACCCACTGTTGGCATTAAATCAATGTAAGATCATAGTAGCCAGACAACATCAGCTATGGTAACGAGGCAGGCAGAACTGTGGAAAAATAAAATGAAGTGCACTTATTTCCTATGGCACCCAATGCAAGAAGTGGTAAAAATGTTTTAGATGAAAGATTGCACATATACTCCAACAGAGTGCACCACTGATCCTTCTAACAAATTGTCATGGTACATGGAATAATGTACAAGAATATCACTGAATTCAATTTCACAAAGACAGGACCATCAGCAACTATTAAAAATCTACTTCTTTAAGGATGTTCTGAAGCATTAAGACTTCCAGAAGCTAAATATTACTTTTTTAAAATAGCTTGAGAATTCTTTTAGAATTCAGAGTTGCTATATATTTTCTGTCTAAAATTTTCATTACTCTGGAAACTGGGTTAATGAACTAGTCCTGTTCCAAAAGTAGCCTTTGGAGCTGCTTGTAACCTGGTACATTAGCACCTATCAACTAGGAAGGTGGAAAGAGTGCCTGAAGCCACAAACACTTCATTGGTATGCATGGGAGAGTGAGAGAAAAGACTAGAGGAACTGTGCTATCTGTAGGGCACTCAGAGTAGCATCTGCATAGTAGATAGCTGAAGAATACTTTTAAGTTTTTCAAAAGCTGAGAAGGACAGGCTACTTTGTGCAATGTAACCAGTTTCAAGCTCTAGTATACATAGGAGCTGAAAGACTGATGCATGAATGCCCTTTGGTCATAAGTCTGAACACCCAACTGAAGAAGTCAGAAGAGATGGGCCTAGATGGGGTGAAGACCCTACATGATTGTTTGGTTCAGTCTTCTTAAAATTGTTCTACTCCAGTAAGATTTGAACTGGAGTGTAGAATGTAGAATGACTTCCAGATAAGTACATCTGGCTCCTTCATTGTTTGCTTCTAAATGGGCTTTCAATGAGAGCTGTATTTCAGCAGGCATTATTAAGATTTAAACTTTGTTTTTATTTTACTGCTGCTTTTTAACCATGCTTTACTCATGTTGTCTTCTCATTGCTGATTGGATTTGATGCCTTGAGTATACTTTGATAAAGATAGGACATACATTATAGATATGTGTAAAACAAAACAAAACTGTAACCAGTTCATGTTTGCTATTATGCTTCTTACTTATATATATCCAAATATTTAATATTTAGCTGCCAGAAAATGAAAATGATCAATAAGGAACCAGCCAACTGGCAGGAGGAACATATATTAAGAAACCATTTCCCCAGAACTTCCAAGACTTTAAATGATTACTTCACTAATTATGCTAATTTCAAAATCAATGTCAGCCCAACATCAGAAAAAAACAAAATAGTAAAAAGATGCTCTATATTTTATGTTCTGTGTCTATCACATTAGATGGAGAGGCAGAAAAAGAACGAGAATAAAACAGTGAATATCTACCCTACATCATTACCAACTGTTAAAATATATGGATGGATTGAATATGAATATATAAAGGCACTAAAGCATTCAGATAATCTGAACTTCAGATAAGATGGTATTCTATTAATACAGGTCTTTGCTGATATAAACGGCCGACAGGAAGCTCTGGCGTGGGCTGGTCCATGAAGTCACCAAGAGTGGGAAGCGACTTGACGAATAAACAACAACATGCTGATATAAGACTAAATGGGCACAAAGAATCGAGATTTGGGATCATTTGGGCACTCTGCACCGCTGGACTGGTGAGAAGAGAGAACTGAGGGGAGAGGATTGTTCCATAGTTTACAGCTGGCTGCCTGTAACCCCGCCCCCATCTCCCAATATCCTGCCTTGTGTCGGCCTGCGCTGCTTGCAGAGTGAGTGGGAACACCTGCTGAAGTGTTCTCCAGCCAACCGGAGAAGAGTTCTATCTCTGAGCCTTGAGATCTCCAGGCATCATGGAGACTTAAAAACTGCCCTGCTATGAAGTAGTGGGCCAACACCAGCAGGCCAACCTGGCAGGGGCACCCCCAAAGGGGACACACCCCTTTGGTTTGCCCCTTCGGTTTGCCACAAGGGCGAGGGTGCCTTCTATCTTCTCTTCGTTTTTGGTCTGCTTACATCCTGGTCATCTACTGATTGCCTGTCTTATGTGAATGAGGTGTCCCTGAGTGAGAGCCTCTGAGTGGGATCCTCTGACAGCAGCAGTATTCCATATGTTATTGGTGGGTGAGAGGCAGGGGATAGAAGCTTCATATCCTAGAACTGCTTCTCCACCCAGGGTGGGAGCCTGTGGTAGTCAGAAGTGGAGCTCCCCCTGGGTGAGAGCTGGGGGGGGGGGTGGAGAACTGCTTTGCCACCTTCCATGTGAGACAGAATGAGCATGAACCAATGGAAGTAGGTTACATGGCTAAGAAATAAGTACTTTATTTGTTCTCTGCTTTATTTTGGTTGATTAACAAGCCTGATGTCCTGTGACCAGCGGCTGGTTACGACCACAAATTACAAACTGTGACTGTGTTCATTTGGTTGGGAGTGATTGTTGGATGAGTGGAGTGTATGTGTTGAATGGTTGATTGTATATCTGAATGGTGAGTGGCTGTTGAGAGTGTGTGGGTATTTTTTATGGCGGTAAGGATGTGCCTAGAAAACTCTGATACAGGGACCCATGAAGGGGGCACCACTATTCCAGTGACTTGGGGCAGAAGGAGATATGGCAGGAGGAGGGGGCTGGGACATCAAAGTAGAATGGGCCACAGGTGTTTATACAGTGTTCCCCTTCTACCCCCCTCCTCTAGCTCTCATGTAGCTGGTAGCTCTTCCACTGTGCCCTCCTGTCTTGTGGTGCTGCTATTTAATGCCAGATCGGTCTGAAATAAGACCACACTCATTCATGATTTAATCATGGATGAGAGGGCCAACCTGGCGTATATTACTGAGACTTGTGTGGGTGAGCTGGGTGGAATCAACCTGACTCAGCTCTGGCCACCTGGGTACTCAGTGCAGTACCAACATAGGTTGCAGGGCCGAAGGGGGGGGGGAGTTTCCATGGTTCATAGAACTTCCATCCCTATCACCAGGAAACCACTCCACCTTGGAGCAGGCCTTGAGGAGTTGCACCTGGTGTTGGGCCATAGAGACAGATGGGGATGCTGCTGGTGTACCGCCCACCCTGCTGCCCAGCATCCTCCCTGACTGAGCTGGCGGAGGCCGTCGCAAGTGTGGTGTTGGATGAACCCAGGACAGTGGTTCTGGGTGGCTTCAACTTCCATGCTGAGGCTATCTCCGGAGTTCCAGCTCAGGACTTCATAGCCTCCATGACAACCATAGGGCTGTCTCAGTATGTCATCGGCCCAACACATGAAGCAGGGCACACCCTTGATTTGGTTTTTACTCCAACTTGTGAGATGGGTAGTCTGAAGATTGAATGGCTCCAAGTAACCCCATTCTCATGATCAGACCACTTCCTGGTGAGATTTCAACTTACAGCATTACTCTCCTCTAGGGGACCTATTTGGACGGTCCGCCTCAGGAGACTGATGGAATCCAATGGATTTCTGAATGCTCTTGGGGATTTTCCAGTGGAGAGAGCTAGTGATCCAGCTGAGGCCCTAGCCTCACTGTGGAACAGTGAGATGCGGAGGGCCATTAGCTTGATTGCACCTGAGTGCCCTCTCCAGCACTGTGGAGCCCATTCTGCTCCCTGGTATACTGGGGAGCTGCAGTCAATGAAACAGGCTGGATGTCAGCTGGGGCGCAAATGGCACAAGACTCAAAGTGAAGACGACTGAGCACCCTCTAGAGTGCATAATCGTGCCTACTGC
Organism: Heloderma suspectum; assembly: GCF_057233095.1. Lineage (NCBI taxonomy): Eukaryota > Metazoa > Chordata > Lepidosauria > Squamata > Helodermatidae > Heloderma > Heloderma suspectum. The sequence continues at coordinate 215,584,633 of NC_139461.1, forward strand.
ATGGCAGTGCGGGCAGTAGGGATGTACGAAAATTCCGCCACGGATCACGGGGAGGCTGAATGCCAGTGCATTCGGCCCCTCGAAATCGGTGGCGGAATGGCCCGCCACCCCCCCGGGATGAGACTTACCTTGGGCGGATCTTCCTGGCGGTGGCGGCTCCGGTGGCGGCACGGCGGCGGCCGGTCTTCTGACCAGCCACCACCGCCGCCATTTCAGTTAAAAAAAAAAAAAAACTTGATAGGCTACGTAAAGATTTACGTAGCCTATCACAGCTAGGTTTTTTTTAAAAAACCGTGATAGGCTACATAAATGTTTACGTAGCCTATCACGGCTGACTTAAAAAAAAAAAAAAACACGCGCATACGCAAATGGCGGCAGCCATGGCCACCGCCATTTGCATTCCTTATTTTGGCACGTCTTAGTCTACGTTAACATTTACGTAGACTAAGACGGCGAAAATAAGGGGAACGCAAATAGCGTAGGGCTGTGGCCGCCGCCATTTGTGTATGCACGTTTTTTGTGGTTTTTTTAAGTCAGCCATGATAGGCTATGTAAACATTTATGTAGCCTATCACGGCTGACTGCAGGGATGCAAATGGCGGCGGCTACGGCCGCCGCCATTTGCGTCCCTGCTAGCCAGCAGCCGGATGTCCAGCTGCTGGTGGAGCACAGCCGGCCAGCCAGGATTCCGGGGGGGGGGGGAGGAACGGAGCGCCTCCCCCCCCAGCGAGGATTCCAGGGGGAGGGACGGAACGCCTCCCCCAAACCATAAACATAATTCACGAAAGCTAAGTACCTTTCGTACATCCCTAGTGGGCAGCAAAGGTTTATTTTGCTGCCTCCATTTACATCCTCAAGTAGCCCGTCCAGCAGAGCTCTTCCAGGTGGTCTGGCAGTTGTTAACATCTTCCCCAGTAAATGGGGCCCCGTCCCCGTCGAGGACCCGCTGTGACCTTTTTGCATCGCACTTTGAGGACAAAATTGCTTGTCTCCGCAGCAACCTTGATGCTGTTATTAGTGCAGTACCAGTGGAGATGTCTGATGCCACCATCTGCCTGATTTTGTGGGAACAGTTCCAGTTGTTACGGCCTGATGATGTGGACAAGATGCTTGCAAAAATGTGACCGACCATGTGCCCTCTTGATCCCTGTCCCTCCTGGCTAATAAAAGCTAGCCAAGGAGGTATGACTGGGTGGGTCCAGGGAGTGATAAATGCTTCCCTATGGGAAGGGGTGGTCCCTTCTGTCCTTAAGGAGGCAATAGTGCGGCCACTCCTGAAGAAGCCCACTCTGGACCCAATGGTAGTAGACAACTACCACCCAGTTGCAAATACCCCTTTTCTAGGGAAGGTACTTGAGAGGGTCGTGGCAGACCAACTGCAGGCACTCTTGGAGGATACTGATTATTAGACCCATTTCAATCTGGGTTTCGTCCTGGTTACAGGAGTGAATCAGCCTTGGTCACCCTGATGGATGACCTTTATCGAGAGAAGGACATGGGGAGTGCAACCCTGTTAATTCTGCTCGATCTCTCATCGGCTTTTGATACCGTCGACCATGGTATCCTCCTGGATCGACTCCGTGGGATGCGTATTTGAGGCACTATGTTACAGTGGTTCCAGTCCTACCTATGGGACTGATTTTAGAGAGTAACATTGGGTGACTATTCCTTGGCCCCTTGGCAATTGAGCTATGGGGTGCCGCAGGGTATCATCTTGTCCGCAAAGTTGTTTAACATCTATATGAAGCCGCTGGGACAGGTCATTAGGGGATTTGGAGCTAAATGCCATCAGTATGCTGATGACATGCAGCTCTATCTCCCTGTGATATCTGAATCAGGAGCGGCTGTGCAAGTCCTGAATCAGTGCCTAGATTCAGTAATGGGCTGGATGCGGGCCAATAAACTGAAGCTGAATCCTGGCAAGACGGAAGCCCTGTGTGTGAGTGGTTCCCAGGTCCAGGAGATAGGCTCATTGCCTGTTCTGGAAGGGGTTGCACTTCCTCTGAAAGATCAGGTCCATAGTCTGGGGGTAGTCCTAGATCCATCATTGTCGCTGGAGGCCCAAGTGGTCGCGGCGGCTCAGAGTGCCTTTTACCAGCTTCGGCTGGTTCGCCAGCTACGGCCTGTCCTGGACAGGGATAGCTTGACCACGGTGGTACAGGCATTAGTAACCTCAAGACTGGATTACTGCGATGCGCTCTATGTGGGGCTGCCCTTAAGGCTGGTCTGGAAGCTGGAGCTAGTGCAGAATGCAGGAGCTCGGCTGTTGTCAGGAGCTGCCCCTTTTCAGCGTGTAACTCCTCTGCTGAGGGAACTGCACTGGCTGCCTATTTGCTACCGGGCCAGGTTTAAGGTATTGTACTCATGTACAAAGCCCTAAACAACTTGGGACCAGGATACCTGAGAGAGTGCCTCCTTCCTTACCAACCTGTCCGGTCACTGAGGTCATCAGAAGGCATGTTCCTGGTGGTTCCACATGGACCCATGGCCCGGTTGGAGTCCACCAGGAAAAGAGCCTTCAGTGTGGTGGCCCCCTTCCTGTGGAATTCCCTGACTTTAGAGGTCAGGCAGGTGCCAACATTGTGTTCCTTCCGGTGCCTCCTGAAGATGTTGTTATTTCAAGAGGCCTTCCTTGCATGACCAGCCGTGGTTTGTTAAATTCCACTTTGTTGGGGTTTCTCTTTTTAAAAATGTTTTAACTCTTTTAACCTGCTGTTTTATTCTTTTACCATGTTGTTCACCACTCCGAAACCTTCTGATGTGGGGCAGTATATAAATATTGTAAATAAATAAATAAATAAATCTAAAACAGGAATAGACAAGTTATTATACTAAGAATCAAACTCAGCCCTTTAGCCTCTCTAGAAACACAGACCTCAAAACAGGGAGTTCTACTACTGCCTACTAGCTATGAAAAGATGTATATGCATGACAAACAAATGCTACATATTGACCTGGTTTGCACAAGCATGACAGCCCACCATGGCTTGTTTTAGGATTATTCGAGGTGCCATGCAAAAATTGTGCATGTAGGCGTCCAGCATAACACAACATATCCTACAGGTAAATTATTTTTTAATCAATTTTTATTGTGAATTTAAACCAAACAAAACAAACCAAAAAATTTAAAAAACAAAAAATTTAAAAATATATCATATTCTAAAATCCTCAGTTTCAAATATTACAATATTCTAAGAAGAAAAAAAGAGGGGGAAAATAGGTTACACATAAACTTCAGTAAAAGCAGACCAGATATCCAAATATAAATCCATATACCACTCTTTCAAATGTTGCTAGCGTTGTTCAACCATTGCATTATAGGCGGTGAGCTTTTATCTTTCCAGTATCGTAATATCAGTCTTTTGGCAACCACAACGGCGTGAAAGATCCATTTACACTGACCATGTGTCACATTCCAAAAAATAGGTAAGTAATTTAAGAGAACGTTTACATCAGTAAATATAAAAGAGCTTTCCAATACAAAATGTATCTGTATAATAACTTCCTCCCAAAAGGAGGCAAATATTTGGCATTTCCAAAACATATGGATAAGAGAAGCATTACACCTCCAACAATAGGACGAATTTGACAAACCTTTATTAAAGTGACATTGTGGTGTCCAATAGACCCGAAGCAAACGTTTTTGCTGAATCAAACGTAACCAAAGATCCACAGAGATATCCAATACAGACGCTGAAACGGCAGTCCATTGATTAAACAAATTAGGGCATTCCAATTCCCTATTCCATTCCTGCTGTAAACCACATGTATCATATTTGTTCACTGATCAGAAATACTTATAAACATGAATCATAGGTCAATATATCTGGTCAGCTTCAATAAGTATTTCTAGTAATGAAGGAAACTCCAAAGCAGTAAAAGCAGCAAGACCAAATCTAGATACTAACAAATGTTTCAATTGCAAATACTGCCATTCCACTGTAGCAGGAAAACCAAATTTATCTTCCAAAGTTTTAAATTGCAAAAACTCATCATCAACACCGACTAATTGATCCAGGGTAAAGATCCTTTTATCTGTTCAGATCTGCCACAAAAACATTTTCTTTCCAATTCTTAAATCTGGATTTCCCCATAAAGTCAATTTAGCATGGGAAAATGGATCAAAGTGTACATTATACACCATACATCTTTGACTGCCATAATTGTGGGAGGAGCTCTGTCTGCCCTAATGTAGCGAGAACCTAATGCCAGCCATCTAAAAGAGAGGTTCCAGACAAGAAGATTACAAGATTGACCAAGGGGGAAAATTAAATCTGAGTGGAAAAGATCAAAATTTGGTGCATGTCAGCAAATAAGCCTGACGGTAGGTAGCTAGATCCAGAAAACGAAACCTGCCTTCTTTAACTGTAAGATGCATCCTTTTCAGATATATTCTTGGTGGAAAGGAACCCCAAAAGAATTTACAAAACAAAGCATTAGATTTTTGAAAATATTTTCCAGGTATAAGTATAGGGATCCCACATATAACATAAATATATAGTATTCATCTTAAGTGTATTAACCTTATCCCATAAACTCAACTTTAAAGATGCCCATCTATCTATATCTCACCAAATATCATTAATCAACTTAGTTAAATTTAAACTAGCGATAATTATTCCCAAGTAAGTAATAGGCTCTGGGTACCGTCGAAATTGCCAATTGGCTAATACACTAGTGTATATCCTATCTCCAATCGGCATTATTTCCAACTTTGACCAATTAACTGAATAGCCAGACAATTTACCAAAAGTATTAATCAATTTCATCAAAGCTGGAACCAACAACTGGAGTTTCGAGATAAACAACAAGCGATTATCAGTATAAAGGCTAATTTTACATTCTAAACCAAAATGTACAAATCCATGAGTCCTGCTATTTTGTCTAAGAGCACACACCAGGGGTTCCAAACATAAGTTGAATATCAATAGGGAAAGTGGACAACCTTGTCTGGTGCCCCACCCAAGTAAAAAAAAAAAAGAAGCCGAAAATAAACTGTTAGTCATTACTCTCGCTCTTGGAGCTGAGTATTTTAACCCATTTCAAAAACTCTATAGGAAAACCAAAATTAGTCAGTGTGGTGAAAATAAATTTCCAATGAATTTTGTCAAAGGCCTTTTCCGCATCCAAGGAAATGACACAGTTCTTTCAGAATTTAAAGCAACTGGATCAACAACTAATCTGTGATTATCAGACCCAGTCTGTTTTTAATAAATCCCACCTGGTCTGGTCTAACCAATGCGGCCATGACTTGTTGCAATCTATTGGCCAAGATTGCTAATATTTTGATATCTACATTAATTAATGATATAGGTCAATAGTTAGCAAAATAAGTATGACCCTTGCCAGGCTTAGGAATCACGGTAATATAAGCATAATTTAACGATGACGAAAAAGAGCCCACCTCAAAAATATGGTTATAGACATGATACAACTTTGGGGCTAAAAAACTGGAAAATGTTTTATACCACTCATTTGGGAATCCATCTGGACTGGGTGATTTCCTAGTGTTATCTTCATTATTGCAGTCAAAATTTCCTCTAAACGCAGAGGTGCTAAAGGAGTTGTTGTTGTAAAGAATCTAAACATGGAAGATTGATTTGAGAAAAAAGAAAGCTTCCATATCTTGCTCTGGTATCTTATTACCAGTACTATAAAGATCAGAATAAAACTTTAAAAATTGTGAGTTTATGTCTGTAGTAGAAGTATATATTTTGCCACTCTCATCTTTAATAGCTGAAATGACATTTTGATGTTGATGCTGTTTAAGACAATGTCCAAGGAACTTACTAGGCTGTTCACCATTTCCCCAATATTTCTGTTGTAGACAGGTCGGAGCAAATTCTGCTTGCTGTGAAATAATACTATTCAATTCATACTTAGTATTCTGTAGCTCTTGATAGAGTTGTGCTGTGGGGTAAGTGGCAAACTGAGTTATGAGAGATTTCAGCTTCTTATTTAAAAATGTCTGTTGAGTTTTTTTAAGTTTCTTTGGTAAATAGCATAAGAAATAATTCGGTCCCTTATAAAAGCTTTACTGGCTTGGAGAAATAAAAAAATAGTCTAATCTAAAGCAATTATGGTGAACTGGTGAAATAAAAGTATACTCTCTGTCAGCAAGATGTAAAATTCTCCAAGCATCAATTAAATCATATTCCATCATCTAAGCCTGGAGTGCCAATCTCACAGCAGATTGGGTTTTAGGAGAAGGTGTAGTCCTATCTAACAAAGGATCTAAGACCTCGTTAAAGTCCCCACCCACAATTAAATAATCATATGTGATATCAATCAGTTTGGCAAAGCAATCATGAAACATGACTGGAGAATCACTATTTGGTCCATACACATTGATGATAGCAATAATTTACCCATATACTTCCCTATCAGAATCAAAAAAACGCCCCTCAGTATCAAGAATCACCTGTTGAACTACCATAGAAAATCGCTTATGTATTAAAATCGCAACCCCTTTACACTGTGTTGAAGTGTCTGTACATAAGCCTCACCAACCCAGTATTTTTGCAACATCTCTCGATCTGCAGCCATCAAATGAGTTTCTTGTAAAAAAAAAAAAAAAAAGCCATGTCAACATTAAGCTCTTTTAACTTGGTAAGAACACTTTTCTGTTTGTTTACATTTCACAACCCCTTGACATTCCATGAAATCCCATTAAGCACTGAAAAAGCAAAAACAAACTGTTTGCCCCTCCACCCAAACACATCTTTCCAAATTTACAAAAAATAACAAAATTTATATACCGTAAGTGGTATAAACAAATACATCTAGGGATGTACGAATTGTGTACCTTCAGTGCCGCTTGACTTCCTCAGTTTGCGGCCCCGGAATTCTCCTCTTTTTTTTCCACTCCAAAAATTACGAAGATAATTCCGTACCGAAAACCGTAATTCTGGTGCCCAGCCGTCTCCGTGAGTCTGCATAACTTCCGTAAGAATCGCTATTTTTCGTAAATATTTACTTCTTTAAAAAAAATTTGAAATCCTTCGTCTCAGTTTACTTTCAGTCAAAACACCTCTTCCTTGGGGCTTCCCAAAAGAAGGCTGTCTTAGGTGTGCCTGAGCGATAAACTATTTGTTGAAAGCAACGCTGTTTTAAAGAAAGAAAAAACTGTTTAAAATGACCGTGCCACTCCAGGACCGGCATAGTCATTTAAAAAGGTTTTTTCTTTCTATGGCTAAAATGGGGAATACTTCATACAAGACAGAAAAAGTAAGACGCAGGATATTCAGGGCCTTTTTAACCTTGAGGTTTGGCACAGGGTTGGCCAAGCACTAATAAATGTCCACAATTTACATAGAGTCAGTGCATGTTCTCACAAATCTGAGGTTCTGTTGTGGGATGTTCTACCTCTTAGAAAGCAACATACTGTTTTATATCTGAGGAATTATGACAGTTTTCCAAATGGAACATGCCACTGTCACCTACTGAATATCCCTAGTGATGTAATTAACAAAACAAACAACTCTTCTTCCCCACCCCCACCTCCTACAGTCAGGGCCAGAAATACTGGAACAAGGATAAATGTTTTGGCAGTTGGCCTCTGTACACCACCACATTGAAGTTGAAAGGAAACACACCCAGATGGGAGCAAAGTCAGGACTTCCAGCTGTAATTCAAGGTGTTTGACAAAAATGAGGCACTAACCATTCCGGAAGGACAGCCAGTGGCATACACAAACACCCATCGTTGGTGGCTCATAAGTGATGGAATGAATGGCTGACAAGCAGCTGCATGGCCAGGTGTGGCCTGTTTCCTGGGTACCCCATGACCAATCAAGCAGATAAAGGGCCAGAATGATGGAAAGAGAAAAGTATGGAGAAGGAAAGGAACAGCTCATGATCCAAAGCATACCATATCATCTGTCAAACATGGTGGAGGCAGTGTTATGGCATGGGCATGTATGGCTGCCAATGGAACCGGGCCACTGGTGTTTATTGATGACGGGACTGCTGATCAAAGCAGCAGGATGAATTCTGAAGTGTATAGGGCTATACTTTCTGCTCAGATTCAGATGAATGTTGCCAAACTGATAGGACGCTGCTTCATATTGCAGATGGATCATGACCCAAAACATACAGCAAAAGCTACCCAAGAGTTTCTGAAGGCAAAGAAGTGGGATGTTCTTCACTGGCCAAGCGAGTCACCTGATCTCAACCCAACAGAGCATGCTTTTCACTTACTGAACACAAGACTGACAGCAGAAAGACCCACAAACAAGCAGCAGCTGAAGGCAGCTGCAGTAAAGGCCTGGCAAAGCATTTCAAGGGAGGAAACTCAGCATTTGGTCATGCCCATGGGTTCCAGACTTCAGGCAGCCATTGACTGCAAAGGATTTTCATCCAGGAATTAAAGGCGATCCTTATGTTTGAAATGATGTTGGTTTGTTCCATTACTTATGAGCCACCAACGATGTGTGTTGCGTATGCCACTGGCTGTCCTTCCTGAATGGTTAGTGCCCCACTTTTGCCAAACCCCTTGAATTACAGCTGAAAGTCCAGACTTCACTCCCATCTGGGTGTGTTGCCTTTCAACTTCAATGTGGTGGTGTACAGAGGCCAACTGCCCAAACAATTATCCTTGTTCCAATATTTCTGGCCCTGACTGTATATACAAGACTTCATTTTATTTTTTAAAACCCCTCTAGTTGTTACTTATCTCTTTACTATGCAAGCAATGAATAGCACATCCAGCATTTTTAAATGGCAAGACCAGTAAAGCTAACACCACTATTTAATTCCATTCCAAGGATTCCTATTTGTTTCCCAAGACTTATTCCCTTAAACATACACTTCTGCATGAAAAAATTAAAATCCTTAGCATATCTTGGAGGGTATTCAACACACTCATCCTATTCTCACGGGGACAGCCCTACTATTAGGCAGGGTGAACTGGCCGCCTCAGGTTACAGATGCTGTGGGAGGGGTGCAGGGAGCCATTCTTCCTGTTTCCCCTGCCTGTTCCTGAGCACTCCCCAACCATTCCCATCCTCCTGAGCCTGCATCCCAACGGCAGCTATGCTTGCTTGTTATTGGCACTGGGTGGCTGGCTCTCACCTTGTCACCTTCTCCTAATATATCAAACAGCACTCTTGAGAAAGGCCCCTGACTAAGAGGCAGACAGCCCAGAACATTGGCAGGCACTACACATGCGTCTGCATTGCTCTGTTCACAGGATACGCACTGATGCTACCACTGCTGCATTGCAACATTCATTGGAGCAGGCCGCAAGCAAAGCGGTGAACAAGATGTTAAGAGGATAGAGCTCTACCACGTGGCCTGTTCAGCACCCCTTAAACTAGCCTGTGGCTACGCTCAGGTATGTTGGAGGATAACATCTCAGCACCACTGTCAACATAAGAATCAACTGTCAGCCAGTCGGCTTCTGTAGGTGAAATTGAGGTGGGGTGAGGATCTTGTCCTTCGTTTCAGATAGAAAAATATCTGGGGCTGGCCCTTCCTCTCCAAAATTCTAAAGGCTCATGAAAATGCAAAGAATTTCTCCCCAAACAAGATTATCTAGTTCCTAAAATGTTCAAACAATTAAAAACTGATGCTGGTTTAAAATTTAAGTTCACTAACAGTTTTTTTTTTAATTATTAAATTTATTAATCGCCCATCTGGCTGGTCACCAGAACAGTGAATTCTTTAAAGAGGCAGCTTGAGAATATCAAGGTGAATTGACAGACAGTTCTTGTTCAGAGCTTTATGTGCCCTCTGTCCCTAAGAGGCAATCTAAAATGCTAAATAAACATTTAAAATTTCAGTGATATATTCTACCATTCATTGGGGGAAATGAGAGAGTTAAAACGCATTCTTGCACACGCATACACAGCTGATCATTATGCTATTTACCTCGCTCATACCAACTCTTGCATTTAATCATTGTTCCAGTTTTGTCAGTTCATCTGTAAACATCAGGGGGTCAGAGCGTAAGGTCTACATTTATTTAGGCATTCTTCCAAATTAATTGAGAGATGAAAATTAGAGCAGTACAAATGATGGCTAATGTCTGGTCTGTCAACTCGACTGGAGGAAGCGTACACAAAAGTATCTATACATGGATGAAAGATTAAAGCTGCCAACCTACACCTACTTCCCTGAGAGGAAGTCCCATGAAACTCAAGAAAAGGTTCTTCTGGGTAGACATATATATGATTGTGATGTAATGGCCCTATGTGTGGGGTAGACAACCCAGTGCCCTCCAGACGTTTTGACTACAACTACCATCAGCCCGAGCCACCATAGCCAATAGTCAGGAATTATGGCCTTTGTAAGGTGGGATATAAATGCAATAAATAAATATAAATAAATAAAATAAAATAATCCAAAACATCAGCAGGTCATCAGGTTGACTACCCCTGCCCTACGTTATTGTGCTGCATAACCCTATGCAAGTGTTCTCTTTGCCATGTGATTAAAAACTGTTGAGGAAGAGCAGGGGCATGCTTGCAAATGCTGCTCTCTCCAACAGGTCATCTTCCCCTCTTCTATAGCCCACCACAACTTGAAGGACCTAAAGAACCACAGCACTCCTGATCCCTCTTCTTAGGGTTCTTTATCTTTAAACTGGGCTTCAGCTGGACAGCTCTTCAAGGAGAGGACACCTTCAAATAGAGGATGTCCTCTGACAGTCCTTCAGAATAGAGGAATGTCCCAAATGTAAAGTAGGACACAAGGGGAGGTATCCAACAAGGAGCAATCATTAATGTAAATTACGTTGCGTTAGAGTAAACTATGCTAGTGTAACACCAATAGCATTAGCTGATACAATGAGTTCCCTGGGAAACTGGCACTCTACTGGTATTATGCTAATCTATGCTAGCGCAACATAATTTACATTAATGGTTGCGCCCTGCCGGATATTGCCCACGGCCACTATATTTGTGGAGTAAAGTGCTACTCAGTGCAAGGTAGGCAGGCAACTTAAAGTTACAAGCAAACACACACATATCTGGATTTAAGCCTCATTTAACTATGGGACTTATTTCCAAGTCAGCATGCATAGGATTAAGGTCAGCACACATGGGATAGTTTTATACCTAGAGGAAGTAGAAAAAGCAAATCCTTCAAATTTTATTTTAATTGAGTACTCTGAATTCACTGGCTGTTTTAGAATACATTCTTAACACTATTATGGTGCAACTTAAACAATGGATAACAGCATTACTGAAGACATCTGCACGTTTTATCTATCTTTACCGATACAAACAGGTCTTGAGGGTGGCTTTGCTGGGTGGTATAGTTGTATAGTTAAGATCTCCCTCATACAAATGTTATCAGCTGTAGTCTGGGAATAACAGCCACTTTACTCATCTATTCTCTTTCTAAGCTAGACATCTGCTGAAAACCTTGTGGCTATCTATTGAGCTACCTCTGAAATGTATGCTTGAAGTGCTCATGCTTGCTTTGTTGTTGTTCAGTCGTGTCCGACTCTTCGTGACCCCATGGACACGCCAGGCCTTCCTGTCCTGCGCTCTCTCCCGGAGTGTGCTCAAGTTCATATTCATTGCATCGGTGATGCTATCTAGCCATCTCATCCTCTGTCGTCCCCTTCTCCTTTTGCCTTCAGTCTTTCCCAGCATCAGGGTCTTTTCCAGAGAGTTTTCTCTTCGCATTAGGTGGCCAAAATATTTCAGCTTCAGTATCTGTCCTTCCAATGAGCACTCAGGGTTGATTTCCTTTAGGATTGACTGATTGGACCTCCTTGCAGTCCAGGGGACTCGTAAGAGTCTTCTCCAGCACCACAGTTCGAAAGCATCAATTCTTCGGCGCTCAGCCTTCCTTATAGTCCAGCTCTCATAGCCATACATTACTACTGAGAAAACCATAGCTTTGATTAGACGGACCTTTGTCGGCAAGGTGATGTCTCTGCTTCTTACTATGCTGTCTAGGTTTGCCGTAGCTCATGCTTGCTACATGTACTTTTATTCCTTCCTAATAAGAAAAGGCACAACAGGATATGTCAGTGACAAAAGCACTGTGATCAGAACTGCTGCACAAAATAGATTAAGTGATTTTCATATGTTTTATTTTTATATTCTTACCAAACAGCTACCACAGTGCTACTGAAGAACTACCAGGCCTGGGAGGGGGGGGGGGTAGCTTTCAAAAACATTTTTCCCTTCAAAAATTTTTTTGTTGTTTTTTATGTAAACCGTTTTGTGAGAATGGCCTGAAAAATGGTATATAAATACCTTAAATAAATAATAAAATCAATCTCTGAGCAACCAGGTTTGGGTAAAACATAATTTTAAATGTAAGGTCTCATCAACCTCTAAAATGATGGCAACACAAGCATTTATGCTAGTTACATTTTGCACTGGTTAAGTTATAGCTAATTATTTCATACAGCAAAAAGATAAAAATACAACTCTGGTCACATACAAAGCTGCTCTGAGTCTGAATTTATCCTCAAAGATATCAAGATAGCCATCGAAGGATCATACTATTTTCTCTAGATTCCTTTCTTCTTTTAAATGAAAGAACAGATGGGTGGCTACTACTAGGTCATCCTCTGGACAAGCCTAGTCAATAAATTAGAACCAGTGCATTAACATTTACCATGAATTCCATTTGTTAGAGGTCTAAATATTTGGAATTCAATTCTATTTAATTGCACCAGGTGTAGAATATGCATAGCAATACTAATGTGACCTGAGCCTGATTAATGTGGCTTGGGGGGGGGGGGTACATTCACATTTTTAAAAATGTACTCTGCTTATAAACCGCTCTGGGAATATGCCTGAAGGGTGGTATAAAAATACTTTTAATAAATCAAATAAATAAACAGATATCCTAACTCTGCAGGTTCTCTTTCAAGGTGTCTGGTTAGTATTCCTCTACTAACCCATCTCCCTCAATAAAGGTATGGCAGGGACCTTACCTTACCATAAGAAAATTGTGCTCTGACTGAAAGGAAAACTGTTTTGCTTGGCTGTAATTGTTGTCCTTCCCAAGCGTCCTATGTGTAGCCCGTCATTTGGGATGCACAAATACATGCCACAATGTGGAAACTTCCAGGGATCTGACAAAAACAAAATCCTCATAATACTCCCCTTTCTGTGCATGAGCCTGAAGATAAGGTCCAGGTACCCTTCTTGCTCATTGTCCTTGTGGCCTTGCAGGAACCAGATAAAAATGTTTTGGGTGAGATCAGGCTCTACGGTAGGAGAAGGTCAGTTTGTCCTCCAAGTGGTCATTGCAGGTAAGCAGCCCTGTTTCCTGCTTCGTGACCTCTATGCTGTCCAAGATACTGGCAAGTGGCCTTACTTAGATGTGAGTGCAGAAGGATCTTGCAGTAAGAAAAACCTGTTGAGACTGTTCTTCTCATGGTAGCGTCTGAGCAAACCTACATTCCAAAAGCATAATGTTGCAAGACCAGATGGCATCTCTAAACACAGCAGCAATGGGAATGCCTAACTTTACTGCTACTGAGACCAAACGGGTTCAGGTGGGCATGCAGAGATAACCACTTGCTAAATTTATTGCTTTGCTTCATCATAATAGGTCTATATGCTATCTTTATAGCCTGTGCATTAAGACAGCAAGACCTCTGTAGTTGTAACCAAAAGGCAAGCATTCTGTCACTCAGAGCAGCTGTATTATCTATGTCTAAGAATTTAGCCCAGATAGGGATTAGGGGAGAAAGGAAGACTATGATACTATATTGTGTTGGAAAAGGAAGCGTCAGCACAAAGACTACGTTAATCTTCAAGTTTTGAAGATTAAAGTCTTACGGGAGTTAGTCAGCAGACTGGTGAACTTTCCGAGTGAAAAAATGCTGCATTTTGAAGCAACGACATTGTAGACTGTTTACCAGGATTCAAGAGAGAGATGTGGAAAGAATTCTACTAGGTGAAGAGTAAAACACTGGGTTCTTCCAAACTAGTGGCTCCTAGCACTACCCAATCATTACTCTTCAGTGTAAGCTGCATGTGAAATTGCAACTGATTTTCCACATTACAGAAAGCTAGAACTCCATGTGTGTATGTGTGTGTGTGTGTGTTTGTAAATATACAAACATATCTCACTATATTCCATACAAGCTAGTGGGCATAATATAGCTCAATTCTGAGCATACCATTTAAAAATAAATTATTTAATATGCTCTAAAACAGTGTTTTATTAGGTTCTATTTCACAATTACTTTCATTCATTCTTTGAAAGGTAGACTAAAAAGTGTTTTAGCAGCCATTTAAAAATTGGCCCCAAAATTGGCACTGGCAGGGTGTGGGGTGGGGAAGGGTTCTTTGAATTTTTAATTGGCACTAAGATGCCTTTTTAAGTGCTTTTGCATGAATATTTTAATATTAAAAAAAGCAAAAGGAGATTTTTAGTGCAAATTAAAAGATCAATCAAAAATCCACTGATAAAATGGGACCAACAGGAACAATAAGAATGAAGATGTGCTGAAATAGATCCAAGGCAGTAGGTTCACCCACCATATGTCATTGCATGTGTCAAAACCATGTCTCTTAAAAACACAGAAGAGTAGCTCTAGGCCATTTGCATCAGTGGAGATGGTGGTATTGTTCCATTTTGCTACATTGTTCCATTTGAGGAAATCCAACCTCCTTGAAGTTGGATTTTCTGTGTTCTGAAAAGAGATAGAAGAAACACAGGGAAAGAAAGGGCACTGATTTGATGACAATTTTATGCAGATGGCCTGTAATATGTGACTAAACAAGCATGGCAATTCCAGAGTAAGCACCTCGTGTAGAAGCACTCATTGTGACAGATATTTTTTTGTCCAGATCCTTGGGACAAATGAGCCTCTGCCAGGGATAATATTATTTTTAGTCTTGATACGTGTAGGAAAACCACTGGGAAACCCCTACTGTTGACACCAATAAGGAACTAACAGGATCTTCAGAGACTTGGCAATACATGGGAAAAACAGATGTAGAAGTTGTTGAACATATCCTCAGTTCCAGTGATGACTGCTAATTGTTAGGCATGGTCATTCTCACGTACACTGACTCAGCCTTGCTCCTTGAACCAGAAGTAGTTCTTATCAGTACTGCATGGTGTTTACCAGTGACTGCTGGACACAATCATGTTTGAAGTGACTGCATGAGTCCACTGCCAATTGTGTACATGCATTTGTGTATGCTCTTAAATCTAGAAGTGTGTGAAATCCAATAATTAAAAAGCAAAATCTTTTACACCCCTAGATAGTTCAACTAGTACTAGGGCACAAATACCTGTTCAAGATCGCAACAGCCATGCCACCATTTTTAATCTAGTTATCAGCCTCTTTAATAGGCACAATCAGAACAGAGAGAAACAGATTTCTTTAAATGCATAGCTGAATATGCTTTCAGTTGAAAGAATGTAAGTATAGTACAGAATTGCCTGGAATGGGGCAAAATGAGTTGGATTTGGATTGAGTCATACTTAGTAGACCACTGAAATAAATGGGACTTAGGTTAATCATTGATTTCATTAACCATTTCATTTAATTAGGTTAATCATTAACCTAGGTTCCATTGATTTCAATAGGCCTACTCTAAGTATGGCTAAATCTGGGGTCCAAGCCACTGTTTAATCTAAAAAGCTTGCCAGTATTATCCTTATCACCATACCGTTTAACAGTATGCTTGATGCTTAACACCATAAGAGTACTGCAGAAGCATCATATAAAATTGCTTACAAATCCAATACATATAAATAGATGAAACCCATCTTGCTTTTGTCCACAGATTCTGATACACCATTTACCACCTCTTAATACTGAGTACAAGTAAGTTGTGAACACGTGGATATAAAAGAAACATACCAGTGTACCAGCATCAGGTAATACCTTGGAAAATTGAGCCACAGAAATGAGTCCACTCTCTTTCAGTGGCACTGAGCCAGGGTGGACATTCTGATAGCATTTATTATCTGCACTTAATTAGTTTGGGACTGTGTTCTGATCAAAGTGAGATAATGAGGCCATAAAATACAGTTCCTTATTATGTGGATAAAAGCATGGGTGTCATCATTTAAAGCATGTAAGAAATCCAATTACAAAGACTTTCAATCTTTCTTAGCAGAAGTAACACAAGTTAGCTCTGTTCCATTCAGATCCAATGCAACAGATATTAAATGACCAATGATTCACAATAAAGAGCTAGGGCCATATTGGTCCTAAACAATGAAGAATCCTACCATTAAAAACAACAACACATCGAACAGCTCTTCTCTACACTTTTTGTTTCAGTTGTCTTGCTTTATTATTTCACACATGCATATATGACCAGGATGCAATTCTATCCAAACGTACTTGAGAGTAAATCCAACTGAACTCTGTGGTGATACTTACTTCTGAGTAAACATGCTTCACATTTAACATGTTCAGTGGTAGAACTACCTCCTCAAGGAGTAAAACATACCCCTCCCTTTTAGGCAGTTCCTGACCTATTCTACACATAACAAACAGAAAGCAACGTCTTTCCAACAAGACAGGCTCCTGGTTTTACTAGGCCCTCAACAATTACCCTTACTCTGCACAGCTCCAAATGAAACAAAAGGAGACAGTCAAGTCATGTAATGAAAGGGAAACTTAAAAATACATTCCTCCACATATTTTCACCTTTGAGGTGTCACAACTCTGTATGTTGTTACTACACATATCTCCTGCCAAAGCCATTTTTAGAATTCTGTGCATGCAAGCAACATAATAATAATCCAATTCCTAAGGAAGTCAAGAAAGCTGGTACTGCAAGCATGTAAATCCCAGTATTAAGGCACTAATTCAGTAACAGCAGCAGCCAGAACACATGACTAGTCACTAAGCAAGTACAATGGCAGAGAATGAAAAGAAGGCACGTACACTCACACATGCACACAAAACCATACTTCCACTTGAGGAAAATATTTTCTTTGCTTGTAGGGCAGAGGTGTTGTGGAAGCTATAGTGGCTTGGAAGGATTAGCAGAAGTGAGAAGATACAAGTATTAGGACTTGTGCTAGCACCAACAGTGATGTGGAGTGGAAAGTTTTCCAAAATGGAAATTTTCCCAGTGCTTTATTTTTCCATGGAAATGTTTCTGATTCATAAGTTCATTGGTAATGAATGCTAGTTGCAAATAGAACTTGTAAACGGCAAGTTTTAATTAGTATTTTTCAGGTTATTATCCCTAGAAAGTATGTGAGAGAATACATATACAGTCAGGGCCAGAAATATTGGAACAAGGATAACTGTTTTGGCAGTTGGCCTCTGTACACCACCACATTGAAGTTGAAAGGAAACACACCCAGATGGGAGTGAAGTCAGGACATTCAGCTATAATTCAAGGGGTTTGGCAAAGTGGGGCACTAACCATTCAGGAAGGACAGCCAGTGGCATACACACACAGACATCATTGGGGGCTCATAAGTAATGGAATAAACCAACATCAGTTCAAACATAAGGATCGCCTTTAATACCTGGATGAAAATCCTTTGCAATCAATGACTGCCTGAAGTCTGGAACCCATGGACATGACCAAATGCTGAGTCTCCTCCCTCGACATGCTTTGCCAGGCCTTTATGGCAGCTGCCTTCAGCTGTGGCTTGTTTGTGGGTCTTTCTGCCTTCAGTCTTGTCTTCAATAAGTGAAAAGCATGCTCTATTGGGTTGAGATCAGGTGACTCGCTTGGCCAGTGAAGAACATCCCACTTCTTTGCCTTCAGAAACTCTTGGGTAGCTTTTGCTGTATGTTTTGGGTTATTATCCATCTGCAATATGAAGCAGCGCCCTATCAGTTTGGCAGCATTCCGCTGAATCTGAGCAGAAAGTATAGCCCTATACACTTCAGAATTCATCCTGCTGCTTTGATCAGCAGTCAGGTCATCAATAAACACCAGTGGCCCGGTTCGATCGGCAGACATACATGCCCATGCCATAACACTGCCTCCACCATGTTTGACAGATGATACGGTATGCTTTGGATCATGAGCTGTTCCTTTCCTTCTCCATACTTTTCTCTTCCCATCACTCTGGTACAAGTTAATCTTGGTTTCATCAGTCCAAAGAATCTTATTCCAGAACTGGGCAGGCTTTTTTTAGGTGTTTGCTGGCAAAGGGTAATCTGGCCTGTCTGTTCTTGAGCGTTACCAGTGGTTTGCACCTTGTTGTGAAGCTTCTGTATTTACATTCATAAAGCTGTCTCTTGACTGTAGATGTTGACAATGATATGCCTACCTCCTCAAGAGTGTTCTTGACCTGGCTAGATGTTGTGAAAGGGTTCCTCTTCACTATGAGCAGAATTCTGCGGTCATCCACTCTAGTTGTCTTCCATGGTCTTCCAGGCATTTTGCTGTTGCTGAGCTTGCCAGTTAATTCCTTCTTTTTCAGGATGTCCCAAACTGTTGTGTTGGCCACTCCCAATGCTTTTGCTATCTCTCTGATGGACTTATTTTGTTTCCACAGCCTAATGATGGTCTCCTTCACTCACATGGACACTCTTTGGACCTCATGTTGGGAGTTCCAGTGAACAGCTACCAAATGCAAATGCAACACTCAGGACCACCTCCAGGCCTTTTATCTGCTTGATTTGTCAAGGGGTACCCAGCAAACAGGCCACACCTGTCCATGCAGCTGCTTGTCAGCCATTCGTTCCATTACTTATGAGCCACCAACGATGGGTGTATGTGCATGCCACTGGCTGTCCTTCCAGAATGGTTAGTGCCCCACTTTTGTAAAACCCCTTGAATTACAGCTGAAAGTCCTGACTTCTCTCCCATCTGGGTGTGTTTCCTTTCAACTTCAATGTGGTGGTGTACAGAGGCCAACTGCCAAAACAGTTATCCTTGTTCCAATATTTCTGGCCCTGACTGTATGTTACTGAAATACATATATCTGTCAATGTGAAATGTAACTATCAAGTAGTGACAATGAAACTAATGATCCCCAACAACCTTATTGGAAGAGAGTTGAACTCTATTAAAATAGACGAGTGGTTGTCAACATATCATGCACAGTTCTTAGGGTTACTAAAATCAGTTAGTGCAGCCTTCCCTAACCTGGAGGTTTCCAGATGTGTTGCACTACAACTCCCAGCATTTCCAGCCAGCCATGCGGCTAGAGGATGTTGACAGTTGTTGTCCAAAACATCTGGACATCTCCAGGTTGGGAAAGGTTGAATTAGCATGTCAACAGTTTTCAGTACCTTTTAATTTTTCTTACATTTAAACAATTAAGGAAAGGACTGTCAGGGTGGAAACTGAGCTGACAGAATCCCAGAGCAGTTCTGATTCTGAGGAAGAACAGCAATCCATGGGAGAGGAGCTCGCTCATCTCTCACAGGCACAGCCACTGGCAGAGATTCCTTCTGCTAGCATTCCTGGGATAGATAGTGACCCTTGGCAGCAAGAGAGTGCTGGAGGGGGGCTTGCTGGATGCTCAACGCCGATGCAGGGAGCGACGACAGATGGAGGGTGTGGAAAGGAGGCATAGGACCCAAGGGAAAGAGGGAGGATCTCTCCCTAGCCCATAAGTTCAGGGTCTTCCCGTGGTTCTCCTTCAAACGGGGACCAACTGCCGAACCTGGAGCATAAGGCTACTCTACTATCTTTCCCCAGTGCTGTTCCTTGCTTAGTCGCTGGTGATTAGCATCTGAAAGAGTCATTAAGTTGTAAAAGGATTAAAGCCTTGAAAAGAATCTTTTTGTCTGTGTCTTGAGTTGGCTATTGGAGTAGATTGTAAGAGGCAACTAGGGCGCTCCTGACAAGGACATATTATTGTCTTTAAATTTTTACAATTATTCCAATTTAAAAACACTACATAACATAACATTTAAATCACATTAAATGTGCTTTAATTTTCCCCCTCAAATATTTCAGGTCAAATAATTTTGATGTACTGGGACAAAAAAATTACATGGGATTTTTTTTTTAGCGTTATTGTTTATTAAGTAAAAATAAAATAAACATGCTAAATTAGATCCCCGTCTCATAATTTTCTGATGCAACTGAACATTTTCTGATCCAAATGACCCTGTTCAAATTAGCCCAATTCAAAATTTTCCAGAAAGCCAACTTCACTGGGCACCATACTACTGTTAGTCTAAAAGTATAATTTGTGTAACTTTCCCCTGTGACTTTCTTTTTGTTGTCCATATGAATCATAAGTAAAACTGTCATAACTATGTTTAAGAGACTGCATTTAAAGCAATGCACTGAAGTTGATACAAATGCCAGTGCCCCATAAGATGGGAGTGTTAAACCTAAGTCTCCCACTGAAATCGATAGGAGTTAACTGCATCTGGATTGTACTCATAGTTTTAATAACTAGTTGAGAGACATGTTAAGCATGTTATGTATTTATATGAACATAGAGGATACAACATTCAAGTAAAAAGAAAACACACTTTGAATGGCATGCAACTCTGAGAATCCGAGTTTTCAATTTACTAGTTGCACTGACCTGATTTCAAAGGGCATTCCTTTCATTTGAAAAAAAATCCACTTGAAGCCAAGCCCTGTGAATATTTATTTTTTGCTTTCTCTGGCCTGCTATATATGTCGATGCAGTAAGCTCTTGAGGAGCCAGGAGTATTATTGCCCTCATTTGTTACATTTGGAAAGAAATTTTGTTTTGATGCTAGATCAGATCTGCTCAGCCTTGTATGTTAGATGCTTATCTAGAACAAGTCTCCAAAACTACATCAATTTACTGGGCTGAATCGTCCCCACAAGGTTAGAAATGCCAAAACAGTCGAAGTTATTACAACTGGTTTTATTTAAGTTTGGGTCTGAACGTTAATACATTGCTGTATTTTATCAGAATTTTAAAAGAATCTATATTATGACCCTCACTTGGAGCCCCTGAAATGGCAAAACTATGCCTAATAAATCCAGTACTTCAGAAGTCTTCATAAAGTATAGAAGTTAAAGTGAAAGAGAATTATCAACTCAGTCAATTGCCATGTCACATGGAAGTCAACACATGTTCCTAGGAATTTGCCAGCAGCACAAATAGCAAGAGATAAAAAGCCTATAAGCTGGCATGTCACGTATACCTATTTCTTTGGGCCAATTGTATAGCTTCTTCTGTATAATATTACATTTCTTTGTATTTTGCCCGCAAATAATACATTCTTTTCACCACTTGGCTGGCACTTACATATTCCTATACTCAAGGTACAAGCCCCCAATAGGCTCAAATTCCTCTACAGTAATTAAGAGCTCTCACATGTATGCATGCACTTGGATGAGCACTCAAATTCTTAACCACCAAGAACACTGACTTACCTGCTTCAGCAGCCTTAACGGAGAACCACTTCACATGGCGCAAATGTCACATGCAGGCTGCTTGAAATTACATGTGCATGTAAATTACATGTGAAATTACATCTAGTATTCTAGTATTATCTAGCATTCCTAGGTTTTCCATTTTAGCATTGTGCAGTACACTGTCCCTCAGGGAAGTGGAATGAGGTCATTTTGATTACAATCATTGATTTCTTTAGTAACCATCTCTTACTAGGCCAGTTTTGATAGAAGCAAAAGGTCTTTTAAAAAACAGGAAAGTGACTAAGGGAACAATCCTATGGCCGCTAGTCAGCAGCTAGATGACCATAGGATACATTGGTTCCCTGAGAACCGACCTTCACCCCATCCCACACTGTCTCGCGGGCAGCTCAGAGCAGCCCTGCACTCAGAAGAGGAGTGCAGAGCAGCAAAAACGAGGCGTTCCAGGGGGCGTTCCAGAGCAGGGAAGGCGGA
Source organism: Heloderma suspectum (assembly GCF_057233095.1). Classification (NCBI taxonomy): domain Eukaryota; kingdom Metazoa; phylum Chordata; class Lepidosauria; order Squamata; family Helodermatidae; genus Heloderma; species Heloderma suspectum. The sequence goes on from NC_139461.1 coordinate 215,606,342, forward strand.
AATGCTGGTACGACACATCCTTTGTGTTGTCTGGCAGCCGCTTTCCCTGCTCCGCCTTCCCGCGGCTAGACAGCTGAAATCAGCTGTCTAGCTGCAAATGCAGGGCGGCTGAAGCGCAGAAGGGAAAATTCCCTCCGTGTTTCTCCTGCTCTGCATCGGATAGGCGGTCGCCTCTGAGTTTGGAGGCAGCCGCCTATCCCCGTAGGATTGTGCCCTAAGGGTGCGATCCTATGTATGTTTAGACAGAAAGAAGTCCTACAACTCCCAGCATTCCCCAGCCAGCTATGCCAGTTGAAACATGCTGGGCTTTCTAGGACTTCTTTCTGTCTAAACATGCATAGGATTGCACCATAAAAAAGCACCAAGTCACAAACACCAAATTACACTGAAGGTGTCATATAAATTAATAACAGCACCATTATATGGGCACAATCCAGTCAAATTTAAGCAATTTTAGATAACATTAATTTCAATGTAAGAGCACTAGCATACGTTTCTCTCTTTTATGATAAGCTACATTTAGAACACTGTGTATGGTTTTGATCACACCATTTCAAAAAGGAAAGCAGGGCTGGAAATGCTATAGAAAACATTAATGTAACTTGAAACATCACTACATGGCCTACATCAATCTCTGCTTCTTTAATGGTCATCATAATCTAAGAACTAGGTCTCCTTCATCAATAAATAAAACATGGTTTATTAGTTTTCATAGTTTTAGTTATTTTTAAAGTACTGAACAGTGTTTAAAATGAGCACAATCAGAAACATGCTTAATATTGCCATAATTTAGTCATTTCCTTGATGCAACTTACTAACAAAAATTCTGCTGGAACAGAATATTAGTTACCAAGGCCAAATGTAGACATCAATTATTTGCACCTTTGAGAAGTACACATTTTTCTCCCATTGATTAAAGTGTGGTTGTGCACATGCATATGTTTCAAATTGACGAAGTTTAAAACACATTTTCCTTTGGTCTGCAAATCACACTGCAAGCTCAGAAATGTATAGACTTTGACTGCAGATTGCATTCAAGTCCACACGTGAGCTTGGAAGGTGCAAACTGGGCAAATTCTAGTCTAAAACAAACTGAAACAAATTTGCCATATATCTCTATGTCCCAACGTTTTAACCAATGTTGAATTCACATCACAAGGTTGTGAAGTTTGTCAGCCCACCTATTCCAGTTTGCTGCACATTGTAACATTATAGAACAAGTTAACATGTCATAAATCTTTGTACAGAGAGGATCATTTTGTGAAGAAATAAAAACCTTGACATTGTCCCGCAGTGCTTGCACAGTTAAGTGGCCACACAATTCAAATGTCAAAAATTCTGCATACTAGAGCAGTATGTAGCCTCAGGTTACCCAGAGAGAAAGTAGAATTAACTGGATATACAAACTAAAAAAAACACAAAAAACAAAAAACAGACCCTGTCTGCTCCAGTTTCCTTTCTATCTAGCTTGCCACATCTTGTTAGTGCTCCAGACCAGAAGTTACTTATCTGAAAAGCATAGATTTTGTGACAAAGTATGCAATATTGCAAGCTATTTTTGGCAGGAGGACTTTCGTATCTGATGAATTCAAAATCATAATTGCTGCTGTAGTTAATAGTCATGTTTATAAAGAGAAAATATCTACCACATAAGGGCTGTCAAAAAAAAAATCCCATTTAAAACTCAAGTGTGGGATCAAATTAGCCAATATGGAAATTTGTTCTGTTCTCTAACACCCACAAGTTCCAGAACATTAGGCTGAAGTGCTGGCATGAATAAGAACCATTTGTCAAATGTAAAAATTCAGAAGGTTGTCAGGAGTTTTAAAAGTGAACAATTTAGAGGGGCCTTTATATATATATATTGGCATTGCATTGGACATTAGTGGGTTAATGTGGAGGTGAATAAGATGGTTGGTTTCTTAGGTTTGTACTTGTAAAAAGCCAACAACAATCTCATGGTCTAAACTGAATACTTAGGTGCATAGCATCTTTTACAAAGATACTAAAAATACTAACATACTTAGTTTCCAAAACATGACATCGCAAATAGGGAAGGAGAGACATGGAAAAGATATGAACAAAAGAATTTGGGCTACATTTACACCAGGATGTTTCAGAGCAGCTTTGCGCTATCTGAGAAGACAATAGTTAACCCTGGATATGGATTTTACCCATCTTGCACCACCAAAGATTATCACAATGTCCTTTTAAAAATGCAAAAATAACCTCTTTTAGGGCACAACTCTGTGGCACCGGGGAGGATGTCCCAGGGGCCACAGAATACTGCTGGCCTTCCTTTCTGCAAGCAGATGAGGCAGCCATCAAAAGCCTCTTCTGTTGGGCAATGCAAAGCTCCATCACTGCTTTTCTGCTGTGGAATACCCAATGCTGGTAGGGGTTGAAAAGGGACAGAATGGGAGAGGCCTCGGATCTGCTGCATCAAAAGCATTCCCATTCCTGACATGCTCCCAATGGGGGGTGGGGGGAAGAGAACTATGTCAGCCATGGAGCTGGTGTAGTTATTTTCCCTCTCATTGATAGCAATGGGAAGGAAAATAAAAATGGTCAGCCATGGCAAATAAAAATGTAAAAGCCCTCCCTCACACACACACACACACACCCCTTCCATTCTGACCAGTGGAAGCATTGCAGGGCTTTGGATTTGGCGGTTCTTCTCCCACAGATTCACCCTCCCCCACAGGATTACTCTGTTAGTACTTCCTTATTTCATATAAAGACCCCACCCTTCCATTTCAACTAATTAATCTTACTTCCATTTAAGCCTGGTTTGGAAATATATCATCCATGGGGAGTTGCTGGCAATGTCTGTGCATCACTTTACTTGCCTTGTAAATGCAATGGCCTTGTAGGCCCCTTCCAACCCTACTATTCTATGATACTATTCTATGATTCTATGCTCTGTAGTTAAGACTGAACTGTTCTTGAGTAGAGCAGAAAAACCTATATTTTTATTCTCTCTTACTCTGGTGTTGGAATTCTATAGATCTTTAGACCAGGATACATGTGACATTTAAGATCCATGTAGTTTTCCTCTTTCTTCTTTTACAAAGTGCAGCTGTGAAGGTTGCAATCTGCAGTGGAAGGCCAGCCACAGGGGGGGGGGGTGCTTGACCTCTCCAATGTGTTGTTTACAAAAATAATATATAACACACCCATCTGCTTTTTGGCCCACGCAAGGAAATATAAAGGTCATATGTATGTTGTTTGCAATTAACTCTTTTCTATTTTCTGTTATTCTTTTTTGTCAATCATCTTTTATGTGTTATATATACATATAGAGCCTTATGGAATTCAGAACATTTTTAGAAAGGACAATTGTTAATAATTGGAACTACAGAAAATTTGAAGGAGCTGGCTACATTTTCAGATGAAGGCAAAAGAATTAGAGAAGATGAGAAAAATCAGCCATGAAAGTATGGGACAAGTAAATTTCGTGCATGCACGTGCGCACGCGCGCACAGACACACACACACACACGCAAAACAGAAAATTGCAAAGATAAAGATGAGACAACTGATGATGAACTGTGCCAGTCTAGAACGTGGGAACTTGGGAACTATAGGTACATATCTGACTTCTAGTGCACATTTCCAGATTACTGCCCCTCAACAAGCTGCTTAAGGCCTAATGAAGAACACATTGTCAAGATTATTTATTTATTTATTTATTGCATTTATACCCCGCCTTTCTCCCTCTCGCAAGGAACTCAAGGTGGCTTACATTATCCTCCTCCTCACCGTTGTATCCTCACAACAACAACCCTGTGAGGTAGGTTGGGCTGAGAGTCTGTGACTGGCCCAAAGTCACCCAGTGAGCTTCCATGGCCAAGTGGGGACTAGAACCCGGATCTCCCGGCTCCCAGTCCGTCACTCTCACCACTACACTACACAGACTTCACAGAGCTTTGAGTCAAACCATTAATCAGTCTATGTTCCCTATTTGTAAAGTGTCTGCCAACAGAACTGTGAGAATAGCAGTGAGGTATGGGTTATACCTCTTGCATCCTTACTGAGAGAGTAAATGTGAATTTCTGTCAAAGGCTCAAGCTCTCGCACTTGGCTCTGAGAGCATTTAGACATTTATTCCTTACATCTGTTTCTCGTCCTCAGTGTTTAGGCATATACTGAAGAATATAATGGCCACATATGAAAGACAAGCTGTAAGACAAATAAAAACTTAATGTCATCGCTTTTCTTCAAATCTCAATTGTACAACCATTTCATGTTTCAGGGACCAGTCAAGGTGTTTTTTTTTTTAACAGATCCAAAATAATTGCTGCATCTCCCTGAGCTATGGCTTGTCAGCCACCATATTTAAACAAGATTTGCAAATAATATTAATTACATGCCACTAAAATGTGAAGACTGCAGCCCTCTGGAGCATTACACATTAGATCAACCTTAATACTGCTATGAAATCAATTGACCCAAAATTTAAAACTACCGGAGTGCAGTTTTTCCCTATTATGTAAAACTAAATTCTAGAATTGTAAGTGTTGCTGGCTCTTACACCATACAGCTTTACCAAGATATACAAGATGATCAACATTTAAGGAATCTGTGCCATGTCTGGCAATAACCTAAGAGCTTCACTGAACCTGTCAGCTTTCAGCACAGTCTATAAATACTTTAAATAAATAATATAGTGGGCATCTTAGCGAGAATATAATTATCACTTTCTACTTTCAAAGTACTACGTCATTATTCCATGACCAAAAGTAGTATGTCTTTTTATTGCACATTCATATCATATCTGCTGCAGTTTCAGGGAGCTTATTTGTCGTTCATTTATCACACATACAGACACATGATTTAAAGCTTCTTCATCACTAAAATCTTTCCATTTCCCTAAAATGGTCTTTTCCAAAATGATTTAGAAACAGTATTTCTTCCACTGGTTAAGACTTGCACTTTCACCCTTGATGAGACGGCCACTACTCCCTTTTTTCCTCATTATCTCCACCATCCAAGAGATGGGCCTGTTCGAACCATGAGATGCTTCCACATAACAATGCCAGCAAGGTATAATCCATAGGCTCCTCTGCTGCTGATATTTTTTGCAGAAATGAGGTATCACACTCCAATGTTTTGTGGATACTATGCTTTCTTCCTTCACCATTCACCACAGATAGGTCTTTGGCACTGGGAAACAACCCACCCCCACTAGACTCTGTCTAAATTTTGTACTCTATCTTCATGCAACTCTGTCTCTTAGCTTGTTAGTCTTCTATTATCCTACAAATCATTTGTTCACTTCTGCATGTTAGTTTCAGAGGAAATCACAGAAGTTCATGGGAGGAGACTGAACGAAGGACAAAATGCCATGATGTTGTTTCATAAGCATGTCACAGCACACAGACATGAATTCACAAGGTATCATTGCCAGATGACCCAACAGTGAGAAATGTAGTATGGAATGCACATCGGAGATCCTGCTCATTTTATATTTTAACTTGTTATTATGCCATTTTAGCATTCTAAAAAAGGAAAGAACTCCAGAGAGTTGGAGTCCCTCAGTGGTTTTCAAACCTTCTACCTACACTCCATGCATCAACTTGGCTATCAAAATACCAGTGAGCATTTTGTGGAAGATTCTGGGTCAAGTTTTAAGTGGGATGCACACTCAGGTCACATAGGGAACTAGCCAAGCTTGTTGGGTTTCACCATCCCTCCATGTGAACCAAGAGTACACATTGTAGGGAAGACTAGTGGTCGTGGAAAACCTGGCTTTGGGGAAAGTTTATTTTCCATTACTGTTCTTGTCATTGAGAGACCTCCTAATAATCTTACGAGGAACAAGGTTCCACAGATCGTACTTCAATAGCCACTAGACTAGATGATCAAGGACACATACACTAAACCTAAAGCAGTTGTAACATGTCTCTTTAGAGAGAGATAAACCCCCTAAATAGCTTCTTCCATTGCTGAATCACTCTCACAGTTAGGGCCTTACCCCCACCCCAAAGAACGATCTAAATCTTCTTTTTGACAATTTAAACCATTTGTTTCATGACTTTCCTCAAAACATACAGGGAACAACTGTTCTTCCTATATACTCCGATATCACCTAATATTTGATAGTTATCTTCTTTTCTCAAGGCTAACAGTCTAACAGTACTTTATTTCAGCCTTTCTTCAGACAACCTGATTTCTACAGCGCTCACAGCTCTCCTATTAAACTTCTACAGGAATGGGTGGCCTCCAGATGGTCCTGGACCAACTCCCATCAGCTCCAGCCATGATGGCCAATGGTCATGGATGATGGGCATTGCAGTACCAACAACATCTGGAGGGCCATAGCTCTCCCAACCCTGCTTTACAAGATTCATGGGATTCTTATCAATACTGCTTCTCAGTTTAAGTATTACCTTTACCATAGGATATATGGGGAGATGCTTTTTACACATGCATAGCCAAATTGAATTCCTCATTGTTCCCTGCTCCCATGTTTACATGGAAGTACTGAACATGCTGACAGCCCCATTTGTGTCAGTAAAGGAAACTTACTCACGCATAAAAAGAAGCACATGGATCTGTATCTTTCACTGAAGTGAATGAAAAATATTTCATGTGTTCATTGGAACTCCTGCACCTTAAGCAGTTGACAGATTGATGCAATAACATTTTGAAAATTTGGAAGTTTTTCTATACGGCACTATTTTGTAGATTGTGGCAATGATCTGCAGTTGATAATGAATCTTCCCTCTTCTCCCCTTCAACTGACATTCTGCCTGAATGACCTATAGCCATTTTTAGGCAAACTAAAATTCAGCATCTTAAATTTGCATATAATGTAGCACTGCTAAATATTTAATGTGAATGTAAATGTTGCCTTTGATATATTTTTGTATAATTTTAAATGACCCATACAATGCCAAAAAGCTCATACTTTAAAAGCTCCCTAAATAGATATACAATGAATTGTTGCGGTTTCAAAGTGGCTATGATTGCCTATTGGATCAATATACTGTTCTACTTAAAAGGTGTGTGCATGTTATTTTACACTGCAGATTCTATTTACCCATTTTATTCTACATGACTATCCAATACAATTTAATTCTACAAAATGAGTTTCCCATGTAAAATCGCAATATATAAAACAACAAAAATGTGCCATATGTCCAGCATGTATATATACACTTTGCCCATAATGCTATGAAAAATGGCCCACTCAAGTTCTGTTAATTTCTCGAAGTGAATTCCTTTTCAGTGGATTAACAGACGATTATGCAAAGCAAACTTACAAAATCTGAAATAAAGAAAAAAAATCATTCCTATTACATCCAGAACAGAATAGATGTAGACATGTTCTCAATTTTTAAAATATAATAAGCATTCTTAATATGACCTTGCCTTAATAATGTGTTAGCTTTGGATATCTTCATATATTTTTTTCTTAGCCCTTCATTTATTCAATAATCCTCCAATGTTTGTGTGTTTGTTTTTGCCATCAATCTAGTTGCCACAATCAAATTCAATACAAGAACCTAGGTCTGGACCATGCATTATAGCCACTAAAAACAGCTGCGGACAAAGTAGTATTATCTGTATCTGCTATTACTGACATAATAACATAATTTCCCTAACATAATTTCCTCTATTTCCAACATTCAGTTGCTGGTATAGCCAAAAGGGAACCATCTATAGGGAGGAACCCTATATACAGCCCAATTCGGACTGGATATGCTTAATGAGCATGGAATGCTGACTGTTGTGGGAAGAATAGAAAACTGGGTGGGAGGAGAAATGGAATGGAGTATCATGGAGGAGGGCATAGCTGACTGAACAGAATCATTCCACATTGCAACATTTTGTTGCAGGTCCTACTTGTTACTAACTACTAAAAGTCACTGTACATTCTCAAAGCACCTCTAGCACCTGTCACTATAAGCACCATTCTTTAATTTAGCTGGGGTGGGATACCATTGGATGAAGGTTTTAGATTGTCATTTAAATTTACACTACCAGAAAATACTGGTTCCAGCTGTTAGAGATGCAGTCAAGTACTTTTTGTACCAAAACTCCCAAATCTTGATGCCACGTAGCAGGGAACTGCAAGTGTTGCCTTTGCTTACTGGCCAACCACTGTTAGTGGTTATCAAGGGAGAAACTGAGTCTTCTCTTATCTGCACTGGACTTTTGAGAAGACAATAAACAGCAGGACTGTCTCCAGCTGCTTAGAGGAGACTCCTACCATTTCTTATCCTCCTCCAAACTGCAGCAGCGGAATGAAAGCTTTAGGGACTGAATCTGTATCGTGAAAGTTCTGCTCACTGGAGAGCACGTGGTAATTAGACTCTTTCCAATCCCTTCATGAACTAGCATGTCCTTATTGACGGATGACATGTTCACACTATTAGAATTGCTTACGCCTGCAGTCCTGTACCCATTTAACTGGGATTAAAACTCATTAAACTCGATGGAACTTCTGAGTAGACATGTATAGGATTGTGCTGTAATTGCTGAATCATATGCATGTCTGCTCAGAGGAAAGTCCCTTCGAGTTCAGTGGGCCTTACTCCCAGGTAAGAAGCACAGTTAAGACTGCAGCCTAAGTTGGTGATTTTTCTTCACCTACTGAAATAAGTAAGATCTAATCAGAAAAAACTCGAAAGGGTGACTGACACACATTTACACTGGTTATAAAATATAGCTATGTCAGGAAAATAAAATGCATTTTTTAATGTATGAAAGGAACATCTTTGATAGATAAGCTCCACTTTCCCCAACGCTGGTATTCTCTAGTGGAAACCCTCACCTCCATCTCTCATACCACTGAATGTTCTCAGTACCATTAAACCCTCACATGTTCCAAACATATATGGTACTGAATATATGGCTCCACCAGAAAAAAGAAAAAATAGGAGATGCACCAACCAAAAAAAAATTAGGGAGAGTATACAATATGTATGGTAACATTTTGAATTACAGTTTTTATAGAATTGGATCCACAGTTGCATGAGCAGACGTTTCACCCCATCGTTCCCACTGCATCTCTCAAAGAGCTACTTCAAGAGTTGGGGACCATACGGTATAGTGAATGCTGTGGTACATCACAAGTGTGTGTTTGTGTGTGTGTGTGTGTGTGTGTGTGGTGGAATCCTTGAATACCGGGTCTGTGTGTGCTGGTCCCTCTTCCAACTGCAACCCCTTGTGCCACAGCTTCACCATTCAGGAGGGTCTCACAGGGGGCTACACTGGACAGGAGTAGGAAAGCATTATTGCATCAGTTGCCTTCCATTCATGCATTTCTGGATCAATCCTATAAAAACTTTTACATTTAAAGGTCAGCCAACCCATACTATTTTCCAACTAAATATTAAAACAAATTCAAATAACCAGAGCTTGACTTTCTCCTGCATTGCCCCCTCAAACTTTGGAATATGCTCCCTCAAGAACTGTATTTGGCCCCCACAGGCTTGGCCTTTAGAAAAGGTATAAAGATGTATCTTTTCAATTTAGCGTTTTGAAAGGTGTAGCTGTAATGTTTTAACATTTTTTAACTATTTTTAATATTCTTGTTTTTGTTGTTTTAAGGTTTTACTGTTTTTATTGTTGTGCCCTTTTAGCAGATAACACAAGATATAAATGTGAATACATAAACAAATAATAAATTATGAGTCATACGCTCCTAAAGATTACAACATGCAACTGAAACACCATAAAGCAACCATTGGTTAAGGAGAACATATTGGGCAGTATCCTATACTGCTGCTGTGCCTCTGCTAGTCCTTTGCGCAAGTGGAATGGACTGCTAGAGTAACCAGAAGTTGTCATTTCTGAAACAACCATGGAAATGAGCAGAAATGCTCGTTTCCAGAATGGGTGAAGTCAGTGGAGCTCTCTTCTGCTAGTTCCTGTTGTGCTAGAGGTCCGTTTCTCAAGCATGGGGCAGCACAGGATATAGCCCGTTATTTCTGTTGGTAGGAAATTATAATGAAAACCTATTTTGATTCTCAGAAATAATTATCACTCTTTTAGGAATGAGGTGCATAAGGGAGATTTCCATTCAACATCCTATGTCTCCGTATAAAATCCGTGTCCCACACAATCACTCTATAATGTTCACACATCAACTATATAAAGCAGGACATACACAAATTATAGGATCTCTCCTCCTAAAGGTTCTCCTCTCCACAATAAAGGCCACAAAAGCCTGCTTATAAAATCCAGCCAAAGTTAAGTAATTTAAATCCCAGAGATTTCAACAGAAGAAAAACAAACATGTGCCTTTCTCCCAGTGGAACTTGAAAGTATTTAAATTAAGGATTGTGCCACAAGTTGGTATGTGTTTTAATATATAAGCAAATGAGGCTCTGTTTCATTATTATATAGCAACATCTTTATACGGTAAAAAAATGCTGTATAAATGCTGTTTACAAGGATTGATTTTTGTAAACTCATAAGGAACAGCAAAACTGCATCTACATCTATGCAGTTCAGTGTAATGACTTATATTATGATTGTCAATCATCGTTACCAACTTTGAAGGCTCTCATGACATTTGTCTTGTTATTTGTTAAGTATCAGATACACACTTAACAAATCTCTATATAAGTTCATTCATAAAGTTAGTATATTTTAGTATATTGACTATCAAAGAGATTACTTGCTACAGTTCAGCCATTTGGAAATATATATATATTTCTTTTCCAAGAAACTACACGATCACTAGTACATCATCTTACACTAGTGCACAAGTGGTTTAAGCCAAGACTTCTACTTTGGGTAGAACAGAACACATTTTAAAAAGCTCTCCCTAATTTGCTTTCATCAAACTTTTAAAAAAAAAACAGAAGTGTGAAGTCAACCTAATCGAAAACCTACATTAAAATTCAGGAAAAAAAAATAGGTCAGGGTCCCCTCCCCTCCTCACCCCCGCAAAACAGGTATAATTCCATTCAGAATAAATGTTCTGTACAATTAAGACAGCTTGCTGGATTATATATTATAGTGCTCCCATTTCTTTAAGAAGGTGCTACTTTTTCTAGCACATATGCACTGCAACACTTGATGATGAAAGAGAGAGAAGGGTTGCCATGGTAAGTCTGCATCTTTGTTGAATACTGGAATAAACTGATGCATAGAACCAACACCCACATAACTTGTCAATGCAAGTTATTGATTGGGGGGGTACACGTAACACTAACAGGAATGTGTTAAATATAAGTCATGATTGTTATTCAAACTTCTTTGCGTTGCAATTGCCCACAACACCTCAGCTTAAGAGAAATAAGAATAGAATTCTCTATGGAGCTCTCTTTAGGTGAAAATGTCAGAGGCCAAGTACAAAGCATGAAAATGTTACCATGGTGACAACATTATAAATGCCTAAGATAAGAATATACCTATCTCCCTCATATGAGGGAGATTTTAATGGAGCTATATTTCTAAATGGCCCACCAAGAAACACACATCTATAGAGACATCAACCTAGCTCAAACTTGCAGCAGAGAAAGGACTGATTAAATTCTCACTAATAACAAGTGGAAACAAATCTTCTAAATCCAAAGTGACTTGGGTGTCAGAGTTTTTATGAGATGACCACCATGACAAGCAAAAACATAGGAAACATAACACAAAATTTACTCCCACCAAAGTACTTTAGCAACTGATCACTGATTTCAACTCTATACTCTAGAACCATACCCACAGAGCCAATCCCCACTTCATGCTGTGTTACACAGGAGTCTAAATGCTTGACTGCATCCATCTCCCTGTCATACCAAGCATCCTCATAGGTCTTCATCTAAGGCAGGGACTTCTTACTTCCCGCTCCACAAGTGGCTTAGAAAGACCAAAACACAGAGAGGTGGGGGACTCCTGGCTTTTCAGTTGGGTGGGAAGGGATGGGGGAGGAAAGGGTTCTATACCCATTCAAAAGCTGTCCAGAGGGAGGAAAGGGAAGAGAGAAAGAGAGAGGTTGGAAGCTTCGTACATAGCTTATGGACACCGCAAGCTGTAATACATATACAATATACATATAAAGTGAATATTTCATGACCAAGTTAAGGGAACCTCGGTGTCACTATCTTGGATAATTACAATTCCCATAAATATATATCCACATGTACAAGGTTTTTTTCCATTCAGAATACAACACCAACCAGATGAACCATAATGAACCATAAATGTCTAGGAACCCAACTGCAATTTTAGAGAATGGTCTATATTTGTGTATCTGCAAACCATGGGTATCAGTTGAATAATCATCTCTGTGGCTGCAAAACATTACACAGAAGCTGTCCCTGTGTTTCTGGTCAAACAGATGACAAACAAGTTTGTTGTGTGAGGAAAAATAGTGACCTTTCCAGGAACTTTGCAAAATTAATTATCTTGCTGAAAAATATATAGAGCAAGTGCAAATAGGAAAATATCATTTCTGTTCAACATATATTGGAAATATCAAAATTTCAAGAATTATTAAAATGTGTAGTTACTGGAAATTACCATCTGCCAGCTTTAATAAGCTTTAACTGGAAACAAAGACATCCTGATTATCGATATTTATTTCCCCTAACTGAGGTACCATCATCCAATCTCTTTGTAGTATATACTCATTCACATTTTTTTAATCTAAAAAGGCACCTCTCTTGCTGTGTGTGTGCGCGTGTGTGTTAAACATGGAGAATTATTCCCTTTATTTCCAAAGTTCAAGGGTGAGTGTGGATCTTTATTATTATTTATTCAATTTATAACCCACCTATATACGCTAGGCGGGGTACAAAGTTAAAAACAATTTAACAAAAAATCCAACAATAAAAACAACACAGCATAAAAACAGTATATAAGAGACAACAAAGAGGAACGAGAGTTCTAAAAAGGGAAGGCCTGCCAGAATAATAGAGTCTTTAATTCCTGCCTTAAAAACTTCAAAGCGGTCAGCAGGCACATTTCAACCAGCAGGTCATTCCACAACTCTGGGGCAGCAAAAGAAAAGGTCCTCTTGCATGTGGCTGCTAATCTCACATTAGGCAGCCACAGCAGATAGCCTCAGAGGACCTTAGGTGGCAGGAGTATGCAACATCCATGACCAAGAGGGAGATTCAGTCTGCAGAAGTACCAAAAAAAAAAAAAGCCTGTAGAAAAATACCCTAAGGGGAAGGAACACCCAAAACAGCCCAATGAGGGCTGAATATGCTCAGTGTGTGGGAGATGTTGACTGACTCTTTGGGGTGGGTGTGAATGGAAAACTGGCCAGAGGAGAATGGAGTATCCTGGAAAGGGCATGACTGCCTGGAAGCCTGAACTCCACACTGCAATAGTTTGTTGCAGGCCCTACCTGTAAGATTTCCTAATATGCTTATTTTCAATAATCAACAGCAAATATGGCATAATTTCATCTACTGACAGGGGTACAGGTCAGGCGGGATATATTACGCATTTCTAATAATTAGCTCATTAAGATTAAAATATTTCTTATATAAACTCACTGTAACACTTGGGAAATAGTTTGACTGGCTAAGTGCAGTAACACTGGTGTAAATTAATGCAATCCAGCTTCAACAAAATTTTACCTACTGACAGGCACATTGTGGGCGTTTAATGAACAGGGATGGCTAGGAACTGCAAAGCTGGATTACAGACATCCCTTTCACACAGATACCAAAAAAGGCAAGCTGCTCTGAGTCACAAAGTATTGGGAAGAAGAGGGTGGAGGAAGAGGAATCTTGATGGGTTGAAAGAGGTGGAAGTTTCACATACCCACACTTAAGAGGGCATAAATACATTTTCACAACAGCAGCAACACAAGATAGATCAAAGAAAGATTAAAAAAAAATAAAACCACTTGAGGGTCACTGTCTTCTGCTGTGGCACCCCAGCTGTGGAATGAGCTCCCTAGTGAGATTCGCCTGGCACCTACATTGTATTCTTTCCGGCACCAGGTGAAGACCTTTTTATTTTCCCAGGCATTTTAGCATTTCAGATCTTTAGACTTTTAGCTTTGCTGCTTTAAATCTGTATTTTAAATCTCTGCACTGCTGCTAGGTTTTATTCTGGTCTTATTCTGGTTGTATTGCTTACTGTGGTTTTAATGCTTTATATTATTTTATTGTGTGCTCTTTGGTTTTAATTTTTGTGAACTGCCCAGGGAGCTTCAGCTATTGGGCAGTATAGAAATGGAATAAACAAACAAACAGAGAACTGTGATGCCCATACATCATTGCAGGGCAATTACCACTGGGGACAGTCTGAACTGCACTGAAATCAATGCCATTTTAGCTATCAATCCTCCCCTTTTGTTTTGACATCCCACTCTTTTGGTAAAGTGTTAAAGTGAGAAAATCCCAACTGTGTTTTTATCTGTAGGCAGTGGAAAAACAAGAGCGGGTCCTTGTGTGTGAGCGTGCATTTGTGTTTAAATTGCCCCTGGTAACTACAAGATCAAACAGTCTAGCCCTCATATCTGTATATGTTTTTTTTTTTTTAATGGCTAACATGCTTTGAAAGCATAAGGTTGGCCTGCCCTCTCTGACACACACTCATGAATCTTGATCCTGCAGAATCTTAATAAGCTGTCAGAGGTTGGCGCCATGAGGCAGCTGCCCAGGGCCCAGCACCTGAGAAGGACCCACTGACCACTGTCCAAACACTGCTGGGTGGTTTGGGCTATATTCACCATGATGCCGGGAGGGAGAGCACAAGTGAACAAATGGAGGCAGCAGCTACCTCTGGTTCTGCCTGCTCACCCTCTCCTTGGACAGTATGTCAAAGAGGCGTACAGCCAGCAGGGCTGCCCACAGAGAATGTGTGAAACAGAGGAGGCTGCTATCCCCACTTACTTGCTCATCTCCCTCTCAGTGACAATTTGGCCCTGTAGCACTTCCCCACTTCTACCAGATGATGCAGTTAGGCCCAATCTCCATCATACAGTGCCCACTCACAGAGGGAAAGAGAGAGAATGAGAGACAGAGAGGTGTGAAGCAGGCAGAATATTTTGCCTGTGCAAGGACAGCAACCTCATCTTCTCACACACTCTCTGTGGGTAACACAACAGTGGGTATTGGGACAGAGTGAGCTCAGTCCTCTGTACTGTAGACGATTGGTTCCAGATTATGGGAAGGCCTCAGCAACATGCCTCTGAGTGACCTCCTTCTCCTCACTTTCCAGCCAGCCCCATCCTCCCCACCATGCCACCAAGAGAGGGGGGGAGAGGGTGGCATGAACAGGGGACTGGAGACGATGGTGCTTTCTAGAGACCTCTCTTTCTAGAAAGCACCATGGGCCCCAATCCCACTACTGTCCGCTTGCCATCTCTGTTGGTGCAACATGGAGGATTGGGCCCCACCAGGCCCAGTCCTCACCACTGCAGCACCCAGAAGGAGAGCACAGGTGTGCAAGGGAACAGAGGTAGCTGCTCATGTAAGGGACAACCGCCTCATCTTCTGCTCACTCACCTGCGTTCTCCCTCTGGGTTGTGCAGCACAGCAGTGCTGGAGGACAACCATGCAGAGATGGTGGTAGTTTCTGCTTGCTCACCCCTTCTGGGAGGCCCTGCTGGGCCAAATCCATGTGAGTGAGAGAGCGTGAGTGGGGAGGTAGAGCCTCACAGAGAGAGATGGGACGTGAGAGAGCTTTTTGCAGCTATCGCCTGCCTAAGCCTTCCTGCCATACTGCTAAGAGAAGGCGAGCAATTGTGTATGGCTACCAATTGTTCCTGGATTGAGCAGTCTCCTCTTCTCACTTGCCTGCGCTCTCCCTGTGGGCAGTGTGGCAGGGAGGACGCACTCCAATCAACACTGCTCCACTGCCCACAGAGAAACTGCAAGCAGATGAGCGGACAGCCACTGCCTCCTTTCCCGGGGCAGCACAGCAGGGAGGCCTTGGCCCACCGGGGTTGCCCAGACTGCATGAGCGGAAGCCGCCTCTGCGGCTACTTGGTTGCCTTCTAGAACTGCACCCAATCCCCACGGCTGTGTCTGTGTCACCCAGAGCGAGTGAGGTGAGCGAAGGATTAGATGAAGCGGCTGCTCCTTCCACAAGCAATACACTCTGCTCCACTTGCACACCTTTCCTCTCCCGCTGAATGCAGTGGTGGTGGGGATTGGGCCCAGTGCGCCACCTAGAGAGAGAGAGACAGCGAGAAGTGGCAGCAGCTCTCTCTCTCTGCAGCGCCACGAGTCCGTTCCTCCCTCCATGCCGCTCATAGAAGGAGCGTGGCCAATCAGCCACCTCTGCCCACTCGCTCACACCCTCTCCCTCGGCGGCATGGCGAGGAGGATTGCACTGACTGCATGGTGAGGAGAAGCCCTCCCACCATCACCAAAAAGCGCTGAGAGAACCCCCAACCCCACCAACACACACACACCGGGAACTGGCCCTGCATGCTGCATATTTCCCCGGGCACAAGTGCCAAGCGGGAGCATCTGCCGCTCCGACCAAAGCACCAGCTCCTGCCACCTTGATCCTCGCCTCCTACCACCCCGCCCCCTCCAAACCCTCACGTCTTTTAAGAGGAGGGGGCTACAAAGCCAACGGAGGCGGAGGAGGGGCTGCCCCTCTCGCTTTGCTTTGGCAGCGGTGCTTTCTCCCCCTAGCAACCACTGCATTTCATCTGGTTACCGCCACTACCACCAGCAGCTACAGCGCCCTGGGGCGCTCCCTCGCTCGCCCGCCCACTGCAACCGAAGCCCCCTTCCGTGCCATCCGCCACCAAACCGAGGCAACATCCAACACAACTGGGGAGAGAAGGAAGCTGCAAAGGGCTATTTCCTCCAGCTGCCTGGATGCCAGCTTAGCCATGCAGGAAGCCGCCCGAGCACGCGGCGCCTCCACCACGACTAACACGCCCCTACAGCAGCTCGCCCAGAAGGAGCGAGCAGCCCCTTCCCCAAGCAAGGACGCAGCCCCAGCAGCGAAAAGACTCACACTGCAGGGTGGGGAAATCTGTCCGTTTAGTGTCCGCTGGCTGCGGAGAATAGCAGCGGGGATTCCTACCCAGAGATGGGGGGTCCGCCGTTTAGGGGTCTGGGAGATGGGGAAAAGGAGGGGGAAAGCGGAGCAGGGCAGGAGGGCGGCTTCCCTCCCCTTTGGGGCCCCCTCCCCCATCCTCGACCACGATGCGGATACCTTTCAGGTGAACATCTGGGGAGAGATCGCACTCCCTCCCCCTTACTCGGAGGTCTGGAGAACAGGTACCTTGTCAGCTGAAGTCTCTCCGTTTGCCAGACCCCCAAGGCAACCACCCCAAAAGCAAGCTCTTCATCCAGTAAATCCTTTAGGACCGAGCCGGCGAGCGAAGAAAGGGGGCTCCTGCCACCGCCGCCGCGCCGCCGCCGCGGAAACGGCAATGCGAAGGAAGGGGGGGCCGAACCAGCCCCTTCCCAGCGCATCTGTCAGAGCGGGGCGCAGGAGCGACACTCCACAAGGGCACGCGGGGAGGAGGAGGGCTGCCTTACATCTCCGCGGCGGCTGGCCACGAGGAACGCGGAGGCGGCGGCGGAGCCTCCCCCAGCCCGGAAAAGCTCGGAGGCTCTGCTGGGGCTCCCCCGCGGGGGTCAAGGGGCCTCCTCGCGGCGGCGGCAGCTCCGTTCATTCACAGGTGCAATGGTTGCAGAAGGGGGGGGGAGGAGGACTGCTGCTGCTCGCATGTGGCCGAGCCCCTTCGCCGCCGGTTCCGAAGCTGGAGGCGGAGAGCCTGGGAGTGGAGAGTCCCCCACGTCCGACGGCGATGCCAACCGGGAAACGGAGGAGAAGCGCCTGCTGCTGCTGCCCCGAGCGGACGGTGTGTGTGGAGTGACCCCGGGCCAAAGGGGCGAGCGGGAAACGAGGGGCCTCTTCCCCCGGGGTGGGAGGCTACCTCTGTACAGCCAACACGCGGCGGGGGGGGCAGGAGAGAGCCCCCTGCTTTGGTTTGCGCGGAGGTAGGAAGCGAAGCGCCCTCCCTAACGGGGGGGGGGAGCAGCAGTATACCCGCCCCCACAAGCTTCGCGTCAGAGCTCTTCGCGAGCGGCGCCGGCTGCTGCTGCTTCTTTTGCAGCTCTTCCTACCCCCCCTTTCTCTCCCCCTTTTTTTTCCTTCTGGTCTTACCGAAGAAACGGAGTGGGCGTGGAGGTTGGTGCGCAAGCGCCCCGCCCCCAGCCGCTCTCCTCCGTGCTCCGCACGTGGCCACCACGGCCCCGCAGCAACGCACACGCCCTTTTCGCCTCCTTCGCGCACTTCCTTCCCCCTCCGCGCCGCCGCTCCTTTCCCAGACCCACCAAGAGATCCGGCCAGTGCAGCGTCTCCTGTCCATCCCAGCCCGCGCTCCCCGCCCATGAGGGTGTTCTGCTCCCTGCATTCCTTCAGTCTCAGGAAATCAGACGGGGCCAGGGATTGGTTAGGGCCCGCAGAGAGCAGTACCGCAGGAGACAGGGATCCAGGCCCCAGAGCCTAGGGTGCCCTGGGCCCTGAACTCTGGAAGGACAGAGGTGCCAATCACAGACCACATGCTGCTGAGATGCAGCGGCCTACATACACCGCAGGGGGCTTGGGCCACCACAGGTGGGCGTGCCCCCCCCAGGGTGTGCTGCAGCAGAAGCAACACCTCCATCACCCGAGACCCAGAGCGCAGCAGCCTTCCACCCACCCATCAAAGGGGACAAACCAGGTGTTTGCAGGAAGAAGCTGCCACTGCCACCAATCACTTTTCTCACTCCCTGGCAGTGCCCTTTGTCACTCTGGGAGTCACTGGTGGGATTGGGCCCAGTGGAGCCTCCCAGAGAGAGCATGCAAGTGACCGCTGCCCCAAAACATTTTTGCCACCTGAAGTGAAGGGCCGTGCCCCACCTCCAAGTCCATGTATAGATTCGGCCATATTGTGACCATGCACTGGATGAGGCCTGATCAGCTGGAACTCTGTCCCAACAAGAGTGAGATGCTGTTAGTGGGTGGTTCTGATGGAACGGAGGGTGTTCATCCTGTTCTAGCTGGGATGGGATTGCAGAGTCACTGAAGGTTTTCCTGGTATCATCATTTTCACTTGAAGCTCAGGTGGCCTCAGTGGCATGGAGGGTCTTCCACCAGCTTTGGCTGGTGGCCCAACTACATCCCTGTCTTGACAGGGATAACCTGTCTAAGCTCTAGTAACCCCCAAGTTACATTACTGCAATGCACTCTACATGGGGCTGTCTTTGAAGCCAGTTCGGCTTATGCAAAATGCAGCAGCCAGCAGCGGGGACCAGAAAGTCTGACCATATAACACCAATTCTAGCCCGTTTGCACTGGCTGCCTGACCTGTATGTTTCTAAACCTGAATTAAGGTGTTGTTTTTGACCTATAAAGACTTAGCTTGGGACTGCAATACCTGACAGAGCGCCTCTCCCAATACAAACCTACCTGCACACTACAATCTTCTGAGGCCCTCCTCCAGGTGCCTCCTCCGAGGGACATTCAGAGGGGAGCAACAAGGGAGAGGGCCTTCTTGGTGGTCCCCCCCCCCAGTTGTGGAACACTCTTCCCACTTTAGGCCCTCCTGGCCAACTTTCTCACCCTTTTGGCAGCAGGTTAAGATTTTCCTCTACTCCAAGGCATTTGACAGGAATATGATGAGGGTTTAAATATCAGTTGTTTTATTGGGTCCTGGTATTTTGTTGTTAACCGCTTTTAGCTGCTTTAAATGGTTTTACATTTTTGTATTTTGAAGATTTTTTATTACATTTTAATCATGTTCTATTTTGAGTTTTAATGTTTGCGAACTGTCCAGAGAGCTTGATTGCTGGGCCGCATACAAATGAAACAAATGAATACTGCCCATTGAATCTTTCTTCAACACTGGCAACAGGAAAACAGTATCACCCAACACAGCAGGGGCACCTTTTGAAAATGTTATTGGTGCTATATTGGACGAGATGCTAGAGCTGTCATTCTTCAGGGTTCCAAGGGTTTCTAAGAAGTCAAATACATGAACTCGGGTGGGTACATCTATTCTGCATACAAATACATGTGCATGAACAGTCACCATGCAGTCTACAGCCTGTGAGTTTACACACTGCGGCTACTGAGATACACTTTGAACGGCTGAAAACATATTCTAGGACAATTATGATTTTCTACTACATCTTTAACCAAAAAGAACAAACACCCTCTTGGTTTTAAAATGAATGGAGGACAGGCTATTGCAGAGTAAATGAATTCAGCACGTAGGGTAGATCATTTAGCAATGTGTAATTTGATTGATTGATTGATTGATTGATTGATTTGAACCCCACCTTTCTACCAAGAAAAATGGCACTCAGGGCAGCTTGTAATAATGGGGCGGGGGAGACATATGAAGTTATTCTTGTTATGAAAACGGGGGTATTACAAGTGTGTCCCTGTTTTCACCTATGAAAGATTGGATGGATAGCATACCCAGCTTCTTATCACAGTGAGAAAGTAGCTGGGCTTGTCCTCCAGTCTGCACTCCGGAGATCCATTGCTGAGGGCAGCAACTCATTCTGTGGTATCAAGCAAAGCATATGTCACTGGGGAGACAAAGCCTATCCCAGCTCCTTGGTGCGCACACCTATGTAATGTGCATGTCTGCAAATGCATTTGCCATGTATATTCATTACATTTTAATGTGCTCACATGCAAAACAGTGTGTCAAGTGCCTTCAGTAGCCTTGGGTGATTAGCAGTCTCTTAGAGTTGCTAGCTTCAGGTGGAACAAAATTTCTACATGAGCAGCATTTCTATGTAGGAATTTGCTGGAGACCAGCATGTAGATAATAAAACAAAATCGTTTTGCATGAAGAATTTGAGAGAGTCTACTACCTTCAGTGTAGGGATTTTGTAATATATGAAACATCACCTAGGATGTTTTCAGAAGTGATTCTTGCATCTTTTTTTTTTCCTGGCAAACCTGAGTTCCATCATCTGCGATGTTTCCTGTGTCTGCAAAGTGAATGAAAAAGCTACACTGATTAGGGGCATTTGCTATTTTAAAAAATGTGGATTAGAACACATTTTACTTTATGTTGATATTTGAAGATTACAATCTCGCTATGTTATGCATCATACAAAATTCATAATGGGAGACACTTTTTTGAAGAACCATCTGCCACATCCCTGTATCTTCTTATATGTCAAAGACCCCACATGACTAGGGGTGTTATATACATGGCACTAACAAAAATACAAATTTATTTATTTATTTGTTAAATTTCTTAAATTGCCCACCTGGCTGGTCACCCAGCCACAACTGACCCACTCACTCACTCACTCTTTATATCACTTCTGAACTCTGTTACAGAAAAAGATAATTCTGGAAGAGCAACTGAGCGCATACACTGAAGGCAATGTAGGTCCCTGGGGCCAATTTAAAAGAAAGGTGATCTAAGCTGAAAATGCTCCATCAGTTCATCCTACCATTTACCCATTCTGTTCTTTGCTGTCCTACCTTCTCTTCCCTTTCCCTTCCTATTTGCAAGTTTGCACACATTGGGCTGGACCCAGATTTAGTTATGCTTAGACCCATTGAAATCAATGGAACTTAAGTTAGTCGTGACATGATTGTCTTTGACTAAGTCTGTATCCAACACGTTACTTCCATTGCTTTTCCCATCTCCTAAATAGAGCCATTATTCCATGCATCCTTATTAAGAAGAATGGAAGGAGAAACAGAGCAGCACAATAATAGAATTGGGGGAACCAAATTCTGTTACTGTGCTGTTGTGTTTCTCCTTCTGTTCTTAATCTTTTCTCTGAAAAGGCACATCAACTCCTGTTGTTCAAGGCATGAGCCCTAGGTTTTAAGAACAAGATTTTTGTCCATTTTAAACTGAGAAATAACCACAGGTTTCAACCGGAAAGAGATTGTCAGATGACAATGTCAAAAGAAAGCTCAGATTGTCTGTTCTAAGGGCTCTTCCAGAGGACAACAAAAGAAAACGCAGATTTCATTCCTGTCAGAACATTGGCAGTAGCTTTGATTCAGAAGCAGCAGTTATGAAGCACATGTATTATGTGCTTCACAACTGAAGTAGTACTCATGGCTATCTAACCCCTCTGCCCCCATTAGACTACTAAGTCCAGGGTCTAAAATGACCTAGCTGCACCACACTGCAGGAAAGCCTTCCTGCTGCTGTGTATTTTGTTTTGTTTTAATTAGGGAGATATATATTTTTGTACCGGAATGGTGGGGACCTGCTGCTTGGTACCTTGACTGATGTTTGCCCATTTTTGAAAAGTTTCTCATGAGCAGTCCCTGCCTACGTAGCTCTGTAGGAAAATACACAACTTCTAAAGACATAAGCAACATTAAGTAGCATTTAATACATTTCAAAAATGGTACAGATAAAAGGGAGAGTTGGGTCAATCACTGCCAGTGATGTCACAGGCACCATTCTGTAGTTGTCCATGACACTTGAACTATTACATTCCACACAACATTCATTTGTGCAATGGATAGCTCAGGAAAGAGGTGGGATCACATGTTCAGTTATCATGCCTAACCTATGGAGGTTTGTCTCGTTCAGCCTTCCCCAGCCAGATGCCTTCCAGATGTTTTAGATGTCAAGTTCCATCAGCCTGAGCCAGCATAGCCATTGATCAGAAATGCTCAATTGTAGTCCAAAATATCTAGCAGGCACCCAGTTGGGGGAGGCTGGTTTGGGCCCTCCCTCCCCAGTTTTAAATAGGCTCTTAAGGCCATTTTATTCTGACAGGCATTTTTTAATCAGTCTGTGATTATGTGAGGGGGGGTGTTTCTATCTGCTGATGTGTGTTTTTTTAAATGATGTTGGGGTTTGTTATTTTGTTTGTTTACTGCTGTTTTGTTATTTGTTTTGGAGGGGTTTGGTTAGGGTTGATTTTAATCTGTTGTGATACATATATGTAAGCCAACTTGACTGTCATTTATCATAGAAAGGTAGTATGTAAGTGCTGAAATAAATAATAATTTCCCCAGACACAATGTTTTGGTTTTGGCATGGTGGAAGGAATTGTGACTTTACTTCAAGAAACATGCTAGCTGTGGGAAAGATATTTCCAGCAGCAGCAGCAGCAGCAACAGCAAAATCTAGGTAGGCCCAAAGTATGACGTATTAGTTGAGCTTTTCCAAAATAACAGGATTCTCTATATATCACAGAGCTATGGTTTTATTTCATAGTTATTTGTCATTTCCTGTGAAAGCCCTTGTACTAGCCTCTGTCCAGGACAAACCACTGGATAAGAGCCACCATTGGCTTTCCCATCATATACCCGATGAAAGTAATTGCCAGTGCAACTAGAGAGAGAGTTTGTCAGAAGGGAGAGAAAATTGGGCGTTCAGTGGTTTAGAACTGTCAGAGAGAAGATAACTTACCTCAGCTTTGCTTTTTCAAAATGCTGATGCTGGCTATTTTCAATGGTTTCTATAACCATTTCTGTAATGTCTGCCAGAGCATTGTGGATCCTGTAGATTTATTACCTTTTGTATGAAGCATTTGCTGACATTTTTAACAGAAAACTTAGTATATGAGAAGAGCTCTTGAACACTATAGCAAGAGCTATTAAAAGATATAAGAAAAAATAACAGTTGCAAGGCTAAGGCTGCAATCCTTACTTGGGAGTAAATCCCATTAAACACCTTGGGATTTACTTCTTAGTAAACATTCATAAGGACTGGGCTGCATCCAAGATAAGCGGGGATGACTATGATTACATGTTTTTCTACAATTTCCAGAAGAACTTTGAATTAGAACTCTAAGAACCACTCTACACATGACAGTTCATCTACACGCAAATAATTTCAGAAGGCAAAAAACAAAACAAAACATGTCAGCCATTATGTATTTAGTACAACATGTTTCTTTTCCCACAAGTAGATGAACCACTTCTTTCCAATCACAATCTCACATCTGTAGTGGCTTCCCAACGACTTTAGACATGGCAACATAAAAAAATATTAGACTGTATTTCACACATGATGATATACATAATAAATTTTATATGTAGACTGCTTAGAGACTTTATTATATTAAGCTGTATAAAACTATTATAAATAAGTGTGTATGTGCAGCATTTCCTTCACAGAGTTTATTTCCAAGTAGGGAAAATGTCTTGTATGAAGACAGTCTGTGATTTAAAGCAACTGAAATCTTTTTCTGGACTTCCATAATATACTGTGTGGAACTCTCTTCCAAACTACTTCCACCACTGCTGAGATAAGGTTGTCAGAGCAACATGACAAAAAGAGAGATTATGGAGGCAGGAATGTTTATCCTCTGCAGTGAAACTAAAACTAAACACATTTGAGCCTCTAACTTTTTAGGCTACTTGTCAATGTTATCAATTCTGGTTAGAACCTGAAGGAAAGAAGAAGGTAGATTCTAGTCAATGTAGGTATGTTTGCTTTATAGACCAGTTTAAGCCCAAACTGACTTAAACCTGAAGCACTAAAACATTGTAAGAGAAATCTATTATGTGCTATGAAGCTTTGGTGTTATGAAATGTGAACTATTCAATTAAAATAATTGACAGCAACCCTGCAGTCATAGAGGTTCTTTTCAATGAGTGATAAAAATGCCTTACTATCTATGTAGGTAGGATTATACTACATCACTTGAAATATTGTTTTATCTGGTCTTTTTTGTTTAAAGTTAGAAACAAAATGGCTATTAAGGGCTTGTACATGGACACAGGTGAACAACAAACAAGAGAGAATGGTTATGTTGTCATGCCAATGTGTGTGGGGGGTGAGAGAGAGAGAGAGAGAGAGAGAGAGAGAGAATAGGAATATATCACAAATAGAAGACAAACATTCTGTAGAACATCTACATGTAAGCAGAATACATAATAATCTCTTGTGCATTTAGCCCTTAGGCCACCCAAGAGCAGGATTCATAAATTGTGAAAGGGTTTTCTCACTTCTCTGAAACCCCACGAAGAAAACCTGGGAACCAGTTTGGACTGGGAACTTGGTATCCCAGTCACACACCAGGAGTGAATAACAGCAGGGCCAAAATAGGAATTATTTTAAATCCATACCTAGCAGCTATGTCTTTGTTTCTTTTTTTTAACTTTACAGTAGGTGCAGGGGCCCTATGTCAGATTTTAAAAGCCCCCTACCCCCCAAGCTATGGTAATGATCTGTACTGGGGGCCCTGCCCTACTGTAGAGTAAAAAAAGACATAGCTGCCAATATGGACTAAAGTAATACCTTTCTGGCCTTCATCCATATGTTTACTTCACCATAAGTTACAAAAGAATAATGCTAGAATAGTGAAGAATAGTCATACATACACACATGTCCCAGATTATGCTATGTTTATTGCAAGTGAGCTGCTGCAATGATCCAGGTGGTAGCTTGTGCCCTCCAATCAGTAGATCATCTGGGAAGGTGCCTGAAAGCACAGGAGCTTTAAAACTGTTGCAGGTTAGGATTTTAGCTGGCTTGCCTCTTCTGTAAGAGAGAGACAGTTCCATTTCAGTTGTCCTGCCCCGTTGACATCTCTCTGCAGGTAGTTTGCCCAGCTTCCACTGTTGGCTCTTTAGAAACAGATTGTCGGGTCACTGAGTCTCCCCTGGTCAGTGATCCACTTCATAGCCCAGTGA
Source organism: Heloderma suspectum (assembly GCF_057233095.1). NCBI lineage: Eukaryota > Metazoa > Chordata > Lepidosauria > Squamata > Helodermatidae > Heloderma > Heloderma suspectum. Next base: position 215,631,862 of record NC_139461.1, read on the forward strand.
CTCTTGTAGCTTACTTCTGTCACTAGCTCTGTTATTTCAGCCACAAGGCAGAAAAATGTCCTCAGGCCCTCTGAAGCTTTCAACACAACTCCCCCTTGCTCCCCCATGTTGCATGAACTATGGGGAGGTAGTTTAGACTTTCTTTAGGAAGATCCCTCTTCAGAAAGCTTGAGCCACACATCTGAATACAGCTTTTAAAACAAAGATTAAAACTATCTCTTAAATATGCAGCTTATTGTTCCCTAACTCAATCACCATGCCTCTTTTGTATTCTCTACTGTGACTGTACTGCATACGGTAACAGCACTTCCTCTAGGGGCCAAGCTACACATTACTTCAAAGACATCACTTTCTTACTCTTCCTTACTCTAAAGTAAGTGCAAGGTGGCAATCGATCAGGGCCCTAGTGGGGATAGAGGGCGTTAACCCTTTCTCCTCCACTGTGGTCACAATCCAGATCACCCTCCCGCCCTTCACCTGCAATTTTTATTGCCAAAAAGTTATCAATTTGTCTTCAAAATAATGTGTAGTTTGGGTCTAGATGACTAAAAGTCAGGCTGTTTCTACCCTCTAAAGGGTAGAAACACAAGACTACACCGTACAGTACACATTCCTGTATTACACAAATTAACCCAGAATACGTACTACTCTGTAGTTCTGTATTTGCAGTCAGTAACATGTGTACTTACAATCATGTATTGCTTATAGTTACATGCATATAAAAACAGTCATAAGTGTTTCTTGAACAATGTTCATTTGTAAGTATAATCAGGTAGTTAAATCATTTCAAGGGTACTGTGTGTTAACTGTTCTGTAGTATGTAACCTTGGTTCTTCTCTGTTTTGCATGTTTGTGTACTAGAAACACACCCTGCACCTCATTACATCTGTTCAAAAGGACCTACAAAACCACTTAATACAGGTTCATTACCATGGAATACATTTTAATTATTATGGCATACAATATCGCTTCACACAAATCAATTACTCCTCAGTATCTCTTAATTACCATGTCATACAATCAGGGTGGATCTTTTCTAGCCTGTCAATAAAAGTTTAGGCTGAAGTAGGGATTCTAATAAGGTGATATTGAGCAAGGAACCAAGGGTTGATTGAGTAAATAGAGGCAGTGAATAAAACAGACTGTGCTTCTGTGTAGCTGATATATCTGGTGTTTATTGGGTGTTTTAAGATTTACTCTCTGTAGTAGTTGAAGATTGCTTGAGGTTATACCTCAAATTCTTGAATTATTGACTTAGATACAGAATCTAATATTATATCCTGCTCTTGGGATTCAGCATGCCTAATCAAATTAGCATCTGCCTGCCTTTGTAAGCTCACAATCACCCACACAAGCATGGTTATTGAAGGCACTGCTGCCTGAAATACACCATGTTGCTCAGCAAACCCCACTTCTACCAGTAGGTTTATAGCAGTTTTGAACCATTCTCATTTTTTAAAAAATAGCAAAATCCACCACTGAATTGAAATTCATTTCTTGATTCTGCAAATTGTACAGTGCTATGCTGTACGGCTTTAGCCAAATACAAATATGCATTATGTAGCTAGCATGCAGTGCCGGCTTCCCTCATAGCAACGCACAGAGAATAACAATTCAGCTGGCTTGCTTCCTACTTGTATTTCTGTCAAAGTAAGATCATTACTGAGGGCAGAAGTAAACCCTTCTTGCTTTTCCATCTTCTTTGCCTGTCGCAACCTTTACAATAATTTTAATGCATGCAGTATCTTTCAAAAATGTTATCTGCCTCCCGCTATCACGATTTTCAATGTTTCATAACTTCCCAGTCAAATCCTTTTTGTTAACTCTCCTCACACCACAATCCTAGGCATGTCTACTCAGAAGTAAGTCTATTTAGTTCAATGGGAATTTCTCCCAGGCAAGTGTTGAGGATTGGAGACGTGAATGTATTGCTTTATTATTTTCTAATCTGTTTATTCTCTCTGACATATTATGTATTTATTTAACTGATTGGGCCCATTTCTGGGCCTGCAGCTGCATCATTACTTATTGAATTTATTATCTACAGTCTAAGTACCTACAAGCCTTTGGGTGGACTTGTGAACATTTCACTATTTTGCTATTCTGTAACCAAAGACATCTTCTTGTGCATCTCAGTCTGGACTGCAAAAGACCGAAGGCTTAGCTTTCTCTGTTTCACATTTAATTTGTCCTGGATTTTATTATAGATTATGTATATTTTAAATTTTTTTGCAGCGTCCCATCTGAAATACAAGTCTACAAGCAAAATGGCAGGGCTTTTAAGTTTATATACACAGAATTTCTGTCCTGTACTATTCTAAGTGTTCAGGGTTGGTTAACATATCCTTATCTCAGGACCAAACTAAATGTTCTCCTACTCATGCATAGTGGAGCTATGCATGATTGTTTCCCCTATACTCCTGCAAGCGCATGTGGCCCCAATTAAGATCTGGACCATGGCACTTTGGGAGAGAAGGGAGAGAGCTTCCCCCTACCTGTTTTTGTGCCAAAATTCCACACACACCCTTGTGGAGTGGGTGGGGGTAGGGTTTTAAAAAAGGGGTATAAGCCTCTACTGATTGAACCAATATGGTATTAATCCTATGTCCTCCAAAATCCTATGAATGGCAGTTTTGGGAAGTAATACATTTTGCATAGTACCATCCACATACAAAGGGGCTGCGGTGGCTTAGTGGTTAAGATGCTGAACTGCAGACCGGAAGGTCGGCAGGACAGCAGTTCGAGACCCGAGTGCTGCGTGACGGAGTGAGCTCCCGTCTTCAGTCCCAGCTCCTGCCAACCTAGCAGTTCGAAAGCAAGAAATTGCAAGTAGATAAATAGGTACCGCTTCGGCGGAAAAGGTAACAGCGTTCCGTGCACCTCGGTGTTCAGTCATGCCGGCCACATGACCACGGAAGCGTCTTCGGACAGCGCTGGCTCTTCGGCTTAGAAATGGAGATGGGCACCACACCCTAGAGTCGGACACAACTGGTTGGGGATACCTTTACCTTTTTATCCACATACAAGCATAACTGCTTGTGTAGATCAAAGAAACATTTAGGGTGCAATCTATGTATGGCTGGCTGGGGAATGCTGGGGGTCGTAGGACCTTTTTCTGTCTAAACATGTATAGGATTTAGCCTTTATCCAAGTAAGTAGAACCCAATTATCCACATATTTTGGATGTGCTCCTTCCCCGTTTCCCAGACTGTTTGGTATATGTTATCACTCATTGTTCTGAAGAAATATGTAGATGTTTTGACAAATACAGAAACTGAGATAGATAGATTGATTTGCAGTGATGAACAGTTTGGGCTTTGACTATTTCTAGTGAAACAGGGAAAATTCAGCTGCCTCAGTTGCCACATATCCCTATGAACTAAGCAGAGTAGGCCAAAAGTTTAAAAGATTATTTCTTTCAGCTAAAACTAACCTAACCCAGCCTGACCCATACATCAGTGCAGAGTACAAACCTGGCAACAGCTGCTATAAACTGACATGAACCTGAGTGGAATGCTGTACGTTGTTAAATTAATGCAATAAATAGTAGTTAAAAATGACTGTTCTCAAAATACAGAAAGCCAGGGAAATGGTATCCGCACAGGGAAGCTGGCTGTGTTACATGGTCAGCCAAGCAGCCACTGATGTTATATCGTATCAAGAGTTCTAGTAGAGAATTCATTTAGGAAAAGGAAGCATGATTCTTACAGAAATTCAGATGGTACAGTCTCAGGCTTCCAAGGCAACCTGAGATACTTACACAGTGTTAGGAATATTTTGAATTAGCAGTCCTGTTCCTGCCTCAAATAGCAACCATGAAAAGCTCTGTTAATATAAGAGAGGCTGCCATTTTAAGTACCCTTCTTCTCAAGTAAGCTGGGTTAAAATACAACTGGGCTTGAAGGAGGACTTTTGCTATAGGCCAGTAAATTGCTGAAACTTTGCTGTGTCAGAAACAGTTGTTGAGTTATTTTATTTTGACTGGTCAAAAAAGACACCGTTAAAATAAATTCATTTTATACTTTTTAATTAATTAATGGATGAACACAGCCTTCCCCAACCTGATACCCACTAGCTGTGTTGGACTAGAACTCCCATCATCCCCAGCCAGCTTGGCCAGTGAGTGGGCCATGTTCTAGTCCAACACAGCTGAAAGGCATCAGGTTGGGAAAAGCCATGCTCGGATATGGTTAGACTGAGACAGTATCTACCTAAGGACATTATGAAAATATCATTAGGTTTTATTAATACTTTATTGCCCTCAAATATTACAGAATGAATAGCATTGTATTACTACTTCTGCCCATGCATAATATTATCTAATAGATAATCTATTATAGATAATCTATTATCTATCAATTATCTAATAATATCTATTATATTATAGATAAAATAGATTCTATAGGATAGAAAAGTAGTTTAGGTGCTTTTTGTACTTTTGAGTTAGCTCTCCTCTTGTAAATAAGCTTTATATTTTTTGGTACCCAGTGATGTTACTTCCCTGATGTTTTATATCAGTTTGTTACCAATAGCTGGGATTACGGCCGGGGTGAGATACAGACTGAGACTCAAAATCCAAATGCAGTTTCTCCCAACACCTTTATTTAGATAGAATGCAGTTCAGTGCAATCCATTCACACTTTCCCATTCACTCAGATAGTTACCAATGTTGGAGCAAGTGAACTTGGTGGCTAGCCAGGTCATATTCTGAGAAGCAGGAGTTGTGCTGTGAGCAGCTGCTTCTTTGGTGTTCTGATCTTCCTCTTTGTTCTGTTGATTTTGGAATATCTTAAATACTCTTCTTTCCCAAGTCTTTGCACAATGTGGAAAAACATGCCTGTTGACAATGTGTCCTGATCGTACATTAATTGGTCTTCTCTTATCGATCCTAAAGGATATCACCTTTCCCCAGAGGTCTTGACGACCACTTCACTTGCTGGCACTCATACAACCTTTGCCTCAGTCTCCAGGCTTATTTTCAAACATTCTTTGTCCATTGTTCTCTTCCAAATTCCACTGATCAACTGCATCTTGTTCATGCCTGGTCAGCTTCGCACGTACGCACACCTCATTTTCCGCAATTCGTTGGCCTTTACTGTGTTTTTTTCTGGTAATTTTTCTTTATTCAAATTTCAGGAACCTATTCATCCAAAAAGAGGGCCATTATATGATTTTACATGACAAGATTAACATCTCAAATGTTTGGTTTGAGAAGCTCCACTTAGTATCTGAAAAAATGTAAAAGATGGAGGGGGGAAGGCATCTGATTATGTGTAAAAAATCAGTCTTACTGCTGGCTGATCTTACGTAGCTAATTAACGTAGCAAATTAAGGAACAGCACTATCGCTGCAATAACTGAAAGAACAGTTTTATCTATTATTATGGTAGTCTCAGATGTTCCACTGAAGAAGCAAAGAAGAAATCTTGCTTCCTCTGTTGCTGTTTCAGTAGAATATCCAAAGCCACATCCTTCTTTGATACTTTCTTGCCATTCAGGAAAGAGCAGGAGTAGCCAGCAGTGAAATTAGTATAGCATGAATTGGATTAGAATGAAGGACAGTGATGCTACTGAGAAACCTTAGAAGAGGCAGACAACAGACAAGGGATGCTTGTAATAAGAAAAATGGCACCAGAATTCATGTGTGCGCGCGCGTGTGTGTGTGTGTTTGAAATATTTCTAAGCTGCCTTTCAGGGCAAAAGCACTCCCAGGGCAGTTTATATTAAAATAAAACATAAAACTACAATATCCTGTTTCAATAAAATGCAATAATTTAAAGTAGAAATTACAAATATCTCACAATCCAGCACAAGATGAATGTAAAACCAATTAAACCATTGAAAAACACAATGTAAAAGCAGCAGCAATATAAACCATTAATCAGCAATTCAATGCAGCCGCTCAGTTAAAAAAGAAAAAGCAACTTGAAAGAAGTTTAAGGCCCATGTAACATTTCTGTCCACGTGAATGCTTTGGGATGAAGGCTTGTATTCTTCCAGCATCTGTCTTGCCGAAGAGTGAACCATCCCCATGGATTTTGTAAGAGAGATCTCTCAGCAGCAACCAACCAGAATCTTTAAGGTTTCTAGAGCATTTCTACTAAACACGTGCATTTCCTGTTCTGGCCTAAAGTTTTCCAGCAGGATACTTTCCTTAAGAGTAATAATTTCAAAGATCCCCCATGCCAGAAAGGAACTTCAATGGGAATGGACCTATGGAATGGGACTATGAAGTAGAGGTGGGGGGCGACATCCAATGTCACCCAAGCAGACTTCCCCTTCCTCTCCTCCCCCCAGCACTTTCCTGCACCCCCTGAAGGAGGGTCTCCCAACTTTCCAGAGCAGATTTGGCAGTATTGGAGGGGGCAATCCACACCACCACCAGTGTTTGTTCTGCTGGTAGACAGATACAGTTGGATGCAACCCAACATGTACATATGCAGCAGTAGTCCATAAAGACCTGGGATGGAAGGATGGCTGGGGAGTGCAGCAGGGATGTCACTGTCAGTACATTGTGGCTGGCAGGTGTGGCCATGGGAATCTGAGTAGCTACAGGTCCACACAGGATGAGTGAGGTGGGGTTATCAAGTTCAGAACCAGCAGGAAAGCATTTTAATATTGTGCCCAGGGTGCTAAAGTACATAAGGTACATATATCAAACATGCTAATATGTATTACAGAAACTTTTTTGAAGGTACATTCTGTCAATCGGAGTTTACAAACTTTTTAAAAGTGCATTTTGATGTGGCCCTTTAAAATATAATAAGGTCTTATTTCTATGACAGAAAGCCTACTTGCTTTGGATTAATGAGAATGTGATGTATACCCAGCCATGGAGCTGTATGAGGAACACTAAGTTTAGTTAATATTCAGGTAATATTGGTTCTACTTTATATATTGTGTCCAGTAGAGTTTCATTGGCATAAACCTGGTGTGATGGAATGGGAACTCAGGCTGTATATCTGAAGAAAAATTATGCTAAAGTAAAGTTGTTTCTGTGCAGTTGTATTAAAGAGCAGTTCTGGGTAATTTCATCAACAGTAATTATTTCAAAGATCTCCCATGCAAGTAAAGAATTTCAGTGGGAATGGGCATATGGAATGGGACTATGAAGTTGAGATATGGTGTACAAAGAGAAAAACAAGGAAGAGAGGGACTTTAAAGGTATGACCACCTAAACTGCCATGGGCTTCCAAGTAACTGCTGTATGTTCCTTTGAAAAATCACCTTCTCTGAAGTTCTCTATATGCTACTTGGGACAAACAGAGAGGGTTTTGTTTTTTTGTTTTTTGCTTTGCACTTCATTTCCCTTAACTATCATATAGTTTTCTCTCTCATTCTCCCAGGAGCCCCTCATTCTCCCTCCTTTTTTCTTGACGGCTTGTAGCCGCCCGCCATCTTTATTTCCACATGTGGCCCAGAGGCATTCATGGGAAATGAAGACAGCAGTGGCTGCAGGCCCTCACTTTGCTTGGAAGTGATCCCAACTGCTGGGAAGAAAATGTATTAATTAAAAAAAGTGGGAGGGAGTAGGGCACCTTGGCCGGCCCTAAGAAAGGTGTCCCAGGTCACACTGGTACCCACAGGCATCGCACTACCTACCACTGTTTGTTTTCTGTCACTCCATTTTTTTTTCATTTTCTCCACAATCTTCATACTGAGCTGGTGAACCTTTCTCTCTCTTGTTTGGTACTGCATTTAGATTTAGAGGATGCATTAACTCATGGAACTCTGAAGGGCATCCATAGTAGTTTAATGTATCAAAGACAGTGGTGAAAAAAAATGTAATTATCACAGTGGATATTTGCTGACAAATACAAATATGAGGTCTCCAGCCTAGTAAAAAGAGCCTGTTTCACACACATGATACTTATTGCTAACTGTAATATAAGACAGTGACTTGGGTGATTAAATACAAACTTAATAGATCCTTGCTCCTAATTAGTTCAGACTTTTCAGCACTAGCTATTTATTTTTAACCATTTTAAAATACACCTGTTTGATAGGAACTGTAGTTTTTTCTCTCTCTTTCATGAGATACAGTTACAAATGTATACCAGTTACAGATGTACAGCAGATGTGAATCAAATATTTGCAGCAATTCATCTTAGTACCAGGTTTCTTACTTTGTCAATGCATCTAACAAAGCTCTCAACTCTGAAAAATACTGTGAAGCTGTGTAAAGCCCTAGAAAAATATTGATCTGTGTATACAAGTATAGAAATGTTCATTTTCTATGTTTACATTCTGGGTGAAATCCAACTGAATTGTTTTGCTGATGGAACTACTTGGGGGGGATTTCTGGGGGGCCAATTTCCCACCACCCCCTTTCAGCACCTCATGTGCCCTCAAAATCTGCTCCAGAGGTTTCCAAGTGTGTCCTCTAGTGGTTTCTTAGCCAGAAGTGTAGAAAAGAATTCAGGTCATTGGGAAACTTCTTTGATGGTAAATCTGTGGATGTAAGTTCTTCGGCTGAAGCGACCAAGGAACAGAATCAGACATCAAACCATCTTCAGAATGGGCTGAAGGTTGATTTTCCATAGTCTGGGCTTCAGTCTGGCTTTGAGTCTGCAGTGTCCATGAGGCTCACTGTCCAATCCTAAGCATGTACGATTAGAAGTAAGTAAGTCCTAGTGGGGCTTACTTCCAGGAGAGTGTGCATAGGATTGCAGCATTAATCTCTCCAATTTACCCATTTACAGACTCAGAAGCACCGTCTAAGACGGGCTTCCCCAACCTGGCGCCTTCCAGATATGTTGGACTACAACCACCATCATCCCCAGCCAGCATGGCCACTGTGATCAATTGCATGATGGGAGTTGTAGTCCAAAACATCTGGAGGGCTGGAGGCCAGGCAAGACTGGCCTAAAATATCTGAGGCTTGGAATATTTTGAAGTTAAGATTTCAGAATGCTTTACTGACTTGGTGTGCCAATCCCTACCAGCTTTGTAAAATATAAAAAATGAAACACATGCACTTCTGCCACCCTCCCAGCTAACCAGGAAACTCCATCTAACTGCTAAATCCTAGAAATTGGGGAAAACCAGCCTGTCTCTGTCCACCTGCCTCTTCAGGAGCTGCAGGGACTCTCACCAGTCAGCAGAAACTCCATCTAACCTTAAGAGCCAGTTGCTGGAGGAAGGGAGAAGATCACCCTATTTCTGCAAAAGACTTTTTAGATAAAACTGGCAAGGGTGGGAGTTGAATCTCCGGAGGCACTTTAAATAGCAACTGAAGATGGCAGCAGATAATGGAAGGAAGGAAGGAAGGAAGGAAGGAAGGAAGGAAGGAAGGAAGGAACTTAGAAAATACACTGAGCATCAGTAGTATGTGACAAGCTTCCATGTATTACTTTAGAGCTGAAGCTTCTCATTTGCATTATGTCACAAGTCACCAGGGCTAGAACTTAAAACCATTGGCTTGGTGAGCAGCCGCTCAATGCATGCAGTGAGTTACTGGAGTTGTAAGCTGGAGTATCTTCCAAGGCAGTAATGTATTTTCAGACTCTGGATTTGGTCTGGCCACCCACTCTGGCCATTGGGCCTTCCTATTCAGGGACAGCTCAAACAGTGTGGTGTAGTGTTAGAGTGTTGAGCAGGGACTGGGAAGACCTGGATTCTCATCCCCATTTGGCCATGAAGCTCATGGGATGACTTTGGGCCAGTCACTGACTAGTCTCAGCGTAATCTACATCACAGGATTATTGTGAGTATAAAATGGAGAGGAGGGGGATCATGTATGCTGCCTTGGACTCCTTGGAGGATAGTTGGGATATAAATAAATAATAAATATATAGATTTTGCTTGGCCAACAAAGTCTTCATGGCTCTGGTGTGATTAGGTGGTCTTCTGCTCCGACATCTTGGCAAAAAAATTATCCCACTCCTCTGGGTGTACAGCTCATTCCTGACCACATTATGATGCATTATTTATAGTAAGCTGCTATGAAAAAAAATAGTGCAAAAAGTCTGTAAATAAAAGATTATACTGGACTATTCCTTAGACAATAGTGCTCAATATTCATGGTGCTTCACAAACTTCAAGGCTGAGTCTGGTATGTTGACCAACACCCACTCATTGAGTACAAATGAAACCAACTCCTGAAATTGGGAATTCCCCATCCCCCCAAATATAGGTTTCTATCTGAGTTCCCATTTCATGTGAAAATCTCCAGTAGCCCGGGGGTTGGGGGTGGGGAATGCAGAACCTTTTAAACATATAGGCCGGGACACAAAGAACTTTGCAATTAGTACTGCATGTTGAGGACGTGCCCCACTCAACTGTGCTACATAGCAATCCACTTTTGAAATTCAGGGTCTGTCAAAGCAGACTGAGATATGGAATACTGTCTGCTGTTCAAACAAAAACTATTACAGATGCCAATATTTTTTTTCCTAATTCACACACACACACCATGCTACTTAACTTACACATCAAATATTTCATTAAATAGTGAGCTTCTCCTTAAGCAGTTTTACTCTAACTACTCCACAAGCACATCCGCAATATATTAAGAATAATTATCCGTGAGTTTATGTTGTAGTATTATGTGTCTCCTTTTTTTTCTGTTGCCTGCATTTTTAACTTTATTTCAAAATAAAATACAATTCCATGAGGAAAAAAACACACTTTAAAAATCCTACTAAGCATATTCAACAGCTTGTTGTTGTTGTTGTTCAGTCGTTCAGTCGTGTCTGACTCTTCGTGACCCCATGGACCATAGCACGCCAGGCCTTCCTGTCCTGCGCTCTCTCCCGGAGCATGCTCAAGTCCATATTCATTGCATCCGTGATGCTATCTAGCCATCTCATCCTCTGCCGTCCCCTTCTCCTTTTGCCTTCAGTCTTTCCCAGCATCAGGGTCTTTTCCAGGGAGTTTTCTCTTCGCATTAGGTGGCCAAAATATTGGAGCTTCAGCTTCATTATCTGTCCTTCCAATGAGCAGTCAGGGTTGATTTCCTTTAGGATGGACTGATTTTACCTCCTTGCAGTCCAGGGGACTCGTAAGAGTCTTCTCCAGCACCACAGTTCGAAAGCATCAATTCTTTGGTGCTCAGCCTTCCTTATAGTCCAGCTCTCACAGCCATACATTACTACTGGGAAAACCATAGCTTTGATTAGACAGACCTTTGTCGGCAAGGTGATGTCTCTGCTTCTTACTATGCTGTCTAGGTTTGCCATAGCTTTCCTCCCGAGGAGCAAGCGTCTTTTAATTTCATGGCTACAGTCACCGTCTGCGGTGATCTTGGAGCCCAAGAAAGTAAAATCTGTCACTGCTTCCATTTCTTCCCCTTCTATGTGCCAGGAAGTGATAGGGCCAGATGACATGATCTTAGTTTTTTTTATGTATTCAACAGCTTGGGTACTCCTAAAGGGCTGTTTGCCTGCGGAATGGACAAAACTGGCAGGCCAGCCCCCTCCCCCTGTTCTAGGAGTGTGTTGAACATTGTGCATGCGGAGCAAATTTGGAGTGTGTGCAGGGGGCTTCAGGGAAGAGGAGAGGAAGGGAAAGTCTTGTTGCGTGAGCAGAAAGTACCTCTTTGGATCCGAGGCCCAGGGTTGGCCCAAGCTGTTTTGCTGCCTGAGGTGATGGAGAAGATGGCACCCTTCCCCATTTCATGTACAAAAACCATCCTGACTGGCCATTGAATCCTACTTCAACATAGGAACAGCATCCTCCACTGAACCTGAGGGCATCAGGCTAGCTTAGAAAGTGCAGGGCAGGGTGCATGATACACAAAGGCCTACCCTCCAACAACTCATTGCCACTCCCCAGCATCTGCTGCTGGAGGCAGATGCCTTACTTTGTCTAATGGTAGGGCCTGGCCCTGAGCAGACCTAGAATTGTTCCACTGAAAGCTATGTTTGTCATTTATCAAACTAGCAACTCTCTCTCTCTCTCATTCTTATGATAGTGACAGTGTCATTTCAGTAAGAGTATTATGATACCAGGAAATCATTTTAAAAACCAGGAGCTAAAAATAAAGGGAGCTGGCAATGAATCAAAAGTGTGAAAATGCTTAGATCAGGACGATGCCAGTAAACTGTGTCAATAATATCTTGTGAACTCTGCCTGTACTCACTTCCCAAAAAGATCTAAAAGGAAAGCTGCAAACATGACAAGCTTGTACAGTTTAGAAAGATTTGGCAGGGACTGGTGTTAAAAATCTGAATGTGAACAGAAGAGACAGCCCATTTGTGTTTACAGGTTATACTCTAGTCTAAAAGCAAATGGAGAACCATTTTCATTACTGACCTGTGGACTTTTGAAGTGTTAAGAGACTAGCAATTCAGTCCCTCGCTAGCCATTTTCATTCTATTTAGTATTTTAAGGAATGTTTGCTCTTTTGAAAAACAGTAACAAAAACACCTTCACAACTACCACCACCACCACCACCACCACCATATAATTATAATTAATAAGGCAAATTCTTTCCCCTCTGTTTTTGTTTGCCTAAAATAATTCTTGACATTTTGGAGCAGTTCGACAGTGGCACACAAAGAAAAAAGGCTGCTACTCACTCAGAACTGTCAGTTAAGTAGACTAAAGAGATAGGCTAATCATGCTTCTGCCCCACCACCCCCGCTGCTCAGCCAGACGCAGGATTTTGCAAAATAACCCACTGATTACTCACAAAGCTGTGACTTGCTCTAAATTCTCCATGATTCATGCCCTGCTTCTTCTTTTTCAATTGCATCTATATATACAATATTGTTTATAATGCATATATGTGTGGATATAACACATATATAGAGCAACAACACTACATCACTATCTAATGAATGGAAGCCATTCTCAACTCCATCACAAGAGCAAGAAAACTGAAACAGGGTCTACAGTGTGTTCTCCTGGGTGTTTCTTCTACATCTCTGGCAGGGGTGAGCAACTTGTGGCCCTCCAAATGTTTTGGTTTACAACTCACTTCATCCTTAGCTAGCTTAGCCAATGGGGAGGGATGATGAGAATTATAGGCAAAACATCTGAAGGGTCACAGGTTTCCCACCCCCGATCTCCAGCAATGATGCTAAATGTAGCGCGTTATGTTCAAAGCAATGGTGTGGATGGTGTATTTTACTGCCAGTAATATCAAGGTTATTGTTTCAGAAGGCTGCACTCTATAGAAAAGGTATTTCAAATGTATACTGTAGACACAGGGGAGTAGTCATTATTTGTTTGTTTGTTTGTTTATTTATTGCATTTATATCCCGCCTTTTTTCCTCTTGCAAGGAACCCAAGGCAGCTTACATTCTCCTCCACCTCCTTTCCATTTTATCCTCACAACAACCCTGTGAGGTAGGTTGGGCTGAGAGTCTGTGACTGGCCCAAAGTCACCCAGTGAGCTTCCATGGCTGAGTGGGCACTAGAACCCAGATCTCCCAGCTCCCAGTCCAGCACTCTAGCCACTACACCACGCTGGATCTCATTGTGAAGCACTACACTATATTTTCAAAAGATATATAATCTCTCATTGGAATGAGGGGCACTGAAACCTGTGAGGGTGAAGGAACTTTTCCCACCAATTTGATGTCATCTGAGGCATATGAGCAGGTATAATCATAGAACATAGGGCTGGAAGGGGCCTACAAGGCCATCGAGTCCAACCCCCTGCTCAATGCAAGAATCCAAGTCAGAGCATCCCTGACAGATGGCTGTCCAGAAGAAGAAGACTAAGGAAGATATGTTTTAAAGTATTAGAACATGACCAGCCTGAGCCACCAAACAATTGGCCCAGAGTGTGTGGATTTTAATCTGATTTGATATGTTCATCATAATTACTTTGGCCATAATCCAGTACGCCATTAGACATGCTTAAGCCCACTTGTACATTTGTGTTGTATTGTGGACACTGGCTGCAATCCAAAAAACCTATGAAATCCTGGGGACACATGGAGTTCTATGCTCTCAGGAGCTGTCCCATTCTTTTCCCATGTTTGCATGTGCAGCTCCTTCTTTGCGTACTTCACATATCTTGGAGATGACTGATTTTCCATGTTCTCGTTAGGAGTCCTCTTACATTACTAGAATAATTATGCATGATCAAAATGTTCTTCCGTTCCTGCATTTATTCTTCAATGTTGTATCTGTTTCTGTCCTAAAGGTTCCTCCTCCTCCTCTTGTTGTTCCTATACTCCATCTTATAGCATTCTAAATCATGCCATTCATCCTTGGAGTCAACATTTATATTACTATAATGCCATTAAATGGTGTTTGAGTTGCTGCTGAACAAAGCTCCGTATATTACCTTTCCAAAAATTCTACTTCATCAATCAATTTTTCCTGCTTCCTAACTGGCATCAACTTCATCTTGAATTTCAGAAGCTGTACTTTAGTTTACAAATGATGCCTCTCCATCTTGTGTAAGAACATGAAGTTTACTTCCCCAGTTGATCTAGCAGCACTTGTTTACCACATAAAAGCACTGAAATTTCTCTTGAGGCAGACATACCTCAAGGAATCTCAAGGAAACTTATTAGAATACAGATAGAAAGTATGGGGCTCAATTGACCAGAAAAAACTGGTCTGCCCTCTTTGTGTGTCTTTAACATAGGAAGATACTATATACCACTGGTTCATCCAGCTAAATATTGTCTGTTCAATGACTGGCAGTGGCTCTCCACTGTTAGGTGTCTTTCCATTAGGTGTCTTTCCCAAACCTACTTGGAGATGCTAGAGATTGAACCTGAGACCTTTTGCATGCAAAGCATGCACTCTGCCACTAATATTCAATCCCTCCTCAGCAGTTTAATGTGCAGAAACCAGCAAAAGCACTATTATCCACTAATAATGCCTGGTTATCCAATATCGTTAAATGTACAGCTCCCTATACCAGCTTCTAGTTGAAAAGTTGACAATCCTAATAAGAATGGTAGAGAAGGACAGAATATACAAGTCATTTCTGATGTTGACTCCATTCACTGCAGCAGGTCATTAATATCATAAAATATACAAGTCATTTCCGATGTTGACTCCATTCACTGCAGCAGGTCATTAATATCATACAGCTATAGTGGTTTAGCTCATATCAGTTTTACAGAGTGGCTAGGCTGTGACTGAATCACATGTAGCTTCTGCATAATCATGTGCTGACTTTGGACAGTTTAGGGCGCACTCCTGTGCACACTTTCCTGGGAGTAAGCCCCATTGAACTCAATAGTACTTACTTCTGAGTAGACATGTGTAGAATTGCACAGTAATCCTAAACTGAAGGACAAAATCTAAAGTACATGTGTGTTCAGGGCAGGATAGAAAATTGTCTACTAGACAAGGAAAAGGAGGTGGCAGCAGTGGTATCACAACCTTCAGGATTACTTAGTGAAGGTGTGGGTCTGATGGGTGTTAGAGAGGTTGTTGGGGAATGACTGTTAGAGTACAAGAGAAAATGGTGTCAAGAAGGGCTTTGGGGTGCTATGATTAGTAATGGGCAAACTTACCCCAAGACAGAATATATGGATTTTCTCTTCGGTTATTAATCCAAATAATGCTCTCACTGTATAAATGGAATGTAGAACAAAGTGAGAAAATTGAATACAAGTTGACTACATACTTTATAGTGATTTTACATTAGAGAAATATCCATAACCTTCAAAGATATGCCAGTAAATAGTTTGTTCCATCACCAAACACCTCTGCCTCTGTTTTGGTATTTAACAAGCCATAAAAACAAATTAATGTCATTTAGGCTTCAGTGCCACAAACCCTGTAATATGGTGGATTAAATTTACAGTTACAAAAGATGGAGAGAATTGCAAAATTCCAGTAGTATGTACCAAATTGCTGTCATATATATGATTTTTGAAATTGGCTATGTTATTTGCATGTCCACATGCTTCTACTGTGGTTTTGAGGATATGTTCCCTTAAAGAAGAATAACTGATAATGACTACTTTGTCTATATATTTATTTAGCAACTGAAAAAATGTTAGACTACAGTGGGGTAGCATTGGAGCAGATGTGTAACATTCCTGTGAAGGATATAACACAGGAAAAACAGTCTAGTGACCAGCAGAAATGCTGTAGGACCCAATATTGTTGTTTTGCTCATATTGAGCCAAAGAGATGGAATGGGGTAGAAATCTATTCATATCATCAATCCAACAAACAAGCCAGTCAGCTGCCACCTTATACCATCAGTTCTATTGATCCATATCGGATGACAAGAATCTTACGAGTTCTGAGATAGGTGATGTGCATCTTGGGATTTTCACAGTATTCAGTAGCAGAAGTTCTTCAGGTTCCAACCAAGCATCCTTCACAGCCACATTATTCATATCCAAGAGTCTAGTACCTCCAGGCATCGGAGGCATGCAACCTGGGCTTTCCTGGTCCCTTCCAACATTCTGTGAGTTTTCTCTGTTCATCCAATGAACCCTAGAGTGCCCCCTCATCAGAAGTTCTGATGCAGACAACTTAAAGTGGAAACTTCACTAAGACAGTGGAATGGTTGTTTGAGGGTTGATTCATGAAATCTCCAAAAACAGCCTGGCTTGCTAGTATTTCAGGCCTTAGCTGAAGGCAGGCCATTGCTGGTGGAATGCATCTTTTGTATGACTTCTGGCAATCCCACTAGCTGTGTATGAAATGGCCCATAGAAGATAGAGTGTTTATCTGGGTAAGCATTCCATGTGTGCCCTGTCACATTATAAGAGTAGCTTTGATGGGAACACTGCGGACATGTTAACTAATGCATATATAGACCAGCACACATGGTAAATGGTTTAAGCATGATGGACTGCACATGGACTGCTTACTTGGTTAAGGGTGCAATCATATCCATTGTTTAGACAGAAAGAAGTCCTAAACTTCCCAGTATGCCCCAACCAGCATGGATTCCTGGGGCATGCTGGGAGTTGTATGACTTTTGTTCTGTATAAACATGTTTAGGATTACACCTAGTGTTTTCCTGCGGGCTTCATCACATAAAAACTGGACCTGTGTTTCAAGATGGAAGTGCCCATTGGTAGGGTGCATGTATTTTGCGTGTGCAGAGTCATCAAACATACATGTTGTGGCATTCCTAATTACTGAAATATAATTAAAATATATTTAATATATATATTAAAAATATATGAAATATAAATTCAGAAGCCTGGTGGCTTGCTGTCTTTATATCAATTTTCTTGTCACATCTAAAGTTGATGGAGTGCTGTTTTGCATGTGGCTAAAATAATGGAGGACAACAGACTGTAATCTATATTAAAATGAAGAATCCTGATCAGTTACATCTTGTAGATGGTGCTACAGCTGAGCTGGCACTGGCCATGGTCATGTAGCTAAGATTTACCTCATCATTTATTTCTTTAAGAGGGAAATAATAGATGGGAATAACTATGGACTATACCTGACCCACACCAAATCAATGGGACCTTTTTAATCTTGTGACATGGGATGACAAGTTCTTAAGGTTAAGATGTGATTTATAAACTCCACTGTAATAATGTGACCATCCCTCCTAAAGACCAGTGTGCCAGGAAGCCCAGGAGCCACATAGCACCCCCTTTGTCACCAGTTATGTGCTGATCACTCCAAAATCCACAGGCTGCAAGGTGACAGAGCCCATAAGAATCATAGTAAAAGCACCTGCATATCATGGCAGGTAAGTGAGCCCTTTCACATCCTTTGAAGTGATGCCATAGATATATGTGGCCTCTACAAGATCAGATGACCTGGGGGGGAACTGTGTGACACAAAAAGACTGCAGCCACTGGTTGGAGTGGTTGCAAGTAGCTCCTGCCCTAGTCATAATCCCATGAACCCTCTTCCCCCCACTATGGAATGGCTGGGATGTTGAGCCCCAATACAAGCAGGGAGCAGTGTTGAAGGGCTAGGTATATATGTGGGGTGAATTGGTACAGATGGGGTTGTGGGTTACACTCTAAATTGTTAAAATGGGTTATGGAATCAAGGTTAAGATTAGAGTACATGGGAGTAAAATGGTGCCAAACACTTGAGTGCTGAAAGAATGTATGTGTTTAGCAAAGAATGTATGGAATGAAGTGACCCGGTGAATTATCAAAAAGCTAAACTGAATTTCGGTGAGAACTGGTAGTAAGGGATGTTATAGATTTTGTGGTATCTAGGAATGTAATGCAAGAATCAATGTTGATTCCAAACATCCTAACTTTATTGGGTTAAAAAAGGCAAATTAGTTCAATAATATGTTTCTGTCTTCTGATTTTCACCATAATATTTGTTCTGGTTTACTTTCAGCATTCCCTGCCTTACTAAACTACTATTTGCTTTAAACTTATCTTTAGCCCAGCGATCTCACAATAAGGGAGATAGTCCTATTTCTCTCTCTCTTCTCTCTCTCTCTCTCTCTCTCTTTTATATACTACTGTAAGGCCCCAGGCCTGAACCAAGCTATCAGTAGTATTAGAGGGGCTTAGATGCCCCATAATGCTCTCCGACTTTAGTTCAGAAGGCTGCTGTTTTCCCTAACCGGCCTCTTGATTTACCAGGATGAGTCAAAGAGTGATAAGGCTGATGGTGTGGCCTCAAGCACATTCCAGACTAATGAGTGGAGTGTCTTATCAAGATCTGCCTGAGAAGCGAAGCTTGTTTGTCTTAAAGCTGCAGGTGGTGCTGCTGGGAACCCAGCACTGCTAGTCTGTGCTGGTAATGAACGCTAGTTGGCGCTTGCTAGTGTTGTGCTGCCTCACTGCTAACATGTATGGTATAAGACTCATGTTACCCCATGGCTCTAGGTTCAGAGAAGCTGTCTGATCCAACCATTGGGTACGCCTCTGTGCTGACTGTATTCAAGAAAATATCTCCTTGTAAGTAAACCTGGATCTGATTTATCACTACCTTGTTGTTTATTCGGTCAGTCGCTTCTGACTCTTCGTGACTTCATGGACCAGCCCATGCCAGAGCTTCCTGTCAGCCATCGCCACCCCCTACTCCCCCAAGATCGAGTCCGTCACCTCCAGAATATCATCCATCCACCTTGCCCTTGGTCGGCCCCTCTTCCTCTTGCCTTCCACTTTCCCTAGCATCAGCATCTTGTTCAGGGTGTCCTGTCTTCTCATTATGTGGCCAAAGTACTTCAGTTTTGCCTTTAATTAATATCATTCCCTCCAGTGAGCAGTCTGGCTTTATTTCCTGGAGGATGGACTGGTTTGATCTTCTTGCAGTCCAAGGCACTCTCAGAATTTTCCTCCAGCACCACAGTTCAAAAGCATCTATCTTCCTTCGCTCAGCCTCCTTATGGTCCAGCTCTTGCAGCCATAGGTTACTACGGGGAATACCATTGCTTTAACTATGCGGACCTTTGTTGTCAGTGTGATGTCTCTGCTCTTCACTATTTTATCAAGATTTGTCATTGCTGTCCTCCCAAGAAGTAAATGTCTTCTGATTTCCTGGCTGCAGTCAGCGTCTGCAGTAATCTTTGCGCCTAGAAAGACAAAGTCTGTCACTGCCTCCACGTTTTCTCCCTCTCTTTGCCAGTTATCAATCAAGCTGGTTGCCATAATCTTAGTTTTTTTGAGGTTTAACTGCAACCCAGCTTTTGCACTTTCTTCTTTCACCTTTGTCATGAGGTTCCTCAGCTCCTCCTTGCTTTCAGCCATCAAAGTAGTATCATCTGCATATCTGAGATTGTTAATGTTTCTTCCAGTGATTTTAACTACAGCCTTGGCTTCATCAAGCCCAGCACATCGCATGATGTGTTCTGCGTACAGGTTGAATAGTAGGGTGAGAGTATACAACCCTGCTGTACTCCTTTCCCAATCTTAAACCAGTCCATTGTTCTGTGGTCTGTTCTTACCGTTGCTACTTGGTCATTATACAGATTCCTCAGGAGGCAGACAAGATGACTTGGTATCCCCATACCACCAAGAACTTACCACAATTTGTTATGATCCACACAGTCAAAGGCTTTAGAATAGTCAATAAAACAGAAATAGATGTTTTTCTGAAACTCCCTGGCTTTCTCCATTATCCAGCGGATATTGGCAACTTGGTCTCTAGTTCCTCTGCCTTTTCTAAACCCAGCTTGTATATCTGGCAATTCTTGTTCCATGAATTGCTGGAGTCTACCTTGCAAGATCTTGAGCATTACCTTACTGGCATGTGAAATAAGTGCCACTTTTGATAGTTTGAACATTCTTTGGTGCTTCCCTTTTTTGGTATGGGGGTATAGGTTGATTTTTTCCAATCTGATGGCCATTCTTGTGTTTTCCAAATTTGCTGGCATATGGCATGCATCACCTTGACAGCATCATCTTGCAACATTTTAAACAGTTCAGCTGGGATACCGTCATCTCCTGCTGCCTTGTTATTAGCAATGCTTCTTAAGGCCCATTCAACCTCACTCTTCAGGATGTCTGGCTCTAGCTCATTGACCACACCGTCAAATCTATCCCCGATATTATTATCCCTCCTATACAGATCTTCTGTATATTCTTGCCACCTTTTCTTGATCTCTTCTGCTTCTGTTAGGTCCTTACCATCTTTGTTTTTGATCATACCCATTTTTGCCTGGAATTTACCTCCAATGTTTCTAATTTTCTGGAATAGGTCCTTCCTGTTCTATTATCTTCTTCTGCTTCCGCGCATTGCTTGTTTAAAAATAATTCCTTATCTCTTCTGGCTAACCTCTGGAATTCTGCATTTAATTGGGCGTATCTCCCCCTATCACTGTTGCCTTTTGCTTTCCTTCTTTCTTGGGCTGCTTCCAGTGTCTCAGCAGACAGCCATCCTGCCTTCTTGGTTTTCTTTGGGATGTTTTTTGTTGCCGCCTCCTGAACAATGTTGCGAACTTCTGTCCATAGTTCTTCCGGGACCGTATCTACTAAATCTAGTCCCTTAAATCTATTCTTCACCTCCACTGCATATTCATTAGGAATATTAGTGAGCTCATATCTAACTGCTCTGTGGGTCTTCCCTATTCTCTTTAGTCTGATTCTAAAGATCACTATCTTAGTACCTCTAAATTAAGAGTTTGAAGCCTACTGCAGGGGCAATACAACTGCCCATTAGCTGAAGGTCTCTGGATGGTTTACAAGACAAAGCTTAAAACCACAAAATAATACAACAAAATAGTAAAACGTAATTATAAAACCAGAAGTTTAAAACAGAATAAAACCGAAGAAGTAACCAAGATAAAAGCCAGCAGCAGTGCAAAGTTCTAAAAATGCACTAACACATTTAAAACTGAAGTGGCAAAAAGGATGGGAAAATAAAAATAAAATAAAAAATGACCTTTTTGCTCCAAGGGCCCTCAAGACAATAACTTTAAAAAAGAGGGCTGTGCACCACTTTGTTCCAAGGCCCGAACCCCGAGTCAAAGCAGGCTGCTTCAGGTCACTTTGTGCCGCTTCTGAGGTGAAGCAGAGGAGGCATGAAGCGACCCAGAGTGAGTCGGGGCTCCCCAAAGTGCTTGGTGTGCTTTGGAGCTTCGGCCGCCCCAGCCCAGCCATGCCACGTCCTTACCTGAGCCGCCGCCACCACCAGCACCCTCACCACCACCTCTGCCGCCGTCCTCACCGCTGCCAACTCCTGAGGCCTGGACGCACATACCAACTCTTATTGCAGGGAATCACCATTTTTAATGGTGGCGGCAGCAAGGGTGGCAGCGGCAAAGGTGGCGGCAGAGGAGGCGGCAGCAGAGGAGGCGGAGGCAGCAGCAAGGTCAGTGGTTTTGCATGGGGGTATCGGGGAGGGACTCGAAGCAGGGTTCAACATCCAAATCCCATTTCAGGTTCAGGGCCAGGTTGGGTTGAGGGCCCCCCAAATCTTCCCGAGCAGAATCAGGCCCACCTCCAAAGCCATGAAGCAGCTTCCAAGTTGGATCGGGAGTTCCCTGCACAGCCCTATTGAAAAACACAAAAAATAGAGCAAGCCAGAATAAAACTTTAAAACCCACCAAACACCAGCCTAAATAAAGTGATCTTTACAGCCTGCCTAAAGCTAGGCAAAGATGGGGCAAATCTGACATTTGTAGGGAGGGAATTCCATAATCAGGGTGCTGTCACAGAAAAGGCTCTGTCCCATGTCCCCCATTAACTTCTCTTGGTGGTGGGACATATAACAGGACCTCTGAAGATCATAGATTACAGGCAGGTTCAAAAGGGAGGAGGTGGTATTTCAGTTGTCTTGCTCCCATATCAGGGCTTTATAGGTAAGAATCAGTATCTTGGAACTGGGCCCAGAAACAAATAGGGAGCTGTGTAGATGAACTAAGATATGGTCTACAAAGTGCACACCAGAAAGCAATCTGGCTGTAGCATTTGCATTAGCTGCAGTTTCTGAATACTCTTCAAGTGCAGTCCCATGTAGAGTGCAATGAAACAGTCTAAACAGGAAGTGATTAAGGCATAGATCACTTTAGCCAGATCTATATTCTTCAGGAAGGGGTAGAGGTGGCACACCAGCTGCATAAGAACAAAAGTAATCCAGTGCCGGGACTAGAAGAATGCCAAGTCCAGAAGTACTCCAAAACAAGACCTTCAGACAGTGTAGATTCAGTCACCCACCCCCTTCAGCTCTTACTTATTAACGTGTGTTTTGTGTCAGGACCCTTCAGCTGATACATCAGCTCCTCTTAATCTACTGAGCCAGTCCTGTCAGGTGGGATAATGAGTTGGCTAACTATATTGCTGAGCCAATAGAATATTTTCCCAGTTGGGTCACCATTTACTAACAGGTGGAGGCTGAGAGAGATAATGCCAACCTGCTACAGAGACCTTGGCTTTATTATTACCATACTTGCATGACTCCTATTATATGATGGAATGCAAGAACACAGAGGCAAAACTTCAGCCTGTGCTCTCGAATGTTGATAACATTTTATAGTCTTCATTAATTTCAGTTATATGCCAGAGAGTAGAGTAAATTCCCAGCTTGGCTTTGCCAACCAAATGGAAATTAAAGTTGTCTGCACAGTAAGGCCAGAGAACATGGATTCATGCACGCTATGTTCTGTACAAAGCAATAATTTAGATGATTCAATTGAGTAACAGTTAATGATGGGAGCCCTGTACAGTGAGATGAATAGTTCACATGGCCACTTGGATCTCATCTTTTCTACTTCCCTTTCTGTTACAGAATTAATAAAACAAATGACCTGGGTTTTGATTTTTTTTTTAAAAGAGCTCAAAGAGAAACATACTGCAGTGTTTCTACAGATGAGTGAACAGTATAAAGAAAGAATTGGTGCTATGTGCTGCCAGTATTCTGTGTGGAGTTGAGGTTTGAAGCTCATAAGGAGATTTTAAATGGAACTTGTTTTTCAATGTGCATTTATAAAGCTGAACCCTAAGCCACTTCTATGTCATCAGTAGTTCCCAGAGTTCCATTTGCAAATGGCATCGATATACACCAGTGATTACTCCATGCCACGAGCAGTGAAGTGGCAACTGCAGTACCATGGAAAGCACCACCCAACATCCGTATGTGTCATAAATTGGAATTTTCCTGGTAGCTATGAAGAGTGACCATTTTTATAAACAAATTTACATTCACATATTTGGCTCTCTTAGGAATATATGTAATAAATAAGTTAAATACTAATTTCTGGATTGGGACCGTCATCGGAGCTCCCTTGTGTAAGCTCCACCACTAACCTGCTCCATGCTGGAAATAAGTGCTGCTTTAACAACTGCTAGCTCCCCTTTGTGCTAGTGTTGGGTCCCACTGGTGCATAGACACAATAGGATACTGAGTAATAGTAGTAGTGGTAATAATAATAATAATAATAGTAATGATGATGATGATCATTTGCAAGGTGCCTGCCCTCATTTCTTCCAATTCTCCTCTTCTATTGCTATCTCTGAGTTACATGCCACATTGTTTCAGAGGTGCCTCTGACCATCAAGAGTGGCTTGAGGGGCACAGAGAATGCTGTGGGGAGGAATTGTGCTTGCTTATAGTTTACCCTCTATGCACCTACACTTTCTCAAAGATTTTTAGGCCCAAATCCAGATGGGGAGGATAGAGTGCCTGGGACCAGCAAAGATGCCCCACATTGTCCTGGTCTTGTACTGCTTTATGAAGCACCTGGGCCTTACTGTATTGCTAGAGGAATCCTTCTGTGAGTTGACCCAGGCCAGTTTGTTGCTTGTAAGCAAGCACAATTTGTGACATTGCGCAAAAGCATTACTGATCACAGGGCACGTCTGTTAAGGCATCACCCGTAACTTCCAGTTTTCTGGCTTTGTGGAGCTTGAGCCTACATGAGATAACTTTAACTCTGGTCTTAAACTGGCAGGTTTTTTAAATGTCCCTGGTTTTTAAAAAGGAAAATTTGTTACAGTGTTCTGAACGCCCCACCCCCAAAAAACTAAAAAACACACACACACAAACCAACCAAAAAGAAATAATTAACTGAGCAGGTGTGCACAAAAATTTATTTATTTATTTATTTATTTGAATCCCATTTTTCTACCAAGAAAAATGGCACTCAAGGCAGCTTACAATCATAAATAAAACAATAATACAGTTCATTAAAATACAATAAAAATACAGCAATAGCAAAATAAAACCAGCACCCAACCCAACAGAACTGCTTACATGCCAAAGGCCTTATTTAATGAAGAAGTCTTTGCCTGCCGGTGGAAGGCCAGCAGAGAGTGAGCCAACCTAGCCTCCCTGAGCAGGGAGTTTCCAGCCTGGCCAACGAATGGGCCTCTCTTGCATCTAGGGAGGGACGAAAGTCACTTACCTGGTCCCGCAGGTTGCTTCGCGGTGGCGGGGAGGTGCTCCGTCCCTCCCCCTGAAATTCTGGGTGGGAGGGGAGGCGCCCCATCCCTCCCCACCGAAATTCTGGCCGGGGGGGAGCGCCCCGCCTCTCCGGCTGTGAAAGTTCTTCTCCTGCCAGGACACAAACGGCGGCGGCCGTAGCCGCCACCGTTTGTGTCCCTGGCCTGCAGTCAGCCGTGATAGGCTACGTAAATCTTTACATAGCCTATCATGGCTGACTTTGAAAAAAAAAAAGAAAAGCAAATAGCGTTGCTCTTATTTTCGCCGTAGTCTACGTAAATATTTACGTAGACTACCCAGGCCAAAATAAGGAACACAAATGGCAGCGCCCATGGGCGCCACCATTTGCGTATGCGCTTTTTTTTTTCTTTTTCAAAGTCAGCCGTGATAGGCTACGTAAAGATTTACGTAGCCTATCACGGTGTTTTTTGAAAATCTAGCCATGATAGGCTACGTAAATCTTTACGTAGCCTATCACGTTTGTTGTTTTGGTTTTTTTACTTGGAAATGGCGGCGGCAGCAGCCGGTCGGAAGACCGGCCGCCGCACCGCCCCCGGGACTGAATCACACAGGACTGAATCACACAGCAGCTTCTTCCCCTGGTCTGGCCTGACCTCACCCCACCCTTCTCCACCCCATGCCACTCCTCTGCCCCGCAGGACAAAGCTCTTATCTCCAATCAGCAACTGGTTGGAGATAAGTGATTTCTCCTGCTAAGCACTGAGAAAGGTAGCCTCTTTCACTGCTAAACAAGAGAAAGCACTTATCTCCAGTCAGCTACTGATCAAATATAAGACCTTTTTCCCTCCATGGCAGAGGGGGTGGGGCTATGGAAAGAAGCTGCTAGGCTAGATGGGGACCCCCATCTTACCCATCCCTGATCTAGACTAAGCAGCTGGGACCCATTTATTTTGTCATTGTGGTCATGGCAATCAAATTGGTTGCTGGAGATATCAGACCTCTGCTACCTCTAATGAACCCAGTCTGGTTCTTTATACATTACGGTCCTAATTTTCAATTAAGAGCTTATTTTATGTTAAGTATAAGGCAAATAGATGCAAAGATGGATTTTGTTCTTGATTGTACTACTTTGGGTCTGGAGTAACTTCACACAGAGTTAAGTACTGCACATGGCAACTTGAAGAAAATATTGAGTACTCTTTTTTTAAAAGATTCAATAATTAAACTTCAGATTTAATAATATAAGGATTACTTAATTTCAAAATTATGTTCTGCTCCTTGCCTCCACAGGGAATTATGAGTTCTAAATGCGGTTAGGAAGTAATATTTACCTTGTGAGTGGATGTTGTATTTTCAAAGGAAGCATTCTTCAAAAAGGCCTTGTAACATTATATCCTAGTACAGTCTTCCCTAACCTGGTGCCCTCCAGATATTTTGGACCACAACTCCCAGCATTCCTGACCATTGGCCATGCTGGTTGAGATGGATAGGAGTTGAAGTCCAAAACATCTGGAGGACAACAAGTTGGAGAAGGCTGGGCTAATGCATGGCCCTATTGATATAAGTACTAACGTTTTGACTGCCTGATCTGATGCATGCTTACCCCAAAGTATTCAGTGGGTTTTACTGCTAGGTAAGTGCATGGGTCCACGGTGGCTTAGTGGTTAAGACGCTGAACTGCAGACTGGAAGGTCGGCAGGACAGCAGTTCGAGACCCGAGTGCTGCGTGATGGAGTGAGCTCCCATCTTCAGTCCCAGCTTCTGCTAACCTAGCAGTTCAAAAGCAAGAAATTGCAAGTAGATAAATAGGTACCGCCTCAGCGGGAAAGGTAACAGCGTTCTGTGCACCTCGGTGTTCAGTCATGCCGGCCACATGACCACGGAAGCGTCTTCGGACAGTGCTGGCTCTTCGGCTTAGAAACGGGGATGAGCACCGCACCCTAGAGTCGGACACGACTGGTTGGGGACACCTTTACCTTTTTAACTGCATGGAAACTTAGTTTATGGGTAAAATAACATCTACAGTAAAAGATTAACTTCATGTCTTGAGCTCAGAAATTTTATTTTGTTTTTCTTAAAAAAAAAAAAAAATTAACGTCCAGCCAGAGGAAGAGTTTTGTAGAACTCCGAAGTTGGCATACTGTATTCTGAAACCTGGTTGGGCCAAATAAAATATACTTGTTCACTAACCTGGTGATATCTGTTCTGCTGGGACATTGACACTGCTCAGCATTGATCTAATTGGGTACTCTTCTTATCCATTTTTTTTTAAAGGTCTTTGCAAATTGCGCAGATCCCTTGGCTACAACATGGGAATTCAGGAAATAATGATCACCAGCCAAAGTACACTGGAGACCTCTATAATTGCAACATCTTAACCTTTAGATATGTTTGTATAAGCAAAAGAAACTGAAATAAACACTGCTTTCTAAATTGCTAACGCAGCATATCAGGAAGGTAAATTCTGCTGCATACGAAAGGAAAAAGCTGGCTTTTAGCGCAATTTTTTCATTTTTTTTTTTTTACACATGCAATCACTGTCATCATTCATGTGAAAATGCACTCAGCCTTCTGGAACAGAGAAAACAAGAAGTACAACTTCATTAAAAAGGAACAAGCTGAGCAATGTTGATGCCCCTGTGTCCTGCGACCCACAAATTAATCCTATTATTTTTGTCACCATCAGTCTGGTGTAGCCCATCTTGCTCCATTTTACAGCTTGTGTAAGCAGCTTACACAATTTGCTACAGAAAATGGAATGGCAGTTTGTAGAGACCATGAATCAGGAAAGATGACAGGTGTTCTGGACGTGGACAATGCAGATGTCAAAGAGCTTTATTTCTGGACCAGCCGGCTCCAGGAGAGATAGAAAAATAAGCAAGCAAGCAAGCAAACAAACAAACTAAAAGAGGGAAGGTACTACAGAGAAATGTAATGAAAAAGCGTAGTGCTGTTATTGGTTATTTAAACAATAAAATTTAAAGTTGTACTACTTAGAGCTAGTCTAGATGTTCAGAAAAGGTTTACAGACAGAGCAGCCTTTCTGGGGCTGTGCTGCTTCAAAATTCTAGCAAGGGAACACATCTTTGAATGTCAACATGAAATCTCCCTGAATGTAGATGACAAGCCTGCCAGGGAGATGTTAGTCTGTTTTCCCTGACATATATACTCTTTTTTCCTTGGAAGGAGAGGTCAACATAGAGAAGCATTCAAATACAGTCCACTCGCCTACATTCTGAAGTGGTACTGTCCCCAAAGGACTGCGCCACTGCCTTTTTCTGAATGTTTCGCCCAGCCCTTAACTTACGGGCAGCAGTTTGATCTAGAACATGTATTGGACTCATAGACTCCCATTTAGTCAGGAGCTACATGTGGAGAACAAAAATGTAAAGAGAAGAAGACTAATTAAAATACTTAGTTTTTTTAGGTTCATGTATATCTCGTGTGTGAGGATACATGCAACCAGTTTTGTTATATTATAAGGTGATCCCCCCCACACACACACACACACCTTGTGGAGAGATTCTCATTGCATTTATATAATTTATAGAAGATATTTATAGAAGTTATAGTTATATAAATGAATCGGATGGTACTGACTGGATGTATATCTCACCTCTGAAAAATGGCCCATGCAAAAATACCCTAGGGCTATAATATTACACATCAGAGCAGGCCTTACCGGCGCTACGCAGAATGAGGTAACTACCTCAGGCAGCAGATGATGGGAGGGGGCTGTGGTACCACTCTCCAGGAATTCCTCCTGAGCCCCCTGGCCATTCCCCTTTCTTGAAGGACAAAGCTATGTGTGTTACACAGTATGTCCAGAACCCCCTAAAATAGCCTATTGCCCTCAGGGGTGGCTGAGGACCCTATCCTGTTGCAAATATTGGTATAATATCCAACTACCAGTCTAGTTGGATTCTGCATGTGAAATAGAGGGGGTGGGGGTCCCATCTTGTCCTTTGCCTCAACAAGCAGCAAAATGCCTTGGGCCAGTCTTGCTAAGCATACTGATTTGAAAGTAAGTCCCAGAAACGTCAATTGCATTGTGTTTCACATTGTATTTTTAAGGTTTTACTCTTTTGCAACCTGCCCAGAGAGCTTTGGCTATTGGGCAGTACTGAAATGCAATAAAATAAATACATAAACAAACAAACGTGCCTACAAGTAAACATGGTTAGCACTGGCCTTCAAATATAAGTCATTTTTAAACTTAGGCTTATGCTCAAAGATATTCAAGTTGTCAACTTTTTCTTCTAGCATTTTCCCTCCTAGCTATAAAATGCTGGACTAGATGGACCTTTGGTCTGATCCAGCATGGGTCTTCTTATGTTCTTAAGTCTAGAGCTGGCATGAATGGAGTTACAGGAAGACTGTTTCTGAGAAATACCATTGTGATGGCATTCAAGGCCAGTGTGAATTTCTCCTGTAAGTCAAACAGAATCAGGTTGATTCTCAAATCATTTTGACTCAACAAGTTCTATTCATTTCTGCAGTGACACAGATTCAGGGTCAAGGTGTTCTGAGCATTAGAAAATGTTACACAGTGGGTTTTCTTAAATCTTTTTCATGAGAAACTGTGGACAAGATCTTTGTGCTTATTATTAAAACTATCATAGAAGTTACTGTGTCTTCCCCTTTACTGGGGAAAAACATTCCCATTCCCACCACGACTTTGTGGAGTGCAGAGTTCACTCTTCAAGCTTGCATTGTCATAGGAAATTCATTTCATTATTAACATTTTAAACATTTCTATACTCATGGTTAAATGTTTTGGGAAATGGGATTTGCAGATTTTTGTTCAGTGAGGAGTGCCAAAATTTAAAGTTTGCATGTTTAATTTTTAATTTGCCCAAGACTCACAAGATAATTGATGAATTTATTCAGATGTATAGCCCATTCCATCTTGAAGCCCTTTGGCAGATAACAATAGATTTACAGGCATTACGTATTTGTTATGTAAGTATACATTACTAAAAGGAAAACTCAAATAGTTAAAAATGTCTCAGACACTAATACCAAAGGAGATTCCACTCCCAACAAGCCAAATGAAAAGATCTCAGTGCTTCTAAAATATGCTTGGGCTTTGGTCATCCTCTTGGGGAGAGAGTTTCACAGGGATGGAGACATGGGTTGGGAACCAACACCTTATCTCCTGTAGCACCAGCACTCTGAATCCTCAGAAGGCCATATAGACTAGGCCTTTTGGATCAAGAACACCTTCTAAGTTGCAGTTCTAGCCTGAAGAGAGACAGATGACACCACCCTTCAGCCTTGATACTATCAGCTGACTCCACAAGCCAATCAGATCACACCAGCCCTATAAAATCCTTGCAGCCAAGCTAGCTCCACAGCCTGAGCAACTCATTCCATTTACTTTTAAATTACATTTCTATATTGCCCAATAGCCAAAGCTCTTTGGGCGGTTCAGAGCAATTAAAACCATATAACACAACATAAGATACAATATAAACGTTTAAAGCTTTAACACTACAGTATAAAATTAAAATAAAAACCAAAATAAAACCTAGCAGCAATGCAGATTTAAAATACAGTAAGTGATTTAAAACAAAAACTGAAAGACTAAAATACCTGGGAAAATAAGAAGGTCTCACCTGGCTCCAGAAAGTCCACAAAGTAAGCACTAGGCAAGCCTGTCTGGGAAGCTCATTCCACAACCAGGTGCTACAACAAAAAAGGCCCTCCTCTTAGTAGCCATTGAGAAGCAATACAGATTCTCTGGCCTCACCTCAACTCCCTGATCTGGTTATCTGGCCTCCAGTCGCTCCATGACCACATCTCCTGCCTCTGGCCATTTGACCATTATTTATTTGCATTAAACTCAGATCCTGCTGGTGCCTGTCATCAAGCTAGCTCCCAGGCATGACAACATGCCTTAGCAGTCCCAATGTGGTCTGTATGTTATTTTGTTTATAGATGGTATTTTGAAGGCCATTCTACATTTGACAGTTTACCTTTGTTATAACATTAGTATAACAATAAAAAGTGTCCACGTAACACAATCATGTATGAAAATCACCCACATTCCTCTTTGGTTGTGATAATGCATCTCTGGAAGCAGAGTGCGGTACAGTCTCAAAGCAAAATATATATCCTTGTGTGATATCCCAAGCATACCTTTTCCCTACATGATGGGAGTAATTTCCATGAAGCAAAAAGGCCAAGTGTGAAACAGCCCTTAATCTCTCATACTGAGAGATCCTGATGCAACACAGGAGGAGGAGGTAGTCTCTTAAGCGTATTGGTGTGCAAGCTATTAAGGGCTCTTAGGGTCAAACTTTAAGTCCAGAAGAAATTGGACGACTTCAAATGCTGTGGAACTGGTGTTTTATGTACATGATGTCAAGTTCTCTGGCCTTGACCCCCTCTCTGGCTCAGGGGAGGTGGAGGAGACATTGTCCAATGAGTCATCATCTGTTGCTCTGGGACCTTCCAGAGGCAAGAGGATGAGGCTTTATGGTAGTTTTCAGCCTCAGAGAGCACTCCCCCAATGTAGTCTTCACCACCCCCATGCTGGAGGGGTCAGTGGCTGCAGAATCAGGCCATAGCCCTTAAGAGACAGCTCACCAGAGGGGGTGGGGTGAACAGGATGTCCAGAACAAGAGCCTTCATAAAGCATCAGAAGACATCTGCATGTTGCTGAGACAATGGTTTCTCTTGAGTGAGTTCTAGCCAGCATAGATCTGCCATGGTCCTGACAGACTCTGTGTCACCTTTCCCTTCCAGTATGTGCAACTTCTTCACATTGGCTTCCCTGGGAATCATAAACCAAGCTAGAGAAGACACATAGCACTAGGGATGTAAGAAAGTCACTCACCTTTTCGAAGGGTGTCATTCGCGGTGGGGGGGAGGCGCTCCATCCCTCCCCCCAAAATTCTCTCTGGTCAGCTCCACTCTACAGAGATTCCATGGAGCCACCGGCCGGGGCCGCCCACAGCCAGACATCCGGCCGCTGGGCAGCCTGCAGGGACACAAATGGCGGCGGCCGTAGCTGCCGCCATTTGCGTCCCTGTATTTTGCCATGGTAGGCTACGTAAATATTTATGTAGCCTATCACAGCAAAAAAACCCTACAAAAAACAGTGAACGCAAATGGTGGTGCATTTGCGTTCCCTTTTTTTTTTGCTGTGATAGGTTATGTAAATATTTATGTAGGCTATGACGGCCAAAAGAAAAAGGGAACGCAAATGGCGGCCGCCGTAGCCGCCGCCATTTGCGTTCCCTTTTTTTTGCCGTGATAGGCTACATAAATACTTACGCAACCTATCACGGCTTCCGCAGGGACACAAACGGCATCCCTGCATTAGCCGTGATAGGCTATGTAAGTATTTATGTAGCCTATCACGGCTATAGTGAAGAAGCGAATGGTGACTGTGGCTGCAGCCACCATTCGCAAGTCAGCGCGAACAACAGCAGGTAGGTGTCCCATTTTGCGTGCCTTTCGCGGGGTGGGGGGGGGCTTCATTCCGCCACAGATTTCGGGGGGCCGAATGCACTGGCATTCGGCTTCACCGAGATCCATGGCGGAATTCTCTGACATCCCTACATAGCACCCTGTAAAGAGTTGGATAATTGCATTCTGCACCTGCTGAAGATTCCAAGCAGTCATCAAGTGAATCTCATGAATTCGTCATTCTGTTTCCATTCCTCTTTAATAGTTTAGCCAGCTACTGATTTGATCACTTTTTCTCAGGGGTTGCAGCCTTGCAAGTATGAAATGAGGGTTCCTCATTCCACATGCACACAGCACCTTACCTGTCTAGTAAGCCACCCAAGAGTCTGTTTCAGGCCATTGTTATTGAAAGAGCTGCAACATCACTACCACTTTGTTAGCAACTTATGTTTTGGAGGCATGCAGACTTTCTCCCCTGCAAATAGTGGTTTCATTTACCTAAATGCTGGTTATGAGCCGGGAGAAGGAGTGTGATTGACTGACTGACAGATCCATATTCTAATCCTAAGGAATATTTTATCAGGGGGCAGGGGCTCCAATCACTGTGCTTTGGAGTGGGGGCAAAGATGGGACCATGAGATGGCAATTCTTCCAACGCCAACAGGCTTCACTGTGAAAAAAGCTTTAAACTGGTTTTCAGTCATCATAAATCCCTAGACACTATCATTTGCAAGTTTCTTGCCTGGAGATACCTTTTTCATAGAAATTCCACACAAACACACAGAGCAGAGGAAAGAGGAAGAGAATCACTCCCCCCTACCTGAATTTGAGGACTCCCCTTCCTCATGAACCATGCACCTATTGTTCTGGAACTTTGCAAGTCTCTTAGGGACATCTCTAGGCTGTCATTTTCAGAGCAATGGTCTACAAGGAACATAGGGTGATAAGCATATCCTCTTTTGGAGACCCACAAAATGCCAAATGCACAACTCCCCTGCAGCTATCATTCTGAAGTTTTGCAGGCTTGATCTCCTCAGAAGGAGCAACCATTCCTGAATTTCATCCAGTTCTGCCACGAAATAGAAAAAGTTTGGCAGTTCCCTTTTTAAAAAGAATCAGAATATAAAGGTGCATAGTACAATCCTCCTGCATCTGTTTTTCTGACATTAGGCACTCGTAAAGGGCTACTATGCCTGCAACTAATATGTCAGGAGTGCCCTAGCAGCCTCTTTCAGTACACTCTAATAGGCTTTAATCAAGGCTTTAATCCTTTTACAACTTAATGACTCTTTCAGATGCTAATCACCAGCGACTAAGCAAAGAACCGCAGAGTAGCCTATGCTCCGGGTAGGCAGTTGATCCCCGTTTAAAGGAGAATCACGGGAAGACCCAGAACTTATGGGCTAGGGAGAGATCCTCCCTCTTTCCCTTGGGTCCACGGGAGGTGGCCGTTGCTTGCGCGCCAAACGGGCGCTACGCCTCCTTTCCGCGCCCTCCATCGCTCATTGCTCTTTGCGTCTGTGTCACGCATCTAGCAAACCCCGTTCCCGCACTTTCTCACTGCTAGGATCACTATCTCAGGAATGCGGGCAGGAGGAATCTCTGCCAGCTGCTCTGCCTGTGAGGGATGAGCTGGCTCCTCTCCCATGGATTGCTATTCCTCCTCAGAATCAGAACTGCTCTGGGGTTCTATCGGCTCAGTTTCTACCCTGACATCACATCCAGTTCTGACCAAGAGACAAAAACGTTCATCCATATTTTGGTTTCCCATAATATTCAGTGGAAAGCATGAAGACTTGGATTTCCAAACTCCAACACGGGTTTGGTATCATGTTAAAGTGGACAGACTCCAAAACATTCTGAGAACAATTGGGACTGGGTGTTTCAATCATATTATGCCAGTCTATTATCTGCGCTGGGCTCCCAGTCCATTTCCAGCTCCCTTTTAAAGTGCTGGTTTTGACATGTAAAGCCCTTAATGGGCTTACCTGAAAGACTGCCTTCTTCTGTATATACCTACCCAGACCTTAAAATCTTCAGAGGCTGTGGTATAGGTTTCCCAGCCAAGAGAAGTGACGTGGGCTGCTACTAGGGATGGCGGAGAATTCCGCCATGGATCACAGGGAGGCCAAATGCCAGTGCATTCAGCCCCCCGAAATCTGTGGCGGAATGGCCTGCCACCCCCCTGCCACCCCCGCGGATCCCCCCCGGGACGAGACTTACCTGGGGCGGATCTTCCGGGCTGCGGGTGGCTCCGGAGGCGGCTCCGGCGGTGGCGGCTGCAGTGGCTGGTCTTCCGACCAGCTGCTGCCACCACCATTTGCAGTTTTTGGGTTTTTTTTTTATAAACACGTGATAGGCTACGTAAGTTTTTATGTAGCCTAAAACGTCTGGGTAAAAAAAAAAAAGGCATCCACTACGCTATTTGCGTTCCCCTTATTTTCGCCATCTTAGTCTACGTAAATATTTATATAGATTAAGACGTCAAAAATAAGGAATGCAAATGGCGGCGGCCGTAGCTGCCGCCATTTGCATAAGCTTTTTTTTTTTTTCCCAGAGCCCTCCGCAGCCGGATATCCGGCTGTGGATGGCTCTGGCCTGGCTGGGGCTGGCCAGCTGCTCCGTGGAGCTGCCGCGGAGCAGAGCCGGCCGCAGAGGATTCCGGGGGGGAGGAACGGACAGCCTCCCCCCCCGTCCAGGATTCCGGGGGGAGGGACAGAACGCCTCCCCCCCCACCATAAACATAATCCGCGAACAGGTAAGTGATTTTCGTACATCCCTAGCTGCTACCAGGGAAAGGGCCTTTTCAGTGATTGACAACACAGCTGTGAAATACCTTCCCTGCAGAGGCTCACCTGGTATCTTCTTTATCATCTTTTCAGTGTATGGTGAAACTCTTTTTATTCACTCAGGGCTTTTAAATGATTTGTGTTTTACAAAAAAAGCTTTTAAGGGCTGAGCTACTAATTGGTCTTAATTGTCAACAGCAAAAAAAAAAAGAAAAAGAAAAAAGGAAAGGTTTTTTTAGGCTGCATTTCACTGGTTTTTGGTGTATTTCAAAAGCTCTATTGTTTCTTAATATTGTATTTTATTCTCAGTTCTGTAAGCTACCCAGCGAACATATACATGTATGCATGCAAATTCAATAAATAAATAAATAAATAAATAGCTAGCTAGCTGCTAGGATTTATTCAGGTTCCCCATACCTACGCACCCCACTCCACTCTAATGTACACATTCGGAGCTTTCTGTTACAACACTGCCTTCTCATCTTGCCACAGGCTTGCCATGTGAATGTACATGATATAAGATAAGCCTGGACCAGCTTCATGTTTGCATGACATGTCAATAACTTTGGCCGTTTAAAAATATGGTTGATAAACTCAATGGGCATCTGCAAACTAAGGTGCCAGTCAAAGCCGACCCTACCATTAGGCAGAGTGAGGCAGCTGTCTCAGGCAGCTGATTTTGGGTATCATGAAATGGAAGCAAATTGTTAGCTATTTATTTATGCATATTGTATTTTTACTGTCAGAGAAGGGGAGAAGCACTTGTTTGATTTTCTGCCTCATGAGCCAAAATAACTTGGCTGGCCTTGAGTATTATGCACTTCGACTGGAGGGAGGCAGGGGCGCCATTTGCTGCTCTACCTCAGGTCTTGGGCTGGCTCTCATGTGAGTACAGCAAAAGAGGATTGAATGTATATGAACCCCTACTCTGATAATTAATAACGGAACTAATCAACAGCTCAAGGGAAAGGAATAGAGGGATGACTAACTCTTGCCTTGCTCCCTCTCCTGAACAGCTTATTGGGATATTGCTAATTTCCTGACTAGGCCACATTAGACCAGGAACTGTGCACAGAGAGAATCCATTTGCATGCACAGTTCCTCATCCGGTTTGGGAATTGCCCTCTTTGAAAGATTTTCTGAGAACACCTGCTGCTTACAAATGGAAACAATTATTATTGGGAAATGAACCTTGGGTCTCAAGAGCTAAGTATCGGCTGTGGCTCAATCAGAAAATGCATCAATGAAATGCCTCAGGGAACTCCTTCTGCATATACGAGCCACAGGAAGTGGATGCCTAATGCAAACAATCTATTCCTATGTTGAGCCTGCCCAAAAGGTTTTCTTCAGCACTGGGAATAAGGATAGTGTCTTGTTAAGAAAGACTAAGTTGCTCTGTACACAAAAGGGATGAGGTGGATAGGAGTCAAGAAAATGGCTGAAGCTAAAATTAAGAACCTAAGGTTTTGTGTGTGTGTGTGTGTTTTTAAATATTGCTTTTGAACTGAAAAGAAATAACAATCATAGTAGTAGGCATATGGTATAAAAATGGCAAAGACTGAAAGTTCAATGAATTTACTCCATTCAAAACCACTGATTGCCAATGACAGACTTGAACAACCTGTAAAATTTGCATTTCAGGTGCAAAACATATTCTTTATATACCATACAACATGTGTGGTGAAAACTGGCTATGTGGTCTGGAAAAACTAAGTCACTTTTCTGGAATCACCTCCAAAGATAGTAGGGAACAATTATTTTACACATATAATTGAATTACCTTCATGTCGCCTTTGAGTAAAAGTAACAAAAATTAAAATCTTGAACAAGAGCAACAACACTGTCTAGTCATTATTGCCACCCTCAAGAGAGGACTGTCTGTGAGGTTCAGAAAAAATTAAGCGGCTCTCCTAGAATCACCGATGTGGTTCTAGAAAATCTCTTATTCTTAAGTCTGACTGACAAGACCTTTTTAGAGTCATTTTAATTCATGCTGGTCAAGTTATGCTTGCATTCGGTGATGTGGAAATGACAGTGCTGTATGAGTGTCAGGAAGCTGATTTGCTTCTGACACATGCAGCAGGGGAGAAAAAAATATTCTGGCATAATCATTCCCATATTACAAAATACACAAAGTCTGCTATACCTGTGCTAAAACATAACCTGAGTAGTTTTACTACATGAATCCACCTGAGAAAGAGGCTCAAGTATAACTTAGATATTTGGACAGGCTTGATAACATGTATATCTTCCTTGAAAGTGCTCATGTCATGTACATAAACTATTTCCCCACTTCTTTTTGTGACACTTAAGAACATAAGAAGAGCCTTGCAGGATCAAACCAAAGTCCTATCTAGACCAGCATTCTGTTTCCACAGTGGCCAGTGGATTTCTCATAAGCTAGATACCTATGAGAAATCCACAAGGAAGACATGAGTACAACAGTATCTTCTCACTCATGTTCCCTAGCAACTAGTATTCAGAGGCATACTTCCCCTGATACTGGAGGTTATATATAGCCATCATGACTTGCAGCCATTGCCTTATACTCCATGAATTTATCTAATCCTCTGTTAAGACTGTCCAAATAGGTGGCCATCACTACATCTTGTGGTAGTGAATTTAACAGTTTAACTATGTTAAAGGTGTAAAAATGGTAAAAACAAGAATAAAACGATCAGCAGAGCTAAAAGCAAAACCACAGCTAAATCAAGCCTACTGATGAGTGGAACCTGAAGGGAAAATGCCATTTTCCATCCCATTTTCCTAGTAACAAGCAGTGGATTGTCATAGAAAAGCTATTAATCAAATCTAATCATTTGGATTTCTATGAGCTTCACTAGTTTGCTGTTTCCCCAGTATTCAGTCGGATCTAGGCCTCAAATGGTATTGTGCAAGCATTCACCATTGTACTGCATCATTCATACTTTAGTGTTAAAGAAGCTGTGTAAATAAACTGAGGTAAAACTGAGGTAGAAGTTTAACTGTTATGCTCTGTTTCAATGACTGAAGGACTGCATGGGTTACTGTAGAAGAAAAATTTATATCTTTTACTCCAGACTTGTGCCTGAGGAGAGTTACATTGTAAATGTAGTGTGCTGGTAAACTGGCAGTTACTGTTACCACCAAAAGGGAAATGAAGCCAGATTTCTGTCTTTATACATGGGAAGGAATCCCTGAGAGGACTAGTTCATTTCCCCAGTTAAGTTTCAGTTTCAATTCGCCAGTTAAGTTCCATTTCTTCAGTTTTGAAACAGTACTTTTGGTTTTGAGGGAGGAGGTATATAAAGAGAGCCAGAGAGCCAGTAACAACAGAGTCAGAGAGACCAGAGCCTGAAGGGAGAGCAGGAAGAAGCAGGCTGGAGAACTCTAAGTATAGCTAGAACTTGTGTTTTCTACTTTTATTTTCTTTTAAGGCCTTTTGTATCACTCAGTGCTATTGTGTAAATACCTCTAGTTGTAATTTGCTTGCTTTAATTTACCAGTAAACTGTTGTGGTTAAACCCGGTGTCTTAACCCCACATCTACAGCCTAAATCCCACATTACTGGAAAGGGGGAAAGAAGGAAGGTGAGACTATTATTATTATTGTTGTTATTATTTACATTTCTATACCGCCCCATAGCTGAAGTTCTTTGGGCAGTTTACAGAAGTTAAGGAAGCAAGAGATCCTTAAGGAGTTGTTCTGGGGGTCCGGGTAATAAGGGGGACCCTGACATGCCCATTGGTCCTGAGTTTAAACAAAGGAGGTGTGATAGAATGTTGATCACACCAAAGCTGATTGGCTGGAGGGAATATACGAAGGGAACTGGAGGGAATATACGAAGCTTCTGAGAGGTATCTGGAAGAGCCTGTCATAGGGAGTCTGCAGGAGAATTTGCTTTGGGAGTTTCGGCTGAGGAAGAGTCATCAGGAGGTATCTTCATGAAGCTGGGAGCCTGGGGAAGATGTCAGCCAGGAAGAAGAGCAGCCACAAGACCAGGAGGCCAGGTTGAGAGCATGTGAGACAGAAGCTTAAGAAGGTCTGCAAGTGAGGAGAGGAAGAGTCCTGGAGCAACCTTTGGAGGAAAGAGCAGAAGCCTGACTATCAGTTGGCAGTGGTGGTCGTCTGAAAACTGAGCAGCTTCTGGACCAAACTGAAGACTTCAGGAAAAGCCTGGTGAACAGCCTTGAAGGTTCTAGGAGGAAATCTAAGCCTACCAGAGAGAAGGCTGCCTTGCAAGCCCCCATTATTAGAAGCCTGTGAGTTAACTGGGGTGGAGTTTCATAGGGAAATTGGCTTAAGTTTGATTAGGGTTAGGAACTTGGGCTTCTAACACCTGATTGATGGTAAAAGTAACCACACAGAAACCCTGTTTTAATGTAGTAACAGAAATCTTAATTAATAAGCTTTCTTGCTTTTTAATAAAATACTATGTATCTTTGTTTACGTTCCTGGTGTCTCTGATCTGTTTTGTCCCAGGTCTAATGATCAGCTACCTTGGTGGGTTGGGGGGAAGTGTGTTTGAAATAAAGGGATGTCATTTAATGTTGGCAGTGGAAGCAAAGGGAGCGATTGCCTAGTGGTGAGGGGATGATCCTCCACATTTGGTGTTAGTGGTGAGCTTCCCTTAGAGTAGAAGGTCCCACCAGAAGATCAGGCTCTCCACAAGCTGCATAAATGCTTAGTCATTCTTGCACATCTGTATTTTGCCTGATGTCACTCTACATTATGAGCTTGGTAGTGTTACATAGAGCTGTGGAGCGACTGAGGTAGTTATACATATTTGGCCTTACTGCGAAAGGGATTTACCATGATTTACTAATCACGGGATTAACCAAGATTATAGAATTTGGTTTAGTGTGGAAAGTGTAAAATACTTTGAGAATGCAGATATTGTGAGAATATATATAATACTTTTTAATGTAAGTGCAACACCAGTGAACATTTCCTGGCTCAAGGTGAAAGTGCAATGGATTTGTCACAAGCAAGGTCTTAAGTCTTTTAGGTGCAGGATTCAGAAATCTCAGAACCTCAATATTCAACCAGATGTTAGTTTCAAGTTTAGCATAGGTAATGATAGTCCTACTTTGTCAATGTTATTGCTCTGTTAGGAGGGCTATATCTGACTTTTAATAAATACTGTGTCATCTATGACTAACTGAGCCGCCCCCTTGTTGAAGCCATAGGACTGTTGTTCATTATCTAGTTCTGGATAAGAATTCGTGCTGGAGCTTAGCTAAACAATGCTGGCTGGCTTTACCATAATGATATTCAAGCTGACATTCTAATGTACTTGGAATTTTGCATTATTCAAATGGATTTGTTCTTTTCCTGTGACCTCCAAGTTAGAGCATTCACAATTTAAGTCATCTTCTTTAGTATACCTCCTGCCACACAAAGTATTGCTAATGAGCAGTATTTATCTGAAGACAGACTTGCCAAATGTCAATTTGACCCAAATAGTTTGGATTTCTGCTGTGTTTTTCAGGAAGCCTGTGGGCCAGAGATTTCTTTAAGACTCTTAAGTGTAGATGTTTTCCTCTGCTCCATGCCTGCAGTAAAGCTGTGCACAGAGTTCCAAAGTTATTTATTTACAAGTGGAACCTGCAACAAAATGTTGCAGTGAGGAATGCTCCTTTTTAGGACTCTACCCAGCCAGCCATACCCCTTTCCACAATGTTCCATTCCATTTGCCCTCCCACCCAGATTACTGTTTCTCACCCCGACAGTTAGGCAGGATTCCATGGCAACTGAACAGGCTCAGTCCTTATAGGGTCTGTTTGGGGTGGGCTCCATCCCCTTAGACTTTTTCCTAAAGATTTTGGGTATTTCTACAAACCTTGGGGCTTCCCCAAGCTTGCTGATACCTCTGTCTTGTGCATGGATGGTGCCATTTTGCCTACAGAAGGATCTACACTTGTCTCTGCATTTTAGAAACAGAGGGAATGATTTACAGTCAGGGTCAGAAATATTGGAACAAGGATAACTGTTTGGGCAATTGGCCTCTATACACCACCACATTGAAATTGAAAGGAAACACACCCAGATGGGAGCGAAGTCAGGACTTTCAGCTGTAATTAAAGGGGTTTGACAAAAGTGGGGCACTAACCATTCCAGAAGGACAGCCAGCGGCACACACACACACATCGTTGGGGGCTCATAAGTAATGGAACAACCAACATCATTTCAAACCTAAGGATCGCCTTTAATACCTGGAGGAAAATCTAGGGATGGCAGAGAATTTCTCCCCGAAACTTCGGGGGGCCGAGTGCCAACATGTTCGGCCCCCTGAACAAGTTTCGGGGAGAAATCCTCCGCCCCCCCGCCCCCCGCACCCCCCCCCGGGACGGGACTTACCTTTGCCGAATGTCCCTCCTGGCGGCTGGTCCGGCTGGCGGTTCGGCGGGTGTTCGTGTGGGGCAGCAGCGGCAGCCGGTCTTTCGACCGGCTGCCGCCGCCGCCATTCCAATAAAAGAAAAAAAAACGCCCCCGTGATAGGCTACGTGACGATTAATTAGCCTATTTGCGTTGCCCTTATTTTCGCCGTAGTCTACGTAAATCTTTACGTAGACTACAGCGACCAAATAAGGAACGTGAATGGCAGCACCCTATGGGGGCCGCCATTAGTGTACGCGCTTTTTTTTTTTTTTTAAAGTCGCCCGTGGTAGGCTACGTGATGATTAACATAGCCTATCATGGCTGACTTTGCAGATCTAGCCGTGATAGGCTACGTTAATCGTCACGTAGCCTATCACGGGGGCGGTTTTTTTTTAAAAAAAAAAACTTTGGAGTTCGCGGCCGGGGCGAGGCGGGAAGCCTCCCCCCCGGCCTGAACTTTGCGGGGGGAGCAGCGAAGCGCCTCCCCCCCCACCACGAACAAGCTTCGACGACAGGTAAGTGACTTTCGTCCACCCCTAGGAAAATTCTTCGCAGTCAATGACTGCCTGAAGTCTGGAACCCACGGACATGACCAAATGCTGAGTTTCGTCCCTTGACATGCTTTGCAAGGCCTTTACTTTACTGCTTTCAGCTGCTGCTTGTTTGTTTGTGGGTCTTTCTGCCTTCAGTCTTGTCTTCAGTAAGTGAAAAGCATGCTCTCTTGGGTTGAGATCAGGTGACTCACTTGGCCAGTGAAGAACATCCCACTTCTTTGCCTTCAGAAACTCTTGGGTAGCTTTTGCTGTATGTTTGGGGTCATTATCTATCTGTAATATGAAGCAGCGTCCTATCAGTTTGGCAACATTCCGCTGAATCTGAGCAGAAAGTATAGCCCTATACACTTCAGAATTCATCCTGCTGCTTTTATCAGCAGTCAGGTCATCAATAAACACCAGTGACCTGGTTCCATTGGCAGCCATACATGCCCATGCCATAACACTGCCTCCACCATGTTTGACAGATGATGTGGTATGCTTTGGATCATGAGCTGTTCCTTTCCTTCTCCATACTTTTCTCTTCCCATCATTCTGGTACAAGTTAATCTTGGTTTCATCAGTCCAAAGAATCTTATTCCAGAACTGGGCACGCTTTTTTAGGTGTTTGCTGGCAAAGGCTAATCTGGCCTGTCTGTTCTTGAGCGTTACCAGTGGTTTGCACCTTGTTGTGAAGCCTCTGTATTTGCATTCATAAAGCTGTCTCTTGACTGTAGATGTTGACAATGACATGCCTACCTCTGCAAGAGCATTCCTGATCTGGCTAGATGTTGTGAAGGGGTTTCTCTTGCCCATGAGCACAATTCTGCCATCATCCACTTTAGTTGTCTTCCATGGTCTTCCAGGCCTTTTGCTGTTGCTGAGCTTGCCAGTTAAGTCTTTCTTTTTCAGGAAGTTCCAAACATCCTGTTGTGTTGGCCACTCCCAATGTTTTTGCTATCTCTCTGATGGGTTTATGTTGTTTCCTCAGCCTAATGATGGCCTCTTTCACTCGCATGGACACCCCTTTGGACCTCATGTTGGGAGTTCCAGTGAACAGCTACCAAATGCAAATGTAACACTCAGAACCACCTCCAGGCCTTTTATCTGCTTGATTGGTCATGGGGTACCCAGGAAACAGGCCACACCTGGCCATGCAGCTGCTTGTCAGCCATTCATTGCATTACTTATGAGCCACCAATGAGGGGTGTGTGTGTATGCCACTGGCTGTACTTCCTGAATGGTTAGGGCCCCACTTTTGTCAAACCTCTTGAATTACAGCTGAAAGTCCTGACTTCGCTCCCATCTGGGTGTGTGTCAGGGTGGACACTGAGCCCATAGAATCCCAGAGTAGTTCTGATTCTGAGGAAGAGGAGTTGCTCCTGGGAGAGGAGCGCGCTCCTCTTTCCCAGGGCCAACAGCTGACGGAGATTCCTCCCACTGGCATTCCTAGCTTAGATAGCAGTCCTGGGAGTAACAGTGCGCGGGAAGCAGACTTGATGGACGCGCGACGCCAATGCAGAGAGCAGCGCCAAATGGAGGGCGCGGAAAGGAGGCGTAGTGCCCGGTTGGCGCACAAACAATGGCTGCGCCCAGAGGATCCAAGGAAAAAGGGGAGGGACTCTCCCTAGCCCTTAAGTTCAGGGGTCTGCCAGTGATTCCCTTTCAAACGGGGACCAATTGTTCCAACTTAGGGCATAGGTACTCTGCTGCTCATATCTAGTTGCTAACAGTAGCGTTGTTAAGTTGTAAAAGAGGAATAAAGATTTGAAAAGAATCCCTTTGTCTGTGTCTGGACTTGGCTACTGGATTAGACTGAGAGAGGCCTCCAACCAAGGAAACCTTGACAGCTTGGTCCCCGTTCCTCTTCCCCCCCCTTCTCCTATTGCCTTATGGAGGGTGCTGGGGACCCAGCGGTGCAAGATCTAGTGCAAGAGAACCAGATGCTCCATGATCAGATGGCTCAACTAACGGCTGCCGTGCAGAATCTACAGGCTGCGGTTCAACCCCATCCACCTCCGATTCCCCTCCGCCGCAAGTGCCCGGTGTCCTTGCCAGAGAAGTTTTCTGGTGAGAAAGGACTTTTTCAGATTTTCAGGGCCCAATCAGAGCTGTACATGCATCTTAGGCCTGAGGATTTCCAGATGGAACAGGTTCATGTGGGCTTCATCATTAACCTACTGTCAGGCATGGCAGCTAGATGGGCTTCGGGGCTCCTGCTCGCTAATGACCCCCTGCTCGGGGACTATCAAGGTTTCATGACAGCCATGGCACATTTTTTCAGTGACCCCCTGCGCACGCAGATGGCTTCTCGGGAGATTTGCCGCCTCCGGCAGGGCAATGACTCAGTTTCCAGCTACACTACAACCTTTCACTTGCTGATGCAGGATTTACAGTGGAATGATGCTGCGCTAGTGGCTCAGTTTTTGGATGGTTTGAACGACGAGATCTTAGATGAGTTGGCACGCATGCCCAGCCTGCCTACTTTGGAGGAGCTCATCCAGACCTTCCTTCAGATAGATAGTTGGCTGGAGGGGCGCCAGCAGACCCGGCGGGGCGCCGGGGGCCGGGATTT
The DNA here is from genome assembly GCF_057233095.1 of Heloderma suspectum. Classification (NCBI taxonomy): domain Eukaryota; kingdom Metazoa; phylum Chordata; class Lepidosauria; order Squamata; family Helodermatidae; genus Heloderma; species Heloderma suspectum. The sequence continues at coordinate 215,676,194 of NC_139461.1, forward strand.
CCCTCCTCCCATTCCCCCATGTTTCCTGCCTCCTCCCCCACCCCCCGCTCCGGTGCTGGGGTGGAGGAGACCCCGATGCAGCTGGGAGCTACCCGAGCCTCACTGCTGCCAGAGGAGCTTGAGCGCCGGCGTGCTGAGTGCTGATGTTTTCGATGTGGAAAGCTGGGGCATTTCGCCAAGACCTGCTGAGTTAAATCCACAGCTCCACTGCCTTCTCCTCCTCGTCCCCAGGCATGACTAGACTGCCCCCCAAGCTTGTTGAGGGCCTCCAGTGTGGGATTCAGTTCCCCAACCCCCCCCACCCTCCCATCTACTGTTGCATGTTCACCTCCACTCCTCCCAGTGGGGTGGGGTGGAGGCCCTAGCTTTAATGGACTCGGGGGCTACGACCAGTCTCATGGATGAGACCTTCACCCTCTTCCACAAGATTCCTACCCTGCCCCTTCCTGCCCCCTTGGCAGTGGAGACCATTGATGGGCGTCCTCTCTCTTCGGGCGCGGTGACCCGTATTACAGTTCCGCTCACTCTGCGCGCCCAGTCCCACGTTGAGCAGATTCAGTTTCACTTAGCCAAGGTTCCCTTATACCCAATCGTGCTGGGTGTTTCCTGGCTCTCTAAGCACAACCCTCAGATTTCTTGGGGGCTTCAGCAAGTGGAGTTTGCATCTCCCTACTGCCGGGAGCATTGCCTCCTGGAGGAGGTGCCAGTCCCACCCCAGGCCTTAACCCTTTCCTCCCCCTCCTTGTCTGCTTCTGGCAGTCCTTCAGCTACCATCATCCTCCCAGAGAAGTATGCAGCTTTTCGGGATGTGTTTAACAAGAAGGAGGCTGACCAGCTTCCCCCCCACCGCCCTTTTGACTGTGCCATTAACCTCATTCTGGGGGCGACCATCCCTGCTGGCCGGCTGTATTCAATGTCGGAGCTGGAACTTCGAGCTCTGCGGGAGTTTTTGGACAAGAATCTCAAACGCGGCTTCATTCGCCTGTCTTCCTCCCCCGCCTGCGCTCCTACTTCCTCTGTGGCCAAATGATCTCGAGAGCTCCGCCCGGTGCACGATTTCAGAAATCTAAATTCGGTCTCCATCCCTGACAAGTACCCCCTCCCCCTCATATCTGAGATGCTGGAGTGCCTGGGGCGAGCCAAGATTTTCACAAAGTTGGACCTGCATAGCGCATACAATCTCATTCGCATCCGGGAGGGGGATGAGTGGAAGACCTCTTTCAGGACCAGGTACGGAGCATATGAATACGTAGTAATGCCTTTTGGGCTCACCTGCGCCTGCCCCCCCACTTTTTCGCATTTTATGAATGCCATCTTCTGGGACTATTTGGACACTTTCCTCTTTGCTTATCTCGATGATTTTCTTATATTTTCTGAGGACCCCCACGCCCATCTATGTCATGTCTCCACCATCCTCCAGCGCCTCCACGAGAACCATCCTTATGCCAAGGTGGAGAAATGTGTGTTTGACCTAACCTCTTTGGACTTTCTTGGCTACATTATTTCGCCTGACGGTATCAGGATGGATCCTGCAAAGGTCCAGGCTGTCCTCTCCTGGCAAGCTCCATCCACCAAGAAGGATTTGCAACATTTTCTGGGTTTTGCTAATTTTTACAGAAAGTTCCTGCCCAGTTTTGCTCGGCTGACTTCTCCTCTCACGGACCTCCTTAAGGGCAAGAAATCTCCCTTTCATTGGATGGCATCTGCCCAATAGGCTTTCAAGGAACTTAAGAAGCTTTTCAGTTCTGAGCCGATCCTGTTACATCCCGACCCGAGGAAGCCTTTTGTAGTGCAGACCGATGCCTCTGACTTTGCGGTGGGGGCGGTGCTCTTTCAGCCAGATCGGGAGGGCGGCGGGCTGCAAACCTGCACCTACCACTCCAGGAAGCTGACCATGTCTGAGAGGAATTATACCAATTGGGAGAAGGAACTGTTGGCCATCAAGTCCTCTTTGGAGACCTGGCGTCATCTCCTGGAGAGGGCGCAGCACCCAGTCGAAGTTAGAACCAACCATCGCAACCTCGAACATCTTCAGACTAGGGGTGTCAGAGAATTTCTCGCCGAAACTTCGGGGGGCCGAGTGCCAACGTATTCGGCCCCCCGAAGTAGTTTCGGGGAGAAATTCTCCACCCCCCCGCCCCCCCCGGATGGGACTTACCTTTCCCGAATGTCGCTCCCAGTGGCGGGTCACAGCGGCGGTTCGGCAGGGCTTCGACAGGGGCGGGGGCGGCAGCTGGTCTTTTGACCGGCTGCCGCTGCCGCCATTCCAAGAAAAGTAAAAACAAAAAAAAATGCCCCCGTGATAGGCTACGTGACGATTAACGTAGCCTATCACGGCTAGATTTGCAAAGTCAGCCGTGATAGGCTACGTAAATCGTCATGTAGCCTAACACGGGTGACTTTAAAAAAAAAAAAGCGTTTTAAAAGATTACGTAGACTACGGCGAAAATAAGGGCAACGCTATTTGTGTTGCCCTTATTTTTGCCGTAGTCTACGTAAAGATTTACGTAGACTACAGCGACCAAATAAGGAACGCGAATGGCGGCTCCCAATGGGGCCGCCATTTGCGTATGCGCTTTTTTTTTTAAAGTCAGCCGTGATAGGCTACGTGACGATTAATGTAGCCTATCACGGCTGACTTTGCAGATCTAGCCGTGATAGGCTACGTAAATTGTCACGTAGCCTATCACGGGGGCATTTTTTTTTTAACTTTTTATTTCGCAGTCGGGCGAGTCGAGGCGCCTCCTCCCTGGCCTGAATTTCGGCCGGGCGAGGCGGAAAGCCTCCCCCCCCCAGCCTAAACTTCGGGTGGAGCAGCGAAGCGCCTCCCCCCCACCGCGAAGCAAGTTGCCAGACCAGGTAAGTGACTTTCGTACACTCCTACTTCAGACAGCCCGTGCCTTAAACCAGTGGCAGATTAGGTGGTCGCTTTTTTTTTCTCGGTTCCACCTTAAGATTTGCCATGTGAAAGCCTCAGACAACCTACAAGCGGATGCTCTTTCTCGTAAGCCTGACCTCCAGCCAGGGAGTGAGGAAAATCTCCCCCCTTCTGATTCTTCCCCCCGAAGGCCTGGTGGCAGCTGCTGTGCCTCATTCTTGGGAGGAGCTCCTTCTCTCTGCACAGGCTCAGGATGCTTTTGTTTGCGCAAAGTTGGAGGAATTGGGGCTAGCCTCTGCCCCCCCCACTCTACCCCTTTCTCTTTGCGAGGTGGCCTGCTTTACCATTCTGGCTGGGTCTATGTGCCTTCTAGACCCCTCCATGAGAAGGTCCTCCATCTGTGCCACGACTCCCCCACAGCTGGGCATTTTGGCGTCGCCAAGACCCTGCATGGAGTGACGAGTGATTTTTGGTGGCCTCGTGTGTGTCAGGACGTCAAGTCCTTTGTCACCTCCTGCCCAACCTGCCAGCGGGCGAAGGCCCCCTCAGGCAAGCCCACAGGCTTGCTTCACCCCCCTGCCTACCCCCTCAGGACCTTGGAAACTGCTCTCCCTTGACTTCATCACTGACTTGCCTCGCTCACACGGTAAGACCACTATTCTGGTGGTGGTGGATTTGTTTTCTAAGATGGCCCATTTCATCCCCTGCTCTGGGTTGCCCACAGCCAGGGAGATGGCAGGGCTGTTCTTGGCGCATGTTTTCCTCCTCCATGGATGGCCCGAGGGTCTCATTTCGGATAGGGGGCCCCAATTCACTGCCCATTTCTGGAGGGACCTACTTGCATTGCTCCATGTGACGCTCCGTCTTTCCTCCACCCACCATCCACAGACGGACAGTCAGACTGAGCGCACCAATGCGACTCTGGAGCAATATCTGCACTGTTATGTCAATTACCAGCAGGATGACTGGTTTTCCTTGCTGCCTCTCGCAGAATTTGCTTATAACAATGCCTGCCATGCTTCCACCCGCCAAATTCCATTTTTTGCCAATTTTGGTTACCACCCCAAGGCTTTCCCGTCCACCCTAGCTCCCTCTTTGGTGCCAGCGGCCCATGACTTTTTAGAGGAGTTGCGAGCCATACACCACCTCTTACGGGACTCCCTCGAGCAAGCCAAGACAGCCTACAAGGCCTCTGCAGACCGGCGGCGCCAGTCGGGTCCGCCTCTGCAACCAGGGGACTGGGTTTGGTTGTCCACCCACTACCTCCCCTCTCACTCGCCCTCAAGGAAGCTCGCGCCTCGCCACATGGGGCCTTTCTAGGGGTGCACGAAAGTCACTTACCTGGTCTTGCAGCTTGCTTCGCGGTGGAGGGGAGGCGCTTCGCTGCTCCCCCCGAAGTTCAGGCTGGGGAGGAGGCTTCCCTCCTCGCCCGGCCAAAATTCAGGCTGGGGGGGAGGCTTCCCGCCTCACACGGCCGAAATTCAGGCCGGGGAGGAGGCTCCTCGCCTCGCCCGGCCGCGAAATAAAAAGTTAAAAAAAAAACGCCCCCGTGATAGGCTACGTGACGATTTACGTAGCCTATCACAGCTAGATCTGCAAAGTCAGCTTTGATAGGCTACGTTAATTGTCACGTAGCCTATCACGGGTGACTTAAAAAAAAAAAAAGCACGTACGCAAATGGCGGCCCCCATAGGGAGCCACCATTCGCGTTCCTTATTCGGTCGCTGTAGTCTACGTAAATCTTTACGTAGACTACGGTGAAAATAAGGGCAACGCAAATAGCGTTGCCCTTATTTTCGCCGTAGTCTATATAAATCTTTACGTAGACTACAGCGACCAAATAAGGAACGCGAATGGCGGCTCCGTATGGGGGCCGCCATTAGCCGTACGTGCTTTTTTTTTTTTTAAGTCACCCGTGATAGGCTACGTGACGATTAACGTAGCCTATCAAAGCTGACTTTGCAGATCTAGCTGTGATAGGCTACGTAAATCGTCACGTAGCCTATTATGGGGGCGTTTTTTTTTTTTAACTTTTCTTGGAATGGTGGCGGCGGCGGCAGCCGATCGAAAGACCGGCTGCTGCCCCCGCTCCTGTCGAAACCCTGCCGAACCGCCGCTGCGACCCGCCACCGGGAGCGACATTCGGGAAAGATAAGTCCCATCTTGGGGGGGGCAGGGGGGTGCGGAGAATTTCTCCCCGAAACTACTTCGGGGGGCCGAATACATTGGCACTTGGCCCCCCGAAGTTTCGGGGAGAAATTCTCCCCCATCCCTAGGCCTTTCCAGATTACAGCCCAGATTAACCCTGTTGCTTTTCGCCTGGCTCTCCCCCCCCTCCATGAAGATCCATCCTGTTTTTCATCAGTCCTTGCTGTCCCCCCTGGTTTCTGGCGACCCTCATCGCTCAGTCGGCTCCCCCCCGCCACCAGTGCCGGTGGAGGGGGAGGAGAAGTTTGAGGTCGCGGAGATTCTGGACTCCCTCCTTTCTCACGGCCGCTTGCAATATCTGGTGGACTGGAAGGGGTATGGGCCTGATGAGCGATCCTGGGAACCTGCAGAAAATGTGCATACTCCGTTGCTGCTGAGGCGCCTCCACCAGCTGTACCCCCACAAACCCGGGGCCCCAGGGGAGGAGCACGAGGGGGGGCCTCATGGGAGCGGGGATGATGTCAGGGTGGACACTGAGCCCATAGAATCCCAGAGTAGTTCTGATTCTGAGGAAGAGGAATCGCTCCTGGGAGAGGAGCGCGCTCATCCTTCCCAGGGCCAACAGCTGGCAGGGATTCCTCCCACCGGCATTCCTAGCTTAGATAGCAGTCCTGGGAGTGACAGAGCGCGGGAAGCAGACTTGATGGACGTGCGACGCCGACACAGAGAGCGGCACCAAATGGAGAGTGCGGAAAGGAGGCGTAGTGCCCGGTTGGCACGCAAACAACGGCTGCACCCAGAGGATCCAAGGAAAAAGGGGAGGGACTCTCCCTAGCCCTTAAGTTCAGGGGTCTGCCAGTGATTCCCTTTCAAACGGGGACCAACTGTTCCAACTTAGGGCATAGTTGGTACTCTGCTGCTCATATCTAGTTGCTAACAGTAGCGTTGTTAAGTTGTAAAGGAGGAATAAAGATTTGAAAAGAATCCCTTTGTCTGTGTCTGGACTTGGCTACTGGATTAGACTGAGAGAGGCCTCCAAGGAGCCCTTGACAGTGTGTTTCTTTTCAACTTCAATGTGGTGGTGTACAGAGGCCAACTGGCAAAACAGTTATCCTTGTTCCAATATTTATGGTCCTGTCTGTATAAAATGTTTTGAACTCACTTTTCCTTTCCAATGGAGATGCTCAAGGCAACTAATACAACACAAATAAACAAAATGCAAAATAACACTAATCCAGTCAGTAAAATAGCTAAATACATAAAATATATTTGAACACTAAAAACAATGTTTAAACAAATTATGAGAGCCAGTGCTAACAAATAACAACTTAGAAGAGCAATAGAATCAATGGCTTGTTTAAAAAGAAAGGTCTTCAAAATGCCAGTGAAACACAGAGGAAGATGATCTAACATCTTTCTCTTGGGAAGATCTGTTCAGTGCCCAGTGAAATTACATAGCCCCTTGTTCTATACTATCAATTTTGGAGTCATCAAGAAGTGAAGCCCTATGTGGATGGGGTAAGGAAAGCTATGTGTGTGTGTGTAGCGGGGGGAGAATACCAACTGCTAAGGAATGGAGAAAAGTGGCAGGAGGAAAATGTGGGGTATCAGGATCACTCTGACATACTATATGTGTTCCCTCTCTATGGTAGCCATTTGGCTAGGGCCCCCAAAATGAACAAGTATTGTTAGTACTCTGGAAAGAAAGGGAAATACGACAGAACCTATCCATGGCCATAGATCCATGATTTTTGTCTCTCCAGTTTTGCCTTCCGGCCTTAGCCATGACAAAGCAAGCATGCTTCGGCCAGTTAGCATTGCTCATGGTAAAGATTCTAACATTTCAGCTGCTGATTTATCCATCAGATCTTTGGTACACAGTGCAAAAGATCTTTCTAAAAAGCAGTCCTCTCTTATCTAACTATCAATAAAAGGGGTTTAAGGCAGAAAAATATAACATGTTTCATTTCCAAAAGTAAATGTTCCATCTTTAATCATTTACAATGATTGTTACATTTCCTAGACAGTTCAGATTTCAGGATTTTTTGTCAATTATTTTGTGCTTCTTTTATGTCACTATTTCCTATCTACAATACACATCTCACAGAGAACAATAACCTAAGCATTAACACCCTGCCTCCCATCATAGCATGCTTTAAATCAGGGTTTAAATATTTCTTTCACATTGGATTTTATTTATAAAGGAATGTTGTTACACTCTACATATAATCATAATCATAAAATTGTACACATAATTCCTGCCCAGAGAACATTAAAATCTTCTAGGTTTGTGCCTGACATTCAGCCAGTTTGATCCATGCTTGATTTACATGCTGGTTTCTTTACCCACAGAGATTTTGCCTAGTTTGATTTGTTTTACATTTTCAATTGTAAACTCAATTACTCTGTTTTGAGACATGCACTAACATTAAGACTTCTTGAATACATACTTAAGTTGTAGACTGAAGTCTTACTAGAATTACACTGGATTGTTGTCTTATGTCCACTTATCTGTAAATGGAACCTAATCATATAATTTTAAGGGGTCACAACTAGAAGTAGGTGTATTTGGCCGAATCCAGAATCCAGAACCGAATTGGGCTGTTTCAGACAGATGTGGGTGATGTCCAAATTAAAGTGGGGCTCTTTCGAAGCGAACGGAATCTGAAGAATCTGGATTCAGAAGAACAGAGAGTCATAATTTGCCTCTAAAAACTGACACGTTTCTTCCCAAGCTCTCCACATAAGGCAGGGATGATGAACTTGTGACCCTCCAGATGTTGTTCGACTGTAACTCTCAGCATCCCTTACCATTGGCTATGCTGGCTAGGGCTGATTGAAGTTGCCCTACCCCACCAGTGATATAAGGAAAACATCAGGGTGGGGAGAGAGGGGAGGGAGCAGAGGGGGTGTAGATTTGTGACTGTCAACTACAGCGTCTAGATCTCAAATAGACCAATGTTTCTGAAACATACAACCAGGTGTGGTAACACTACAATAAATTGCAAAACAACAACAACCCCTCAGTGTAGCAAGAATGCAAAGAACATAGTTATAATAAGACTGCAAACACAGAGTCTCAGATGATAATAGACAATTAGCAAATGAGGAAATACAAATGGTGTGACTTCTATCATACAGAAATAAGTAGTGTTAACAATTAATAATAATGTTGGTCAACATAAGGAAGTTGCACCTACCTCACAAATAACTGCAATTCAAAAATGTCTCTTAATGTTGACAATGCCAAATATAAGAGTAAATACACTCGTACAAGAATGAATTCAGTTCATAAGTATTACTATTAAATGAATAATAACGATAGTACGCAGTGGTATGTTATCTGATGACAACTCTGGGATTTAATGCCACTTCTGTGTTTCATCAGAAGAATGAGACATTGTTTATGAGTAAGCACTACGTAGCCAGATTGTATGCCTCTCAAACACCATGCCCAGTTCTAAAAAAACAAGACAGGGAGGCAAAGATAACTAACAAGAACCTAAAGCATATATCAATAATAATGATAACATTTACTTATGCCTTAAGCTGGTACCTGAGAATCTGGAAAGACATGGTGTACTCCAGATGTTTCAGACTTCAGCTCCCATCGCCCCAAGCTAGCAGAGCGAATAGCGGAGAATGCCCAGAGTGGAAATCCAAAACATCTGGAGAGGACCAGGTTGGGGAAGGCTGATGTGTTGTCATGATCTTTGCATTTTAGGAAACTCCCAATTTTTCTGAATTAGTATCTTCCCGATGATCCTAATCTCAGACAGATACTGCATCAGAGTTTGAAATGCAGAAAGTGGAAGAAAACTCACCCAAGGCCTTGCCTATCTTGTTCTTATCCTACCATCACTCTTAAGGCATGTGTATCTTGTTCTATGTGGTTGGAACATTTGGGAGTGGTTCTTAATGGAGTGTGCAAAGGGGTTTTGCCTCCATCTCGGCACTTCTAGGAACTGACATCAGAGATAAGGGTAGCTATTTCCAAAATGGGTACAGTTGTTTGCTTTGCTTTGCTACCCTTTTATTGAAAAACATGCTTCCCACAGCTTACTGCCAGAAGCCAATTTTCTCCATCAGTAACTCTGTCTTTCACATTTTCTGAAGAAATGGCTATCTTGCTAATCAGTGGACACACACACACACACACACACACAGACATTGGAGGAAAAAAATCCTTAGGGTCATGTATTGTTTGCCAATTAGCACAGTGACTAATTAATAACTGTTAGGGCACAATCTTGTCCATGTTTAGACAAAACAAAAAGTCATACAACTCCCAGCATTCCCCAGCCAACATGGCTGTTTGGGGAATGCTGGATGCTGTAGGACTTTTTTTCCCCTTTCTAAACATGCATAGGATTGCACCCTTAATTGCTTTGGTCAATTTAGGTCAGTTCCAAATTCTGGAAATGTAATAATGTTCTGGGGTCTCCAACCTGGTGCCCACAGGCACCAATGTTCCCAAGGACACCTCTCTTGGCTCCCTGACCCTCCTGACTTCTAAAAAAATTTTTTTTAAAATTAAAAATGCTTTTAAACTGGGAGGCTGGCATACTGCAAAATGATGTGCTAGCCTCCAGCACCATCTTTATTTCCAAGAATCCATCTGGGCCTCAGAGGCATTCTTAGAAAATACAAATGCTGGTGGTTGCAGTGCAGCGTGTCCAATGAACCAGAAAAAAGGCAAGGTGCAGGTTGGGGTGGTGATGGTAGGGAGTGTCCTGGGGGCTGGAGAGGGGTGGGGAGCAAGGAGGGGTCCTTTGCCTGTGCCCTGTGTGTGTGTTTTGCCTAGGTTTTGTGTGTGGGATCTGTGTGTGTTTGTGTCAGGGGGGTGTATGTCTTGCATGATTTGGTGTGTGTGTTTTGCCTGTATGTTTATGTTTCACTGAGCATCACCAGTTTGCCTTCTGTGAAAAAGGTATTTTATTGTGCTTTGTGACAGCAAATATGTGATTTGGCATTTGGACCCCACCTCTACCTTGTACTCAGTTTCTTGGTGACATTACTGGTCTCTGAGCCTCATTAGTTTGCCATCTGCAAAATGGATGTGGAGCAGAAACCTGTAGATTCGAAGGAGTGGTGTTGTGTTTTGATGCTCAGAGTCTACCTCTGCCTTGTACTTGGGTTCTTGGGCAAGCTACTTTTCTTTTACTTTCACCAGTTTGCTTTCTGGGAAATGAGCATCTTGTGATCCACTGCACACCATATGACAGCCGTTTTGTGAGAATGTCCATGACACTCGCTCAAAATTCCAAATGTCACCACTGACTCCAAAAGATTGGCAACCTCTGCTCTAGTTGTTTGGTGATGGGCATACACAGAAGCCAAGCAGAGAGGATCAGCTTAAGTGGGAGGGAGCAGAGGCTGCTTGAATACACAGTATCTGTAGCCTTTAGCTGAAGCACTCCTCCTCAGTCAGCTTCACAAGCAGCCTTTCTAGGCACTGCCAGATATCTGCCTTTCCTGCCCACCCCTCCTCTGACCCCACTATGAAGTCCAGAAATGACTCGGGCTTCACTTGGTCTTCGCTTCCGCCTTCCTTGATGTCTGCAGAATGAACATGGGCTTCTGGTCTGTGGTAACAAGTTATCTGTTGCCCTACATCCATCAAAGTGTCAAAATACAAACTACCCTTCTGCATTAGCTGAACTAGCAGAAACAGCAGTAATGCAATCCACCCATGTAGAACTTTAAAGCTACTACCACTGCAGGTATAAAGTGTTCTTGGCCTGTAGAAAACAGGTGCAGAGGTTGAGCTGGGGTTCAAATCTGACATGCAAAATTGTGTCCTGAAGGTGCATGCCCGTTTACAAGGTTGACACAGGGGCTGGTGAGTCAACTACAAAATGCATTCAAGGAACAATTTGTCAGACAAAGTTCCCAGTTTAATGCTGCCTTTGCTTGAATAAGTACTGCAAAGCTTTTGGCAAATATTTTGTTCATTAACTTCTTGTTGCACAACTAGTTTGCAGCCAGGTCTGTAATGCCACATGTGCAACCAAAGCCAAAACGGAAACTACGTATGCTGGAGCATCTCCATCAGAGTCAATGGGAACTATTCCACACAGACGTTGTTTGAGGACTGTGGGTCATATTCCTTTAATGTTACCAGGGCGTCAAAGATAGGCATGGGTGGGCACTTGCTGAGGGGCTCACTGACAAGAGCCCTCTGGAGTTGCTCCTCCTCTTCACCACTGCAACCTGCTTGTTCACCTGTCTCTTGCTCCTGCCCAGACAAGGGTGATGGTGAGAAGGTGGAGTGGTAGATGCCATTGCAATAGACTATACTGCAATAGACTATGCATCTTGTTAAAGCATCACAGAATATCAATGATCACAGTGAGTCAGAATGTCAATTTTTAGAACTACTTCAGACAAAAAATGCACTGAAAAGAGCACGGTGCATAGGGACTGGTTGACTCACTGCACAAAACTGAAAATGGCTGTTTCTCTTGATCAGCTCTTGCTGGAATCTGGCTCTTTCCTACAGATTGTCAGTGACAGTGAGTGCTACCCAACACTTTAAAAATGGGCAAGTTTTTCATGACAACAAGAGGGAGGGCTGTGTGTATGACTGTTCATAGTCTGATACAAAAAATAATATGGGCTATTTATCTTGAAAAGGATATTTGTAACATGAACAGGATAGATGAGCTGACACAGAGCTATAAATAAATAAATGGGTGTACAGAATGCTTCCCTGACAGTGCAGCCTGAAAACTTCATGTCTGAGGACCAGATGAAATATTTGTTCTGAATATTGAATCTGGAGAGACCTAACCAGAACAATGGCGATATACTTTATTGGCAAACAACATGGAATTGACGGATGCTCCTGCTTATTGAAAGTGGCAAGAGACAGGGAGAATTTAGTAGGGCAACAAAGATGATCAGGGGACTGGAAACAGAGCCCTATGAGGAGAGGCTGAAAGAACTGGGCATGTGTAGCCTTGAGAAGTGAAGACTGAGCGGAGATATGATAGCGCTCTTCAAGTACTGGAAAGGTTGTCTGAGAGAGGAAGGCCAGGATCTCTTCTCGATCATCCCGGAGTGCAGGACACAGAATAATGGGTTCAAGTTACAGTAAGTCAGATTCTGGCTGAACATCAGGAAAACTTCCTGAATGTTAGAGCAATACGACAATGGAACCAATTACCTAGGCAGGTGGTGGGCTTTCCCACACTGGAGGCATTCAAGATGAGGCTGGAGAGCCATCAGTCAGGGATGCTTTGACTTGGATTCCTGCACTGAGCAGGGCGTTGGACTCGATGGTCTTATACGCCCCTTCCAACCCTACTATTCTATGATTCTATGAGTACTGAAGGGTCTTCGTCTCCATGGAAGCATGGCCTGATGCTCCATAGTGTGTCTTCTTCACTACACTGCCCCTTGCTAAGCAGGGATGGATTCAATACACAGAAAAAGCTTCAATCTAAGACACTGTTTTGAAGGATGAGCAGGTACAGGCATATACTCATTACGTTTCATGCCTTTCATGCCAGTTTTTCACCATCCCTATGATTTTTGCAGGGTGGGGGCAGGGGGTTATGGTCCCTTAGTTAAAGGACCTGGAGCAGTCTGGGTCTGGTTTGTTCAGAGGAGAGCTCTCCCCAAATCTCTCAATCTTGAAATATGTACAGCTGCCTCTGAGCATGTGTTGAGCAAATATCTCCCACCCCCAGTGCACACATCTAGAATTTCCAGGTCAGAAGGTGTGTAGCTTCTTTGCAAGATCATATTAGAAATGATCCATAGCACTGTTCATTTCATTTCATTTCCCTCCATACAGTGCTCCACATTTTTTTTCTGATTCTGCCCACTCCTGCAAGTTAGTAAGTCACCCCAGGTCAGTGAAGAATTGAACTTAGGTCCCCCATTATCAAATACCAGGGTCAAAATGTAATTTAGTACTAGGGACATACTACCATCCCCCAGATCATAATGTTCAGGGTGATCTTGAGATGGTAAATGAAACTGGGGAGCATCCAAAGGAGGAGGTGTTGTAATAATGGGCGACTTCAATTACCCCCACATTGACTGGATAAATGCATGTACCAGTCACATCAAAGAGGTTACATTTCTTGAGGCCATAAACAACTCTGCCCTAGAAGAGCTGGTCATAGAACTGACCAGAGGGGAGGTGACCCTGGAATTAATCCTAACTGGTGCTGCCCAGGACCAAGTGTGAGATGTGAGCATTGATGAATCAGTTGGAAACAGTGACCACAGTGCTATCAGATTTAATATATATATTTAAGTATATTTCACAGAAGTACAACACAGTCACATTTGACTTTAAAAGTGGAAACTTTTTTAAAATGAGGGAACTGGTAAAAAGGAAGTTGAAAGGGGGAGTCAAGAGCGTTAAATCTTTTCAAAATGTTTGGGTGTTATTCAAAACCACAATAATAGAAGCTCAGCTAGAATGTATACCACAGGTTAGGACCAAGTCCAAGAGGTCACCAGCATGGTCAACAAGCAGGGTCAAGGAAGCTATCAAAGGAAAGAAGGCTTCCTTCAGAAACTGGAAGTCTTGCCCAAATGAAGAGAACAAAAAGGAAATGGTGACAAACTTGCACAAAGGAAATGCAAGCAGAAAATAAGAGATGTAAAAAAGGCATTTTGAGGACCATATTGCTACCAACATCAAGGCCAACAATAAAGAATTCTTTAAATATACTAGAAGCAGGAAACCAGCTAGTGAGGCAGTTGGATCATTAGATGAAAATGGAGTTAAAGGAGGATAAAAAGATTGTGGAGAAGCTGAATGAATTATTTTCTTCTTCTGCAGAAGATGTAGGACACCTACCTATGCCTAAATGGATTTTTTTCAGGAAGGGAATATTAGGAACTGAGGCAAATAGTGGTAACAAAAGATGATGTTCTTGGCCTTATTGATAAATTGAAAGCTAATAAATCACTGGGTCTCAATGGTATCCATTCTAGAGTTCTTAAAGAACTCAAATGTGAAATTGCTGATCTTCTAACCAAAATATGTAACACATCCCTAAGATCAGCCTCTATACCAGAAGACTGGAAAATGGCCAATTAATGCCAATTTTTAAAAAGGGAGCCTGGGGGGATCCATGAAATTACAGGCCAGTTAGCTTAATGTCTGTTCCAGGTAAATTGGTTGAAAGCATTATTAAAGATAAAATTGGTTAGCATATAGAAGGGCAAGCCCTACTGAAAAAGAATCAACATGGCTTCTATAAAGGTAAGTCCTGTCTCACTAACCTTTTAGAGTTCATTGAGAGTGTCAATAAACATGTGGACAGGTAGACATTGTTTACTTGGACTTCCAAAAGTCTTTTGACAAAGTTCTTCACCAAAGATGCCTGAGCAAACTTAGCAGTCATGGACTAAGAGGAGAGGTCCTCTTATGGATCAGTAACTGATCAAAGAACAGACTGACCAAGAAAGAGATCTTGGAGTTGTGGTGGACAGCTCAATGGAAATATTGACCCAGTGTGTGGCTGCTGTGAAAAAGGAAAATTCCAAGTTAGGCATAATTAGGAAAGGAACTGAAAATAAAACTGCCACGATCATACTCCCCTTATGCAAATCTGTGGTGTGTGACCACACTTAGAATGCTGTGTACAGCTCTGGTCACCACACCTCAAAAAGAATATCAAGATAGCTGCAATGGCAGCTTACCTGTTCAGAGAATGTCTGCCATGGTCACAAAACATTCATTTTCCAGAAGGAAAACTGGTGAGACTAAAAGAAAGCAGTTTGCCCAAGAACTTAAATACAAGGCAGAAGTCAAGTATGAGCTCCAAAACACAGTCGCACAGTTGCCACAGTTGGAAACTATGGAGTTAGGCCTTGTCTCCAGTTACTATGGGTTGGAGTTTAGACTCCACCCCCTTAGCTTGCGCTTGTGATTACTTTCATTTTCCTATTTAGTTCAGTGTTTTATGTAATATAAAGGTATTTGTATTACATAATACTCCTTTATGTAATATAAATGAAACAGAGTACTCACTTGTAGGCCCAAACAACAAGAAGCTGCTTATTGAAGAACAGGCAAACATTGAACTAAATAGGAAAAGGAAAGTAATCTAAAGCACAGGCTAAAAGGGTGGAGTCTAAACTCCAACCCATAATCACTGGAGGCAAGATTTAACTCTATAGTTTCCAATTGCTACAACCATTTTGAAGCCAAACGAAGATGACACTGGAGGGCAGCACTTTGCTATGCAGCATGCCAGCCTCCCAGATTTTTTTTTTTAAAAAAACTCTTAAGGAATGAAATAAAAAGCAGAAGGGGTAGGCAGCCTGGTGGGCACCAAGAGAGGGGTCCGTGGGCACATTGGTGGTGCCCATAGGCACCCTGTTGGAGATCCCAAACATAGAGTGTGAAGGGGACATATGCATCTTCCAATTAACTTTCACTGGAGACATGCTGGGCAGCTGAAACCACCACATGTCCCTAAATGTTTGGGGATATGTCTCCCACCCACATCGTACGTGTTTATCATGGCAAATCCTATTTGGATGTTGTTATTAGGTGGCCAGTTACACATTGCCAAAAAAGAGGGACTACATCACGAACAAGAGAACTCAGATTTGCATAAAATGTAAATATGCTAATATCTAATTTAGAATAATTACTATAATTTAAGTAGAAACACCATACGTGGCACCATATTGGGGAAGACTGTGACCAGGTGACCTGTCTGATGGTACCAGCTCAGTCTGCTGTCCAGGTGCTAAGTGCTGAAGGGCAGCTTCAAGGTCCCCCTGTTCTTCCTTCTTAGGGTTCTTTAGCTTTAAACTGGACTGGGATTGGACCGTGTTTCAAGCAGAGGACTGTCCTCTGACAGCCCTTCAAACAAAGGGCTGTCCTCCATAAAGTAAGACACATGGCCACCCTAGCTAATCTATCTGTGGTGCCATGTAAAGTAGTGCTGGGGAGCCATCTCTCCACATGCTGATTCATAATGGTTCAATTTAAAACAGATAAAGAGGCCATTCTTTGGATAGCTGAAAGCAATCTCATTTTTAATTAATCAGATATGAATCAGCAAGCCTTTTAAGCCCTGTCACATTCTGGTTGACTTCCGAATTTCCTGATGGACTAGAAACCTCCCTGAATCCTGCATCCCTCACAGCCTAGATGGGACTGTCCCTGCCAGCCATAGTTGGTGTTACTTACTGGCTTTACCTCCAGAAAGTAACATAAAATAAGTAGATTGCAGGGAGGATCCCATCCAGCTGGGAGGAGTGCACTTCTGAGGGAGGCTTCTAAGCTCTTGTTGTTCCTGACAATATCTTTGAGAGCACCTGTGGCCTAGAAGCTTTTTTAACCTTTAAAATCCCAATTTGGAGTCCTTGGCCTTCATGCAGACTCAGAAATGGGGCAAGCAAAACAAAGCAAGATTAAGATTCACCCAATCCAGTAAGTCAGGGGTGAGCAACTTGTGGCCCTCCAGATTTTTTGGCCTACAACTCCTATCAGCCCTTACCAGCACAGCCAATGGCAAGGGATTATGGGAATTGTAGGTCAAAACATTTGGAGAACCACAAGTTGTCCATCCCTGCAGTACGTGAATCAAATTCACCACTCATGTACAACAGCTCTCAGTGGGTACACTTGGGCTGGGGAAAAATGTGAAGCAATTTATCTATCTCATCTATATTTTTACCATGTTGGCCCAGATGGAGCAAACATCCCCCTTTTCTACCACCTATGAAATCATCCATGAGCTGTACATACTGGAACTGGAAGTTGATTTTAGCCATGTGAGAATCTAAACTAGCTATTTTTCAAAGAGGCAAATATCACATAATTACGTATGATAAAACAGGAGGTATCTAATTTAGAATTATTGAGGACTCATATGCACTAATAGTGTTACAACTGTTGTCAACAACAGTGGTCATAACTGTGATATTTATGTAAGAGATTTATAGGCTGCTTTTTAAGGAAGACCCTCCCAAGGCAGCATACAAAATTAAAACCATAAGACACAATAAAACAATGAAAAAATAAGAATAAAATATCAGGATTTAAAAATTAAAACCACTTAGCATCATCTACGCAATGACACCCAGTATACTAATTCAGTTATACGTAAGTCTTTAGGGCCTACTTGAAGGCCTGTAATGACAGGTCCTGGCGGATGTCAGTTGGAACAGGTCCACAAAGGAATGCATTCCAAGTCAACTTAGAGGTTAAAGACAAAGCAAACAAGGTTCATTAGTATTGCAGACACTTCCAATCATCACTGAACAGGCAGAATGTATTAGTAGAATGCTAGCTAACAGAAAGTCACAAACTGCTGAGGTAACTCAAGGAACCAGGGCTGGCATCAAGGGTCAGCATGGTCAGGCACTTGCTGAGGGCCCATGCCCCCAGGAGGGGGCCGACTGAAAAGAGCCCCCTGGCCCTGCACCTCCTCTTCACCACTGCCACCTGCCTCTTGCTCTGGCCCTGACAACGGTGGTGGTGAAAAGGAGGAACAGTAGATGCCACTGCCTACATCCGGCATTGCAAGAAACCATGATTTCTTTGCATTTCTTTTCTCAGATCAAGCATAGTGTAATTGTTTGGCTTGCAGAGCTGCATCTTTTGAGAGTCATCTCATCAATAGCCTGCACTAAAGGAAATTAATATTTAGTAACCAACAGAAGACAGACAAAACAACTGCATCTCGTCCACCCCCTTGGGAGTGCTTGCCACCTACCTGCTTCTGACTGTGCTGTTTGGCCTTTTTAGTCTTTAAAGAAAGGACTGCTTATCATCACTTCCTCCAGTCACAGTGTGAAGAGTTTTCTGTAGATTCACTTGAAGTTTGTTCCAAATCACTTTCAGGCTGTCAAACTGTTGAAGCAAACAGATGAGAATCTTTGTCTTCCAGTTGCTCTGGGCTAGTTGCTTCTTCACCATAGCAGGGAAATCCACACCCATGACTAATAGCAGGCTCACTCCCACTCAGAGCTTGCAAGGTAAAGGTTATAGAACTGGAACTGTAATAACACAACGTATCAGTACTCTTTAGCTCCAAACAATAATTGCTCTTTGAGTTTTATTGTGATTGAAAGGGAGCATAGTGCAGGAAGAAATCTGTGGAAAAAACAGCTGGTAAGGAAAGGTAAGGTAAAAACAAAGGGATGCAACAATGAAAATATTGCTAGTTGCTAACGTGTGCAATATTTTTGTCTGTTTTGTGATTTCATTCATTTTCATTATGAAAAACCTTGTTTGCTTAGTTGTTCATTCATTAAAATCACATTCATTTTCATTTTATTTGCCACTGCTTTCCATGGGAGACCCAAATGCTCTTTAGCTGCTTGTAACTTCTGTGTTTTCCATCCAATCAGCATGATGTTTTCCAGCATTTTACCAACCCCTCCAAGGAATCAAATGTGCCACATTTTAGATAGCCTGGGGGAAAGAGTTCCCTATTCTTTAGGCAATTAAAAAAGGCACATAGGGAAGCTATTAAATAATCTCTGTCTCTCTAAACTACAAACTACAAATAACTAAGGACGTTAGGGAACACAGTGTGAAATGGATTGAAAATTCTTAAAGGAACTGTTAGAGGTGACTGAGTGGAACTTTTTGCAGAAAAACAAAAATAGACCAACGGAAGAACCTGAAAATCCTCACTCTCCAATGAATGAAAAGAAACCAAAGCCACCCAGGCAAAAAACAAGCCTTCATCTCTCATTTTTGTAGACTTCCACAAGTCTCTCCCCTTGCCATTGGGATTGGAGGGTTCCAGAAACAGGGCCTATCAGAATGTTAGTCACTTTTTCTAAAATGTGTTTCAGTTGAAGATTGGCTAGCTTATGATGTCTCAGTCTCCCTTTTCCTTCTGTCTGTCTTGTAAACTCCTTGTAAACTCTGGGCAGTATCCAGCGGGGTGCAACCACCAATATAAATTATGTTGTCCTAGCGCAAACTACTCTAGCACAATATAATTGATGTTGTGGTTGTGCCCTGTTGGATACTGCCCTCTATCAGCTGTAGACAAACAATGGTTCTGAATAAGTAATCAATGAGTAATGAATGAATATACGACATTCAGAACGCATTCATGACTGCAGCATTCATCTCTTTATTAGTAGTGAATAAAAGAATCAGCCACATTGATTTCAATTGTTAATTTCTTTCTAAACAAATGCACACCCTACCAGACACTACTACGTCCTATGCTTTGTCAATACTAGCATCTCATTTTGATATTAGAGAAATATCCCCATCCTTTGTCATTTCTGTTTACTCATTTGAATTTTGTATTAATAAAGAGCCAGTGTGGTGTAGTGGCAAGAGTGTTGGACTGGGAGCTGGGAGATCTGGGTTCTAGTCCCCACTCGGCCATGGAAGCTCACTGGGTGACTTTGGGCCAGTCACACACTCTCAGCCCAACCTACCTCACAGGGTTGTTGTTGTGAGGATAAAATGGAGAGGAGGAGGAGGATAATGTAAGCCACCTTGAGTTCCTTGCAAGAGGAAAAAAGGCAGGATATAAATGCAATAATAAATAATAATAAATAAATAAATAAATAAATATTTAAACTTTGCATTATTTGCTTTTTGAGTGATATGCTATGCCATATACAAACATGTACCAGAAAGTATTTTCTAAACAAAGAGAGTGGAAATGCAATAGTAGATCTCATATCAAATATACATTCATATTCTGAATTACAAAGCATAATTTACTCAATTCATACCACTGGGATTATTTTAAACTTAAATATTTTGCCCAATTTGCAGCTAAGCTTACATAAACACAAACCTTTAATTTGATCAGCATGAAAAGTTAAATGCTGTAATCATTGCAGAAGCTTGAGGTTCGTAGCAGTCCAGCAGATGTGTAGATGGAGAGACAAGATTATGAAAGGAATCATTCACAGAAAGTGTACACAAATGTTTTATGATTATGTATCATGTAACTATTTTCTTGGTTACACCAGTTCTGACTGGTGTTTAAACAGTTATGTTTGAAAGAGAGTGATTCTTAATTTGCTCCATCAGTTGGACCACAGGGTATTTGGAATGTAGTTATATTCATTGAGAAACCAACATTGGTTTGATTCACAGAGCAGCAAATTCATTGTAGGTCTTAGCTAAGCTTGACCTACATTCCATGAGAAGCTCTCAAATCTAGCACATTTCAGAAGGTATGGTTGTATCAGCTCTCAAAAGTGGAAGTCACTTCCCTGAATTACATACAAAAGTGCAATCAATGCTGTATATAACCACTTGTAGTTTATGGTGTCTCCAATTTTTTTTAATTACAGACCCTGCTGCTATAGTATGCCAAACTAAGACCTGCAAGGTTCCATGGCAAAAGTTGATGGGTGGAAATAGAAAAGACTTTACAGTTCTGTCTTTTAGCTTTTCTTGTGAGGACCAAACTCCATGTGACATTATACACATTGGAAAAAAAATACACACAGCATTAAACATACTATAGATAGCTTCAGGTGAGGGGATCAGGACCATAGTGAATGGCAAGGGAGGGGAGCTAACCTTTTCCTCCCCTGCCATCATCTCAGTGAAAATCCCCCCCCCCTTCACCTCAGAAGAGAATCGTCCATTGGCACCAGTGGATAACCATAATTAGCCTCCTATACATTTGGACATATAGGGAAGAGCTTCTGGAGATGATTTCCAGGGAGCTTTGAATCCTCACCTTTCTCATGATAGAGATTAAATACTGACTGTTATTGGCTAACCTCCTCCTTCATCCTTGCTGCATCTTCATCATCTGTGTTTTCTCCCTTCAGTAACAGTGGTTTTGTAGGCCTTTAGGCTGTTCAAAGAACTTCACATATGTTACTTTAGGAACTAGATGTTATGATGTACATGCTGCTGCTCTCTCCCCTTCTGTAACATTTCTGTACAACTAGACATCCCAATGTATTTCCCCACCCCTATTCCATCCTTGGCTATTACTGGCAGAAACTGAGCAAAATGCATCATGACACAAGTAAATTGTTAGGGCAGAATCCAATGGGGTGCTTATGCCTCCACTGATCCTTTTACGTCACACCAATTCCATTGCGCAATCAGCCCCCACCACTTGTGCAACTGCGAATTAACACTTCCAGGGCAACCCGAAACAAGAATTTCCACTCATTTCGGGGCTTTGCCCAGGAAGCGCTAAATCTCTGCATAAGCAGTGGGTCCCGCTTGTACAACAGAATTGGTGGGACCCACCGCTTCCGGAAGGGAATCGAATGGCTGGGGTGGAAAGGAATCAGATTCTGCCCACAGAATTATAGAGTTAGGAGGGGGATCTTGTGAGTCCATCTAGTCTAACCTCCTGCTTGATGCAGGAAATCCAGAGCTAGACCATCTGCACATGGCTGCCCAGCCTCTGCTTGATGACCTCCAGTGAGGGAGATGTTGTTTTCTTTTCCAAACTCCTGATCATTTTTTTGCCCTCCTCAGGATCTGTTCCAATTTGTCTATATCAGTCTTAAAATGCAATGTTCACAATGGGACATGGTACTCCAATTGATGACTGACTAGTGTAGAATAAAGTGGAACTGTTACTTCTTGTGACTTGAAAGCTATGGTACTATTAATGCAGCCCAAAGATTGCTTTAGCCTTCTTTTGCAGCTGCATCACACTAACTCAGTAAGCCTGCATTGCTTTCAACTAATGACCATTGCAACTTTTCGATTAATAAAAGATACAAACTCTGAGAAGTTCAATTTCAGAATTAAAAACCTGAAGATCAAAACTTAGAAACAATGAAAAAAAAAAAAAGGTAAAGTTAAAGGTGTCCCCAGCCAGTCGTGTCCAACTCTAGGGGGTGGTGCTCATCTCCATTTCTAAGCTGAAGAGCCAGCGCTGTCCGAAGACGCTTCTGTGGTCATGTGGCCAGCATGACTGAACACCGAGGTGCACGGGGCGCGGTTACGTTTCCTGCCGAAGCGGTACCTATTTATCTACTTGCAATTTCTTGCTTTCGAACTGCTAGGTTGGCAGGAGCTGGGACTGAAGACAGGAGCTCACTCCATCACGTGGCACTCGGGTCTCGAACTGCTGTCCTGCCGACCTTCTGGTCTGCAGTTCAGCGTCTTAACCACTAAGCATAATAATTGAATATATGAATAGATTAATCAGATTAAGACAGGGCTGGGCAACTTGTGAGTCTCCAGATGTTTTAGCCTACAACTCTCATCAGACCTAGTCAGCATAGCCAATGGTGAGGGATGGTGGAAGTTGTAGGCCAAAAGATCTGGAGGGCCACAAGTTGCTCACCCCTGGATCATTGCAGCAATCAACTCTTTCTCCCTTGTTAATCACTTTGTCCCTTCCTCCACCTTCTGAAAGAGGATGTTTTCAGAAAGGCATGTCAGGAAGTTGTAGTAGGTGCTATGGATGGGGAATGGGGAACTAGATACGTGGCTGCTGACAGAACACCTCTTCCACCCATGCCTTAAGGTTATCCATGGAAAGTCCTTATTCTGAGGCTAAGAGGATAGCAGCAAGAGAAAGGGCTATTTCAGTGGTGGCCTCTCAGCTCTCGAATGCTCTCCCAGAGGAAGCTCACCTGGTGCCCTCACTGCTATTTTTTGGCACCAGGCTAAGACTTCTGTTCTCCAGTCCCAGCTATTTAAGCATTTCAGTATTTTAATGTTTAAGATTTTAGTCCCTGCAGGTAGATTTACTCTTGTACCTGATGGTGAGTTTAGTTTTTGCATCTGTATTATATTATGCTGTATTGGTATGTTTACTGGTTTTATGTTGTTGTTTTTATTGTGTTTTATTGTATTTATTATATTTTAAATTTTATTGTACAGTGCCAAGAGAAATTTGCATTATTAGTAATAACTAATACATTAAATAAACAAACAGATAATGCGTAAGATTTGAACTGGAGATTTCCAGATTCACACCTTAATTTCTTGGCCCCATAATGCACCAGCTCACATTTCTCCTGCTCTTGCCCACTTAGCAAAGATGATGTCACTTATTGTGTTCAATACACCATTTAGCACACATTTTAGTGCTAACCAAATGTTTCATAATGATAAATGCTAATTATAATTTATTATCCAAACATTAGTTATCCAAATGTCTTCAAATCTCCATGTTTCTTGGAGAGATTCCTCCTGCAGCATTTCCTTTGATGCATAAAACATATCAACAAAAATTCTTAACAGTCCAGCAAGATATATCTTACCCTGTTTGGGGAAACAATGACACACTTCACCATAAGCCTCCATAATACCATGTTGTCAGTTTTAAGCTTATATTGCATCCAATGGGGAAAAAGGACACAGACATGCTTGACAAAAAGGAAAACTTCTGGATCTACAGACTCAGAACTCATAGTTCATATGGCCTTAATCTGGAGGATAATTCATAAGCATTATACCAATCATACCTCTTTTTTTCCTCCTTAGGAATGTTTATCTCCCAGCATTCCAAACTGTCACACCTGGTATCCATTTAACATCACAGATACCGATGAGGGCAGAAACCAACAAGTTTGGCTTTAAATATATTTTTAAATTACTCTGTTGTTAGTCTATGAATGAGAGGGCTGTGTTTACATATGACAAGATCAGCAGGTAATTCTCTGTATACTGGGCATACCTGTAGTATTACCCATAATAATTTTATACTTTCTATATCAGCTTTCCTCCAAGAAGCTCATGGCAGCATAGTTTCTCTCACACTTCATTCTCACAACAACCCTATAGTAGGCTAGCTAGGTAAGAAGATGTGAGTGGCTCAGAATCATCCAAAGAGCTCCATAACTGAGAAGGGATTTGAACATGAGCCTCTGAGGGTTAAGCACAACATTACATCCACTACACTGCACTTGATCTCACACATTATGTGACATCCATCCTAGTATTTTTCTTGATCAGTGCGTGTACATGCTGCAGGGAGTTGCAATTAGCCAACATGCAGACATGTTAACATGTATATGTTTTGTTTTTACATGCAGTCAGAAATGTGTATGGCTATCACATGCAGGGCAGGAGAAGACTATTGTGCGGGCATACACAATATATAAATGTGTGTTCTAATTCTATGCCTGCCTAGGCATCAGTGGTGTAGTGCTAAATTTTGACGTGCAGGCGCTCATCATGACAGTCCATATAGTCAAACCCCAAAGGATAGTCCAAAAACTCAGGCAGCTGTGGGGATCCATATCAACAAACCAATTCTAGCAGTTTTCATCTCCCCTAAGAGCAGGTCTTTTGTAAAGCTAATGGGTCTTAACTGCTCATTCAAGACCAAGCTAACCCCAAATACTTTCCATTACAACAGGGATAGCCCATAACAATATACAGTTGCTGGGAAAATCTATTTTCCTCCAGCTACTGTGAGGATTGCAGCTAAAGTCAGCCAGAACAGGGAATCCTGAAGGTGTGGCAGATGACATCATCATCCCTGCTAATCAAAATGTCCCTGTGCATCAATGCTTCAAGTCCTGGCTCCACTGCAACACTACTACTCAGAGGTATGTTCCATTTATTTCAGTGGGACTTACTCCTACAGAACTGTGTACAGGATTGCAGCCTAAGTCTGTTACACTGATATGACACATTTTGGTTAAGATTAATGATGAATGCTTAGCATATCTTAAAGTATTAATTACATTCTGTTTCTCCTCTGCAGATGAGAGAACTAATGGAAATACAGAATTGGAAGAATCTAGTGCATCTTGTAGTCCCACCCTCTACCTAAAGTATCCTCATTATGCTTGGCAATATTTTTGTGAAAACATCCAAGGAAGAAGATTTCACAACTCCTAAGAAGTTTGTTCCACTGAAGATTTGCTCTTCTGGTTAAGAAGTTAATCCTGATTAACCTTAATGTATCTCTCTTTATTTTAAGTCAACTGGTTCCTGCCACTGGTGTAAAATGGTCCCCAACTTGTTTCTATGATCCTTACCTTCTTTCTACTAGTAGACGTAGGGCTAATTCACTGTCTGGGCCATTCAGAAGTTCTTCTGTATGATGCTGGCCCATATGGGGGCTAGTAAAGTTGCAAGCTTCCCGTGACATGGGTCATCCTGGGGGGAATCTTCACGACAATGGAATGAGAAGTGCGTTGGAGTATTAGCTGGATTTTCATGAAATTGGCTTTGGTTCATCAGGGATACACAAAGCAAGATAAGCTGAGTGTACTGTACCTTTAAAATCTGTTTTTCAGGGGTCACACAACACTTGAAAGGAACATACTGAGTGGGGTGGGGGAGAAGAACTGAACATCATCAAACTGGCAGGGACTGCTCAACCAATGAGAAAGGCTGGTTTCCCAGCCCATGTCCAGACTGGACATTATTTTGTCCAGGCCCTTCTACATTATTTTGAATGGAGAGCAACTAATTTTTGCCCATGTGTGGAGCTTTCCCTGAAGAAGCCAAAATCCTGCTTCTTGAGTGCAGCATCGGAAGGGTCCCCCTGAGAGCATCCCACCCCAATTTTGCCCATTCCAGCAATCTACCGCAGAATTATTGCTGCCACCCCATTTCCCCATGTGCGCACTTTTGCCCTGAGAAGCCAAAATCCCTGGTTCTCAAGTGTAGCATCTGAAGGCTCCCCCTGAGAACACTCCTCACATTTTGCCCCATTCCAGCAAACTGTTGCAGAGCTATTGCTTACACAAACACCACACACCTTTCTCCTTCTCTGGGCACTTTCTCCCTGCTTGCAATGACAGGCCCTGGAGATCTTGCCAGATCAGAGAAGCAACTTTACATAACATCAAAGAAGCGACTTCACAAAATATTGGACATGTGATTTAACCCAACCATGGAGAAGTGAACTAATGCAAACATCAGAGAAGTGCATCATCACATGAGCCAATTACTGGTGAAATGGGTGTGTAGGAGATTCTGAAGGCTGGAAAGATTCAGTGAGGTCACGGCCAAGTGAAAGACACCCCTGGGCAGGGCTATCATGAAGTAAATGTGGAGGATGGGGGCACACAGCACCAGAAGCACAGAGAACCAGAATGAAAGAAATCAAACGGAATAAAAGTAGTCTCAGAAAATCTGGCTTTTCCACTGGAAATCTCCAGGAAGACTGCAGATTGGCCACAATGTCATCTGATGCCAACGACTTTGAAATGCTCCCCATTCACAGCAAATCCCCCATGAGGACAGCCCGTTGGCTTGGGTGGAGAGTCTTTATGCCTGGAGAATGTTGCTTTGCCTGGATGATGGAGAGGCTCTCCATCCAGTCAGATCCAGTCCATTTGGTGAGCCGCTTACAAATATTAAAACCCCTGTGCTGTGCCTCTGCTGTGCAGAAGCATTTTTCAAAGTAGCCTCAATATCTGAGCTGTAATATTTCAATCAGTACTAATATTTGTGCCTTTCATATGATGTGCACAATTTTTTCTATTTCAGAGAAAGCCTTAGAGTAGATAAACAAAATGGTAGTCTTACACTACAAGATGCACAGTTACTAGGAACTAATCTTATAAGCATTCATGTTAAGGAACTGGAGAGTATTCCATGCAGACCATGAATTGCAATATGCATTGATCTGCTTGCTATTTTATCTGTTGTGTTAAACAACTTGGGTAGCCATGGGAATGTGTTAGAATTCAATCTGGTGGTGGTGGTTGTTTTTAATAAATGCCACTTTTGATTACTCCATTTGTCCTTTACTACTAGGAAAGAAACTCTGTTTTACTTCTACCCAAGTAGCTCGTTATCTGTTGGATGAAATGTCAAACCATAGGCTTTTATAAAGATCCAATTCTAGCCTCTTGAAGGGAAGAGGCTGACTCCCTAGAACAGCCTTTGCTTATGTTTTTTGGGCAAAGAAACTCACATGTTTTCTGTTTATTTATCTAAAATAGGAAGGCACGTTTTGGGCATCCCAATGTTTCAATCATTCTGGAGCAAGACAGAGGTGCTGATAACCCATCCAGACACCATCTAGCCCTTTGTCTTCAACTCTTACTTGACAACCCACTATTAAAACATGGTATCAGCAAATCTCCACACGCCCTTCCCCCCAAAAGTCACAGGAATGACAAGGCACATCGACATCTGCTTTACACAGTAGATGTAAACTGTCATATATCCATGGAATATATGGCCATTTTTATTCCAGCTGCCTTAACACTCTATGTTTTAGCTACATCAATCATAGCTAATCTCATTGAAAAGATTTTGCTAAATCTAAAATAATCATATATGACACAACTGGATGCGCCCTTTGTTAAATCACTATCAAAATGTCCATTGAACCATGGAACATAGGAACTTGTTGCCCTCCAGATGTTTGGAACTACAACTCCCCCCAGCACCAGTCAGCATGGACAATGATCAGAAATGCTGGGAGATGTAGTCCAAAACATCTGGAGGGCAACAGGTTGGGGGAGGCTGGCCTACTCTGTCTGGCACCAACTTTCCAGGATCTCAGACAGACTTTCCCACCAACTGTTAATTGATCCTTTTATCTGGAGATGCTAGGCTTTGAACTTGGGACCATCTGCATGGGAAGCTGTACCATGTAGCTACAGTCTGTCCTCTACAGTTCCAATTGCTATCAGTTAGAGTAAGAGGTTGCTTCCAGAACAGAATGTCTGCATGCTATTAATCTCAGTTACACAGCAACGGAAGGTTTGCATGGACTAGCAGCCATGTTCCACCAAAGGATATGCATTGCATTTGAATCTGGGAGCAAACCTTGCAGTTAAACATATTGTGTTGTATAAGGTGTAGTGCCCAACTGGGCCTGGGGAAAAGCACCCTGATTAAATGTGGGGACATTTCCTATCTGATCAGATGGTATGAAGCAATTACATGGGCTGGGAGTACAGCCTTGTGAGGGCTGGCCTATGAGAAGGTGGAGATAAGCACTACTCTAGACAGTACTGAGCAGAACTGAGAGGAGATGGAATAGCCTGGGGAAAGTATACCATTAATCATCATGATTTACTTAATTTCAAGTCTGGAACTTGCCAGCCTGTAAAGGATGTTCTAGATAAGTTACTAGACCTCACTGAGGATAATTTTTCTCCTCCTGTCCTTATTCCCTTACGAAAAAAAGTCAGTCACCACTGCTCCTTTTCCCTGCTGCTAGGAGGCATTGGTGAGCAATCTGGTGCTTCTCCCAAAATTGAATCCAAATTTTCCTGTCGATGCTCAAAATGTCTTAAGAAGTTTTTCAAATATCCAAAGGGAGCACTCAGAGTGCCTGGTTGATGCCAGATCTGTGCTGCCTGATACTCCTTCCCTATCTGGAGACAATGGGAATCACCCATCAGGACTCAACTCCTGCTGGAAACTATACTCTCTGAGTGACTTTTCCTGCATGGAGGGTTGGGGCTCATCAGGCCTCTCATTGTCTGGAAATAATTCCCTGAGCTTCCTTTCCTGATGCGGGAGGCAGACAGGCCTCACCTGTCGTCCTCAGAGCTTTCCCCCCACCCCTTCTCTGAAATCATTTGTGTGTGTGTCTTTGCGTGGGGTGTTGAAGAGAAAGGGCTAACAGGGAACAAAATGCAGGAGTGTAAGCAGAATTGGCTGGGTCCACCTTGATTCCGCTTGAAGCAATTCAAGCAGGGATGCTCACATTGTCAAATGCTCACCTCAACCCTAGTTCTCTCCACTAGAGGTATGAGAGGGAGAGGCTGGTCATGTCCCTGTAGGACAGGGATAGGAAACTTTTTGGGGCTGCAGGCACATCTGGCAATTTGATAAACTGTGCTGGGCACCACCACAAAATGGTTGCCATGGGAGGTGTGGTGAAGGACAAGTAACCTGCCCAAAAGACTCGGTACAAGGCAGAGGTGGGGTCTGAGCCCCAACACGATAAATCAGGGTGGGCAGAAAGTACATCTCCAGATTTTTGCACTTCAGCTCCCAGCATTCCTGACGATTGGCCATGCTGGAAGAGGCTTCTGGGAGTTGAAGTCTGAAAATCTAGAGATCTACCTTCTGCCCACCCCTGCACTAAAGAACTCATTTGAACCCATGCTTTTCAGCACCACCATAAACCTATTTCACCTCAGTCCCAGCTGCCAGTAAAAAAAAAGTGTTAAAAGTGGGAGGGCTAGGGCACCTTGGTGGGTGCCAAGACAGGTGTCCAGGGGGTGCCTTGGTGCTGTGGGCAGCACATTGCCTACCCCTGCTCTAGGAATTGCAAGTGCTCCTTAAGTCCACCAAACAGCTCTTTGGCATTCCCCTTGCCTTTCTCACTCAACACCACAAGTCTTGAATTACTAATATGAGACAAAACATCCAACCATGGTAGGACATACAGGGAAGCCATATGGTAAAGACCTCATTTTTGCCCCGTGTAAAATGTGTGATGGGGGTGTGGCAAATGTACACACCATATTTGTAATAACCCAAATGACCAAGCAGCTGTGTGGTAGAAAACCCTACCATGGTGGTCACCTGAGTTTACTCTCCAAAATAACCTAAATACTGCCAGACATTTTTGTTTTTGTTTTTGTTTGTTTTTGTTGTTTTTCTTTTGAACAGGAAATGCATTTGGGTACACATTTTTTTAAAGCATACACCCAAACTTGTACTCCCCCCCCAACTTAAATGTGAAAATGCGGGGGCGGGGTTTAATGTGCATTTTTAAAGTGTGCATTTTCCCAATGAACACATTTTGTCAATGCGATTACAAACTTGGGAATATGCGAGCTTGGTCAGTGAAATGTGCTCATGTTTTGGGGGTGTGAAATGAAATTCTCGACCATTCTTAGGAAAGGCCCAATATAGATATGATGCCAAGATTAGCACAACTGGTCTCCTGTTCTTGCATGGAGGAGCATGATCAGTTTTGTAGGCTGTGAAATGGCATTGCATTGGTGGTGAGGGAGACTGCAGATCTGACCAGAGCTGCAGCAACATCTGTCTGTGTTTAACCCATTCCCTCCCTGCCATTTTTCTGGTCAAAATTCCCTCCCTTCTGCTTTCCCATCCACTGCCAAGTGGGAAAGAAGCTGGGGCTGTTTTGACTGTTTTCATTGGCAGAAAGGAAATGGGATAAGCGACCCTCCCCTGTCATTGCTCCAATTTAGATTTGCACCCCCCTGCATTGCTGCTTTTTGTTTTTAAAAGCAGGCAGGATACTGATCATGTACCTCCTGGGATCTCTTCTTGTTTGGCCCTTGGCGTATGTTATGACATTCATGTTGCAGACTGTTCTCAGAGTGCATGATTCACACATTTCACTAGGACTTGAGTCAGAGAACCATCTTAAAAAGATAACAAACAAAAACATGTTGGACAACAGTGTATAAGTAATTTACACAATTTTTGTTCTTCACTGATTCAATGCATGTGAAATAAGCATGAGTATGTGAACAGACACCCACTTGCTTAATTTATGAAGGTATTCTGAGCTCTTCACTTGGACATCTTGTGAGAGGGAGGGAGGGAGATTAACTTCTGCATTTTCCCTTCCTGAAAGGTTGCCTTAAAATATATAAACTGTTCATAAGGAGGAGAAGAAAGGACTTTTATTGCATAATAATGTCTCCCCTAAATTTGTGTGCATACGTTAAAAGCACTGTGAAGCCTCAATAGGTTTTTGATTTGTTATTTTTATGAACAAGCTTGGGTACATTATCTCCTAAGACAATCTACCAGCTGTTAAATGTTTGCTTTTACGATTCAGAGAGCTTCAGCTGTAGAATGCAGAGACATTTAGTGGCTGTGTGTGTGTGAGTGGCAATTGCTAGTCAAAATCAAAACCCAAGGCATTTGGTTTCTTGAGACTATGAGCTTAGATGCCAAGAGTGTAAATCACTAATTCTTGCTTAAGAAGTATTACATGAACCCAATGGAGCATGGGTACAAGGCAGAGGATGGAGCAGTGCTTATCTAGGGAAATCTCAAAACCCATATTAGTGTCGTACTAATATTAAGCCAACCAAAAGATCACAAAAAATGTGCAAGCTTTTGAAATCTCCAGATCAATTCATCAGGCAAGATGTTATACAAAGGAAGTAGGGAGGGGGGAAATACGGAAAGGGAAAAAAATCTGACTAGTGGGAAGGAAAGTCTCCAAATATTTAAATAAGGCTCCGCACAGCCCTCCTTTCCCATTCCATCTTGGAAATCTGAACATGCAGACAGTGACTTCACTGTCTAGTCCAGCGGGGGAAAACCTCTTTCAGCATAAGGACCAAATTCCATTTTGGAGAAGCTCTTGGGGTGGTGGGCAGAGCTAAAGGCAAACAGGGTGGCTCCAAAAATAGAAAAAATGCTGGTATATATTAGGTTAAAGCTCTTACTGCCAGTAACTAAGCCTTAGGAGAGGCATGTCACCCTTTTAGAAAGGGAAACACTACACAAAGCCCATGAAACCACAAAACAATCAGTGGTTAAGGGAAATGGGGTGTGGCTAGGAGTAGGGAGCAAGGCCATCTACAGAACCTCAGTGGATCAGATTGGCACCCCTTGTGGGCCGAATTTAGGGATGTCAGAGAATTCCGCCACGGATCTCGGTGAGGCCGAATGCCAGTGCATTCAGCCCCCTGAACTCCGTGGCGGACAGCCTGCCACCCCCTGTCCCCCCGCGGATCTCCCCTGGGACGAGACTTACCTGGGGCGGATCTTCCGAGCGGCGGCGGTGGCGGCTCCGGCGGCAGCTTCGGCGGCAGCAGTGGCTAGTCTTCTGACTGGCTGCCGCCACTGCCATTTGCAGTCTTGTAAAAAAAAACAAAAAACAAACCCGACGTGATAGGCTAAGTAAAGATTTACATAGCCTATCATGGCTGGGTTTAAAAACAAAAAAACAAAAAACCGCGTACGCAAATGGCGGCGGCTATGGCCGCCGCCATTTGCGTTCCTCATTTTTGGCCATCTTAGTCTACGTAAATATTTACGTAGACTATGACGGCGAAAATAAAGGGGAATGCAAATAGTGTAGCAGGCACTATTTGCGTCCCTTTTTGATTAGCCGTTTTAGCCTACGTAAATATTTACGTAGGCTATAACAGTGAATCAAAAAAGGACGCAAATAGCGCCCGCTACACTATTTGTGTTCCCCTTTATTTTCACCGTCATAGTCTACGTAAATATTTACGTAGATTAAGATGGCCAAAAAGAAGGAATGCAAATGGCGGCGGCCGTAGCCGCCGCCGTTTGCGTATGCAGGGTTTTTTTTTCTATTTCCCCAGAGCCTTCTGCGGCTGGAAATCCAGCTGCGGACGGCTCTGGCCTGGCTGGGCCTGGCTGGCTGCTCCACAGAGCTGCCACAGAGCACAGCTGGCTGTGGAGGATTCCGGGGGGGAGGAACGGATCACCTCCCCTCATCGAGGATTCCGGGGGAGGGACGGAAACCTCCCCCCCCACCATCAACATAGTCCGTGGAAAGGTAAGTGACTTTTGTAAATCCCTAGCCGAATTTGGCCCCTGGTCCTGAGGTTCTCTGCACCCCTAATCTAGTCAGATTTCCTCCTATTCCCTACCCCAACCTACTTTTTATCTTGCCTGATGAAGAGATCTGGAGATCTCAAAAGCGTGCACATTTTTTGTGATCTTTTGGTTGACCTTAATAAAGGTATTACATTAACATAGGTTCTGGGTTTTACTTATGGTCAATATGGTCACCTTTGCTTTTTGTGAGACTAGGGAAATTTGTTCCCCTGATCTAGGCACCTTAAGGGAAAAGGTGAGAAGAGGAAACAATAGGCATATAGGGTCCCAGTATGTGGTCTAAAGGCACATGAGGCAGCTACCTTGGTGAAGCTAAGCAGGTCTGGGTCTGGTCAGTGCTTGGAGGGGAGCCACCCATGTAGCCACCTTGAGTTCCATGATGGAAGAAAGGTGGGAGATGATGATGATGATGACGACGACAGCTTAGACAAAGGAGATAGCTGGCATAGATCAATGCTTTGAAAATGTGCAGGACGACATGAAGTGAATAGCTGCCCTTGGAGCTGGTATGGGAAGAAGCATACATTGGGATTAAAGTAAAGGTCAACTTCTTTGTCTGGGGCAAGGAAAGCAACCATGGTCAGAGAGCTCCTTCAACATGTCCTTCAAAGTGAAGGTTATACTCACCCAAACCAAAGGCCTGCTAATGGCTGGTCTTTGGTGATACAAGCAGAATATTTCTTTGCTAGCAATGCCTGTTTGGTGGGTATCAGGCATCTGCTGCAGGGCTCTGGGAAGCTTGAAGAGTATAAGAAGAGCCCTGCTGGATCAGCCCAAACACCCATCTAGTGCAGCATCCTGTTTCCAACAGTGACCAACCAGATGTCTATAGGAAGCCCACTTGCAGGATAGGAGGACACTAGCACCCTCCTGGGATTGTTCTCCATTATGCTGCCTCTGATCCTGGAGGTAGCACACAGCCATCACGGCTAGTAACTATTGATCGTTTCACCCTACGTGAATTTGCCCAATGCCATTTTAAAGACCCTTAAGTTGGCGTCTGCCACTACCTCTTGCAGCAGTGAATTTCATAGTATAACTATGCGCTGTGTGAAGGAGTACTGCCTTTTATCTGTCCTGGCTCTTTCAGCAGTTGACTTTACTGGATGAGTCCAGGCTCTAGTGTTACAAAAGAGGGGGGAAAGCATATCTCAATCTTTGTGTGGTCCTTCTGTGAGCATGTGTGTCTCCTGGACAGTTCTAGATGGAGGAACGTTATCCATATTGGCTGCTTCGCATTCTCCTGTTTTGCATCAGTTACATTCATTTTGGTTCTCTAAAAAGGTAATATCATTTCAGTTAGGTAGCCTTTTCACATTAACTATAGAAAGTTGTTGAAGAATATGGTCAAAGAATCAATCTGCTTCTTTCAAGGAACAAAGTATACTATCTAATCCTGGCATTTGTAGTTCTTTCTAAATACCCTCTATGTTTGTGAGGTAATTCTGCAGTACACACAGTACTGTATTCTTTAGTTGCCATGGCAAAATTTCATTTTTTCCCTTCCCTTCAGTTACAGCGTGAGTTGTTTCTAAAAACTCACATTAATTGTTGCTACACATTGTAAGAAGCTACATAATTTCTCCAAAGATAAGGTTCTCTCAACCTGCAATAAACTTAATTCTTTTGCAACCAAGCCCAGAAATAAAGAGGTGAGAGTCAGTTGCTGAGTGACAACATTAATTAATTTTACAAAGGGTGATCTACATATTCAAATATTCAACTTGCTAACTAATTAACACCCTCCCCTCAATACAGGCCCCTAACAGGCTGAGGGAAGGACAAATGCACCTTCCTCATCAAACCTCTTTTGGGGGAGCTTCCCTTATTTAAACCAAAGGCTAGCCTATCTGATAGCTAGCCATGGCCTTTCATTGCCCTCACATTTAGGTGCCAAGGAAGGTATGCCTCCATCAGCCCAGCACAGGCCCGATAGCTTTCTGTACATGAATCAGGCCTAAGTGAAGCTCCTGTCCTGCTCCCCTATAGCCATAAAGACTTAAGGGGGCATGGGTAAGGAATCCTCCTCTCACCCCAAAAGGATGCCCTGAGGTGATGCACAGAAGAGGGTGGAACAGGACGAATGGCCATTCTCAGCCTGCCCAAGATTCGGCACCGCACTTCCCAAATAACTGTCCAAGCACCGCCCTTAAGAAGCCTCACTCCAAAGCCAGCATGCTGTAGGCAGAACTGCCCCCTGCTGACCAGCTGATGGTCCATCCAGGCCATTGTATTGGCCCCAGGAGCGTAGCTAAGTCACCTGTAGTGTTAGAGGGGCCTAGAGATCCATAATGCCTTGCTTAAGTTCATTATTAGTGCAATAATAGTTGCTAGTAAGCCTCTGAGCATGTGAAGATGAGTCAAAGGGCTGATAGCATGGCCTAGCACACTCCATACTAATGAGTGAATCAAGCACTCTGCCGGGGAAGTGATGTTTGTTTGTCTTAAAGCTGCATGTGGTTCTGCTGAGAACCAAACACTATTAGTCCATGCTGGGAATGAACGCTACGGGGCATTTGTTGCTGTTATGCTGCCTCATTGCTAACAAGTATGGTATAAAACCCATTATACCCCATGGCTCTGGGTTCAGAGAAGCTATCTGATCCAACAACTGGGTACGCCTGTGTGCTGTAAGTTACTCAATAAAGTACTCCTTGTAAGTAAAGCTGGGTCTGCTTTATCACTATCTTGGCACCTCTAAATTAAGAGGTCGAAACCCACGGCCAGGGCAACACAGCCATCTAGGTAAAACATTCCTACGCCACTCACCTCAGGAACAAGATGGGACTCTGTCCTGTTCTGCTCCCTTCTGCAAACAACCCTTCTCTCTCTCTCCTCTGCGGGCCAGGATCAAAAGCGAGCTGGGAGAAGGAAAGGTGGTGGCATTAGCAAGGCTTTATCATAGCAACGGTTTGTTTTAAGCAGCCAATGGTTTTTAGAACAGCTGAGGAGATTGTTAGGCTACCTGAATATAGGGATGTCGGAGAATTTCTCCACGAATCTCCAGGAGGCCAAATGCCAACACATTCGGCCCCCCGAAATTGGTGGGGAAATTCTCCGACACCCCCCCACCCCCCCAGGATGGGACTTACCTCGCACGAATGTCTCGCGTGGCGGCGGGTCCCGGCGGTGGTTCGGCGGCGTTTCAGCGGCGGTGGCAGCGGCGGCTGGTCTTTGGACCGGCTGCTGCTGCCACCATTTCCAAGTAAAGTGTAAAAAAACAAAACGTGATAGGCTACGTAAAGATTTACGTAGCCTATCACGGCTAGGGGTGCACGAAAGCCACTTACCTGGTCTCGCAGCTTTTCGCGGTGGGGGGGAGGCGCTTCGCTGCTCTCCCCCCGAAGTTCAGGCCGGGGGGGAGGCTTCCCGCCTCGCCCGGCCGAAATTCAAGCCGGGGAGGAGGCGTCTTGCCTCGCCTGGCCGCGAAATAAAAAGTAAAAAAAAAAAACACCCCTGTGATAGGCTACGTGACGATTAACGTAGCCTATCACGGCTAGATCTGCAAAGTCAGCCGTGATAGGCTACGTAAATCGTCACGTAGCCTATCACGGGTGACTTAAAAAAAAAAAAAAGCATGTACGCAAATGGCGGCCCCCATAGGGAGCCGCCATTCGCATTCCTTATTTGGTCGCTGTAGTCTACGTAAAGATTTACGTAGACTACGGCGAAAATAAGGGCAACGCTAATTGCCCTCCCCCCCCCGAAAACAGCTGCGGTACCAGGTAAGGGACTTTCGTCCATCCCTACCTGAATACAGCACTGAGTGCGCAAATATCACACCCAGGAGGCTACTAGTCAGCCAACCTATTCAGGCGCCTTTTAACTAGGGATGTCAGAGAATTCCGCCACGGATCTTGGTGAGGCTGAATGCCAGTGCATTTGGCCCCTCAAAATCCATGGCGGAACGGCTGCCCCCCCTGCCCCCCGCGGATCCTCCCCAGGACGAGACTTACCTGGGGCGGATGTTCCGGACGACGGCGGCGGCTCCAGCGGTGGCTTTGTCATTGTCGTCGTTGGCTGGTCTTCCGACCGGCTGCCGCCGCTGCCATTTGCAGTCTCATCTTTTTTTTTTTTTTTTTACATCAGTGATAGGCTACGTAAAGACTTACTCAGGGTATCATGGCTGGGTTAAAACAACAACAACACGTGTATGCAAATGGCGGTGGCTACGGCCGCCGCCATTTGTGTTCCTTATTTTTTGCCGTCTTAGTCTATGTAAATATTTATGTAGACTAAGACAAAGACAAGAAAGGGGAATGCAAATAGCACCCAGTATGCTATTTGTGTTCCCCTTTCTTTTCATCGTCTTAGTCTACGTAAATATTTACGTAGACTAAGACGGTGAAAAATAAAGAACGCAAATGGCGGTGGCCGTAGCCGCTGCCATTTGCGTACGCATTTTTTGTTTTTGTTTTTACCCAGAAATCTGGCTGCAGATGGCCCTGGCCTGGGCCTGGCCAGCTGCTCCACGGAGCTGTTGCGGAGCACAGCTGGCCGTCGAGGATTCCGGGGGGGAGGACCAGATCGCCTCCCCCCCCGTCGAGGATTCCGGGGGGAGGGACGAAACACCTCCCCCCCCATCATGAACAGAATCCGCAAAAAGGTAAGTGACTTTCATACATCCCTACTTAACCCAGGCCCCAGTGAC
This sequence comes from Heloderma suspectum, assembly GCF_057233095.1. NCBI lineage: Eukaryota > Metazoa > Chordata > Lepidosauria > Squamata > Helodermatidae > Heloderma > Heloderma suspectum. The sequence goes on from NC_139461.1 coordinate 215,713,241, forward strand.
AGAATGATCCCTAATCATGTGTGGAGGGGTTGCAGCCCTGACATGTTGCAATATAGGCATAGCCCTTCCAGTAATGCCTTTCCCCTTGAAAGTACCCCAGCAATGGCTCCCCCTACCATGGATATCTCAGACTGGCTATCATGAGGACCAACTAAAGCCCAGGCAGCTGCATGGTCTGAGGGGACAGGGACCTTCCATTGTCATTGCCATGCCAAGACTTTATGCAACTGAATGCCTCTCACACAGCCATGACACTGTGTGGCAGTGCCATGGCCATAGCTCAGTGGCAGAGCACATGATCTGCATGCAAAAGGTCCCAGGTTCAATCCACAGCATCTCCATGCAGTGTTGGGAAAGAATCCTGTCTGAGTGAGACCTTGGAGAGCCATTGCTAGTCAGCAGAGATAGTACTGAGCTAGATGGCCCAATGGTCTGATCTGGTATAAAGTTTTGTCTGCAGGCAGCACTGCATACAGAGTCCTTTTCAATGTAGAGAGCCTACATGCCCTGCCCTTTGTGTGCTATGGCAAAGCTGGAGCATGTCCAAAGTTTCTAGTCCTCTTGGTTGTGGAGCAAATAATGTAAGCAACTTCTACTAAGGAATCAGAAAGCAGAAAGAGTGGGTGAAGTTTTGAGTGGTCAAAGAGTGAATCTTCACACTTCCGCAAATCTTCATGTTTTTGCTCACATTCTGTTCTGCCACTATCCACCTACAGAATATATCTTAATAGCATAGACTCTCCTGGACAGAGGTAGCCTGGCCACAATTATCCATGCTCTGGTAACATCCCATTTAGATGTATGTGTGACTGCCCTTGAAAACTGTTTGGCAGCTTCAGTTGATGCTAAATATGCAGTTAGATTACTAACTGGGACTGGTTGTTCAGCTCATATCTCTCAGGTCTTGAAGCAAATGCATTGGTTTCTGCACATCATTCAAAGATTCAAGTTGGTTTTGATCTTTTAATATCCTGTAGAGCTAATGACCGGTGTACCTCAAGGACAGCTTACTCCTACCTGAACATGCCCAGACCCTGAGATCATCGTTAGAGGCCCTTCTTCAGGTACTGCTACCACCTGGTAGTAAACAAAGATAGGGCCTTTTCAGTGGTGGCCACCCCATCTTTTTATTTGTCCTGGGTTTTTAGATGTTTTGGTATTGTTTTAGCTTACTGGTGTTCTGTTGTGTTTTATTACTTTTATGATATTGTTGGCATAAATCATTGGTTTTTAATTGTTAGATTGTGGGTAGGACCTTTTTCATTTTCATTTTTGCACAGTGCCTAGTGGATTTAGTATAAATCATAAAAGTAATAATTTGTAATTAGCCTCACATTTGGTAATTAACTCAATTAGATAGCTAGCTAACTACATGCAAATTACACAAGTTATTTCAATAGGATATTGTAATCAGAATCCAGGAGTTGGTAGAGTAGAATCAGAGAATGTGCAATCACAACTGGGTTTTATATGTGAATCCATTTCTTTCCACTATGAAACATCCCAACAGTGCTCATGTGGTGACTGGGTGTTGAGTGCTGTGTCTTGTGGAAGAATGGCTTGAAGAACTGCGACTTTAGTTACTACTCACTATTGATACAATTCTTCATTATCTTAAATTATCTAATAGTAGGTGTTTAAAAGCACTTGCTTTCACACTGCTTGATGTGGATTATTGTCACAGCAACTGTGGTCCAAGTCAGAAAAATCTTTTTCAGTACCATGGAGACCATAAAAACACACAAATGCTATAGAAGCCTATTCAAAGTAGGGAAGAAAAAAACCTCTTTTGGACAGGTATTTAGGGTGGAATCTTATGCATGTTTAGACAGAAAGAAGTCCTGCAACTCCCAGCATTTTTCAGCTGGAGTATGCTGGGAGTTGTAGGACTTTTTCTGTCTAAACATGCATAGAATTGCACTCTTAATTGTTTTTATGATACATGAGCCAAATAATTTAAAAGCATTGGAAGAAAACACACCCACCCACATGCACACACACACATACATTTCCACAAACAACAGAAAGCCCCACAGATTGGGTCACTCAGAGATCTGTGAATGTGATATTGGTAGGGATGTATGAAAGTCACTTACCTTTTCGAAGGGTGACATTCGCAGTGCGGGGAGGCGCTCCGTCCCTCCCCCTGAAATTCTCTCCGTCTGGCTCCGCTCCACAGAAATTCCACGGAGCCGCCAGCTGGGGTCGCCCACAGCCGGACATCTGGCTGCTGGGCAGCCTGCAGGGACGCAAATGGCAGCCGCTGTAGCTGCCGCCATTGGTGTCCCTGTATTTTGCCATGGTAGGCTGCGTAAATACTTACGTAGCCTATCACGGCTAATGCAGGGACGCCATTTGCATCCCTGCGGAAGCCGTGACAGGCTACGTAAGTATTTACGTAGCCTATCACGGCTACATGGAAGAAGCGAATGGCGGCCACAGACGCGGCCACCATTCGCAATCGCAAGTCAGCGCGGATGGCAGCAGGTAGGTGCTCCATTCTGGGCCCATTTCGCAGGGGGGGCTTCGCTATGCCATGGATTTCGGGGGGCCTAATGCACTGGTATTCGGCCTCACTGAGATCCGTGGCAGAATTCTCTGACATCCTTAGATATTGGTGCCAAGGAATTAGACATTTTTTAAGACCTGCAGCTGGGTGGCCCCCATCCCTGGACCATAAAAATAAAGGCTAATTGCTAGCTCTTACAGCTACATCTTTCAGTTCAACCTTAACAATCATATTCAGAATAATACAATTTGCTGAGATCACCAACTATTTATCCCAAAAGGTTCAACTCACAAGCCTTTAATATGGAGCATCAAAGCAAGCACTACATTTGTAGCTATTTCCATGATGCATTTATAGATTCCCAGTATTTAGAATATGTTTGCAGTGTGTGTGTGTGTGTGTGTGGGTGTGGCGGGGGGATCTCTTTATACAATACTACCCTAAAGGAATTGTAATGTGATTGTCACTTTTTAAATAAATCACTAAGTGCTGATGATCACACACTGAATATCTGCAGACAGTAGCTAGTAATGAAGACATACACAACAGTAGCTAGTAATGAAAAAATACACAATTCTTCATGGAGAGATAATCCCACAAAATATGCCTGCCTGCCTCTGGCACTGACATGTTCATGGACATCTGAGCCAGAGGGCTGGTCTCCTCATCATTTCAGCTACTAGCATTGCTCTGTGGATGATACAGTGCCACATCTACCAGAAATCAACCTCTCCTCTCAAGCCTGAGGCAGAAGAAGTTGCAACATTCTGTTGTTGTTGCAGACTTGAACTACTATGCACAATCCTGACAAGACTTCTTTGAAAAGAATGTCCCTGTTTTTTCAGGCGATAGGCTACGTAAATAGCTATGTAAATACAGACATGTAGCCTATCGCAAGAAGAAACAGGGACGCAAATGGCGTGGCGGATGCCATTTGTGTCTGGATCACTTCCTGTTTCTCATCTGCAGTGATATGGACAGCAATGGTGGCCATATCGCTTGCGGAATGGAGCTGCCAGTGAGGAGTATTTGGCTCCACAACAATCTGGCGGGAGGCAGAGGTGAGTGGGAATGTTCCGCCGCAGACTCCGGAGTAATTGCATTGGAGTTATTGGAGTCCATGGTGGAATTCTCTGCCATCCCTAGCTGACTGAGACCAACGGTCTGTACAATTTGACATCCTATTCCCCATAGTAGCCACACACAAAAGGAACAGGCAGGCCTCAGTTGGTGTTTGAAGCAGCAGTGTATTATATGAGGATTGCAGCAATGAATTTGGACCAGTCATCTTTCTCAGAGGCAAGAGGTCACTTTCTCCTTAAAATCTTTGCCTTTCTCAGAGGCAAGAGGTCACTTGGATAGCTCCTTTAGGGTTCGGACTGGTTCTGACTGAAACCCAGAGCGGATCCACTGCCATCAGATCCACCAGCCTCCAGAGTCCACCCCCCTGCTCAATGCAGGCTCTGCACCGCAGAGTGCAGCTACAGCTTCGCTGACAAATGGCCACCCTTAAGCAATACCATAGCTTAAATTGCTTAAATACCTCCAGTGGAGGAGAACCCACCATCTCCCAGGGTAGACAGTTCCACTAGTGAACAACAGCTCTTACTGTTGGGAGTTTCTCCTAATGTTTACTTAAAATCTGCTTACATGCAATATCCACCCATTGGTTCTAGTCCTGCCCTGAAGAGCAACAGAGAACAAATGTACTCCATCTTCTGCATGACAGCCTTTCAAATATTTGAAGCCTGCTACCATGTCTCCCCTTAATCTTCTCTTCTCCAGGTGAACATATCCAGCTCTTTCAACCATTCCTGATAGGACGTGGTTTCCAGACTCCTCACCACCCTGGTTACTCTTATAGAATCAGTTAGAACCCTCCTATAGTGATTCTAGCCAATCTGGGGTCATGTAGTGAATGTGATGCTGTCACATAAATGTCACGTAGCCAATCAGATTTGGCTCCTGAACACAAAGGATGCTAATTCAGAATGAGAACAGTTATTACTGAATCCCATCAGGGAAGGTGGAGAAATGCAGCTGATACCTGAATGGGTTTCAGGACGGGGAATTCAGCCATTGCTTAGGCTGCCAGACAATACCTGTTCTTCTCTACCTGCAGTGCTGCAGTGGTTCTACCACATGTATCTTTGCCATTCTTGGTAGTGGTGGGAGACAAACTACCAGTTATCTTGTTTCCAGCAGGGCAATCACTGCCCCCACACAATGGAAGAACACTGACTTTTGAGTCACCTCCGAAAAAAAGAAAAGAAAAGAAGGTGTCGTGTCACAGTGGGTGAAAGCATTTGCAAACACACACCGTTTGGTTTCAACGATACATGAAAGAGTGTTTTGGATTGTAGCCATTTGCATAATTATATTTGGCTGTCCAGAGCATCCCTGGACAGCCATCTGTCAGGGATGCTCTGACTTGGATTCCTGCACTGAGCACAGGGTTGGACTCAATGGTCTTGTAGGCCCCTTCCAACCCAACTATTCTATGATTCTATCTAGTTGCACAACTGGTGATTTCTACTTGCAGAATTTGGCTTTTGATCTTGCCGAACCTGGCAAAGAATTATTGGAATATTTTATACGCAGCAAGTCGGCTGTGATAGAAACGCTGCAAATAAACTATCGGGGTTATCAAAACTTTAAGTCAAATGTATATTAACATTGACTCTGATTCCATGAGTAATCCTACTGATTTTCTTTAAAACACTTATTAGAGGTTTATGGCCCTTATTTTGTATGGTAAGGGGTGGGGGACTTTTACCAGTGTACAGAATATTACAGTTAAAACTTTACAGTCCAGTAAAACCCACCCACTGCTAAGAGATTAACAGTTTTATTATTTGAGGGCTACTAATAAGGGAGCTGTTTTCCTCTATATTGATGGCAGACGATAATAAACTGTGGCTGGGGGTGGGGTGGGGGAGAGAAGAGAAGGAAACAAAGCTGTTAAATGCTCAGTTCATTTCACAATCCAGAGGTATATGGAAATAATTTGCAATCAAGGGACAGGCAGTTCTGAAGATGAGTACTCAAAGTACAATGAGGCAAATCAGGGTTCAGCAACTTGTCACAGATGAAGTTTTAAATGTATAGTGTGCCAGAGGCCTCTCCCCAATTAGCATATTGGAGTGTGTTCATCATTTGCCTAAATATGCCAGACACCAGGTCATTGGCTCTTGGATCTATTCCACTTCCCCCTTGATGCCATCTGTGCAATTTCTGGTGTGAGACTTGAAATGGCAGATCAGCATCCTCAGATGACATGGCAAAAAGTTAAGTAAGTAACAGATACTATATGATTTGGATCTTCCATAATTTCTGGGGAAATAATTGTTCTAATTATTCCTGGTTGACATTTCTCCTGGTGTATACAGGGCTGTGCGTTTTGCATGATAATAATTCATTTCTTGGAGGAGGAGGAGGAGGAGGAGGAGGAGGAGTCCTCTCCCCTAGAGGAACTCTGGCAAGTCCTCTCACACCAGATTAGCTGTCTGACCAGATTTATTGATCAGGCGTCTTGGTGCTGAAAGCTCCAAATACTTAAAATCATGAAAGGAGCCCCTGTAATAATGAGATGACGATTCAAGTAATGATGATTATCAGCATAACACTTTTGTTTCCAGACGTCTGAGCTACAAATTTATTTATTTACTTACTTGATTTATACCCCACCTTTCTACCAAAAATGGCACTCAAGGTGGCACTCAAATGTTACCATAACAATAATATTCTTAGCAGATACAAGCCAGAAGTGTACTATTTTAATCAAAATCAAGATTTAGAATGGTTGAGGATGTGTAGGGAGCACATGCAACCAGGTGAACTGTGTGTGATCTGTCTTCAACTCAGTGGTGCAGTTTGCCCCCAAGTGACCACCCAGAGAGTGGCAGGTGATTGGGGCAGCAGCAGGCCAGGGACCCACCTGGGGGGTGTCTCTACAACAACAGAAGGAGAAGCCAATGGTGGCTTACCCAGCTTTTTCAGGGAGCCAGGCTTCGTCTGTTCAGGGCTCCATTGTCAGGGTGGAAACTGAGCCGATAGAACCCCAGAGCAGTTCTGATTCTGAGGAGGAACAGCAAACCATGGGAGAGGAGCGTGCTCATCTCTCAGAGGCATAGCAGCTGGCAGAGGTTCCTCCTGCCAGCATTCCTGGGATAGATAGTGACCCTGGCAGCGAGAAAGTGCAGGAGGGGGGCTTGCTGGACGCTCGGTGCTGACACCGGGAGCAATGACAGATGGAGGGCGCAGAAAGGAGGCGTAGCGCTCGTTTGGCGCACAAGCAACGGTCGCATCCCGAGGACCCAAGGGTAAGAGGGAGGAACTCTCCCTAGCCCATAAGTTCAGGGTCTTCCCATGATTCTCCTTCAAACGGGGACCAACTGCCTAACCTGGAGCATAGGCTACTTTGCTGTTCATTGCTTAGTCGCTGGTGATTAGCATCTGAAAGAGTCATTAAGTTGTTAAAGGATTAAAGCCTTGAAAAGAATCCTTTTGTCTGTGTCTTGAGTTAGCTATTGGAGTAGACTGAAGGAGGCCGCCAGGGCGCTCCTGACATCCATGAACAAGTGCACCGTACCATTCCAAGTCCTTTCACAGGAACATACTTCCAGGTGCGGGGGGGATTGGAGTGATCATCATTAGACTGGCAGGGGCTGATCAACCAATGCAAGAGGCTTCCCCATCCTTCCTTACAGCTGACAAAGCTACAAACAATCGAAGCTTCACATTAATTACTCCCTGACAGCCGAGAAAGCAGCTTTGACATAGCACTTCACAGCTTGTAGGAGAGTTAATCCTCTGAACACTTGAAGCACCGTGGCTCCAACCAGCCCCCTTTCTAGTCCCCTTTCTCCTTTCCACTGAAGCTCCAGATGTTACAAAGGATCGAAGCTGTGAAATAATTACTTCCAAAAAGCAAGGAAGCACACACCAAAGACACTCAGCTTTGACATTAAGGCTCCTAAATGCCTTATTTCGATACATAGGAATCTCGGTGACTTCTGCAGTGCACCTTTCGGGAACAAGCCTCATTGACCACAATGGGAGCTATTTCTGAGTAGACACACATATGTTTGTGCTGGGAAAGACAGGGATGGGAAACACAAGGATGGGAAACTAGCCCCTTTCTAACCTGATGCAGTACAGGGTCGAAGGTGTGAAATATTTCCAAACGGCAATAAATCAAACAATGGAGAATCGCCGCTTCAAGATAGTGCTTTACAGTCTTTAGGGAATTAGTGCTTTAAAATGTGCTATTTTGATTGAGGGGGATCTATGTAAATTCTGAAGTGTGCATTCAAGGAACAAGCCTCATTGACCACAATGGGAGTTACTTCTGAGTAGACACTAATTGGTTTGTGCAGGGAAACACAGGGATGGGAAACACAGGGATGGGAACACCTCTTGACTTGGTAAATGGTGAAAGACACACCCCTGGGCAGGTCTAGCATACCCAAGGCAAATGAGGGGGTTGGGGCACACAACAACTATACTGCTGAGAACCTGACTTAAGGAAAAGAACTGGACTTAAAATAGTCTCAGGAAATCTGGTTTGTCCACAAAAAGTTTCAGGGTGGCTGCATGATGGCCACGATGTCATGTGCCCTGAATGACCTCGAAACAGAGCCAGCTCACAGCAAATCAACTGTGGAGACACCCCCAGGGCTGATACTTTCTGCAGCATCCTTTCTTTCGTCTTATTAAAAAAAAATGTTTCAATAGTCAGGGAGCAGCTAGCTGGGCATGTTCCTGTTTATTGATGCTCATTTTATTATTTTTACTTTAAAAAATATTCTCCTTTTATATATACATGCACACACACACACACACACACACACACAAGAGGTGCTTATTCCGAAGAAAATGCATTTAGCATCACAATAACATAAGCAACTCCATTTTATTTGCATAGCCATAATAGTGCTATGATTTAAGTGAGTTTAAAATGTGAGACTGCACATGCTCAGAGTATAATTATTTTTTATTGAGAGATGGCCACCAGGTTCCCCCCCCCCAACATATCAGGAATGTAGAAGCAATCATAAAGCATGGAATATTGTGGGGAAATAAGATAAATTTTAAGTGTTACTTCACAACAGGACTAATACATGACTGTCTAAAACCTCCCAGGGTCCAAAATTACCTAGCTGCACCACTGCTTCTACTATGTTTCTTAGATGCCAAACCATAAGGTGAACTTCCTGGGAAGACAACAACGGCTAACTAATTGGCACTAATGCATACTCATCACTTCGTGGATGCACAACTTAAGATTGTATGCATCTAGATCAATTACTGGGCTTTCACTTCCCACAGTGTGTTTGCAGCTATGTGAGGCTACAAGACTGTCAAGCTGCCTGAGTGAGATGCCCCACCTCTGAGGGGCCAGAACATGACCTGGCCCTGTTTGCCAGGTATCACACTTCTGAGGGTGTGGGGTCCCTTGTGGTCTCCAAAGATTCTTCAAGAAACAGCAGTTGCAACAGCCAGAGCAATAGCTGCAATGACACCTAAGGCCTGTGGAGTAGATATTATTGTCCCCTCAGAACCTTCACTGGTCACTACTGCCTTTAAAAATATTTGTTGTGTATTATATAACTTCATGAAGAATTCAGTTTGCTTGCTTTCCTTCTCCCTTCTCATGCCATTTGCTTTTGGTATTATGACTCTTAGTTTTTTTTTTAGGGCATAATCCTACACATGTTTAGACAGAAAAAAGTCCTACAACCCCATGGCTGGCTGGTGCATTTTGGGTGTTGTAGGACTTTTTTCTGTCTCAACGGGCATAGTATTGTGCCCTTAGATCTTTGTACAACACTTAGATGATGGTAGGAGGTGCTGTGAATGAATGAATTTTGGTAAATTAGCCATCACCATATAGTAGATGAGAATAATGAGCCAGTATAAGATAGAGGATGGTTTATTTTGTTTGGATCTGGGACACAAAGGTTTTCTCATTCAGTCCTAATTGTCAGTCCTTGCCAGCTGACTGCAGCTGGCTGGCAACAGTGGCAATAACTCACTGACTGATAAGTGGGTCATAAACCTGTCCAAGGCTAGGAACGGAGGGGGAAGCCCAGAGTGGGAGATTTTACCAGCTCAGACAAAGCCAAGATGACATGGCAGAGAGAAGTCGTATTTCCGGTCCAAGGTGTAAACTAGGGATGTGCAGGCGTGCTCCCATTCAGGTTCTCTGAGCACCCGCCCAGCCCCTGCCCCAGCTCGCCAGCCCCCAGGCTCCAAGGAGAGCCCTTCCATGCTTGGCGACTGGCTCGAGACTTTCCTGGACCTGTTTGCCTCCGCGCCGATCGCCATGTTTTTTAAAAACATGGTGATTGGCAGTATGTGCCCATAGACTTATACGCACAATAGAGCCATGAATCTTGCGTATAAGTCTATGTGTCCATAGATCATTCCAGTCCCTCCCCCCCCCATCCCAGGCCAGTATCAGGGTGGACACTGAGCCCATAGAATCCCAGAGTAGTTCTGATTCTGAGGAAGAGCAGTCGCTCCTGGGAGAGGAGTGCACTCCTCTTTCCCAGGGCCCACAGCTGACGAAGATTCCTCCCACCAGCATTCCTAGATTAGATAGCAGTCCAGGGAGTGACTGAGCACGGGAAGTAGACTTGGTGGATGTGCGACGCCGACGCAGAGAGCGGCGCCAAATGGAGGGCGCAGAAAGGAGGCGTAGTGCCCGGTTGGCGTGCAAACAACGGCTGCGCCCAGAGGATCCAAGGGAAAAGGGGAGGGACTCTCCCTAGTCCTTAAGTTCAGGGGTCTGCCAGTAATTCCCTTTCAGACAGGGACCAACTGTTTCAACTTGGGGCATAGGTACTGTGCTGCTCAGATCTAGTTGCAAACGGTAGAGTTGTTAAGTTGTAAAAGAAGAATAAAGCTTTGAAAGGAATCCCTTTGTCTGTGTCTGGACTTGGCTACTGGATTAGACTGAGAGAGGCCTCCAAGGAGCCCTTGACAGCCAGCTACATGAAAGCTGCGACTTGACAGGAGGAGGAAGGCAAGAGGGAAATGCCTCTTGCCTTTCTCCTCTTGTCAAGCAGCTGCCCACGTGTAACTGGCCTGGAATGGGAAGGGGAGACTGGAATGATCTATGGACAAATAGACTTATATGCAGGATTCACAGCTCTATTTTGCATATAAGTCTATGGAAACATACTGCCGATCGCCATGTTTTTAAAAAACATGGTGATGGGCAGGGAGGTGAACAGGTCCAGGTAAGCGTCGAGCTGGTCACTGAGCACAGGGGGCTGGCAGAGTGGGGCCCAGTGAGCTGGGAGAGTTAGGAGGGCGCAGCTTGGAGAGTGCAGATGCCAGCGGTCTGGCAAATTTGCGGACCAAATCGGGTGCCCACGACATCCCTGGTGTAAACAAAGGGATTCATGACCAAGGCTGAGGTTCAGGTTTGGGGTTGAGGTGGAGCTGATGAGATCTGGCATGTGGAAATGATGTTGTTCTCCAGCAGCTTTGCCCCTGCCTGCTTCCTGCTTTTAACTGTACCATCCCAGAGCAGCTGCATACAGTCAGTCCTCTGGCCTCTGAGATCCTCTCTGCCTTAAGCAGACAGAGGCTTGTCTCCATTGTTCTTTTACATGCAGCCTCCTTCGCTCTGCTGGGGTTGGTGGAACTTCGCCCTCTGAATCCTCTGGAGAGGCTGTAGCCAGGCATGGCTCCTCCACAGGAACTGAGGGGACTTGGGCTACTTCTGTGCTAGTGCCTTCCGCTGGGTCTGGAGAATGCCATTCTCCTTTGTCCTTGGAGGAGTCTGAGGGAGGCATGACACTAATACTCAGTGGATGGCCTTGGGCAAATCAATGTCTGTCAACTTAATATGCAACACATGTTTGTTTTATAGATGAATAACAGCAAGTCCTTGTACACTGTACACTATCCAATGTAGTGAGAATAATGTTTTGACATTAAGTTTCTAGACCTCATTGTTGCAAAGAGAAAATAATGTGATCACAATGCACATCTTGCACTTGTGGATCAGATTATCTGAATTTGTAGCTGCTCTAAGAGCTATTGGCTATTGGGTGGTATAGAAATGTAATAAACAAACAAAATAAAGAAATAAGTGACAAGGGTGCCAGTTCGAGTTCTAAATACTAGTTTGGGCATTTATGAAATGTTTAAAAATGGTGCTGTGTTTAAATGGTATTTTGTTTTGTTGATTAATTGTATATTTTAATGCTTATTTGCTTGATTGATGTATTGTAACAAATCCTTTCTCCTAAAGACTATTGGAAGTAGGTGGGAGGGGGGAGTTAGAATGTTCAGATTTAAATGCAGTCTCCTGATTGGCTGTTGCTTTTTTTCAGTTGAGAGAGAGAGGGAATAACAGGCACTTGTTTTTCTTTAGAGGTTTAGATGGGGATTGGCTTTCTGATGGGTAGGATTAGGGCACTGGGCTCTAGGTTTGAGAGTGGTTAGATTCCCCTGGGAGGTGGAGCGGAATATTTATTGTTTTGATGTATGCTTCTTAGAAAGGGTAGAATAGGTCAGGAATTAATAAAAACTTGAAACAAGAATTTTTACCACATAAAACTCAGACTGAATTGAAACATATTTACCATGTAAATAAAGTTTCATTTTTAATTTGTTCTTTCAAACCATGACATTCTTGGTCTCATTTGTTACCAGTAAAAGGGTTAAATGGAACTATGAAAGAAATAGGCCAAAGTCTAGGAATCTACACCCACACAGAAATTGAAGGTTCTCTCCTCACAAGGAGGAGGGTGGTGGCAGCGTCTTAATGAAGTGGTTGCTTAGATTATATAGTTGATGCCTGCCTGCCTGCCTGCCTGCCTGCCTGCCTGCCTGCCTGCCTGCCTGCCTTCCTTCCTTCCTTCCTTCCTTCCTTCCTTCCTTCCTTCCTTCCACACACACTCACTCACTCACTCACTCACTCACTCTGAGGTATTACCTCAAGGAAGAGGTTGAGAGATTATAGAGGTACTGAAATTGTAAAAATATTTATGAGGAGTGGTGTTATAATAATCACAGGCGGGAGAAGGGTGATACATCACAGTGTTTGAACATTATATCTGAAGCCCCTTATCTTAACATTAGAAGGTAGGAGATCCCTTAAGAGACTGGGCTGTGGATCTACCAGTTGACAGTGATAACTAGGGCTGTGCACCGCTTCAGTCTGAAGCCTGAATAATGAGATGGAATGGGCTGATTCGGAGGTGCCTTGACATGATACGAGACAGATCAGAACAGCACCGAGGTGCCCCAAAGTGAAGTGGCTCCTATACGAGGCGCCTTGGTCCACCTCAGTGATTCAGAGCTCTTATGGTGTGTTCTGAGCAGCCCAGACAGCCTGGCGCCAAATGTATCAACTTGTGAGAGATCAGTGAGGAGGAGGGCAGGGAGAGGAGAGGAGGAGGGAGGGAGTGAGCTTTGGCGAATGGCAACTGTAGTTGCCAAATTAGGGCTGAACGTAACCCAGCAGTCTCCAATCAGTGACAGTGGTGGAGGAGGGGAGTGGAGAGATCAGCCTGCTTGCTTGCTTGCGTTTCATTGTGTGAGAGGGCACATGCTGGTTAGGTGGTGGTTTTATTGTTAGACAGAGATTAGAAAGAGATCTTGTGTGTGCAGCTTCATGTGTCTTTCTTTATTCCCAATCTGAATTCAATTATTTTCTTTCTTTCTTTCTTTCTTTCTTTCTTTCTTTCTTTCTTTCTTTCTTTCTTTCTTTCGTAGATTCTTTATTTAAAAAAACCAAACATTTAGTACCAAGTTTGAGTTTCCTCCCTGTTCTTCGTTTCACCCAACCCACCCTTCTGTAATAGGTTTTTACCTTTCATTCTTCTTGATTTTACATTTTAAAAAGCAGAAAATTTCACTTTAGTTGCTTAGCTTCCCCTCCCCCTTTTCAATTGTCTCTCAACCATTAGTTTGCCCTTACTTTGATTCTGTCTAGTACACACACACACACACACACACACTTTCTTGTCCTTGTTCTTGACTCCCCCTGCCCCTTCTCAAGTTCTGTATTCCTTCCCTTCCCATTTTTTTTAATCAATTTTCCCTAAAAAAATAAAAAATAAAACACCTTCTCTCTTCTATTAGGATTATAGTTAGTCTCCCCTTTGCTTGTAGTTTAGTGTTTGCTTTTCTTTTGCTCATGTGTGTGCGCGTGCATGCTTGTGCTGTGTGGACAAGCAAACTGTGTGTTAAAGCGCTACGCAGTCCACACTTCCAGAAACAGTGGGCAAAGCACTACACACATCAACAGCTATTATTTAAATTATATAGTACTACGCTGTTTGGCAAAGCAAGCAAGCCCAATATGAGGCATCTTGCGGGTGTTGTTGGCAGGGGCAGAGGTGGGCAAGGTGGTAGGCAGCAGTGGTAGGCAAGCTGGCTCTTCCCCAGTCCAGATAATGCATCCCAGTAGGCAGGCAGCAGGAGCGAGCAGAAGGCTGGTAGTGCTGGAACTCCTGGCAGCTCTCCATCTCTCACCCCCAAGAGGCTTAGGCAGGCCACCATGGAGGAGATGGGGTGGGGGAAGTGTGGGTTCACTAGGTGGAGGTTTCCATAGTTCGACTCGATGTGCCCTCCTGGCAGGTTGCTTGCAGTGTCTTGCTGCCTCTGAAAGACAAGACCACTGTGGTTGCTCTCAGTTCAACTCGATGTGCCCTCCTGGCAGGGTTGCTTGCTGAGTCTTGCTGCTTCTGTCAGACAAGACAACTGAGAGCCTGAGGTCATGACTGTGATTCTGAATAGGAAAGTACTAGGGGAAAGGGGTTGTTTGCACTTCAAAGAAACATACAGCAGAGATTAGGGATAGCGGAGGGCATCCTCCGCTTCAAAACCTAACTTCTCTGATCATTATCCCTTCTAAATTTGGTTTGAGTTTCTGAGAACAGCACATTGTACCTGTGCCTAGCACAAAAACTACCAGGCCAAACTGTCTAAAATTTGGCAGATGGGATCCCCTCCAGGGGGGCTGAGAGTTTTCCAAATGCCATGCACTTCTGTGGAACCAGTGAAAAGTTATAGCTCTTTGAGAGTTTTTATTGGGGAAAAAAATCAAATTTCACCTGCACCTCGCACATAAACTACTGGGCCAAGCTGTCTGAAATTTGGCAGTTCAACACTCCTCCATGGGGGCTGAGAGTTCTCCAGATTTCATGTATGTATCATGAAAAATGAAAAAGTTATGGCCATTTGCGTTTTCCTATGCAAATCAATAGGAAAACGTCAGAAACGAGTGATCCGGATGTCCGAATCTCGCTTTGCATTCGGATCTCAGTTGAAGTGGATGGGGTCCAAATTGGTATCTGAAGCAAAGGGGTGTGTGTCTGTGCACAGCCCTAGTAATAACTCAAGCCAGAAACACAAAGTGGCTTTTAAAATCTGGCATGGAGACAACAACCTGGGACCTGCTTCATCAGGAAGCATCCCATTGCTCTGTGGGCAAGTGGTTCAATGTGGCACAAGTGGGATTCCCATAACCAAGTGACAGCACAAGGAATGTAATCAAGATCCCCTGGAGTCACCCAAAGTGCCTCAAGCATGAAATCCGTCTAAGTAAGTGAATGGGAATGAGTGCCAATGTTTGCCAAGGCACAGTCTATTTGCTTTTGGCATCCTTTAATAGTGAGGTTTGATAGACATGACGCAACCAGGAAAATGGAGCACTACTTTTCACGAATGGATCATTTGCCCTGACCACACTAAGCAAGCAGCATCTCTATTCAGTTTATATATTTGCCAGTGCATAGGTAAGAAAAGCTACAGTGGGAAATATCGTGTCAAGCGTCTTAAGCTGCAATCCAAAGTCCAAAAGGAGTTCAAACGAAACCATCGACACTTAACTTTCACAGAAATGTGTTTTCGGACAGGGGCACGTCCATATCTAAACCAGCCTCCTTCAACCTGGTGCCCTGCAGATGTGATGGACTATAGTTCCCATAATCTCCAGCCAGCATGGTCACTGGGGATGATGAAAGTTGCAGTCCAACTTATCTGGAGGGCACTAGGTTGGGAGAGGCTGAACTAAACAACGCTTTCCATAAAACAGTGCACAGTTTCACTGAAAAAAAAATCTACTCAGAGGAATAAAAGGCATGTTGTCTAAACAGATATTTAAAATAATCCAAGGGATACTGAGAACATCTTCAGTGCCTTACTACACATACACCCACCTCGTTTCTGTAATATATGAGAATGATATGCAAGCTCACAACAGATTCCCTTGTAATAGCTGCCGTTTCTAAATGATCAAATGCCACTGTCTGTTGAAGCAGGCTCCTCTCCTTTCCGAGACATCAATTATATTTGCTGCCTTCCTTAAATACAGGACTTCCCTGCCCAATAACAAAAGTTGACTAAAGGGAAATTGTCAGAGGAATTGCTATTTTTCTTGAATATAGGTCCTCATTGCTGAAGAACAAAAAGTGGCTATTGGGAAAAATTGTGTGGGAGAGTGAAATCAAGGCAGCTTAAAACATAGGTGGCTAACCAGTGGCATATATGCCACAAGCGGCAATGTTAAAGGGAGTTTTGTGTCATGGCTGGACAGGAGCAGGATGGCTCACTGCCCTACCTACGCTATAGTCAAGTTTAATCTCCTTCCTTCCTCTCCAGTGTTGCACTGTACGTACTCCCCAGCTCAGTTGACTAGAGGCAAAATCATCCCATGCATCTCTCCTTAGTGAGGAAGATTATGAGCAGGTGACTTGTGTGCCTGCCTATTCAGTCTGCTGTTCAGGCGCTGGCAGTGGGCAACTTCAAGGCTCCTGTTGCTCTACTCTCATACGCTTCTTTATCTTTAAATCAGACTTGGATTGGACAGCCCTTCAAATAGAGGACTGTCTTCTGTAAAGTATGATACATGGGGTCCCACAGAGGGGGAAGAACCAGTTGGATTGGTAAGACCAGCAGTGAAACTATGGAAGAGGTGAACTCAGGCCCAGACCTTGAGACTGTCAGCTAGGGACTCTTTGAGCCAGAGACCCCTGAACTGAGACCTCAGGAGCCAGCACCCCATAGGACAAGTTTTCCTGAGGAGACAGATCCCTTTACACCATGGACCTGGCTCACTCTCCCCAGGGCATGCTTGAAAATACAGGCAAGTACAAGGTGAGAGGGGACGAACTCAAGACAACCTCTTTAAGGCTTTTTACTCTTCACGAAGGGGTGGAGCCTGGGAGGGATAGTCTGGCCTAAGAGGCATAAAAGTTCTCCACTGAACATCAGGCCTCCTCGGAGCAAGCTGTCTTCCAAGGTCTTCCAAGGACCTGACTAAGTCACCTTCAGACATCTGTCATATGATGTGCTATCATATATAGGAACTCAAGGTCAAGACAGGACATCCTCATGTTCTCTGAAATCTCAAAAGTCTGACCTTCTGCAGAGGGTCTCAGAGCAATCCAGCAGATTGGGAGACAGAAACAATATTTTAGGAGTCTTGTGGCATCTCCTCAGAAGACAATACTTTCATGTGTGATGTCCAGCAGGCAACATGTATCCTAACTCAAAGAAGCAATTTGGTCATTTGATTCATTGAAATTGACTCCTTCTCCCATGAATACCTGCTAATGAGCAGTTGATAAGAGACAAAGAGTTGCTTCATGACACATTTCCATTTGCAAGTCATCAATTACACCAATCATTTAAATTTGAACTATGAGTCCATTTTCTCACCTGCTACAGGGACTGAACTTGACAGAAGGTGGGCTGGGCATGCAACTTATCAATAGACAACATAAAGTTGCTTAAGAGTTGAGTTTTTAAGCTTTTAGATTATATAGCATTTTATCATTATAGCAGGAGAAAAGGATTTGGGCAGAGGCAATGAGGAGGCTTTAACACTGAAAATATACTGAGCAAATATATCACACAAGGGTCAGTGTAATATTGTGGCTAAAACATGGGACTTGGACTAGGAAGATCTGGATTCAAATTCTGTTCAACCATGAAACTCGCTGGGCGACTTTGGGTGAATTGTTATGTCTTGGCCTAACCTACCTCACAAAGATACAAATAAAACAAGTGAGTAGGTGAAGAATTGACTAAATAACCTTCGGGAAGCACATAACAAGCAAAGCAAAATGAAAATGCTGTACTTCCCTCTCCCCCTGCCCACACACACAGTTTAGAGCTCAGGCACTAGTAAGGGGTGCTCTCACCTCCAACCTGAACTTATCTTGCACAATGTAATATTGCATATTTGGCTCTTACAGACACTCTATGGGTTCACGGAGCCATGCACATAAATGTGCACCCACTACAGAATGCACCAGGGTGAGAGTAGAATGTAGCACACATGTTCAACTCAAGCTTCAGTGGTGGTAGTGGTGAGGACATCTGCTGGTGACTGAAAACCTGGAAAAGGGGCCTCATCCTGTGCAACACCGGCAAGAACCGGGCACAATTTCAGAAGCTGTAGATGACTTTCATTTAGCTTTAACTGAGACTATTAGGGCACAGCTTGGGAAGCCTGGTCACAACAGCCCTTAGAGACTTGAACTGACACACTGCATGCTTGCCTGTCAGTGGTGATATAGCCAGTCAGCTTGGGAAAGGCCTCATCCATATGGAATCATTTATTTATATTCTCATGCCATAAGCCCATACTTGCCTTTGTAGGAGGCAATCTCCTGTTGCTCAGCCTTATGACCACAAAGGAGGGAATAGCTGTAACTAAAGCTAAGACTTAAGAGATTCAAGATTGTGGGATGACTGATTCTTTTGTCCCCCTTCCATCTGCTGAATCAAGCATATGCTCCACAGTGCTGGCCTTCACAGCTAGTATCAAATTAACTTTGGAAGGAGAGGGGCCAAAACTATCTAATGGGCTTCTTCAGTGCCTTGGATTGGATTTGGTATTTGTTTTCATGACAGTTGTCAAAAGTTTCCCTTTCTAATAGCACATCAGTTTGGTGGAGTGTTGGCTCATGATAGCTCTGGGAAAACTGAGGGGTAGAGAGAGAGAAAGCCAGTGTGGTATATTTGCTGAGCAGCCTTCCCTGACCTGATGTCCTTCAGGTATGTTGGACTGTAACTCCCATCATCCACAGCCAGCATGGCCATGATAGCTGTGGATGATGCAAGTTGTAGTTCAACACATCTAGAGGACACCAGGTTGGGTAAGGCTATGCTAGAGGCTTAGAAGTGCAAAGCCCATGTGCAAATTTCTGCCTCGCTGTGAAGCTGAGCAAAGTGATGCTGATATTCCAGTAGCCTTTGGGAAAGCTCCATTTCACAGGGACAACTTTGGAATGACCCTGACACAGTGCTTGACAGTGCACCAGGCATCAGAATAGGAAAGGGGCAGGAGGAGACCCTTCCTCCCTCATTTCTGTCTCCTTGCAGCTTGCCAGCACCAGACCCAGAGTGCCACTGCAACTTCAGCCCAGTAAACTGGGTGGGAGGGAAAGGAAGAGGGATTGGGGGAAGAAAGTTGGATAGATGAATGTGTCAGTGGATGAGGGATTTGGGGTTCAGGGTTTATTTTGCGAATTTTGTTTGGTTAGGAAATAAGCCAAGCTGGTTCCTGATTTGGGGGAAGTAGGTCGACGTATTTCAGAGCTAACCCCAAGTACCTGCTGTGATCACTTCGTGAAGCACTTTGAAGATCAGATCACTTGGCTTCAATGCCCACTTGAACCTTGATTGTAGTATCTGGTGAAGTGTCCAGTGCACCTTCTGGTTTAGCTGTATGGGATCAATTTCAGTTTGTGCGGCCTGAGGATGTAGCCACGTGCCTGTAGCTGCTTAGCCTACAACCTGCTCTCACAACCCTTGCCGATCCTGGCTTATTCATTAGCTGGGAGCTACCTGCTGTTGGCTGAGTGGATCTGGGAAGTGGTGAATGTGTCTTTTGCACGACGGAGTGGTGCCCACCACCATGAAGGAGGTGGTGGTGCATCCACTCCTGAAAAAACCTTCCCTGGATCCAGAGGTTTATACGAACTATCACCCAGTCATGAATACTCCTTTTCTGAGTGTCAAAACCTACGTGACCGCATGTGACACCTGTCAATGGGCAAAGGACCCCACGGGCAAACCCACTGGATTGCTCCATCCCCTGCCTATGCCCTCAGGGCCCTGGAAACTACTCTCCCTCAAGTTTATCACCGACTTGCCATGATCACTATTTTGGTGGTGGTGGACTTATTTTTTAAAACTGCCCATTTCGAAAAGCTGTTTTAAACCCACGTTTCCCGATGGCATGGCTGGCGGGAGGGGCTAGTTTTGGATAGGCCCCCAATTCATGGCCTAATTCTGGTAGGAGTTACTGACAGTGCTCAAATTAGAACTCAGACATTCCTCCGCTCCCCACCCCCAGGTGGATGGGTAGACTGAACACACTAATGCCATGCTGAAGCAGTAATTACAGTGCTATGTAAATTACCAACAGGGTAATTGGGAGCTCCTTTTGCCTCTGGTTGAATTTGCTTACAACAAGTAGGGATGTACAAACCCACACCCATCTGGGTTCTCCAGGCACCCGCCCAGACTCTGCCCCCGCTTGCCAGTCCCCGGACCGCGCTCAAGCCCTTCCCACGCTTGGTAAGCAGCCCGCACTCACCCCAGCAGTCTCATCAAGCTCCATGGTCGCTATTTTTTTTTTAAGGCAGATCACAAAAATGCGCAAATTTGTGAATGCGCAAAATTGAAAATGTGCATTTTCGCACATATGCAAATATGAGCATTCGCAAAAATGTGCATTTTCATGCATATGCTAATATGCACATTTTTATGATCGCCGTTTTATTTTTTTAAAAATGGTGACTGTGGAGGTAGGCGAGGCTTCTGGGGTGAGTGCAGGCCATTCACCGAGCGGGAGCAGGGGCTCAGTGAGCAGGGCTCAGTGAGGGGGGCAGGGGTGGTTCTGCCAGATTTCCAGACAGAATTGAGCACCCGCACCATCCCTAACAAAAATGTATGTCATGCCTCCACACACCAAACCCCATTCTTTGCCAATTTGGGGTACCATCCCAAGACCTTCCCCTCCATGTTAAGTTCTGCCTCGGTGCCAGCCACCCATGATTTTTTAGTTAATACTTCAAAAGTATTAGCTATCCCGCCCAATTTTGTGTCATCTACTGAGTAGAGGGAAACTAGTACTTCCAGTAGAGGGGAACTAATACTTCCAGTAGAGGGGAACTAGTACTTCCACTAGTTTGCTAGTGGAAACTGCCAACCCCTGCTCTTGGGCAACTGTGGCAGAAGAGGATTTCCCACCCTTACTGGTAACCATTGAGAGGCAGCAGGTGGCACATTACTTAGCAGTGTGCATGTACGCAGTTGCTGATTGGCTACCCTTATCCCCATGCTGACAGTAGCAAATACCTGCAGTAGCTAGCCAGTCAGCAACTGCACACCCCAAGGATGGTGACTGAGGTGGCATCTACCTCCTGATTCCTGATGGTTCCTTGTAAGGGTAGGAATTCCCCTCTTCACCTATCCTGCAATAGCAGACAATTCTCAACAAAGAACCATTTCACCAGCCACTGCTGATGCCAAGCAAGGACCTACATGCTAGAAACTCACATTAGTTGGATTCCATAGCCCTGTTCAGGCATTGAAGAGAACATCTGAGGGCTCAAAGTAGGTACTGGTACAAGGCCATGCATGCTGGCCCCAACCCTACATCTCAGGCACTCTGGCTCTACCCCTGTAGTTCAGACCTTGCCATGCTGAATCTGCAAGTTCTGAACAGGAGTTCTACTTGCATTCACTTGAACATGAGTAGAACTCTCAGCGGAATTGGGAACCCTGCCTTTTCAGGGTCTATAATTGTGCTGAGATCACACACCCTGCTATCTTGATTCATTCATAAGGATGTCCATTGCTGGGAAATCCAGCCCTTTTGAGGCTTGCTGGACTTCAGCGACGTGCCCCACTCAGCTTGCTTTTGTGAGCCGAGCTGCGTGGTTTCTCTGAATTCCGGGGACTTTTAATGTAATGTGGGGGGGGGGGGTCTCAGCGATAATTTGCACAAATAGAGAGTTGTGTAAATTACGGCCACAAATTGAGCAAATTGCTGCTGTACTTTGCTCAAATTTGCACAATTTGCACAAATTTTGTCTGTAATTTATGTAAAGTCAAACACACTGAAAATCCACTAGCTGGCCCAACTCATGGCAGGCCAGCTGGTGGAAGGTGGAACAGAGTCCTGGGGGCCAAGACAATGGAAGTTCATTGAGCTCCACCCCACAACCAGATTCCATGAACATTACTATTCATTCATGCATTACTTAAATTCACAATCTAGAAGCTGAAGTTCTGAATCCCTGGATTGAAAATTAGGTCTGAAAAATCATTCCATCTGCTGCCATAGATTGCAGCCTTGGAAGTTCCACATATTGGGCCACTTCAGACATAATGAGATGAATGAACAGTGGTGCCCGTGGACTCTCTCTTTGTCCCTCTATTCCTCCCTACATGTACCAACTTTGGTGCTTCTATCATGTTTTGTTTAAACCATATGTCCCTGTTATATCTGAACCAGAAAACTGTGTTTTAATCTTGGCCTACTAACTAGGATATGAAACACCAGGAACAGATCCCCACAGCAGAATTCCAGAATCCAGATGTGTTTATTTGTTTGTGTTTATTTTCACAAACATACATTTGAAACCCTGTAGGGGAGCAGGAACAACTTGGAAGGTAATTGGGAATGGAAAAGGCTGAGGAATGGGAAAAGGTGCTTTTCTCTATAGAAATGGCTCTTGAGTTTTGTCCAATTTCATGTTCCTTCCTAGCCCTATTTAATTGTTCATTCCTGCATGTGTGTCAAATGAAACTAAGGGGGAGGTGGGACTGTGTTTGCAGAACATCCCTCTAACCTCTACAACCCAGTTCACACAATTTGCTGAGCTCACCATGGGTTGTTTAACACCTGAGGAGTCATGGTGCATGCCGGGCACCATTTTGAATATAGAACACACACACTCCCAGTTGGGGCATGCATATCAGTACTTACAATATTGTTCTTTCCTCTTTATTAGAATGTCTGCTTTCCTATCTTGTTGAATCTCCCTTAATGCATTTTATCCTATAACCCGGCCACCATCATTCATTCATTCATTCATTCATTCATTCATTCATTCATTCATTCATTCACAACCTCTATATATTGCTCCACATCTCAAAAGATTTCAGAGTGGTGAACAATAAAATATATAGAGATATAAAGAAGAAAACACCATATTAAACATTTTGTTTTTTAAAAACAATACCAATAAAAAACATGGCTAGTCAAGCAAGGAAGGCTTCTTGAAATAAATATGTTTTCAGGAGGTGCCGAAAACAACATAATGTTGGTGCCTGCCTGCCTGCCTGACCTCCAGAGGCAGGGAGTTCCATAGAAAGAGGACTGCCACACTGAAGGCTCCTTTATTTGAGGGTTAAACCACCCTTGCATAACTCTACTACAAACCATGGGTTATGCAAGTGTTGTTTAACCCTCAAATAACCCATAGTGGCCAGGTTCTCATGACACAGCAACCCCCCAATTGGGGGTTGCATATTCAAAATGGCACCTGGCACACAATGTGGCTCATTGGGGGTTAAACAACCCCTGGTGAGCCTGGTGGTCATGCGAACTAGGTTAGTGTATTCAGATGAATGTGTGAAAAGTGCCTCTACACAGACACAGCTGTGCACATGCAGGGGCTCCCAAGTGATCAAGAATCCTGATTGTGCAGGGTTCTAGATTGTATGGAAATCCAAACAGGTATATACATGTAGATACTCTTGTCACATATTCAGCCGAATGAGCGAAGGTCAGGGCATGGTCTAGGAGGGAAAGGAACTATCTTTTAACACCAGGTGTCTGTGGAATAATTTCTGTTGATATACATAAGGAAAACCTGCAATGATCATCTGTGTTCTTTAATGTGCTATTATTATCATCATTGTTATTGTTATTGTTGTTATTGTTATTATTATTATTATCATGTGCATTTAAATGTGCTGCATCTCTTTGAAGAGCCCCTGAAGCTCTGATAGACAAAAAAAAAATCCCATCAAATAACAAACACTAAATAGTGCCTAAGTTTCAATTCTTCAGCATATTTTCTTTCCACATTACTCTAAATGTTCTCAGCTGTTGAAGCCTGATATTGCTATCAGTATGTGTAATATTGTTCTTTCCCCTTTATTATAATGTCTCCCATCCTGTCTTGTTGAATCTCCCTTAATGCGCTTTATCCTTGCATGCTGCAGCCTTGTTCACTGTCCTGATTTAGACAAATATCGGTCCCTTAAAGATGTTTGTCCGCAGCCATGACATTCTCATCTTGTCCTTGTGAAGCAAACTTTTACATTTCACTTTTTGGGGGTGGCGGCTTTTGAGTCTGATATCAAACTATTTTCTGAAAACCTTCCTTTTGTTTCATTCATTTTTTTCAGGTCAACGCAACGCTCACCTACCAGAAACATTCCTGGAAAGGCTTTTCAACATTATCTGAATTCTGCTCATCCCTACATCTAATTTAGCTATATGAATTTGGAGGACACTTGGGTGACAGCAGCTTTTGTTCATCTTTTTACTGCCACAATACGCTTGCTTCCCCCAAAATTGACAGGAGTGAAGCTTGGGCTCTGGATTAATCATTTAATAAGTAATTCTGGAGATTTCCTGGGAAAACTGCAACCAGAAGCCAGTCCACCACATATGCAGGTATGTGCCAGTGTCCTTACAGGTACACTGACTCAAAGGACAGAACAAACTGCTCATGTGATGGAGTTGTATGGGTGTGAGGTATGAACGATGTAGGAGCTTCATGGGTAATTCCCCAACTCTGTTTGGAAGGGTTTCTTTGTCCATTGGTCTGCTGGAATGGCACTCCTAACATCCACCTCCAATGCTGATTTTAACCCTTCAAGAATGCCCCCAAACTCTGATCATAACATGGCATACATCTTTGATACAAGGGGAAGGATTCAATGCTATCTATGGGCTAGTGCTATTGATGTTGTACTAGCAGAAAACAACACTCGTGCAATGTCAGTAGTGCTTGCTAGAGTGACAGGTTTCCTGGGAAACCTGGTGTGCTCGCAGACACTGTTGATGTAGCAGAAGTCTTGGTTCCTGCTAGTGCAATGTCAGCACATGGATACTGTTGGGTCCTTTTGCAATAGCTGGAGTAGTTAACATTAGCCTCTCAAACCCCTTTGTGAGTGCCACAGAAAATGTCATTGTGTAGCTCTGGGTTGCTGCATGTATGCAGACTGTATAGCACTGGAAGGTACCTGATCTGTTTCAGCTACAATACAGGTACACTCGTACATGGCACCTAGTTCTCCTAGAGATATTGACCATCAGATTTTGCTCTGTGAAGTTGTGGTCAAACCTGATACCTTGTAGACTGTTTGGTATACTGTGCACAGTTCTGCCAATTGCACATCTAAAAGGATATTGTAGAGCTGGAAAAGGAGCAGAAAAGGGAAACCAAAATGATCAAAGGGCTGGAGCAACTCCCCTATGGGATAAGGTTATGTTGTTTGGGGTTTTTTAGCTTAGAAAAAAGGTAAGGGGGGACATGATAAAAGGTGTATAAAAAAGGTGTAATAAAATTATGCACCCTAAGGAGAAAGTGGATGAGAAGAAGTTTTTCTCCCTCTCTCCTAATACTAGAACCCAGCGTCATCCAACGAAACTGAGTGGTAGGTGATTCAGGTCAGAGAAAATGAAGCACTTCTTCACACATAGTTAAACTATGGAATTTGCTGCCACAAGATCTAGCGAGGGCCACCACCATGGATGGCTTTAAAAGGGGATTAGACAAATTCATGGAAGATAAGGCTATCAATGGCTACTAGTCATGATAGCTACATATTACCTCTAGTAATACCAGTTGCTGGAGAAAATGAGAATGTTATTGCACTCATGTCCTGCTTGTGTGCTTCCCATAGGCATCTGGCTAGCCATGGTGGAAACAGAATGTTGGACTAGATAGGCCTTTGGTCTGATCCAGCATGGCTCTCCTTATGTTTATATCATATATTAATCATGACCCATCTATCCAAATGCCTGTTTAGCCCATCAATCTTATTGGAAAGACACATTTGGCTAAATAATTTTTTATGTGCCTTATTCTTAAACACATATGGTAATGGTAGTTTCCTTTGCCACAGTACATTTTTTGCATCTCAAAATTGGATATGGTCTCTTTGTTAATCTTTTTTGATTCATTACTTTCTTTTGTAATTATTTTACCTTTGTATCCTGTTGATAATGCAATATAAAGACCCAGATCTTTTAAAATTTACTATCATGAAGAAAGAACTGTACCTCTTTTAAAAAGTTGTATTCTAATATTCAACTTATCATGAAATGTATCTTTCAAAAATCTAAGCACTGGAGTGCTCCATCCCAAATGTTTGTTATTCTTCATGGATATAGTACTCTAGATGGCATTATAGATATGATTAGCTGTTTTGTTTTAATATTCACTTTTGAGAGATATCAAAATGTAATAAATAACTAGGTAAATACAGCAATGCTACATTTTGTCCTATTATTCAAGACCTTTTTATATATAATATGTAAATAGCTGCATACAAAGCTATTTGTACACAGCTGCAACCCAATCCATGTCTTCTCAGAGGTAAGCCGTCTTCCAGGAAAGCATTATAGGATTATAACCTACCATGCTGAACAGTGGCTTCATCAAATGGGTCACTACTTTGCAATATAAATTGCAGGTGCAGGGCTCCTGATCGAGATTGGGTGCATTGCAGAAGAAAAAGGGTTACAGCCCTCCTACTCCCCATGCTAGGGTTCCAATCTGGATTGGGGCCCCTGCGCTCACACTAGAGTAAAAATGAAAAAGCTAATGTCTGTTTCAGTCCTTAGTCTTACCTTGTTGCACAAATGAGGGTTGCTGAGTTTTTTGTTTTGCATTAGAGGAGATGCCAGGTCCTGATCTTCAAAACACCAAGTGAAATGTCATCATCTCCCTAACTCACTTATTTTATTTCTAGCCATGCTAACAATGATAACCAAATAACACTGTATCCTCAGCATGCATGTACTGAGAGATCCTCTTTGTTTGCTATTGTGACGTAAAAGAATGATAGGCTAAAACCCTTATCAGGCCCGATTGAGAGGAGAGTTCTACTTGCATT
Organism: Heloderma suspectum; assembly: GCF_057233095.1. NCBI lineage: Eukaryota > Metazoa > Chordata > Lepidosauria > Squamata > Helodermatidae > Heloderma > Heloderma suspectum. Next base: position 215,739,879 of record NC_139461.1, read on the forward strand.
CCCGATCATGAAAATAATTCTACCTGCATTCAACTGAACATGATGAATAGAATTCCCTTTGAGACCTTGCTAATTCAACACGGCAAGGTCTAAACTAAGGGGGGCAAGCCAGCGCACCTGGAGACATAGGGAGCGGGGCCAGCATCCATGCCCCTGACCCTCTACACACTTAAAGCCCTCACACCTTCAGGCAAATGCCAGAACAGAGCTTATGTCTTCTTCACAAACACAACTGAAGCGCATACCGTACAGTAGGGGTGGGGAACATGTGGCCCTGAGATGTTGTTGGACCTCAACTCCCATCAGCCCTTGCCAACATGGCCAATGGCAAGGGATTATGGGAGTTGTAGCCCAACAACGTCTGGAGGGCCACACGTTCCTCACCCCTGCTTTACATGCAACCTGAACCACTACTTGTTCTTTTTTTCTAGATTGCATATATATGTCATCTCTCTAGAGCTGTAGGAGGGGTATGACCAAACGCACAGAACCCAGCCTCTCTTCTCAGAAAATGTTTCTAAAAATTGCCTAGGGCTGGACAGAAATGGTTGAACTTAAATTTCATTGACTGGGGGGGTGGGGGGGAGGGGGAAATCAGGAGGCAGTTTTGAGGTTGGGCCCAACCATTTTTTTCTAATGGTTTTAGCAGTAGGAGGGCAGTGACTGAGGTGGCAAGAAGTGGCAGCTTCCTCTTTTTTAAATTTTAAGATGTATTTTTGCCACCACCTCTGCTGCTGCCGCTGGCAGTGGCAACAAAGATTTTCTTGGCCACCCTCTCTTTCACCCTCCTCCGCTGCTCCTAGAATGATATTGCACCATTCCAGGGGCATTTGGGAAGGAGCATATTGGCAGCTGATAACAGCTGGTGAGGAGAGTCTCACTGTTGCTGCTGCAATAAGCAGCAGTAAAACTACATTTTAAAAGACAGAAGGGGGGGGGAGAAGCTGCTCCCTCCTATTGCCTGCTCCTTCACACACAATTAGAAGTTGCCAGTATATAACAAACCACAGTTATCTCTTTTGCCCAATACAGGAAACAGTGGTTTGTATGATTTTGAGGCAGCCACTTATTAACCCCAACAAGTGGAGGATCATTTAACAATGTATATATTATAGCTGTTATTGTTAATACAGTGTAATCTTGAAAGTGGCTGAGAACACTGTGAAAAGGCATATTACGCTAATCAGTGCCAGCATGCCTTACTTTGGTGCCCTATCCAATGGGAAAGAAGCAATGAAAGAAGATAATATTAAGTTCTGTCTCTTTGCTTCTGTTCAGCCAATGGGGAAGAAGTGTACTTTTCTGCCTCTACAATTCAGCTATGATTTGGTACTTTCCCAAATGAATGAACATTTAACATTCAGTGTTTGAGGAAACCCTATAGAAAGACTCACTTGAGCCAAGTCTAGTTTCACATCCCACCACAAATTGTCTGACACAGTTGAGTTCTTCTTGAAATCCCCCAAACTGAGAATGTTTGCATCATCCCTACTTCATGGTGGCTAAAGAAAGATACTGAGGACTTTGAAAAGACATTTGGCTGCTCTATCTTTGCCTGTTGAGTTTGTTGCCATTTCCTGCAATAACCTTCCCTTATTTCCCTTTGTTGAGTGGTGTGTAGTATTGGACAGACCTCTGTCAACAGGCATATCTATAGTTCAATAAATATTCTCCAACTATAAAACCCACAGAAAGATGGGATTGGAGAGAATACCATTTAAACTGCATTGCGGGGACAAAATTACATTACTTAATGAATGATTTAGGAATTTGGTAACACTGCCAGTCGTTTAATAACCTAGAATATTTCATAGACTTTTTAATTTCACACCACAGTGTCCATTGTTTCAGAGAAATTTGGTTGATTTTTCCTATTAAAGTTAGATATGGGTGTTCAGTGGAACCCTGTGACCTACATTTTATGTATATCAGGCCCGTGATGCTGACAATGAACTGAAAAACCCTGATCTATTATCACTTACAATACATTCCTATTCACAGCTTCATCTGTGTCATTTGCCAAGCAGAGATATATTTTGTCATACTTTCTCTGGAACATCCACACCTCGGATAACATTAACAATTCAAATGTATCTAAGCATTTTCTGTGTATAAAATTTGTCTGATTAATTAGAAAGAGCCCAGAGCATGCAGAACTAATTGTAACTAGTGTCAACATTCAAAAACTGCAGACGGTACATTAAAAAAAAAACGTACTGCAGAAAGTTACAGATTTGGGTTGTTTTTTTAGCATTTGTAGGAGTAGAGCCCTTTTCACCACTGATAATTTATAGCCTCATAAAACAATGTTGTTGTTTTTTTATGGAATTGAAGGACCATGTGTTCCTCCCCCTCACCACCTTTAACCAATTTAATTACTTTCAAATTCTGTTTTATTTTGGTTCCTTTGCTCTTAACATCAGTCTAGCACATTTAAAGAGTGTAATACAAGTAACACTGTGCAGAAAATGAGCAGGGTGGGGGGAGTCAAACATCATGCCCAAGAACGGGGGTGGGGGGTGCAGCTCAGGGACAGAGCACATGCATATCAGGCATACAGAACCTCTATCAGCCAACGGGGAGAATTCCATTCTGGAGAAGCTTTCCGGGCCTGAATTCTAGTGGTGGGTGGGGTGAAGTCAAAAGGGTGTATGGCCAAAGTCAAAAGGGGCAGAATAAAAAAAATGAGCATATTTAGCTTAAACTGGTTACTGCTAATAACTAAGCCTCAGGGGAGGCATTTCACCCTTTAGAATGGGGAAAACACTGCACAAAAGCCAGGAAACCACCAAATGAGTGGCAGGGGGAAAGAGGGTGGGGCCATGGGAGGGGAGTTTGGCCATCTGGGGAACATCAGAAGGCTGGATTAGGACACCAGGGATGGGGATGGAGTTGGGCCCCAGGCTTGAAGTTCTGCAGCTCTGCATTACAAGCAGGAGATCACAAACCAATCCTCAGCATCTCTGATTGAAAATACCTCCATTTGAAACTCTGGGAAAGTCTTTCTGGAATCACTGCTGGCCAGAATTGATGGTACATGGCTCCAGGTCTGAAATACTGCAGCCCTTATAAGGCAACTCAAATCTGCAAGCATAGAAGGCAGACAGGGACGTGTCCCCCCCTTCACCCTGACTACCCCATATTGGCAGGGAGGGGCTGAAGGGGTACTGTAGCCAAGTTCAGCTGAATGTGATGGCAGTGCTCCATAGGGCCCTGTGCAAGGAGAACTCCCAGTCCCAAGCAGGCTGCAACTCAGTTAAGCTGCCGTTATTTGGCACCTCAAGCTCAAATCCTAAGATCTGTGCTTGAACATTTCTTTGGAAATTAAAAACATAACCCTGAGGAGCTAGTCTGCCAAGTTCCAAACACGGGAGGCAATTATATAAAAAATATCAGCAAATGAGATCCCTCCACTATACAAGGGACAAACTACATGTGACCTTAACTCTGTGTAGCTCTGCTATTGAGCGCAGGGGTTTTTAAAAACAAATTGCCTGTGTGTGACTGTGTGGGGGGAAGGTGGTGGTTCCAATGTGTGTGCATGGGTGGGTGGGTGGGTGGGTGGGTAGGGGGTGTCCTTAATCCTTTGCCCCACTGAAGTTCTGATCCAGATCAGCGGGGGAGGGGGGGTTGCATTGCATTGCAAAAAAAAATCCTGTTGAAACAAACAGAACCCTTTTTGCAATGCAAATGGCAGGTGTGGGGGACCCAATCTGGACGGGGTGATGGGGGGAAGGGTCAAACCCCCATGCTAGGGGTCCTGCTCCTATCCAGCTGTCACATGAGGTTTGGCCCTAAGAGGGCTGGGGTGCAGTGCGATGTGAAAAGCTTTAAAAGCTAATGCAGCCTTTGCCAGGCACATGAGCAGCAACCCTGGAGATGTCAGAGTACATTTTGCTGCATAAGCAGTGTCACAGAAGTGAGAGAGGCTAATACATCTCCGAAACAATGCAATGCACAACCTCCCAAAGCAGATGGGGGGGGTGTGCATGCGTGGGGAACTGCTAGGGGGAGGGGGAATCCATTATGCCAGTGGTGTCTATTCCACTGGTGGATGGACATAGCTGAATATGACCCAGTATCTTCAACATGTAAATCACTTTAGGCCAGATGTCTTATGCTGGTGCTTGTTATTATGAATTCTGACTGCTTTATTACTGTATCAGTTTTTAAAACAATTATAATGAATTTGATTGTTGTACACTGCCTTAGGAAGGCTCCTGCCCTGAAAGGCAGCTAGAAATATTTAATTTTTTTTTAAGGGACTTTTGCTATCTCTTTAAAAAGATAATTGTTTTCTTGATTCCCTAATAGAAAAAAAGTAGAGAGAATGACCACTCCTCCAATCTTGTTTCTTCCACAGTAGGCAAATCTGAGGGCTTCTCTCTTCCGCCAGTCCTCTAGTACAAAATATGGAAACTCTTATCATGAACAGACATATGACGTGTTTAGCACTCCTGCACATTTTTGACAAGAAGGAGCATTGCTTTTATAAAGGTTTGAGCACATACCATCTATTAGGAGCTAGGCTCGGGATCTGTAAGCATTGGGAAACTATTTATGTATCACTATTTCTCAGTGGGCACCAAAGAACACGGAGGGTCCCTCTCATGGACAAACTTGTGTAGTAATTGCATATACTTTCTGGTGTGACCATCATTTTATTGAATATTGTTACAGTAAAGGCTGGTGGCTCTGATGTCAGTGGGGTGATGAATCCATTTCAGGTTTCAGTCAGAACTCTAATAGAGCTATCCAAGGTGGGAAGCACCTTGGAGAGCTCCGTTAGAGTTCTGACTGAAACCCAGAGCAGATTTACCACCCCACTGCCATTGGAGCTACCAGCCTCCACTGGTTGGTTCCCATTCATATTATATGTTAACAGGGGAATCCAGCCATGTAGCATGTAATTCAGTCTCAGACCACACTGTAGAAGGATGTGATCTCTTCCTAGTATTCAAGATCATCATCTAAGGACTATACTTCATGACTTTCTTTTGATACTTATTTTCTAGAAAATGGAACCACTTTGTTAATGTTGTTGTTCAGTCTGCTTGAAGGTCGACTGCTTTTTCTTCAAATTTATAACTGAAATGCCTAATAAAAATAGTTTTAAAAAATAATCAAATACATTTTCAACCATGGTTTACAGAGTATTCCTGTTCTCCTCCTTCCTTTCGATGAAGGGTCATAATGAAGCCATACCATGTAAGTGACTGACAGTGATAGAAAACACTGAAACAGATGTTACACACTCAGCATTAAAAAAAAGAGAGGTATGAATACTGGTTAAAAAAAAGCTTCTTTGTATTATGTGTAAATAAGTCACTATGCATGATCCCTCACCTCCTTTAAACAGTAGGTTTCCTGCACATTGATGGAGAAATATCAGTTACACAAAGCAAAATGAATCTATTTCTTGGAGGCTCGAAGGGTTGTTGAAGTAGAAGCAGAATGCTACAGGGACTTCCTGTTCAATGTATTCAGGGCTGTGAAGAGATTTAGCATTTGGGTTAGACTGAACTGTATCCCAGTGATTTCCCCCCCCCTGTAGTCTCTTTCTGTTGTATGTGAGATGAGCGTATGGAGATGTGTTGCAAGCTTGTTTCCCCGCTCAAAGAATGAAGCCCAATTAACCAGCAGAAGTTACCAGTGCCAGTTCCAGGCTTTTGAGGGCTCTTGGGCAAGACACCCTCCATGGGCCCCCTCCCTGAGTAAGTCTGTCTTCTCACCACCATTGTCAGCAGCTGCTATTGCTCCTCATCCCCTTTCTAATCACTTGCTACCACTTTCTTGCTTGACAGGCAGAGAAGCAGTGAGCAAGCAGGCAGCGACATCTACTCCTTTTCCTTCTTCTCAACGCCACCGTTGTCTGGGCCAGAGTGAGAGGCAGGTGAACAGAGAGGTTGCAATGGTGAAGATGAGGAGCGCTTCAGGGTGCTCTTGTCAGCAAGTGCCTGACCATATCTACCCTTGACTCCAGCCCCTGGAAGTTACCATTTGTTTTTCTCCATGTGTGATGTATAAAGCCAGCATTATTCTTGTCATCACGTTTACTTCTGTTCACATGTGTTAATCATTTTATAACTGAGATAAAACAATGGCATAAAATATAACATTCAGGGCCTTCTCCTTACTACACTTTTTGTATTAGTCCCTTATCTGCCTTGCTGTGTTAACCCTACCCTAAGGACCATAGTCCAGTCCTTCAGTGCTACCTGTCAACTCATCTTTCACCATGGATGGGATAACCTATTCAAGCATCTCATATATGCAGAGTGAAAATACAGCCTCTCAGATCAACAAGAGATTAAAGTAATCGATGAGAAGAGAGTTTATATGAAGCTGTCGTGTCTCAAAACAGGCTCAGACCATTGTTCTATGTAAGGTCTGGAAGGTCTTCTTCAGCTGTCTGAACTTCTGAAAAATACCAAAGACCTTCATAATATTGGAGATACTGAGGATGAAACTGGGGCCTTGTGCAAACCATGTGCTCTACCACTGAACTATGGCCTCAGTAAAGGCTGCCAAAATGAAGAGAATAAACTACTGTTTCCAAGCAATCACTCTTAAGTGGTTGTTGGTGAGGGAGTAAGCTCAACTAGGGATGGGTGAAAATTTCATTTCAGTTCATTTTTGAAAAGAATTTACTAACATTTGCTTTTTTCATATTCGGGATGGAAAGAACTTGAGGTGTTTTTTTTAAAAAAAAATCAGATGTGGGAGAAAGTGAAACAGAATGATTTGTCCATCCTGCTCCAAACTCTTCAGTGTGGCTATATGTCAGAGGTGTTGAACCTCTTTCAGCCTGAGGGCTGAATTCCATTTTGGAGAAGCTCTCAGGGGAGGGTGGGGCCAAAGGCAAAAAATGTGGGGCCAGAAATACCAAAAAGTAATAATATGTTTTAGCTTAAAGCTCTCATTGCCAGGAACTAAGCCTTAAGAGAGACATTTCGACCTTTTAGAATGGTGGGTGGGGTGGGTGGGAAGGAAACCCCACAAGATCTGGGAAACTACCAAACAATCAGTGATCAGGATCAAGGGGCAAGGCCACCTGAGGAACTCCAAACTGGGCCAGATTTGGACAGCAGGCATAAAATTCTACACCCCTGCCATAGAGGTAGCCATATGCCTGTGTTTAACGTGATTAGGTGCAAGGTTGATTTCACATTTCAGTCAGAATTTAAATCTTATCAGTTTTTTTTTTTAAGTATTCAAGCATAAAAAGCTGTCTTTCTGACACAGAAGGTTCCATATTCATGGATGTGGGTGGCCATTTTAAATGTTTTTTTCTCCATGTTCTCATGGGGGGAAAAAAACATTTTGTTCTCACAGGAGAATTTTTTCTTAAAACTGCTCACAATATCAACATGTAATCCCACATCAGGGGTTGGATCCAGATTCTTCATTCTGCCAGTGGAAGGATATCACTCATGGAGTGAAACTTCTGCATCCTCTCCTTTCCCCTGCAGCCCCCCCAGGTACATGAGGGGCTGCAGTGGGGAGGAGAGGATGTGAAAGTCCCATTCCACAAGTGGCATTCTTCCACTGGTTGAACAAAGAATCTAGATGCAACCCCAGGAGTTTGCTGCTGTGCCCAGTTCCCATGGTCTTTCCTCAGTTTTACTGAAGGTTTCTCCCCCACCCCATTGCCAAATGCCATATTTGAATTTTAGAGAACAGTCTCTTCTGAGACTGTGGGAGGCCAGCATCTTGGAGCCAGGTGGGACTTGAAGAAGACGAAAGCTGGCCAGAAAGTGTCCTTCTCTGGTTAGTGCATATTGCATTAAATGTAACGGCCCTTGTGATTAAGGGAGCAATCCCACAGCCACTAGACAGCAGCTAGATAGCCATAGGATATGCTGTTTTCTGGGAACCAACCTAGGAGCCCACGGTCCAAGGTCGGTTCCTAGAAAACTGACCTCCCCGCACTTCTGCGCTGCCTCGGAGGCAGCACGGAACAGCCCCATTCTCACCGCTCACAAGAGGAGTGCCTAGGGGCCAGAAAGGGGCATGGCTGGGGGCATTCCGGGGCAGGGATTGCGTAGCTGCATGTATGCAGCATCCTATGTGTTATACAGCAGCCTCCTTCCATGCTCCGTGCTCCTGCGGCTAGACAGCCGCAATTGGCTGTCTAGTTGAAAAAGCAGGGCAGGAGAAGAATGGAGGGAACTACCCCCCCCCCCATGCTTCTCCTGCCCTGCTTTGGATAGGCAGCTGCCTATCTAGATAGGATTAGGCCCTAAGTACCATTGAAAGCAACTTGTTTCAGTGGGATTTAGTTATGCCTAATTTTAGCTGGATTGGAGCCATTGCCCATATATTTATTTACACCCCACCCATCACCCAAAAGGAACACAGAATTGCTTACAAGTATTAAGAATGCAAAAAGCAATAAAACAATAAATCCTAACATTCCAATAAAAACAGTTAAAACAGAATAATAATCTAACCAAGAAACACTGAAACAAACCAGTCAGGGGCCAAATAAATAGTTAAAAGTTTAAAAGGCCTTTATTGTACATTTAAAAATATTCACAGTGGGAGCTTATCCCACCTTTCCTGGGATGGAGTTTCACAAATGGGCAGGGGAGCTGCCAGTGAGAATGTCCCCAACCTCCTCACCTCATTTATGGGGGTGGGGACAAGAAGGAAGACATCTCCTGCAGATTGAGGGGCCCTAATTGTCTGGTAATGGGGGAGACATTCCTCAGGTCCTTGGTACCAAGTTGTTAAGGGCTTGTTATCCTAAAAGCAAGGCCTTAAATTGGGCTCAGTAACTCACTGGCACTCAATGCAGTGCTTTCAGGATAGGCGTAACATGGCCCCTCCTTCTACCCCTACCACCAGCCAGGCCACAGCATTCTGCACTAGCTGCAGCTTCCAGACCATATTCAAGGGAAGCCCCATGTATGTTATGTTGCAGTAATCTATCCAAGATGTTACCAGAACATGGGCCACTAAAGCCAGATTATCTCAATCCTTCAATTATCTTGAATTAGACAATATATTAACTTCTCGGTATTGTCTAATTCCAGAACCATTTGCATGTCCTTTCAACTGGAATACATTTATAACCATGTCCTTGATAAACTTCCTTGGCTTTGTGAGTCTTGTATTTTAAACATGTTTTATCTTTCATTTGCATCTTATATATAGCTGCCTTCGGGCTTTCTGTAAAGGGAGCTTTTGAATATATAAATTCTACACTGCCAGGAGTATTTTGGGGGGCAGGGGAGTTTCAGAAAAAATAAATGGAAGTTTAGAGCTGGTGTAACAGGAGAAAATATATATAATAGTGTGGGAGAAAACCATGCACACAGCCACAGCCTTCTCCCTGCAGAGGGGCTTGCTTCTTGGACACTGCTGCAGCAAAACAGGAACTAAAGCTCTAGCTGCGTACATGATTATTGTCCTCACATCTATATATCCCTTTTGGAGATTTCAATTCATGTCTACATGAGATTACATCACTATATACCTTACATAACCCCCCCACACAGAGAAATAATCCTATGATCCTAGTAAAAGATGGCCTCACCCCTTCATCCTTTCCCCACTATAATTAGGGTCTCCATGCCTTATTTTCTGCATCACTACAGTGGCTTGTAGGCAAAGGGAACTACAGCACCACCATGGTGCAAGGACATACTACAGTGGATGCCCAGCCAACTCATGAGAGCTGGGAAACCAATCAGGGCCCTTGTGGCATTATATAAGTACAACCACAGGGCTAGTTCTGCCATCTGAGTAACTTGCTTGTCAGAACAGTTGCTCCGACTCCTGCCTTGCCCCTGGAAACCTGTCAAAAGCACTGTCTTGCTGGAAGCCAGAATGGCTATTAAGCTTCTGGCCTACCTGTCTCCTAGGTATCAGTCCTGCCAGCCTGCCTGCCACCCAGTCACCAGCTATGACACTGGGTAAGTTGAGCAACATTTCAGATGTGGACTTGCCATGGCGCTGCTTTGGGCTGCACACCCATATATCTTGTAACATGTAGTTCTGTCTTAAAGTCCCTCTACTGTCTTCGTTTGAGCTACTTATGTAGAACAAGATCACATGTACATTTCCTTTCAATAATGCATATACATTACACAGCTGCATCAAGGAAACCCAAGAGAAATGGAGCATATAGTATATTACTAGTGGGAACTGCAACAAAATATTGCCATGTATTCCCCCTCTTAAAATAACCTCCTTCAGTCATGCTCTGCAGCAGCCCCAACCAATTACAGTCACAAGAAAGAGAGAGTAGAGACTGTCTGACCCCAGTGGAGAATCCACCATCTGCTCTGGGTGATGGCTGAGGCAAGGAAACACAATTTGGGACAGGCAGCTGGCTCTCATCTGGAAGTTTCAGGACCTTGGACAGCCACCCTGGAGTTAAAGAACTGATAAGTTCTTCCAACACTGGCTAGGAGCAACTGGCAGGAATTTATAGTCAGACCGGGAGAGTCTTTCTGGAAGCTCTACCCTTCAGGTGCTGTATCTAGCTGTTAAAGGGCCAGCAGCAATTTCATGTAGGCATTGGCTTCTCCTGGAGAGTGGAAGTTGGAGGTGCCAGTTGGGGAATGCTCCTCAGGGTCTCCCTGTTCACTAGAGGAGTCTGAGGTCCACCACTCAGAGTCAGGGAGCAGTGATAGCTCCTGGGGGTTGTGTGCATAGGACAGGAGGTCTCAGGCAGTGGGCCCCAATTCAGAAGGACCAGACAGTGGTTCCGGCACTTCCTCAGAGTCAGTGTTGTGGGAGGCTGGCAATGACAGGATGACCCCATTGACTCCATCTCCTCCTTATCCCTGGCTTCATTGCCCACTATATGGGCTCCATTACCCACAGGGGTGATTTCTGCAGTGGAGAGCTTGCTGTACTCCTGTAGTCTCCCTGTGTGATTTAGAACTCTAGAAGTTTAGGTTTCTAATGCAGGGAGTCCACATGAACAGAGCAGACATTCATTCAGCCCCCAACATGTGGAGGAACGCAGGATTGGCCGTGGGAACACATGGTAGGGCCAGCAACTGGGTTTCAGCCAGCCATTCCCTCCAAGCAGGGCATTCCAATTTCTTCTCTGCACACTGTGTTCCACTTTTTCTTCCTCAGCTGTCAGTCTACATAGTGTGGCCACTGAGTATAGTCTGTCCTCATTGGGCTGGGCTTTGTCCAGCCTCACTGGGGTTTTGAAATTTTTATTTTAGAGTTCCCCTGAGCATGCTGATACCTCCCTTTTGTTTCTTGCTGGCTCCATTATTTGGCTCCAGTCCTGTCAGCGCTCACCACCTGAGTTTGTTATTAGAAGGAATGATACCTCAGTGGACACATACTTTACTTTTTCTTTCTCCTGTCTAAGACCGTTGGTAGGTGGTAGCCTGAGAAATTAAGCCAGACATCTATGAAGAAAAATATTTTTGCATGTCTGACAGCCTAGGGGCTGGTTACCAACAATTAATTCAAATATGAGGGTTTTATAGCAGTTCTTGTTTAAAGAGCATTGTCCAATTTGATCCTGCTAGAGCTTGCTTTTGGAAAGCGCATTCTGCAATGTTGGTAAAGAAGTTGGTATTGAAGGATGAGATACTGATGATCAAAATCGGTGGGACTGACATTTCAGTGTGACTTAAATGGAGTAAAAAATGGTATCTTAAATGAGTGGCTGAGGATGTCCAAAAGAAGGATTTGTAGATATATTTAGGGTGCAATCATATGCATGTTTAGACAGAGAAAAGGCCTACAACTCCCAGCATTCCCCAGCCAGCCATTGTTGTAGGACTTTTTTCTGTCTAAACTTGCATAGGATCGCGCCCCTAATTGGTTACTGAAATGCATGCATAAATGTTTTGAATGAAAAGCTTATTGTGAGATTATGTTTTAGAATAACTATTGAAATAAGAAAGCAATCGAAGGAGTAAGTATGAAGATATCAAAATTAAGTGCCTTAACATATGCAATAAACATAATAGTATTCTAACTCTCTTTATTACTTCCTTCCCATAGTATCCTATTATGAACCACATGTACTTTATAATCAGTTTATACAAATACCTACTTCATTTTAAATTTAAGCTTAAATGACTAGCACTTCTCAGCTCGAATAAGAGCCTCCCTCAAATTTCTTTTGACTCATATCTTTGATTGTCTCTGAAAGTGATGACCTAATCATATTAATTTATAATAAACTAGTCCAATTTTATATCTTAGTACATTTCATTCAGGTTTGTAACCACCTATAAAAAGCCTTTCTTACAAAACTGAATATAGCATTGGCAATTTGAATCAGCAAAATCCAATGAATATTAATTTTACTAAGGATGTTGCAATGAGCTCTGAATATTATCCACATTCATATATTCTCTGTGTGAATATATAATAGCACATTAACATCCAAGAGTAGGTTATCATGTGAACAATTCCTAAGTGGGATAAATCCAGAAGTAATTTAAATGTCCATTTTAAATGTACACTGATATCTTTTTAACAACAGTGGCAACTCACTTTAATAACCGCCCATCACAGACTGTATAGGAAAGTGCTGTTCTACTGGGCTGCCACCAAAGAGCACTTGGCTGCAAAGCACAGGAGGGCCACTGCACGTATTGCCACTACTTAACTGGGTTGCCATTACCAACTGACCAGAAAAATGGCCTGTCTGGATCCTGTGCCTGTAACAGCAGCTTGATTTGCAGGAATCAGTAGACGAAATTGCTCATGGAATTAAGATAAGCAATAAACAAATTAAACCGAGATGATCAGAGGACTGGAAACAAAGCCCTATGAGGAAAGACTAAAAGAACTGGGCATGTTTAACCTTGAGAAGAGAAGACTGAGGGGAGATATGATACCGCTCTTCAAGTACTTGTAAGGTTGTCACAGAGAGGAAGGCCAGGATATCTTCTCGATCATCCCAGAGTGTAGGACATGGAATAATGGGCTCAAATTACAGGAAACCAGATTCCGGCTGAACATCAGGAAAAACTTCCTGACTGTTAGAGCAATACTACAATGGAACCAATTACCTGGGGAGGTGGTGGGCTCTTCCACACTGGAGGCCTTCAAGATGAGGCTGGACAGCCACTTGTCAGGGATGCTCTGACTTGGATTCCTGCACTGAGCAGGGGGTTGGACTCGATGGCTTGTAGGCCCCTTCCAACCCTACTATTCTATGATTCTATGATCACTTCCTATTTAAACTGCTGTTAAAAGTACAGGAGCAGTTAAGACCATTAGCATCCCTATCACTAAACAATTGAGGAGCAGGAGGAAGCCTGATGAATGCAGCAAGTGCTGTGAAACTTTGGCTAAACAAAGGCATCTAGCAGCCTTCGGGGTCCAGTGCCATAATCACTGCTGCTGAGTCCAATGGAGGACCTTGAAGAGGTGCAGCATCACAGTCCCTGTATTGCCTAATGTGAGCCTGTCCCTTTCCTTGGCCATCACTGAACACTGGCAGCTAGAACACACATAGGGCTTTCACCCCACTTTTGCCACTCAGCAGTGATCGTTCACTCATTCATTTCATTTCATTTCATTTCTATACCGCCCAATAGCTGAAGCTCTCTGGGTGGTTCAGAACAATTCACAAGACAATACAGCATAAAATGTCAGTATACAAAATTTAAAACAATTTAAACAGCTAAAAACAATTTCAGTGAAATACTAGACCTGTTAAGACAGCTGACATAGATGCCCCATCATATGCCATTAAATGCCTGGGAGCAGAGGACAGTCTTAACCAGGCACTGAAAAGATGACACTGTTGGAGCCAGGCAGGATCTAGTAGCATAGCACACTCCGACACTTGGCCTAAAACTGGATAAAAGAGTAATCCTCATGAAGCCTCACTGATTCATTGGTAGGCATCTTTGGGTAGGCTGCAATACTGAGATCTCTAATCAGCCTGTCTCTGCTAAGTGTACATGAACATATCTGACCTCACTGGTGAAGTAGCCTTGCCTCTACTCTAAGGCAGCCTTCCCAAACCTGGTTATATCCAGATGTTTTGGACTACAGCTCTCAACTACTAGTCATGCTGTCTGGGGCTGATGGGTGTTGCAGTCCAAAATATATGGGGAGTGCCACAGTTGTTTAAATTTGGATTTACTGTGAAATCCTATGCATGTCTATTCTGAATTAAATCCCACTTAATTCAATGGGACTTACTCCCAGGTATTTCTCATTGAACTCAAGGGGACTTATTTCTGAGTAGACACGTATAGGATCACCCTGCATGGCTGAAATTTTATGTTCGCTTACCTGGGAGTAAGCCCTGTTGAACACAGTGGGACTTCATTCTGAATAAGTACGCACGGGCTTGCATTTTTAGGTTCCTGGTTGTGACACTTTTGGCAGAAGTCTTTCTTTGCCAGGTTCGTAATCAGCCATAATTGCCACCTGACAGTCCATTCATATTTTAAGGTTTGTTGCTGTAGAGATTTCTCAGCGATGAATGACCAAACTGATTGATGTCTTGGAAATAATAAAGAATTCATTTCAAAGGGAATGAAATAGCTTGCAGCCAGCAATGCCAATTATTAACAGGCTTGAATTCTTGACTTGGTTTCACAAAAGAGTACAGTAGGCAGGTGGAAACCCATAATGCAGCACTCAACATTATTTTAAAAGGGGCACTATTAGAAGTGTGTGGGTAGGACTCTGGAGAGCCTACACAAAGTCAAACTTAGAATCAAGAGTCAATGCAGGAAATCCACTGCTACGGCATCTCTGATAGGATGCTGCAATTTGAACACATTGGCCTCCTCCGAGGAAAGCTCGGAAGGTGGCAACAAGAGAGAGGGCCTCTCAGTGGTGGCCCCTCATCTATGGAACAAGCTCCCCAATGAGGTCCGCCTGGAACCAACATTGTTATCTTATCGGTGCCAGGTTAAAACCTATCTCTTTTCCTATCTCATTTTGCAGCACATGAGTTTTAATCTGTCCTGGATGTGTCTTTAGTTATGGCTCACTGTTCAAAGTTGTTTTTAGCTATTTGTTGTTTGTTATTGTCTGTGTTATTGTCTTCTGTATGCTATATTGTGAATATTGACTTCTGTGTGCTTTTATGTAAGTGGCTTTTAAACTTTGTACATTGCATTTTAATGTTGTAACTTCCCAGAGAGCTTCGGCTATGGGGTAGTATAGAAATGTAATAAATAATAATAATTGGTTCAGATCCTGCCCTCTGGAGCAACAGGAAACAAACTTTTTTGGAATACTGTGCCATCGCTCTTAAACTTTACAGCTTAGACCCCTAAAATAAAATTTCCTTTTTTCCAATATTTCTTTCTTGGCTGTTCTGCATGCTCATCACTCAGGCTGGCATTGTCCTCAAATTATGTCATTGAACCTGGATCAGACAGCGGAAAACATGGCCTAAGGCCCATTTTCATTTGTCCATCTTGACCATCCATTTTGACCAGCCTGAGACCCTCCACTGAATACCAGCAAGGGATCCTGCTGCAAGTCTATTTTGCTTGGTATGGGAAAGTAGGTAGACCAACATTCTGGTTTAAGACCTGCTTTTTGTATTTTATCATGCATTGCTTTCACTATCCTGTTTTTTTAATCTTTACTTTAATAAACTTTACTTAATTGGACTATTGGGCTGGATTGGGTTTCTATTTACACCCTCAAGGGCCAGTTTGTCCCCCAAAACACCTGCACTGCCTAGCATGTTTTGGTTATGCTTTACTGAGTAAGTCACAGTGGGAGGGAAAGGCAGACAGAATAACTGCTTGACCAGAAGAGACTAGGAGTCTAGCCTGCTCAGTGCTGGCTCCAGGTTTTTGAGGCACCAGTGGGCCCCTCCCTCAGTGAGTCTACCTTCTCACTGCCATTGCCACCATCTGCTATTGCTCCTCATCTTCTTTCTCATAATTGCTATTGCTTGCTTGCTTGACAAGCAGAGAGCCAGTGAGCATGCAGTCAGGGGCATCTACTGCTCCTCCTCCTGACCACCACCACTGTCTGGGCCAGAGTGAGAGGCAGGTGAACCAGCAAGTTGCAAAGAAGGAGCAAGTCGAGGGGGCTTTTGTTAGTGGGCCCCTGCTGGGGTGTGGGCCTTGAGCTAACTAGGAGCAGTGGTAGCAGAGAAACAGAGAATAAGAGGCAGGTAACACATGGCTGGTAAGTTGCCCTGCAGGGCAGCAATGGTATAGTGGAGCCAGGACTCCGAGGGTCGAAGCACTGGGGACTTTTTGACTAGCAGGGATGAAGGCATTATCTGCCACTCCCATCCAACTTCCCTGTTCCCTCTGAGCTTAGCTGCAATCATCACTGTAGTTGGAGGAAAATGCAGTAACTGGGGAAATTTATTGTTGTGAGTTATTTCGTTCTAATGCAAAATATTTTGGGGTGGATTAGACTTGAATTGACAGTTAAGACCCATTAGCATTGCAAAAGACCTCCTCCTGATGAAGATAAAATCTCTAGAAGAACTGTTTTGTTGACTTTGAGATAAAATATTTTTCGCTTGTGTTGGGAAGAAAAAAACTCCTCGAAAATCTTGACCTGGTGGTCTTATGGAGTTTGGAGACATGTTGAGTCCCTGCCTTTCTCTGTCTCATGCAGTCTTGGGAATCTTCAGCCCAAGTCCAACACGGTAACCACTATGCTGCCAGCTCACTACGGTATAGCTGACAGCTGATCTTAATAAACTGGGCATTATGCTATATACTGCTGCTGTTTGGAAGGTGTGTGTGTGTGTGACTGTGTCTGAGTACACACACACAATACACACAATGCTTCCAGACAAAGGGGTCCTAGTTCTAACACTAGGGAAGCATTGTGCAGCTATTCCATCTTTTTTCATTAATGGAATTCCAGGGTGAGAATAAAGACAAAAGAAACAGTAGGAAAACACTGGAGATTTATGAGTGGAAGATGGGGGGGGGGGTGGCAGAATAAAAGTGATGGTGGGATAAGTGTTTTTTCTGGAAGCACTCAGTCACACACATATATTGATATAGATCAACACAACTGCCTGCATTTTTGGCCTCTCCTTGGGAGTGCAGCTATGGAGACTCTCATGATGAGCACCTGTACTTCAAAATTTACCACTGTACCACTGAGGGCTAGCACTCTGCAGCTGTCTACCATCAGAGGTGACTTGCAATAGAGATCCTGCAGGTGAGAACTGAAGACAGTACAAGCCAAGGCGTGTCTGTAGTTGCTGCCTATATAAATCTGCATACGGAAGAGTTGTAACAATAAAGGGAAAAAAGCCTCTACTTTGCCATTAGTCAGTAACTAATACAAAGAGAAAGAGAGAGAATTTTACAAATGAATAAACTCAAGAGCGAGAAAAGGTGTTACATATTTGCCTAGCTATGAACTACCCTCTCTGAAAACATGAAGACATGCACCTACGCAGGAAAACAGGAGGGTGAAAGTGTTATGTATTTGGCACAATTTACACTGAAATCAGGATGTGAATAAGACAGATGTTTTTAATCAGTTCTGCTGTCCTGCTTTTCTACATGGATTTGGGGCCTTCTGAATGTCTTCCCAATGACTACTTTGTTCTGTTTCTTGCTTTCATACCAACTTCCTCTCATTCCTGGAGTCCAGGTAACCTAAGTCAGAGGTGTAGGCCCAAGAGACCTAAGGAAAGACCACCTTTGGAAGTGCTGGACTCTCTAATTTCCTGGGAGCTTAAGACTTTTATCCACTTTTTCATCTGGAATTGACCTGATAATACATGTCGGTGACACCAGCTTTGAAGCTAAAGTTTCTGTGAGCACAGTGCTTCCATGTGTCTGTGTCATGAGCTTGTTCTTGCAAACAACAATTTCATCATTCAAAAAGCAGTGTTCATGGGCTAGGGAAATTAAATACCGTGTTGCACAACCAACTAGAAAGGTATAAGCTATAACTAATCAAATGTATAAATGTACAAGTCAAAGGCATGCATCTTCCTAACTGAAGCTTCCATCAAATGCAAAAAGGAAAGGTTTAATTCATTCACAGTTCAAGAAACACCTTGGGCATAAAAGGTACTATTTCTTGTAAGAGCCTCAGCACTTTAACCAGCTTCATTTTTGCTTGGCACACATGCCATTCATTCACACATGACATGAAATTCAGCTTTTCATGTGTCATTCACACTGTCCTAATTTCTGTCCTTCTTGGAGATTCCGCTTAAAATATCCAGAGAGCAAGCGCGCAAACAGAGCTAAAGAACCAAAAATACCTTCTTACAGTTTATTCCTGGGAAACAAATTGAGATGAATATCGGAAATAGTGGCTAATATCCAATATTAATCTAGCTTAAACCCCATTCATTTCAGTGGGTCTACTCTAAATAGGAGTAACATTGGATACAACCCAGTGTTATTGCTCTCTGTGGCTAGTTATAGTCAATTTATTTGTATACCACATTTTCCACAACTGAATGTGCTCAAAGTGGTTCACAAAAACAAACAAACACAGTGGTCATAATTATAGCACATCATTAACTTAATTACAGTTTATTTAAAACATATCACAATTTTAAATAAACACAAGACATACCAATCAGTCAATAGCTTGGATCCAAAGAGCCATGTGACATGCTCCCACCATGTGGCTAATTATCCCCCATATTCAGAAGGAAGCTACACTCTGAAACAAAATGGGGAAATGTGTCACATGTGTGGAAGTGCAAGGATGAACCTACAGGATTATTTGAATACCAAGAAGCTGCCTTATACCACGCCTGACTATAGCCCTATTCAGGCATTTAGCCTGCCCATGTGAGGGCTAAAAAGCGGGGCAAGGTTATGCATGCCCCAATGCCGCCATCCTCCCTATTCCTGACACTGAGCAGCAAGGTCCCAAGGAGGCTTCTACACATGCGAATAGAACCCCTCTGTGCAATCAGGGACCCTGCTATATCAGGATACCTGATTGGATGGTGGGTTCTACTTGCATTCAAGTACATGAGATTACACTTCAGACCTTGCTACTGAATGTGGCAAGGTCAAGAACAGGGAGGGCAGAGGAAGTATACTTAGGGATGGTAGGGGCAGGGCTTGCATGCACCCCCCCATCTTATCCTACACATGTGCAGGCTGAGCACCTGTATAGGGCTTTTTTGTCCATCTAGCCCTCTAGGTTTTCAAGCAGAGGTCTTTCCATTTAACTGAAGATGCCAGAGTTCAAACCTGGGACCTTCCGCCTGCAAAACAAGTGCTCTACCAAGTGATGTGTAAGCTACAGTTGTCTCCCTTGCCTATGGAACCTGGCCTATGTCTTCAAGTCTCCATTGTGAAAAAATTCTGGAAGCTGATATGATCAAAGGAGTGGAACAGACATTCCTTAATTGTGATATAGTTAAATAATATTGCTTCTATAATTACAGTTATTAATTTGCAGCCTCCTTTCACAGATTACCTTAAAAGAAAGAGAAAGATGACATATTTATTGACTTCAGTGGGGATAGGGCTGCCCTCTGTAGCTATAACTCCAGCCTTGGTAAACACAAGGGCAATATTGGTATTAACTTTCATATCATTCAGTGTCACAGTAACAATTTAGCCACCATAGCAAATTTCAGACACAAAAGCTAGAGAGCCTTAGCACATCAGTGTTATAATTAATCTGCAGTGACCTCAAATGCATTTTCATTTAATAATATTAAGTAATGTTAAAACTGCAGATACACCTGTTCTAGAATTGCTTCATTTGAACTTGGTACAAGGAGTCAATTGCCATTCACCAATCATCACTTTAAAAAGTTCAGTGTTATCTTTTGTCCTTTGGGCTATAACATTTTTTGAAAGCATACAGTCAAACACTACAATGGTTCTCTGCTCACAATGGGCTCAGATTTAATCTGCTTAGAATCAAGCATTAATTAATCAAGAATTAGAAGAATCAAGTTTTAGAAACTGAAAATATCTCACCTAAATACTGAGCTTCCAGATCAAGATCTCTTTAAAGAGTAAGAACACAAATCACTAAACAAAAAAACAAAAAAACAGCCCTCTAAAATAATCTTTATTTTACAGTGACAGCATACTGGATGGCTCTTGGTTAGCTCTATTGTTGCCATTTGGAATGGAATATTTCAAGTACTTTTCATAGGCTGTGCTGTAATAAAGATTATAAACCCCCAGCAGGAAATAAAGGGAGGGAAATGTTGCACTGTTTGTTCTCTGTTCAAAGTCAGTCTAATTCTTTTTTCTACTGTGGAAACTCTTAAATTGCTTATCAGTTGATGCACATACTGAAGCCTTTCCTTGCCCATATGATCCCTTCCGGTCCCCCCCACCCCCCGAAATGTTCTTAAAGAACAATATGATTCTATGCTGTCTGCAAAATATTGTTTAATTCCAGTGAAAATTTTACTACATTTCAAAGGAAGTAGCAAACAAGAGTTCTTCCCACACATACATTTCAGACTTCTTTTCAGTCTGGATTCATTGGTTGGCTTGGGAAAGAGAAGCCAGAATGTGAAACACCAGCTCTTATTAAGCAGTGCCTTACCTTTTAATGATTGGTAAGGCTACTTATGGTAATCTAATGAGATATGCAGGGACTATGTTCTGGAAATCACTTCTTACATATATACATTACATATATTAATTTGGAGAATAAGGCTATCAGTGACTACTAGTCATGATGGGTATATTATATATTACCTCCAGTATCAGAGGTGTACCTCTGTATGCCAGTTGCTGGGGAACACAAGTGGGAGGGTGCTATTGCATTCATGTCCTGCTGGGAGCGTCTTCCCATGGGGATCTGTGTGAACAGAATGCTGGACTAGATAGGCCTTTGGTCTGACCCAGCAGGGCTCTTCTGATGTTCTTAATAGCCAACTCATTCTCCAAGAGTAGATCTGTATGAAGTCAAAACATCACCATCCAAGCATGAGAGAAAGGTATCAGCAGGCTTGCAGTGGGTGGGGGGAGCCCCAAATTTACATAAGAATAAAACATCTTTGGGGGGGGGGAACCTAAAGTGGAGAAAATCCCCAAAACAGTCCAATGAAGACTGTATACGGTCAGGGCCCATGGAATGTTAACTGACAGTGGGCAGGAGGGAGGGACAGAAAACCATGGAAAAGGGGGATTGGAATGGAGTGGCTGGAACCCTGAACAGAAGCACTTGACACTGCAACATTTTGTTGCAGGCCCCACTTGTAATATATAATGTGGGAATGGTCATTCAAGTATTTATTTCACTCCCCATACATGCAACAGGATACCAGGTGGCTTCCTTGTTCATGTGCAGAATGAAGGAATAATCTGATAACCATAAGAACATAAGACAAGCTGAGCTGGATCTGACCAGAAGCCTATCTAGTCCAGCATTCTGTTCTCACAGTGTCCAACCAGAAGCCCACAAGCAGGACATGAGCACAATAGCACCCTCCCACTCATGGTCCCCAGCAATTAGCATACAAAGGCATACTGCCTCTGATACTGGAGGGAGCATATAGGCATCAAGATGAGTAGCCATTGATAACCTTGTCCTCCATGAATTTGTCTGATCCCCTTTTAAAGCCATCCAAGTTGACGGCCATCACTACTGTGGGAAATATGTGCTGTGTGGAGATACATTACCTTTTGTTTGTCCTGAATCTCCCACTGCTTAGCTTCCAGATCAAGCCATTTCTGCAGCACATCAATGGCCCAGGTATTAATGCCATTGTCAGTAAAATGTCCTGAGAGAAACTCCTGTGGTGTGCCCACCTTCTCCTTCCCAGTGTTGTTGTGTCAGCCCACCCTCTCTCTGATTGCTATGCAGAACTGTGGCATCACCCTGGAAAGGAGACTTGCGTGGTGGAATTATGGAGGTTTGGAGTATGTGCGTGTGCGTGCGTGCGTGTGTGAGAGACAGAGAGAGAGAGAGAGAGCGCAGGATATTATTTTGGCTCTTTTTATATGGTGTTCACAGTGGTGGTCACTGTTTGGTGTGTGTGCATGCATGCAAATTTTTTGGGAAAGGGGAGGAGAAACAAGAACTGGAATCCAAGAGAAAACTTGTCTAACAGTTCAGAGAGTGACTGATCTAATGGTAGTCCATGCTAGTGGGAATGAAATGGTTAGAGGCTAGAAGGGAGAAGAGCAGCAAGATAAGTAGCTTAAGTAACAGAGACTGCAGCTCTTCAGTGTAAGAACAGGCAAGATTAATCTGGGGCCTCAGGGAGCAGGAGAGCACTCTCTGCCACCTCACCAAGCACAGCTGTTTTCTCTGCTGTTGAGATGGTCAGAAGAAGGGCCTTGAGAAACTGAAGGAGCTCTTGCTCTTGCTCCAGCTGGGGAATTATCATCTGTAGGCTTGGCAAGAAAAGGCAACAAGGGGCAGCTTGGGGTTTTATGTTTTGCTCTTTGCATCGCCTGCATCTTACACACTTCATTATTAACAGTGGTCACTGATTAGCTGTGGCAGTCCATGCTATTAGCTTCATTACGATGCAGCGTGAGATTAATCACTTCATTGAGAGATACACTTCTTCAGATGTCAGGCATCAGGGAATGAATTCTGGAGGAGGACTAGAATGTCTTGTCTGGTCCTTACTTGAGCTTTTAGTCTACTGGAGCTTTTTTATTATGGCGGGGGGGGGGGCATCATTTCTTAGCTATTATGAGGATCCAATGACCATGAGGATTTCCAGTATGAAAATTTCCAGTAAGACAAGAAGATAAACCGTGCCATATGCATCCCTCAATATTTCAAAGCCAGATCATCAAAGCATGTACATATGTGTTGGAGGACTATTGCACAGATGTGTGTACATCTCTGGATCTCCCGTTGCTTGATTACTCAACACTTGATGTACTCAGTGGAATGTGTGATTTGTCTCCATTGAAAGTTACAATTTGAGTTGATGTCCGGTGATATCTGTAATATCTTGTTAAAGTTATCTCTTATTATATAGTCAGCAAGTAATGGATATTCATGTGTGAGTTGGTTTAAGACTTACTTTATACAAATTCTGAAAGCAATACATATTGTGGACTTGCAGTGTTCTGAAATCAGGGGACTATTCCCTATGTTCTAGGAACCTACAATGTTCTGCAATAAGGGTCAATAATGCATGATTTTAAGAGATGATTCTAATAACAAGGGGCATCTAGTAATCCTCATACAGGTATAGAGAAGCTTCCTATTCACTGCTCCAGTCTCTTTAGAATTTCCTATTAAGAGGTCCAGAATGCCATTCCTCATATCTCCCTGCAGAGGAGGAGAAGATGCCCTGACTAGGTAACAGTCCTTTGCTGCTTCCAGTTTTAGGCTCCTTAAGGGGAACTTCTCCTAATTTTTTTTTATTTGAAAACACAACAATAACAACAGCAGCAGCAAAACAAGGGGGAAGAAAAAAAAGAAAAAGGGGGGAAGGATTTCACACATGCACGCACACACACACACATATATGCAGACCATATATTTAAATAAGAATCCATATGAAATTGACAGCTGTAGGAGATACGTTCATACGTAGCAAGAGCAGTAAGATCTTCAGTCCACTGAATGATAGATGGTGGGTGTCCGTCCTTCCAAGCCTGAAGTAGAAGTCTCTTTGCAATTGTAAGGTCTCTCAGTATCCACTTTTGCTGTCCATCTGATAATTCCTACATCACAGGGATGTAATTTAAAAGTACACTGACATCTGCTATTGTCACAGATTTTTCAAGAACAAAATTTATACTAGCAATTACTTCCAACCATTTATCTGCTGAAGGAAATGTGAACCACTGGAATGAATGTGTGAATCCCCACTGGCATGCTAGCGAAGAAGGAAAATGAAGTGTTGTTGTGCAGCTCCTGTGGCTTTTGACTTGGTCTAATACCTTAATCTTCTTTTCTGAAGCCCAATGTCTAATTTTTAATTATGCCTCCATTTTTGTCTTGATTTCCTCTACCCTGCTAGATGTTACATTTCCAGTAGTCTTTATGTGGCATTTGTTCACAATGTAATTGTACCTCTCTTGACCCAGCAATGTAATGCTAGGATTAGAAACTTCAGCCAGAGAATACAGATGGAATGATGGACTGACTAGTATGTTGGAAACAACAATAGCAGACCTGACAGATAATCTAATCTTTTCAGTGATCCACTCTTTTTCAGCCTTGTGCTTAATGACTTCTAGTTTATTCTCTCTTTTCAAATAAAAGTTGCCACCTTTCATATAATACATAGCAGATCCACCCTCATCAGTTCTGAAAATGTATACACCTTATGGGCTTAGAACCTGTTGTATTGAGAAGCTCTGTGATGATGGTTTGTATACATGTATTTTGTTCAGGTGCTTGATTATTCTGGAAGGCTGCATATGGCAGCCAAGACCAAAAGGATCCTGGCCATGTAGTGTAAGTTCATGACCTGTGTGTCTTCCATTGCAATGAAATTAATGGGAGTTCCCCTCATGCGAGCATGCAAAGCATGGGAACTCTCTGGATATATGCAAATGTCTTCCTGATCTTCAAGTCACTACACCAGTCAAGCAACCCACAAGGGTCACTGCAATTGGCCTTGGCAGGAAAAATGGACTTTTCCTCTGCGTAGACCCTTCTTTACAAGGGTTCTACCCCCAAAAGAATTACAGATAGGCTGCCAACAGTAGTGATGAAGCTCCTGACACATCCTAGTCTGACCAGCTGCTTGGGCAGTTTCTGAGGCCTATTACCAAGCATGCCTCCCTTCAGCCAAGCCCTTGGAAAAAATAAAGTGGTTTGGATTGTCTTGCTCCAAGTCCAGAACTCAACAAAAATGTTGTGGAAATCCTAAAAACACAAATGGTAGTTTCACAACCACATGGGAGGCTGGGAAACCAAGAAATTTCAGTGCAAGGTGCCTGTTTTAGGGGGCCCGGGCCTTCATGATTTCAGCAGCAGAGTGGGTCAAGCTGGAGGTACCAGAACCAAATGGGCTAGGCAGTGAAGTGGGACAGGCCAGAGATACTGGAACCCCATGATTTCAGCATGTGATTTCAGCAGTGTGGAACCCCCACTTCAGATGACCAGGAACACTGAGAGCTTGAACAGGAGAGTAATATAGGATTCAGCCGAAGGCTACAAAGGGATAAAAAATCTCTGAGTCCAGAAATGACTCCAAAGCAAAAGGACAGGAGAATACTCTTTGGCTGAATCAATAGGGGTTTCAGACTTCCAACAAAAGTCTGAGATGGCTCATCACCCACTTTCCCAACCCTCATGGTCATGTCCCTGACCCTCTCATCCACATCTTGGAGGTGAATGTCTGTAGAAGGGTGTCTGCTGTATGCATGTAGAAAACTTGTATAACTGAGTTGTCCCTGAAGACCTGGTCCCAAATCTGTACAGCATCAAGCTGCTTCACTTTGTACTTCTAGCGTTATATATGCTCTCTACTGACATTTTTCTTTCAGGGAGAGACTAGGCAAAATTGCAATACAGTTTAACAGCACCCCTCTTAACACTGAACGTTACCATGGAAACTAGAATCTCAGATCGACATGAAAGGCTTTCAGAGAATCAGGCGTTACCATTAGCATGATCTAAGCATTCTGCACACCACTAAGAATCTAGCATCTCCTTCAGGATGTCATTAATGCTCATTAAACATCCCTGTGTGGAATTTCTGGACTTTTCATGCAACACACATATACCTCTCTCTCTTTCTCTTGTGTGGGTGTGGGTGTTACACTTAGTAATAAGAATGCAATATTCATCTTCATCTTCTCCCCTCTTTAGAATAACACCAGTGGCAGGAAATATTTAGCCTACACTTATTGCATTTGCAAAATGCTAACTTGGATGGAGCTGCTCCCAGACCTGACATATAAGCAAGTTTATTCCATTGTAAGTCCCCCTACTTTAAATTAGACTTACTCCCTTAATGACTTAGGCCACAATCTTATGCATGTTTAGACAGAAAAAAACTTGTAGGACTTTTTTCTACCCAAATGTGCCTGGATTACACCCTTATACAATTAGTTTTACTGTGTTCAGTACCCAAGGACTGTCCTCTGTAAAGTAGGGCACATGGACACCTTATAAAGAACTGACAACGGATCCCAGGGAACAGTGTTTAAATGGCATTTGTCACTCATGTAATAACTAATATACAAAGGTGCTGTGCTAACATGTCTGGCTATAAGTGCAAGTCAGGTAGCTAGAAGGAAGGTAAGGTTGTTTAAATAATGGGAACCGAAAGAAAGTGAAGGACATTAATATATCCTTATTTCCCCCCCCCCCGCCCCAAACTGAGAAGGGATGGAGGTGAAGCCCATATTACAAGTTGTACTGGGACCAGAGGGCAGTATCCTATATTAGTCCTATTTAGAGTAGATCCACTGAAATGAATGGGACTCAAGTTAGTTGTGACTAACTTAAGTCCCATTCATTTCCATGGGTTTGCTCTAAGTAGGATTGACATGGGATACTACCCTGAGAGATGATGCTTGGGTACTGAACACAGTAAAACTAATTGTATAAGGGTGTAATCCAGGGGGACTTACAAAGTAGGGGGACTTACAATCCAGGGGGACTTAAAGTAGGGGGACTACTTCTCCTCCCCTGCATTGGATAGGCGGTCTCCTTCGAATTCAGAGGCGGCCACCTATCCCCATAGGATTGCACCCTTAGTAATCATTTATCAAGCGAAACACCAGTGTACTGGGTCCCCTCTAGGAGGTGACATCTGGACTTCCTTTAATTACACAGGAAGTGTAATATTTGAAACAATGAGGTCTTCAGCAGATGGAAGGAACAAAAGGAAGAGTAAAATGTGCACACATCTTTATTGATTATAGGGCTGCAACATGAAAAGGCATGAATAATAAGAGTCACAATGATGGCACCATGATAACTTCTTATGGGCTTGATTTTTGCTTCCACCGCATGTATAGTACATGGTGTACTGAGACCAATTGTGCATTTTGGGGCTCTGGCATCAATCGAATAACTTTAAATATTTATCTCTATCCCAATATGTCCTCTATTTGAGGGGCTGTCATGTCTAAATCTGGTTTAAAGATAAAGAACCCTAAAAAGGGAGAGGCCATCAACAGTAAGCACCTGGAAAGCAGACTGTGCAGGTACACAGCTCACCTGGTCACAGGCTTCCCCACTATGGTGAGATGTATTGTATTCTATTTAAATTATTTCCAAATTTGCATCAATACACATAAATAAGGATATGCAAATTTTATGCAAACATCTGTCTTGTCCTCTTTTTTGGTGATGCATTTCTTCTTTGTTGGCAATGTGTAAATGGCCATCCTAGTTCTTCTAGGCACTCTAAAGTCCAGAGGTCTAACCCATTTACTCACATGCATCCTGGGACCTGTTAGTCTGGTTGGCAGACCCTGTTGGCTATTCCTGCTTGTGAACAGGAAATACCAGCAAGAATTAAGGAACTCTGGAACTTTTAGTTCTTGAAAGAGAATGTCACATGGAATGTTAAATTCTTAGCATGTAGCTCTCTGTGTTTTTCTTTTACTTGAAAGTAAGCATGGGGGACCAGTCCTCCTCTCCTTAGCTGTGATTCCTTCCCATACTGAACCCCCTGTACAGCATTTACCAATAGTTTAAAATAGCTCCCAGTGGTGCAACTGGGGGCTTTTTTACTATCAGCAAATGCTATGCAGGGGGCGATTGCTGGGGGAACGGTGTTTGCAGCTGGAGATTAAGCATCCCTTTCCTGTGTGCGGTGGTCCCAATCTGTGTAGGTGCCATCAGAATGGTGCCATCAAAATGATAGAAAGAGAGAATGGCTGAGGAAATGAAGGAGGACATCTGATTAATGGAGATCACTTTACATGTTTACTTGCAAGGGTTCTGGAATAGAAGGATGACCCTATAACACGTTATTAAGGTTAGATATGATGTAGCTTTACTTCAGCAATACTCTGTGGCTATAAGTGAGGAATATATCCATGGCTATCAATGAGGCAATAGTGGCATGGCCAAATCAGCAGGGCAAATAAAAAGAGAACTAGAAATGCAAATAATATTTTAAGAAGTTTAAAAACACCCATACTGGAAATTGGCCTTTGACATCTTGGTTCTTCAGAAATGAATGGAAAAGACCCTGTCATACATAATCACCTTGGACATGATCCAACTTTGCAAGTCTGCCTCCTCATCATTCCCTTCTGCAGCCATATTGGGATAGAGATAAATATTTAAAGTTATTCGATTGATGCCAGAGCCCCAAAATGCACAATTGGTCTCAGTACACCATGTACTATACATGCGGTGGAAGCAAAAATCAAGCCCATAAGAAGTTATCATGGTGCCATCATTGTGACTCTTATTATTCATGCCTTTTCATGTTGCAGCCCTATAATCAATAAAGATGTGTGCACATTTTACTCTTCCTTTTGTTCCTTCCATCTGCTGAAGACCTCATTGTTTCAAGTATTATACTTCCTGTGTAATTAAAGGAAGTCCAGATGTCACCTCCTAGAGGGGACCCAGTACACTGGTGTTTCGCTTGATAAATGATTACTAAGGGTGCAATCCTATGGGGATAGGTGGCCGCCTCTGAATTCGAAGGAGACCGCCTATCCAATGCAGGGGAGGAGAAGTAGGGAGGGGATCGTCCCCTCCGTACTTCTCCTGCCCTGCATTTGTGGCTAGACAGCTGATTTTGGCTGTCTAACCATGGGAGGGCAGAGCGGGAGCCACCAGACGAAACACAGGATGTGTCATACTGGCATTTCCGCCTTCCCTGCCCTGGAATGCCCCTCTGGAACACCCCATTTTGGCCACTCTGCACTCCTCTTCCGAGCACAGAGCACGAGGCCATTCTGCACTGCCTGTGAGGATGCACAGAAGGGGGGGAAGGTCGGTTCCTGGAAAACCACATATCCTATGGCCATCTAGCCACAGACTAGCGGCCATAGGATTGCTCCCTTAATCAGATAAAACCGCATCCCTGAAAGTCGAGACGAATTTCAGACTTCTTCAGAATTAATACTGTTTATCTTTCACAATAATTGTGCAATCCTAAACTTGTATACCCAGAATTAATACTCCTGAATATTCTCCCTCGGTGTGATTTATTCTCTAATAACTCAATTACAGCCTAAATTACAGAAGACCAAAACTCTAACATATTTTGGTCTTCTGCAGATTTGCTGCTATGCAAGGTTTATAAACTCTAGACAAAGTTTACAAGGAGTCTGTGACCACACTGCACTCAAAAGTAGAAATGGACAAACACATTTCAGTGCTTTTCCCACTGAAAAATAATTTCAAATTAACTTCAGAGCAGTGAAGTCCATCATGGCTGAAAATGGTATGGCAACAGAGAAGACAGCACAGGCCACATTTTCTGACACTTTGTGACAAACTATTGAAGAATAGCTTTGTTTCTTCTACCTTCTCCAGATCTATGGAGGAAGGGCCACTATATGGTAGTAGTTGAACAGGACCACCCTGAGTAATCTTCTCACACTATAAAAGGCAGGGCCCAAAATGCTGAGTTCCAGAAAGATATGCTGGTCATCTATGCATCAAGGACAGAAAAAATGAATTTTTTCATTTTACCATGAAAAAATGGTATCAAAAAGCATCCCAGTGCCTGAAAGATCACCTCCTCCCATATAAGCCTGCCTGGGTTTTAAGATCTCCCACTATCTTCAGAGGCGTGTTTGGTGGCGATGCAAGAAAGGACCTTCTCTGCTCCCAGGCTATAAAACTCCCTGCCAAGGGAGGCTCCCTCTCTGCTGTCCTTCAGCTGGCAGGCAAAGACATTTTTATTCAGGCAGGTCTTTGGCATATAAACTGATCTATCGCTGAACGGGTTTCTAATTGGTTGGGTGCTATTTATTTATTTATTTATTTATTGTTGTGTACTGTTTTTATTGTGCGTTTCAATTTATTTGTTATGTTTTAATCAAGATTTTGTTTTTAATCTGTCTTTTATTGTTAGCCACCTTGACTGCCATTTTTTGGCAGAAAAGTGGGATATGAAATAAATAAATAAATAAATAAATAAACATTCTTACTGTTTATTAAAGAGAGAGAGAGAAGCAGTCTTGCCTTTTCACAGAAATTACACACACAGCATTTCTGTTTACCTCACTAGTCACTAAGATTCTCCACAGGATCACTTTGTCAGTGTCAGATAATTGTCAGTATTCGTACACAGTATTTTGTTAGTGCTGCATTGTTAATTTTGATTCTTGTTCACTGAACTTTTCCCAGCCTAGCTGGTTCTCTTTTAGTAAAAGGCCACAGTCCCAAAGAAGCACATGGGAACATGTTTGCCAAACTGGTGTTTGTCCACATTTCGAGAAGGCACGCAGTTCGTGGTTCTGAAAGCAAAGTATCTCCAATTACAGTGTAGATCCTTTGAAATCCCTTTAAATTAATTGCTTTCTTTAGGTTCCTAGCTATTTTCTTCAGAAAAAAATTCTGACAGGGTGGAACAAATTTCTGGGATGACATGAATGCAGCTACAGTCTATTCACAGAACTCTTGTTCTCAAACAGATTTATACTTGTGCAATCTGTTTGGCTAAAATGTTGTAGTTTTACAAAGCTTTTCACCCAATGGCTTCAGTAGATTTTATGGAATATGCTAGATAATAATTTGAACATAATGTGAGTATAACTAGTAAATTTTACCCATGTTGTGTAACATGGGTAAAAGTGGTCAAAGTGGTATGATCCCATCTTCCTGCGATATCCTTTCATATTCACCATTACACATTCTCCAAAATCTGTTCTGGAGCAGCCCAGCAACATCTGTTTTTCACCTCTTGTTATCAGTTAACTTTCCAATATTCCATCCTGACCTTACTACTCTTTTACTGAGTTCTGTCCCCTCCACTGAAACTTTGTTGTTGCCCTTAGAATGCAAGGGTGTGCAGGGCCAGGCAGGATTCTAGACGACTTCAGTGTTCTCTAAAAGCCTATATGTGGTTGATGCTGCTAGTCGCAGCAGTAGCAGCCAGCTTTGAGGCACAGGGTACTATGTTTTTAGTCCCACTTTACACACCTAATTTTGAATACCGAGGACAAATTCAGTTAAAAAAAGAACAAAAAAAACCACCTTGCTTTTCCATATCTAGGTCAAACTTCCCTATGGGGAATATCACAATTTTGTAGAATGCGATCAAAGGTTTCATCTTTGAAAAACTGGGATTATAAACCAAATAATGAAGGAAACAAGATCAATTAACTTTATCAGTTGTGACAGGGCAGACATTAGGGATAACCCCTTCATATTGCCTTCTGCTAAAGAAGGACTTTCAGAGGCAGAAACGTAGAACCCTTCAAAAGAAAAGGATTTGCCCAACCTTGGTGTGTGAGGTGGAACAATCCATGCATTCCCCGTTGATCACTAGCCAATATCTGGGCCCTTGAGTGGTGTAATTATATGTATGGTTTGCTTTGGATATACTCCTCGCATAACGTATATCTGGGGTGGGAAGCTACCAGCCCCCTGGCTTGATCCCATCCACTGACAGTTTCATAAGGGCTGCAGCCAGATTTCTACAAATTCATTCCTGAAAAATCCTGTCAGGTTCCAGAGTGGCTGCAAGATCTGAGGGCTCCAGCAGTGGCTCTTTTCAATCTCTGCAGCAAGGATTGGAATGGCTCAGCTCTACCTGAAAGCAGGGACAGCATCAAGGGTTGTTATCATTGGGCACTTGCTGAGGGTCCCCATCCTTGCCACAGTCACTGAAGAGTCCCCTGGACCTGCTCCTCCTCTTCACTATTCCACGGGTTCATTTGCCTCTTGCTCTGGTCCTGACAACAGTGGTGGTGAGAAGGAGGAACAGTAGATGCCACTGCCTGCTTGTTCACTGTCTCTCAGTCAGGCAAGTAAGAAAGTGGTAGCAGTGATGAGAAAGAGGAGGAGCAGGTGACAATGGTGGTGAAAAGGTAAACTCACTTAGGAAGGGATTGCTGCCCATTAAAGGTGTCTTGCCCAGGCCTCCCCACCCCCCAATCCTAGATCCTGGAAATTGGCTGATGTTTGTGGAGAGATGTGAGGACACAAAAGTAGCACCAGGACACTAAATCCCTGGCTGGTCACAGAAGAGGATAAAGAGCAGAAACAGAGAAGAACAAGGAGGGGACAGAAATGTAGGAAGATAGAGCAAAGGATGGAGGAAAGGCAAAGAGATGGGAAGGAGTGAAGGAGGGCACGGAGGAGAATGAGAAGAAACAAGGCCAGTGAGTGAGCCAGAGGTGAAATGAAGGCGCAACAGCTGAGAATAGTTTGAATACAGAGTGGATGGAGAAGGAGAAAGATAGAAAAGGGAGTGGCTAAGAGAAAGAGAGTGAGCGAAGGAAGATAGAGACAAATCTCGGTGAGAAGGCTATTTCTGTGCCTGAAACTAGGAAGTTGTCACACAATAAGTTATTCTGCTGATGGCTTTTGAAGGAAAGGAAAGGAAAGGAAAGGAAAGGAAAGGAAAGGAAAGGAAAGGAAAAGTCTTACCTCTGCTCCCCAGGTATTCTTGCTCCCCCTCCCAAACACTTGACTGCTGATTTTCTGAGGTGAATTTTTTTTCCTTTGCAGGCAGTCAGGCTTCATCTGAAGGACAAACAAATATCTGCTCATAACAGGAGGTAAGCTTGGAAAAGCAGGATTCTTCTACTTTTTGAAATGGCTCTGCCAACTTTTGACGCTGGCTCTGCTTCCTAGAGGGTACAGCCTGCCCCCCCCTTGATTTTTTTTCTGTCTGTCAATGGAAAAAAGTTTATTTTCTTTATAGAGAAAAGTTTCACCACTCCTACTATTTATGCTAACAAGAAAAGAAATGCCATATATATATAGCATGTACTGTATATATATGAGAGAGAGGGAGAGAGAGAGTGTGTAATTGAATAGACAGCCTATAAAGATTGCTTGGTACTGCATGAAACAAGGCCACAGAGCACAGGATGAGGAAGGCTTGCTGCAGCAGTGAAGCCCAGCTCCTGCCAATTTTTGCCCGTGAAACTGTTTTGTGAGCAAGGGAGCACTTGGGGAGTGTGAAATGTTTCATACCCTTTCAACGTGCTGCTGCATCTTCCGCAGGTTTTAAATCCCCACACAAAAATTCATATTAGCATACAACCAACCTGATTTGGCCAAAATGATGTTGCCCCGAAGACAAATCAGAGCAACGCTGGAAGCATTGCCATCATTTTGAATAGGCTTCCTGATGATGACATCATGTAGCCAATCACATTTTGCTGCATGGTGATACTGTGAAGCCAAAGCACAGTGAGCGCAAAGCTTTCTGCCTTCATTTCAAATAGGCAACATTTTTGCCATGTTTCACATGCTTCCTGCAAAAATAATCATAGCGGGCCTGAAGTTTGCAGTGAAAGGCGCCCCTCCCATTTCAGCTTATTCTACCCTGCCTTGCTGCACCCATGTCAGGCAACAGAACAGACTAGACATGGTGTCACCAGTGTAATGTGAACAGTGTAAGGGCTTACAGTGGCAGCATTATACTGGCAACACTTGCTACCCTGTGCTTCTTCTCCCCTTGGAGGATGTTACAACCCGATACCAGCTATACACATTTTCTGACTCTGTGAGTCCATAAATGTATAGATCCAGGATCTATGCATATGTTGAAACTCACATTTCCTCAACAACTGGTATATAGAGGCACTTTTCATATGTGAAAAATGTATCTATGGAGGATCAGCCTATCAATGGCTATTAGTTATGATGGCTATATGTTACTGGCAGTATGCCTCTATATACCAGTTGCTGGGGAACATGAGTGGGATGCTGATATTGCACTCATGTCCTACTTCCCACAGGCAGCCGGTTGGCCACTGTGTGTGAACAGAATGCTGGACTAGATAGGCCTTTGGTGTGATCTACCACGGCTCTTCTTAGGTTCACTATTTGCTATCTATCTGAATAGAAGAAGTTTCTCCCTGTGTGGCATGTATGCTTGATATGTTTGCAAGGCACTTCCAAGGTAAAATCTCTTGCATCCACTAGGACTTAGACTCCAGTGTTACAGCAGGCAAATCAAGGGAGCTACCTAGAGTACAGTCTTGTCCAGTTTTGTTAGATGAGTTTCAGTTGGTACAGCTCTAGGACATTGACTATTTATTTATTCGTGTCAGAAGCATCACAATTAAAAAACATACTATAACACATAACATTTAAAATATAAAATATAGAAGTTAAAATATATAAAAATTAAACAAATCTTGCCCAGAAACTAGCAACATTAATTGCGTTCTGTCGTGCTGTCATAAGGTCCTCATGTGTACATTGGTCAGGGCACAAAGGGCAAATATACATATGTGTTGTTGTCTGCAAGTCTCTGCAGTCACATAGGGCAGAGATCACCGGATAACCCCATTTATTCAAAGTGTCTCTAGATCTTGTTACACCCATACGCAGTCTATTCAATGATTTCCAAACTTCCCAGCTTTCATTGGAACCGGGTGCCAGCTCCTCTGCTGGTTCCCTCCAGTGTTGATTCTTTGTAGCTTTCCATAAGTCCATTCCACTTTTGAATTCATCAAAGTCTTCCGTCAATCTGAGGAAGCTTTTCCTGGATTTTAATCTCTGAAGAGCTGGTTATAGGCCGTAAAGAGGGTGTTGTTTGGATATTGAGGATTTAAGCCTCTCTTTGTATGCTGCTGCTTCTCTACGAACAGCAGGCAGGGCAATGCCAGCTATATGGTAGATCTTATCTAGAGAAGTAGGTTTTAGACATCTGGTAATGATTCTACTTGTTTCATTCAAAGCAACATCAACTTGCCCAGCATGTGCTGATTTATACCAAACTGGGCAGGTATATTTGCTGGCCGAGTGGCAGAGGGCTAATGCTGTGGTCTTAAGAACCTTTGGTTTAGCCCCCCATGTAGCGCTCATTAATTTCCTAATGGTGCTATTTCTTCAGCTGACCTTCAGTTTAGTGTTGATGCAATGCTGTTTATATGTTAAGGCCCTACCCAAAGTAACCCCTAAATATTTAGGGTTAGTGCAATGCTCCAATAACACTCCTTTCCATATAATTTGCAGCTTCCTAGCAGCCTGCTTATTGCGTAGATGGAAGGCACATGTCTGAGTTTTTGCTGGATTTGGCCTTAGCTGGTTTCCGCAGTAATATCGATCCAGATCTTCCAGAGCTTCAGTTAACCATTGGTCTACCTCCTCGAATGTTTTTCCTTGTGTGGCCATTGCCCGATCGTCAGCATATATATAATTATTAGTACCTTCAGGAAGCAGTTGATCGTTAGTATAGATATTGACAAGATGCTTGGACATGTTCAAGTGACTACTTCAGTGGGAATCAGGCTTCCTGCATTTAACAGGGGGTTGGACTCGATGGTCTTGTAGGCCCCTTCTAACCCTATGATTCTGTGATTAGTATTGGATCCTTGCCCCTGTTGGCTTATAAAAACAGGCAAGGAGGGGACAGCTGGCTGGGCCAGGGAGGTGATGAACGCCTCCTTGCAAGAGGGAGTGGTCCCAGACTACCTGAACGAGGTGGTGGTACAACCATTCCTGAAGAAATCTTCCCTGAACCCATAAGAACTCAAAAACTTTAGGCTGGTGGCAAAAGTTGCTTTCTTGGGTGAGGTCTTTGAGTGGGTGGTTGCCAAGCAGCTCCAGACACTCTTGGATGAGACCGATTATCTAGATCCTTTTCAGTCAGGGTTCAGGCCAGATTTCGGCATGGAAACAGCCTTGATCACCCTGTATGATGACCTATGTTGGAAGAGAGACGGGGGAGTGTGACCTTGTTGATTCTCCTTGATCTCTTGCCTCTTTTTGACTGGGACAAATGTATGAGTTGGAATTGGGGGAAGGGTTACTGCATTGCCATGGTTTTGCTCCTACTTGGATGGCAAGCTCCAGAAGGTGGTGCTTGGGAGATATTGCTCAGTCCCATAGATTGTTCTGCAGGGGTCAGTTTTGTCCCCCGTGCTAAATTAAACCACTAAGAGGGGTCATCAGGGGTTTTGGAGTGTATTGTCATCGGTATGCAAATGACATGCATTTCTCCTTTTCATACTCATCAGATGAGGCTGCAGATGTGCTAAATCAGTGCCTGGCTGTGACAATGGATTGGATGATGACTAACAAACTGGAACTCAATCCAGAGAAGACTGAGATGCTGTTAGTATTTGGTTCTTCTGACCAGATGGAGAGTGCTCAGCCTGTTTTGGATGGAGTTGCACTCTCTCTGAAGGAGTAAGTTCATAGCCTGAGTGTTCTCCTGGAATCATCGTTGTTATTTGAGGGCTCAGGTGGGCTCAGTGGCATGGATAGTCTTCTACTAGCTTTAGTTGATGGCCCAGCTATGTCCCTATCTGGATAGGGATAACCTGGCTTCAGTAGCCTTTGCTCTGGTAACTTCCTAGTTAGATTACTGCAATGTACTCTATTTGGGGCTGCCTTCTGAAGATGGTTCAGAAGATGCCACTTCTGCAAAATGCAATGGCCAGATTGATAGCAGGGACCATGAGGTCTGAACATATAACAACTGTGCCCACTTGTACTGGCTGCTTGTATGCCAAATTGAAGGTGCTGGTTTAGACCTATAAAGCCTTTTGTCCTATAAAGCCTTATACAGCTTGGGACCATAATACATGATGGTTTGCCTCTCCTGAGGGGAAACCTACCAGGGGGAAACTACCCATATGTTATGATCATCATCTGAGACCCTTCGAACCTCTGAGGGAGGTTTAAAGGATGGCAACAAAGGAGAAGGCCTTCTCAGTGATGCCCCCCCCCCAACTGTGGTATGCTCTCCCTACTGAGGTTTGCCTGGTGCCAACATTGTCATCTTTTCGATTCCAGGTCAAGACTTTCCTCTACTCCCAGGCATTTAACAGCATACGATAAGGTGCTTTTTTAATGATCCTGGGATTTTTATTGCTGCTAATGTAAAATTGTTTGATATGTTTGTATATGAATGGTTTTATATTATATTACTATAATATATTTTTATGGTTTTGATCTTTGTAAACTGGCCAGTGAGCTTTGGCTATTGGGCAGCATAGAAATGTAATAAATGAATGAAATGAAATAAGGTATACATATAGATGATTGAGCATGTGTTCCTTGCTCTAGGATCTAACAAATGCTGAAGAGGAAATAAGTTTAATATGATAAGGATGAGGCTGAATAAACTCTGCCTTAGAGCATAAGAACATAAGAGGAGCCATGCTGGATCAGACCAAGGGTCCATCTAGTCCAGCATTCTGTTCACACAGTGGCCAACCAGATATTGACCAGGAACCCACAAGCAGGACATGAGTGCAACAGCACCCTCCCGCCCATGTTCCCCAGCAACTGGTTCATTGCCTCTGGTACTGGAGGTAGCACATATCAATCAAGACTAGTAGCCATTGATAGCCTTTTCCTCCAGGAATTTGTCCAACCCCCTTTTAAAGCTATCTAAATTGGTGGCCATCACTACATCCTATGGTAGTGACTTCCATAGTTTAACTATGTGCTGTGTGAAGAAGTACTTCCTTTTATCTGTCCTGACTCTCCCACCAACCAGCTTCATAGAATGACCCTGGGTTCTAGTATTTTGAGAGAGGGAGAAAAATGTCTACAGAGTAGGAATGTACGAAACCCCTACCTTGCTCTGTGCTGGGGCATCCGCGGTCGGGGGGAGGTGCTCTGTCCCTCCCCCCGGAGGCCTCCCTGGCTGGCTCCGCTCTGCAGCGGCTCTGTGGAGCCGCAGGGCCGGCTGCAGCCGGAGTTCCAGCTACTGCCAGGCTGCTGCGGATGCAAATGGTGGCCGTCGTAGCGGCCGCCATTTGTGTCCTTGCATTAAGCCGTGATAGGCTACGGCAAAAGGCAGGGACACAAATGGCGGCCGCTACGCCATTTGCATGGCTGCCTTTTGCCGTGATAGGCTATGTAAATACTTACGTAGCCTATTACAGCAAAGGGCAGGAGTGCAAATGGCGTAGCGGCTGCCATTTGTGCCCCTGCTCTTTGCCGTGATAGGCTACATAAATATTTACGTAGCCTAACATGAACAAAGACAGCCACGCAAATGGCGGCTGCTACCGCATTTGCAGCTGCAGCAGCCTGGCAGTAGCTGGGAGCCCAACCGGAGCTGCATCAGCTGCCACCAGAGCTGCATCCGCCGGAGCCACTGCCAGGCA
The DNA here is from genome assembly GCF_057233095.1 of Heloderma suspectum. Classification (NCBI taxonomy): domain Eukaryota; kingdom Metazoa; phylum Chordata; class Lepidosauria; order Squamata; family Helodermatidae; genus Heloderma; species Heloderma suspectum. Next base: position 215,777,897 of record NC_139461.1, read on the forward strand.
TGCTCCGTCACAGGGGGATTCCAAAGAATCCGGCCTCACTGGAGTCTGTGGTGGAATTCTCTGACATCCCTACTAGAGAGGGAGAAAAATGTCCTTGGCTCATAAAAGTGCAGTGTCAAGGCTACAGTAAAGATTACATATGAAAGCAGGTCCATATGAGTGTACTGTACATATTGAGAAATGTGCTTGACAAATGTACCAGCATAAAGGGCATTTAAAATGTAATTGCTGAGCCTGGTATTTTTCTACATTACCAAATTAGAAACAATTAACAGTGACAGCAATATTTATTTATTTTTATTATTAAACCCAGACAAATATAGGCAGGATGAAGGACCATGTTCTATGGACAAGTCATTACTGTAGAATGTCCTAATTCCCCAGTAACACAGCCGTTAGTAAATTAAAGGGAAATTAAACAACAAGCCACATTAAATGTTTAAAGGATATATATACACATATGTGCAACATGTGTTGGTGAGTGAGTGTGTGTGTGTGTGTGTGTGTGTGTGTGATATACCTGAATATCTATAGCTACATTGCAAATAATGCCTTGGACTATTAAAAGAAACCATGGAAACACACTGTTACCACAGAAACCCAGGAAGAACTAGAAAAGCATTTACGGTTAAATACTCAGATTCTTCTGAGGAAGAACACTGACATTCTAGACCCACCAGTGGTGAACAAAGAAAGGCTTTTAAATATTTTATCCCCCTGCTAGCTCTTTTTTCATCCTCCCTGTTACTTCTAATTCTATCACCTTTGTGTTTATGCTGTGTGTTCTAAAGAGATGCCTGGCATATAAATGAATTAATTAAACAAAGACATTGTTTGTGGACGTTGTTAATATGGGATGGAAAGTAAAATACAGCCAGTGTTACACTACTTGTCCATTCCAACTAATGCAGGATTAATTCTGAGGGATAACTGTGCATAATATGTGTTGCACATGATGGCCCAATCCAGTTCTAGTTGTTATCTGTAGCTTCAAGCCCTGGACAGGAATGTACATACTCATCCAGATCATCAAATGCATCTTGTGGGGAAGAGGGAGTTGATGAGCACTGTGGTATGTATCTATCCAAAGCTGCACATACCATTTTTTCCTTGCTGGCTTGGTGTAGCTGCCCATTTGCTTATGATGAATGAATGAGCTGTCAAAATGTGCTGCTGCTGCACTGTGATGCAGGGGCGGTAGCTATCCCTTTGCATGGTATTGTCACTGTGACTTCTCCTGTATGCACAACACATAGACCCAAAATGCATGAGATTCCTTTATTCTCCATGCATAGCAGGATTCTGTGCAGGCTTCCCTATTCAGAAAGGAGAGCAGTGGCTCTCCTTTGTTTTTCTGCATGCAGTAGATTGGAGGGGTTTGAAAGCATGGAACAGCTGTGCCGTTCACACAATATGCCCACAGCACACAAAAGAGAATTGCTGGATCAGGATAATTGGGTACAAGCCAGGGAAAGTTAAACATGCTTAATTTCCACTGAAAATCGTTCCTTCACTTTGCTCTTTTTTATTTTTATTTTTTACTTCTGCATCACTAACTTTCTCAGATACAATGGTTTATATTAATTTCCACATCTTATGCTATCAATAAGAAAAAATAATGGTTACACAAGGGGAGGCTGGAAATGTGTTAGGCAATATACATCTAATCAAATTAAATGCGAGTTGTTAGGTATTCATCAGATATGCAAGGGAAGCTGGAAAGGCAGAAATACTAAATATCTAGCAATTAAATTTTGATAGGTGCAATCCTATGCATGTTTAGACAGAAAAAAGTCTTACCACTCCCAGCATTCCCCAGCTGGCTTGTTGGACTTTTCTGTCTAAACATGCATAGTATTATGCCCTAAAGAAGTTAAAGAAGATCTTGCAAAATGTAACATTCTCCCATGGATAAGTAAGACAAGGCAAAACGTGACCAACAGCACAAGCCTATGCAATTTCTACTTAGAAGTAAGCTCCACTGAGTTCCTTTAGGTTTGTACCAGAATGATTCCAATAAAAGTATAATGGATGGTAAGAATCCCTGCAGTAAAACATGAACACCTTGTCTACATTTCTGCTCTTTTTCTAAACATAGTAATAAAGATACCTCAGAAAAACTATTATAAATATTTTTTGTGGTGCAGAACAGAAACATTCCCTGGGTAACAACAGGCATAATGCAGCACAACATTAAGGGAGGGAAACTAACATTACAAAATATTATTATGCAGCTATGCTAACTAAGCTATGTCATTGATGGGAGGGAGAAGACAGCAATCTTTGTTGGGATGTAGAGCAACTTGTATATCTACCCCTTTAAGTGACTGGATTTGGGCAGGAAAAAAGACAGAGTTAAGCCAAAGATAAAGTCTATTTTTGTACATGACACTACAAGAAAGATCTGGGACAATTTTTTTTTTTTAAAAAAAAGACCTTGTAACATTACAGTCTCCTATAGCCTCAATTTTACCATGAAGGCTTCACTATCCTATACTTATCAACTCAGAAATAAGTTCATCTGAGTCCAGTGTGACTTACTCCCTGGTTAGTGAGTACAGGATTGCAGTTTTATTGCATTAATGCAGACAATACTGGTAGTATTTGTTGAATTATCAACACGGTTGTACAAAAAGCAAGCATAGTGTATTGGTCAGTAATTTATGTATTTATTCATTCATAATAAGCATTTTTATACTGCTCTTCAATTCTTTCCCAGTGTGGTTTACCGTACCAAAACAATACCAATAATAATAATAGGCTAAACCCACAGAATTAAAAAAAGCAGCATAAAAAAGCGTTAGCAGGATTAAAATTGCATCTACTAAAGTCTGGAGTGCAGTGGGGTAGGAATGGCTTTTGCCTCATGCCAAAATTACAATCAAGTACGTGCCAGGTGCTGTTGGGTTTCCCAATCCCCCCAATGCACATGCTCAGGCAATCTGACACCCAAATCAGTGAGATTTCTTTATTGCATGGAATCCCACAGCAAAAACTTAATGGTTACACTCTTCAGAAATCATAGCTGATGGTCAGTAGCTATAGGCTTTATGTAATTACAAAACAGTCCAAAGCTAAACACTACTACTGTGACTGAGATCCTCAACATGGATTTTTCCGTTGCCATCTCCATGGTTCTGAACACAAGGGAAGGGACTCTGGATTCCTGGGTACCTAACCCAGACAATCCTTTCATGGGGCTCCAACCCTGGACATGGAAGGGGAATGATTCCTGGAATGAACCTATCAGGCAATCAGGGGATAACTTCTTGAAAGACCTAAACAACCCACACCTACAGAGAGTCCAACTTTGAATCTTTTGTTGATAACTCTAGGCTACATGGTCAAGGTCCATCAAGATCAAGGAAAGGGCTTACCCACACATGCAACGAGTTCCAGGTCACCACTTTTGCATTGGAAACTCCACGCTCCATGAGTTCTGGCAGAGGGAAGTCCAAAGTCGTAGATCAAGCCCAGCCTGCTGTACACCGAGCTGACTACAAACACAAACACACAATCCACAGCAACGAGAGTTCAAGTCTATGAAAAGCCTCACGGTACTTTTCATGGCAAGTCCTTAACAATCCAAAGTTCCAGTCCATGAGCAGAGTGCCTCCAAAAGCGCAGACAATGATGGATCCAAACAGAGAAGGATTTAGGCAATGAAGACGAGATGTTCCTAGCAAAGGCTCTTCGTCTTTGCATCAGCTTAAAAGGGAAGGTGTGACTGTAGGACACCCCCTCCAGATCCCTTGACAGACACGGGCATTTAGCCTTTCAGCAAGGCCCCTGTCTGAACAGGGCGGCACTGCTCAGCCCTCCAGCAGTGATGCTTCAACTTGGGCGACCCTTCTGCAAACCCCACCACTCCCAAGTTCTCACAGACAGCTTCCAGCCTCCCTGCCTGCCAAGGCCAGACCAGCTGGTAGACAGGGAGTTGGGCGACTCCCCCTGGCTCTGCTCTGAGAACACTGACGGAGATAAGCTCACACAGACCCTGACATTCCAGAAACTGAATAGGCCCAAGGCCTTCCAGGCCACTTCTAATCAAATCCTGGCTATAACCTACAAGGCCCACTGCAGTACTGAAGCTGGGCCCTGGCAGGTGCACCTCTCTGGGGGGAGCATTTCACAACTGCCCCCTTCCCCAAGGAGCCCCTGGTGGTAGGAATACCCACAGGAGGCCCTCCATTGAAGATCTTAATGTAAGTACATATGTAGACATTTTAAAGGTCAAAACCAGCACTTTGAACTGGGCCAGGAAATAGACTGGGAGCCAGTGCAGTTGGAACAATATGAATATAGGCATAATATAATCATAATTTTCAGTCCCAGTCAGTAATCTAGCAGGTGCATTCTCCACTAACTGTAGTTTCCAGACAGTCTTCACAGGCAGCCCCATGTATACTGCATTACAGTAGTCTAACCTGGAGGTTACGAGAGATTTGATAACTGAGGCCAACATACCTCTGTCCAGGCAGGGTCACGGCTGCTATACCAGCCTAGGTTGGTAAAGGCACTCCGTACCTTAAAAGCAACGTGTGCCTCTAGCAACAAAGATGAATCAAGGAGCTCCCACCCCCACCATCTGTGAACCTTCTCCTTCCGGGAGAGCACAACCCCATCCGGAACAGAAAGAACACCGCTCCCTTGGGCAGGCAGAACCCCCAACTTATTCAGACTGAGCTTCAATGTACTGGCCCTCATCAGGTCCATTCTAGTAGCTAGGCATTCATTTAGCACTTCCACCATTTATTCATTCATTTATTACATTTATATCCCGCCTTTTTTCGTCTTGCAAGGAAACCAAGGTGGCTTACATGATCCTCCTTCTCTCCGTTTTATCCTCACAACAACAGCCCTGTGAGGTAGGTTGGGCTGAGAGTCTGTGACTGGCCCAAAGTCACCCAGCGAGCTTCCATGGCCAAGTGGGGACTAGAACCCGGATCTCCCAGTTCCCGGTCCAACACTCTTGCCACCACACCACATTTCACCTGAATTCCATGAAAAAGAGAAAAGAGTTGGGTGTCATCTGCATATTGATGACACCTCATCCCAACCTCCAGATGACCTCACTCATCAGTTTCATGTAGGTGATAAATAGTATTGGGGGGGACGGGGACAAAACAGAGCTCTGTGTGACACCCAGAACCACCTTCTTGAATCAACTGTCCAGGTAGGAATGGGACCTCTGCGCCCCTAGTTCCCAGTATAGTCAACCTATTCAGAAGGGTGCCATGTTTTCTTACTGGCAGCTGGGAATTGCTTCATTAAGATGGCAGATCTTCTAGCTGCTGCCATCTTAATTTCCCATAAATGTTTCCAGGCAGCTGACTTGTCCTTTGTGACCAGCCATGCTCACCCATGGCAGCCATTTTATGGTTATGCCCAGGACAGTTTCTCGAATCTCCAAATGTGCCAGTGGCCCCAAAAGGTTGCCTTCCCTTGATGTAGTGGACTGTATCCTCACGCCCTAATGGGAGTGTTCCTGCTTGGGGTTTCAGCTAGGGATGTCAGAGAATTCTGCCATGGATCTCGGTAAGGCCGAATGCCAGTGCATTCGGCCCCCCGAAATCTGTGGCAGAACGGCCTGCCACACCCCCCCCCCCGCTCCCCTGCGGATCCTCCCTGGGACGAGACTTACCTGGGGCGGATGTTCAGGGCGGTGGCGGCTCCGGCGGTGGCTCCGGCGGCGGCGGCTGGTCTTCCGACCGGCTGCCACCTCTGCCATTTGCAGTCTTGTCTTTTTTTTGTTTTACAAGACGTGATAGGCTACGTAAAGATTTACATAGCCTATCATGGCTGGGTAAAAAACAAAACAAAACCGCGTACGCAAATGGCAGCGGCTATGGCCGCCGCCATTTGCGTTCCTTCTTTTTCAAAAAGAAGGAATTTGCTTTCCTTCTTTTTGGCTGTCTTAGTCTACATAAATATTTACGTACACTATGACATTTGCATTCCTTCTTTTTGGCCGTCTTAGTCTACATAAATATTTACGTAGACTATGACGGCGAAAATAAAGGGGAACGCAAATAGTGTAGAAGGAGCTATTTGCGTCCCTTTTTGATTCGCCATTTTAGCCTACATACGTATAATAATTCATGCCATAAAACAAAAACAAAACTAAACTAAAAACCCAGAAGTATCAGTATTATCTAACATTCTCATAAAATATTATTCAGAACACCTAGCCAGTGTAACACTAATCAGGTGGGGAAAAAACAATTCCACAGTGTGGAATCAAATGCAAAAAAGAGACAAAACGGAAACAATTTTTACAACTTAATCAAATTAAAGCAAGCGTGCCTACAATGCATCTGTTAACTTAGTCATCCCCACAACCTTCTAAACTTTATATAATACTTTCAGAAGTGGGGATAGCATTACTCCTTCCGTTTCTGGTGACCAAAATCCTAGCAGCAATTAAAAGATTATGAACCATTGCTTTATTAATAGGATCTATCTGTTCACCTACAATAAGCAAGCTGAACTGTTAGAGGGTCACATGATATAGAAACACATGTACTTAATGATATTGCACATATTACCATTTCCCAAAAATAATTAATTAGGGGTCATTCCCACCAAATGTGTAGCTTTGTCATTTTCACATCCCCAACATCTATCTTCACATTTCCCATATATATGTGATTCAATTGATTGGGTTTCAGATAGTATTGATATCATATTTTATCGCAATTCTCTTTCATATGAATGCAGGGAGAACATGCTGAGCCTTGTGAGTATATTTTCTTCCATACCAGTGATGGAACAGGACAGCCAATTGCTCTTTCCCAACACAGTGCAACATTTTGGACAGTATTCTGTTCTTCATTCATTTCAGTAAGTAACTACAAAACAGAGGATTAAATGCAGTGATCTATTCTTTTAAAAATGGGAAATGAACTCTGTGTTTATGCATGAATCATCACTAATTAGTTTTCTGAGCTAGAAAACCTTACTTCAAATATCCCAAGAAATGGTAAGAAGTGGATAAAGATTAAGAAAATTTTGGATCCATTAAAACCATACATTTCAAATCCTACTAATCTAGTTTCATTGTGTGCTCCCATGTCAATATACAACTAGTCAAAAAGCAGTTTGATTTGGCCAAGAACTGATCAACTGTGGTTTGATATATAGGGAGGTTCACATGGGTGGTGCCATCCTTGCTTCATTTTGGCACCAGGTGAAAATGCTTTCTTTTGTCAAGGGCTTTTAGGTGTTCTACAGTACAATCCCAAGGACCCTGAGGGGCATCCTAGGAGAATGAAAGTGCAGAATTACCCTTCCCTCAATGTAGCCATGGCCACTAGCTCAAGTGGCTTGAAAAGGGCATTAGATAAATTCATGGCGGAAGACACTATCAATAGCTACCAGTCAGAATGGCTATAAGGAACCTCTAAGTTCAGAAGCAGTATACCTCTAAATTCTAGTTGCCAGGGAGCAACAATGGGACAGAGGGCTACTGCTTTCATGACTTGCTTGTGGGCTTCCAAGAGGCATCTGGGAGGGAGTTTCAGAGGATGGCAACAAGGGAAAGAGCCTTCTTGGTGGCAGCCCACCAATTATGGAATGCTCTCCTCAGCGAGGCCCACCTGGTGCCAACATTGTCATCTTTTTAGTCCCTGGTTAAGACTTTCCTCTATTCCCAGGCATTTGGTGGCATATGATGGGCTGCCTCAGCTGAACTGTTTATGGTTGGTACCATAGTTTTATGGGGTGGGTGTATTTTAGTGAATAATTGTTGTAACTGTTCTAAATTTTGTGTGTTTTTATTCTATTGTAAATCACCTTGAGTCTTCTTTTGTTTTTGAGAAATGCATCTAAGAAATTATAATCATCATCATTGTCTGGGTAACCACTGTAGGAAACAGATGGGCATTTCTTCAGATCCAGCCGGGGGGCTTCTTGTGTCCTTATGTCCTTATGTTCTTTTTGGTGTCTCTTTAAAAGATCCTCAGAATTCCATTCATGATTGTACTTGAGGCAACACACTTTAATGTTCATCCGGTCATTCCCTAAATTACACTCAACTTCTCTAATATCTTATAAAAGCAACAGCTTTGCCAGAAATGCCTCTTTGTTTCATGAGGCTATTTCTTGTTGAATATACTCTGTATATTATTCTGTATATTATTCTGTATACTATTCACAAGGTGCTCTTCCTTCCCTTCTTCTCCTTCTTCTTCTCCTTCTTCTTCTGCACTGTAATCACCATGCTGTTGCCACTCCAAGAAGCTCCAAAGATAATTAAAAATAGATGGGATGATGGAAGCTGCTTGGACAAGGCCTCTGCAGGGATCAATTAAGTGAAGGTTACTTTGTTAACATGGCCCAGCATATATCGAAATGTGGAAAAGGTTTCTGAGTGCTGTGATAATTAGGCTACACTGGGCTTTGTCTCCCAAGACTCAAGCTGTTGAGAAACAAAAGGTTTCTGAAAGACGAGGGAGAATTGTTTGGAACTAGAACTGTTTTATTCTAGTGATGGTGAACAATGGAAGCAGATGGTGAACTAGTTAAAAGGAAACAAATAATTAAGGAAATGCTCTTTACCGTGCACCCCCACATAAAGGGTTGTCAGGGGCTCATGGTTATGCCTACTTCTACCTACCAAGGACCCAGTGTGTTTCACATAAGGATTGTGAGAGTTCTGAGTAACAGCTCAGTTTTATATTTTCAGAAACAGGGGAGTCAACCATTGCTTGTTTGTTTCTTCATCCCAGCAGTCCTAGGAACAGTCCTAGGTGCAACCTGAAACCATCACAGCACCTGATAAAGCCTAATTTGAATTGCAAGCAGAATGGCACCTGGCGTGCAAACCAGGCGCACACACCCTACATGCATTGTTTCTTTGCAAAATCACTGTGGTTTTGCACTGCAGCAAATTTAGCAGGGACGGGGCAGTGCAAACATAGCCATGGAGGGCTGCATGCAAGCCAGGGACTGCATATTGCCCACCCCTGCAATAAGGTATCTACTTAGTAGGTTGCACTCAGGAAATCTGGGTTCTAGTCCCCACTCAGCCATGAAGCTCACTGACTCTCAGGCTAATATACCTCACAGGGTTGTTGTGAGGATAACATGGTATCAGTGAAGGGGGTGGGGGCGGGGGCAAAAGCAGGGGGGGGGCCTTCAGGAGCGACATATCCAAGGTCACCCAGAAGTCTGATGCCAGTCCTGAGTCTGAGGTGGGTCACAAAAGCAGAACTACCACCTATAGAAGAAGTAGCCATAGTAGTGACCGGTGGGTCTATCTATTTGCTGCCAACATATGTGTTGGAGTTCTAGAGTGCTAATTCCACGGCCACATTCCTGGTATTGTCATTTTCCATTCCCTATGAAATCCTAAGAATACAACATATTACCTAATGTTGTTGCTTTTAACAACAACAACCCATTTATAAGGGTCATAGACAGAAAGCGGAACATTTTATTAATAAATCATTTTATGTTTCTGGTTGGAATGAACCTACCTTCCTGTTATCCTTTCACTCATTAAGATTAACATTCTTCAGCAGTGTTCCCAAAAACACCTTTGAACATATGAGACAAACATGTTCTTTGCAGACACTATGAAAGAATGCATATATAGACACCATCTGTGCTGCTTCTGAAAAATTATCTTGTATTCCAGAGCCAGAACAAACTGAGGTCTCAGTATCATATATCTTTTGCATATGGAACAATGTATTACTCAGTAGGAGTCAGGTCAGCACTGTCCTATGCTAGCACGCTTTTTATTCTTCTTATATAAAAAATAAAATGGACCTCTAGTAAGTTGGCAAGGTGATGCTCATCAAACGTAGTTAGAAACTGGCAGCGGCTTCATGCACCCTTTTCAGCAGTATAGATTTACAACTGGTAGACCAAACATTTGTCAAACATAAAAAAACATATCCCCCCACCCCCTGCCAAGACCTGGCAAGTTTTTATGTTCTCCCTTGAGACTTCTAGGCCAGAATATGGACACGAGTCACCTTGAGAAATGTAAAAGTCAGAATGTACCTTCTGTTTACACTGCAACAGTAAAGAGCTGATAGGAACAGACAAGTTGCAATGAGAACCCCCCTGTAACGTGGCTGAAGAATTGGCAAGGGACAGAGACCTTTCTCTTGAATGCAAAGAGCCTGCATACAAATGATCAGCTCTGCAGGGTAGCGTTCCCCAACATGGTGCCCTCCAGATGTTTTCAACTACAACTCCCAGGATTCCTGACCATTGGCTATGCTAGCTGAGGCTGATGGGAGTTACAGTCCAAAACATCTGGAAGGCACCAGGTTGGGGAGGAGCAACAGGGTTGATTTCCCTCATACAGTTTCTTTGACATTAGCGCTGATCTAGCAATAGAGGCCTAATAACAATATTAATGTAATGAAGGATGAGGGGATCTCACTGTAGGAGAGACGGTTGATTCTCCAATTCCTAATTGCAGCCAATTCCTGTTCCCTGGTGGCATTAAGGTCAATGGAATGGTGAAATTAAAAGGACCAGATCACATACATTCTGCCCTGGTCAATTTCACCCTGAAAGAAAGACACACACACACACACACAGACACATACACTTTTCTTTATCACTCCCCCCACACACATCCACACACCATTGTATGAGATTCTTCCCATGGTACAGTTCCATGTCCCTGGCAAGTGTGTCAGAAATGCAAGCTTGACGAATCATGTGGGTCTTCCCATCTGACTGGCACCCTCCCAGGGCACAGCATTGAAGGTAAAATTAATTAATTTGTATTAATTTATTAACAGTAACGTACATTACATACAATAATCAAAGATTATGAACAAGTTCTAGGGATGTCAGAGAATTCCGCATGAATTTTAAATGGGATCGAATTCTGACAAATCCGGTCCGTGAAATCCTCCTCGGAATGGGGAGGCCTGGTCAACCTGGACCGGAGTTCACGCAGACCTTTTTTTTTTGGTCTGCCGAACAGCGGATTTTATGAAAATAATCACGAAAAGAAATCTGTAAATCGGAAATGGAAGAAGAATGTGAACGGCTTTACCCTTTTTACAATAATAAATAGGCATTTTCCCTGTGACCCGAGGCTTTCTTTCGCTGGGGCTGAGTCATGAAGTCCACGGAAATCCTCCATCTTTTCTGTTTATTGTCTGTGGAGGTGAGGTGAGGTGAAGTCAGGTTCGGTGAGGTCAGGTGAGGTCAGGTCAGGACAGGTGAGGTGAGGTGAGGTCAGGACAGGTCCGGTGAGGTCAGCTGACGTGAGGTCAGTGGAGGTCCAGTGAGGTCAGGTGAGGTCAGGTGACTGGAAGTTACATGGGGAATCCCCGCGAAGGGCTTTACACTTACGGAGTCCTATGGTGCACACACAAAAAGGATTTTTCGGCGGTACTTAACGGAATTATTTTTGTAAGTTCAGGGAGCCGAAAAAAAATGGAGGAATCCGGGGCATGCAGATGGTGGAACGGGGCGGCCCTCGGCTCTGCAGAATCCTCGCGAAGCAGAGCCACTCTGCGAGGATTCCAGGGAGGAGGCACGGATCGCCTCCCCCCCCCCCCGCGGATTCCCCACCAGAACGGATGGTGGGGAATCCATACTTCCCTATGAACAATAAAGTTCCTAGAACAGAAAAGGGTTGCAATAGCAGGAAGAGATTACTAATCAGAAAGATTTGTTTGGCATTCCCTGCAAATTTAACACATTTCTAGTCCGCTTCGAACTTATTAACTGTACACATTCCTTGATTACTTTGAATAGTCCAGGTCAATTTACTCAGAACTGTCCAGTTCCACAGCATTGTATATCATCCTTCAAACTCTGGAGTCCATCTCATTTCTCAGTACTTAGCGTATGCTAAAGAAATTTGATTTGAAAAAATAAAACGTACTTGAAACTAGGGCTGTGCAGGGACCCCCTGATCCAACTTGGAAGCCTCCTTGCAGCTTCTGAGGTGGGCCCAATTCAGCTCGGGCAGATTCGGGGGGGCCCTGACCCAACTTGGCCCTGAACCTGAAGCAGGATTCAGATGTCAAACCCCGCTTCGTGTCCGCCCTGATGCCCCCGTGCAAACCCCCTTACCCTGCCACCACTGCCTCCTCTGCAGTCGTCCTCACCGCTGGCTGCGTCACCGCTGGCTGCGTTGCCACCACTGCCACCATTGCTGTCCTTGCCGCTGCCAACTGCTGAGGCCTGGACACTCACAGCGACTCTTACTGCAGGGAGTCGCCATTTTTAAAATGGCAACCTCCTGGACCTTTCTGGAGGTTGCCATTTTAAAAATCACGACTCCCTGCAGTAAGAGTCCCTGCGCATGTCCAAGCCTTAGAAGTTGGCAGTGGCAGGGACAGCGGTGGCGGAGGCAGAAAGGATGGCAGTGGTGGTGAGGGCGGTGGCGGCGGCGGCACGGCAGAGTTGGAGAAGAAGGCGGCAGCGGTGAGGGCAGCAGCACGGCAGAGGCGGAGAAGGTGGTGGAGAAGGCAGCGGCGGTGGAGAAGATGACTCAGGTAAGGACCTGGAGGAGCCGGGAGGGCTGGGCCAGTGGGGGGGCAAAGCTCTGAAGTGCACCAAGTGCTCCGGAGAGCTGCCAACCCACTCCAGGTCACTTTATAGCCCCTTCTGCTTTGCCTCAGAAGGGGCACAAAGTGATCCAAAGCAGCCCACTTCAGGGTTCAGGCCTTGGGCCGAAGCAGTGCACAGCCCTACTTGAACCTATGGAGCATTGCAGTGTTGGATCAGGCAGACCCCTTCCTCCTCTACCTGCATTTTGAAGTGCCTGATAAATAGTACTTGTACTTCTTGCTGCCAGCTATTTCTCTTTTGCATTGGAAGAAGTATGTTTTAACCTGCAAAAAAAGTAATGCTGTGTTAAAAATCAGTCTGCTAGGTCCTACTAAATTCATAAATTAAATATTGTAGCCTAAAACTAATGGGGCTATCTAAACATATGATAAATAGTGGATATCAAACATCCAGGAAAGTTAACATGTACATATCTCTTACTCACTTAATTGTAAAAAAACAAGCAAACCTCAACATCTTTCTTCAAGCATGAGGAGTAACAGTCATCAGCCATGATGGCACGAGGACCATCCAATAGGTGTCTGTGATGATCATATATACATTTATTACAGTAGCTTTGGTTGTACTGCTGGGGCTTACTTCAACATTTCCCAAATGCTGCTTGAAATATTGTTACTATTTTTAAAAAGCACCTAAAATTTACTAACCACTGTACACAAATTAAAAACAAGACATTCCCTGCCTGCAAGCTTACAGACTAAAAGATACAACACAAAATGAAGAGGAGTTTGGGGAAGGAAGAAGAACACAAGCGAACCCACACAGAAACCCGCTAAAAACAGTTTGGTCAGAAGCCTTGGTGCTCTTTAAACATAGCCAGAGCCATGTAGGAGCTGCATTTATTTATTACTTACTTACTTACTAACTTATTTTATTTAAAACATTTATCTAATGTCTTTCTGGAAAAAACTAATCAAGGCAGTTTGCAAACAATTCAGAAAATAATTACCATGAGGCAACAATCCCACCCAGCCGAGGCCTTGTCCATGCTAGCCCGTGCCATGGAAAAGACGCACACAACCAGGCCTGCCCATACAGTTGCATCATTCCCCCAGCCATGTGTGATCACTTCATGGAAATGTATCTCCCACCTGGTTGTGGTGGCATGTCCAAAAGGCACCAAAAGGGTGGGAGGACACCGTAGCAAGGGCAATGATGATTCTACAATGCCACTTCCAACTCTCTGAAAGTGATCATCCTTACATAGCCTCAGGCACAGGCTAGCACAACCATGACAGCAGCATCTAGTTCTGGATCATGTTATGAAAAGAAAAACCCTACAATTTCCGAAGGACCGTCCTTTTGGTTGCATTGTTACCAGAGTTTCAACTGGGCCATATGCATAACCTCAACTGGATTTCTGAAGATCTGGAGAGGAAAACGTACATTTGGCATCTCATGAGAAGCAACGGATTCTATTCCCACATGGAGAAATCTGTGTTTTCATCACATATGGGCTGAGCGACTTTGGAGCCACACAATTGGGAATGGGCTTTATTTCCAGATGGAGCACTCTGAATGCTGGAGGTCAATTTTATTAAGCAGCGTGTTCTGTTGCTGCAGCGTGCATGACTAATGCAGTGTGGCAAATTTCCCCTCACCTCCAGTCAGGAAGCAGAAACTACTACACCCTTTTGCTTAATTCCCTCTAAATTACTCAAAACGTTGCTAGCAGTCATCAGAGCCAGGCATTCTCCTGCTTTTTATCCTCAACAGAGTTAAAGAATGCCGCTTTAGGGAGATACTAATGTGGAAAGGAGGCTTTTATTTTACTAATGTTTATTTCTGAAGCTGCATGGGAAGAGTGTGATAGCTATATTTGGGTGAATAAACACTAGGATTATGTCAAATAACGTACTGCTTAGTCGGAATATGAGTTCTGCAAACTGGTAAATATTAGAAAAATGTCCATCACTAACATGAATGTGGATAAAAGAATGGCTTCTATATACATGGTAAAACTCTACAGCTGCCTTCCCCAACCTGGTGCCCTCCAGATGTGTTGGACTACAGTTCTCGGCATTCCTGACCATTGGCTATGCAGGCTGAGGGGAGTCCAAACCATCTGGTTTGGGAAGGCCCCTTGTTCCTGGGTATCAGAACAGCCCATCTCAGAGTGAAGAGCAGGTTTTTGCTCTTTCAGCACAGTTAATCTCAGTGACTGTATTTTAGGGCCAAAGTAGATGTGACACTAAACTTGTCATTAGAAAGCAGATGGGTTTTTCTTAACAGCCAGGTGTGGGGGCTGATTTTCATCAGGACCACAGCACATGGGAAGGGGAGATTTATCCTTTCCCTCCCCAGGTGTGATCCTGATGAAAATCCCCCCTCCCCACACTGCTATTACCCCTAGAACACGATGGGTAACTTGTGGCCCTCCAGATGGCTTGGCCTACAACTCCTGACCACTGGACCTAGCCAGCATAGCCAAAGGTGAGGGCTGATGGGAGTTGTAGGCCAAACATTGGGAGGGCCACAAGTTGCCCACCTGAGCCATAGAAAGAAAGAAAGCTCCCCTAATTGTAGCCAGGATTCATTGGATGGGAGCAACAGTCTTTCTTAAAATTATAAGAATGTAAGTATAACATCAAGAAGCTGCCTTAGGGTTGTATCTGATGTTAGTCTGATTTAAGTCCCATTCATAAGAAGAGCCATGCTGGATCTGACCAAGGGTCCGCCTAGTCCAGCATTCTGTTCACAGTGGCCAACCAGCTGTTGAAGGGAAACCCACAAGCAGGACATAAGTGCAGCAGTACCCTCCCACCCATGTTCAACAGGTGTACATAGACATAGTGCCTCTGATACTGGACGTAGCATATAGCCATCAGGACTAGTAGCCATGGATAGCCTTCTCCTCCAGGAATTTGTCTAACTCCCTTTTTAAAGCCATCCAAATTGGTGGCCATCACTATGTCTTGTGGTAGCAAATTCCATAGTTTGACTGTGCACTGTGTGAAGAAGTACTTCCTTTTGTCTCTCCTGAATTTCCCACCAATTAGCTTCATAGGATGACCCAGGTTCTAGCACTATGAGAGAGGAAGAAAAATATCTACCTATCCACATTTTCCACATCATGCTTAATTTCTGCACCTCTGTCAAGTCTCCTCTTACTCTCCTTTTTCCAAGCTGAACAAACCTATCTGTTGTAACCTTCCCTCACAGGAGAGTTGCTCCAGCCCCTTGATCATTTTAGTTGCCCTTTTCTGCACTTTTTCCAGCTATACAATATTTTTGGTAGACACATGCATTTCAGTGTGTCTACTCTAAGTAGGACTAACATTGGATATAACCCTTATAAAACGATATAAAAATGGGCTAACTGAATGCTGCACTGGGTTGTTAGTTAATTTGAAATATGTGATATTTATGCGTATTATGGTATGAAACCTGAATGGAAATGCAAAATTACCAAGCTTGCCTTAAAAAAAAGAAAAGAAATAGTGTTGGGGAACTATAAAACTGAAATAATTATATAAAAGCTGGGCTTTTCTGTCAACCCCCGCTCTAATTTGTTCTATATACTGGAAAGCCTTTGTGAATTATCTTTGCAAGATGCGTTTAAAAAAACAGCAACTTAGATTAGAAAGATTAGACTGGGTAAGGCTAAAGAGGTGAACCAAGAAATCAATAATAGAATGTGTTTAAATTTTCAGTTGGTATACTAGAAGTGGAAAATTATTTCAAGTGTTTTAGTTCAGATATTGGCCTATAAAATCACTCTTGTTCGCCTACTCCTTCAACTACTTGGGCTAAAATTCCCTGCTGTAGGAGCAAATCCAGCTCTTTTCCACTATTAGGCTTTCATAAAGCTCTGTTTCCCACAGAGCTTCACAGAGCACTTAATTACATATTAGCAACAAGGAAATGCAGCAATTTTCCGTGTGCTTGCAACCCACATATTGCTTTGAATGCTGAGCCACCGTACCCCACATTAATACATTACTTGCAGGCATATTGGTCACTGCAGATTTTGTTCACAAAATATTTAGGTTTATGTCATTTGTTACTGAAGATCTGTGATGTTTTTCAGACAATGGTTTTAATATGAGAGGGTAACACACTTGTATGCACAATCCAATCGAGATAACATAAAAAAATAAAACCTTGCACCTATGATTTCATGCATAAATGGATTGCCACCTCAGGCATCAAAAAGCAAACAGGCTTAGAATGCGCCCTCCTTGATACTTCCTTGGAACCACAGGGCTGGCTTTAGCCATTATTAATGTGTTATTTTATTTTATTTATATCCCATTTTTCTACCACCAAATGGCACTCAAGGCCATTTAATAATAATAATAATTATTATTAATTAATAATAAAAGCTAATAATAAAAGCCAACATTTAAAATAGAAACATCATTTAAAAAAATCATAAGACAAATTAATTAAAAACACAATTAAAACAGCACAACAATAAAAGAATAAAAACACCACCCAACCCAACAGGCCAGCATACATGCTAAAGGCCTGCTTGAATAAAAATGCCTTTGCCTGCTGGTGGAAGGACAGCAGAGAGGGAGCCTCCCTTGGCAGGGAGCTCCAGAGCCTGGGAGCAGCGGTCGAGAAGGCTCTCTATATACAGATATTGCCACTACTATGCATGGGATTCTGCAGCTTTTAGAGTCTAAGGGTGCAATCCTAGGCATGTTTAGACAGAAAAAAGCCCTACAACTCCCGGCATTTCCCAGACAGCCATGCTGGCTGGGGAATGCTGGGAGTTTAGGACTTTTCTCTGTCTAAACATGCCTAGAATTGCGCCCCAGAGATGTCTCTTCAGTGTGGCCCTCCAGACTGGCAACAGGGTCCCAGTAGGACAACTCTCACCCCACCATAGCCCATCAATTCTCAGTTGGGGCTGTACTCCCTTCCCACACCTGTGAACTCCCAGCGGAGTTTTTTTTAAATATATATTTTTAATAAATCAGACAATCAACAACAATAAAGGAAGTATCAGTTTCATATCATAGAATGGTAGGGTTGGAAGGGGCCTACAAGGCCATTGAGTCCAACCCCCTGCTCAGTGCAGGAATCCAAGTCAGAGCATCCCTGACAGATGGCTGTCCAGCCTTGTCTTGAATGCCTCCAGTGTGGGAGAGCCCACTACCTCCCTAGGTAATTGGTTCCACTCTCGTATTGCTCTAACAGTCAGGAAGTTTTTCCTGATGTTCAGCCGGAATCTGGCTTCCTGTCACTTGAGCCCATTATTCTGTGTCCTGCACTCTGGGATGATCGAAAAGAGATCCTGGCCTTCCTTTCTGTGACAACCTTTCAAGTACTTGAAGAGCTCTGTCCTATCTCCCCTCAGTCTTCTCTTCTCACGGCTAAACGTGCCCAGTTCTTGCAGTCTCTCCTCATAGGGCTTTGTTTCCAGGCCCCTGATCATCTTTGTTGCCCTCCTCTGAACCCTCTCCAGTTTCTTAAAGTGTGGTGCCCAGAACTGGACACAGTACTCCAGATGAGGCCTAACCAGTGCTGAGTGAGGGGAACTAGTACTTCTCGGGGTTTGGAAGCTATGCTTCTATTAATGCAGCCCAAAATAGCATTTGCCTTTTTTGCAGCCACATCACATTGTTGGCTCATATTCAGCTTGTGATCGACAACAATTCCAAGATCCTTCTTGCTTGTAGTGTTGTTGAGCCACGTATTCCCCATCTTGTAACTGTGCCTTTGGTTTCTTTTTCCTAGGTGCAGAACTTGGCATTTATCCCTATTAAATGTCATTCTGTTGTTTTTTGCCCAGCGCTCCAGTCTATCAGGATCACTTTGAATTATGTTTCTGTCTTCCAAAGTATTAGCTATCCCGCCCAATTTTGTGTCATCTGCAAATTTGATCAGCATTCCGTGCACCTCCTCCTCCAAGTCATTAATAAAAATGTTGAAGAGCACTGGGCCCAGGACTGAGCCCTGTGGTACTCCACTTGTTACCTCTCCCCAGTTTGAGAAGGTCCCATTGATAAGCACTCTTTGAGTCCGATTCTGTAGCCAACTGTGGATCCACCAGATCGTTGTTTCATCTAGCCTACTTTGAGCTAGTTTGCTCATCAGGATATCATGGGGCACTTTGTCGAAAGCTTTGCTGAAGTCGAGGTATATGATGTCTACAGCATTCCCACGGTCCACAAGGGAGGTTACTTGATAAAAAAATGAGATCAGATTTGTCTGGCAGGATTTGTTCTTGACAAATCCATGCTGGCTTCGAGTAATGGTGGTTGGGATCACTGCATTGTTTTCAAGGTGCTTACAGATGGATTACTTTATCATCTGCTCCAGAATTTTCCCAGGGATTGATGTCAGACTGACTGGTCTGTAGTTCCCAGGTTCCTCCTTTTCCCCTTTTTGAAGATAGGGACATTAGCCCTCCTCCAGTCATCTGGCACTTCACCCGTCCTCCATGATTTTTCAAAGATAATAGTGGTTCTGAGAGTTCTTCTGCCAGTTCCTTTATTACTCTAGGGTGCAGTTCATCTGGCCCAGGAGACTGAACTCATTCACAGAAGTTAGGTGTTCCTTGACCATATGCCTATCAATCTCAAGCTGCAATCCTGCCTCTTCAGCCTGTACTTTGCCTTTGCCAGAGGGGTCATAGACCCTCTTTTGGGGGAAGACTGAGCCAAAGAAGGAATTGAGCACCTCTGCTTTTTCTTTGTCATCTGTTATCATTTTGCCATCCTCATTTAATAGCTGAACAACCATTTCTTTCCTCTGCCTTTTACTATGCACGTAGCTGAAGAAAGCCTTTTTGTTGTTTTTAGCATCCCTCGCTAACCTCAGCTCTTTCTCGGCTTTAGCCTTCCTGACACCATCCCTGCAATTCTGTGCTACCTGCCTGTACTCTTCCTTTGTTACTTGGCCTTCTTTCCACTTCCTATATGTGTTCTTTCCACTTCCTTTTTTGTTTTCAGGTCATCTATAAGCTTTTTGTGAAGCCACATTGGCTGCTTCTGTTGTCTTCCACCTTTTCTTCTTGTTGGAATGGTTTGTAATTGTGCCTTGAGAATTTCCTTTTTTAAAAGCTCCCACCCATCTTGGACTCCTTTTCTCATTAGAGTCACTTGCCATGGGACCTTACTGATCATTGTTCTGAGTTTATTAAAATCAACTTTCCTAAAATCCAGGGTATGCGTTTGACTACACTCGGCTTTTGCTTCCCTTAGAACCAAGAACTCAAGTACAACATGGTCGCTTTCCCCCAGAGTTCCTGTAACTGCTACTTTATCCACTAAGTCATTGCTGTTGGTTAGGATCAAGTCAAGGATAGCCGATCCTCTATTTCCTTCCTCTACTTACTGTAGGAGGAAGTTATCCACCACACAAGTCAGGAATTTCCTGGAGGGTCCATGTTTTGCAGAATTTGTCTCCCAACAAATATCGGGGAAATTGAAGTCCCCCATTACTACTACATCATGCTTCCTTAAAACATTGGCTATTTGCTTTTCAAAAGTTTCATCCTCGTCTTCTCCTTGATTGGGTGGCTGGTAGTAGACTCTGACCACCAGATAAATAAAAGGAATAAATTCCTTTTATTCTTTGCTCCATTTACATTGATCCAGATGCTCTTAATGGGGCTACCAAGCTCATCTTCCTGTATTTCTGTGCAGAGATATGTATTTTTCACATACAGTGCAACCCCACCTCCCTTTCTGTTCCTCCTGTTCTTTTTGAACAAGTTATATCCTTCAACTGCTGTATTCCAGTCATGGGAGTCATCCCACCAAGTCTCAGTTATACCTATCAAGTCATAATTTCCCTCTTGTATTAAGAGTTCAAGTTCGTTCTGTTTGTTTCCCATACTCTGGGCATTAGTATATAGACATCGAAGACCATGTGCTTCATAGTCTGGCTGTCTTCCTACATGTGTCTGAGGACTATTATTGGGCGCTATTAGAGCTGTTCTCTCCGTTGTAGTGCACGAGCCTACGTGCATTGTTACCCTCAACTTTACATCTCTCTTCCCCTTGGATTCAGTTTAAAGCCCTCCTGATGAAGTTCTTCATGCTGTGGCCAAACACATTCTTCCCAGCCTTTGTGAGGTGCAACCCATCCCTTGCCAACAGCCCATCTCCCAGGAAGTATAGGCCGTGGTCCCAGAATCCAAATCTCTCTCGTCGGCACCACCTTCGTAGCCAGTCATTCACGCGGAGTATTTTTCGTTCCCTTTCTATCCCTCTTCTAACTACTGGAAGTATGGATGAGAAAACCATTTAGGCCCCAAAGTTCTTGAGTTTCCTTCCCAAAGCTTCAAAGTTTTACGCCATTTCTTCGTAGCTCCGCTTGGCGGTATCATTTGTTCCCACATGGATGAGAAGAAAGGGATACCTGTCAGTGGGCTTTATGAGTGCAGGCAACCTTTCAGTCACATCTCTAATCCGTCCTCTCAGGAGACAACATACCTGGCGAGTCCATGGGTCTTTGCGACATACTTAGGTCTCAATTCCACGCAGAGTCTCCCACTACTACCACTCTTCTCTTCTTGTTGTAGGCCTGGGTTTCATCGCCTCTGTTTGACTGACCTTCAGCCTCTTGCTCACTCTCATGCAGGTTCCCCTGTGATTCTTCCTCTGCAGGCTGTCCTCCAGTCTCATCCTCAAGTACCTGGAATCAGTTCCACAGCTCCGCTGCTTCCACTGGTGCAGAGTGGCGCCTAGTTCTTCTTCTCCTAACTGTCACCCTTTTCCAAGGAGTATCCTCTACTGCATTTTTCCTCACCTCAGCATTTCCCACTTCTGCCTCAGCTTGCTGTTGCTCTTCAAGCTTCTGGTCTTCACTTTGCTGCTGTACTTCCCCCATTCTGTCCAAGAACTCTTCATGTTCTCTTATTCCCTGGAGGGTTGATAGTCGCCACTCCAGTCCATTTACTTTTTCTTCCAGCAGTGTGATCAACTTGCACTTGTTGCAGGTGTAGGCCATGTTGTTCTCAGGCAAGAAAACAAACATTGCACACACCTTGCAGGTCACCACCACTGGAGAGTCTTGTCCTTCCATAGCCTCTTTTCCCTTTTTGTGTCTAGCTTTGTGATTGTTCTAGACTAGACTGTGCCTGCTCCTCTACTCACTAGAGGTTAAAAGCAGAGTCTCACTGGTGTGGAAGTGTGTGTTACAAGACAAATCAATGAAAAAAAGAAAAAAAGTTTGTTAAAAAAAATGTTAGGGGCCTCCCCCTTGACCTTCCCCTTGACCTTCCCCTTGACCTCCCCTGGCCAACTCCTGTTTGCTCCCCCTGTTCGCTCGCTCTGGTCACTCGCTGTCTGGGAGCTTGCTTGCTTCTGTAGTCCCTGGACCAGCTGGAGCAGCTTGCTCTGCTCTGCTCTGCTCTGCTCAGCTGGGAGGTGGGAAACAGAATGACGCTTCCTGCCCACTCAGCTGCTGGGAGTACTCAGGCCACACACCCCCAATTCAGTCGGGTGAATTGGTGAGCACCTGGTGAGCTCACAGCCACTCAGAAGGATAAAGGGCAGCCCCCTGGGCTTCCTGCAGTCTCCTTTGTCTCCTTTGTCTCTTCTACCACTGCAGCTCCCCTGGCCAACTTCTGTTTGCACCCCCTGTTCGCTCGCTCTCTGGGAGCTTGCTTGCTTCTGTAGTCCCTGGACCAGCTGGAGCAGCTTGCTCTGCTCTGCTGTGCTGTGCTCAGCTGGGAGGCGGGAAATATGTCAGGACATTCTGACTATTTTTAATACTAATTTTGTTGTTGTTGTTATCTTGTGTCCTTAGCTACAGCTACAACCTAAAGACTTTAGATTTGCACCAACCAACACCTCCTCCAGTCATGCACATAAGTTGCAACAGGTGTGCCTGGAAGTAGGCCATGTGCCCAAACTGTAAATAACAAATACAAAAAAAGCATCTACTAGCAAACCCCCAAAGGAGGAGAGATCGTGTCAAGATGCTGAAAAAATATGCATTTTTAAAATTATGATCAGTTGCCAGTTTTGGAAACAAATTTATCAGAGATCTCTACAAGCATTTTTTAGATATGTCCCCTGAAGAAAACCCTGGTAGGCTGAAACGTATTGGCCTCATAATCAAAATACACATTTTTCAGTATCTTGAGACGTGGTCTCTCCTCTTTTGATGTTTTCCAAATTGTAAATGCCAAGCAACATAAAGGTTAATCCCAAGAAGCAGCAATATGAAATTAAGTAAGGTCCTGTCTGCAATGCAAATAAACCAGTTTGTAATGGGTGCTGTTTTATTTATTTCTTCATTTTGAGATTTGTATCCTGCCCTCTGGGCAGCTAAGGACACAAGATAAAAACAACAACAAAATTAGTATTAAAAATAGTTTCACTTTCAATCTAACATCACTCTCTTAACAGAAGTAGACAACAGCTCAGCAGCAGAAAAACAACAAAAATCGAAATATCCATTCACCATGTTTGGCCTGCTTTTTTTTTTTTAAGTTAATATCTTGAGCTTTCTAAACTCTTAGCGAATGTGCTTTTGGAAGTTTGCTGAGTGGTGTGGTGGAGCAATTTAGAGTGAGGAAACCGCAGCTAGAGAAAGGGTTAAGACCCCACCACTTGTCCACTATAATTTTCCTACACTCAAAGTGGCTTTTACACAGCATCGGAGCTTAGATGCCCCTAAGCATGTAATGTAAAGTGTGCTCCTAAGACATGTCAAATATAGTGTTGTTTTTCTGATAATGTGGGCATAGATTCACAGATGTATCATATTGTGCAACAGCATATTTTACATCTTGCCATATTTCATTTTAAGTAGCAAATAAAAAAAACACATTCAATTTATTTTAAATTGTTGTTAGGCCTCCTTTAAGGGTAGAAACTCAATATTCAAAAATGAAAGAGAGTTAATCTATGGCTGCAGTATTCTATTTCAAGTTCAAACATCATTACATAAACCTTTTTACTAAGAAACTCCCTGAAGTTATCATTCCAGTGTTTTGCATCATTCAAAGCTTCCTGCCAAATTAGAAGAGAAAATAAAGACATGCTTTTACAGCCTCTCCAGACAATGGTCTTCTCAATGACTAGTATAATGTTTATACATGTTTTTCAGTTCCTGATGCAGCAAAGCTCTAACATTTTTTTAAAAAAAGGTCAGACGCTTAAGCATATGATCATAGGGACATGCATCAAAATTAACTGAGATTGTTAATACACTACACATTTATTAAGGCAGTTATCTCTTCTGGATTTTTTTGGACACAGTGATATCTTACTGTTAGTCTTGAACCTGGCAATGATTTTGTACCAAATGGTTGAAGTAAAAGAAGCACCCACTGTATGTATTTATGTGTTTATTTATTTATTTAAAATATTTCTTGGCCGCCTTTCAGGGCAGAAGCCCTCCCAAGGCGGCTTACAACTATAAAATACATAAAAACAGTTGAAATATTAAAAGTGATAAAAACATAAAAACAATAAAAACAACAATAAAATCCAACAATAACAGCAACAATGTTAACAGCAGTAACAGCAAAAATAGCAGCCATATCAAGAGAAGGCCATAGTAAATAATATGTTTTCAAGGCCTTCATAAAAGTCTGCAATGACAGAGCATGGCAGACCTCCGATGGCAGCTTGTTCCAAAGGTGTGGGGCCACTGCAGAGAAGGCCCTCTCACATGTGATCACCCACCTGACTGCTCTCACAGTTGGGCAAATGAGAAGGGCCTCTCTTTCTGATGTTAAAGTGTGGGCAGGCTGATATGAGTGAAGGCAGTCCTTCAAGTAACTTGGTCCCAAACTCTTTAAGTTTTTAAAGATCAAAACCAGCACTTTGAATTGGGCTCAGAAACACACTGGTAACCAGTGCAGCTGGCGCAGTATAAGTATTATGTGATTGAATTGCCTCGCCTCCACCAATACTCGGGCAGCTACATTCTGCACAAGCTAGAATTTCTGAACTGTCTTCAAAGGCTGCCCCATGTACAGTGCATTACAGTAGTCCAGCTTGAACGTGACTAGTGTGTGGATAACTGAGGCAAGGTCCATCCTCTCCAGATAGGGCTGCAGTTGGCATACCAGCCTATGCAGGTAAAAAGCACTCCTGGACACTGCAGCCACCTGGGCTTCCTCAGTTAGCTCAGAGTCCAGAAGGACTCCCAGACTGCTCACTTAGTCTTTCAGGGAGAGTGCAACCCCATCTAAGACCAGTTGTAAACCTCCATCTGAAGTAGTTGGTTTCCTAAACCACAGTACCTCCGTCTTGTCTGACTAAGTTTCAGATTGTTCATCCTCATCCATCCCAAAACAGTCTCCAGAGTCCAGACACTGTTTCAATAGTTCCACAGCCTTGCTAGGGTATGCAGAAGGAAACAAGAGGTAGAGCTGAGTATCACCTGCATACTGATGACATTTCAGCCCAAACCTCCTTCCCCCAGTGGTTTCATGTAGATGTTAAAAAGCATGGGAGACAAGATAGAACCTTGCAGCATCCCACAGGCTAATGGCCATGGGGTGGAACTGAAGTCCTCCAGCACCACCTTCTGAGACTGCTCCTCCAGAAAGGACCGGAACTACTTTAAAACTGTGCCTCCCAAGCCCAATCCAGATAAACAATCCAGAAGGATACCATAGTCAATGGTATTGAAAGCCACTTAGAGGTCCAGAAGAACCAACAGGGTTGTACTCCCCCCATCCATTCCCCGGCGTAAATCATCAACCAGGGTGACCAAGGCTTTTTCCATCCCATAACCAGGCCTGAAACCTGATTGGAATGGATCTAAATAATCAGTTTCATCCAAAACAGCTTGGAGCTGTGAGGCCATCACATGCTCCAGCACCTTGCCCAAGAATGGCAAATTTGACACAGGGCAGTAATTATCTGAAACATAGGATCTAAATTTGGTTTCTTCAGCAAGGGCCTCACTAAGGCTTCTTTTAAAGTTGTGGGGACCTTGCCATCCCTCAAGAATGAATTTACCACCTCAGAGGTCCAGATATCCAGCCCAGCTCTGGAAGATTTCAGAAGCCAGGATGGGAAAGGATCTAAAGAGCAAGTAGTAGGCCTTAGTCCTCCAAGCAGTTTGTCCACATCCTCAGGTTGCACAAGCTGAAAGGTATCCATAACATGACTAGATGATGTACCAGCCCCGTCCATATCAGACTCTATCAAAACCATGGTATCCAAGTCAGCACGAATATGAGCAATTTTATCTGCTGTGAAATTGTTCACAGTGGGCCTTTGAGGGTTCGTGTTCTTGTGTCCTAAGGCTGTATGCCCTGGCCGTGGGCTGCTAAGGTTTGGAGGTGCCAAGATAATGATAAGCCAGATCCAGGTTTGCTTACAAGGAGACTTTATTGAGTACTTACAGTGCACAGGCATACCCAATGGTTGGATCAGACAGCTTCTCTGAACCCAGAGCCATGGGGTAAAATGAGTTTTATACCATACATGTCAGCAATGAGGCAGCATTACAGCAGCAAGCATTAATTAGCATTCATTCCCAGCATAGGCTAACAGTACTTGTTCAGAGGGAAAATAATCAGAACTTTCCCAGCACAGCCACCTGTAAACATAGCCTAAACAGAGCTTCACTTCTCAGGCGCATAGTAGGCCCTGATAAGATAAATGGTAGCTCGTTGGCATGGAATGTGCTGAGGCGGCGATATCGACCTTTGACTCATCTCACAAGCTCAGAGGCCCACTAGCAAGGAAATTGCACTTAATAATGAAACAAAGCAAAGCTTTGTAACAAAGGTTACAGGCCTGGGGCCATTACAAAGGCCTATGCCCAAGAGGCCTTTAACCACACGAAAGAGCTCTGCTGGACAACACTGAGCAGA
The DNA here is from genome assembly GCF_057233095.1 of Heloderma suspectum. Taxonomy (NCBI): domain Eukaryota; kingdom Metazoa; phylum Chordata; class Lepidosauria; order Squamata; family Helodermatidae; genus Heloderma; species Heloderma suspectum. The sequence goes on from NC_139461.1 coordinate 215,804,205, forward strand.
TGCAATGGTGACGGAGAAGTAGGATTTCTTCGCTGCCATCACCACCACAGAATAAGATCGCAAGTGGGTTCTTACCTGTGTTCGATCATATTCATTCCAAATCTTCCTCCATTTGTGCTCTAATCATCGACACAGTCATTTCATCACCCTCAGCTCCTCAGAATACCAAGGAGCTGACATGGTTCTATGACTAGGTCAAAGATGTTTGGGAGTGATCATATCAATAGCCCGGGTCATCTCCTCAATCCACGCAGTGACCAGGACCTCGGCAGGACCACTGGCTAAGCGTGCAGGAAAATCCCCAAGATACCTCAAAAATCCATTCAGATTCATCAGTCTCCAGGGGCAGACCATCAAATTTGGTCCTCCACCCCCGCCTGAAGGTCAAAACTGATCAGACAATGATCTGTCCATGCCAAAGGAGTCACTAATGGCTCCCCCACCCACACTGGCTCCCCCACACCCACTGTACTTCCTCACCCGTATCAAGCTACATACCTGTAAAAAATCTGGGGAAGTTGTGTGCTCCAGTCAGAAAATTAGTGGTAGCACTAATCACCATTTAAATCCAGACCCCACCTTCTCCATTTAGAAGTCTAACCAGCTGATCAATTATGATCTTATTCTGTCTAATCCATCTGTTGGATTGGGCACAACCACCCATTTGCTTGTGTAGTTTCTCACCTGGCTAAGGCAGTACAAACAGAAGCCTGCTCCTATTGCCCTATGCCCCTAAACTGGATTGGGAAAATTCTGCAGTGAATGTACAGCATGTGATGTTGTTGGGATGAGTCTTAAGTTGACCAATGCCTGTATGTGTATATTAGTGTGTTATTTTTTTAAAAAAGCTTTCATCCCACCAGGATTAATTTCTCTTGTCAAAATTGGCATCCATTATGCTAATTAAACTTAAAGAGTTCATTAGCTAAATGATAATTGCAGTAACATGCATTAAATACATTATGATTTACAAAACTTGCTTTCAAGAGAAAGCCCTCACCCCTTTTAAGAGAATCCCTAATAAAGGCCACACTATGACAGGACAGAATGAATTGATGGCATGGGAAGAAAGGCAATATTTCAGACATCTTCATTTTAAGGAAGTATTAATTTAATCAATGTGAATTTTTCCCCCCTCAATTTTTTTTTTTTGCACAAGTCCGTTAATCACTTCTAGATTCTGTGCTTTCATGCTTTGCATCAAAACATTACAGTATACAGTATACATTTGTACAGTATACAAATCAGTATACCGTTGATTTGTTATATTCATATTTGCTCAGTGATGTTTATTAAATTGTTATTATGTGACAGTAGATGTCATACATTGATTACCCTAATTTCTGTTTCAAGTGGCAAAACCATTTAAGGAATGACATACAACTGGCAAATTACAGTCTCCAAAATATAATGGGTGCAGCTCTCTTTTCACTTTGGTTAAAAATCAGAGGCCCCAAGTTGGACCTGCAATAAAATAGCCGTGTATTCCCATCCCCTAAAACAGGAGTGCAGAATCTCAGGCCTGGGGGCCAAATCTGACCTTCCAGGGGTGCCAATCTCATCCTCCAGGATTCCCCAGAATGCTACACCCCTTCCCCTGGCCCCACCTTCTTTCCCCCAACCACAAATTGTTTGGTGGCTTTTGCGTGTTTTTCTCCCATTCTAAGAGACTGAAATCTCCCTCCTAAAGCTTAGCTGCTGGCAGTCAGAGCTTTAAGTTTAAAGTATGCTGGTATTTCTGGTATTCTGACTCTGTCCCTTTTGCCTTTTGCCCCACCCACCACTGGAACACAGCCCCCGACAGCTTCTCTCAAATGGAATTTGGCCCTCGGGCTGAAAGAGGTTCTGCACCCCTGCCCTAAGAGGAGTGATTCTGTTCATGGTTCCAGGCAGCCTGTAATGGGAGCCTTGCAGGCATGTTCAGGTCTCTTGGGGGGAGCTTCAAGAGTGGGAAAGACCCAGTCTGCCCCTGCTGTGCTATATAGCACTAGAGGGCTGCCATCCCCAAACCTGAGCATTGTATGGCTATATAGTGGGGGGCAGGGGGCTGTTCAGCCCTGCCCAAACCTGAAGTCTCCTTGGACGAGGAACGGGGGGAACCCCCACACTGCCAGTTTCCCTAAGGAGCTGTTGGGACAGACCCTCCCACCACAGGACCAACTAGTGGTCTGGGTTTCTGGCCAGCTCTTTGAATCTGCCCACCCACCCATCTGCCCGTCAGTCACTCCCAGGGCCACAAGATCAGAAGAGATGGCAAGCCAGGCAGGATCTACAGGGCCAGTGGTGAAATGTGCAGCTGCCTGCCTGTGAGACTGCTCAGGATGTGGGGAAGCATGTGTAAGTGCCTGCCCAGGAAGGAGTGGAGCCTCTGGCCTCTATATAAGCACCCAGACTGAGATGAATTGCTGCTGAAGCAGCAGCTTCCTTAGAGCAAGCCCCACGCCTTCCTGAGATGGGGAAATGAAGTGGGACACACAGTTCTGGAGACAGGAAAAACATCTTCCCAACCATAATCCACCCCTGCATGATAGATACCTAGGGCAAAAACATACATTATCTACCAGCTACATTTTTTTTTCACTTCTACATTAGAGTAGGTACAGGGGGCTTGATCAAGATCAGGACCCTAGTGTGGGAGTTGGGAGGACTGGGTTCCCTGCACATACTGTAGAGTAAAAATGAAAAAAAGAAGAAGAGATGTACAGTAATGTCTGTTTTGGAATTTAGTAGTTCGCGGCTTGAGCAAGTCAGTTCCATCTCTCCCTTTGCGCTCCTTTTTCTCCCCCCACTTTTTTCAAACTGACATGAACATTCCATGTCTTGAATTCTCTCAATCATAGCCATGACTGACAGCCACACATAAGTCCCCCTCATGCATTAATTGTGTGAAGGGTGTCCACGTTAGGGATGGACGAAAGTCCCTTATCTGGTCCCGCAGCTTGCTTCGCGGTGGGAGGGAGGTGCTCCGTTCCTCCCCACTGAAATTCTGGCTGGGGGGGAGGTGCCCCATCCCTCCGGCCAAAATTCTGGCCGGGGGGGAGGCGCCCCGTCCCTCCAGCCGCGAATCTCGTCTTCTGCCGGGACGCAAATGGTGGCGGCTGTAGCCACCGCCGTTTGCGTCCCTGCAGTCAGCCATGATAGGCTACGTAAATCCTTATGTAGCCTATCACGGCTAACTTTGGGGGGGGGGGAAAGCGCATTGGAAAAAAAAAATAGCGTTGCCCTTATTTTCGCCACAGTCTACATAAATGTTTACGTAGACTACACGTGCCCAAATAAGGAACGCAAATGGCAGCGCCCATGGGCGCTGCCATTTGCGTACACGCTTCCCCCCCCCAGAGTCAGCCGTGATAGGCTACATAAGGATTTACGTAGCCTATCACGGTGTTTTTTGAAAATCTAGCCATGATAGGCTACGTAAATCTTTACGTAGCCTATCACGTTTGTTGTTGTTGCTTTTTTACTGGGAAATGGCGGCGGCGGCAGCCGGTCAGAAGACCAGCCACCGCCGCCACCGAACCGCCGCCGGGAGCCGCCAGCGCCAGGGTCATTCGACAGAGGTAAGTCCCATTCTGGGGGGGGGGGAGTGGTGGACCGTTTCTCCACCAATTTTGGGGGGCCGAATGCATTGGCATTTGGCCTCCCAGAGATTCATGGAGAAATTCTCCGCCATCCCTAGTCCACGTGATTAAATGGGCATCACTGGTCCTCGCCTCAAGGACGCATGGCTCCCTGGTCCCACCCTCCTAATATCTATGTGTTCTGAGAAGGGGAAGCCTATGAGCACAGAGGATTATGTAGGTAGACGTATAATAATAAAACAAAAACAATTCACTAGTAGCATCTGGAGTTTTCTCCCCCATTTTTTGCCTCTAGATGTTTTGGCCAACAACTCCCATCAGACCTATCCAGCATAGCCAATGGTGAAGGATGATGGGAGTTGTAAGGCAAAACATCTGGAGGGCTACAAGTTGCCCACCTCTGACCTAAAGTGAATTGCAGGGATAGGCAACCTGAGGAGAAAGAAATTCAACTGCAGCTCTTGCTTGTCTGGAAACCAGCCTGAAAAAAAAACAAAAAAAAACCTTGACAAAACTGATGCAGTTTTCTGATTTAATTAGCAACCCTACTGCTCTGGGAAGTATAGGAACACCTAGGTGACCACAGGCCCCTTCAGGAATTTCCCTCCATGCATACACTCAGTGTGAGGAGGGGACTTAAATCCACTGGCCCCACCCCTTACTAACCACTGACAGAACTAACTGCTGTCATGGGTGACATCATGTGCCCTGCTGGTCCTGCTCCTAATGTTCGCATATTTAGTAGAACATTTGCAAAGCGGTGCCTATGTGCATGCAACTCAATGTATTTAGGTCTCATGAAATTTTGAACCCCTTTATAGACATCATGCCATGTGCATGAATGTCAGGAAGTGTTGCCAGAAGGGTGTACCCATGAGAGGGATGTGGCTAGCTAGTATAGCCCAGCTCAGTAGATCACATGAGTGCTTTAACCGAAAAGGACTCCCACCTACATTAGAGATGCTTGAGAAATGTGTGATTTGTAAATTCCAATATGAAGTAACCTGATCCACAACTCCTGGATTAATGTGTATATTGGAATGTCATTATTCTTCAGATTCTGCACTTCTCTAAGTTTTGCAGTGGAGTTCTCAGTTACAAAAAAACATCCAAATGTGTTTTAAAATACATATTTTGAGAGAAAATACATTTAGAAATCCATATGTTGAGAAAAATATCAGTTCAGAAATAGATATTAAGATACATATCTAAATGATACTTTTATGTAGCTATTTAAAATTGCACGGATTAATGCAGAAATGGAATGGAACAGACTTATGAACACAGATGTACAAAAGTGACACAGACCAGAAAAAGACGAATGTGTCTGTTTCTAACCTACATCCAACAACTTGGGCTCTCACCAGTAATTGAAAGTGAGCCATAGCAATTGTGTGAATCTGCTCTAGGTACTACTTATTTCCAAAAACTAGAGCTTCATGATGCTCCTGCCACTCTATATCCCCTGATCCACAGTGCCTGTCACTACTGAAGTACTGATATGGAACATTTAATAGTAGTCCTTGCATTTTCTCTCTCTGCTTATTCTGATTTCTGATGTTACATCCGGTGTGTGTGTGTGTGTGTGTATGTGTGTGTTCTGTTCATTTTGCTATATTTTGCTGTGATAGCAAGTTTAGGCCTGTAGAGAGCTGAAGGGAAAATTTCTTTTCTGCTATCCTATGTATGTATCACTGAATGCTGAAGAGATTTAATCAATCCCAACAATACAATTTATGTAGCCCAAACTGGCTTCTCTTGGGTGGATTTGTTAATGAAATTTATGATGTAGACAGCCTGCCAGAAATGGCTAATTTTAGTACAGGTTGCCTTCAAATACAGGAAACCTATAAAGGAATGTAAAGAACAAAATTGTATTCACTTCAAGCAACATGCAAAGACCACTCCTTACAATAAACCTCTTAGGAGAAGCTCAAGGCCCTCTCCCTCTCAGATTTGTTTTGCTTCCTACACAAAGGAAAATACAAGTACACATATGCTGCATACAAGGCCAGCATCAAGGCTGGCATGGTCAGGCACTAGCCAAAGCCCCACACCCCAGCAGGGGCCCACTGACAAGAGCCCCCTGGACTTGCTGCTCCTCTTCACCATTGCATCCTGCTTGTCCACCTGTCTCTTGCTCTAGTCCAGACAAAGGTGGTGGTGAGAAGATGGAGAAGTAGATGCCACTGCCTCCTTGCTCACTGGTTTTCTGCCTGCCAAGCAGGCAGTAGCAATGATGAGGAAGAGGAGAAGCAGCAATAGCAGCTGATGGCAATGGTGGTGAGAAGTTAGACTCTCTGAGGTAGAAGGCCTATTGAGCATGTCTTGCCCAAGAGCCCTCTAAAACCTGGACCTGGCATTCACTGCATATTTTTCTAAAATTTTCCAAATTGTATTGGATTTCCATTTTATCCAATTCCGTGACCTGGGGAGCTGTCCAAGCAGTCAAACAGCAAGGTTTCTTCCAGGGCAAGGGAGCTGTCCAACATGAAACTGAGCTAGATGAGGAATTGCATCAACTGAGTTACCCCAGCAGCTTCACCCTCCCTGGAGCATCAGCAAGATGCTGATTTGGGGCTTGTACTGGTTCCAGTTTTATCCTCCCACATAAGGCCCAGGAAAGGGAGACCTCATGCAGCCAAGTGAGCACTGTGCCTTCTGGTTTGGGCCTCTGCTTGGTCTCCCTGCCATCTCTGCTCCTGCGGCCCTAGGGGGGACCTTAGAGGGTATGAACATGGGACCAGTCAGAGTGTGTTGAGGCCTCTGAATCTGTAGCCTTTCTGAGTGGGACATATTCCTGGGTGGTAATCTCAGGAGGCTTGTTTCCACAGATGCCCCTTGAGCATCAGACATGCTAGGACCAGAAATGGGTCTTCCTCCTCTGAGAAGGAGGTCTCATCTGGTTCTGGTTTAGGAAGCTGCTGGGGCACAGCAAAGCATCAGATACAATACCACTCTACATATTGTAGGAGATGGATAGTATGTTCTACTCCAAGTGGGATTTTTCACTAAGAAAAGTCCTCTCATTTACTTTTGAACTAACTATTGTCAAGGGTGATTCCCTAAAAACTCAAGAACACAAAGTGGATATACTTCATTTTCAAGGCTTCATTTCAAGAGTTCAAAGGAAAGAGACTGAGGAATGGGCACCATCTCTTGTACCTCTGTCTGAATCTCTGTCTTGGGTCCTGAAGTTTCATTTTTCTGAGAGTGAGCTATACACAGTAAATAGGATCTGTATGCATTGACTGAAAATGCCATACTGGAGGTACTGTCCTTTCTTCCTTTCTGCCTTTCTTTTTTCAGTACTAAAGATATGTTGCAGTTAGAGATGAGTGAGAAATTCACTCCATCTAGGGTTGTTGTTTTTTTGTTTTTGTTTTAAATTAAACAGATTTACCCAATTCAAGCTTCCTGAGCCTTACAGGAAGCCAAGAAGGAGTTGCATTTCCAAAGCTGCATTTCAGTAACCTTTCCAATGCATTTCATTAGGGGAAGCCATACACAAAATGCATATATTGGAGAAAAGTGCACACAAAACAGCATTTCAGCAATGTAACATACTCAGGGGAAAATGCATGCATTTTAAATTGTACACCAAGATGAGTACATGAATGCAAATATTACAAAAATATGTATGGATTTCTGCATTTTATATTTTGCTTGGTTTCTGATTACTTTTCCAGGTTTTTGAATATTTCATTGTAGCTATTAAGATACATAAAACTTGCATTTGTTTATCTACAGATACTGATTTTTTAAAACAAAATTTAATAAACACACAATTAGATTCATTACCATATCAAACTGAAGAACAATTGAATTCATCCAAAATTTGATTTCAATATGTGCATAGGAAATTTAAGATCACATGCCACGGTGGCTATTTTATTGCAAACCTGGAAGGTATATAATTTAGTATGGGAAGCAGAATTATAACAAGCTCACAGAATTGTTCAGAATTACTTGGAGAGAAATTAAAGAAAACCACTTTTTTTTTTATAGAAACTCAAAAAGGAAGCTTGCAAAACACAGCCTAGCCACGTTGAATGAAGAATTTGTACAAATGAGAATCTTCATAATATTTAGAGAGAGTTGTTTTCCATGTACATTTTTCTTTCTGATATTTCACCAAAAAGCCTGCAAGATTAAAAACAAACAAAAAACCAGTTCCATGCAGACAGGGGCTGTAGTTCAGTGGCAGAATACAAACTTTGCATGCAGAATGTCCCTGGTTCTATCCCCTAGATAGGGGTAGGAAAGAATCCTGCCTGAAAACACGAGGAGCTGTTGCCAGTCAGTGCCAACACTACAGGCTAGACAGACCAATTGTCCTATTCAATATAAGGCAACTTCTTATGTTTCTAAAGAGGGAAATACAGCTCTAAGAACAACCTGAAGAATAGTCACTTTCCATCTATTTAATCCACCCTTTGCCTAGCAGGGCACAGCAAAAGCCAGGTACGTCTTGCACATTTGCCAGATATGACAGCCTGAAATTCTGTATGTGATGTCCCATAACTTTATACAATCAGTGGGTAAATTAACAGTACATTGGCTCCCAGGTTTATATGGCGCATTATGGTTTATCATGACTCAATCAACAGTGGCCAAACCCTAGCAGATCATAAAATGTGTGTATTGATTTTCTCATGGTTTTCAACAATATCTAAAGCACACACTACTCCTTTGGGATGGAATCCTCTCTTTAAGTTATTAGGATTTCATCTGTCACATAAAAAAATGGCAAAGACTTGTTCTCTGCTGCCCCAGAGGGCAGAGTTAGATCTCATGGGCTTAAATTACAAAAGGATAGATTTCTGTGGAGTATAAGGAGAAACTTCTACTTAGCCTTCCCCAACATGGTGCCCTCAAGATGTGTTGGACTACAACTCCCATAATCCCCCAGCAGCTATGCTATTCTGGGTTGGGAAGGCTGTTCTATATGGTAAGAGCAATTTGACAAGGGAATCAATCGGGAAGGTGATGGGATCTCCCTCACTGGAGGTTTTCAAGCAGAAACTGGGCAGCCATCTGTTAGGGATTGTCTAGCTCTGAGTTTCCTGCACTGAGCAGGGGGTTGGTCTATGAGGACTACAAGGCCCTGTCCAACTCTATGGCTTGAGAAGATAAACAAAAATGAAACCATGGAAGAGAGCTCCACTCTTTGTGCACCAGCCTGTCATTCTTCTTGGAGAACAATAACAATAAAGACAGATTGGCTCCCACTGGTAGAAATATTTTGGAGCTTGGTATGAAGTGCCTTTGTGTGTGTGTGTGTGTGTGTGTGTGCGCGCGCGTAGGGGGGTTGTTACCAATTTGTGGGGGAAAAAAGCAGGATTAAAATACATTTAATTGATTACATAAATAAAGGAATTGTAAAAAAAAAAAAAAAAGTAGGGATTTACAAACATGGCCCTTCATTCACAGGAAAGGTGATACTTTCACCCAGCCATATTTACAACATAGGTAGGTGAACCAGACCTTGGAATGGAAATTTCCCTTCAGTTAAAAATGCAGGATTTTGCAGTACAAAGAACTGGCTGATTTAAGAAATCTCCAGTTGCTAACCTTGATAGTGGTTCAGAACGAAATCCTTACTTTCCAGAATATGAGAAATTATGAGAATATGTGGGAAATACTGGCTGTTCATGTCTTCAATATTGTAGCTGCTTATGCCTGCAGTAGGAGGCCAATCTAGAGCCAATAGGGGTGTCCAGAACCAAACAGAATCAGCTTCTGAGTGCTAAGCCAAAACATGCTCTGCAGCCATGAAAAAGCAGGTAATCCTGCCAGGGATCCAAATCCGAACATCATGCCCAAGGGTAGCAAAACTGGCAGGAATGTGCCCTTTATAGGCCTTTGCCCAGGCACGTCCAAAGTGCTTTTCTGTGAGCAGCTCCTGCATGGCTAGGAGAACATTGCCATGACCCTCACCAGGGAAAGACCCCCTGGAATGGCCTGTATGGCTGGGAGAAGGTTTAAATGACCCTTCTATAAGAAAGCCACTTGGGGATATGTGGCTCACACTGGGAAAACATCTAAAGGGCACCAAAGAGAGTGGATTTTGCTTGGTGATGAGTACTCGCATCTCCAAAATATGTTGGACAGCTGTATTTGCTCAAGCAGAGGAGCTGAGTTGCTCTAAACACCAATGGCCTGGGGCTGGTGTAAATAGTCTCCTGAGGAGTTCAGCAACCAACTGTCATTGACTAGGTCTCCTAAGGTCTTCCACTGATCAGCTGGGGCTAATTGCTTGTTCAACTGTGGGAAGTTGGACCAGCCTGACAAGGTTTCTGGTTCTCAAGCTAAAGAACAATGTGTTGCTGTAATTGCCTTCTCGGGAAAGTGTTCCCAGGTCTGAAATGTGTTTTCTGCTTTAATCTGCCACCATGGGATTTGTTGTCTGCCTAATGGTTGATTTTGCTTGCTTATCTTATAGAGATGAATAAAAGGATTTAATTATTAAATATGTCTAAATGTAGGAAAATAAGGGAAATATTTCTTCCTAAGATTTGTGGCTACAGAAGTTCACATTCCTAGAGCAGATGCCCGCTTTCAAAAACAAGTACACAAATCAAGAAGATTTACTTCTTTGTTGGCAGTGCAGATGTTGTGATGTTAAATAAAGAAAATGAATATCTAGTTATCTCTGGCTAACATGGAATTGCTTTCAATACAAGGGTAAAAAAGAATGCTCTGGCTGTCTCTTGCAGATGTACTCCTCTGGCTCTGCAAAATTCCAACAGAATTTGTGAATCAGTGAAAATAGAAAAATCAAGATCTCTTCAAGGAAGGTCAGTTTGGTGTCACATCCTAGATTCAAGCCTGCAGTCAATAATCAACTTAATTAAATGTCCTTGAGCAAGTCCCTCTCTTTCAACCAGGGCTGAGGTGAGAATAAATGACAAAATAAATATATTTCTGTACACTAAAAAGTACTTAGGGAATCATTTATAATTATCCAATAGCTTAACTAAAGAATCCTGCATGGAAGTCTTAATTCTGCACTGCAATATGAGGTGGTAAAAATCTCGTAAACCTTACCCTAGTGGCAGCCATTCCAACAGGCTGCAGAGCAAGAAGTAAGGCTATTCCATCACCTCTGCAGAGAGGCCGCTGGTCTCTCATTCCACCAGGCTACCTGAATTGTTTCTATTCTAGCTGATCATTGTAAGAATAGTAATTTTAAGAAGTGTTGCCCAAGCTTGCTTTTTTCTTCCTGCCTCCACATCCCTTTTTCCTCATGTATTGTATCTTTTAGATCAGGGGTGCCAAAAGTATAGCCTGCAAGCCACAGGCAACCCCCCACCCCCAAGCCTTGTCTGGTGTTCCCTCTCATGAGCCTGACACAGGATGTCCAAATCAGTGAGACCTCTTTATTGTAGGAAATCCCATGGCAAAAGCTTAATGGGTACACTCTTCAGGAATCATATAGCTGATGATCTTTAGCTATAAGCTCCATGTAATTCCAGAACATTAAAAAGCTAAAAACTACAGCCATGACAGAGATCTGCACAATGGGTTTCCCTGTTGAAATCTCTGTAGCTCAAAACACAGGGGAAGGGGCTCAAGAATCCTGGGGCCATCCTTCCCAGGCAGTGAAGACAAGGGTCAGTAACCTGAATGATTACTGGGGTCAACCTTCCCAGGCAATCAAAGACACAAATTTCCACAAACAGCACAAGGAACTGGAATGATTCCAGGGGTCATCCTTCCCCGGCAATCAAAGGCATGAGTTCTAGAAAAGGCCCAAACAAATCCACACTCACAGAGACTTTGTCCAACCTAGAATTTTCACTGGGATCTCTGCCCTACGTGGTCGAGGCCTATTATGTCCAAGAGTAAACCCACACAAGCAGAGAGTTTGATGACCATAACTTTGGCTTTGGTAACTCCACACTGCATGAGTCCAGGCAGAGAAAAGTCCAAGAGTCAGGATCAAACCCAGGCTGCCAGCACTCTGGGCTGTCAACATGAAGATACGCAGTCCACAGCAAACAAGAGTTCAAAGTCTATGAAAACCATCATGGTACTTTTCATGGCAAGTCCAAAGTTCCAATTAGAAAGCGATTCCATGTGCAGAGTGCCTCCAGAAGCTCAGATGATGATAGATCCAAACAGAGACGTTTGCGGGCAATGAAGACAAGAATGTTCTAGCAAAAGCTCCTCACCTTTGTACTGACTTAAAAGGGGAAAACATGACTATAAGACATCTCCTCCAGATGCCTTGACAGACAAGGACTTTTGGCCTTTCAGTGAGGTCCCTGTCTAAACTGGGCATGCAGCCCTCCAGCATTGACACTTCAACCTGAATGACCCTTCTGCAAACCCCACCCCACTTCTGTCAGGTTCTCATGGAGAGCTTCCAGCCTCCCTCCTGGCTAAGGCCAAACCAGCAGGTGGACGGGATGTAGGGTGACTCCCCTGACTCTGCTCTGGGAATGCTGACAGAGATAAACTTAGGGATGTCATGGGAGTCTGAGTGGGAGGTGGAGTCTGGTGGACTGCTCAGCCTACCAGACTCCAATCCACAGACCGCCGCACTTACCAGACCTTGTTTGTTGTGCAAGCCACTGGTCTGTGAGTACCTGGTGAGCAGTGCGCAGCCACCCGTTCCCTCAGCGAGACACCATTTTGCATAAAAATGGCAGCTTGTTCTTTTATGCAAAGGGCCTTTTCTGGAAATGGAAAGCGGCCATGTATGCAAGATTACAGGTGTGAATGGACCATGTCCACTTTACAACCGCCATTTGTGTAAGACGTCTTTTACAGAAAACTATGAACCGCCATTTCTATGTAAAATGTGGCTCACTGAGGAGTTGGGCATCCACATCCACTCATCAGGCACCAATGGACCTGCCCAGTAGCTCACCCAGGGAACTGAACAGGGTGGGTAAGTGGTGGTGGTTGTAGATGGGCGTCCAGGAAGCCAGACCGGGTGAGGGGGATCCGTTGATCTCCACCCACCTCTTGGACTCCTGCAGCATCCCTAAGAGCTCATTCTTGGAGTGTTTTTCCCAGTCTTCGGGGGCAATTGGGGTGGAGTGGCTCGGGAGAGGGCTTCAAACACTTTTATGCTGTGAGCCTGTGACAGGAACAGTTGCTGTTGCTACAAGTCCTAGATCTGCCACTGCTGGGTTGGGCATGTGAGTAGTTTGAGGATATGTGTGTGGTGTGTGTGCACGTGCATGGTCCCTGCCACCCTAGCAGACACCTGTTGTGGCTTTCAGGGCTGAAAAGGTTGTACACCCCTGTTTGAGATTGTTAGCTGGAAGGCAGGGACTGTCATACTCAGTGGAGGCTGGTAGCACCAACGCCAGTGGGCCAATGAATTCGCTCCGGGTTTCAGTAAGAACCAGTCAGAACTCTCTAAAGGAGCTATCAATCCTTGGAGTTACCAATCCTTGTAAGCATTCTGGGAGATTTTTGCCTAAAAAATAGGGTTAAAATGATGATGATGATGATGATGATGATGACAACAAGAACAATTTTACACTAATTATTAGCACTGAGTTTCAAACCTATGCACACTTACCTAGGAGTAAGACTTCTGGGTAAACATGCATAGGCATGTGCAGTAAGTGAGCTATCCCAGCCTGAAAGCGGAGGCTTGGGACGATGGAGCAAAATGTTTTCAAAATGCACCCATGCACCTTTTTCACCATTCATGGTCCTGCCAGAAATTGGAAGGACACACTTCAAATGTGCATCTACACCTATATGTGCAAGCAACACACTGAGCGACACTGAAAACGGTCAGAAAATGCACATGCAAAGATGCCATAAGCTTAACGATCCCAAAGTCTGTGCAGATGGGCAGCGCCTCATTTTAGAGTGACAGGCACATGGAGTGTGTGGGCAGCATATTAACTACCACCCCAAGCACACGTACTTTGCACATTAATAAATGTGCAACTGTGTTTGAAAGAGTCACAGCCCCGCACAAGTAAACGAGGTAGGGAAAAATCTATGCATTTCAGAACTAAGAATGAACAGACATTTATGGGCTGACAACTGTAGGCCAGCTACAGCAGAGAAGAAATATCTGCAGCTCTGCACCACGTCTCCCTGCCAGCATGAAGGTTTTGCCATGCGCAGAAGAATTCACAGCAGAATAGCAAAATGCATGCAGATTTCTAATACACCCACACTACTGAGATCTGCCAGCGAATGTAATAACATTCCTTTCTGCCTGCACGACTATGATATCTAAAGCTGCTGCAATCATTTATAGATATGTGTAGGAGGAATTCTTTGTGTGTTGTTATTTGTAAGACTCCCACTAGGAGTCTAGGCTCACCTCCCCCTGTCCCAAATAAGTGTACCAGCCACCAGCCATTGCTGGCTATACATGGGCAGCTACCTATAAACAAGGGCTTGTCAAACCAATGTGTGATAAACTATGCTGATGGATTTAAGATCCAAGATAAATATATTTGGGCCTATATTCTTCCTGAATCCATATGGAGGATGCTGATCTTTGCACATGGGACTCTTGTAATGAATTTCTCTTGATTCAGAAATAGTGCTACAAGGCTAAGTTAAGTCCAGGGTCCAGCCCTGTTGTCTGTTTTTGATTCTAGGACATGAACCCTGGAAATGCAAAGTAAGAATAGATGAAAGCACCCCAGAGAAAGTACAGAGTGCATTTTCCTCATTGGAGACCCTACAGCAGGGACAGGGAGAAGTTAGGTCATGATTTTCTGCAGTGGTGGCAACTTGTAGTTCTCCAGGTGTTTTGACCTACAACTCCCACCAGCCCTAGCTAGCATAGCCAGAGGTGAGGGGTGGTGGGAACTGTAGGCCAAAATATCTGGGGAGCCTAACTCTGGTCTAATGGTATATCATTGTAGGGTACATCATAATCTACTGGTATATTGGCAAGGATGTCTGTCTCCCAACTGTTTAACAATAGCAGGAACTCTTTATGGCCTACAAAGTAGGCCAGTGCAAGCTTTGGATTCAGATTCGGAATTCCAAAGCATGGCAACCATTTTCTGTGAAATCTGCCATTTTGTGTTGCACAGGCCTAAGATGGAGGAAGGGAAAACCCCTACAACTTCCAGCATGCATCTCCCACTCCCAGCATGCACTGCTCCCCCTGGGAATGCAGTCTCTCCTTTTCCCACAGGGGGCAGACCTGAGGACCTCTCTAACAGGATGCTCATACTTTAATTACACCATCACTCGCCTCCCAGGGAGTAGCCAATCAGAGGTGGGCAATTTGCATATGGGAGTGGAGGGGCCTGGAGTCAGGAGTCTATGATATACACAAGGGCAAGCCACTCTGAAAAAAACATGACACCCCACCATGGCTCATTGTGTTGTGCAAGCCCAGTCTGTCTGTCTGTCTCCCCTCCCCCATATATATATACACAGCGAGAATCCTTCCTAGAGCTGTCGTGAGGCAACTCTCCACCACATTCATGTGCTATTCAGAAGGGAAGCTGCTTACAGTTGTTATGGAAACATTGCCAGATACAACTTGAGACACTGAAAAAAAAACCCCTATCAGTTGTTTTTGGCTTTTCTTAATCAGAAGTTAGAGCTCGCTGTAGAAGAAAAATGGGCTTGTATAGGCCAGTACTGTGGAGCATATGCTCAATTCAGTGGATAAAAGGGAATTCATCATTCCAGAGTCATGAATATCTAAGTATTGGCTTTGGCTACAACTTCTCCCTCCTTTGTGGTGAGAAAGAGCAGACAACAAAAAGCCCGTGTAGGGAGCTTATGACATGAGAACACAAATAACATTTAACTAGAATGCTATTCAGACATTTTCTGAATGCATGTTGAGCAGGGAGCGATGTCGCTGCTGATCTCACCCTGGATGTGTATTTGGTATGACATTCAAAATAGCTCTCTGTGCAATCAGAAACCACTGAATAGGGAGGGTCCATGATCATGAAAGCAGAGCACACTGAAATTCTCCAGCAGGCAGGGCTGAAGGGCACAATCCATCTCACCCCTCAGAATGCGTCCATAATACCTCTGAACAGTGCCCCTGGCACTCTACCCACTGTTTCTCTCTTAAATTAGCCAGTGGGCTTCACTGTGGTGACACAGCTTGAAGAGAGTTCAGAGTTAATCCTATCACACCAATACAATGAACTGGGATTTTGAAGGTTCCTGTGACTTGTTACAAAAAGGAAAGGAAGGGGATGGATGGATGGATTTACTGGAGCTCGACTTGTTTTCATGTTAAGTTTTAATAAAGATTTTGGTTTTAACCTTAATTTTATTGTTAGCTACCTTGAGCACCATTTTTTGGTGGAAAGGTAGGATATACATTAAGTAAAATAAATAAACAAACAAACAAACAAACAAACTTGCATATGGTGCTATTTAGTATAGAACAATATGCAGGGTTTGGTCAATTTTCCATAGTAGCAAGGCCTGATAACTGGATGCCAAGGTACACAACATTAAATGTAAGTTTGGGCCTAATGTGCAGGGTTTTTCCCAAATGCAAATTGCATCAGCTGGGAGGGAGGTGCTGAAAATTATTGGGATCATAGCAGGCGTGGAAGGTGAATTAAATTTAACCTTTTCCTCTTCTGCTGCAGTCCTGCAGAAAATTCCTCTTCTGAAGCTGACATTTGCTTTGGAAGAGGGATCTCCCATTGCCGCCAGTGCAGAATTTCTTCCAATACCAATAGAAACTTCAGAGGAGGGATTTTCCCCAAGACAGCAGCATGGAAGGAAAGGGCTGTATTATATTCCCCCTCTGCACCTGTTGTGATCCTGATCATTATTCCCCACCCCTCCCGGCTAATACAATTTGCCTTTTTAAGAACTCTGCACATTGCATCCAAAGATGCATTTAACACTGTAGGTAGTCTGGTCCTCAAGCGGCCAAAGCTGTCTTTCTACACGACCTTGTAAAGCAGATTCTGAGCCCAGATGTTATTTGCCAGGAGGGTTCTCTTGAACCATATTGGAGGGCACAATGCGACATAGGGGAGAAGGTGGCACTGGTGGTGTCTGAACTATGATGGCCCAACCCAGTCAAGGCATTCTGCATCAGACCAGGCCTTTCCAAGCCCATTTGCTAGTCAGGGATCATTTGTGCTAAACTGACCAGAATGAAAATGAGATGAAATTTGCCTCTCGAGACTTTCAGCATGATAAACATCAAAAAGCCAGAGCGGTTTATGCATCTTTCCCCATATAAGATTCTATTTTCCCAGCAGTTGGCATAATTAGAAATTACATACTTGACTGAACTTCTAGGACTAAATTTAGAAAAAAAAAAAATTGGTATAGTTAGAGAAGGTCAAAACTATATATGTTGCAAGAATCTAAATGACCTTATGCAACCAGCACTCAGGTGCTAAATAGGACCATTTATCCACTGGCTATGATGCTTTGTCACCCTTACAAAAGTTCTCTTAGAAGAGACAGCTCAATATTATGGCTATTTTTAGAGCAAATAACCAATATTTATTGCACTTAGCATTGCATAAGAAATGGAATAGCAAACACAAAATAAAGGAACAAATGCTTGTTAAGGTAGTTCAACAATATGGTTATTTTTAGAGCAAATAACTCTAATATTTATTGTACTTAGTATTGCATAAAACATTGACACTAATTGCAAGAACAAACTAAAAGAATAAATACTTGTTAATTCAGCAGATGAGCTTCATTGATACCATTACTGTTTTACAAATTAATCAACTCTAGATTCATATCATTGGTTATCATTAATCAAAGATAATAATGTGCATTATTTGAGCAGTTGAGCAGGGCTGGGGAAAGTGTGGCCCTCCAGAATTTGTTGGATTGCAAGTACCATCAGCCCCAGCCAGCCTAGCCAATGGTGAGGGATGACTGGAGTTGTAGTCCAGCAACATCTGGAGGGCCACACGTTTTCCCCATCCTTATAGCAAACAGAGAAAAATGAAGGACATATTCCGAAATTGAAACTAAACTAGCCCAAGCATGGATTGCCTCTATGATTCTGGTTCCTGGCTAATTTTTGATAGGGGCATGTTTTGAAATGATTAAGGGTGGAAGGGCCAGGACCCTTCACTCTTCCTGTTGACTTATTCCTGTGTGAGCCAAAACAGATGCAAAGGGCTCTTTAATCTTTTCTTGACCAGTGGAAAGAGCAGCAAAGTCTTTTTGAAATCAATGCTGTTATTATGCTTCTCAGGTTAATGAGACAGCTGGTTGTCTGAGTTGTGAGCAGTTGAGGTGCAAGATAATGGGAGGACTCCTTGAAAACCTCTGTTGGAATTCACACTGGGTGCAGTGGGGGTGGGCTGCAAGCCCCTGCTCCCTGCGGCCCACAGCTAGTTCCAGGAGAAACAAAAAGGCCCTGTATCGACAGCAAGGGTGTGTGTGTGTGGTGGCAGTGAGAGCGGAAGAGACCAAGTTAGGATGTGCCCAGGCCTATCCAGTCTACCTGGTGGACACAGCATCAACATCTAGAGGTGCCTGCAGCCCTGAAGCAGTTGAGGCGCAAGCTGCTGTTTCCTGGTGGAAACTGCTGTATGCCCTCCCAGCATCTGAGACTGTTCTGAGGAATCCAAGGCTTTGGAGTAAATGGGCCCAGGGAAGAGAAAGTTATCTCCTGTGTTTTTTTGTGGTTTCAAGGAACTGTGTGTCAGCCCATATTTTCTTTAGTTCTGGTGAAAAAAGGTTTGTTATATCTCTGTTGTTTTCTGGGCTGCTTCTGAGGCGTGTGCTGTTAAATGCTGCCTCTTGTAATTTGGGTTAATTCTTTGGTCTTCACAAAGCCTTATTGTGTTTGAACCAATGTGGAGGGAGCCCAGCGGTGGCTGTGGGTCCCTGCCAGACTTCATGGAACTGAGAAAGAAAGTAAAGCATTTACTTGTAGTCCAGTTCTCTCTGCAGAGAAGCTTTTCCAGTATTAGCCTAGAACCATAAGACTGGGGAGAAAGGCTTAAGGAGTAAGCCCTTCATGTAAGTGAAGACATTATTATGCCTAATAATAAGGGGTCAGGGGCTATGCTGGGGCCAGATGGGTGGTGTCTGTGGGCTGAAATGAGCTCCCAGGCCTCCAGTTGCCTATCCCTACTGTACAGCAAACTCTTTGGCCTTCCACTGTAGGGCATAGAATTTCTGATGTGTCAGAAGATACTTCTGCATAGGATGCACATAGGAAGGTGGGGTGGGGGGATGCCTCTCTAGCCCTGTCTCTATGCTTGAGGAGGACTGAAACTGAAAAGTTGGTACCCCTGCTTTCACAGCCCCAGCAACCTATGCTTTTACAATGGTAGAGAACACACTTTGCCTGCAGAAGGTCCAGGTTCAATCCCTGGCATCTCCAGGTAGGGCTAGAAAAGCTCCTGCCTGCAACACCAGACAGGTGCTGCCAGTCAGTGTTGACAATACTGGGCTAGATGGATCAAGGGCTAGATGGACTCAGTATAAGGCAGTTTCCTATCTTCCTAACTGGCCAGCATACAAACATTCCAACAGCACTACCAGCTGTGGTTCCTCAGTTTCCACCTTGCCAGCTGATAAGTGTCTGGGAAGTAGCCCTCTGTAGTCCTGCTTGCTACACTGCAACCCTCCTTCCATCTTACCTCAGGCTGCACAAATCCCAAAGCCAGGTCTGGAGGAACAGTGTTTAGGAGAAGAGCATTCCATCTGTCATATGGACTGAATCTCAGCATCAGAGCTGGCCATTGTTATGAGGCACTCCCATACCCCAAGATCCATAACATGCCAGTTTTTGGACACATGCTGTTCTTTCAGGTGACAGCTGCTAAAGCAGAACAAGAGGATCAGCTATGTGAAGGTTGCTGCTGGAATGCCCAACTTTGTTCTTCAGTGTCAACCTAAACCCTCCCTCTCTCATATGGAGCTTCCTTCCTGTTGTGCCCTTTTCCATCTTAAAAACTCTCCACATAGCACTAGGAAAATAAACAGGTTTTCTTATTTCAAAGACTCTCTGGTGGTAGAAAAACAATCCTGACCCTCAATGCAGGAGAAAGGATGCTAATAAAATGGCATGATAAGAAAACAGTTGGCCTGTCAAGCTCGTGAGATTTTGCAGGAGCACAAACCCATTTTCAATTATTTGGGGGCTAGACAGAAGGCTGGCTGACAGAGAGGTGGAAAGCTGACAGAGCAGGTCAAGAGCTAAAGAAAACACAAGCTAGAGATACTGCATACTTCCCCGCTGAGAGTTTGCACTCCCTAAGATTTAGAAAGGCTAAATCAAACTTTGCTTACCCACCTCTAGGTTAGAGATAGGGCCAGGACCCGTGATGATCAGAGGTGTAGTGGACTGCAGGCTTGCAGGGAAGCAGCGCCTGCAGCTTTTTATTAGCAGAAATGCTGATGTCTTATGCCCCCCACCCCTACCCCCACCCCCACCCCCACCCCCACCCCCAGGTTTCTATGTTCTCTTTGACCTTAGCTACAATCCCCACAGTAGCTGAGAGAAATGAATTTGCCCAGCAAAGTATTTCAGGATGGCTTGGTCTTGAATAGGCAATTAAGCCCCATTAGCTTTACAAAGACCTGCTCCTGGAAGAGATGAAAACTGTTTTGTTGATATGGATCAACACCAGTGCCTGAATTTTGGGACTCTTCTTGGTGGCATGGCTATGATTACTGTTATGATGAGTGCCAGCAGTTTGAAATTTAGCACTGGTGCTAATAGTTTTGCAACCTAGTAATGTCCTAGATAGGCTCTTCCATTTAGCTCTTCCATTCATTGCACACCTTCTCCTAGGATTCATGCTGACCACATTGGCTACAACCAAGTTCACTAACATCACTTCTTTGAGGGCTTCCCACCCATACCATCTGTCATATGGACTGAATCTCAGCATCAGGGCTGGCCATTGTTACGAGGCGCTTCCATAGTCCAAGATCCACAAAATGCCAGATTTTGGATATATCTACAAAAATATTCTACAGGTATAATGATGGAGAACTCTGGGGGAAATTCAGAAAACACAGGAATCTTTCTTTACTAAGCTTGCCACATTACACCCTGCAATCTAGTTAGTTGCAAAATTACAGCTTGAATTTGGACCTTCATGGATACTGTTTCTCCTGGGAAGTTATTGTGTGAAGTGGCTTCCCATGTAGTCCGGCCAATTTCATCCACACCAATATAACCACTACATAAAGGGGCTTGCAGGAGTGGATTGGGGGGGGGGGCGAGGAGACTAGATTTTTTTAAAAATGAAAACACTAATTTATTTCTTTATTTTGAGAAAAGATAAATCAATAGGCACACTGTTCATCTCAAAACCTCTGGACATCAGCCTATGGTGCTAAATTGCTTCATATTGAAGGATAGACACACTGACATGAAACACCAAAGTTGCTTACCAAAGAAAAATATAACTATCAAGCCATGGGGGTGAAAAAGGAGGAAATCCACAAGGGTATAGGGAGAGATGAAATCTAGTAAGTTTTCTCTTCTTCTTTTGGCTGTCAGCTCCTGTATTCTGTGGCTGAAAGCATGCAGGCTCTCAAATCCACCTGGTATGTTATTTCAAATTTCAGCAGTAGGGTGGAGAGAGAGTTGCTGTCATCTACAAATAAGATAAACGTCAGCCAGGTGCTGAGGAATTCACTTGGTCTTGCACTGCCTTCAGCTGAATGACAACTTTTCCATTATCATTATGGCTCAGATATTACCAAAGCGTTGCCCCTGGGGTGAAGTGGAATTCTGTTTCATCCCCATTTATTTAGCTGTATGAAATAAATACACAGTTAATTCATCTACATGCTTTGTATCATCCAAAATAAGTTAATAGAATTAAATGGGAATCACTTCAGAGGCGATGGGACCTCATTTGGTTTTATTATCAGCCATGTCACCTTCTTGCAGCAGAAGGAAAGGTGAAGCTGCCATTTCGCTCCTCCTCTCCCAGAACTGTCTCCCACAGTGGGCTTATTAGTTATTTATTAAATTTATTACACACCTTTCCCTAAAAAAGAGAACCAGTGTGGTGTAATGGCTAGAGTGTTGGACTGGGAGTCGGGAGATCTGGTTTCTAGTCTCCACTTGGCCATGGAAGCTCACTGGGTGACTTTGGGCCAGTCACAGACTCTCAGCCCAACCCACCTCACAGGGTTGTTGTTGTGAGGATAAAATGGAGGAGTAAGAGGATTATGTATGCTGCCTTGGGTTCCTTAAGAGGAAAAAAGGCGGGATATAAATGAAATGAATGAATGAAAGAAAGAAAGAAAGAAAGAAAGAAAGAAAGAAGACTCAAGGCATCTTACAGCAGGGTTTAAAAGAGTTAAAATAATTCAAAACACCTAAAAGCAATTAAAAATGCCAAGAGACCTGGTAAAACAACTAAATTAAGAAGCCCCATTAAATGCCATCTACCCAGGAGTAGAGGAAAGTCTTAACCTGGCACTGAAAAGATGACAATGTTGGAGTCTATGAAGAATTAGTGCCTGAACTTGCTTGTTTCCTTATCCCTCCCACCCCCCAGTTCCTTTTTCCTTTTGTATCTTGTCTGTTAGATGGAAAGTCTGTAGACATGTACTGTGTAGTTGTTGTTGAAATTTCTGAAGAACACCAAGAAAACTCCAGGTGTGTGTTTATAAATAAATAAATAATTCCGGATCTCTCACGCTAAACCAGTATATGTGATGAATGAGGAAGCATGTGCAGAATCCAATTCATTGTCCCAGTTCAACAGCCCGGCCTGCGCTCTTTTGAAAAAGCTGAAATCCAGCTGATCAGCTGTTCAGGAGGTAGACAGGGGCCTGAACCAACCTCCTCCACTTCCCTTTCACTACTGAGGTTGACCACTTAAGCATCATCAAAGAAAAGGAAGTGCAGTATCAAAAGAGGAGGACAACAGAGGACACCATTTTGTTTAAAATGTGCACATGTTACTGTATCTATGTAGGTGCACATTTAGAAATAATTACTGTAATTTTAATAGAAATACAGTACATCTCACCAGAACAGGGAAGACTGGGGCCAGGTGAGCGGTGTGCCTGCTCTGTCTGCAGTCCAGGTGCTAACTGCTGATGAGCAACTTCAAGGCCTCTGTTGCTCTCGTTTGTATGGTTCTTTAGACTGGACTTGGGATTGGACAGCCTTTCAAAGAGAGGACACTGTCAAACAAAGGACTGTCCTCTGTAAAGAAGGACACATGCCCATCCTATGCATCTCCCTCAAAAAAGCTGATCAGGGGATTTCAGATTGTGTGTGTGTGTGTGTGTTTTAAAGTTGTATGTATACAGCACATCTGTTCCATGCATGTTCGGCTGGAGCCTCTTCCAGGGTAGAACCACCAAAGATGTAGACATGTGACCGTCTATCTGCAGCACTTCTAACATGACCCAGATTCAGCTTTAAGTATCTGCTTAAGGCAGCATGGTGTTTGATACCATCTGCTCATTAACTTAAATTAGAATTCCTTGACATTAATGCACATGGATCACAAGGATTTTGCTAGCCATATGGCTTCCCACTTCTCAGCGGGTATCTCTTTGTTCAAATCAATTTCCCACACTTTCATGTAGCTTAACACATTTTCCCAGGTAAGCAACTGTAAAAAAATTTTTTTCTAGATTAGAGATACCATTTTATTATAACCCAGTGTTTTATTTTATTCTCAGAACTGGTCATCTCTCTGTTCACTTGCTGAATTAGAATTTTGGCATATCGGAAATGTTTTTCAATCACTTTTTAAAAATATTAGGTATTGTTTGAGCAGAGGCTCAGCTTCGAATCTGAGTTCCCCCCGCTATGAAGTGAACAAAATGGGTAATGGCTTTTGTCCAGCTAATTCAGAGCAAGAACATCAGGTCCTGGGTTCACCTGGATGTAGCCCTAGAATCTGGCATTGTCCCTTGGCAGGTTCGAGGAAGGGCCATATCTCAGTGGTAGAGCACCACTTTGCACACAACAGGTCCCAGGTTCAATCCCTGGCTTCTCCAGGTAAAGCTGGGAATGGCCCCGGTCTGAAACCTGTCTGAAACTCTGGGGAGCCAGAGGTGGGCAATGTTGCTTTCCAGATGTTTTGGCCTACAACACCCGTCAGCAACAACCAGCATATCTGATAGTGAGGGATGATGAGAATTGTGGGCCAAAACATCTGGACAGCTGCAAGTTGCCCACCTTTGGTGTAGACAGTGTTGAGCTAGATTGATCTGACCCAGTACAGGGCAATGTCCTGGGTTCCTAGGGCTCAGCTCTGGCACATGTGAAACAATGCCTCTGAGCATGAGCAGAGTACTATCCCCTCTTTCCAAGCCATACTCCAGACATCTGATATTTGGAGGCAGGTCTTCCTGTCAGAGGAATGGGTTTCAGGCAGGTTTGATCCTCTCTTTTTAGAAATGTATCAAGTGCCGTGCCAATTCCCCACCACCACCACCACCGCATTTTTGGACTATACCCATTCAATTTGATAGGAAACAAATTGCTTTGGAGGGAACAAATCAAAATAGAATAAAATTTCAATGACATTCTTAGGGGTGGGGTGCAGGGTTCTTGCACTTTCTTTAATTAAGAGGGGGTGTCAATGTCCTGTCTTTCATTGTACAATCATTTCACTGGTGGCCTGCGGCCTCCCCAGCTTCCTGGGCTTTAATTAAAGTCCAGGGGAAGATGTCAAGAGGAAACTCCTCCCATGGGGCTTCTTCAAATTAGGAAGTGAGGGCAGCCAGGGCGGCTGCAATGAGAGGGAGAGATGTATAATGTGGGGGCAGGGGGAATACACAGCACCCTTGGCCACCTTGCAAGCATAAGGTATGCTCAAAAACACAACCAAGAGAAATTCAAGTGAAGTTCTAGAAAACCTTAGAAATTAGGTAGAAAAATTGTACAAGAGCCAGTGTAGTGTAGTGGCTACAGTGTTGGACTGGGAGTCGGGAGATCTGGGTTCTAGTCCCCACTCAGCCATAGAAGCTCACTGGGTGACTTTGGGCCAGTCACAGACTCTCAGCCCAACCCACCTTACAGGGTTGTTGTTGTGAGGACAAAATGGAGAGGAGGAGGATTATGTACGCTGCCTTGGGCTCCTTAAATGTGGCAAAAAGGCGGGATATAAATGTAATAAATAAATAAATAAATAAATAAATAAATAAATAAATAAGCAAGCTTTCAGGAGGAAACTGGAAGAGGACAAATTTTGGCATACCACTAAAATGCAGCCAACTAACTCTGGACTAAAAAAGGGATGCAGATACATGTGGCTTCATCAGTGCTGGCTTTAAAAAACAAACAACCCTGAAGACTCATTTATTCCAGTCTGCATTTGGTGCATTTTGGTGTCGGAGGAATAAGTCCGGGGAGGGGGGAGTTCACTGAGCTTTCAGCAGCTTGGCCCCCTGGACTCCAGCTCACTAACCCGCGAGCTGGCCCTACTTGATCTGTATGAGTCAAGCCAGCTCACAGATTTTTGTCTCCCCCTCATCGCCAATTACACAAATTGCGGGTGCAATTTGTGCAAAATTAAGCATATTACCGCTGCAATTTGTGCAAACTAAGAACATTACAGCCACAATTTGCAGAAATTACACAAATTGCAGCCACAGGTGCAATTTGTGTAAATGCTGATGGAGGGAGAGGGAGACAAGAAATAAGCCCATGGCTCAGCTTGCAAATGCAAGCCAAGCTGGGGCCTCTAGGGAAATCCAATGAGCCCCCAAAAGGCAGGAGTCCCCCATGACAGCCCTCCCCAGCTTAAAATCATTAACTGCTGCTGCTACTACCGCTGTGTGTGTGTGTATTTAATTGCAATTGCATGTTCATGTTGTTGTAATATTGTCAGATGCCTTGGTCAGTGCATCCTGAAAGGCAGATTAAAAAACTCTTAAATAATAAATAACTAAACTCAGTAGAAAATGGATTGGAATCTAACGTGGGCATGCATAAGGGACACATGATGCAGGCCTCATCATGGGCATGAAGTAGACCTATGTTTGTCAAAATCCCCCCCCCCTTTCTAAAAGTATTCTGTTTGCTGAGAGAACTAAATGTATTCTGTTTGTTAATCCAATGAGCCATACTGGGAGTGGCATTTGGAAAAGACAATCTAAAAAGTCCCAGTGCATTCACAGCACACAGGACTCTTTGGATCCTACCATTAGATATTCAAAAATTCAGTGAATTACACAGGGCAAAACTATGTGTCACATGGGACAGCTGTGATTCGATATCTCAATTTCCAGTGCTACTTAGTTAATACCAATTTATATGACCGTTGTTAAAGTAGATCATGAGATTACTTTGCCCTAATTTTTCATGACGCCAAAGTCTTTATGGATGCATCATCTTGTGCTAAGAGCACCAATAATTTCCATGTCTTGAAAATCAAGATAGGCGACTATTAGGCCCATGAGAAGGAAGGAAAATATTGATTATTTATTCATTTCTATTATTTATATTCTACTCTTCCATATCAAGATATATGGAGGCTTGCTCATAAGGATTTAAAATACAATGCAATAAAATATCAAAACAAATTGCATCAATACAGGTACAGATGCATGAGGGATCTGTTTAATCTAATTCAGAGCTCCCTGCAACTTTTTAAAGGTAATCCCCCCCACATGCATCCCCCCCAACACACACACACACTATTGAAAGATCTGATCGTAGATCTTTCATGTCACATATGGTTTAGCTCTGTATCAGCCCAAATAAAACAGCAGTTGTACCAGTATATCCCAAGTAATAATAACCATGCCCATAGGGGGAGAGTGTGTGTTCACTTGATCGGGGATGCATGGTAGAATTCCAGTCTGTCTCTCTTGACACTCACGTGTATATGCTCACAAGCTGAGACCTACTTTTCTTCTTCCCTGATGATCTAACAATTAAGGGTGCAATCCTATGCATATTTAGACAGAAAAAACTTCTACAACTTCTTTCTGTCTAAATATGCATAGGATTATGCCCTTAAAGCTTTTTCTCAAGTTTGAATCCTGTTTGTCTTCGGTGCTGGATTTAATCTTGGCAAGTACTTTGGAATTTCTTCACTGCACTCTCGGTGGTAGACACAATGAAGACTGTTCTTGGGGCGAGAAGTATGTGAGTGGTTCTGCTCTGCACCAACCATCAGCAGCATCCATCTTGATTAGCAGTACAAGCAAATTGCTCTTTATTATGACTTAGGTACAGGGGAAACTTACTGGCCTTCTCTCAGCCAGGATAACAACAACCCCAGATTTCATTTCATTTCATTTCATTTTTTCTTTTCTTTTTCATTTCTCTACCACTCAATAGCCAAAGCTGTCTGGGCATTCACAAACATTGAAGATTTACATGGGAGTTATTTCTTTTGGCTTGGTGTGCCTGTTATTTGAAGTCAAGCATTGCTCCCTCTGCTGGCCCAGTCTCTAGTCATATGGTGCAGAGGGAAGGCCAGATTAAGGTAAAAGAGCTCAAAATTTCCTTTAGCAATTACAGCTTGGAGTTAAATTTGATTACAATTACTCCAGGGCTTAGGAGAGGCTCATGAACCTAGTAATCACATCTAGGGGTGTACGAAACCCCACTTACCTGGCTCCGCCAGGTTCCGCAGGTGGGGGAAGGCAATCCGTTCCTCCCCCTGGAATCCTTGACGGGGGGGAGGAGGCATCCTGCCTGGCCAGGCCACGGAGCCGCCAGCCGGGCCAACTTGCAGTGGGGCCTCCAGCCGCTGCCAGGCTGCTGCGGTCGCAAATGGTGTCCTGCGTAGGGGACGCCATTTGCGTCCCTACGCAAGCCCGTGATAGGCTACATAAATATTTACGTAGCCTATCACGGGCCAGCGTAGGGATGCAAATGGCGGCTGCTACGATGGCCACCATTTGCAGCCGCCGGAGCCGCTGGAGCCACAGCCGCAGCCAGGTAGGCTCCGTTTCATGGGGCTTTCACGGGGTGGTGGGGAGGGGGGCTCCGTTCCGCCATGGATTCCGGGGGGCCGAATTCACTGGAATTCGGCCCCCAGGGATCCATGGCAGAATTCTCTAACATCCCTAATCACATGTTTCAGCAAGAAAGCAGGTTATCGTTGAGGAATCTTTGTTAAGGTAGCCTTTCTTTTTAGAAAGGAGAGACATATCCAGCAGAGGGAAGGTGGTTGGAGCTGATCATTATCCCATGAGATATCCTGCAAGTTAAAATGGGGTCTGGTTTCTGTCTTTGTGTGCTCCTCCCCCTTCCCAGCACAAGCATATGTGTCTACTCAAAAGTAACTCCCATTGTGCTCAATGAGGCTTGCTCTGGAAATGCAGGTGCATCTGGACTTTCTGGGGAAAGGAGAAAGGAGCAGGGTAGATGGTGGGAAGCCTCTCTTATTGGTTGAGCAGCTGCCAGTCAGATGACGTTCACTCCCACCCCCTAACCCCACCAGGAAGTATGTTCTGTGAAGTGATTTTTACTGGTCCAGAAAATCTGCTTGTTGAACCCTGCTCATAGCAAAGCCAATTCCTTTTAAAAAATCCGGTACTCATCCATTAGCTTCTCCTTCCATTGTTGTGGAAACACAACCCTGGTTTTTATTTTACTTCTTAATATGTTTTTTAACTGGGGAGGCTGGCATCCTGCAAAGTGTTCTGCTGCTCTCCAGTGCCATCTTTATTTGGATTCCAAAGAGTGATTTTGTATTTTGGAATTCAGACACACACACACACCCCATACTTAGGTTCCTGGGCAAGTTTTCTTCTAACCTCACCAGTTTGCCTTCTGGGAAATAAGTGTTTTGCAGCCAGCCATGCCCATCATAGCAGCTATTTTATAAATGGGCAACACCACCCTATCTCATGGAAACCATTTTATGAAAGGGGAACCTGCCCATGGCAGCCATTTTGTGGGAGTCCCCACAATACTCTCTCAAAATCCCAAATATACCCACTGACCAAAAAAGGTTGAGGACCCCTACTGTAGAACACTACATAACAGATACCAAAACTGTCAGTCTGGAGATTATGTTAATTTTTGGATGCAATTAATGTGAATGTTTTTGTTATATAAATAGTGGTCAAGGAAAAGCCCCAGCAGACCTGGAATAGGGGGAGGGGGAATTTAACTCTTTCTCTCCCTGCCTTTGGTATGAATGACAGCTTCCCTTGAAATGCAAGTAGCAGTTTCAGAGAGGTGAGTTTTGTGAGGACCACAGCAGGAAGAGGAAAAGTTACATCCCCCCATTCTCCTGGTTCCAAAAGCATCCCTCAGCTGATACTGACATAACAAAAAAGTGCACATTAATTGTATTCACACAATTAATGGCACATCTAGGGCCAGCTAAAGCAAGTGTCCTATTCATGGCTGATAAATTTGCAAAAGAATTCTCATTTGCAATTTCAGACCTCCCTGTCACAGGAGAAAACAAAAATAACTCATTGCAGAGCAATCCATGCTATAGTTTCCCAGGATGTCCACAAAAACGTGATGCAAGCATAGATTTCCTTGAAGCACCTTGGGTAGCTCCTTTAGAGTTCTGACTGAAACTGGAGTAGATTCACTGCCTCACAGACATTGGAACCACCAGCCTCCACTGGTTACTTCCAAAGGTAGCCCCAAACCTCCTAAGGGAGGCTTCCCCAACTTGGCACCTTCCAGATGTGCTGCACTACAACTTCCCTTGCTGGCTCAGAATTGTGGAAGTTGCAGTCCAATACATCTGGAGGGTGCCAGTTCGGGGAAGGCTGTCCTAAGGGCTCCCCCAAGTTTGAGATGTGCCACTGGACCCTAAAACAAGTGATTATATCCCATCTGGAACAGACTCGACTCTATAGTATTATTTGAGCTAAAAGCAATGGATTTTTGGATTCACTGCTGATTAACCTAGGGCATGTTTCCACACTATTGGCTTCACTTTATTTACAACTTTGTTGAGATGTTTCCCCAATCGCAGCTTCTCCTTTTCCAGTTTCCACAGTGCTTAAAGTACAAGCTTATCATTGCTGTTGCCTGGGGCTCCTGGCTCTGTGCTGTTTCCACTGAGCTCTAATTGAATTATTTTCTTGATGGCTGGGTGGAGTCTGGGTTGGGTCTGATTACCTCATCAGTGTTCCCACCTCCTTGGCCATGTTTCCAGGACAATGGAATGAAAAGCTAATGGAGGAGTACAGGATTTTTAAAAAGGAATTTCCCCCTCTCTCCCCTTCTCCTTTCCGCTGAAAGTCCAGATGTGCCAGCATTTCAGGAGGAAGCCTCATTGAGCACAATGGGAGTTACTTCAGAGCAGACACACATATGCTGGAAAAGGGGGGGAGAACCCAAAGAGGGAAACTAGCCCCCATTTTAACCCAGAGCACCTCATTGACCACAATGGGAGTTACTTCTGACAAGAGAGTAATGGGAAAGAGAGTGAAACCAGACCCCATTTTAACACACAGGATCTCTATATGGAAGTTGTGAATGAGCTACTTCCTAAGGCAATGGACCGGAGCCTCAAGATCACGCTTAATCGCATTTAAGGGATTGGGCTTTGATACGTCACGTGTGTGTCAACTGAGGGGCTTCTCTGTTATTTCTGTGGTCATTGAGAGGGCAAGCCTCATCAGCACAGTGGGAGGAAACGCCCCTTGACTGCGGCCATGGGTTGTGATCTAGTGCTTATTTTCAATGATGTTTTAAAAGTTCGTCCTTTTGCAGCCTGCTCCAAAATGGCAATGAGACCTCCAGAAAACAGGGAGGGAAAGGGCTGGGTCACTGAGGTCAGAGCAACACACCCACAAAGGCTGGGCTACATGCTCCATGGGCAGGACTACAATACCGGACCCAGTGCAGTTGTGGACAGAGGTCAGTAATGGAGCCGTGGTAAGCTGGAAAAGTTGGATTATAAGCAGTCTCAGAAGAAGTGGTTGTTCAGTGATAAAATGCGGGGCTGGTGCTGAATAGCCACGATGTTATGGAAACACAGAGACCTCACCGCACAGCCAGGTTAGAGGAAATTGCTGGTGGAAATACAGCCCCACTTCAGCAACATAATGGTTTTCGTTTTACCAGCTCTTTGGGTTCGAGGAAGAATGTGAACAGAGATGGCCACATCCTTTCCTAATGAAAGTTGGCACACAGGTGCAGTCAGCTCAATACCTTGTGGAGCAGTGGTAGATGTTGAAGTGCAGGTGCTCATCACGACAACTCCCATAGCCCCGATCCCAAGGAGAGTCCAAAAAGTGCAGACAGCTGTGTGCCTTAACTGCCCATTCAAGACCAAGCCACCCCAAAATACTTTGCACTATAACATGGAGCAATATATTGTTACTGTGAAATTTTATTCTCCCCAGCTACTGTGAGGCTTGCAGCTAAACTCGGAGGGAACAGGGAAGCCTGAGGGGTGCGGGGAGATGATGTGATCATCCCTGCTCATCAAAAAGTGCAGCACTGTGTCTCTGTGAGCCCTGCTTCTACAACACCACTGTCTATACCTCCAAGTCAGCTTTTACTACCTAAGGGCTTAGTCTAGTATCTCATCACCAAGTTTCACTACAGGATTTAAACTAAAGGCTCATTAACACCAAGAACTAAGTCTCACACTCTGCCTTTTTCTGTAATTACTGCTTGGCAGGCTTTTATCTGATTACCCATTATTGTAGAGCACTAAACAAACCTACCCTTGGCTGGCCAAGAGCTTTTCACTGACTTCCTCCCCAAAACTCTGAAGGTAAGAGGTCATGGATGGGTCCCAAAAAGGTGCTTTTTGCATATGCCCATCTGGAAATACTCATCTAGTGGTGGAATGGCAAATAAATAAAACAAATAAATTGCCAGAAGACATTAAAGAGAGATAGAGCCTAATAGGATATTCTGATCCTCTACCATCCCCTCACAAGCAAAGTAGTTTTCATGTTGCATAACGGACTGTGCATCCTAGCTGGGTTTATTCCTCAGGTTTCTTGGCCATGTTAATTTTTCCAGTTGCTGATGGGTGGGAAACTCCTGCAGTTTCAGCATTGCAAAGATTCCTTTAAATATTTCAGTATCTGATAGTGCAATCCTATGCACAGAATTAACTCCTATTGAATTCAATAGAAATTACTCCCAGGTAAGGACATCCTAGAGAGTAAAGTCAAGTGGGCCTTAGGAAGCATTACTAACAACAAAGCTAGCAGAGATGACAGTATTCCAGCTGAGCTATTTAAAATCCTCAAAGATGATGCTGTTAAAGTGCGGCACTCAATATGCCAACACATTTGGAACACTCAACAGCGGCCACAAGACTGCAAAAGGTCAGTTTACATTCCAATTCCAAAGAAGGGCAACACCAAAGAGTGTTCAAACTACTGTACAATTGCGCTCATTTCACATGCCAGCAAGGTTATGCTCAAAATCCTACAAGCTAGGCTTCAGCAGCATGTGAACGAAGAACTACCGGAAGTACAAGCTGGGTTTTGAAGAGGCAGAGGAACTAGATATCAAATCGCCAACTTTTGCTGGATCATGGAGAAAGCAAGAGAATTCCAGAAAAATGTCTATTTCTGCTTCATTGACTACGCTAAAGCCTTTGTGTGGATCACAACAAACTGTGGCAAATTCTGAAAGAGATAGGGGTACCAGACCACCTTACCTGTCTCCTGAGAACCTTTACGAGGGTCAAGAAGCAACAATAAGAACCAGACATGGAACAACCAATTGGTTCAAAATTGGGAAAGGAGTACGACAAGGCTGCATATTGTCGCCCTGCTTATTTAACCTATATGCAGAGTACATCATGAGAAACGCCGGGTTGGATGAATCACAGGTCGGAATTAAGACTGCCGGCAGAATTATCAACAACCTCAGATATGCAGATGATACCACCCTAATAGCAGAAAGTGAAGAGGATCTAAAGAGCCTCTTGTTGAGGGTAAAAGAGGAGAGTGCAAAAGCTGGTTTGAAACTCAACATGAAAAAAACGAAGATCATGGCATCTGGCCCCATCACTTCCTGGCATATAGAAGGGGAAGAAATGGAAGCAGTGACAGATTTTATTTTCTTGGGCTCCAAGGTCACCGCAGACAGTGACTGTAGCCATGAAATTAAAAGACGCTTGCTCCTTGGGAGGAAAGCTATGGCAAACCTAGACAGCATAGTGAGAAGCAGAGACATCACCTTGCTGACAAAGATCCGCATAATCAAAGCTATGGTTTTCCCAGTAGTAATGTATGGCTGAGAGCTGGACTCTAAGGAAGGCTGAGCGCTGAAGAATTGATGCTTTCGAACTGTGGTGCTGGAGAAGACTCTTACGAGTCCCCTGGACTGCAAGGAGGTCAAATCAGTCCATCCTAAAGGAAATCAAGCCTGAGTGCTCATTGGAAGGACAGATACTGAAGCTGAAGCTCCAATATTTTGGCCACCTAATGCGAAGAGAAAACTCCCTGGAAAAGACCCTGATGCTGGGAAAGACTGAAGGCAAAAGGAGAAGGGGACGGCAGAGGATGAGATGGCTAGATAGCATCACTGATGCAATGAATATGGACTTGAGCATGCTCTGGGAGAGAGCGCAGGACAGGAAGGCCTGGCGTGCTATGGTCCATGGGATCACGAAGAGTCGGACACGACTGAACGACTGAACAAGTATGTGTAGGATTGTAGAATCAAGAACTGCAAAATGGTAGAAAGCAGTCTCTACAAATAATATTCATGCACACATACTCACACACTGATAAACTCCTCTGAACTCTGCTTAAAGAGTCTCTAATGATTTTGCATGTGTTCCAAATTATTCAGAGCCTAATTAACAGACTGCCTACCTTCTCCAGCCAACCTTCTGAGGGTAGCACACACAATATTCTCTTTCCACTCTAGTTCTCCAAAAGCACACGATCCTTTGCATGTAAGGATGACATACACTCACTCCTCTGTGATCCTAGACACTGAGTGCAGGAACCCAGTTATCCATGGAATTCAGTAAGGTCAGGGCCAGCCCAATATATTTTGCTACCTGAGGCAAAGGACAAGATGGCACCTGCTCCCCTTTCCATGTACTGACAGCTGAATTGTACTTCAACACTGGTGATGGGATAGTGTCCACCACCACACCTGAGGCAGCAGGTTAATTCTGGGCCCCAGAACAGGTTGTGTGGCATATATAGCTCTGCCCTCCAAAAGGGGAGTAGCCAGGGAGTTGAGGAGAAACAGCCCATGGGCAGCCCCACTTAGCACCTGCTGCCTGAGGCAATTGCTTCACTCTGTCTAAAGCTAGGGCTGGCCCTTTTAAAGATGGATAGCGAGAGGTGTTTCAAGCACAGATTCACCCATCCAGGCAGAGTGTGTTGAGTGCTTAGCTCTTAAATGTCTGGGTTTGAAACCCGTGTTTGTGGTGCTGAATTAGCATTGCCACCACTTTTTTCCTTGCAGGCTCCTCATCTTTAATAGCTACATGGCAGGCAAGCACCATGCTGGAAACAGCTATACCTGTTGAATTTGGGCACTGCAGGTAGACGAGAATTTCATTCCATTAACTTTTCATTTGTTTTTGTTTAATTTAATTTATCTGTAAATGGGACAGAAAGGGAAAGGAAATGCATGTGGAAGAAACCAAAACTGACTAATTTGTCAGTTGCTACTTCCAGCATTGATCAAGCTGTTCATGTGAATCAGATACAGATCTGCCTATTCTGCAAACTCCCTGACATTAGCTCTAAGCAATAATAGGGCAAAGAGTGATGCTTCCTTTAAATGAGACACTAACCTAACCTAATTGTTTATGGTAACCAATCACTCAGAGAGGAAACATCCAACTCTTTTACTTAATATTCATCTTTATATTAGAGCAGCATCCTAAAGCCCAGTCTAGATCAAATCTACTCTCAGCAGTTTTTTGTGTTTTTTTTGCAAAAATACGAAGCTCTTGCTGTTTTCTATTAACACTGGGTAAGCCATGTTTGAACACCCCATCCCCAGGCACAACTGCTTGTGTGTTTTTAAGTGCATGTTCCAAAGCACCTCATCTGTCAGCTGGGGGTTGGGCATGGCGGGGGGGACACACGCTTCCACTGCCAGTGATTGAGTTGTCACTCCACAACACCCCACCTGATCAATGTCACCCTGTGTATCGCACTTGTGGCCTGACAAATTTGACAAGAGTTTTTGGTGCAGTGGGCAGGGAAGCAGTCAGCGGATGGACACAATATGTTATTATCACTCTGCCAACTTAATGTATTATGACGTGAAACATTAATTGCTGGTTTGTTTAATAATCATTGCCAAAGAAGATGAATGTTTTGCAATTTAGAGCTTGTCTTAGTTACTTAAAGCAGCCCTGGTTTATCATTACTTCAGAAAAGCAGAACTATGAGGTGTTCATTCAGACTAAATTAAAGAAGTTTATTCAAAGTTTGTAACCACAAAAATAAGTTTAAGATCCACCTGTTCTGTTTTCCCAGCAATTCACAAGATTAGTCTTATAGTCTTTATGAACTATCCTTAATATGCATCTAGGGTAGCATTAAACTAGGTCTTCCCATTCTGTCCAAAGAGCTCTTCCACAAACAACACTCTGTCATATTTATTTTCTCCCTTCATCAAAAATTGACTTCAGAGTGGTATACAATAATACAGCAACAACAACAGCAACTACAAAACATCCCAAATAAAACCATAATACACAGAGATAAAAACAGCAGATAAAAGTGTACAGATGTACACTTTATAATTATAATTACTTTATAATTATCTGAGCATAGGAACCATGGGAAGCGATCACTGCCATTATCAAACATTATTTGCAACAACTATTCATTCTGGAGCTGTGACATTGTAAACTGACTAGCTCAGCCTTCCCCAACCTTGTACCCTCCAGATGTTTTGGACTTCAACCACCATCATCCCCAGCCAGCATGGGCAATGCTCAGGAATCCTGGGAGTTCTGGCCCAAAAAACTGGAGGGCACCAGGCTCAGGCTGGGAAAGGCTGAACTAGCTACTAAGGCCTCTGGGCAATTGTAGGACCTCAAGCTCTTACCCAGGAGGCTACACGTCAGCCCCCTCCCAGTTCCATTGACAGAACTGCTTCCATCAGTGGCACGGCAGCATCGGATACAACTAGGGATGTACAGACTGTGTAAAATCTGCTCCGTCTGTGTTTCACAAATTGTCAGGCGCCTTTTGTTCCGTTGTCCGCTCACAGGTGGATGTGAATTTTTTTCGTCATGTGGAAAAATACGCAAATAATTATGTAAGAGGTTTTGTAACAATTTACATAATTTAGGGAACAATCCTATGGCCACTAGATAATGGCTAGATGGCCATAGGATATCTTGTTTTCTGGGAACCGACCTCCCCCCACTTCCGCGCTGCCTCAGAGGCAGCACAGAACAGCCCCGCCCTCCTCACTCACAAGAGGAGCATGGAGAGGCCGAAAAGGGGCGTGGCTGGGGGCATTCCAGGGTGGGGAGGATGAAAATGCCTGTATGACACATCCAATGTGTCATACAGCAGCCTCCTTCCCCACTCAGCCCTCCTGCGGCTAGACAGCCACAATTGGCTGTCTAGCTGAAAATGCAGGGCAGGAGAAGAGCAGAGGGAACAATCCCCTCCATGCTTCTCCTGCCCTGCAATGCATAGGCAGTCACCTTCAAGTTTGGAGGCGGTCGCCTATCTGGATAGGACTTAGCCCTTACCTTAGTAAGTAACATTTAATGTACTGTCCCCTATTCAATTCCACTTTTCCTCAGTCGAAACTTGCATATTTTCCAATGAATAAATATACTTAAATTTCAGGAAAGTAAAAAAAAATCCAAAAGTCCACAGTCTCCATGTGACCTGAGGGGGTCGCTCTGCAGTGGATTTTGCAGGTCAGATTCTTAGAAATCCGAGCTCATTTTAGTCCGTCTTAAATTCACCAGAATCCCTAGATACAACCCACAATAATTAGCAGTTAGAATCTTGGAAAGCACATGGCAAACAGTCCTAGCGTTATCTTAACTGTAAATAGGCTTGTTCCATTTTGAAAGAATGTGAGAACCTACCATGTGGGCTAAGCAAGTCAACCCCTGAAACACAAAATGTCATTGGAGAGGGGTGGAATCTATAACATCCCATTTGGTACAGACAGACCAAGGTCTGAAAATCTTGTGAGCGCTCCATCACTTTGATATGCAATACTCTCTCAGTGCTTTAGAGTTCGGGTAAAAAATAAGGTTTCTCATTGGATGCCACTGCCTAATGATGACAAAGTCGGGGTCAGCCCTCTCATAAGCAGGGTGGTGAAGTGACTTCCTTCAGGCAGCATCGTGGGAAAGGCAAGGGGAATAGGTGAAAACAAGAACCGGTGTCCGGTGCAGCAAGACTTGGTAAAGTCTTGCCCCTAGCAGGAGTGGGACTGCCATTTGGGCTCTGCTTCATATAGCAACATGTCTTGGCCTAGACAAAGTTCTTACTAGAAAATGACCTTTACTTCCAGATTATATAGCACATTGTATCTGTGACCAAACAGCTTGTTCCCCTCCATCTGTTCTACTCACAGAAT
The DNA here is from genome assembly GCF_057233095.1 of Heloderma suspectum. NCBI lineage: Eukaryota > Metazoa > Chordata > Lepidosauria > Squamata > Helodermatidae > Heloderma > Heloderma suspectum. Next base: position 215,841,147 of record NC_139461.1, read on the forward strand.
TTGCAACTAAACACATGTCTGAATTAAACAATTAACTGCAAACTTATGCTCACTTATTTGGGGGTAAATGTCATTGAGTTCAGTGGGACTTGGCTTTAAGTAAAGATGCATAGGTGATTTCAAAGCCCCAGAGTAATACCCAAAACTGGCAGCCTCCTAACACCAATGATGTTGTGCTAGTGAAAACCAAAACTGTCTGGCAACCATCCTGGAGAGCCAATGCCTTGCTCTGAGGGGTTCTCAGAACAAAGCGTTGACCCACCAGCACTCTGGAGAGCCCACATAGTCCAAATGCTTCACTCTGAAGAGTTCTTCCTCAGAGTGAAGCATTCTGGGTGAGGTGGACTTGGTGGTCTCCAAGGCCACCTCTCCACCAATGCCTTGCTCTGAGGAAAGACCCCTCAGGGCATTGAAGGGGTGGCAGGCAGTTTGGGGCAGGGAGAGGAGGAGAAGGTGGGAGGTCTGGCACCAGCACTGATTTCTGCTAGCCTAGCACAACATCATTAGCACTAGAGGAATGCCAACAAAGGATACTACCTTTACATGGCACAATTTACTCAGAGATAAGCCCCACAGAGTTCAATTGGACTTCTTTCCTAGTAAGTGTGTATAAGATGTAGGGTGGCCCAGTGAAAAAGAGGACTGAGCTCCTGCACCTTTGTGTAGAAAAGGGAATTTTAGGTGGTGTCAGTTGCACAACAATCTACATCTGCTGAAATTCCCTCTTCTGCACAACTGTTAAAGGTGCAGATGGGCAGTCCTCTTTTTCACCTGGCCATCCTAATTGAATAACAGCCTGAGGCATCAATCCTATTCACACTTACTAGAGAGCAAGTACCACTGAAAACAGTGGGAGCTACTTTTCGGTAAACATGCACATGATTACACTGTTACGAGATTAGAACATCCAATTAACAACAACAACAACAACATTTCTATCCCATCCTATAGCTGAAGCTCTCTGGGCAGTTTACAGAACTTAAAACATTAAAATACAATATAAAAGGTTTAAAAGCCATTTACATAAAAGCACACAGACAATATACACAAACAACATATAACTAAAACAACTTTGAACAGTCACTCATAACTAAAGACACATCCAAGACTGATTAAAACCCATCATGTGAGTTTTAAATAAATAGGGAGTGGTTTGTGAAACCAGAGTCATTTGACATTATGGCTGGAGATTGGAGATTATACAGGTTGGGGTATGTGTGTTAGGACTCTCAAACAAATTTTTCCAGCTCAAATTATCATTATTTCATCATTTTAGTGCAAGTACAACTGGGTAGAGATTAATAAAAAGAAAGAAATACAAGAGAATGCAACAAACTCTCCATTTCATTTTTATGAATTAGGTCTCATTAGCAGACATTCACTCAGCACTGATAATTCATATACATTTATGGTTAAGAGTAATTAAGATCTTCTTGAGGAGGAGGAAGAGGAAGAAATCTAAAACATCTGAATGCCATATGTGCTGCTTCATTATTCCATATCACACTTTGCATGGTCGCTTTCAAAGTTAATAGCATTGCCTCAAAATCTTTGCCTTTCAACAGCATTGACAGTGTGTTCATTAGGTGTTCTGAGCAGATGAAGGTACTGGAGGCAGGGAAGCTGTTTGCATCTGTGACAGCTCTTATAATTGTCTAGCACACCACAGTATAAAATCTTGAGGAAGGTTAACCCAGTTTTCTGCCTATCACCGCCTCCACTATGTTCCCTTTGTTTATGCAGAAATATGGAAGTTCTGGTAACCTGTAAAGGTAGAACAACACTTCCAGAAGCTTCAAAGAAATGTGGCTGAGTGGATGGCTCAGTGATGATCAGTGGTTAAGCACATGCTTGGCACACAGAAGGTCCCACCAGGTTCAGTCCTGAGCAGAGCATCTCCAAGCAGGGTGAGGAAAGACTCCTGTTGAAACCGTGCAGAGCAGGGCGGAGGGGCAGAAACTCAGGCCCAGGGCTGAATCCAGCCTGCCTGGGCCTATGGGATTCCCCAGGTGGCCACACACCCTCTTTCCAACCACCAAGCACTTGGTGGTTTTCCAACTTTTGTGCAGTTTCCCCCCCCCCATTCTAAAAGATTGAAGTACCTCTCCTAAGGCTTAGTTACCAGAAGTAAGAGCTTCAAGCTAAAATAAGCTGGGATGGGGGGCTGGCCCCATACTTTTTACCTTTGGCCCTGCCCCCTTTGCCTTCCGCCCAGCCCACCATCAGGATGCAGCCCCTGAGTGCTTCTCCAAAATTGAATTTGGCCCACATGTTACAACAGGCACTCCACCCCTGCTTTACAGGGACAACTGTACAGAAAAAACATATGGCTGCCCCTATGGGCAGGCCATGGAGGCAGCCATTTCTTTTTCTGCACAATTGCCCTGCAAAGGAAATGAAAATGATGTCATTTCCATTCCCTCCCTACCCAGAGGCATTTGAGGATCTGTATATAAGGAAGGCTGAGCGCCGAAGAATCGATGTTTTCGAACTGTGGTGCTGGAGAAGACTCTGACAAGTCTTCAGACTGCAAGGAGGTCAAACCAGTCCATACTAAAGGGAATCAACCCTGACCGCTCGTTGGAAGGACAGATACTGAAGCTGAAGCTCCAATATTTTGGCCACCTAATGCGAAGAGAAAACTCTCTGGAAAAGACCCTGATGCTGGGAAAGACTGAAGGCAAAAGGAGAAGGGGACGGCAGAGGATGAGATGGCTAGATAGCATCACCGATGCAATGAATATGGACTTGAGCACGCTCCGGGAGAGAGCGCAGGACAGGAAGGCCTGGCGTGCCATGGTCCATGGGGTCACGAAGAGTCGGACACGACTGAACGACTGAACAACAACAATATCCCTACTGTCCCTGATCTGAGCCACAGGCAGCTCAAGTCAGGGATGGCAAGGATATACAGATGTTATAAAATAAAAATCCATTCCATCTGTGTTTTGCAGATTGTCTGGAGCCTTTAGTTCTGCTGTCTGCTCATTCATGGAACTGGATATTTCCTGAATTTGCACAAATTCACACTTGCAAACATGTGCAAATCACACACACACACCATGCTCATTTTCATGCTTTAGCCTGTGGGGGGAATGCACATTTTCGCCTGGTGTTTTTTTTACTTTATGTATTTTTCTATAACTAAATTTGCATAAAATTCCACAACATTTTTAAAAAACAGTCCACAAGTCTGCAGAATCTGTGTGACTTGGGAAAAGCCAGTGTGCTGCAGAATCCGCAGACTGGATGCGTAGAAATCCAAACTCATTTGATTCCTCTGTGGATTTTTCCAACATCCCTATGCCTTGGCTTTGGCTGCCTTAATTATTTGCATCTGAAAAAAAGAAAGACAGATTAGCCAGCCAGCCACCCACCTCATGTCCTCATCTCAAAATAAAGCATCCCAGCATCACCACTTTCAAGGAAATTGCAATGCAGGCCCTATTGATCATGAATTTAATTTAATTTAATTTAGGGGGAATAATGATGTGAATGATTAACCTGAATGCGGGTAATTTATCAAAGGAAAATTCATTATGGAGCAGGATCTGGATAATCTGGGGGTTAATTAATTGAATAAGATCACTGATTTGGGTGACCCAGGTGGGGTGCAAATTGATTTAAGTATTTGGGAGGGGTAATCTGTATGAGAAATTAACTGGTTTGCCTTCCTTGAAATACAAATTCAAGCAATTATTTCCAAATTTGCATATATACATATAAATTAGCACATGCAAATTCCATGCAAATTAGTGTCATCTTTTGCCTTCTTTATTGGTGGTTCATGCTGCCCGCTTTTTTGATGATGTGTAACTGGCCACTCTACTTGATCATAGCACTATCACGGCTACAGGAATACAGTGGAGTTTGCTTCTGCCACCCTGATGCTAAACACATTTCCTAGGGAACAAGCACCATTTTTGGTGGGAAATGACAGTACAATTTGAAAGTAAAAATAATAAAACAAGTATCTCTAACCATGCACATGCCCAGCTGACTATGAACCCGTGCATGGGCGTTATGTGTGTATATATATATATGTGAAATCAAAGATGCTGGGGTGAGCAGCATTATTCCTGGTGGGCCCCAGCATGCCCATGCCTGTCCGGGTGCTGATGATAGGCCCATTTACTGCTGCTCCCATCACCTGTTGTTCTCTGGGTTTTGGCCCAGAGGTCTTGCTAGGGATGTCAGAGAAATCCGCAATGGATTCAAATGCGTCCAGTTTTCTATGAATCTCACCTGTGGATTCTGCAACAGATTGGCTTTTTCCAAGTTGCGTGGATTCCATGGACTTGCAGACCAGGTTTTTTACTTTTGAGGGGAGCTTGGTACAATATAGTATTTGCACTAATGCACATTTGTGCTAATTCACACTTGTGCTAATGTACATTAGTGCTAATTCATACTTGTGCTTATGTGCATTAGTGCAACTGGAACAAAATTCCCTACATCCCTAAAAAAATCCGATTGCGTTAATGAGCGGATGAGGGAATGAAAGACGCTTGACAATCCATGAAACACAGATGGACCAGGTTTCACAAAATCTGTACATCTCTAGGTCCAGCCCTAGCTGCCCCTCTGCTCACTGCAATGTTCCCCTGAAATAACTAGACAAAATGGTTTCTTTATTGAACCAAACTAGCAGTTTTATCCTTTCATTAGCTGCTTATATCAACTTGCTATATTTTCATTTACAGTTGCTTAAGTTGTCAATGGCTTTTAAAGGCTCTCCAACCATCATATGGCAGAATCTAGTGAAAGTGATTTGATAGGAGATATTTGAGTAAAACATAAATAATTGTGTGCCCATCATTGGGGATATTTTCAGCTTCTTGCCAGCCCAAAGGATGCTGTCCTGGATAAATGTCCTGGATAAACTGAAGCTAGCAGATGTAGCAGACTGACTATCAGCACTACAGTGCTATATTCTTGAGTCTGCCCTCATACATCATTTTCTGTGTTGAAATCAGTGGGATTGTCAAAAGAGAAGCGGAGATATTATTTTAAAACACTATGTTATTACAATAAAGGTGCGTGAGATAAGAGCTTGCCACTCTCCAGGTTAATGCTCCAGTACAGTGGTCACCAAACTTTTTTGATCGCACACCCCTATCAGCAAAAGTGTCTTGAGCACACACCCCTAGTATATGTATATTTATAAATGATATACCTGTACTACTGTACTAATATGTACATTATAAAACATATGCAAAAATAGAAATTAAAAAAGGATGAGATAAAGATGAAATAAATAAATTAAATTATTTTTAAAATATTGTTTAATGGTATAAAAAGTCTTTTTGCTCTCACTAAAAATATCTTGCTAATAATATTTTTAGTGAGAACAATGTGATTGAATAGGCTTCATTAGTTTTGAAAATCTTGGTTAAACACTTTGTGATACAGCAATTTGAAGGTCTAGTTCTTAGTTCAGTTTATTTTGATACTTGGTTTTAATGGGTGTCATAGCTGAAAAAGACACCTCACAAAGATATGTAGATCCAAATGGAAGAAGTGCATAATTGGCTGTGCTTGCTAAATCATGATATTTATTTTTCAGTCCTATCCACCAGTTATGCAAAGGTTTTTGTTGAAATTCAGCTAGTAAACTTCCAGCTTCCCTGATATCAATCAGTTGTTCTTGAAAACTAACCAGAAGGTGTTGCATTTTTATATTTTTAACAAATGGGTTGAAAATCCACTGAAATTCTTCATTTGGAAGATTTTTAAGCAGGTTAGAAAACTCCAGGTCCAAGTTTTTAAAGGGTGCAGATATGAGAGTTTCTATAGGTTACAGCACTTACACTTACATTGGTTTCAGCAACAAAATCGCATACCGATGGAAACATTTCCAAAATCCACTTTCAAAATGCTCTCCCCATAGCACAAGTTTCTTTCGAAAAGCAGTTACTTTCTCACTCATTGTTAAAATGTCACCTTTACCTTGAAGGGACAGATTAAGGGTGCAATCCTATTCGGATAGGCAGCCGCCTCCCAACTCTGGACTGCCCATCCAATGCACGGCAGGAGAAGCATGGAGGGGATCAATCCCTCCGCGCTTCCCCTGCCCTGATTGTGGCTGTCTAGCTGCAGGAGGGCTGAGTAGGGGAGGAGGCTGCTGTACGACACATTGGATGTGTTGTACAAGCATTTCCGCCCTCCCCGCCCCGGAATGCCCCCCGGAATTCCCCTTTTTGGCCACTCCACACTCCTCTTGCGAGCATGGAGAATGGGGCTGTTCTGCGCTGCCTCTGAGGCAGCTCAGAAGTGGGGGGAGGTTGCTTCTCTGGGAATCGACTTTATGGCAGTCTAGCCGCTGTCTAGCAGCCATGGGATTGTTCCCTAAGTGTGTTTATTTTTTCAAGAATATCTGCTAGGTAGCATACTACTGACAGCCACTTGTCATCACAGAAAAGATCAGCAAATTTGGAACAAATCCCCTTCAGAAGGATGGCAGCTGCTCCAGTACCATGGCTGAGCAAGCAACTGCACCTTCCTCTGCCATGCCTGGCACAGACTGGCGCAGTTGCTCTCCGTGCCCGTGGCAGAGGCGGGATAGGACTGGAGCCGAAAGAAAAATGCCACGGAGCTTTCCTCTCGGCTCCCATCCCATCCCATCCTGCTGCCTCTGTTGCTGCCATCATTGCACACAGTGGCAGCTCGTCGGGGCAGCAGGAGGCTGCTCAATTATCAGGTGGCTCGTGCACCCCACTGGATCATCTTGCGCACCCCACTTTGGAGACCACTGCTCTAGTAAGTAGAAAACAGTTCTTAAAGCCAAAGTTATGAGGTGTGGAGGAACCTTGTACCAACCTCACTCTCTCTTGGGTCATACGACTATGCTAGGACAGCCATGAGTCCTCTTTTATAGAGGACAGTCCTCTATTTGAAGAATTGCCAGAGGGCTGTCTTCCATTTTGAAGGTGTCCTCTATTTGAAGGGCTGTCCACTCCAAGTCTAGTATAAAGATTAAGTGCCATCAGAAGGAAGAGCTTGAAGCTGCCCATTAGCAGCACCTGGACAGCAGACTGAGTAAAACACCACGTATGTAAATTTTATGCAAATCAGCATCCTCTCTTGTCCTCATTTTTTGGTGATGTATTTCCTCTTTTTTGGTTATTCATAAGTGGACACCCTATGGTTGAATCCAGGAGCTGCCTCGTGCAAGAGGAAGGGACCTTCCATGAGAGGAAGTGTTCTACTTGCAGAAAGTCTCTCCACCTGTTTTGGGAGGATCTCACCTCCCCCTACCCCCATACTACAGTTCACCCCATTCAACAGAGTCTCCTGAGTCTGTGTAGTATAAGGGGCTGGAGGACCTGCCATGGTAAGGAGCAGGATGGAAAGTTCTACTCCCACCAGTGCAGTTGATCCAATGTAAGTATGGATCCAACCCCTAGACAATGCCTTTAATGTTTATCTTAATACCAGCATGGATCTGAACATAGTCCCAGTATAGACCCAGGGGTGGTGGTAGTGGAGGGTTCAGATACATGACTGCCTTCCACAGACTTGCTATTGGTAGACTCCAAGACATCTCCCCCCACTTTTGTAAAAACATCAACCTCATATTCTTATTTGAGCCCTCCCTTGAGCAAGATTTAAATTATACCAGGATGTATAGATGGCTCTGTACTATAGTTGGCTTATGTACATTTGTTTTTTTCCCCATCTTCAATTTTATTCTGAAACATTTAAAGCTTCTGCCACAGACCACTGGTTTACCAAGGATGTGGAGAAAATGTCTCTTAGAATGTACTCCTATGCATGTTTAGATAGAGAAAAGGCCTACTCAGTTACTCAAAGCCAACATAGATTTGCCAAGAACAAGTCCTGCCAGACTAATCTGATCTCATTTAATAATTGTAAGTATAACTGCTACTGTCCTGTGTGCATGATACTCTGCAGGCCTTCACTGCCTCACAGTGAGCAAGGACATGGCAGGAAGGAATCCTGTTTTCATTCTCCTCCACTCTGAATCATATGTGAAGTTTTTCCATTCCGCAAAAGACTTTTGCACATATATAGCTGATATTTCACTGAGCTAACCAGCATGACTTCTAAGATCTCTTTCCTAGTTAGCTACCATCACTAGTTTAGAAATACACTCATATCATCCTCATCCTGTTACCATGCTTACTTAACTGAGAATTCTATTTCTATTCCCTTTTGTCTCCTAGGCCGACCTACTGAGCTTATCTCATTTATCTCATTAAAAAAAATATTTCTGTATTAGAAAGATTAGAATTGTCTCTTTCTCTTAGTATCTAATCTTTCCTCTAACCATTTCAAGAAGAGTTTTTGTTTCTTCAGATTTATTTCATTTCTGTTCCTTTTTCTACAGTATATCTTCATTTTTTTGAAGAATCTCCCTTCTTTCCTCTTCTTAAGAAAAGCCAAATTGCTTGTGCAGATTCCCTTTGCGTATGCCTCCACTGCTTTCAGCTCTCTTCTACTATTTACTCTCTACTTATAATTTGGGGGGTGGGATGGGGAAGTCTTTCAAATCTTCCCCATGCTTCACCACACTTTTTATCCTGACCCATTAAAGACTTCAACCACCGCATTCTGTTACCAAGTTGATACGCTTTTCCTAATCTTCTGAACATTTTAATTGCCCCATGGTCTGAAAAGATTATAGGCTCTCTATCAGTTTGTTTAACAAGAAGCTAGAATGCCTGAGAACGCCAATAAATGAGCAATTCTTGAATATGAATTGTAAGGTACAGAGAAAAATGTGTGTCCCTACAGGTTGGGTTAAAGGACAACTATATCATAATTCTCAATTTTTTGGTAAGAAAATATTCCTGTGACCTTCCTCCTCCTGGGACAGCTGGTGATGATGGGATTTGTAGTCCAGCACATCTGGAGGGCACTGGGTTGGGGAAGTCAGCTCTGAGCTAAGTTTAATGATAACTTTTCTTAGGTTGAGTGGGGGGTGGAATTCCACTTGGGTCTCTTCCTAAAAAGATTTCACTTTCACAACAAGCGATACAATTTTTGTCATAAAAATGTATTAAGGGTGTATTGGGGGCAGATCCACTCTGCATGGTGAATTGAACTCCCTGTTGACCTTTAACAACAATAACTCTATCATTAAGGTCTGACAGGATGCCTTCTAATTTAGGTATTATTTATTCCTTATCAAGACAGCTGCTTCCTTAGATTTTGTACCTGCAACAGCTGAAAGGACTTCTCCATTAAACATAGTTTCCCTCTTCACCCATCTTTCAGTCTTCCTCCGTTGGAGCCTAGTCACATTAAAAGAAACAATCATTCCCTCTAACAGGAAACTCAGGCGCCAATGGGACTGAAACAGTGGGAGAGAGGTGTCATCATGCTCAGGTGAACACTGATGGAGAAGTACAAAACATTAAGAACTGGAGAGGGACAAAAACAACCCAATGAGGACTGAGCATGCTCAGTGGCTTCCAGGAGCCACTGAAAGCTGAGTTTTCACTGGAAAAGAAAAACAGAAAATGGGGTGGGGGAGTGAATAGTCCTGCATGAACCCCTTATCCTGGATGAAAGCATGGATGGCAGGCTACAGTCCTGACCAAGAGCACTCCTGTTAGGTGGTGAAGATATATTGACAGCATATTGTTATTGGTCCCACCTGTGTGTATTAACTCCGTTCTTTTAGAAAACAGCAAGCTTCAAAACAAAAGAAATAGAGATTCTGTCCCTTGTTAATGATCTGCTGCCTTTGTTATCTTTTATCACTTCTATCTGTGTAATTAATAGAAATAGAAGAGGCAAAGCAATGTTTAGGTGTCGGAGGGAGCAATCCTACGTCCGCTAGACAGCGGCTAGACTGCCATAGGATATCGTGTTATCTGGGAACTGACCTCCCCTCACTTCCACACTGCCTTGGAGGCAGCGCAGAACAACTCCGTCCCCCGTGCTCACAAGAGGAGTGTGGAGCGGACAAAAAGGGGCATGGCTGGGGGCACTCTGGGGTGGGGAGGGTGGAAATGCCTGTACGACACATCCTATGTGTCAAACAGCAGCCTCCTCCCCTGCTCAGCCCTCCTGCGCTAGGCAGCCGCAATTGGCTGTCCAGCAGAAAATGCAGGTCAGGAGAAGCATGGAGGGAACAATCCCCTCTGTGCTTCTCCTGCCCTGCTTTGGATAGGCGGTCGCCTTCAAGTTCGGAGGCAACCGCTTATCTGGATAGGATTGCGCCCTTAGAGAGGAGGAATAGATTTCAAGGTTTCCAAATTTTCTTCCATGATATTGCCTTCTTTCTGCACTTAGGTTTCCACTTCAGTTCCTTACTCTGGGCAGTATCCAAGCTGACATGAGCACTAACATAAATTGTGTTACGGTACTGTAAGAGATCCCTAGAGCAGCATCAATAGCATTAGCTGGCGCAATGGGTTTACCAGGGAATCGCATCGCACCAGCTAACATTATTGGTGTTGTGCTAGAGACAGTCCTTATGCCAGTGCAATATAATTTACATTAGTTCTTTTGACATGGATACTGCCCTATGCCTGTATATGCCTCCTTTTTAAGGCACCTAAAACTTGTTTGCCTCTTCAGTTGCTCAATCACATTTGTCTGTAAATATTATTAACTTAACTGGAGTCCCCCATGTATACCTAAGACCAGCTTTTTGGATGTCCAAAGTCAGGGACTTCACCTCTCCTCTGATTCAAAGTAACTGGGCTTTTACCAACCAGAATTTGTTTATGTGAACAATCCAATGAGCCCACATTGCCTTTGCTGCCCATATTCAGAGTCAGATATGCAGAGTGGAACAAAGACTTAACAAAGTGGAACAAAAGACTTAACAAAGTCTTCACAAAGACTTAACAAAGACTTAACCACAAAGACTTAACAAAATATATGAAACCACCCAAATTAACCACCAGAAGTATCAAACACTGGGTGCTCATTTTAGGCATATGTGGTGGGATTGTCCATTCATTCATAATTTTTTGAAGACAGTGTTACATAAATGTAAGAACAGGGAATATATAAATATTTGATACTTTTACAGTATCAATGAACAGTTTATAATATAGATTAATATTTCAAAAGAACTCTGGTACACATAAGAACAAGCACCGTATTAAAATGTGTTAGGAGCTTTGATTGTAACACAAAGCCCTAGAAAACCAAAAGTCCATTGCCAGCCTGTCTGCATGTTTACTCAAAAGTAAGACCCACTGATTTCAGTGGGACTTACTCCCAAGTAAGCATGCATAAGATTGTAGCCTGAATGGGCCAGAATGACTGAAGAGATCTTTATCCATAGCAGAAATTGATATATCAATCAGAAATCGGGGCAAAACATACATTGACTTGAAGCCAGACTTAACCATACTTCGCATAGATCTATTGAAATCAATGGGAGTTAAATAAGTCTAACACCCTTAAATAAGTCTAAGTGAACACCCTTGTTTAGAGGGTGTCTACTGGTAATATATGTTTGTCATTATATATTATAGTACACACATACATGCATCCCTACATTATATCTGATGACTGCCTATTTAGGTCTACCTATTTTAGATCACTAAAAAATGTCAAACATACAGGAGTATCATGAAAGATGATGGCAAAGCAAGCAATAACATGCACATTATTTTTTATGATAAATCTGAATCACTTGTTTTGATACAAAGTGGTCAGAAAATGAGGACATGATTAATTGAAAGGCTCAAGGACCATTAGGCTGGAATATAGAGCACATGTCCCAGATGCCTTTATTTTTCTGGGACAGTCTCCTAACCTTGATAATGCAGAATTACTGGCTGTTTAGGAACCAGCATTTTCATCATAATCCCCCCCTAATTTGTCTCTTGCATAGCATTTTCTCTGCCTGAGTTGTGTTAGTTTAAAAAGCTGAAATTGCCCAATGAAGGAGGACCCACATGTGACTTCACTATTTTGAACAGGTGTCTTTGTGGAGGAATTGCCTCCAGATGTGATGCAAAGCAGCTACAATCAGCTTTCTCTCAGTCAAAGCCACAAATATTGTGAGCCGGTGCTTACTAGTGGCTGGCCTCAGAAAGAATAAAATGGGATGTGAATATCAGTAATATAGGGTCAAGCAATAGGGCGATATGATCTCAGCTCATCTCCTGATGGACAGGAGCATAAAATGGGCTTCAACAGCTACAGTATATGATCTATTTACAGTCCTTAAATAATGTTAAAGTTATGCAATGTTTTCTTTCAGTATGGAATAACTGAGTCACATTTTCAAGGTGACAGATGAGAAGCTAGGCACTGACTTACTGCAAGGCTTTGTGAGGGGAGAAGACCATGCAAAGTGACAACCTTAAACCTTCTCATTAGCACTGTGCATGAGCCCAACTAAGTAAACAGTTCAGCCACTAAACATGCCTGATGTGGAGGAGAGAATCAGAGGCTTGCAACTCTGGCCAGGATAGACAGTAGCAGGGGGGCCTTGTGCCCTCTTTTACATAGGACAGTCCTCTATTTGAAGGTGTCCTCTGTTTGAAGGGCTGTCCAATCTAAGGCCAGCTTGAAGATAAAGAACCATCTGAAGGCAGAGCTGGGGCTTTAACTTGCCCATCAACTTCATCTTGCCAGCAGACTGAGCAAGGAAGGCACACTGATCTCCTGATTAAAGTCATCCCTACTATGGTGAGATATTTCTATTTAAATTACAGCAATTATTTGTAAATTTGTATCTGTTTCTGGGCAGAATTCAAAGTTCTGGTTATGACCTCTAAATCCTTATATGGCTTGGGACCACGCTACCTGAAAGACCAGATTTGCCCATATGAGCCTGGTTGGGTTCTAAGATCTTCTGGAGAGGCCCTTCTTTCAAGATCACCACCTTCAGAGACACATTTGGTGGCAACGCAAAGGAGGTCCTTCTTGGTCACCACTCCTAGGCTGTGGAACTGCCTGCTGAGGGAGGCTTGGTTCATTCCATCTCTGCTTTGCCAGAAGGCAAAGACCTTTTTAATCAAGCAGGCCTTTGGCATGTAAGCAGGTCTGTTGGGTTGGATGCTGATTAACTCTGTTACTGGTGTTTTTTTAATTGTGTTTTAATACATTTCTTTTATTGTAGTTTTAACCAATTTTATTCATGATTGAAAGCTGTCTTGACGGCCATTGGTAGAAAGTTGGGGTACAAATCAAATCAAATAAACAGCATATGCTAATTATGTGTAAACATCTGTTTTCTTTTGTCCTCTTTTTGGGTGATGTGTGAGTGGCCATCCTAGTTCACCCAAGCATGCTGAAACTTCTCTTATGTTTTCCAGCAGCCCTGTTTTGGCTGCAATACTATCGGCAATGCAAGTGGCCACCCTAGGCAGCAGGCAGCAGGTTGTCCTTCCCAAGAGCTTTCTGAGCTTGTTGAAATCTACGTGAGCAGAGAAAAGAGCACTTAAAGTTCCAATAACATGGGACCAGTGAATGGTCTGAGAGCACCTGATGTTGAAGAGTTGCTGAAGCTAGGTGGAGGCAGACCTGATCAGTCTTCTGGGATGGAAGATCACTGGGAGCCCTACATCAGAGAGTGACATAAATATGGCAGCCATGTTGTGAACTGGGACCAGCTGCTGCCAACTTGCTATGCCAGTACTTAGAACTTCACTGGCTACCAGTCTGCTTCCGGGCCCAACTCAAGGTATTGGTTTTGGCCTTGAAAGTCTTAAATGGCATGGGAAAGTCTTAAATGGCTGCTTTCTCTCTCATGAACCTGTCCATTCGTGAAGATCTTCAGTGAAGACCCTTCTCCAGTTCAGGATGTGGCTACTGGAGAGATGGCCTTTTCTGGGGAAGAAACCATAGTATTTCTCCTAAGATACTCACCAGGTGCCTGAATTATTGTCTTTTAGACACCTGGCAAAATCTGCTCTGTTCACTCTTACTTTTAATGGCATTTGATTTCTTCTAAGGTTACTGTTTGTTTGTTACTGTTATCTGCCTTCAGGTTTCAGCAACCAGATGGGATATAAATCTTGATATAAATCAATGATGGGGAACCTCCAGCTGCAGCCAGATGTGGCCTCTGGGGGGGGCATCCCATCCACAAGCTTCTCTTGCTCTTATCTCCGATCAGCAATCAGATATAAGACAATATTTAAAGTCAATCATCCTTTGAATGCCCTGCAAAGAATCCAGCTGATGCAGAAATTTTGAGCCGTACATTTTGTTGGGAGGAGAGCTGCTGCACAGTATTGAGGGGTGCATTTTGTGGACAGGAGACCTGCTTGTTTATCAATAGAAATACAGAGGTTTGGTATTTCAGACGCTATTTAAAAGTGCTACTAAATGATTCAGCCCTGCTTACTTCTGGGTAGACATGGAGAGGTCTTGTTCCACTTACTTCTGAGTAGGCTGTAAATGGTAAAAATCACTATTGGCCCCACTCACTCTGCCTTTGGCCCTGCCCACAGATGGAAGGCATACCTGAGAGCTTTCCCATTTTGCAATTTGGCCCCTGGGCCAAAAAAAGTTCCCCTCCTGATTAGATAGATAGATAGATAGATAGATAGATAGATAATGTGTGTGTCCAGGAATGCCATCTCCTCTTTCATTGAGTCATAATAGTCCAAAAATTATTTCCATGGGTGACTGAAGAGCCAATGGTTTTCAAAAGTAAAAAGAGAGAGAGGAACATTATGTAAAATTCATGATTTGTCTGTTAATGCAGGTAAATGAATAGTGTACATAATTGAATAAACAGTTGTTAATAATATTTCATTTTTCCAAATCTAAGTTTTCAGATATGTTTGGTGCTTGATACTTCCCATTAATGAACAGAGTAGCATTAATCATCACATTTTCCAAGAAAAGATAAATTAATGGATCAAAAAATATATGAAGTCAACAGCACAAACAAAACATAAACTGTGAAATTCTATGCATGCCTACTCAGAAGTAAGTCCTGTTGAGTTTAATGGGACTTACTCCAGGTATGTAACTGTGTGTGTGTATGTGTGTATTACAGCCTTAAATATCAAGCTTTTACTAAGGTAAAATATGTTATACACAAAAAGTAAATAAATTTTGCTGTACATTTTGTTATGCACAAAATAATGAGATAAACCTAGATACTGTAATTTCATGATAATTGTATACTTTTACCTCTGAAAAAAGTTTTTTAAAAAATTCCATTAGCATGAGCAATCAAAATTCGCAATTAAAATTAGACATTCTCAATTGCTTCCCAAATGAATCTTAGTAACTTCATTAATCTAGTATGATTAGGCAACTGCAATACTTAATGTACTGAGAAAGACATGTTACATTATACAACATGACATAGAAAGTTTTTTAGCTAATCCCAGTCTGGAAGTTAGTTTAACAGCAAATATTTGACATTCATATTGACCCCTGGACTTCATTAGGGAGCACAATCCTATGCATGACTACTCAGAAGTATGCTCTGGTGAGTTCAATGGAACTTACTCCCAGGTATGTGTGTAGAGGATTGCAGCATTACAGTGCAATACTGTGTATGTCTACTGGGAAGTAAATCCCATGGAGTCAAGAACATAAGAAGAGCCAAAGGTCCATCTAGTCCAGCATTCTGTTCATACACACAGTGGCCAACCAGCTGCCTACACAAAACTCACAAGCAGAACATGAGTGCAACAGCACTCTCCCACCCATATTCCCCAGCAACTGGTGTACAGAGGCATACTGCCTCTGATACTGGATGTAGCATATAGCCATCACGACTAGTAGCCATGGATAGCCTTCTCCTCTGGGAATTTGTCTAACCCCCTTCTAAAGCTATCCAAATTAGTGGCCATAACTATGTCTTGTGGTAGCAAATTCCATAGTTTGACTATGTGCTGTGTAAAGAAGTCCTTCCTTTTATCTGTCCTGAATCTCCCATTAATCAGCTTCATGGGATGACTCTGGGTGCTAGTATTATGAGAGAGGGAGAAAATGCTCTCCATGGGCAAGTGTGTACAGGACTGCAGTCGTAGTATCAGCAGAATCCAAGGTATCAGTATCTGGATATTGTGTATATGCGCCGCTCAACTGCATATTGACTTGGTGCCTTGGCTTGCAGACATGGTAAGACTAGAGAGGGAGCACAAGCTTATCCACCCTCCCACACCACACATAGAAGCTTCCATGTGAAATGGTGCTGGTGTGTGTAATGCACACATCTGAATAGTGTTCCCCCACCCTTATGCAATCTCTCCACAATGGAAAGGGGATGTGCCAACAGGACTTATTTGCACAGCCATTTGGACACATCGACGTCTGTTCACATTGAGCTTCCTATGCATGGTGGAGGACAGCAGCCATGCCCAAGGTTTACTCCTGTTCCCCACTGAATAGAGAACCTACCTACCCAGGCCATGTGTGATGCAGTCCTCAGTGAGGTCATATTAAGGACAGGGTAACTAAGACGACCACTTAGGCATTGCCAAAGAATGGGAAATGCAACGCACAAAGAAGATGAAAAGGGGAAAAGAGATTTGCATAGAACGGATATGTGCTAATTTATGCATATAGATGCAAATTTAGAAATAATTACTATAACATAAATAGAAAAACAATACATCTCACCATAGTGGGGAAGACTGTGACCAAGACTGTGACTTGGATGCCTGCTTGCTCAGTCTGCTGTCCAGGTGCCACCTGTCAGAGGGCAACTCCAAAGCCCCTATTGCTCTACCTTGATGTGCTTCTTTATCTTTAAACCAGACTCGGGCATGACAGTCATTCAGATAAAGGGCACCTTCAAATAGAGGAGTGTCTTCCTTAAAGTAGGACACATAGCCACCCTCAGGATAATTGGGCTGCATCCCATGACCCAGCATCTCAGGGGGACTACCAGTGTCCTAGGCCCACCTCCAAAATTTAGTATTTATTAGAAGTATTTTTAAAGGGCCCTTCATCCAAACAGATACCAGATACCACCAGGGTGGTATAGCACAGGCATGAAAAAACGAAACACGTCACACAATCTGATGACAGAGTAAAACAACATAATAAAATGTAACACTTATCTTATCATGTATATTCCCTTCTCCGCGTTTTCACTTGTGCACAAAAGCCCAAGAGGAAGTCCACACTGCCACTCACTGCCCAGAAATGGGTTGGGTGGCATTCCAGAGTATTCAAAATAAATTGAAATTATCTTAATTACCTAAATAAAAGCTCTGTCTTTGAGGGTTCCTTGGTTCGTTTCTTAAAGGGCCACTTCCTAGTATGCATTTGAATGAGATTTCTTATCTTCCTATAGTGTAGTGCTCTACAGATTAAAAACAAGACCGCTTGAGCAAAAACAAGTGCAGCTCAGAAACTCTGGGAGTGTCACTCAACCCACCCCAACCTCTGTCTAGCACCACCTCTGCTGCTGAGGTCTGTGCCATCCGCCCCTCGCCCACCACCTGCATGTTCAACAGCCATGTGAAGGGAACCTACATGCATACCAATATAGGTGCATAAAGGTCCCCCATGCAAGGGAGGTGGGAGGGGGCAATCAGGGTCCCGTCACAAAAAAAGGAGCTTTCCATGTGTATATCTGTATGCACGTAGTGCTCCTCCGCATGGTTGCTGAACATATGTCTGGCACGCACAGCAAGTGCAACCCTACAGTCTCCTCACATGTTCTTTTGATGTGTAAGGGGGTCCAAGTGAACCTCCTCTTCTCTCTGAGACTCCTGTTTTGGGTTTATCACATCAAAATTATAGCAAAAGAATACAGCAAAGTTTGAAAATGAGTGCAATTGAAGAAATATCCTGATGAGAACTACGTGCTGTCCCTAACCTTTTACCCAGAAAAAAAGTTTGAAGTTGCAACCTTTTATGTTATTAGTGGACCAGCTCACAGCTTATCTCAGCAAGCATCAAAAGTCCTATAGGAACTTTTCATACCATTGGAAGCTCCCCACAGAATGCAGTGCTGTTCAGGAGCCAGGTGAAGTAGCGGTATAAAATGGTGTCATTTTTTATTCTGAAGACTTAGGTCATGGATTGAAAAGAGAAGACCCTTTTACAACTTCACCAAAAAACATGGAAATAGGAAAAATCTGTGGCAACATTGCCAATTACATGTTGGGAAATTATGTGAATTATGCTATTCCTGATATGTTTGTCACATTTAGGTTTTCCAGTTTCAAATAGCAAGGCTGAATATTCATTTTCCAAATCATCACTGATTTATTTAAAAGAGCATCACTTCAGATCAATACAGTTGGAGAGCAGGTTGAATGCATTGATGTCAATGTCCATCAAAGGTGACTTGACAAAGAATTTACCATTTAATTACAAATTATGCCCAATTCATGTGTTAAACACACACAGAATGCTCATGTGTTGATGTAGGAGGGAACTAGCAACAGAGGGGACTAGCAATATAGTCCTACACCAGAGATGGGGAACCCCAGACCCTGGAGTTCCAATCAGGCCCTCCTGTGGTCCCAATCTGGCCCTCTGGGGAACCCCAGATGGCCGTGCCCCCTTTCCAAGATAACGTTAACTGCTTTTGGTAGGGTGGCAGGGGATGATCATCTTAGAATAAGCATGTGTATCATAAGAGAGTGGAGTTTAAAATATGTCTGAACATTATTAAGTAGAACAGGACTTTATATGCTTTAATATAAATTTCATATGTAAATGTGAATCCCATTGCAAAGTTTTGGAGGTGGAACCTTAACCATGTTTTACTGGGAAGGAAGGTCTTTGATCACTATTTGCTAGTCACCTTCGAAGACATGCATTGAGATCAGGAGAATCATCTGGAATTTCAGTTCACAGCAAGGAAGAGGATGGAGGCAAGGCAGATGTGCAAAGCTTGCTCAGGAGCCCCAGCTTCTCTCCCAGAAGTGCCTTGTTTTCCTTTTGCAATATTGAAGAAAAGTGCTGTTAGTTCATAGTGAAAAGTAAATAAAAATGTCATTTCATGTGCAAACAAATGAACTTGTCAGCTATGTTGCAATGATCAAAACCTACTAGTGGGAGATTGAAAATTCCATCTTCGTTTGTTCAGACTACTAGTCAGGCTAATTAGAGTAAATCTAATGCCGTAAGGACAACAGTGTGGGTGACTAGCCGGAGGGTAACACGGCTGCTTGAACAGAGCCCCATATCAGGCTATGGCAGAACAGCAATCTGTTTAGGCTGAAAACAGACATGGATGGTTGCTAGTCAGACGTACTCATCAACTACTTTAGCATTTTAACTGCTTTGGTAATGTAAATAAGGTGAACTCTGCTCACGCTCCGGGAGAGAACGCAGGACAGGAAGGCCTGCCGTGCTATGGTCCATGGGGTCACGAAGAGTCGGACACGACTGAATGACTGAACAACAACAACTGCTGCCAATATATTTTAATGGAAATTGGATGCAGTTCCATTAATTCTGGATATTGATCCAGCCATTCCCAGACTCCACCATGCGTCTGATGGTTCTTCCAAATGCTCAGGAAGCTTTTATTCTTCTTATGCTTTCATGCACAACTAGTGATGGCACCAGAGTTCAGAATTTAAGGGGTGGGCAAAATGGTTAACTGAAGACATACCCATATGCATTATACGCAAAACTGAAATCTCTGCTGAAGTTTGGACCCAGCACATAATAAGTTCACCCAGACACTAGGGCTGGATGGATCAGTCTACTTCCAGGCCATGTCAGTTTTGCATGTGTTCAGTTATAAGTTCATTCCGCCCCATTTCCATCCCTATGTATTAACAAAAACTGCATAAAAGTGTGCATTTAAATTGTATATATTTCCCCTAAAATATGCATTTTGTTATCATTTCCCCCTAAATATATACGTTTGTATGCATCTTTCACTGAAGTATGCATTTTGTATGCATTTCCCCTAACATACTCATTTTTGTATGCATTTTCCTCCTAAAATATGCATTTTTGTGTGCATTTTCTGAGCGAAGAATTCCACTGCAAAAGCTGGACAAGTGCACTATGTGAAGAATAACTGCATTCCAGTCTGTGTATTAGTCTGGGAAGTGTGAATGCTGTTGATCTGCTTAAAAATGCAGACCAAACAAAATTCTCCAATGTCCCTACCATACATTACTTGTTGCCCTTCCTTTCCCCCAAACATTTACTCACTTGTGGCCTCTATTTCTTCTTTGTATCTGAACTGGCATTATCCCAGGTGCCAGGAACCATGGAACATTAATTTCTAGGGCACCTAATGTCCATACTAAGTACTCAGGAACCCTGATAAAACTACATGTCTCAAGATCCCTGGTGCTTGGGACAATGTCATGGCCCAAGGGGCAGGCTCCTGATGATCAGGAGAAGCGTTTGAGGAAACCATAAAGTAGGAAGAATGGGCATGGGGATTACCTACAGCATGAACTCCGGAAGACAGAACTCTGGCAGAATCCTCAGTATGAGAGGAATCACACCAGATCACTGCCCCTACCATTCGTATGGCATGAGGATGTCACTCTACCCTCCTCCTCAGAGATCTACATACTCAGATGCTCCCCAGTTCTGCAACAGCCAGCGCTTGCAGAATTAAGCAGGCCACAAGATGGAGGTTGCCAGTTTATCACATAAGAAGGAAATAATGGCCAGGTTCATGGTTTTAGTGTGTATATGAAGATAGATAGATAGATAGATAGATAGATAGATAGCCTGTACAGCATGAAGAACACAGTGATGAAGTACACTATACCATACTCAGGGTGTATTGAAGAAGGGAAGGATAACTGCTTCTAGGAACTTTTTTTAGTGTAGACAAGATGATCAGGTTGAGATCGTATATAATTTTAGTTTACTATAGCAAAATGCAATGTATTTGTACATTTTTGTTGAAGTCACGTTGAATTAAGAGGAGTAGTTATGAGAGGGGTAGTTTGGACATTCTCCAGAAATTGTGAAGGAGGAGCATGAATGATTCACACTTCCTCTCCCAGAGCTTCCAGATTATATCTGAAGGGGTGGGGGACAGATGTGCATTTCCCACTTTCAAGCAAGACTCAAAAATTTGGGAAGAGGAAATGCAACAACAACCAAGGTAGCCATTGGTCTGTTGTAGCAAATATTAGCAGTCCTGTAGCACCAGAAATCTAACCAACATATAGTGACATGAACTTTTCTGGCCAAGAACCTATTTGTAATTTTGAGGACTCCCACTGTGTTTTGCAGTCACCATTGCAAAAATTCTCATTTCTAGTATCTTATCCAGGTACAGTAATTAAAGGGGAACCTTAAAAAAAAGTTAAAAAAAAAACAGTCAGTGGAATCCACATGACTTGAAAAAAGCCAGTCCGCTTCAGAATCCACAGTCGAATGTATAGAAATCTGAACTCATTTGAATCCATTGGGGAGTTCTCCAACATCCCTAGCTGCAGCCATGGGACTTAGTTGGGGGGGGCAGAATTGATGATGGATCCCCGTGACACCCTCCACTTCCTCTTCAGAGTCACTGTCCAGTAAAATCAGATGCTGACTAGGGATGTGTGAATACTCCTCAATCTAGAGTGAGCTTTACTCTCCAATTTTAACTCCTGCAGCAAATATGCAGAACATGCCTCACAAAATCTGCTTTACCAAAGTTGGATAGGAACAGGCTAGAATACATTAGATATAACACATGCTAATCACTTAAAAACAAATTACAAAACTATCATCTTTTACCCTTGGCAATATCTCCATAAGCTTGGTGGGCAGAACAGAAGACACTATCTCTCAAATAACAAAAGAAAGATAAATAACCCAAAGGCAACATTTGATTAAATTCATCATACTGGCATGCACACTTTGCAAAGGGAGAGAAAAATCTCAGACATCAACCTTTCATAAACCTTCTTTGCTTATTTTCTCAGGGCAAGTCAAAGACAGAGCAAGTGTTCCCAAAAAGCAAGCTACCCTGAAGTCATCAGGAAATAGATGGGAACAAATAAAGCCAGTAAAGAGCTCAACCGTCTCTGGGAGGTTTATTGAATTAAATTACTTTAGACAGTGGTCTGCATTATGTGAAGGTCAAGCGTTATTCTAATGAAGGCAATAGAGTTATGCCTTTGCAAATAGGCTAAAGATGTGATCCTTCGAACACTTCCTTGGAAGTAAAATCCACTGAAATCAATGAGATGTCCTTCCATTCAATGTATTTAGGATCACTTGCTAAGAGAGGGGGACAGACCAGGCTCAGAGATTGCAGTAATTTATTTCAATGAGTGCTTTGCTGATGTCTGCAGGGGTTAGTTTGCTTCAGAAAAATAGATGAGTTGAATCCCTGCAGAATGATTAACCTTCTTGGAAGTAGTAAACAAGGCTGGCATGGAATTGTTCTGCTTTAAAAAGGTATTTGCTTTGAGACATTGATTAGCACTGCAGCTTCCATTGATCCAGGTTCAGCAGCAATTCACTGAAACTGCACAATGGATCTGGTGCAATAAAACCAAAAAAACACAAATTAGAGAGCAGTCAATGTAGTTCTTCTTAAAAGGGCAACCAATCAGCAAGTGGAGGCAGCTCTTAAAAAGGGAAATCCTCAAATATATTTGTACATAGTTTCAAAACATACACACATGCTACCAGAGTGGATATCAAAGGGGAGAGGTGCTCCTCAGCAACTCCAGAGATCTGTGAGTCCAGTTCAAACTTTATTCCCCATTCAGATTCACCTAATCTGAAGTTGGGGAGGGAAGAAGTCAGGGTCAAGGCTGGTGACCAAAGAACCATATGTTGACATTTTCCTACTAATTTATGCAAAATATGTTGTTGTTAAATATTTGTAGAGCATTTTTGAGTGTTGAAAACACTTCACAAACACCATCTTTTTGGAATCCATAAAACAATCTTGCAAGATAGGTGAGTAGTATTATAACCAGATCGCATGGGATGTCAGGGTTGCCCTTGAGCGCAGTGATTGACAGAGTAGCTCAGAGTCTGAAGAGGAATCGCAAAACATGGGGGAGGAAATTTCTCAGGCCTGGACAGAGATGGATAGGCCTACTCCTCAAGCTTCAAAGGCACAGCTGGATGGAGAGGGCCGCTCTTCTCCCATCCCTGTGAGAGATAGCGAACAGGGAGGGGGGGGGGGTTGGTAGAGCCTGAATTCTTAGACACTAGATGCAGATGCAAAGACAAGAGAGAAATGGCAGGGGCAGAGCTTAGGCGATCTGCCTGATTGGCCTTGAGGGAACAGCTGTGCTTAGAGTCTTCACGAGATAGAGGCAGATCCCCCCCCCCTTAAGTTAGGACAGCAAGCTTGCCTGTTCTTCAGACAGTGGGCAACTTTCATAGCTTTCCTTTGAACTCCCTGAAGGTATTTCTTTTGTGTACTGTGGGTCACTGACAATTAGCATCTGAATGACCCATTGAATTAAGTGGATTAAAAGCCTTGGAATTGAAGTCTCTTGTCTGTGTTTTGAGTTGGCTTTTGAAGTTTTACAGCAGTGGCAAAGGGAAACGTGACAGCTTGCCCACTGTCTCAAGAACAGGTGAGCTTGCTGTCCTAACTTAAGGGGTAGCAGGGGATCTGCCTCTATCTCGTGAGGACTCTAAGTGCATCTGTTCCCGCCGGGCCAATCAGGCAGATCGCCTAAGCTCTGCCCCTGCCATTTCTCTTTTGTCTCTGCATCTGTGTCTAGTGTCTAAGAATTCAGGCTCTACCATCCCCCGCTGTCCCTGTTCGCTATCTCTCACTGGGATGGGAGAAGAGGAGCCCTCTCCATCCAGCTGTGCCTTTGAAACTTGAGGAGTAGGCCTATCCATCTCTGTCCATGCCTGGGAAATTTCCTCCCACACGTTTTGCAATTCCTCTTCAGACTCTGAGTTACTCTGCCAATCGCTGGACTCAAGGGCAACCCTGACGGGGGGGGGGGGGGGGCTGAGGTTGAAATAAGGCCACCTAATGAATTTATGGCAGAGGCAAGATTCAAACCAGGAACTTCATAATTCACAGCTGAGTTTCTTAGCCAGCTTTCTCAAAATCTAGTCTCAGATAGCTCAAGAACCCAAGTGCATAGCATCATCTATGCAAGCCAATACCTGGAGGAAAGATTATGGAGTAGTAGTGTAGCTATTTCTTTATCTTGCAAGGCAGAAGAAGGTCAAATCTCTTGGGATGAGGTATTAACCATTGTTCTTCTTTATATTACCTCCCCTGCTTCCAGGACTGTTTCCATGCATTATAACAACAACAACTCCTCTAAGAAGCTCAGGGTGATATACATGGTTCTTCCTCCTCCTCCTCCTCTACCACCACCACCACCATTTTATCCTCACAACATTCCTGATCTTGTAGTTGGAGGAGATGCACCCTCAGAGAATAAAGTGCCATCTTCAGATGGTATAAAATCCTCTTCCTCTAACATAGTAGAATCCAACTGCTAAATGAATGAATTCGGCATTCTCCAAATCACACAAAAGAGCAAAAGGTAGCTGTTTGCTTCATAAGAAAAAATGTCAAAATCCATATTAGGGCAATACCTTTATTCGGCCAACCAAGATGTCACAAAATAGTGTGCAAGCTCGCAAGTTCTCAAAAACTCCTGTTCAAGCTAGATGGTAAATAAAGACCAGGGTAGGGTGGGGGGTGGGATGGAGGGAGAAGAAGCTGGCTGAGGTTGAAGCCTGCAGCCTGCATATAGACATAGTTTTAAGACAGAATGTGGGAGGAGGGGGGGAGTCACCCAAATCAGGGACCTTGTGCAACCATGCTCATGATTTCTCTGGCTAATGTTGAGCAATTCCCTCTCGTCACTGCAGCCCCATGAGACACAGACCACAATGTTTGGGAGGTCCCCCTAACTTCTGGTGAGATCTTTGGGTGGGTGCAAGAGGGAGGAGGGGAAGGGAAACATCTGTTGTGCTAGCACTTGTGTCCCACTGGATATCACCTTGCATTCTGAAGCATTAGATTTCACCTTACGAACATGACATCGAAAGAATGGCTACAGCTATCCCCACGCACCGTATCTGGATGCAGCCACCTCACAGTTGTTGTGTCCAAGGCTACCTAGGAAGTAAAGTAAATCCAATTTTTCACACTGAAGGATACTGATGATATTTCTTTTCACTCCTGAGAGGGCTTAATAGTTTCCATGCATCATTGGTACACATAAGCTATGGATCTTTCCCACTCACATCTTCGTGCAGTATATAATATGAAATGTATTCAGAAATGGCAAAATGAAAAATAGTTTGACTGAAACAAATGATATATACATCTAGAAAACATCTTCTTGGGAGATGCTCTATGGTCCATATTAATTTTTTTAAAAAATGTATAACCCTTTAAAAAAAATCCACCAGAAATTGGTTTCATGACTGATTGGCATCAAATAATTACTTTTCTTGTTGAAGTCACAAAATGTGCACTGAAAGCTGGTTCGTAATGCCAACATACAAATATAACTTCCATTTTCATGTGCAGACTACTTGAACATCAGTACAAACCACACAGAGAGGGCTGATGCAAAGTAAAAGTGACGAAGTTCAGCTTGCATTTTGGAATTACATTCCAAAGAAAGCAATATTTCAGACACATCAGTGATAAGAATCACTAGATTTATGACCAAAAAAAATGTATCCTCAAGACAGGTGTGAATAGATCAGAAAAGCAGAAATGAAACTTTCACTCAGATTTTTAATCCTCCCCCCACCCCGCATTTTGGAGTAGGAATATTCACCTCACTGCTCCCTCACCCAGCGTATATTTTGTGCCCCACTGCTTTGCTTCTTTTTTTCTGGATTGTTTCCTCAGAGCAAAGTATGGCTAGTTTCTGTAGTGGCTAAGGACCTCAGTTCAGACATTTCTGGACCAGATGAATCCTGGGATAAGAGGCCTTTGGAAAGGGGAAAATGTTCTCTCTTGATATTCAAGATGACACCATTGAAAAATCGTTACCAGAAAAGTGAAAATATTGTGAGGAAGAACACTAGGGACTATATTCCCTTTGTCACCTTTCCCTTACTTCCCAAACTCTTTCTGTGCCAGTGTTCTCAGATTCAGGTTCCTCCCAAGAAAGTCCTTCCAAAATTCCCTCAGCTCCTGTTATCCTTTCTTTACCACAAAATCTGGCAGTGGGTACATCAGTAGACCCAAAACAAAGAGGGAACACGTCTCAGGATGCTGGAAAAATGAATGCTTTATTCCAAGATAAGCCCAACGTGCTTCAGCCCTGTTTTCTTTGGGCCTTCTTCAGGGGTCATATTAAAACAGCCCACAGAGATCTCTGATAGATGTAACTCATGAATTCAATAACTGGACAGTAAACCCCTGAAGAAGGCACCAAATAAAACAGGGTTGAAATGCATTTGTCTTATCTTGGAATAAAGCACTCATTTTCCCAGCATCCTAAGATGTATACTTTCTTTGTTGTGTGCTTGTAGTGGATGCTCTCCAGTTTTTTACATATATCAGTAGACTCACCAGCATGAGTATGTGCCTCATAAACAGAGAATGACCCCCTTTAAATGGAATCTAGTCTCATCCAGAGATGTGAAACCAAGAACACAACATCTCCCCACAGCACAGCAGTATCTTAGCCCGCACTGGGTTTCTGACCAATATCTGACTTGCTGTCTGAGTCAGGCCTCAGCCTTGCCTCTAGCTCCCAGTGATCCATCCAGCAACCTGAGGCTGTGTGTAACCCCCTCAATGCCTGCATGATTAGCACCACATGTTAATCACTGTTTGCTGGCTGTCCACCCATCACTGAATTTGTTTATTTATTTATTTATTTATTTCTATACCACCCAATAGCCAAAGCTCTCTGGGCGGTTCACAAAAATGTAGCTATTGCCAACACTGCAGGCAGTCTTCGCAGCCCTTCTCCAGCCCCCTTTTTATGAGTTTCAATCTTGAAAGGAAATTTCCCAGGCTCCAAAGCTGGGTTGAACGAATAACCCATATAAGGTACGGAGGCCCTTTCAAGAGGTCCTCGCCACATCAGGGAGAAACAGGTGCACAGACCCACACAATGCTTGCTGTGGTATAAAGCAAAGGAAAGAGAGGGATGCGACACACCTCTTGATTTTTCCTGCAAAGAACTCATCCTTATTGTTGTTGTTATTACATTTATATCCTGCCATGCTTCCATCGTGGAACATTAGATTCCCAGGTGGTCTACCCTCCAAGCACTGACCAGACCTAGACCTATTTAGCTTCAGAAAAGTGGCTGCCTCATTTGTCTTCAGACCATGCCCTGGGACCATGTTTAAGTTATCTGGTTAGCTACAGTGTGAAATAGGATGCTGGACTAGATAGGCCTTTGGCCTGGTCCAACAGGGCCTTCTTATGGCCTCACCTATGCAATGCTTAGGAAATGCATCAGGTAACGGCACCACATTGCAAGGCCTTGAAGAGCCTGGAATACATTTGAAATGCTTGATTTGAGAACTGACAAAACCCTGAGAGCTTCCTGTGCATAATGGCCAATTGTTCTTGGAACACATTCACAATGTTGCTTGGAGACCTTCTCCTGTCACCCTGCAACTGCTATGTACACAGAATGGCTTCTCAACCATTATGAAGCAATTATTTCTACATCTCCCTTCAGGATGCCAATTACCACTTTGGCCTCAGAAATTCAAAATGCTTTTTTCGAGATTCAGAATATTTACTATAGCCAATCCAAGCTAATGCAGCCTAGGTGAAAAGGGGCACACGTTTCCATTTTTTTATATGCATTTTAAAACTAAACAATTTATCATGAGAAACTCATATTTTTAACTGTGTTTATCTATAGTATATTCATTAAAGAATGTGAAATTATCTACTGTCAAAATGCTGCAGTGGCATCTCATTTTACGTGTATGCATGTTTTGTATTATATTTTGCCATTGTGTGGCTAGCAATGCCAGGAAAAGCATGAGTTCATGAAGTTTCCTCAATATAGAAAATCACACTGGTAAAGAGTGACTGCAGGCTTCTTCACACAGAGCTTTTATCCTGCTATTGAGACTCACGGAGGTTTGCGGGTCCTTTAGATGTCATCGTCAACCTCCAAGGCATCTCTCGCACTGAATGACCTTTATTCCATTTTTTAAAAGATTGGAGATAATGAGCTATCAAATTACAGCACTTGAGTTCCACTTGAATTTCCTTGTGAAAAAGGAAAAGGGGCAATAAGAAGGGCTAGACCACAGCACCATCTAGTGGCTGTATAATGAAACATATGGAAGACTCAGATAAGGGGGGAAAGGGGGGGGGGAGGAAGAATGTGTAAAGGGAGTCTGTCATGATCCTGCATTTAAAATGGAAGCAGAAAGCACCATTTTAAATGTGGGGTTTTAGGCTGGTGTAGAGATGCTCTGTAGCTTAGTGGCAGAACACATGCTTTGCATGCAAAAGGTACCAGGTTCAATCCCCAGCATCTCCAGGGAGGGCTCAGAAAGTCCTCTGAAACCTTGGAGAGCCGCTGCCAGTCAGTGTCGACAATACTGGACTAGATGGACCAATGATGTGACTTGGTATAAGGCAGCTTCCTAATGTCTATGGATGGAAATGTTGTGGGAACTGTGCATAACTGAAGAATCTGCAGAATTATTACAGCTATGTACATCCAATTATTCACACTTATACTACATCATCTACAGAGGCTCAGGCTCAGCCAAACTCAATAAATAGTATTTAATGGCTTGCCTGACACTAGAAAACAGAAGGTGACAGAAGTGTTCCAAACAAGAGGGAGAAAAATCAGCTCAGATTTTTACAGCCACAAGTGGTGGCTCATAAGTGATAGATCGTCCAGATCTGTTAGGTTCTTAGTGTTGCGGACTTTAAGGTCAAGCAACTTGTGACATAGGAGTTCCCTGACTGGAACTCCTGTTGTCTTTTTCTAATCACAGAACTCTCATGTCACATGTAGTTTGACATTTGGCAAAGCGGGGCTGGATGAGTAGAAGAAAGCAGGTGGGGATGTAGAGAGAAGGTGCATTTTATGCAATAAAGAACAGCCATGTAACTGCCCTAAGATGTGTTGCTCAGATTGATGAGAAACAGCAGGGTTGATTTGGGTGAAAGTGGGAGATGATTGGTACAGCCTGAACACCAGATAAGAAGATAAGAAGAGCTGTGCTGGATCAGACCAAAGGCCTAGCCAGTCCAGCATTCTGTGGACAGTGAGATGCCTGTGGGAAGCTGTCAAGCAGGACATGAGTGCAATAGTATCATCTGGTTCCTGTTCCCCAGAAGTATCAGGAGGCATACTGCCTCTGATATGGGATATATAGTAATATATAGCCATCATGACTAGCACTCATTAAGAGCCTTACTCCCCGTGAATTTGTCTAATCCCCCGTTAAAGCTTTCCGAGTTGGTAGCCAGCAATGCATCTTGTCATAGCAAATTCCATAGTTTAACCAGAAGGACTACCTTTTATCTGTCCTGAATCTCCCACCATTCAACTTCAATTGATGACCCTGGGTTCTAGCATTATGAAAGAAAGAGAAAAACTTCTCCCTGTCTGCTTTCTCCACACCATAAATCATTTTATACATCTTTATCATGCACACCTGCTCACCCCTTACATTGGCCACTTTCTAGTTCTCAGTACAGAAGCTAATCTTATGGACGTGTTACATATTATCATTAGAAGATCAGCTGTTTCACACATGAATTCCTTAAGAACTCTCAAATGGATACCAAGAGGGCCTGGTGATTTGTTTTTGTTTTTCAAATTTGTCAATAAGATCTAGAACTTCAGCTCTTATCACTATTATGTGCCTCAGTTCCTTAGACTCCCTTTCTGAAAATATCTGTTCAAGCAGAGGTATATGTTCTACATCTTCTGTAGCGAAGACAAATGCAAAGAATACATTCCACTTTTCTGCCATCTCCTTATCCTCCTTTAGTACTCCTTTAACTCCTTTGTCATTCAGTGGTCCAACCACCTCCCTTGCCAATTTCCTGCTTCTGAAGTATTTAAAGATTTTAAATATTCTTGGTCCTAATGTTATTGGCAAAATGCTCCTCAAAATCCTTTTTTGTATCCTTTATCATCTGCTTAAATTTTGTTTGTTTTCCTTTGTGTTAGCTTTCCTCAACCTGCTGATTTAGACATTCACCTCCCATGAGCCCAGCAAGCATGACCAATGGTTATGAATGCTGGAAGTTGTAGTCCAAAACATCCGACAGACACCAAGTTGGAGACAGCTGCTTTGTGTTCTCATTTTGGCAAGACTTCCAGTTTCTATAGGAAGCCTTCTTTTCTCCAATAGCTTCCTTGAGACTGCTCGTTAACCATGTTGGTCACCCCTTGGACTTTGTGTTACCTTTCCTGGCCTGCAGTATACATGCAATCTCTTCTCCTGTCTGCTTTGCAATGGAGCCCAGGAGCCTTGACTTTTCTGCAGGAAGATGTGCAAGGACTCCAATCCCTTCTGTTTTCTATATATCCAAGCCTAATTATCTTGTTCATGCAGGTTCTACACTTGCTTCTGATGAAACCTCTGCCACTTGCTGGATCTTAACACCATTTTGTCAGTAAATTTGGTTCTGCCCCATGGGTGTGCTATTGAATCATATTTCCTCTTGTTTTTTCTTTTCCTCTTCTTCCCATTTATTAACAGCAGTTTCCTCCAGCAAGTGTTTGTCATCCGCTTTTTTATTTCTAACTCTCTGATTTTTCCATGCTCTTAAAGCGATTGCTGAAGTATTTGATTTCTGATTACTCATGATTAAGCAACAGTAGGAATTGATTTGACAATAATGACTGAAGTTGTGTTGTTTTCTCCAGATGGGTTTCATTTTCATCCCTTTTCTCTGCACAGATTGATATATTATCCTTAGATTGTTGTGAAAGTCAAGGCTTTGGGGAAAAACCTAACTTGGTAGTCACATTTCTTCTATTTAAAGTACAGTCAATGTCATAGAGTATTATATATTGCAATTTGATACTGTAAGTTGAACAGCAGGTATTCAGATTTATACTAGAGCTATCCCACATTTTCATAATGGTTGATTATAAGAACCTAAGAAGAACCCTGCTGGATCAAGCAAAGGTGCATTTAGTTCAACATTCTGTTTCCAGCTGGGGCCAGTCAAATGCCATTGGAAAGCTCAGAAGCAGGACATGAAAGAAAAGCCACCTATAAGTTTGTTCCAGCATCTTGTATACTGCATCAGCACATGACGGTTCCATTTAGGCAGGCGTGAGCAACCTCTGGCTCTCCAGATGTTGTTGGATTATAACTCCCATTGGCCTGAGCAAGTGTGGTTAATGGTTAGGGATAAGGGTTGTGATCTAACAACATCTGGAGAGCCATAGGTTACTACTCACCCTTGCAACTAGGTATCCTGGCTGCTAGAAATACCATGAATTTCTCTATCCTTTTAGGGTCATAAGTGACTCTCAAAGAGGTGTAAAAATGCTAAAACTTTCCCCCCTAATTTGTGCCACATCATTGTAGTGATGGTCAGGCAACCTTCAGCTGGATTCAGAACTTAGTCAACACCCAGACTAGACTGTGCTTAAAAATAAGAGGGTTAACACACAGGGGCAATCTACATTACAACTTTAAACTGGTTTCAAACCTATTTTTAGTTATTACGGCTACCAAATACAGGAATTCTGGGAATTGTAGCTCTAGGAAGAGGGGCTGCTTGGGCAGGGGATAGGGGTCTCTAGCAAAGAATTCTCAGTACCCTCATGAAACTGCAGGATCCCTTTAGATAAACCAGTTTGAAACCAGTTTAAAGTTGTAATGTAGATGTCACAGAGTTCTAAATTGACTTGTTATTTAGAAGTTATACCATATCACATCCCCTTATATTCTTATCTAGGTTTTTTTTAAAAAAAACAACTTCGTAGCTTAGAGAAAGTTAAATGAACATGCGCATGTACACGCGCGCGCGCACACGCACACACACACACACAATTTTTAAGGGTTTAAGGCAAAATGGACACGATCAGAAAGCCTCACTCTTGGAAGCAAGAAGCTGTAGAATCTTTGAGTTTATCTGACCAAGCATCCACATCCAAACACCCTATAGATTATGCAAAGACTTTAAGGGCACTCTCTATCAGTCTCCCCATTTCTTGACCTTTTTTTTAGCTTATAGCCAGGCCAAAAGCTTTCCTCCCAGAAAAGCATCAGCATTAAAATGCAAATTATCCTATTTGGGCATTTGAGGCTCATTCAGATTGTATCCTCTTGCTGTAATAAAGACTTCTGTTGTCCACATTCATCTCCAGAAAAAAGGACTAAGCTCCTTTTCCCAGTGGCTATGGGAGACAGCAGTACATCCAAACCACACTCTCTACCCCCTGACTTTGCCAAAGCTCCTTGCAAGGGGAGCTTCCCAGCCACTACCTTTTCACCATGAACTGCTTTCATTTTCTCTCCCTTTGGTCAGGTGTTGACTGCATGCCATAAGAGCTTGTGAGAAGTTGTTAGAGAAGTGGGGATGGAGTTTCTACCCATTATCTTAGGGAAGCATCATCCAGAATATATAAGTAGGAGGGTAGGTGCTTTCCAAACTTCACAGGGTCAAAAGAGACATTACGTTAAATCCATATCTAGCAGCTACAGGCTTCTCCACAGCAGGGTTTTATCCTGCAACTTACTGGGGTGTTTGCTTCTGGATTCCTTGCAGGATTAAGATTGGCTCCTTACATGAGCTGACATGGGCTTTTTTTCTGGGACTTCCATTGTCTGCAAATTCTACAGGTTTCATTATATAGCCACTAGATGGTGCTGTGATATAGCAGAGATATAGTGGAACTACACAATTTCACATGGCCATTAAAGTGGATTGACATTTATTACTGCATTATCCCCAATCTTTTTAAAACCAGGATAAAGGTCAGAAAGCTCTGGAGGTTGATGGTGTCATGTAAAGGACTTCCATGAGTGACCAATCACAAGCGTGCAATAAAAGCTTCATGTAGAAATGTTCCCAATCTCCTTCCTTCCTTCCTTCCTTCCTTTCTTTCTTTTTACTGTACAGTAGGTACAGGGCCCCCAATCTGGATTGGGACCATAGCATGGGGGGCAGGGGGTCTTTTAAGAATTGAATTGAGCCCCCTGAGCCTTCTCTAGAGTAACAATGAAAAACAAATGTAACTCTGAATGAAAATTACAACATGTCGAGAATTTTCTAAGCTGGAAATTCCTCCAGTTGTCCCTCACTGCTCAACAAATGATACCAGCAGTGAAGACTTAAAAGCTTTGTAGCTTCACCCATAGTCCTTATTCTTTCTGCCATCTGAGAAAATGCTCCATAAATCAATCCCCAAGAACTGCCTTGAGTACCATCATAATCGTACATGACATAATCGGATGTCATGAGCTGACATCCAACAGGGAAATATATAACCTGGGGAAAATAGAAGGGCACATTTTGCAGTTACTAAGCAGCCAAGTTCACCAACATCCAATAACCATGAGCCAGGATAGATGAAGGAGGACAGACTTAGAAAGCTGGCATGTTTTTTTACATATTTAGATAATTCTCCCATTTGCATGGCAAAGGATATGAATAATGCAAGAATACGTTCACAAGGCGGAAGGCCAAGCAGGTGCTTAGTGCACATGGGTGGACATCAGCGGGACAGCTTTGTAAAGAATTGGAGCTATGCTGGCCAAAGCAACAAACAAATGCTGTAATGCAATTGGGTGGGAAATAAAAGTCAAAATACTGTAGCAAGGGCATCATTTAAGAAGGGCCCACCTGGGCATGGGCCCCGGATCTTTGTGAGCTGTCCTAATTGCCATTTAAAAAAAAACATTTTCCCATTGACTTGCATTAGAAAACAAAAACAGCCATAACCTTTTTAGTTTGTATGATAAATATATGCAATTTGGAGGCTTGGTAGCCCCCATGGAGCTGATTGAATATACCCAATTTCAGGCAGTTAGGTTGAGTGGCTTTTGTGCTAGTAATATTTGCTATTTCCAGGAAAATCTGTCAAAGCAAAGAGCTATTTTTTTTTGTGCTTCCACATAAGTGAATGAAATTTGGAAATCTGGCAGCCCTCATGGAGCTGATGGAAACTGCCAAATTTCAGGCAGTTATGTCCAGTCATGTTTGTGCTAATCACAGGTAAAGTTTGCTTGTAAAGTTTGCTTTTTTCAAGAAGATGCGTCAAAGCAAAGATATATATATATATATATATATATATACACACACACACACACACACACACACGTACGTGTGTGTGTGTGTGTGTGTGTGTGTAGTGCTTCCACATATGTGCATGGAATTTGGGGACCTGGCAGCCCCTATAGAGATGACTGAGCCTGCCAAAGTTCAGACAGTTAGGTCCGGTGGCTTTTGCGCTAGCCATGCATAAAGTTTCCTTTTCTCAAAGTCTAAAACAAAAGGTAAAAACTGTCAAGTCACCCAGGAGATTAGAGATCCAAGTCAGAAGGTGTTTAAGGTGACCATTAGAAGGTCACTATCCCTAATCTCTGGTGTAGGATTTTTTTGAGGTGCAAAAAACCTCTCTCCCCTACTTTTCTTTTCTGCTCTTACATGCCCACTGTTGGGAGGTTGCCTGCAATGAAATTTTGAAGAGGGAGAAGGAAGGGAAGAAAGAGCTCCATGTGAAATACTGGTATTTCACACAGCACCTGATTTTACTGCCTCGAACTGGAACCTTTGGCTTCTGCAGAAGTTTAGTAGCTTCAGTACAGCAAAGGATCCAGTCAACCTCCACAAAATTCTTTCTCCCCCTCCACTTTAATTTGTCCTAAATAGCTGTAGGATTCAAACAATCCTAAAGGGAAAGTTAGGACTATGTGGCATTTTGATCGAGAAACTACTGAGGCTTTTAAATAGGTTCTACAGTTTTAAAAAAGCTAGAAAAAGCCCTCAGCCACCACATCTCATAAAGTTGCAAACTCTGCACAGCCTCCTGAATTCCTCTGAAGTACTACCTTTCTGAAAGGAGCCACTTGGCTTAGGGAATTTTCTCTGCCCCCCACCCCCATGCACATTTCCAATCACCATTCTTCTTTTCTTCTTCCCTCCCCTCCCCTATCCTGTTCTTACTTCCTTTCTCTTCTTTATTCCACCCAGAGCATATCTTGGGGAATCCTTAAAGAGAATTCTCTTCAGTGGGCAAGAGAAGTTCTGAACTGTATTTGATTTTATACGAACAGACAAGAGGGTTAGTTTTTCTCCTTCTCACTCAAGTCTTTGAGAAAAGTGGGTTCACATGGTTGCAGAGAAACAAATCTGGGACTGTTTTGTTTGTCAGTTGCCATTATTCAGCAATAGGAAGGGCTGTAGCTCAGCGGTAGAGCACATGCTTGGCATGCAGAAGGTCCGAGCTTCAATCCCCAGCATCTCCAGGTAGGGCTACGAAAGAATCCTGAAACTTTGGAGAGCTGCTGCTGCCAGTCAGTGTCAACAATTCTGGGCTAGATGGACCCAGGGCCTGACTCAGTATAAGGCAGGTTCCTATGTTCCTATGAACAGAAAGCTTTTATTAAAAAAAAGTAGGAGTTCGGGATTTGTTTTTTACATGGAGGGGAGATAAATATTGCTAATTTATGCAATCCTATGCTTAGTGGTTAAGACGCTGAACTGCAGACTGGAAGGTCGGCAGGTCAGCAGTTCGAGACCCGAGTGCTGCGTGACGGAGTGAGCTCCCGTCTTCAGTCCCAGCTTCTGCCAACCTAGCAGTTCGAAAGCAAGAAATTGCAAGTAGATAAATAGGTACCGCCTTGGCGGGAAAGGTAACAGCGTTCCGTGCACCTCGGTGTTCAGTCATGCCGGCCACATGACCACGGAAGCGTCTTCGGACAGCGCTGGCTCTTCGGCTTAGAAATGGGGATGAGCACCGCACCCTAGAGTCGGACACCACTGGTTGGGGACACCTTTACCTTTTTTTTTTATGTACGCCTACTGAGAAGTCCCATTATGTTTAATGAGGCTTACCCTCAGGAAAGTGTGCATAGGATTCCAGCACAAGTTACTTTCGCAGGGAGGTTTGCACCTTGATGTTCTGCATGTTTACTCAGAAATAAGTCCTGAGTTGTGAGCATGGTACTGCAAGCTTAATACAGTGCCTACCCAATTCCGTCTAATGAATTGACTACCCTTTCAGCTCAGTCCTGTGCATGTTTTGTCATTTGGGGGAGGGGAGGTTGCATGAACTCTAGCTTCAGTGGTGATGGAAAGGCACTTAGTGCATGCTCAGAGTTTCTCGATAACTTAGCCCTAGTTTTGAAAACAGACTTATTGGCTGAATCCTCGTGAAGTCTTGGCACAAATGAAGTTATGGGGAAGAAGATGCAATGAGAGGTTGTGCATAACAAGGAGGAGGTAGAGGAGTGTTGCACAAAACAAGACATCTGTTTTTATGAAGAGTTGCTGGAGGATGGTAGGATGAGGAGGGATGGTTGTATAGAGGGGAATAGAATTGGTAGGGGGAGAATGTAAGTGCTCAGTGGTGAAAGAAAAACATTCTGCACATGCTCAAAGGCACAGTCTATTTAAGAACATAAGAAGAGCCATGCTACATCAGACCAAGGTCTATCTAGTCCAGTGTTCTGTTCACACAGTGGCCAACCAGATGCCCATAGGAAACCCACAAGCAGGACACGAGTGCAATAGCACCTTCCCACCCATGTTCCCCTGCTGCTAACATTGGTGAAATGTAAATAAATTCTAGTCATTCTAAATTAGAATGCATGTATATCCTTCAGAAACTTTGCAGGTTTATTGCCTAGGGGACACCTCTAATGACCTGTGCATTTTCATACAAATTTACCCAAAAACTATTGGGGAAGGGCTGAATGGAAAGGAAAGCAAATCACTCCCTCCCCCAAATTGGAGAACTCCCCTTCTACATGAACTGCTGCACCTATCCTTCTGCAACTTTGCTGGTTACTTACTTAGGGACAACTCTAAGCTGCCTGTAATTTTCAGAACAATGGTCCACAAGGAACATAGGGAGATAAGTATGTCCTCTTTTGGAGACCTCAAAATGTCAAGGCCACCGTTGCACAAAAACCCTTGTGGCTATCATTCTGAAATTTGGCAGGCTTGATCTCTTCTGATGGGGCAATGAATCCTGAAATTCTTATCCAATTCTTCCAAGGAATAAAAATGCTATTGGCAGTTCCCTTTAAAAGAAAATCTGCCTACCCAATTCTTATGTATGTATGTAATCTATACACACTCTACACACACACACACACACACACACACACATTAGATGTGTGCTTAGACTCATGTGTGTGGGTGTTATGGAAATGCAAATTTGTGTTATGGGTCTGTGCCCCAGTCTTTGAAGAACCTAGCAACGCCCCTGTACTGTAGTACCATTAAACAAATGAATGCCGTTTCTGAGCCTGGAAAATGGACTTCTGTTCTAGTCATAGTCTCCCAGAATGGATGTATGGTTCACCATCATTTACCTAGGGAGGTAGTGGGCTATCCCACACTGGACGCATTCAAGATGAAGCTGGACAGCCATCCGTCAGGGATGCTTTGTTAGATTCCTGCATTGAGCAGGGGAGTGGACTTGACAGTCTTATAGGCCCCTTCCAACCCTACTATTCTATGATTCTATGATCCAGATAGCCTAGCAGTCATCAGATTGGAATATGCATGTACACAAATGGGGGGGGTGCGCGCACGCGCAAATAAAGTGTGTGGGGGGAGTAGATGTCATCATTGTCTTTGGGCTGTGGCCCTGCATACTGCTGACATGTAGCCCCCAACATCTCTTCCCAACACAAATGTGACCTTCAGGCCAAGATAGTCTCCCCACCCCTGCTTTAGGTCATTGTGACATTCCAAAGATGTAGCCATCAAGAAGAACAGTATTTGCACAGGGCTACTTTGACGTTTGATTATATGAAACACACACAATGGCTATGGATAACCTGGGACTTGCGGTATTCAGTATATTGCCAATGGGTGTTTACTAACATTCTGTGGAAAAGACCACACTGTGTGCTTTTCTACATGAGGCATTTATTGTGTGCTCATCATTCCCTACTCATGGTTGCTTGCAGGTTCTTTAGATGATGTTGTGATGCTCCAGTTTCACTTCTGTGTCTAAAGAGCTCTTTTGACAAGTTTTTGTAGAGCAGGGGAAATGCAGTACTTAATTCTGTCAAAAAACTGAAAGTAGATACAGTGCATTAAGAGTGTTGTGTAGAAAAAACCACAATTACCATGTACAGTCCACTGCCAAAGCCTGTCACTGCAACATAAATATGAAATACTATCTTCAAAAGACAGCCTAATCTTCTGTAGCTACGATGGTGCAGGGCCAGACCCTTCTGTACTTTCCCGGTGCAACATACTTACTACTAGGCAATATGGGGGAGGCACTGCCTTTCTTTTGGATCCTGGTACTAGACCCTTATTGTGCACCTTTGGTCAGGAGGACACACATCTCTATGCACATCTGAAACTTAGTTTTCTGTGTCCAGGGCATAATCTGTTCAGGAACATGAATGAGTGGTGTGACAGATTGGTCCTTGCCTAGGCATATTATGATACAGGGTTTTTGTTTTTAGCTTGACCATGGATCTGCAGGTAACATATCCCATGCCGTATTCCAGGAACGAGGTGTCATCAAAGAAATTGTAAGTTTACAAATACTTGGTATCGACACAGAATTATTAGCTAGAAGACTCTGAAATCAGGCAAGTCTTTTTATCTTTTACTTCAAAACCGTAAGCAGTTACTACGTGATTCACATTTATTATTAGAGCATTGAACCTACAAAACATTGATGCATGAGGCCAGCCCTACCCAATTTTCCTACTCTGTAGCCTGCCCAGCACAACCTTGTCCCACTGCTGGGGAGATGAGATTTTCTCTAAAATCATCTGGGATTAGCTACACTTGGTGGACTAAACATGCAGCTGCACCAGTCCGTGGCAGCAATTTCTGTATGCCGACATGGGCAAACTTGATGCATGACTGGAAAGATACAATGCTGAGTATTTTCAGAGCAGAAACTCATAACCCATTGTCCACAATCCCAAAGTGGTTATCCTGCTAGGGAATACTTCTTTTCTTCATAGTGTGCTAAGATTTCCACTGCATTTTCTATGAAGTGCTAAATGACTTGCTGTGACTGGAATCCGCTCAGCGGCATCAAGTTAAAGTTCTGCAATGTTTTGGTGTCACACATAAAGGTTGTCTGCAGTTTGATTTTACCGGGTCTAGTGATCAGGAGAAAGTGGAGGTGATGGTGGAGTCAAAGGCTATGCTGCCCTACAATGCAAGGGAAAAGGCTGTCCCTGAGAAGGAAGAAAGCTGTGTTGTGAGTCTTCGCCAGTATTCTGAATTGGCTCCTGTGCCTTTATGAGTTGCACAGAAGGGTGAATTCTTCCAGTGGTGCCTTCCACCTCTGCTGAAGCATTGTGATCAGGCAATTCTAAGGAGGAAGTAAGTGCTAAAAGGCAGTGGGGTGGGATGTAGCATTTCTCTGATTAATCCAAGCTAATGAGACAGTTTGTTTGTTTGTTTGTTTATTTACATTTATATCCCACACTTTTTCCTCCTTAAGGAACCCAAGGCAGCATACATAATCCTCCTCTCCATTTTATCCTCACAACAACAACTCTGTGAGGTAGGTTGGGCTGAGAGTCTGTGACTGGCCCAAAGACACCCAGTGAGCCTCCATGACCAAGTGGGGACAAGAACCCGGATCTCCCATCTCCCAGTCCAACACTCTAGCCACTACACTACTCTTTTGCTAAGAGCTTCATGCTGGTTTACATTAATCATAGCAAAGGTAGCCATGTTCATCCATTTTTTAAAAAAACCCTCCAAAATCCACTCTCCCCACAACCCCTTGCTTTGGGTACCATGAACAGTTCTGGAGAATTCCAAAACCTGCTCATTATTCTGTGACATTTTGGTTGGCCCTAATAAAGATATTTCCCAACTGTGGATTTTGGAGTTTTTTCTTATCGACCAATCTGGCTACCTTTGCTTGTCATATTCTATAAAGTCTCAGATGGACTATGGAATGCTGTGGAGAGGCTATGGATGTGGGGACCATACTGACTAGATTTTTCTGTACATTGTATCAATGGAGCAAGAAAAACACATCTTTTTCCCACCCATGCATCATCCTCAGCTTTAGTTTAATCAGAAAATGACCCTGAATATTCAATGTACGACTCATGCTGAGGTTGAAAATTCAAAAAGTTTGCTTTTTTAAAAAAATAATTGCTTACACAATGTGTTGTGCCTCACCATCTCCATAGTGATTATGTAAATTATACAGTTAATTGCTGGACATAATATATAGAAATGTTCTAGAAAGCATGTCTGTCAATTTAAGAGAAGGAAGCGAAGGTTAAAGACATAAGAGCAGGGATGTTGCAAGCTAGTATAGATTCACTGTGCAGCTTGTTCAATGAAGTTACATAAGAGTTTGAAACAATTAAAGGCGTCTGAGCAAATATTCATGAGCAGCCATATAATGAGTGAAAGAGAACTGTGTACAAAGTACCGTGTACAAGGAGGTGTTTGTACAAATGAGTTCATATTAAAAGAAACAGACACACACATGCTTCACTGCCATGATGCAGTAAAGATGAAAAACAAATGGGCCACATTTTATCTGTTATGTCCCACCACCTTCCTGGCAGGACCAGCCAAGAACTGGACAAGTCCTCAGAGAAGAGGAAGAGCCTATTGCTGGCCCTAATACTTACAGGGTTCAAGGGGAGTCAGTGGACACCAATGACCCTCCCGAGACCACCAGCCTGGAGGTACCCTGCTTGAGGAGGCCTTAGGTTTGGAGGAACCAAAGCATTCTGACTAGTCTCACATACCCCTGCTGTTGACACACCAGCTCCTGTGAACAGAGACAGCAGTGTGTCTGAATGAACGCCCACCACCGGAGGCACAGTGCCTGTCTGGCCCTGGCAGCATGAGGTCAACTGTCCTTGATCCCTACTCATGAGGAAGAATGAGTACATTCCTCACAGGCTCCAGATCAGGGCCCTGATAACAGGCTAGCTAGGGGTGGAGAAGCAGTGCCAGGGCTGAAGCAACACCTCATGTTTGCTGTGCTCCTGACTGGACAGCTCCAGTGAACGTCCTGATCACTGGACCACTCCTGTGAACAAAGGATGTTGAGCCACGTAGCAGGGGTCATAGAAATGGGACATTACCATTGATTTACAAGACAAATCTCATGGTTGTTGTCACTAGCGAATGTGTGATATGACACTTCTTTTGCACCATAAACAGTGAAGATAAAGATTCCTCCATGTAAGGTGGGGTGTACAGCCTCCAGTCCAGGGGCTGCACATAGCCCCCAAGGCCTCAACTCCCCCTCTCCCCAATCCACAGAGAACACCGAATCCCCCACAATCACCAGTATCCCCATACAGATCACTCTTTCCCCATGGTTGCTAGCAGTGAGAAAACAGTGATCTGTATCAGGATACCTGGGGGGGGGGGGAGTGCATGACTGTGTGCATGCATGTGTATATATATGTATGTGTGTGTGTGTGTGTGTGTGCGCGCGTGCATCCCCTAAACCCCAAGTCAGCATCACATGTGGCCCTTGGGCCCAAAAACATTGTGCACCCCTGACGTAAAGAAATAAATGTAGGCTGAAATCCTGCATACACTGACAAAGGGTGAGGTGAGTGTTTGAGAAGGGGAGTCCAAAATCCAGACTCTGCCCTTTGAAATAAGATGGCCCAATTGGAGTTGGGTAAAGGCCCCTTTGAGCTTGCCTGACTTGAACTGAGGGCTTGCACCCTGTGAAGCTGTCACTTTGGCCTAGGATCATAGAGGACTTCAAGTGCCCATAACTTCTTCTTTGGCAAGGAACCATTTTAGGCTGCAAAGGAGTTCTCATGGAAACTCTGGGGCTGCATACACCTGGCTGTCATTTGCAGGCAGAGGGACCTCTCTTGACCATACTTGCTGCCACTTATGATCTCCAGCAAATAATGGCCACCTACTACCCTCTTCCTCAGGGGCAGCCCGAGACATTTTGCTACCTGAGGCAAAGGACAAGAAGGTACCCCTTCCCATTCCATGTACAAAAGCTGACTGGACTAGCAGATGATTCTGTCTTAACACTCATGATAAAACAGCATCCTGCATTGTACCTGAAGGCAGCAGGCTAACTTAGGAGGCATGGAGCAGATCACATTGCACAAAGCTCTGTCCTCTAACACCTTGCTGCCATCTCCCAGCATCTGCCACCTGGGGCAACTGCTTCCTTCTCCCTAATGGTAGGGCTGGCCCTGCCTGTCCTATAGGCCTTGGGAAAAGGGGAGGGGGCAACAAGAAAAGAGACCAGTAGCAAAATCAGGCTGCTTTGTGCATTCAATCAACCACTTAAAAAAAAAAACACCCTTCACAGTTTTTCAAATGGAACACTTTGAAGCAGCTCAGTTTATGTTGCGGCAGATTGGAGGTGTGAACCATGTCCCTAGTGCACACCAAAGCTAGGAAAAACAGAAAAGGGACCCAGTGTAGGACAGGGTACCATGTCATCTTTGCTGCTGCAAACTTCATAAAATTATGTCACCGGAGACTGTAGTGTGGGACAACCTGTGCAATGCTTGCTACAAAAGAACCCAAAATAGTTGCTGCCCTAGGTTTCAGTGCATAGCTTGTGTTTCCAAGAACTGCTTCTCTTCAGGCACTTTCTCAGGACACTTTGGCTCCTAGTCCTACTATCATGGCAGAGGGAGTATGTAGGGAGACAAGTGATAGGGTAGGATGGTTGGATGT
Source organism: Heloderma suspectum (assembly GCF_057233095.1). Classification (NCBI taxonomy): domain Eukaryota; kingdom Metazoa; phylum Chordata; class Lepidosauria; order Squamata; family Helodermatidae; genus Heloderma; species Heloderma suspectum. The sequence goes on from NC_139461.1 coordinate 215,883,736, forward strand.
GTGCAGTCTCATGACCTGGGATACTGTTGATGAGGTAAAATATGGGATAAGAAATTTAAATTTGAGAGTGCCAGATCTTTGAGCAAAGAGTGAGGCTAGCCGATTAGCCTCTGCTCAACACCAAATATTTGGGCCATATAACTAAGATGTCCAAAAGCAGAGATAGGCAACAGCAGACCTTACTTTCATTATCCTTTCCCACTGAAAGAGTGAGATACATCAATTTAGGGTCAGGTCCACAACAGCAGCAGAAATACCTGTTCATGACCATCTGATACACCACTTTGGGCTGAGGATCTCTGTTCCAGTTGGGATTACTGGTTCCCAGAACAGATGGACTCTGAAATTAAAGGCAGCTGGGCAACACAGACGAGGACTACCACCTTTACTACCACCTGATCCTATGCATTCTACTCAGAAGATCAACAGAGTTCAAAGGGAGTCACTCCTAGGTAAGTGTGCATAGAATTGCAGTATCAGGGGCGTACAACCTCAGGCTCTGGGGCCAAATCTGGCTCTCTTGGGTTCCCATGCCAGCCCTCCAGGGTTCCCCAAATGGCCCCACCCCCTTCCCCATGACTGGTGGTTTCCCAGCTTTTGTGCAGTTTTTCCCCATTCTAAATGGATGACATGCATCTCCTGAGGCTTAGTTACTGGCAATAAGAACTTTGAACTAAAACATGCTGGTGTTTTTTGTATTTTGGCCCTGCCCCATTCCTGCCCACACTGGAATGTGCCCCTCAAAAGCTTCTTCAAAATGGAATTTGGCCCTCAGTGTGAAAGAGGTTCTGCACCCCTCCTCTACATCCTTGCAGGAGCTGTATGAGCAGATACAGTCAAGATTACTCTTGCATTAGTTCTCTAGCTATACACAAACTCCTTCCCCACCCAAGTTAAACCTCCAATAAACTATTTTTATGTTGCAAAACTCAAAACAGGCTACTTTATTCTGTAATTGCAGTTGCATATTTTAGCTGTATTTTTCTAGTCATGCCTTCTTTCCTGTTTCTTAGAAAGAAACTAATACTATGTTTTTATTCAGATGAGAAATCTTCCTTCATATATTAGTCACTACTTTTACTGAGAACATCTCTACACCAGCCTAAAATCCCGCATTTAAAACGGGGCCTTCTGCTTCTGTTTTAAATGCAGGATCACGACGGACTCCCTTTACAGGCTCGTCCTTTCCCTCCTCCTTTCCCCCCTTATCTGAGTCTTCCATATGTTTCATTACACAGCCGCTAGGTGGCACTGTGGTCTAGCTCCTCTTATTATGGGTTTTCCTCTTTTCGTGGAGGGAACTCAAGCAGAACTCAGGTGCTGTAATTTGATAGCTCATTATTTCCAATCTTTTTACAAATGGAATAAAGGTCATTTAGTGCGGGAGGCACCCTGGAGGTTGACAACATCATCTAAAAGACTCACAAACTTCTGTGAGTGAGCAATCTCAATAGCAGAATAAAAGCTCCTTGTGAAGAAGCCCTGAGACTGGTAAAAGGGCAGATTAAACGTACAGTCTTTAAAGCAGCAGGTACTGATGCTCAGATTTGAAAGCCAGTGAAATATTAAGAGATGTGTATACTCTAGCCGCTTGTAAGCATGGGTGGGATGAGATGCCTGATCAATTAAGGAAATGTCTCTTATTACATACAAATACCTGTCACCTATTGTGAGTCCAAAGAAATTCCTTCATTGTCCATGCAAGCACCAGAAACTCAATCCAACAACAGTTAGTTGTGACTATGGCTGAAATCTGTGCACCCTTGCATGGGAATAAATACCATTTAATGCAGGGGAACTTATTTCTGAGTAAACATGTATAGGATTGTGCTGTAAGTTCTTTCAAAAGCAATGAGACTTTAGGGGCAACTAACTTGTCGTATCGCTTTCAATGGACTTAGTCAGGACTAATTTGTGCTAGCCTGCAGTGAAGGAATACAAGTGATAGTTTGAACAACATTGTTTATTTTACATGAACTTTCAGCCACAGGAATTAATTTAATTGAAGAGATATAGTCCACCTGCAATGAAGCCATGATAAAAGTCAAATTACAAGCATTGTGCACACACTTTTGACAATGATTAAATTACCATATTATACTGTGCCAGTTACACTTCTGGTAAATAGTCATCATTCAATAACCAATAAACACTCCTGAGTCCTAATCTACGTATAACTAAGCTGATAAATATGCCATGTTAGTAGCCATATGCAATCTCTTCAGTGTCCTAGAAAACATAGGAATGTTTTCTTCTTTGGATTAGGATTATGTACTTTCTGAATTTATCCGAGGTAAGACATATGGCCTCGTCTTAATGGCGCTCTATTCCCTAGAGAATGATGACCAGAAATACATCTGCTCTGGTTGTACCAAGGTTCTTCCTGCCTCCATAAGCTCTAGCAATGTATTAGTTGTCAGAATGAGGTCAGAAAATAAAAATTTAAGTCCTTGAATGAACCAAAGTTAGCTAATCTCCCATAGTTCTCTTCTCACAGGCTACGTAGTAGTTTAGTAACATTTCTTACTTCCTACATACATTTTTCTGAATTACAAAGTAAACAACTGTTTGTTACAGCAGAAGGAAATTCAAGTGGCCTTTTATTTATTTATCCAAATCATGAATTCACATCTGTCAAGATAAAAAAAGAGAGAGACGTTTCTTTTTATCTACACTTAGAAAAGAGCAAGCAAGAGAAAAGAGATAAAGAAATGGCATTATCTATTACTCATCCTCAGTCCAGTTTCAATGAATTAATCATTAGAGACAGCTATTAAGATGTTTTTTCTGAAGGAGCTGGACTCCTTTTTAATTATCCACTTCCCACTCTTCTCATACACAAATAAAAGGTTTCAAATAAAATTGTTGGAATGAGGAAGAGGACAGAAATTAAGTTCTTAAATGTAATAAACATAATTGTCTTTTCTTTTTAAAAAATCAAGCCCAACAAATAAAGGGGGATTCAAAATTATCTTTTCTCTTCAAATAAATTTTTCCCCCAACACCAGCTTGTGAAATGGACAATGGAGAGTAAGGTTAAAAAATCCATGGCACAATATTAAGTTTTAGTACAACATGGCACCTAATTCAGAAGCTTCAAGTTTCCCATAGCTTCAAAAGAAGTTGTGACTAACTTCAAAATACCACCACAGATACAGCCCATACCATCCCAGCAAGCAGTATCCTCCTAGCACAGTTTGCTGGAAGAAAATGAGTGTAATTTGATGTCATTATTCATTTGCAAGTGAAACGGGGATATGCTAATGTGGTGGACTTCTCTGAGCAGTGTATGCTAATTCACACCATTTATCTTTCTGCCTGCTGTGTTATTTGCTTCTATTAAAGTATTTCTCCCCTACTTTCTTTCCACAGAGACTCGGGGTATGTCCAGACAGCTATTCTAAAAGTACACGTTCAGTTCCTACTGTTTACTTGTGCCAGGCCTCCATTTTCTGTCACTCCCCCATCTGTCTTCCTTTCTGTAACACAGGCCACTGCCAGCATAGGACTGGGCAGTCTGCAGAGCTGCAATAGTCATACAGTGTGGAGTAAAGTTTTACTGAGATTTTTTAATTGCTCTGTATTGTTTCTTTTACCTTGTTCACCATCTTGGGAGGATTCTACCCATAAAAGCAGCCTGAAAATAACTTTGAATAAACAGTGTACCCGCATTTTCAAAATGCTCACGTACTTGGTTTCACACATTTCTAATCTATTATTATTATTACTACTACTACTACTATTGGAAGGCCTGGCGTGCTATGGTCCATGGGGTCACGAAGAGTCGGACACGACTGAACAACAACAACAACTACTACTACTATTACTATTACTATTACATTTATATCACGCATGCACCTAACCCAAAGCACTGGAAGCTGCCAGATGAAGGTGCCCTGAATGATAAAATTTTGAATTACAGCAGTACCTACAGCTCACTGTACTTAGTGCAGGTGAAAGAGCTGCTAGGCTAGGCACATGTCCTCTTTTACAGGGGGCAGTCCTCTATTTGAAGGGTTGCTAGAGGACCATCCCCAGTTTTGAAGGTATCCTCTATTTGAAGGGCTGTCCAGTTCAAGTTTGGTAAAAAGAACCATCAGAAGGAAGAGCTGGGCCTTGAATTTGCCCATTAACAGCACCTGGATGGCAGACTGAGCAAAACACACAGTGACAGTCTTCCCACACTATGGTAAGATGTATTGCCATTTAAATTATAATAATTATTTCTAAATGTGCATCTATACATATATATTAGCATATGCAAATGTTATGCCAATCACTGTCCTGTTTTGCCCTCCTTTTGGCAATGTGTCTCCTCTTTTTTGGCAGTTCATAAGTAGTCACCCTAGAATAGGCAGGTTTCAGCGCAGTTGGTCCTGCCTGGCCACGGAGGCCCTAGCAGCTATGTGCTGATGCTAGCCTGCTCCAATAAAATCTGATTTGAAGAAAAGGGATGAAGGAGGTTACTGCCTTGCAATCAGAACAGTGCTCCAGAGTCCTGAATCACCAGTGGTTATCCTATGCCTCAGGGTTGCACAGATTCATCTTGAATGTATAACAACCTGACGAGATTAAAAAGTTTGTTAATGGTGAAGATTCAAGAGGTTCAAATGACAATCTAGCCCAATCATTGCTCTAAGGTAGGATCTTCCATGGACAGACAGATACAGGAGGGGGGAGAGGGGGGAGGGAGAGAGTTAGCCCATATTCGAACCCATGGCCACTCACTTGTGGGGTGCCACAGGGTTCCTTCCTCTCTCCGATGCTATTTAACATCTATGTGAAGCCGCTGGGGACTATCATCAGGAGGTTTGGGGTGCGGTGTCATCAATATGTGGATGACACACAGCTCTACCTCTCATTCAAATCTTCACCAAGGTTGGCCATAGAATCCCTGCCCAAATGTCTGGAGACGGTGAGTGGCTGGATGGGGAGGAATAAGCTGAAGCTGAACCCTGACAAGACCGAGGTACTTTTGGTGGGAGACGAGGAGGCTGGGGGATGTTGACCTGGTGTTGAATGGGGTACGGCTACCCTTGAAAGACCAGGTCCGCAGCCTGGGGGTCATTTTGGACTCCCAGCTGTCCATGGAGGCTCAGGTGTCAGCTGTGAGCTGGACAGCACTGTATCAACTCCATCTGTTACGGTGGCTGCGCCCCTTCCTTCCTGACCATCTGCTCCCATCAGTAGTACATGCCCTGGTCTCCTCTCGTTTAGACTACTGTAATGCACTCTACATGGGGTTACCCTTGAAGATGGTTCGGAAGCTGCAGCTGGTACAGAACGCAGTGGCTCACCTGATTAAAGGCAGCCACCAGCTAGATCACATCACTCCAGTGCTGAAGGAGTTACACTGGTTACCGCTTGTTTTCTGGGCCAAATTCAAGGTGTTGGTTTTGACCTTTAAAACCCTATATGGTTCCGGCCCAGCCTATCTTATGGAGCACCTCCAGCAACACCAGACAGGCTGCTTAACAAGATCAGCCTCAGATGGCCTTCTCTCTGTCCCATCAGCCAGGACAGCTAGACTGGTGGGGACGAGGGAGAGGGCCTTTTCTGTGGTGGCCCCCTACTCTGTGGAACTCCCTCCCTAGGAACTCCACCATGCCCCCTCTTTAATGAGCTTCCGCCGTGCATTAAAAACGTGGTTGTTCAGGCAGGCATTTGGGGTGGGTTAGGGTATTTTAGAAAATGTTTTATTGTAGAATTTTATTGTTTTAAACTGTTTTATTGTGTGCTTGTGCATCGCGCAGAGTGGCTGGGTGACCAGCCAGATGGGCGATGAATAAATTTAATAAATTAATTAAATTAATTAATATTATTTAGAGCAGAATGTGACACAAGCAGAGAAAGGAAGGTGCAGCATGCCAGATGAGCCAGTAGGAGAAAAAATGATTGAGCAAAGTAGATCTAAATGAGTCAAAGATGTAATCAAGGAGAATGGGAAAATAAGGGGAAGCATTGTGATATAAATGATTTTTAATTTAATGTCAGCCACCTTAGACATTAGTTTAGTGAAAAGATGGGATTTATCTATTTTGAAATATATTAAAGGTGCAATCCTATGCATGTTTAGTCAGAAAAAATGGTCCTACACCTCCCAGCATGTCCCAGCCAGCCAGGGAGTTGTAGGCTATTTTTCTGTCTAAACATGCATAGGATTGTGCCTTAAATGAACTTTAATGATGGTTGTTTTGAACTAGTAGAGCCTGTGAACAGCCAAAGTAGAAGTCAGACTTTACTATGCTGGGGAAGACGCATTTATCATTAAGGAGTGTCACGTCCCCCCTCCCTCCCCCCCCCCCCCGTATTCCCACAAAAAGTCTGTCTGATAACAGGAGGAGAGTTGATTTCACTAAAGAAAGCCTGGGAAAGTGGTGAGAAATGGTCCATTTTGTAAACAACCCCAGCTTTACAGAGGTTCAAAGATACTTATTCAGTGCAATGCACAGTGTGGGTGTGAGAGGGTTCTCTGAGTCACAGCGCTGAGGCTGATGTAAAGAGAGACCTATTAAAATAGCAGCATGTGCAAAGTAATATCCAGAGAACAAAAGGAACACTGAAGGTCACCTATTCCTTTCTTGATAATAACACAAAACCCTGAAATGTCACCACTTGAGCTAGATTTCTCCACTACAAAGTTAAGTGTTCTCAATTTTATATATATATATATATATATATATATATGCGTGTGTGTGTGTGTGTGTGTGTGTGCGCGCGCGCGCCATGCATATCTCCTATAAATGTCTGGATCCTGTATAATTAAAATCCCACACATCACATTTCATAGTCTCCCGTTTTCTCCCTACAATTATAAATCACAAAATCACAAAAATGAGGTGGGAAGAAAAGATCCTGCTCCTCTATATAATATGCATTTGTCCCTGCATGTGTGTATGAGCTCTGGTGAAGGAGAGAATTTGACTTCTGGTTTGAATGGTTATCCAGTTACGGAATGGTAATAATCCTGGTACAACCAGGAAATTTGTTCTCAGGTACAGGTGCAGTTGCATAGACAGATCACTGGAGCCAGCAAGAGACTCATACTTCAGCTGATCTCCTGATGATCACCATTTAAGGAGCAGAATAATAAGCTTTCATACTGCCACCTCACTCAGGATTATAACCTACCATCACCATACCATGTAAATAAACACCATGTATTTATTTACATGGGGGGGTGAACCTCTTTCAGTCTGAGGGCAGAATTCAGTTTCGGAGGCACTCTCAGGGGCTGCAGTCCAGTAGTGGGCAGGGACGAAGGCAATAGGACTGGTACCAAAATGCCAAAAATACCAGCATATTAGCTTAAAGCTCTTACTGCTGGTAGCTAAGCCTTGAGAGAGGCATTTCAACCTTTTAGAATGGGGGAAGGGGCCAGGAAACCACCAAATGGGAGGGGGAAAGGGGATGGGACATGGACAGGGCCAGCATCAAAAGTAGACATGCTTGGGCACCGGCCGAGGGCCCACACCTCAGCAGGAGCCCACTGACAAAGGCCCCCTGGGTTTGCTTCTCCTCTTTACCATTGCTACCTGCTTGTTCACCTGCTTCTTGCACTTGCTCAGAGAACAGTGGTGGTGGGAAGGAGAAATAGTAGATGTTGCTGCCCATTTGCTTGCTAACTCTCTGCCTGTCAAGCAAGCAAATGGTAGCAATGATGAGGGAGAGGATGAGGAGCAATAGAAGCAGGTGACAATGGCCATGAGAAGGTCAACTCACTGAGGGAGTACCACAAGCTCTACACTCTGGAGAGCTGGGTATGGCCCCCGGGCCTGAGGTTCGCCACTTCTGCTCTACAGTGTAGACATTCATATATTTTCTCAATAACATGTCATCCTACCATTCCATCAAGGATGAAGCACTTAAAGTATCTGTAACTTTGGTGCTGTCAGCTGAGCAGAAAACAAACCCAACTCTAAAACTGTTTTTCATTCATTATAACTTTTTAAGCTCTGCACCTATCCATCTGAAATTTTACAGGTGGCTTCCTTAGAGGCACCTCTATGATGTTAGCATATAAATTACCCTCAAAACCACAAGAAGAGTGTGAGAAGCAAATCCCTTTTTAGTCCTCTGCCGCCACAAAGAAACAACCTTAAAGATGCTTAGCACAAAACTGCTGAACCTATCCTTCTGAAAATGTTCAGGTTTCTTTCCTAGAAGCACCAATATTTTCATACAAATTTCCCACAAAAAAGAACAAAAAGTCCTTTTTTGAACACCCCCCACCTGCCAAACTATAAAGACTGCTTTTGCAGAATCTCTCCCTGCACTTAACTGTCTGAAATTTGGCAAGTTTCATCCTCACACAGGGAAACTATTCCTGCCAATGTCATTCAATTCTGCAAAGAAGCAAAAAGTTATCAGTAGTTCCTTCTTTTAAAAATATCAAGATTTAAAGGCTACTCTCACACACAAAAATCAAACCTATGTGTCTGAAATTCAGCAGGCTTCATACCCTGAGAGGGGGCTACTATGCCTGCAAACCTCATCCAATTCTGTCAAAAAGTTATAGCTGGGTTGTTGCTTTATGAAAGTCAAGGGGGAGGCATGAAACTTTGTTTTTCCAAAGCTAGGTTCTGATTCTGACCCAAGTTGAATCATATGGCCTCCTAAGTGGGGCCTTTTCTACATTGTTAGAGCAGGGTCCAAACTGAATCTTGTGATCAGTGCACACTGCTAATAGAGAATGTGTCTCAAATCAACTATGTCTCTTCATCCATCAGAGAGGAAATATAAAATTGTCTCCAATCCAAATACTCTAGCGTAACCAGCTTGAAAATTAGGCTCTAACCTATGAATGAAGTCTTTATTTATTTCAATATTTAAATGCTGCTTTCTGGGCAAGAAGCTCCCTTGTGGTGGCTCACAAAACACAGACGCAAAATATGTAAAATAGCAAACGAACTCCACCCAGACCAGCAATCCACATAACACATTTTAAACAAATATGGTATAAAATAAGAAGCAGTGGCAATTATTTTAAAGATCCAGCCCAAATTCTTTATTTATTTATTTATTTATTTATTTCATTTCTATACCGCCCAATAGCCGAAGCTCTCTGGGCGGTTCACAAAAATTAAAACCAATCAGCACACAATAAAACAATTTAAAATATATAGAACATTAAAGCCACAATATAACAATGCAACCACAATAAAACCTAGCAGCAGTGCAGGAGTTTAAAATACAGATTTAAAACAGCAAAGCTAAAAGTTCAGAAAGCTAAAATGCTAAAATGCCTGGGAGAATAAAAAGGTCTTCACCTGGCGCTGAAAGGAATACAATGTAGGTGCATTACAACTTTAATGTAATTAAAAGCGGACTGGTATAAAATGATATTAAGGGCCATATATAAATGACTAAAGAGGTGGACAAGTGTATATCCTGTGGGAGAGAGTTCTACAAAGATGGGGCCGTCACTAAAAAGTCCCCATCTCTTGTGCCCAGCAGTATGATGGACCTTCCTGGCAGGCCTATAAGCAAAGCCTCAGAGGCTGATCTTAATGGCCAGGCAGGTTTGCGCAGGTGACGATGTTCCTTCAAATAACCTAGTCCCAAGATATTTAGGGCTTTAAAGGCAACCAAAAATGCACCAGCAAGCAGTGCAGCTGGCACCAAATAGGTCTTATATGATCTAATCACGTTGCCCCCACAAGCAACCAAGCAGCTGCATTCTGTACCAGCTGAAGCTTCTGAACTATCTTTAAAGGCAGCCCCATGTAGAGTGCATTACGATAGACTAGTATGGATGTAACCATGGCATGAATGAAGGTGGCAAGGTCAATTTTATCTAGTGATAGCTGCAAAGCAGCCAAAGCTGATATAAGGCAGCCCATGCAAGCCACACCACCTGCACCTCCAGGAGAACGCCCAAGTTGCAAACTTGGTCTTTCACAGCAAGTGCACCCCCATCCAGCACTGGTTCTACACCTCCATCCACATCTGCAGATTTTCCCAATCCACAGAGTACTGGGTAAACATCAAAGTATTGCACACTGTTTAGAGACATGTTTTCCCAAAAGTAAAGTATGGCTGTGAGAGCTGGACTATAAGAAAGGCTGAGCGCCGAAGAATTGATGCTTTCAAACTGTGGTGCTGGAGAAGACTCTTATGAGTCCCCTGGACTGCAAGGAGGTCAAATCAGTCAATCCTAAAGGAAATCAGCCCTGACTGCTCATGGGAAGGACAGATACTGAAGCTGAAGCTCAAATATTTTGGCCACCTAATGTGAAGAGACAACTCACTGGAAAAGACCCCGATGCTGGGAAAGATTGAAGGCAAAAGGAGAAGGGGACGGCAGAGGATGAGATGGCTAGATAGCATCACTGATGCAATGAATATGAACTTGAGCACACTCCGGGAGGGAGCAGAGGACAGGAAGGCCTGGCGTGCTATGGTCCATGGGGTCACGAAGAGTTGGACATGACTTAACGACTGAACAACAACAGGTATTTGCTTCACATATTGCATCCTGAATATGATAACTGCAGACATCCTGGATGATTTTGGTGAGGGGAAGTGCACAGCTGAGGATCTAACTTATTCAGCCATGGCACATCATTCATTTCTACTGAACAGATTAGAAATGAACAGTCTCCCAATATTGCCAGCACTGAACTGAAGCTACAAGTTTCCAAGTAGCAAGAATCCGGATGATATCTGACATGATGCACATTATAATTTCAGAAGCTGTTGTTATTTTCCTGTAACATTGCCACTGAAATAGAAAATGATTCAGGTTTGCTGTTTACTGTTGGCACATCCATTTCCCAGCACAGTAAAATATGCTGAAAAATAATTAAATACAAACATGAAGGAAATGAACACAGATATATAGTGCCAAGCATAATTTCTCTGGAACTGGCAAAAATACAGGATTGAACATCCTCAGGTGTGATCTACAATTTAGCCTCAACTTTTTCCTCATGGTAATGGGCTTTCAGCAAAGGCTGGACTCCTCTGGATTCCTTGTAAAGTATACTCATTTCCCCCTACAAGCATACTTGGGCCTCATCTGGTAGCATCCCAAACAGCTACATCTGTGACGATCTACTCAGTACATTTTAATTGTAAAATCTGCTCAGTGCATTTTAATGAAAATACAGCCTCCACTGCAGGTTGGATGCTTCTGTTATACCATACAAGTTTATGTTCATCATTTTTGCAGTCATGTCTATCACCAAGTACATGTTTGTAAACCCCAAACTTAATGGGACTCGCTTACTACTAAGATCTAGTAAATAGGAGCGGGATAGTTCAAATTGGAATGGTCAAATCAAAAACAGGTCATCTGATCCAATTCAAATTATCATAGTTGTCATATGATAACTGCAGCCATCACATATCATGATTGTGTAAAACTGATAATTTAGATTAGTAGATAGATATTTCTTACAAGGTGAACATAATACCAATAAGTGCAAAGAGGTTTATCAAGTGTTAAGCATACTACGATACGTGGGGCAGCGACAAAGCTTCTGGCAGCAACTGACTGAGCCAATGTAATGATATAGAGAACTGGATTGCTTGCAACAAATGGGTAACTGCTTTCTGATTAAGAGAAAAATGCTTAGTGTGCTTAGACAGAATTAAAGACATTTAGGGAGCAATCCTATCTAGATAGGTGGCCACCTCCAAACTCGGAGGTGACTGCCTATTCAAAGCAGGGCAGGAGAAGCATGGATGGGATCGTTCCCTCTGCGCTTCTCCTTTCCTGCTTTTTCGGCTAGACAGCTAATTGCTGCTGTCTAGCCGTGAGAGGAGAGAGCAGGGAAGGAGGTTGCTGTACGACACATTGGACACATTGTCGTACAGGCAGTCATGCTCTCCCCAGCCTGGAACGCCCCCAGCCATGCCCCTTTCTGGCCGCTCTGCACTCCTCTTGCCAGTGCTGAGGACAGGGCTGTTCCACGCTGCCTCTGAGGCAGCGCAGAAGTGGGAGGAGGTCGGTTCCCAGAAAACGACATATCCTATGGCCATCTAGCTGCTGTCTAGTGGCCATGGGAGTGCTCCCTTAAAATACCTTATACTGGTCAAAGCAGCAAGGAATGAGAGCAATGGGGAAAGTATTCTGTACCAAATGCAAACACTGATCTAAGTACCTATATGTAAGGGCTGCTTCACACACCTTTAAAAATAATATGTAAGAGGGAATTTCAGCAGGTGTGGCTTACATGACAAACTACAGTGGCTGAAATTCCCTCTTCTATGCTGCTATTAAAGGTGCAGGAGCCCTGTCTTTTGCATCTGACCACCCTAGTGTAGAGCACTTCAAACATGACAGTATACTTCATGTTGTACACTCTAAATCCATAACCTGTAAGACAGTGTTACATATGTGTGCATGTGTGGTGGGGGATATACTTATTCTAACTGTGGAACCGAATTAGGGGAGAACGAGTTTGTAGCGGAGAGAGAGAGCGAGAGCAAGAGAGAGAGAATGTGCAAAACAGGGGCCATAAAATCAGTTAACAGGATTTTATTTGAAACTGGAAAAGCGTTCTTTCATAACTAGTTCTGTGGCTGTTTGTTTCTTCTGCCTTCTGGTCAAGGAAACTTTAAGAGAAACATAAATTTACCACCATACCACAAATTCTAGTTAAAATTGGTAGATTGCTTAACCCCAAGCTTTTGAACCAAAACTATAGTAAAAAAAAAAAAATAAGCAAGCTATAATAAAAATGGTGCAAATTATTTCAACTAAAAACTTGTACGTTTCAGTCAGAAAAGCCAGCATCAATCAAGAAACCCAAAGTAGGGAGGGGGGAAATGCTATTAAAATAGGCAGTGTGAATAGCTATAGCCCTATGCACCTCAACATCTAATGAGGCCTGGAGAGCTCCACCTCCTCAGGTACGGTCAAAATCCTGGAGTCGGCTCTTCTGGCTACAACTCAGAACAGGCTAGCTGGGGAGCAATAGGGAAACTGGACCACCCAACCAGAGGAGGAGACTATGTGGAGTTAACCTCTCCTCCCTCAACAAATGGTTTGCTCCTGCCAATTACTAAAACCTCGAGTCTGCCTGTTCAAAGGGAGATAGTTGCTCACAAGGACCTAACAGACACTAAATGGATGCTGCTGCTTTCCTAAATAGGTAGTAGGCTTTACAATGTAGAGCCACATCTCTTCCCCAGCCCAGGTGCAAACCATTCCTGCTAGCAGGCCAAGAATCTAGGTCTTACAGCAGACACAGATTAAAGGGACGATAGAAGATGGGAGCAGCTTTTCACATGTGCCTGTGTTCTGTACTGTCCTGCACTGTCTTCTACTGAGTGGCATATCACAATGGAGGCTGGTGGCTCCAATTTCAGTGGGGCGGTAAATCCATTCTGGGTTTCAGTCAGAACCATCTAGAATTATAAAGGAGCTATCCTAGGCTCTGAATGAATTTTGGGGATAGAGCTCAGCACTTTGGATAGCTCCTTTAGAGTTCTGGCTGGTTCTGACTGAAACCCAAAATGCATTCAAAGCCCCACCAAAATCAGAGCCACCAGCCTCCCCTGGCAGTACATCCCAAGCAAAGATTGTTGATAACCGACAGAATATCACTAACATTCTCCCCCTTCCACATACTTCCTCATATGACATTTGTATATATTTTTGCCCATCCAAAAATATCAGAGCCAGTGTGGTGTAGTGGCTAGAGTGTTGGACTGGGAGCCAGGAGATCTGGGTTCTAGTCCCCACTCAGCCATGGAAGCTCACTGGGGGACTTTGGGCTGGTCACAGACTCTCAGCCCAACCCACCTCACAGGGTTGTTGTTGTGAGGATAAAATGGAGAGGAGGAGGATCATGTACGCTGCCTTGGGTTCCTTAAGGAGGAAAAAAGGCAGGGTATGAATGAATGAATGATCCTGCAGCAGTGGTGACCATTGCAGCAGTGCTTATGATGGAGATCCCTGTTTCTTAAAGTCTTGATCTTATTCAAGAGCTCATTCTTATAAAGCTTATTCTTACAGTTACTCTTGTAAAGTTTATTCTTACACACTGAATGATCACTACGCTGCATATGCAAATGCCGTCAAACACCTGGCTCTTAGTTAATACACTTTGCTAATGCAAGACTGCTGGATGGGGGTAGGGGGTGTATGTGTGTGATGCTTCTAAAGGCAAGATCCCCCAGAGACATGTGTGTAGTTAACGTTTGTGTCTATGTTTATGATGTGTGATTTTCTATCATTATTCAATTGTAAGAAAATCTAAAAGTGAGTATCTGGGAAATCGTCAGTAATGCTCACCAGTGACAAATGCCCCTAATTCCCCAGTACATGGTTGAAGCTGTAACTGAATACCTGCCAGCAACATTTATGAGCACATTTTTCTGCCTTCTTAGCATTCATGCAGTCAGTTCTCCTATTCATTGCTGTCACTAGGAAGCACCATATCTATCCCCATTACCCAGAGTTGTGATTAAATCCCTCAATCAAAATAAAAAATGAGACTTCTGCTTTGAAGGAGCTGAGTGTTGTAGTTCGATAGGTGGCTAGCTAATGTGCTTGGCTCAGAATACATTTTGGAAAAGTGTTATCCAACAGCCACCATACAAAACTGTCTTCCATAGCATCACTCTCAGATGTTTTATTATTTATTATTTCTATACCACTTTCAGTGAGCAAAATGCTTTACATTTATATTCTCATTTATCCTCACAACAGGCTTTTGAGAGAGATTTGACTGAGAGACATCAACTTGTCTAAGGCCATCAAGTGACCAGAAATACAAACCTGGATCTTTCACATTCAAATCTAACATTACCTGCAGCTTGGCACCGGTCCACAAAATGCTTTACAAATCTTCCCTTTTAACTTTACAACAGCCCTGTGGGGTAGGCTAGCCTGACAGGTGGCAATACACCCAAGTAAGCTAAACAAAATCAGTTCAAAAATATGTAAACTATATAATCCTGGAACTGCAAAGTAGAAGATTCTGGTATAAGATGTATCTTTCTTGCTTATGGCAAGTCTGTGCTGTTCCAAAAATTAATATATGGCAGGAAGATGTTGCCTTTATTGTCTTACTGTTGGAGAAACCATGTTTAATATATAACACAATAGTATCTGTTCTACTGTAGCTTTAAATTCAAAGGTTGGCATGGCAACAGATGTTCCCACATTGCTGTGACTGCCTTGTGCTGCCATTTTGTTCAGGATCCCTGGTGACTTCAGGATTAACCGCCTCCACTATTTCATTTTGAATAACTAAGTCAGAGTGTGTGTGCAGGGCACTAGAGCATGAACACACAGCTGACCCCTGGTACGAGCTGTGCGCTTTGTATTTCGTAGCTGTTCTGCAGTTTTAAAGTATGACTATGTGCAATCAAAATGATTTTGGGCAGTTCCAAGCTTCAGCATGAAGGCTGGTTGGTTTAGAGAAACAAGCTGGGATCAGAAACTGTGGAGTGAAGTTGGCTTGTTTCCCTAAACCATAGTTAAGACTAACCACCACAGTTTATCTGGGTTCACACATAACAAACCAGTTCGTTGAAAACAGAATCAAAAGCTTCTGATCCCTTCCTCATGGCCATACTAGCAGAAGAGAATTCACAAGTCTGAGGCTTATTCATGTCCAAATGTAATCATAAGGTATAGCTGGCAATCTTCTTGCTGCTGTAAGACGTTGGCTGTCTCTGAACTCATTCTCATTTTCTGTGTTTTATAATTGTCTTCGAATGTGTTTTCGAGGAGCACTGATTTAACTAACTTGGCAGTGGCACCACATTATAAATGGAACAGAATTGTGTAGGTTTTAGCATTATTAGCAGAACTGTAGTTCTAGGTACACAGAAAGCTGTAACCTAATCAGAGCCCCAGCAGGATGGAAACAACATTACAGCCAACACTGAGCAGGGGTAGTCTGTCAGGGAGGAATCAGAATGTCATTGCGGCCAAGGAATCAGTCCAGCTGATGATGTAAAAATGCATTGTTACTTCTAGAAGAACAGGCATGATCTGGAGCAAGGAGAGGCAGGGAGTAGGGTGGCTGGATGGATCAAGGCTGTCAGGGGTGTTTCTGAGCACAGGGAGTGGGATAGCAGTTCAGATTCTGAAGGAAAACCATCAGACATGGGGGAGATGTTTTCCCAGGCTAGTCCAGATATGAGTAGGCCTGCTTCTCAGGTTACAAACGTACAGATGGCTGAGCTTGAGGGTCCCTCCTCCCTCCCGCCCCCCATGAGAGGCAGCGAACAGGAGATTGACCTAATAGATGCCAGGCACAGGCTCAGAGAAAAGAGAGAGAAGGTAGAGGCGGAACTTAGACGGTCTACCCAATTGGCCTTGCATGAGAAGCTGCGCTTAGAGGCCTCATGAGAAGAGAGGGACCTCTCCCCCTTAAGTTAGGCTAGTGAGACCGCCTCCCTCTTCAAACAGCAGGCAACTCTCATAAATTCCATTTGGATCCCCTGAAGACATTCCTGGTAGATGGAGAGTTTCTCTGAGAATTTGCATCTGTATGACCCTGTGAAGTAATGGATTAAAAGCTGTAGACTGAAGCCTCTCGTCTGTGTATGTTTGGGTATTAAAGTGAAATGGGGGATAAAGGAATCATGACAGCTTGCCCACCTTCAGAATCTGAACTGCTATCCCACCCCCTGCACTCAGAAACACCCCTGACAAAGGCCACCCCAAGGCATTTTGCTGCCTGAGGCAATGGACAAGATGGTGCTGCCCTTCAGTGTACAGAAGCTAACTGGCTGGCAGTTGAATCTTACTTCAGCACTGGTGATGAGATAGCATCCTTCACCATACTTGAGTACTGTCATGGCTCAAGACCAAGGGCCCTCAGAGACTGAGGTTTCTAGTGGCAGCCACTTTGAACAGGAGTCAGACCCTGTTCCTGGACCTTCACAAGTGGGATCATCCACCCTGGATCCTTCACCCTGCCCTCTCACTCCCCGTGAGGCACTTCTGACTCTGAGGAGTGGACCTCAGACTCCCTCAGTGAGCAGGAAGGCCCTGGGGAACATTCCTCAACCAGCTCTTCACTCCCCAGACCTTCAGCACCTAGAAGAAGCCAGTGACTGCAAGAAAGGGCACTGGCCCTTTAAAAAGCCAAAGGTAGCACTTGAGGAGGTGGAGCACCCAGAAGGACACTCCTGGCCTGGCTATAAAACCCTGACAGTTGCTCTCAGCCACTGCTGGATTAACTTGTTAGAACTATAGCTGCAGGATTGCTCTCCATGGTCATGAACTCATGTCCCATGTCCTGCCTCCTCGCCTAAGGTATTGTCCAGAGGGGATGGCAGAACCCCTGATGGAATATGACAAGATGTTGAGATTTGTTCCCTGCTGAGCCTGAAGAGTTTCTATTCCTCTTAAACACATTGATGTTGGATATTTCACCATGCTAGGTCCCACCTCAGCCCAGCCAGGTCCCCTAAATCTAGTTCCATACCCCCTGACAAATCATCTTAGAATAATGTTAATGTTAATGTTAGTACAAGGGAGAGGACCTTCTCAGTAGTGGCCCGACACCTCTGGAAACAATTTCCATCAGGGGTTCTTCAGGCCCATTCTTTACAAGCCTTCAGGAAAGCTCTGAAGACTCACCTGTTTTCACTGGCCTTCCCTTAAGTATGGGCTGTTGGTTTTTACTGTTAAGTTTTGCTTTCTGTATTTTAGTGAAACACGTTTTTATGGATTTTTAAAAATGGTATCTGCTTCGTGTGGTTTTTATCTTATATGCTACCTTGAGAGGGTTCTACCCTTAAAAGTGGCCTAGAAATTATTTTAGATGGATGGCTGGATGGAGAGAGAGAGAGAGAGAGAGAGAGAGAGAGAGAGATGGTGGGATTGGTAGTGGTTTAATACAGAGAGATTGAAGTGTTTCACTAGTAGCCCAAATAATGCCTACACACCTTGTTTTGAATCATTAATGTATACAGCATAAAGGAAAACATGCACTAAAAGAAGCAAACAACACTTCTAGACCCAGGATTATGCCAACATATATGGGAAGGAAACCCCAGGCACATTTCAAGTGTTTGACATTAGAGTGTGACAAAATGTTCTCAGAGGACACATTGAAATTGTCATTTATCAGCATAAGATATTAACCAGATGCTTTATATAACATTGCCAACTTAGTAGACAGATCTTTTCATATTTTTCCATTTATCCCAAAGAGACATTAGCTCATCTTCACTGCAGCTATATATATATTTTTAGACATTTTAAAAAACATTCAGTAGCAGGTCCTAATGGAAGAACCTTTAGTATTCCAGTACATGGTAAGGCTGAGCCAAAAGTATTCACTTTTAAAATTTCTTTATCACTTGTATATTTTTAAATGCCCCCCCCCCTTACCTTTATGCATTTTTTAAAATTGCATGGTCATGCTCCGTGATGTGATTATATCTAGCATCAGTACATAATGATGTGGCATTTAACTGGAGATGGAGATCCATGGGCCACGCTGAATGTGATAGTGCAAGTCCTCTGTGGAAGGATCTTGTCACTGCTGAACCCCTACAGAATTCGGGGAGGGGGTAAAGTGCCATTCGGTTGGGAAGGAGAAGCCCATATGTGCCTGTTTATAACTCCCCTTTAAGTCATTTCTCTTCTAGTGGTGCTCTGTGACCAGAAATACCCTTGGGGGGGAGGGGCAGCTTCAAAAGTGGTTTCAGGGAACAACTTTAGATATACTATATCTTTGTTAAGTTGCAGTACTGTTCTTTATTTAAATTATTGTATTGGGAAACAAAATGTAAATGTACATATTAAAAGTGGCTTCAGGAAAAAAAGCATGAACTAGATAACAGTTTGGCTTCCTCCCTACAGCTAACCCATGCTGCACTTTAAATTTACCCCCACCTACCTTTGCCTGTGCTCCAGGTATAAAGATTCACCTTGACCCAGGTTGGATTATGCCATGTCGTATCTAGTTTCAGCCTTATACCTAGAGTGGCCATGTGTCCTCTTTTATAGAGGACAGTCCTCTATTTGAAGGGCTGCCAGAGGACTGTCCTCTATTTTGAAGGCATCCTCTATTTGAAGGCCTCTCCAGTCCTGGTCCAGTATAAAGGTAAAGAACCATCAGAAGAAATAGCTGGGCCTTGAAGTTGGCTATCAACAGCACCAGGACAGTAGCAAGGCACACAGGTCACCTGGTCACAGCCTTCCCCACTATGGTGAGATGTAGTTTTTTCTATTTATATTATAGTAATTATGTCTAAATTTGCATCTATGTACATGAATTAGCATATGCCGATTTTATGCAAATCTCTTTCCTCTTTTTCTTCTTTGTGTGTTGTATTTCCCATTCTTTGGCAATGCCTAAGTGGCCATCCTAGTTACCCCATACATTATTTCTAAATGTGCATCTATACATATACATTAGCATATGCAAATGTTATGTAAACCTGTGCCCCATTTTGTGGTGATTCATAAGTGGCCTCTCTACTTATTTCAATACCAAAGACTGAGAGATAAGTGGAAATGAACAAAAGAAAATGGCGGAAAGCAATAAAGGGGAGAAATCAGCATAACCTAAGTACTGCTTCAAAATTCTGTCCCATCGAAAATACAAATTTTGATACTCAAAAGGGGGTGGGGGTTATGAACACTCAGGGAAACTAGAGGAGAAGATAGTTGGATCTCCACTTGAAAAGGGAAGTATGACTCTGCTGCCTGAGACCCCCATGGTAAGTGGGTGAGAGAGGAACCCTTTTGCTATCCACCAAGGGTTCCAAGATGACAGTCAGCTCAGCACAAATAGGAATGAGGGTGCTTCTTTTGACTTGAGTATCCTGCAAACTGGGGAAGCAGGAAGGTGGATGGGAAGGAATGTATCACCCTTGTATTAGAAGTTCATGAATCGTGTAACCAAGTATTGACTAGGACTAGAAATATATGATCAATTACCTTGAGCTGACAAGCAAGACAAGGAGAGAGTCCCTCAGGTTCTGTTCCTTGTATGTAAATTGCTCCGGCCTCAGATTTGTCTATCACTTCAACAAATCTAAATTCAAAGTAACAAACTAAGGGGCAGTAGAGGATGAATAAACACACCCTTTGTGTATTAACACTGCTGACGTGTGTTTATTATTGCTATTCAGGAACTGTGTGATGATTACTTTCTATAACTTACTAAATACGTAAGCAGGAATTGTTGCTAGGTAACACAAAGCAACGTCACTGGTTTTTCAGGCACTATTTGACCGAGGAGGAAAAGCTAGGGAGTTTCACATGTTATGTTGTGTAGGACATGTGCAGTCATCATTCCCATCCTTATGCTTAAGCCACAAAGAATCTTGTGGTTTTAAAGACATTCATGATGGCAAAAGCTTTCATGGCCCACAGACCATTTCATCAGATGCATGAAGTGTTATCCAGAGTTGTAGTCATACTGTTCCTTTGATTTTGTGCAAGTACAAACTTTTCAAAGTAAAAATAAATAAATCAGAGGTTACATTCATGAACACTCATGCACATCTTTTTTGTCTTTAAAAAGTTCGCATACTTGTCAGCTAGTGTTCATTTCTTCTAGATCTTTTTACTTCTTAAACACAAGAAATGCAGCTCTATATGGACATTATGGAGTATTTGGATTCAGTTCAGAGTGTCTTCTAAGTTTGTTTTTGCCCTGGATCATATCTAGAATCGTAGAATAGTAGGGTTGGAAGGAGCCTACAAGGCCATCGAGTCCAACCCCCTGCTCAATACAGGAATCCAAGTCAGAGCATCCCTGACAGATGGCTGTCCAGCCTCAACTTGAACGCCTCCAGTGTGGGAGAGCCCACCACCTCCCTAGGTAATTGGTTCCATTGTCGTATTGCTCTTACAGTCAGGAAGTTTTTCCTGATGTTCAGTCAGAATCTGGCTTCCTGTAACTTGAGCCCATTATTCCATGTCCTGCACTCTGGGATGATCAAGAAGAGATCCTGGCCTTTCTCTCTGTGACAACCTTTCAAGTACTTGAAGAGCGCAATCATATCTCCCCTCAGTCTTCTCTTCTCAAGGCTAAACATGCCCAGGTCTTTCAGTCTCTCTTCAAAGGGCTTTGTTTCCAGTCCCCTGATCATCTTTGTTGCCCTCCTCTGAACCCTCTCCAGTTTGTCTGCATCCTTCTTAAAGTGTGGTGCCCAGAACTGGACACAGAACTCCAGATGAGGCCTAACCAGTGCTGAGTAGAGGGGAACTAGTACTTCCGGGGATTTGGAAGTTATGCTTCTATTAATGCAGCCCAAAACAGAATTTGCCTTTTTTGCAGCCACATCACATTGTTGGCTCATATTCAGCTTGTGATCAACAACAATTCCAAGATCCTCCTCGCTTGTAGTGTTGTTGAGCCACGTATCCCCCATCTTGTAACTGTGCATTTGGTTTCTTTTTCCTAGGTGCAGAACTTGGCATTTATCCCTATTAAATGTCATTCTGTTGTTTTCTGCTCAGCGCTCCAGTCTATCAAGATCACTTTGAATTTTGTTTCTGCCTTCCAAAGTATTAGCTATCCTGCCCAATTTTATGTCATCTGCAGATTTGATCAGCATTCCCCACACCTCCTCCTCCAAGTCATTAATAAAAATGTTGAAGAGCACTGGGCCCAGGACTGAGCCCTGCGGTACCCCACTCGTTACCTCTCCCCAATTTGAGAAGGTCCCATTGATAAGCACTCTTTGAGTCCGATTCTGTAGCCAACTGTGGATCCACCGGATCGTTGTTTCATCTAGCCCACTTTGAGCTAGTTTGCTCATCAGGATATCATGGGGCACTTTGTCGAAAGCTTTGCTGAAGTCGAGGTATATGATGTCTACAGCATTCCCACAGTCTACAAGGGAGGTTACTTGATCAAAAAATGAGATCAGATTCATCTGGCAGGACTTGTTTTTGACAAATCCATGTTGGCTTCGAGTAATCACTGCATTGTTTTCAAGGTGCTTCCAGATGGATTGCTTTATCATCTGCTCCAGAATTTTCCCAGGGATTGATGTCAGACTGACTGGTCTGTAGTTCCCAGGTTCCTCCTTTTTGCCCTTTTTGAAGATAGGGTCAACATTAGCCCTCCTCCAGTCATCTGGCACTTCCCCCATCCTCCATGATTTCTCAAAAAGAATAGACAGCAGTTCTGAGAGTTCTTCTACCAGTTCCTTTATTACTCTAGGATGCAGTTCATCTGGCCCTGGAGATTTGAACTCATTCAAAGTAATTAGGTGTTCCTTGGCCATACTCCTATCAATCTCAGGCTGCAATCCTGCCCCTTCAGCCTGTACTTCGCCTTTGCCAGGGGGGTCATAGACCCTCTTTTGGGAGAAGACTGAGCCAAAGTAGGAATTGAGCACCTCTACCTTTTCTTTGTCATCTGTTATCATTTTGCCATCCTTATTTACTAGCTGAACCACCATTTCTTTCCTGTCTTTTACTATGCATGTAGCTGAAGAAAGCCTTTTTGTTGTTTTTAGCATCCCTCGCTAACCTCAGCTTGTTCTCAGCTTTAGCCTTCCTGACACCATCCCTGCAATGCTGTGCTACCTGCCTGTACTCTTCCTTTGTTACTTGGCCTTCTTTCCACTTCCTATATGTGTCCTTTTTTGTTTTCAGGTCATCCCTAAGCTTTTTGTGAAGCCACATTGGCTTCTTCTGTTGTCTTCCACCTTTTCTTCTTGTTGGAATTTTCTTCTTGTTGGAATCTAGAACATCTTTCTGTCTCCATGTCTTCCAAAGTGCACCATTTCCATCTTTCTTGAAAGCAGAATTAATATTTTGTTTTCTGTTATTCTTACCCATTATATTATCTGCTCATTCCTTCCAAGGATAGAATCATGAACTTACTGAGCTTTGGAGGAAAGATTTTACTTCTGGTCTGATCTTTACATCTGGGTTTCATTCCTCAGCTTTATCTATATAATTAGTTTTCTAATTTTTTAAATTATCATGTTTAGATTAACTTTTATGCTTACCTTTCCTTTGGGTCTCTCTTTCTGTACTTTCCCCCTTCTCATGGGAATTGTGTATGACTTGTGTGTGTTGCCAGTTATGTCAAGATATCCTATTTTTTTTTCCAAAGTGAAGACTAATTTATTTGTTTTTAAATCAGTTTTGCTCACCAAAACTCCATTGTTCCAGATAGCTTTACAGTGCGTACCCAAATTATATTTATCACCTCTTATGCTTCCCAAAAATGCCTAATAAATCTTATTTCTAGCAGAGACAGTTACAGAAACAGAAAATGTGATCCAATTTTGTGTGTGATTATGGGAAGCAAAGAGCCTAATTTAAGGACTGCTGGGCACAACAGCAATGTAATTCTGATCAAACGCCTGAAAATGATACATTTCTGTCTGATTTCAACTAAGCCTGCAATCCTCTACACACTTACCCGGGAGTGAGCCCCATGGAACAAAAAGGGGCACACCAACATACATATGCATAGGATCAGACTGTGTTTTCACATTAAAGAATTAAGGCTGCAATGCCTGTACACACTGACCTGGAAATAAGTCGCGTTGAACTCAGTGGGGCTTATTTCTGAGTAGACATATACAACTGCTCTGTACAATGCAATCCTATACATGTGTACTCAGAAGAAGTAAGCCTCACTGAGTACAACAGCACTTACTCCCGTGGCTGTGTGTATAGCAGCCTCCTCCAACCTGGTGCCTTCTAGATGTGTTGGGCTACAATATCCATCATTCTGAGTCGTTGTGGTGATGGGAGGTGCAGTCTATTGCATCTGGAGGGCACCAAGTTGGGGAAGGCAGGTTTATAGGATTGCAGCTGAAATCCCATTTGAATCTCACAGTATTCTCTTTGGGCTCCCCCCCCCCCATTTTCCATCCTCTCTTCTCTGCACCTTGTTACTATTTCCTCAGTTTCAAACATTCCTTTAGTCTATTTCAGCAGCTTCCTCAATGCCTTTCTCATGTTACCTTTTTTTAAACATACCTTTATGTCACTTTCTTTTGCACATTCATTAATTGAAACTGACCTAATTTGACATTGAAACTCCCTCACCCCTTTTAATGACTGCCTTAATTTATGTTCCTGCCTTCTTCTCTCTTTCTTTCCTTCTGTTAACAAGCGGTAAGGTTTTGGCGGCTGCTTCTGGATTTCTGCCACCTCTTTTGTGTGGGACACCATCACAGCCTTCCTTCGTGAGGGACGGAGTGCGAAGGATTGGGACTGACACTTCCATCCCTTTCTATTTGAGGATTCCTTCCTCAATAATGTTTAAAAATTACCTTTCCAGGCCCAATCTACATTGCGCCCGCCACCACGCTAATTCAGTGTCCCGTCGGGTTAAACGCTCTCACATTTTTATGTGATTATCCTCACTCACCCATTTTCTCCGCTCCACTCCCTCCTCGAACGCGGGAGCTTGGTTCACACTCCAGCGCCTCGCAGTTCCCCAGCTCCAAAGCAGGGCCGCCCTGATTGGAGGAGTGGCAACTCCTCCCGCCTCCTCCGATAAACCGCCCACCCTCTCATCAACTCGCCTCGCCTCGTCTCGCCTCGCCTCCCCTCCCCTGTGTCCTTCCTCAGCCGTTCGCTGTAAACCTCACCACGCCTGCGTCACCTCGCCCCATTGATCCCCTGTTAGCTCTTTCTGGACACATTCTATCTTCTTTGGTGTCCGAATCCAGCTGGAGCCCTGGGTCCAGAACTGGCAATGTTCTACAGGCTGCTGTTTCTCTCTGCAAATCTCCTGATATGTACTCTCCAGGAACTGATCGCTCTGGAAAGGCTGTCACCTGAGTGGCAGATGTCTCGTCTCCAGGTACTGTGCTGCTACCGCCATCACAGTCAGAACTTGTGGTTCAAGGATGCTTCGAACCATGTTGACCGTGGTGCACAACGTGGCTCTTCTCCCCATGCCTCGGGTTTTCCAGAGGTATTGGGTGCGCCTGAGCAGCCAGGACTGATGGGAGAGGCTTGTTCTACAGGTGTGGAACAATGAGCACTGGATCGAGCACTTCAGGATGCCTTGTCGCACCTTCTTTCAGGTGATTGGTGAGGCGGCCCCGCTCTTGGCCAGATGCTCGACACAACTGCACAGAGTGATCCCTGTGGAGAAGAGGGTGGCCATCGCCATTTGGAAGCTCACCAACCATGCCTTGTACAAGAGTGCAGCGGAGCAGTTCAGGGTGGGGAAATCCATGGTCGCGGGGATCTTTGTGGAGGTGTACCTTGCTCTGAAGCATGCTCTACTGTGGAGAATGGTGACCCTTGGTGACGTGGATGCAGTGAGTGCAGCTCGGGGGGGGGGAGGCGCATAGCTTTTGGGGGGGAGGGAACATCTTCGATGCTTCAAATCTTCGAAGAATTGAAGACCTGTCTAATGTGTTGGTTTTTATTAGGTTGGGTTTGCATCTTCGAAGAATCGAAGCTGTGCTCACTACAGCACGGTATAGGCGAGGTTCACATCGGGGGATGGGTTCTTGTCTGCATAGTTTTTGAGAGCTACTCCCCGGTTCATGGTGATCACCATCCTCCTGGACGCGTGTGTGTGTGTGTCGGGAGCGCATCACACAACCCTCGCAGCGGGTGCTGTGTGCTTTATGCTTGACGGGGCTTGTCCGGGCAAGTGTGTGGGGAGATGGGGGCACAAGCAGGATGCATCTGTTGCTTGGCAACGGCCACTCATGCTTTGGCTGCCTCCAACCAAATATGGTCTCTCCTCTTTCTCCAGGCGATGCTCGGCTTCTCCGCCCTTGGCTTTCCTGGTGCATTCGTGGCTTGTGACAGGACGCATATCTCGATCGTATCCCCGATTAGACAGGGCAGCGAGTTTATCAATCGGAAGCACTACTACTCAATGCTTCTGCAAGGCACAACAGACTACATGGGAAGATTCATCAATGTCGAGATCGGGTGGAGTGAGCGAAACCACGACGCTTACGTCTTTCATAACTTGGCGCTGTGCGAAGCGATGGATGCAGGGAAGTTTGTGCCCGGGAACCCAACGTGGAGAGCGGGCGGTGTGCTTATCCCTCCGCTGATCCTGGCCGACGGAGCTTGCCCCATGCAACGTTGGCTGATGAAGCCTTTTGGGAAACACCTCTTACCAGTGGAGGCTCACTTCAACCAGCGCCTCAGCAGAGCTAGAAACGTGGTGGAGCGCACTTTTGGCAGGCTGGAGAGAAGGTGGAGATGTCTCGCAGGACGACTGGAGGTGGCAGAGGAAAACGTGCCATCAGTGATTTCTGCCTGTGTCATTCTCCACAACATATGCGAGACTAACGGGGTCACTTTGACAGAGGCATCTGGGGACAGTAAACGCGTGGTGTTGGACACCCTGGGGCTTCCCTACATGAATGACGACCAGGTGCATAATGAACGGGGGAACGAGGTCCGCAGGGCTCTTTGCTAATTCATGTGGGAGAAAAGGGGAGGATTGCGGTGAGGGGACATCTCCTGGGAATCCCGTTGTGTTTGGGCGGTTGGTGGGCTCGTGGTTTCAATGTCTGCCTTGTTTGTTGCTTGCCCTTGATTGCTGCCCCGTTTTTGTTCATGCCTTTTCCTCTCTGATTAAAACTGTTGGAACAACCATAATTGGCTCCCGCCCCTCTCTTCTTCGTGCATGCAAGAGACAGTGGCTGCCCCCCCCCCACTTTCCGAAAAGCTTCTTCAAAGAATCGGAGACTCGGAGCTTTGTCGACAGGTGGTGCTGCGAGGAAAAAGGGGAGGCGGAACGCTCTATGGTCTTGTCAAAACTGCCCCACTGTAGGGATGTCAGAGAATTTTGCCACGAATCTTGGGGAGGCCGAATGCCAGCGCATTTGGCCCCCTGAAATCGGTGGTGAAATGGTCTGCCCCCCCGCCCCCCCGGGACAGGACTTACCTTGGGCGAATCTTCCTGGCGGCAGCGGCTTTGGTGGCGGTGCGGCGGCGGCAGCTGCGGCGGCCAGTCTTCCGACCGGCTGCCACCACCGCCACCATTTCCAGTAAAAAACAAAACAAAAAACATGATAGCCTATGTAAAGATTTACGTAGCCTATCACGGCTAGATTTTTAAAAAATACCGTGATAGGCTATGTAAATGTTTACGTAGCCTATCATGGCTGATTTAAAAGAAGAAAAAAAAACCACGCACGTACGCAAATGGCGGCGCCCATGGGCGCCGCCATTTGTGTTCCTTATTTTGACACATCTTAGTCTATGTAAACATTTACGTAGACTAAGATGGTGAAAATAAGGGGAACACAAATAGCGTAGACGCTACACTATTTGCGTTCCCCTTATTTTCGCCGTCTTAGTCTACGTAAACGTTTACGTAGACTGACGGCGAAAATAAGGGGAACACAAATAGCGTAGACGCTACGCTATTTGCATTCCCCTTATTTTCGCCGTCTTAGTCTACGTAAACGTTTATGCAGACTAAGCCGGCGAAAATAAGGGGAACGCAAATAGCGTAGCGTCTACGGTATTTGCGTTCCCCTTATTTTCACCGACTTAGTCTACACAAATATTTACGTAGACTAAGACAGGCCAAAATAAGGAATGCAAATGGCGGCGGCAGTAGCCGCCGCCATTTGCGTACACGCGTTTCGTTTTGTTTTTTGAGTCAGACGTGATAGGCTACATAAAGATTTACATAGCCTATCACATTGTTTTTTGTTTTTTTTTTAACCTAGCCATGATAGGCTACGTAAATCTTTATGTAGCCTATCACGTCTTTTTTTTTTTTTTAACACTGGAAATGGCGGTGGGGGCATCCGGTCGCAAGACCAGCCACCGCCGCCGCTGAACCACTGCCGGAGCCACCACCAGAGCCGCCACTGCCCGGAAGATCCACCCCTGGTAAGTCTTGTCCCAGGGGGGATCTGTGGGGGGGTGGGGGGGCAGGCCGTTCTGACATGGAGTTCAGGGGGCCGAATGCACTGGCATTCGGCCTCACCGAGATCCGTGTTGGAATTCTCTGCCATCCCTACCTGGGCCACAGCACCTACCCACATCCTGCGCCTCCAAGGGAAGGTGATCCTCCTCTTCCTGTGATCCCTCTGGCATCTCCAACGTTTCCCCTTCCAGGGGGTCCATCTCCGGGGTTTCCACGTGCACTGCGCCACAAGCAATCTGCAGTCTCCCAACCACATGCTTGGGGTGAATGGTGGCATCCCCTCGGAGAATGCTGTGGAGCTCCGTGTAATATGGACAAGTGGCCGTGTTGTTCCCTGAACAGGAGTTATGATTAACCACCTTCCTGTACTCCTGGTGCATTGACTTTTTCTTCCCCCTGCACTCAACAGCGCTACGGGTGTGGCCCCGCTCAGTCATCTGCCTGGAGATCTCCTCGAAGAAGTCCAGGTTCCTGTGGCTGCTACAAAGCTGCTCCTGGATCTTCTGCTCCCCCCAAACGTTCAGCAAGTCCACTATCTCTGCACGCCTCCACGACACCTCTCTTCCCTTGCTAGTGGAAGCCATCCTCTGTTGACATGGATGGGGGAAGGAAGGGTGGCCCGATGCAGTAGATCTTTCCAAGAACTATACTGGTTGGGATTTCAAGTGGCGGCAGTAGGATCTCCCTGCCATCGAGGGTTACCCAGGGGCCCTGTCAGGGTGGAAACTGAGCCAATAGAACCCCAGAGCAGTTCTGATTCTGAGGAGGAACAGCAATCTGTGGGAGAGGAGCGCGCTCATCTCTCACAGGCACAGCAGCTGGCAGAGATTCCTCCTGCCAGCATTCCTGAGAATGATAGTGACCCTGGCAGTGAGAGAGTGCTGGAGGGGGGCTTGCTGGATGCTCGACACCAACAGCGACAACAGTTGGAGGGTGCAGAAAGGAGGTGTAGCGCTTGTTTGGCGCACAAGCAACGGTCGCGTCCCGAGGACCCAAGGGAAAGAGGGAGGATCTCTTCCTAGCCCATAAGTTCAGGGTCTTCCCATGATTCTCCTTCAAATGGGGACCAACTGCCTAACCTGGAGCATAGGCTACTCTGCTATCTTTTCCCCAGTGCTGTTCCTTGCTTGGTCGCTGGTGATTAGCATCTGAAAGAGTCATTAAGTTGTAAAAGGATTAAAGCCTTGAAAAGAATCCTTTTGTCTGTGTCTTGAGTTAGCTATTGGAGTAGACTGAAAGAGGCAGCTAGGTCGCTCCTGACAGCTTGGTCCCCATTCCTCTTTTTTTTTCTCTCTCTTCTCCTACAGCCTATGGAGGTTGCCATGGACCCGGCAGTGCAAGCTCTCGTGCAAGAGAACCAGGCTCTTCGTGATCAAGTGGCTCAACTGATGACTGCTGTACAGAATCTGCAAGCTGCGGTTCAACCCCCACCACCTCCAATTCCCCCACGCCGCAAGCGCCCGGTGGCTTTGCCAGAGAAGTTTTCTGGGGAGAAAGGACTTTTTCAGATTTTCTGGGCCCAATCGGAGCTGTACATGTGCCTACGACCTGAGGATTTCCTGACATAACAGGTTCGTGTGGGCTTCATCATTACCCTACTTTCAGGCATGGCAGCTAAATGGGCTTCAGGACTTCTTCTTGCTACTGACCCCCTGCTCGAGGACTATCAAGGTTTCAAGGCAGCAATGGCCCATTTTTTTGGTGACCCCCTGCGCACGCAGATGGCTTCTCGGGAGATTCGCCGCCTCAGGCAGGGCAAGGACTCAGTTTCCAGCTACACGACAACTTTTCGCTTGCTGATGCAGGATTTACAGTAGAATGATGCCACGCTGGTGGCTCAGTTTTTGGACGGTTTGAACGACAAGATCTTGGATGAGTTGGCGCGCATGCCTAGCCCACCTACTTTGGAGAACCTCATCCAGACCTGCCTCCAGATAGATAGTCGGCTGGGGGGGCACCGGCAGAACCAGCAGGGCGCCGGGGGCCAAGATTTCCCTCCTCCCATTCCCCCACATTTCTTGCCCCCTCCCCCACCCCCTGCCCCTGCAGTGGGGCAGAGGAGACCCCGATGCAGCTGGGAGCTACCTGAGCCCCGCTGCCGCCGGAGGAACTAGAGTGGCAGCGTGCAGCGCGCCATTGCTTTTAGTGTGGAAAGTTGGGACATTTCACCAAAACCTGCCACACTAGACCCGCAGCCTCATTGCCTCCCCTTCCACTCCTTCCTCCTCCTCCTGCTCCTCGTCCCCAGGCCTGACTAGGCTGCCCCGCAAGCCTGTTGAGGGTCTCCAATGTGGGGGTCGGTTCTCCACCAGGTGGGTGCCTTCTGCAACCCCCCTCACCCTCCCATCTGCTATTGCATGTTCACTTCCGCTCCTCCCAGTGGGGTGGGGTGGAGGCCCTAGCTTTAGTGGACTCTGGGGCTACAACCAGTTTCATGGATGAAACGTTTGCTCTCTTCCACAAGATTCCTACCCTGCCTCTTCCTGCCCCCTTGGCAGTGGTGACCATCGATGGGCGTCCTCTTTCTTCGGGCACAGTGACCCGGATTACAGCTCTGCTCACTCTGCGCGCCCAGTCCCATGTTGAGCAGATTCAGTTTCACTTGGCCAAGGTTCCCCAATACCCAATCGTGCTGGGTGTTTCCTGGCTCTCTAAGCATAATCGTCAGATTTCTTGGGGGCTTCAGCAAGTAGAGTTTGCATCTCCCTACTGCCTGGAGCACTGCCTCCCGACCAAGGCGCCAGTCCCAGTCCAGGCCTTAACCCTTTCCTCCCCCTCCTCATCTGCTTCTGGCAGTTCTTCAGCTACTATGATACTCCCAGAGAAGTATGTGGCTTTTCGGGATGTTTTCGGCAAGAAGGAGGCTGACCAGCTCCCCACCCCACCCTTTTGACTGTGCCATTAACCTCATTCCTGGGGCGACCATCCCCGCTGGCCGGCTGTATTCAATGTCGGAGCCAGAACTTCGAGCTCTGCGGGAGTTTTTGGACACAAACCTCAGCCGTGGCTTCATTCGCCCCTCCTCCTCCCCCGCCTGCACCCCTACCATGTTTGTGACCAAGAAATCGGGCGAACCCTGCCCAGTGCACAATTTCAGAGTGTTGAATTCGATCTCGATCCCCGACAAGTACCCCCTCCCCCTCATACCTGAGATGCTGGAGCGCCTGGGGCAAGCCAAGATTTTCACAAAGTTGGACCTGCGTGGCGCCTACAATCCGATTCGCATCCGGGAGGGGGATGAGTGGAAGACCTGTTTTGGCACCCGGTACGGAGCATATGAATACCTAGTGATGCTGTTTGGGCTCCCCTGCAGGCCCCGCCCCCACATTTTCGCGTTTTATTAATGCCATCTTCTGGGACTATTTGGATACTTTCCTCATCTCGATGATTTACTTATATTTTCTGAGGACCCCCATGCCTATCAGCACCATGTCTCCACCGTCCTCCAGTGCCTCCGCGAGCACCATCTTTATGCCAAGCTGGAGAAATGTGCGTTTGACCTAACCTCTTTGGACTATCTTGGCTACATTATCTCAGCTGACAGTATCAGGATGGATCCTGCAAAGGTCCAGGCTGTCCTCTCCTGGCAGGCTCCATCCACCAAGAAGGACTTGCAACATTTTCTGGGGTTTGCAAATTTTTACAAAAAGTTCCTGCCCAGCTTTGCTCAGCTGACATCTCCTTTCACGGACCTCCTTAAGGGCAGGAAATCTCCTTTTCATTGGACGGCATCTACCCAACAGGCTTTTGAGGAACTTAAGAAGCTTTTTAGTTCTGAGCTGATCCTGTTACATCCTGACCCGAGGAAGCCTTTTATAGTGCAAACTGATGCCTCTGACTTTGCGGTGGGGGCGGTGCTTTTTCAGCCAGATCGGGCAGGCGGTGGGTTGTAACCCTGCACCGACCACTCCAGGAAGCTGAACATGTCTGACAGGAATTATACCATCTGGGAGAAGGAACTGTTGGCCATCAAGTCCACTTTGGAGACCTGGTGTCATCTTCTGGAGGGGGCACAGCATCCAGTCAAAGTTAGAACTGACCATCGCAACCTGGAACATCTTCAGACAGCCCATGCCTTAAACCAGTGGCAGATTCGGTGGTCGCTTTTTTTTTCCGGGTTCCACCTTAAGATTTGCCATGTGAAGGCCTCCGACAACCTACAAGCAAATGCTCTTTCTCGTAAGCTGGACCTTCAGCCAGGGAGTGAGGGAAATCCCCCCCCCCCTCTGATTCTTCCCCCCCAGAGCCTGGCTTTAGCTGCGGTGCCTCACTTTTGGGAGGAGCTCCTTCACTCTGCACAAGCTCAGGATGCTTTTGTCTGCACAAAAGTGGAGGAATTGGGGCTAGCCTCTGCCCCCCCACTCTACCCCCTTCTCTTTGCGAGGTGGCCTGCTTTACCATTCCGGCCGGGTCTATGTGCCTTCTAGACCCCTCCATGAGAGGGTCCTCCATCAGTGCCACGACTCCCCCACCGCTGGGCATTTTGGCTTCGCCAAGACCCTGCACAGAGTGACGTGGGATTTTTGGTGGCCTCATGTGTGTCGGGATGTCAAGACCTACGTTGCCTCCTGCCCAACCTGCCTTCGGGTGAAGGCCCCCTCAGGCAAGCCCACAGGCTTGCTTCACCCCCTGCCTACCCCCTCAGGACCTTTGAAACTGCTCCCCCTTGACTTCATCACTGACTTGCCTTGCAGGTGAGTGAGAGGGGAGGTATTGGGTGGACAACCAAACCCAGTCCCCCAGTTGCAGAGACGGACCCGGCTGGCGTCGCCAGTCCGCAGAGGCCTTGTAGGCTGTCTTGGCTTGCTCGAGGGAGTCCCATAAGAGGTGGTGTACCACTCACAACTCCTCTAAAAAGTCATGGGCCGCCAGCACCAAAGAGGGAGCTAGGGTGGATGGGAAAGCCTTGGGGTGGTAACCAAAATTGGCAAAAAATGGAGTTTGGCGGGTGGAAGCATGGCAGGCATGTTATAAGCAAATTCTGCGAGAGGCAGCAAGGAAAACGAGTCATCTTGCTGGTAATTGACATAACAGCGCAAAAATTGTTCCAGAGTCGCATTGGTGCGCTCGGTCTGACCATCCGTCTGTGGACGGTGAGTGGGGGAAAGACGGAGCATCACATGGAGAAGCCCAAGTAGGTCCCTCCAGAAATGGGCAGTGAATTGGGCCCCCCTATCCGAAATGAGACCCTCGGGCCATCCGTGAAGCCAGAAAACATGCGCCAAAAAAAGCTCCACCATCTCCTTGGCTGTGGGCAACCCAGAGCAGGGGATGAAACAGCCATCTTAGAAAACAAATCCACCACCACCAGAATAGTGGTCTTACCACTAAATCTCTTGATTTAGGGAGACTTGCTGCAATGAGATTTGAGAATTGCAGTTTTCTACAATGTACCATAAAGAACACCTGTAATTAGCTCAAATGGTTCACTTCACTGGTACTGCTTACTCCAAAGTTTACAAATACCCCTGTCTGGGCATTCATAAGCTTTTCTGCCTAATTCCATTTCTTCAGGTTAATGATCTACATAGAAAGGAGTTATACAACTCAGAACTCAATAACAGCCCATGACTGAATGACAACCCATGATTCAATGATTTAATGATCTACCTAGAAAAGAGCTATACAACTCATGACTCAGCAACAACAACCCATGATTCAGAGCATCTGTACACCAGCCTAAAATCCCACATTTAAAATGGGGCTTTCTGCTTCTGTTTTAAATGCAGGATCACAACGGACTCCCTTTACACCTGCTTCCTTTCCCCCCTCCTTTTCCTCCTTATCTGAGTCTGCCATATGTTTCATTGATCTAGCTCCTCTTCTTGCAGCTTTTTCTTTTTCAGGGAGGGAACTCAAGTGAAACACAAGTGGGGTAATTTGATACCTCATTATCTCTGATCTATTTAAAAATGGGATAAAGGTCATTTAGTGCTGGAGATGCTCTGGAGGTTAACAACATCACCTAAAGGGCCCACAAACTTCTGTGAGTGAGCAATCTCAATAGCAGGATAAAAGCTCCATGTGAAGAAACTCTCAATGACAACCCATAGTCAACTCATACTCTGTTCCCTAGAAAAGAGATTATTCTGCAGCAATGTCTAAAAGAATTTCTTTTGAAGCCACAACATTATGGATGGTTATCTTCACAAGTGTCAGGAAAGGCCAATCATTAAGTGGGCTTACCAGCAAAGGCACTTAGGTTCTTTCATACCTTCTGGTGCATTTGTATCAAGTCAGACATTCCAGCAGCAAATTTGCTTTGACTTGTAATCTTCACATTTGGAGGCTGAAAATTAAATTATATTCCTTTAAGATGATGAATGCTACAGGGTTGCTTCTGCAATCGTAGTAGAAGCCTGACATGTTTTAAAGGCAAATTAAAATCAATGAAAAGTGAGTGTGTGTGTAGTATTACAACCATTATAATAGAGATCATGCTACTTTTAATATCAGAAATGTGCTTCTATTATTCCTGGTGTTCCTATTCATGCTATTAGAAATGTTCCGGTTGCATATATAATGGGTAGCATTAGGTAGACATGAAAACATAGATTTTGGTGTGTTACGAATATATGCAAATGTATCCATCATAAGGCAACAACAGCAGGAGTGAGAGCAGCTTACAGGTTGGTTAGAAGGCAGCTTGGCTTACTGAACTGCCATTATAGGTGTCAGATCCCAATATGAGATGCAAACTGGTAATCCTAACAGGGCTGGCCCAAGACGTTTTGCTGCCTACGGTGAAGGACAAGATGGTACCCTGCCAGTTCATAGCCTTTGCATCTGAAAAAAATGAACTCGGTTTGTGAAAGCGGACTTTTAAAAAGGCTGTTAACTGAATGCGATAAACAGGAATAATAAGTAGTCTCAAAAGCCATTCTAGGACCATTCTGGAATAGTTCCTGCCATTATTTATTAATACTATTTGCTCTCTCTAATCAGGCAGATGTTCACCTCTGTTTAATTTCCTTCCTGTATGTAAAATTCATAATTAAAGCAGAATGTTCATTCTGCTTAACCTGATTGAAAAATAAATAAAAATTACTCTTAAAAATACAGTGCCTTTATTCGTTAGAGGAATGAGTGTGTGGGGATGCTTCTAACACTATAACTGCTATGCATTGATTAAAGTGCCTTTTAATTTTGTTCTGTAAGAGGATCTGCCTGTATAATACAAATAATTAATCAGCTGACTAAAATAAGTACTTCCAGAGGAAGTTCTTCATTTGTACTATTCAGTATTATAATTTCATATTGTAATAATGTATCTATCAACTATACATTGTGGGGGGGGGGCGTTGCTGCTTACATTGCCATTTTTACATGGCTGACATCTCTCAAACAGAAATATATAACAGGATTTGTAAACATATAATGTGCGGTGCCAAACAAAGCTTTGATATGTTGAAAATGTGACATACCTGGAAAAGGGAGTTACATGGTTTGGCAAACCCACTTTATTTTCCAGTAATGATAGTGAAAATTAAGGATGTTTAGTAGGTTAAGCAAAATGTTGGCATAAATCTGTTATGCATGCAAGAAAGGATCTTTGCTACAATGTTTGCATGAAAAAGGTAGATACTTCAAAAGCCACCATTGCTCTGATTTCATTTACAATCCCTTGGTATTGGTCCCTTGGTGTTGAGGTTATTCTATTTTATTTTTAAAAAAAACTGAATTGCCCTGACTGGCTAGGTGTAAAACATGTTATAAATAAATGTTACAAAGTAACTTCTACATAAAAGGGTAATGATAAAGAGCAATTGGATCTCAAGCTAAAATACACCATAAATGAGCTCAGCTCTGAAGTTTTGCTCATGTTCTTTTTTGCCTTAAATATTACTGTGCAAACTGCTGAGAATATCAGTCCCCAAATAGCCAGAGAAGTCAATGTGAGAGCTCACACCAGAACAGGCCTGAAAGAAAATATCTTCCTTTACAGCTATGAAACACCAACAGCCAAATAGGTCGTAAGGTTTTATTCTGGGCAAGCTTCTGTTGTGCTTCCAAACAAGGCTTTTAGGGCTCAATCCTATGGCTGCTAGTCAGTGGCTAGATGGCCATAGGATAAGCTGGTTCCTGGGAACTGACCTCGGAGCCCCCGCTGCCTCATAGGCAGCATGGAACAGCCCTGCACTCTGAGCTCAGAAGAAGAGCGTGGAGTGGCAAAAACGGGGTGTTCCTGGGGGCGTGTCGGGGTGGGGAAGTCGGAAAGGCTGGTACAACACATCCTACATGTCGTCTGGCTTCTGCTTCCTGTGCTTCAAAGTCCCACGGCTAGACAGCCAATCCTCTCCATGTGTCAGGGTTGGATCTGAGCCCATAGAGTCCCAAAGCAGCTCTGATTCTGAGGAGGAGATACAATCCATGGGAGAGGAACTCTCTCAGGTTTCAGAGGTGCAGTTGGAGGGGGAGCCCCCCCCCTCACATTCCTGGGAGCGACAGTGACCCTGGCATGGAAAGGGAGGGATAACTTGAGCTTTTAGATGCGAGGCGCAGGCGCAGGCACAAGCGAGAGGTTGCGGGAGCCGAGCTGAGGCACTCAGCCCGATTGGCTTGATGTCAATAGCTGCGCCCCGAGGCGCCATAGGAAAGGGGGAGAATTTCCCCTCCTACTCCTTAAGTTCAGGGAGTTGCCGCACTTTTCTCCAAATGGAGACCAACTGACGTCCTAACTCTTAGAAACCCCTGGTAGGCTGTTCCTTTGTATTTCCTCTGAGTCTCAGGCAGTTAGCATCTGTAAGCTTCATTAGGTTGAATGGAAGTAAAGCCTTTGAAAGCAGCCCATTTGTCTGAGTGTTGATTCTGGCTAGTGGAAGATTCAGAAGACAACAGGGGCATTCCTGACAGCATGCTTCTCTTGCCCTGCATTGGATAGGCGGCCGCCTATCCTGATAGGATTGCGCCCTTAATGTGCAATTTCCCTGCCCCATTCACAGACTTTTACAGGGGGTCCAAGTGACCATTATTCACCTGTAATTCTCCTCTGTCTTCCCATCACTTCTTCTGCCTTTTTGCTTACCATGAAAAATCTGTTAAGGATGAAAAGATGGAAGAGCTGCACACTGCCTTCTGATTGTTGGTGCTAAAGCCCCTCTGTCTGGAAGCAATCTAATAAAAGGATGAAAGATCCAGTCTGCTTTCTTAATTAGCCACACCCCCAAGATCTGCCATGGGAAATCGGACCAAAAGTTACAAGCACGTGGTCAAAACCATATTGTAGAGAGAAAAAGGGTAGGGTGGGAAAGGTGTACTATGCCATTTCTATGCACAGCAGGTTTTCCCCCAAAACTGCCTTCCATGCTTCACCTGCTTATGATGTGCATAAGCACATGCTTCCACACTGGGTGAACCACGAATAGGGATGGGGGAGAATTTCTCCCCAAAACTTCGGGGGGCCGAGTGCCAACGCGTTCGGCCCCCCGAAATCGGCGGTGAAATTCTCCGCCACCACCCCCCCGGGATGGGGCTTACCTTTGACGAATGTCCCTCCCGGCGGCGGGTCCCGGCGGCGATTCGGCGGGTCTTCGTCAGGGGCGGGGGCAGCAGCCAGTCTTTTGACCGGCTGCCGCCGCCGCCATTATAAGGAAAGTAAAAAAAAACCAAAACCCCTATTTTGCTATTTGCGTTGCCCTTATTTTCGCCGTAGTCTACGTAAATCTTTACATAGACTACAGGGACCAAATAAGGAACGCAAATGGCGGCGCCGTATGGGGGCCGCCATTTGCGTACGCGCTTTTTTTTTTTCAAAGTCACCCGTGATAGGCTACATAACGATTAACGTAGCCTATCACGGCTGACTTTGGAGATCTAGCCGTGATAGGCTACGTAAATCGTTACGTAGCCTATCACAGGGACGTTGTGTTTTTTTTTGTTTTTTTTTCGCGGCCAGGTAGACGGGGCACTTCTACCTGGCCTGAATTTCAGCTGGGCGAGGCGGGGCGCCTCGCCCCCCTCGCATGAACTTCGGGGGGAGAACCGAAGCGCCTCCCCCCCACCGCGAAGCAAGCTTCGAGAACAGGTAAGGGACTTTCGTCCATCCCTAACCACGAACTCCTCCAGGTACATGTCAGCCCAGATAGGATATCATATTCACCACACAATCCAATGAACGTAGCATTTGATCCTTCCTGACATTTAGAATAAAAAGCTGAAAATTGCAGGGTGTGTTCATTTAATAGCTGTGATAAATACACTGAAACTCCCCAAAAAACAGCTTGGGGAAAAGCTGCCGTATTGAAAAATGGTTAATTTCTGTTTAGCTAAAAGCATCCATATATCAGAAACTAATGAGACATATCTAAAACTAACAAACCAAACTGTTCTTGCTCTAAAATGGTCAGAAGATATTGGAGAATAATTTTGGATAAGTTTTTAAAACCTAGAATTTTAGGGAACTTTCTCTACATTTATCAGAGCTATCAAGGAACATCCTCAGCAGTTTTTGGCTTTTTATTCTAAATGTCCAGGTTGAACAGTAATTTCACTGAACTACATTTACTTGGAAGACAAAGTACATAATATTGTTATTAAATACTGCTTTTTAAAAAAAAATTCAAGTGTCTGCAATGAATCATAAAATGAAATATGAACAATTTGCTCATAGTATAGCACCAGTTTCAATATGGTGAAAGTTGAGAGATAGGTTTACTTTTGTACTGTGATTAGACTGCAGCCATACATTTTATTGCAACTATCATTGTTTCTACTTCTGCAGTTCAGGGGTGAGTGGGTATCCTTATGTAGCCAAAACAGCATCACCCACATTGTCCTCCTGCTTTGCAATCAACACTACAGAGAATCAAAGCTTCAGGCTATTATGACTTTATTTTGCTAAAGGCTAGCCTTTCTACAAATGCGGGTTCAAGGAAGGTCTCAGACTGCCCCAGGCACTGAACAACTAATCTGTGATTTCCAAATATGGAAGATGAACTGGAGGGTAATGAAGTTTCCAGCAGTTTGCTGGTGAACCTCACAGCCAAACTTGCCTTGCAGCGATGAGCCTCCCTGAAGGTGGCTCCCTCCTACATTGGCTTCTAAGAGCGGCTATCCTGGCAGAGCGTCTGAGCCCTGTCCCTAACTCCTCCCACTTGACTTGCGACACGCCCTAGCATCTCTCAAGTCATGCCCGTCTTCCTCCTCCTCGGAAACTTGAGTTCTTACAGTGGAGGAAGGAGGCAGTGACTTGGCCTGGGCCATCTGTTTGTCAAGGCCTTGGGAGGAATCTCTCTGGGCACCTTGGAGCTCTGCAGAAAGTTCCTCTCCCAGACTCTGATATAACTGTTCCAACTCTGATTCAGAATCAGAGGTGACAGATATCTCAAGGAGCTTAGACTGATCCCTAACATCACATAGTTGAGGGAGGTATCAGCAGGCTTGTGTCCTGAGCATGCATCTGGAGCAAGGAGCTGGAGCAATGGCTCAAAGGGAGCTATTTACCCAGCAAAAGTCTGGGATGGAGATGTACAGATTTTGTTAAATCTGTTCTGTCTATATTTCATGAATTGGCAGGCGTCTTTCATTCCATCATCTGCTCATTGATGGAATTGGATTTTTTTTACCAGTATTTTATTCTACTTGCACTAATTCTCATTAACACTAATGTGCACTTGTATAAATGCACGAATGTGCATTAGTACAAATCCCCTCCAAAAGTGGAAAAACTGGTCTGCAAGTGTTGCAGAACCCAGAGTCAGAGAGACCACGGAGTGAAG
This sequence comes from Heloderma suspectum, assembly GCF_057233095.1. Taxonomy (NCBI): domain Eukaryota; kingdom Metazoa; phylum Chordata; class Lepidosauria; order Squamata; family Helodermatidae; genus Heloderma; species Heloderma suspectum. Next base: position 215,923,232 of record NC_139461.1, read on the forward strand.
GAAAAAGAGATTCTTTATTTAACGCGCGGGCTTAAGGCTGGAATCGTTTCCAAAGAGCCAGAAGCCCTGATTTACATTAGCACATTGGTTTTATAGACATTGTGACACATATGAAATGGCTCCTCCTCTCCCTCCCGCATGGGGTTGCAATCCTCAACATTTTTTCTCTTAGCACTATTGTTTATAATACAAGAACTGGGTTATAGGGTAGCCATGATAAGGAGAGAACAGAAGAGAACAGCAGAGAACAAGATATACAATTGTATGACCTTTGACAAGATAAGGAATTCCTGTGTCTCGTCAGCTTACAACAATATATTCAAGGGAGAAAGAGCTCAGCAAGAACATGAAGCATGAGACTGCATGAGGCTACTTAGTCTGACCCCTGATATGGCTGCTACACAAGTCCAAAGAGTCTGCACAACTCAGAAAAAGCCAGTCCACTGCAGAATGCGCAGGTTGGATTCATAGAAATCCAAACTAATTTGAATCTGTTGCAGATTTCTCTGACATCCTAGGGGGTGTTTCCACCAGTGATTTACTCCATGCTGGCTGTGTGTTGAGGTCGTTAGGGATACATGACATCATGGCCATCCAGCAGCCACCCCAGAGCTTATCAGAAAAAAACCAGATTTCCTGAGACTGCTTGAAGTCCGATTCTTTTCCTCAAGTTGGGTTCTCCTCAGTATAGTTGCTGTATGCCGCAACCCTCGCATTTACCTCAGGTATGCTAGGCCTGCCTAGGGGTGTGCCTTTCACCATGACCCCGATCAAGGGGTGTTTCCTGTGTGTTTCCCGCCCCTGCACAAACCCATTAGTGTCTCCTCAGAAGTAACTCCCATTGTGATCAATGAGGCTTGCCCTCTGAATGCCCACATCAGTACTTCCAGAAATCTCTCTCAGTTGAAATGGCACAGTTTAAAACCCAGTTCCTTAAGTGCTGTAAAGCATGATCTCAAGGCTCTGATTCTCCATTGTTTGCTTTATTGCCTTAGGAAGTAACTACTTTGAGCTTTTGTTATAGAGATGCTGCAGGTTCAAATGGGGGCTGGTTTCTGTCTTTGTGTTTACTGCTCTGTTTCCCACAACAAACCCATTAGTGTCTCCTCAGCAGTAACTCCCACTGTGGTCAATGAGGCTTGCCCTCTGAATGCCCATGTCAGTATTTACAGAGATCCTCCTCAATTGAAATGGCACAGTTTAAAGCTGTGTTTAAAGGGGGCTGGACTTGATGGTCTTATTGGCCCCTTCCGATTCTACTATTCTATGATTCTATGAAAGCCCAGTCCCCTAAGTGCAGTTAAGCATAATCTCGAGGCTCTGATTCTCCATTGTTTGCTTTATTGCTTGCGGCAGTAACTAATTCACAGCTTCATTATAGAGATCCTGCACAGTATCAGTTTGGTTAGAAAGGGGGCTGGTTTCCCATCCCTGTGTCCCATCCCCCCCCCGTCTTTCCCAGCACAAGCATATATGTGTCTACTCAGAAGTCACACCCATGCTGTTCAATGAGGCTTGGGGCCTATTGGGAGGCTTGTCTTACAAATGCGCACAAGGGGAAGTAACTACTTCACACCTTCCTTACAGAGCCTGGGGGTGGGGGAAGCCTCTCTTATTGGTTGAGCAGCCCCTGCCACTCAGATGACATTCATTCCAACCCCAACCCCTACCTGGAAGTAAGTTATGTGAAGCCACTTAGGATGGTGCGATGTACACCCTTGTGGAGCCCTGCCTGGACCAAAAGCGGCTCCTACAAAAATGTGGGTGAGCCACTCCTCCCTTCTCCTTGCGTTGTCATAGAAACAGGGCACTAGTCTGGAAGGAGACCAAGGCCTTACGTACATGCTGCCAGCTACCTCTCTTCCTGGTTCAGCAGTTTCAGCTGGGTCTGCTCCTTATTGTCTGCTGCTGATACTTTTCCAAATAGACCCTTGCTCCTGTGTAGATCCTGGGCAAAATGGTCTTCTGGTAGCCAGGAAGATACTGACAACTCTGAGGATGTGTTTCCACCAGCGATTTACTCCAACCTGGCTGCGCAGTGAGGTCTCTGTGTTTCCATGATGTTGTGGCCATTCAGCACCAGCCCCGCGTTTTAACGCGGAAAAAACACGTCTTCTGACACTGCTTATAGTCCAACTTTTCCAGCTTACCACAGCTCAATTACTGACCTGTTTCCACAACTGCACTGGGTTCAGTATCATAGCCCTGCCCATGGAGCATGTAGCCCAGCCTTTGTGGGTGTGTCGTTCTGACCTCAGTAACCTAACCCTTTCCCTCCCTGTTTTCCAGAGGTTTCATTGCCATTTTGGAGCAGGATGCCAAGGGACCAACTTTTAAAACATCATTGAAAATAAGCACTAGAACACAGGCCATGACTCCAGTCAAGGGGTGTTTTCTCCCATTGTGCTGAATGAGGCTTGCCTTCTCAATGACCACAGAAATAACAGAGAAGCCCCTCAATTGATACGGCACATATCAAAGCCCTCAATTCCTTAAATGCGATTAAGCGCAATCTCGATCCATTGCCTTAGGGCGTAAGTCCTTCACAGCTTCCATATAGAGATCCTGTGTGTTAAAATGGGGGCTGGTTTCTGTCTTTGTGTTTACTGCTCTCTTTCCCCCAACAAACCCATTACTGTCTCATCAGAAGTAACTCCCATTGTGGTCAATGAGGTGCTCTGGGTTAAAGTGCGGGAGAAAGGGGGGAGAGGGAGGAAGCCTCTCTTCACAGCAAAGCTGATACCTTTAAAAAAAATTGGTACTCTTCCATTAGCTTCTCCTTCTGTTGTCCTGGAAACACAGCTGAAGAGGTGGGAACACTGATGAGGTAATCAGATTCAACCTAGACTCCACTCAGACTCCACCCAGCCATCAAAAAAATAATTCAATTAGAGCTCAGTGGAAACAGCACAGAGCCCCAGGCTGCAGCAATGATAAGCCAGGTCTTTCAGGGCTGTGGAAACAGGAAAAGAAGAAGATGCGATTGGGGAAACATCGCAACAAATTTGCAGAGTGAAGCCGATAGTGTGGAAACACACCCTGAGTCTCTCACCTGGTCTACCCCCACCTATATTCCAGAGTGATGAGGGGGGAGAGTCAGATGTCAGGGTGGATACTGAGCCCATAGAGCCCCAGAGTAGTTCTGATTCTGAGGAGGACCAACCACCCGTGGGAGAGGAGCTCGCTCATCTCTCACAGGCACAGCGGCAGGGAGAGATTCCTTCTGCCTGCATTCCTGAGAGAGATAGTGACCCTAGCAGTGAGAAAGTCGGGGATGGGATCTTGCTGGATGCTCGGCGGAGATGGAGGGAGCGGCACCAGATGGAGGGTGCCGAGAGGCGGCGCTCTGCCCACTTGGGGCTAAAACAACAGTCATGTCCCGAGGATCCCCGGGTAAGAGGGAGGACCTCTCCATTGCCCCTAAGTTCAGACTGTTCCCGCTCTTCCTCTTCAAACAGGGACCAACTGCCTTACCCGAAGCTTAGGCTACTCTGCTAACTACCCCAATGTGTTTCCTTGCTTAGTCACTGGTGATTAGCATCTGAAAGAGTCATTAAGTTATAAAGGAATAAAGCCTTGGAAAGAATCCCTTTAGTCTGTGTGATGAGTTGGCTACTGGAGGGGACTTAGCACCCTTGCTGCCTTCTGAAATCCTCAAGTAGCCAGAATCAACACACAGATGATAGGTCTCTTTTCCAAGGCTTTATTTCCATTCAACCTAATGACACTTACAGATGCTAATTGCATGAGCCTAATGAGGGAAACTTTAGAGAGCTGCCTACTTGGTGTTCTAGCCATAGTGAATCAGTTGATCTCCATTTGGAGGGTAATGGCGGGAAGCCTCTGAACTTAAGGGCTACGAGGCGAAAGTCCACCCCTTTCCCATTGGGCATTGGGGCGCAGCTGTTGACATCGTGCCAAGCGAGCTGAGCATTCCTACGCCGGCACCTAGCATCCTGAAGCTCCAGTTGTCTCTCCCTCTGCCTGCCAGGGTCACTACCACTCTCAGGAATGTGATCAGGGAGGGGATCTCCCTCCGGCGGCGCCTCTGAACAGCGCGCGGGTTCCTCTCCCACGGTTTCTATCTCTTCCTCAGAATCAGAACTGCTTTGGGGCTCTATGGGCTCCGATCCAACCCTGACAGAACCAAGGCAAAGTTCGGGATGGGGTTGAAGGAGTTCTTTAGGACCCCAAATGAGACATCCCTGTGATGAGATTCATCAGACTGCCCCAGGTTTTCTGTGAGAGTGGGATTTGCTGCGGAATCGTAATCCTTCTCCAAAGAGGTCTTCCCTGAAGTCAGATCAGCCAGTAGCATGGCAGCTTAGGAAAACTCCAAGGTTTACAGAAATAGAAAGAAATCTGGGGGGAGTGGAACTAAGGAGGTAATCTCCACCCAAAATAATCTAATGAGCACTGAGCATGCTCAGTTGCTGCAGAATGCTGAGACTGTTGGGAGGGGCAGAACATAAAAACAGGCAGTGGGGAAAGATGGAATGGAATGTCCTAGACAAGGGCATGGCTGGCCAGCTGGCTAGAACACTGAACCGGATCAACCCAGTCTACAATAATTTTTGTAGGTCCCACTTGTATATTTTCTGTAACTCCTTTTCCACTTCTATACCCACAGACAGAAGCTTGTGACTTGTGTTGCTTGCTAGCAGGCAACACAAGGTTATCAGCATCACTTTCACTATTGCTGGAGTCAACAAGTAGGTTTTCTGGTCTTTCTTTTTTGTGCTAAATGAAGAGCACAAAATACTCACTGAGACCTTTAAAAATATTGCTTAGCCTAGTCTTAATTCTGCTACTCCCCTTCATGGATCACTGCCTTGTTGTGGCGAAGGGGCTTGTGTAACTCAGTGAAGCCATAAGCTATGCTGTGCAGGGCCACCCAAGATGGACAGGTCACGGTGGAGAGTTCTGACATTCTGACAAGGTAAGCTGGAGGTGGTCAAACACAAGATAGCAAGATTGAACATCGACATCTTGGGAATCAGTGAACTAAAATGGACAAGCATGGGCGAATTTAATTCAGGTGACCATTATATCTTCTACTCTGGGCAAGAATCCCTTAGAAGAAATGGAGTAGCACTCATAGTCAACAAAAGGGTGGGAAAAGCAGTACTGGGGTACAATCTCAAAAACGATAGCATGATCTCAGTACGAATCCAAGGCAAACCATTCAACATCACAGTCATTCAAGTCTATGCCCCAACCACTGAGGCCGAAGAAGCTGAGGTTGATCGGTTCTATGAAGACCTACAACACCTTCTAGAACTAACACCAAAAAAAAAAAGGTCCTCTTCATCATAGGGGATTGGAATGCTAAAGTAGGAAGTCAAGAAATCACCGCGATAACAGGCAAGCACGGCCTTGGTGTACAAAATGAAGCAGGACAAAGGCTAATAGTGTTTTGCCAAGAGAACACGCTGATCATAGCAAACACTCTTTTCCAACAGCACAAGAGGCGACTCTACACATGGACATCACCAGATGGTCAATATTGAAATCAGATTGATTATGTCCTTTGCAGCCAAAGATGGAGAAGCTCCATACAGTCAGTAAAAACAAGACCTGGAGCTGACTGTGGCTCAGATCATGAGCTGCTTCTTGCAAAATTTCGGCTTAAATTGAAGAACGTCGGGAAAACCACTAAACCGTTCAGGTATGACCTAAATCATATCCCTGATGAATATACAGTGGAGGTGAGGAATAGATTTCAGGGATTAGACCTGATAGACAGAGTGCCTGAGGAACTATGGACAGAGGTCCATAACATTGTTCAGGAGGCAGCAACGAAATCCATCCCAAAGAAAAAGAAATGCAAGAAAGCCAAGTGGCTGTCTGATGAGGCTTTACAAGTAGCTCACGAAAGAAGGGAAGCGAAAAGCAAGGGAGAAAGGGGAAGATATATCCAACTGAATGCAGAGTTCCAGAGAATAGCAAGGAGAGACAAGAAGGCCTTCTTAAATGAACAATGCAAAGAAATCGAGGAAAACAACAGAATGGGAAAGACTAGAGATCTCTTCAAGAAAATTGGAGATCTCAAGGGAACGTTTTGTGCAAAGACGGGCATGATAAAGGACAAAGAAGGCAGGGACCTAACAGAAGCAGATGAGATTAAGAAGAGGTGGCAAGAATACACAGAAGAACTATACAGGAAAGATCTGAATGTCCCTGATAGCCATGAGAGTGCGGTCACTGATCTTGAGCCGGACATCCTCGAGAGTGAAGTCAAGTGGGCCTTAGGAAGCATTAGTAACAACAAAGCTAGCGGAGATGACAGTATTCCAGCCGAGCTATTTAAAATCCTAAAAGATGATGCTGTTAAAGTGCTGCACTCAATATGCCAACAAATCTGGAACACTCAACAGCGGCCACAAGACTGCAAAAGGTCAGTTTACATTCCAATTCCAAAGAAGGGCAACGCCAAAGAGTGTTCAAACTACTGCACAATTGCGCTCATTTCACATGCCAGCAAGGTGATGCTCAAAATCCTACAAGCTAGGCTTCAGCAGTATGCGAACCGAGAACTACCGGAAGTACAAGCTGGGTTTAGAAGAGGCAGAGGAACTAGAGATCAAATCGCCAACATTCGCTGGATCATGGAGAAAGCAAGAGAATTCCAGAAAAACGTCTATTTCTGCTTCATTGACTACGCTAAAGCCTTTGATTGTGTGGATCACAACAAACTGTGGCAAATTCTTAAAGTGATGGGAGTACCAGACCACCTTACCTGTCTCCTGAGAAACCTGTATGAGGGTCAAGAACAACCGATTGGTTCAAAATTGGGAAAGGAGTACGACAAGGCTGCATATTGTCACCCTGCTTATTTAACTTATATGCAGAGTACATCATGAGAAATGCCGGGTTGGATGAATCAGAGGTCGGAATTACGATTGCCGGGAGAATTATCAACAACCTCCGATATGCAGACGATACCACCCTAATGGCAGAAAGTGAAGAGGATCTCAAGAGCCTCTTGTTGAGGGTGAAAGAGGAGAGTGCAAAAGCTGGTTTGAAACTCAACATTAAAAAAACTAAGATCATGGCATCTGGCCCCATCACTTCCTGGCATATAGAAGGGGAAGAAATGGAAGCAGTGACAGATTTTACTTTCTTGGGCTCCAAGATCACCGCAGACGGTGACTGTAGCCATGAAATTAAAAGACGCTTGCTCCTTGGGAGGAAAGCTATGGCCAACCTAGACAGCATAGTAAGAAGCAGAGACATCACCTTGCCGACAAAGGTCCGTCTAATCAAAGCTATGGTTTTCCCAGTAGTAATGTATGGCTGTGAGAGCTGGACTATAAGGAAGGCTGAGCGCCGAAGAATTGATGCTTTCGAACTGTGGTGCTGGAGAAGACTCTTACGAGTCCCCTGAACTGCAAGGAGGTCAAATCAGTCCATCCTAAAGGAAATCAACCCTGAGTGCTCATTGGAAGGACAGATACTGAAGCTGAAGCTCCAATATTTTGGCCACCTAATGCGAAGAGAAAACTCCCTGGAAAAGACCCTGATGCTGGGAAAGACTGAAGGCAAAAGGAGAAGGGGACGGCAGAGGATGAGATGGCTAGATAGCATCACGGATGCAATGAATATGAACTTGAGCATGCTCCGGGAGAGAGCGCAGGACAGGAAGGCCTGGCGTGCTATGGTCCATGGGGTCACGAAGAGTCGGACACGACTGAATGACTGAACAACAACAACATGGTTTTCCCAGTAGTAACGTATGGCTGTGAGAGCTGGACTCTAAGGAAGGCTGAGTGCCGAAGAATTGATGCTTTCGAGCTGTGGTGCTGGAGAAGACTCTTACGAGTCCCCTGGACTGCAAGGAGGTCAAATCAGTCCATCCTAAAGGAAATCAACCCTGACTGCTCATTGGAAGGACAGACACTGAAGCTGAAGCTCAAATATTTTGGCCACCTCCTAATGCAAAGAGAAAACTCACTGGAAAAGACCCTGATGCTGGGAAAGATTGAAGGCAAAAGGAGAAGGGGATGGCAGAGGATGAGATGGCTAGATAGCATCACCGATGCAATGAATATGAACTTGAGCACGCTCCAGGAGAGAGTGGAGGACAGGAAGGCCTGGCATGCTATGGTCCATGGGGTCATGAAGAGTCGGACACGACTTAACGACTGAACAACAACAACAATTCTGCTACTGTGGGTACTACGCAACAGGGCACAACCGCTAACATAAATTAAAGTGCGCTATCATAAACTAGTTTGATGCCACCAGTGTTAGCTGGCACACCATTTTCCTGGGTTCTTCCTGTTCAGCTATTTATCATATTTTTAAGTGTTGTATCGATCGCTATTATTTTCTCTGAAATACTTTTGTAAGCCACTGTAGGACTGGTAATGCTGAAAAGTGGGATATAAAATGTCAAAGTAAACAAGAATACACATGGGAGCACTGTTGACATTTCATTGCCCCTTCCACCTTAGTGAATCATGGTGCATTTAGCAATTCAACCAAGAAAGTGCCATTACTAGTTTTCTTTATATCTAAGGCACGTTCCCAGTGGTGCAGCTGGGGCTGGAATGTGGGGCTGAAGTCTAGGGCCCCATCAGCCTGGGAGTGGGGTGGGGGAATTATTATCTAGAGAGCAGCCAGTGAGGGGGCAGTGGCAAATAGGCCCCATGTCAGCACCTGGCCCAGCATGGGTAGGCTACGGCCCACCAGGGTTGACACTGCTCGCCAAAGCACCCTTTCTTCTTATTAAAAAAAAAAAAAACATTTGAGAGTTCAGGGGAAGTCGATGGTGCATGTGCATGGTGACAGGTGCTCATTTTATTAATTTTACTTTAAATATATGTTATCCTTTTTCTCCAACAAAATGGCGCTTGTTCCCAAGTAAATGTGTTTAGTATCAGGGCACCAGAAACAAAGTCCATTTTATTCCTGTAGTCATGATGGTGTCATGAATTAAAGGGATTTAAAATAAAAACTGCACATGCTCAGAGTATTTCTTTTTTTTAATCAGGGTTGGCAAACAGTTTTCTTTTTGGTGGTAGTAGTGGGGAACTGCTCCAATATATCAGGAATGTAGAAGCAGTTGTGAAGCAAGGAACAGTCAGTGGTTGGGGGACGAGGAGAAATGTTAGTTGTGTGTTCACAACTGAAGTAATTCACATGGCTGTGTAAAGGGACCCCCATAAGACCATGAAGTCCAGGGTCCAAAATTGCCTAGCTACTCCCCCCCAAAAAACAACGTAAAACAAATCAGTGAAAGTGTTCAGAAGTTCTACTATGAGTCTTGTACACACATAATAAAGTTCCTTTAATGAGATCTTGCACAGTTCAGCAGACACTGGGGACCATTAGATTCTGTGTGTGCAATATGAACAAGCAAAGTTTGTGCTTCCATAGTAACAGCATCTGAATAATTTAAATAGAGCAGCTTACAAATCAGCCTTTTACGAAGGCATATTTTATACAACTGTGACAGGCCTTGAAAAAGCCTGTCAAAGATAGGTGCTCTGTTGTCATTGGAATGATGCCTGCTTCAATTTTAGCCCCTAAGATCCGCAAGTAGAGCCCTCTATGAATGCAGCACATCCGAGAGACATCCTCAGTCATGTGTATTCTCTCAAGTGCATTCTTGTGGAATTCCTTTAGATTAAGATAGTAGTAATAACATGAGGGTGATTTAAGTAACAGTGGATGCTCTAGTAGCAATCATGGTGAATGGGTATCAAGAATAACAGTCTCTACAGCATTGAGAGAAAGAAAAGGTCATAATTTGTTTTGTCTGTGGTGACAGCAAAGGTAGCTTTATAAGGCTGCAATCATAAATTAATTTACTAGGAAACAATTCCACTGAACAGTAGGTCTTACTTCTGAGTAAACATGCTTAGGATTGTGTTGCACACATGCTTTTGCATTCCACCCAGCAGACCCACTATCATCACCTCAGGGCTTTTGCTTTTAGTCCACTATACTGAAGAATGACAGATCTATCTTTCCATTATTTGGGATTCCCTTATATAGATCTATGAGGAACATATGTGCATAACATTATTCTGCCTTAGTGCAAGTGACTGGATGGCATGGCATTCAAGTTCTTCCCTGTTGCACAGCTTGTGTTCATTTTAAACTAAATGCCAGCTTATGGGTCAAAATAAATGGTAGACATGAAGAGATTAATTTTTTTTAAAAATCAATAATATATTGCCTTTGTTGAAGCATCAGGACAAATATATCAAGTGTATATTCCCCACCCCCTTCATGGATCACTGCCTTGTTGTGGCAAAGGAGCTTGCGTAACTCAGTGAAGCCATAAGCTATGCCGTGCAGGGCCACCCAAGATGGACAGATCATGGTGGAGAGTTCTGACAAAATGTGGTCCAATGCAGAAGGAAATGGCAACCCACTCCAGTATTCTTGCCAAGAAAACCCCATGGAACGTATCACAAGGCTAAAAGATATGACGCTGGAAGATGAGACCCTCAGGTCGGAAGGTGTCCAATATACTACTGGGGAAGAGCAGAGGAAAAAGTAGCACCAGAAAGAGTGAAGCGGCTGGGCCAAAGCCGAAAGGACACTCAGCTGTGGATGTGTCTGGTGGTGAAAAGGAAGTCCGATGCTGTAAAGAACAATATTGTTTAGGAACCTGGAATGTCAGATCAATGAATCAAGGTCAGCTGGAGGTGGTCAAACATGAGATGGCAAGAATGAACATCGACATCTTGGGAATCAGTGAACTAAAATGGACAAGCATGGGCGAATTTAATTCAGGTGACTATTATATCTTCTACTCTGGGCAAGAATCCCGTAGAAGAAATGGAGTAGTACTCAGAGTCAACAAAAGGGTGGGAAAAGCAGTACTGGGGTACAATCTCAAAAACAATAGCATGATCTCAGTACGAATCCAAGGCAAACCATTCAACATCACAGTCATTCAAGTCTATGCCCCAACCACTGAGGCCGAAGAAGCTGAGGTTGATCGGTTCTATGAAGACCTACAACACCTTCTAGAACTAACACCAAAAAAAGATGTCCTCTTCATCATAGGGGATTGGAATGCTAAAGTAGGAAGTCAAGAAATCACCGGGATAACAGGCAGGCATGGCCTTGGTGTACAAAATGAAGCAGGACAAAAGCTAATAGAGTTTTGCCAAGAGAACATGCTGATCGTAGCAAACACTCTTTTCCAACAGCACAAGAGGCGACTCTACACATGGACGTCACCAGATGGTCAATATCGAAATCAGATTGATTATGTCCTTTGCAGCCAAAGATGGAGAAGCTCCATACAGTCAGTAAAAACAAGACCTGGAGCTGACTGTGGCTCAGATCATGAGCTGCTTCTGGCAAAATTTCGGCTTAAATTGAAGAACGTCGGGAAAACCACTAAACCGTTCAGGTATGACCTAAATCATATCCCTGATGAATATACAGTGGAGGTGAGGAATAGATTTCAGGGTTTAGACCTGATAGACAGAGTGCCTGAGGAACTATGGACGGAGGTCCGTAACATTGTTCAGAAGGCAGCAACGAAATCCATCCCAAAGAAAAAGAAATGCAAGAAAGCCAAGTGGCTGTCTGATGAGGCTTTACAAGTAGCTCACGAAAGGAGGGAAGCGAAAAGCAAGGGAGAAAGGGGAAGATATACCCAACTGAACGCAGAGTTCCAGAGAATAGCAAGGAGAGACAAGAAGGCCTTCTTAAATGAACAATGCAAAGAAATCGAGGAAAACAACAGAATGGGAAAGACTAGAGATCTCTTCAAGAAAATTGGAGATCTCAAGGGAACGTTTTGTGCAAAGACGGGCATGATAAAGGACAAAGAAGGCAGGGACCTAACAGAAGCAGATGAGATTAAGAAGAGGTGGCAAGAATACACAGAAGAACTATACAGGAAAGATCTGAATATCCCTGATAGCCATAATAGTGCGGTCACTGAACTTGAGCCAGACATCCTCGAGAGTGAAGTCAAGTGGGCCTTAGGAAGCATTAGTAACAACAAAGCTAGCGGAGATGACAGTATTCCAGCCGAGCTATTTAAAATCCTAAAAGATGATGCTGTTAAAGTGCTGCATTCAATATGTCAACATATCTGGAACACTCAACAGTGGCCACAAGACTGCAAAAGGTCAGTTTACATTCCAATTCCAAAGAAGGGCAACGCCAAAGAGTGTTCAAACTACCGCACAATTGCGCTCATTTCACATGCCAGCAAGGTGATGCTCAAAATCCTACAAGCTAGGCTTCAGCAGTATGCGAACCGAGAACTACCGGAAGTACAAGCTGGGTTTAGAAGAGGCAGAGGAACTAGAGATCAAATCGCCAACATTCGCTGCATCATGGAGAAAGCAAGAGAATTCCAGAAAAACGTCTATTTCTGCTTCATTGACTACGCTAAAGCCTTTGATTGTGTGGATCACAACAAACTGTGGCAAATTCTTAAAGTGATGGGAGTACCAGACCACCTTACCTGTCTCCTGAGAAACCTGTATGAGGGTCAAGAAGCAACAGTAAGAACCAGACATGGAACAACCGATTGGTTCAAAATTGGGAAAGGAGTACGACAAGGCTGCATATTGTCACCCTGCTTATTTAACTTATATGCAGAGTACATCATGAGAAATGCCGGGTTGGATGAATCAGAGGTCGGAATTAAGATTGCCGGGAGAATTATCAACAACCTCCGATATGCAGACGATACCACCCTAATGGCAGAAAGCGAAGAGGATCTCAAGAGCCTCTTGTTGAGGGTGAAAGAGGAGAGTGCAAAAGCTGGTTTGAAACTCAACATTAAAAAAACTAAGATCATGGCATCTGGCCCCATCACTTCCTGGCATATAGAAGGGGAAGAAATGGAAGCAGTGACAGATTTTACTTTCTTGGGCTCCAAGATCACCGCAGATGGTGACTGTAGCCATGAAATTAAAAGACGCTTGCTCCTTGGGAGGAAAGCTATGGCCAACCTAGACAGCATAGTAAGAAGCAGAGACATCACCTTGCCGACAAAGGTCCGTCTAATCAAAGCTATGGTTTTCCCAGTAGTAATGTATGGCTGTGAGAGCTGGACTATAAGGAAGGCTGAGCGCCGAAGAATTGATGCTTTCGAACTGTGGTGCTGGAGAAGACTCTTACGAGTCCCCTGAACTGCAAGGAGGTCAAATCAGTCCATCCTAAAGGAAATCAACCCTGAGTGCTCATTGGAAGGACAGATACTGAAGCTGAAGCTCCAATATTTTGGCCACCTAATGCGAAGAGAAAACTCCCTGGAAAAGACCCTGATGCTGGGAAAGACTGAAGGCAAAAGGAGAAGGGGACGGCAGAGGATGAGATGGCTAGATAGCATCACGGATGCAATGAATATGAACTTGAGCACGCTCCGGGAGAGAGCGCAGGACAGGAAGGCCTGGCGTGCTATGGTCCATGGGGTCACGAAGAGTCGGACACGACTGAACGACTGAACAACAACAACAACAATGGCTTTGGTGCACAAAATGAAGCAGGACAAAGGCTAATAGAGTTTTGCCAAGAGAACACGCTGATCATAGCAAACATTCTTTTCCAATAGCACAAGAGGCAACTCTACACGTTGTCATCACCAGATGGTCAATATCGAAATCAGATTGATTATGTCCTTTGCAGCCAAAGATGGAGAAGCTCTATGTTGTTGTTGTTCAGTCGTGTCCGACTCTTCGTGACCCCATGGACCATAGCACGCCAGGCCTTCCTGTCCTGCGCTCTCTCCCGGAGCATGCTCAAGTTCATATTCATTGCATCCGTGATGCTATCTAGCCATCTCATCCTCTGCCGTCCCCTTCTCCTTTTGCCTTCAGTCTTTCCCAGCATCAGGGTCTTTTCCAGGGAGTTTTCTCTTCGCATTAGGTGGCCAAAATATTGGAGCTTCAGCTTCAGTATCTGTCCTTCCAATGAGCACTCAGGGTTGATTTCCTTTAGGATGGACTGATTTGACCTCCTTGCAGTTCAGGGGACTCGTAAGAGTCTTCTCCAGCACCACAGTTCGAAAGCATCAATTCTTCGGCGCTCAGCCTTCCTTATAGTCCAGCTCTCACAGCCATACATTACTACTGGGAAAACCATAGCTTTGATTAGACGGACCTTTGTCGGCAAGGTGATGTCTCTGCTTCTTACTATGCTGTCTAGGTTGGCCATAGCTTTCCTCCCAAGGAGCAAGCGTCTTTTAATTTCATGGCTACAGTCACCGTCTGCGGTGATCTTGGAGCCCAAGAAAGTAAAATCTGTCACTGCTTCCATTTCTTCCCCTTCTATATGCCAGGAAGTGATGGGGCCAGATGCCATGATCTTCATTTTTTTAATGTTGAGTTTCAAACCAGCTTTTGCACTCTCCTCTTTCACCCTCAACAAGAGGCTCTTGAGATCCTCTTCACTTTCTGCCATGAGGGTGGTATCGTCTGCATATCGGAGGTTGTTGATAATTCTCCCGGCAATCTTAATTCCAACCTCTGATTCATCCAACCCGGCATTTCTCATGATGTACTCTGCATATAAGTTAAATAAGCAGGGTGACAATATGCAGCCTTGTCGTACTCCCTTCCCAATTTTGAACCAATCGGTTGTTCCATGTCTGGTTCTTACTGTTGCTTCTTGACCCTCGTACAGGTTTCTCAGGAGACAGGTAAGGTGGTCTGGTACTCCCATCACTTTAAGAATTTGCCACAGTTTGTTGTGATCCACACAATCAAAGGCTTTAGCGTAGTCAATGAAGCAGAAATAGACGTTTTTCTGGAATTCTCTTGCTTTCTCCATGATCCAGCGAATGTTGGCGATTTGATCTCTAGTTCCTCTGCCTCTTCTAAACCCAGCTTGTACTTCCGGTAGTTCTCGGTTCGCATACTGCTGAAGCCTAGCTTGTAGGATTTTGAGCATCACCTTGCTGGCATGTGAAATGAGCGCAATTGTGCAGTAGTTTGAACACTCTTTGGCGTTGCCCTTCTTTGGAATTGGAATGTAAACTGACCTTTTGCAGTCTTGTGGCCGCTGTTGAGTGTTCCAGATTTGTTGGCATATTGAGTGCAGCACTTTAACAGCATCATCTTTTAGGATTTTAAATAGCTCGGCTGGAATACTGTCATCTCCGCTAGCTTTGTTGTTACTAATGCTTCCTAAGGCCCACTTGACTTCACTCTCGAGGATGTCCGGCTCAAGATCAGTGACCGCACTCTCATGGCTATCAGGGACATTCAGATCTTTCCTGTATAGTTCTTCTGTGTATTCTTGCCACCTCTTCTTAATCTCATCTGCTTCTGTTAGGTCCCTGCCTTCTTTGTCCTTTATCATGCCCGTCTTTGCACAAAACGTTCCCTTGAGATCTCCAATTTTCTTGAAGAGATCTCTAGTCTTTCCCATTCTGTTGTTTTCCTCGATTTCTTTGCATTGTTCATTTAAGAAGGCCTTCTTGTCTCTCCTTGCTATTCTCTGGAACTCTGCATTCAGTTGGATATATCTTCCCCTTTCTCCCTTGCTTTTCGCTTCCCTTCTTTCGTGAGCTACTTGTAAAGCCTCATCAGACAGCCACTTTGCTTTCTTGCATTTCTTTTTCTTTGGGATGGATTTCGTTGCTGCCTCCTGAACAATGTTATGGACCTCTGTCCATAGTTCCTCAGGCACTCTGTCTATCAGGTCTAATCCCTGAAATCTATTCCTCACCTCCACTGTATATTCATCAGGGATATGATTTAGGTCATACCTGAACGGTTTAGTGGTTTTCCCGACGTTCTTCAATTTAAGCCGAAATTTTGCAAGAAGCAGCTCATGATCTGAGCCACAGTCAGCTCCAGGTCTTGTTTTTACTGACTGTATGGAGCTTCTCCATCTTTGGCTGCAAAGGACATAATCAATCTGATTTCAATATTGACCATCTGGTGATGTCCATGTGTAGAGTCGCCTCTTGTGCTGTAGCTCTATACAGTCAGTAAAAACAAAACTTGGAGCTGACTGTGGCTCAGATCATGAGCTGCTTCTTGCAATTTTGGCTTAAATTGAAGAACGTCGGGAAAACCACTAAACCGTTCAGGTATGACCTAAATCATATCCCTTATGAATATACAGTGGAGGTGACAAATAGATTTAAGGGATTAGACCTGATAGACAGAGTGCCTGAGGAACTATGGACGGAGGTCCATAACATTGTTCAGGAGGCAGCAACGAAATCCATCCCAAAGAAAAAGAAATGCAAGAAAACAAAGTGGCTGTCTGAGGAGGCTTTACAAGTAGCTGAGGAAAGAAGGGAAGCGAAAAGCAAGGGAGAAAGGGGAAGATATATCCAACTGAATGCAGAGTTCCAGAGAATAGCAAGGAGAGACAAGAAGGCCTTCTTAAATGAACAATGCAAAGAAATCAAAGAAAACAATAGAATGGGAAAGACGAGAGATCTTTTCAAGAAAATCGGAGATATCAAGGGAATGTTTTGTGCAAAGACAGGCATGATAAAGGACAAAGAAGGCAGGGACCACACAGAAGCAGATGAGATTAAGAAGAGGTGGGAAGAATACACAGAAGAACTATACAGGAAAGATCTGAATGTCCCTGATAGCCATGATAATGCGGTCACCGAACTTGAGCCGGACATCCTCGAGAGCGAAGTCAAGTGGGCCTTAGGAAGCATTACTAACAACAAAGCTAGCAGAGATGACAGTCTTCCAGCTGAGCTATTTAAAATCCTAAAAGATGATGCTGTTGAAGTGCTGCACTCAATATGCTAACAAATTTGGAACACTCAACAGTGGCCACAAGACTGCAAAAGGTCAGTTTACATTCCAGTTCCAAAGAAGGGCAATGTCAAAGAGTGTTCAAACTACCATACAATTGCGCTCATTTCACATGCCAGCAAGGTTATGCTCAAAAACCTACAAGCTAGGTTTCAGCAGTATGTGAACCAAGAACTACTGGAAGTACAAGCTGGGTTTCGAAGAGGCAGAGGAACTAGAGATCAAATCGCCAACATTCGCTGGATCATGGAGAAAGCAAGAGAATTCCAGAAAAACATCTATTTCTGCTTCATTGACTATGCTAAAGCCTTTGATTGTGTGGATCACAACAAACTGTGGCAAATTCTGAAAGAGATGGGAGTACCAGACCACCTTACCTGTCTCCTAAGAAACCTGTACGAGGGTCAAGAAGCAACAGTAAGAACCAGACATGGAACAACCGATTGGTTCAAAATTGAGAAAGGAGTATGACAAGGCTGTATATTGTCTCCCTGTTTATTTAATTTATGTGCAGAGTACATTATGAGAAACGCTGGGTTGGATGAATCACAGGTCAGAATTAAGATTGCTGGGAGAATTATCAACAACCTCAGATATGCAGAAGATACCACCCTAATGGCAGAAAGCAAAGAGGATCTAAAGAGCCTCTTGTTGAACGTGAAAGTGAAGAGTGCAAAAGCTGGTTTGAAACTCAACATTAAAAAAACGAAGATCATGGCATCTGGCCCTATCACTTCCTGGCATATAGAAGGGGAAGAAATGGAAGCAGTGACAGATTTTATTTTCTTGGGCTCCAGGATCACCGCAGACGGTGACTGTAGCCATGAAATTAAAAGACACTTGCTCCTTGGGAGGAAAGCTATGGCAAACCTAGACAGCATAGTAAGAAGCAGAGACATCACCTTGCCGACAAAGGTCCATCTAATCAAAGCTATGGTTTTCCCAGTAGCAACGTATGGCTGTGAGAGCTGGACTCTAAGGAAGGCTGAGCGCCGAAGAATTGATGCTTTCGAACTGTGGTGCTGGAGAAGACTCTTACGAGTCCCCTGGACTGCAAGGAGGTCAAATCAGTCCATCCTAAAGGAAATCAACCCTGAGTGCTCATTGGAAGGACAGATACTGAAGCTGAAGCTCCAATATTTTGGCCACCTAATGCAAAGAGAAAAGTCACTGGAAAAGACCCTGGTGCTGGGAAAGACTGAAGGCAAAAGGAGAAGGGGACGGCAGAGGATGAGATGGCTAGATAGCATCACTGATGCAATGAATATGGACTTGAGCACACTCTGGGAGAGAGCGCAGGACAGGAAGGCCTGGCGTGCTATGGTCCATGGGATCACAAAGAGTCGGACACGACTGAACAACAACAATATTCCCCCCACGCACTATGTAATCAATGTATTTATAATAAAGCCAAGCAGATTTTTCTAACAGGCTTTAAGATCTGAAAAGAACAGAATCATTCATACATACACATTTATTTCTGATAATATTTTTGCCATTTTCCAAAATCAAAGAAAAACAAATAGAAAAGCATGCATCTGCAGAGTCTTCTGAAGCAGTCACTGAAAATAAAATACTGTAATAATTTGAGATGTGAACAGCTTTGAAGATAAACTTATATACTTCTTAAATTCCAAAGGCTTTTTATTATAATTTTGTATTATGTTGCCAGAGATAGAATTTTAAAAATCAAGGAAGACTTCCAAGTTAATATCACTTTCACCGGCAATCTCTTTTCAGATTTGGTCCCTTGTTTTCAACAGCCACTTCTAATTTAAGGCCAGCTTCAAATGTTACTTTTCTGGCCTTTTGTCCTCCTCCCATGGTTGACTGACATGGGACATTAGTTAGGCTCTGATGTTCTGCCTCATAAGGGTTACACAAATCATTCGAGGTTCTTCTCCTGCAAGCACTAGCTGGTTCAGCGCATTGGCACTTCTCCATTTTCCATTTCCTCATGCTGCACCACAGGCTACTCTGTCTAATTCTCTGATGTTTGGAAGTATTCCCTCACCGGGAGGGAAGGGCACTGGAGGATACACAAAACAAACGCTTCCAATGTGGCCATTTGGACCCTGGACAACTTCCCCTATTAGTTAATTATGGATTGAGCATGCAGATGTGCTGGGTTCTCAAAAATGGGCCCAGGGAAGGGGTTTCTGCAGAGCGGAGAAGAACACCCTGGTCATCAGGAAACCCACCACTACCACAAAAACAAGCTGAGGGAAAGGGCTGTACATGTACAATTTCATTACGCTGCCTTAGCAGCAGAGAGCAGCATGCAAGTGTGAGCTCCCAGCCACTGGAGTTGGAGATTTGACAGGCAAAAGAGGAGAAATTGGGCTGGGAGGCCAAGTGCACATTTTCCCAGCCCGGTTGCTCCCTCAAACAGATCTTAAACTGTGATGGGGGGAAGCCCTGGCAGTTTAAAGGGATGCAGGGTAACTCAGATGTGCATCTAAGTGCAAATGGGGTCTACTGTATTTCATCGCTTTCAAAAGACTGCACATTCAGATGTGCATCGAAGTGCGCATTCCACTGAAAACAAGGCAGTGCAGTGCAGATAGATCATAGCTGCTTGTGCATTCAATTTCAGGAAACCACAAAAATGTTACAGACTACACTTCCATATTAATAATTACAATCTACAGACAGTATGAGCGATTGTTCCAGTTGTATTGTAATAACTGAAGTTGATACTAGGGCATGTCTGTTAGTTTAAAGTACAAATTAACCTTTCAAATAAATAATCAAATAAAAAATAAGCCTTTGTTGGGGAAAAATCCATTATAAATGCACAACAACCTTCCCCATACCTCCAGTTGCTGGCTGTGCTGGCTGGGGGATGCTGGGAGTGGTATTCCAACACATCTAAAGGGCACCAGGAAGGCTAATGAACCATGTGCTTCTCAAACTACAACAGGACAATATCATTCCAAGTTTGGTTTAGTATCACTGAAAATCAAAGGAACTAAGGGTGCAACCTTATGCATGTTTGGGCAGAAAAAAGTCCTACAACAAGAAAAAAAAAGTTGTAGGGCTTTTTCTTTCTAAGCAGGCATAGGATTGCGCCCTAAGATAATTTAAGTGCAATTACTTAGGTTTAAGTTATATTTCAATAGGGCTTAGGACCAAGCAGCAAAATTCAGTAGCAATGCTTGCTGAAAGTGCCAGTAACGAGAACGATCAATATAGCTGGAGTGGTGTTATCATCAGCTCCTTGTGTCATTGGTATGTCTTGGTATAAATTGGGCGTGAAAGGCCCAGAGAAGGGAGGGTAGAGAATACAGAATCAAGGATCCAGGCTCATGCCCTTCCAAGCATGTAGTTCTCCATTCTTATTTGATAAGCTGCTGCATGGCAGCAAATCGTGGGATGAAGAGTTTCATGGTAATATCAGCTTGCTTCTGGAAGTGGGCAATTTCTTAATTCAGGGCTGGACAAATTGCAATGCGTACCACATTTCCTATGCTTTGTACAGGATGTGCGCCTTGGTATAAGATTTTTGAAGTTGAATATTATCACAGATTAACAAAACTAGCAATTATTGTTTACCTTCAGACCCCCACATAGCTCTGTGTTATCTGGAGGACTGTATTAACAAAATGGACTAAGAACCAATCGTGAGTTTATCAGCAGCCACAAAGGTACGTATGACAACTGGGGGGAAAGCAGTGATTCTTCTGGTTTCAGACTTTTTAAAAAGGATATGGAATACTGTTAAGATGTCAAAGCTGACCTTTCATATAAGGCACCATACTGATGTGCAAATTTAATCAAGAAATGGATACTGTTCATAACGTTTTGGAACAGTAAGTTCCAAGATTGTGTTCATCTGCATGCATTTTTCCTCAATGCTGTGAATCACTCCTTATATGTTTCTTCAGTAACCCGTTGCCTCTTTTTTCTGCAATTAAAAAAGAAGAAAAGAACAGAAGCCAGTTTAAATACTGACAGGCAAATCATAAATTCCAGCCTAAGAAACATGATTAGCAGCTCAATCCTGTGCATGTCTACTCAGAAGTAAATGCCACTGACTTCAGAGAGACCTACTGCAAAGTAAGTGTGAATAGGATTTCATCCCAAGTATTTCATTGAGATTTACACATAAACACGGAGCTGTATAAATAAAATCTCTACGTGCAACTTATGTTTCCTTCATGTTCTGATTACTAGATTTGCTTTTAGCCCTGAAATAACTGGGCACTCAGTGAGTGCCTGCCTCCTCTTTCTGGAAATAGCACATATAATACATAAATACTTGAAAGGCAAATCAATACAGCATAACCTTATTAGGGAAGACTCCTTCTCTCACACATTTTAAATAGGCTGTCAAAAGTGCAGGCCTAAAGTCGCTTTCTGAATACCAATGAAAATCTGTACATGAGCAATTTCATTTGTATGTTTTTTAAAGGATTAATTTTTTAAAAGCACCAATTTCTTCTCTTTTATTGGGGATGCTACACATTTGTCAATTTCATTAGCAGCATCAAATATTTTGTCTGTGCCTTTTTGGCTTTAATTATTTCAGTACTCAAACGAAATCGAATAATCATTCACCAAAAACAATCACTGTGCTACAGGGTGACAGTGGTTAAAATGGTAATGTTTTATTTGCCTTTTCTTAGCCATTATCCTTGAGTATAATTGTTTTGATCATAGGACTGCATTTCATTTGTTGCTTCTTTGATTGATGGAAATGGGGCTGCAGTCCTTTCCGCTGGGTGAATAAGAATTCATCTATAACAACCAGATGAGTTGTGTAACCACAAACTTTGCAACTGGGCAGAAAGTGCGTTGCAGGGGGTGGGGTAGACACTATGGGTATGCTGAGAAGGTCATAAGCCAATGCAAAAAAGCAGAGCCTACATACCTATTGTTTGACATGGTTAAATTAAATGTATTTAATTATATAACTATTAAATTTAAATATAACTGCATTACAAGTTAAGTATGGGCTTGCTAATCACCCCAATTGTCAGAACAGTAGAATGCATCAGGCTGTTTATTACTGAGTATACTTGCTGTGCATTTATACGGATAGCTGAGGTAGAGATGAACTTCAAAACAAAAATGAAAGGTGAATATTCAGGGAAGAGCTAGTTCCCTGCACTGCCTGGTCCTGCATTAAAGCTCTGATTCTGGCCTATTTTGAATAGGCTCCCTAGTGCTCTCTCAGCTAAGCCTGCTTTACAGGGTTGTTGTAAGGATAAAGGGGGAAACCGTGTACACTGTCCTGGAGCTCCTTGAAGGAAGGATGGGACAAAAATGAAATAAAAAAGGAACAAATCAGATAAATTTCTCATTTGGGGAATATATAAGATAAACATGAGGTTTGAATGTTGTATCGTTTTCAGACAAGGAGGAACACGTATCTAGGTTTTAGCTGTTAATTTTGTTAGAGAGATATTTGCTAAACCCAACTTCAAGCTCTGTTTTGGCAGTTGTTCTGTGGGGGGGGATTAGTAATATGGGAGTAACAGTTTTATTCCCATGTGACTGAATGTACTATTTATGTTTCTTGACTGATACTCCCCCAACAAAGAACGAATGAGTTCAAAATGAATTGGGATTTGTTCTGAATAAACTCTGTTCTGCATCTTGGCAAATATTGTTCTGTCCAACACTGTGACAGCTTCCCTCTTGCCCAACCATATGTTTCCCTGAGCAAAAGCAAAATGACCTGGTAATTATGGGTGCTTTCAAAATCCCTCCCATTGCCACAATTTATTTTCCTCAGTCTAAAACTGTTTAAAATAATGCAGCAATTCAAGCTATTTAATTATAGCTGAGAAACTATTTGATACTCTCAATTATCCTATAGACGTACATTAAAACTACTGAGATGACACTGTAGATTTAAAAGGTCTTATTTCTGATCAGCCCGAAATCTTCCAGCCATGAAGATGTGCTAACTAGATAATAGATATGCTACACTGAGCTGAACACATCAGAAAAATACATCTGGCTAGTCAGCAAACAGCTGCAGATGATTTGCCAGGGCTTTGCGAGGGGCCCATTCCTGTTTTATAGATTTACATACCTTATGAGATCAATGGAACTGCAAAGAAGTCTTGGTACAAAACAGGGGTGCCACATTTGACCCATTGACCAGGTTTGCACTATCACCACAGCCTACCGTGACTTGTTTAAGCCATGGTGGGTTGTGGCATGTGCCAGCATGTGCTGAGCAGCTTTTGAATATTCACCAGAACCCAGCAGGGGTGGGTTGTTGGTGTGTTTAGCAAACTACCCAGAACCCATAGGTTGTTTTACAGTTGTGGGTGGTTTGTAAACCACACCAACAATCCACCTTTGCCAGGTTCAGACGACACAACAAGGTGTGGCTGCAGCTTGAAAATTCAAAATGACTGCCAAAGTGGGCTACCTGATCATGCGAACCTGCCCATTCAGTCATATTATCTTCAAGCTAACCTCCTCAAGGTTCCACCTGATATTAGTCTCAGAAAACCAAAAGCCCAGTGGTCACCTAGTAAAAGCATAGTGCTTTCACAAAACATTTTTGTAAACATGAAATTTCAATTAACGATACTTCATCTGGCAACATGGATCATTCATTCCGATCATTCATACCAAAATTAGTATTTGACGTCCACAATAGCAAAACAAAAAGGAATGGAAGGAAGTAGAGGGAAAATTTACACTGCGCATAATCTTAATATGAATTGCTTTTAAAATCATATATTCTATAGAGAAGATAAATAAGAGTGCAAGCTATAGTTCATATAAAAAGGAGTTCTACAAATGACAGAAAAACATGTTGTGGAATGGAGCAGCTAAAGCTTATGCTTCATCTCTCCTTTATCCACAGTATTTACTGCACAGTATGGAGTCGGAAGGGAGACATGGTCTTCAAAGACCTGGATCATCTGCTCCACTCCATGTCTAGGTATGTTTATTCATAATTCAATTTTCCCCAGGACAAGTTTGGTGTAGTTATGATTTCTGTCTCCAGTTAGTCCATCAACTTACAGATAAAATTTACAGTTTCAGATAAAAAGAGGTTCTAGAATCAAGGCTCTTCGTGTTATATGTCAACACTGCCAAATACATCTGCAAAAAAATACATTGTTTGCTTAAAAAAAACTAAACACCAATAATATAAATTGACATAATTTATGCAGATTCTTTGGGCTGTGAAAATATCACAGTGCAATCCTACAGATGTCTACTCTGAAATAAGCTCTGAGTTCAATGCAATTTATTTCCAGGTAACTGCATAAGAGTGCAGCCTTAATTATTTGGCAGTAGTTGGACATCTTTAGCAAGGGGTGCAATGATAGGTGTGAGTAGTAGTAGGGTTGTTAATGATTACTTCAGGCAGAAACAGTGTGCATGTGTGTGTGTGTGAGACAGAGAGAGAGAGAGAGAGAGAGAGAGAGAGAGAGAGATGCACACACTCCATTCCATTAATATTGGATCTTTGGACACAAACTGCAATAAAGACTAGAAACTTATTTCCTTTAAAATTAGAAAAAAAACTAAGTGGAGCATTTAAATATTCCATGTTCTCTGCCAAGTATCCCATTTCATGTGAAATTCTGAGCTCAGAGAATAATATAAGATGAACAGCCCTCCATATAATTCTGCTTTTACCACATCCGACTATTGCAATAGAAACATTTGCATCATGTTTCATACTTTCCAAATCTCACAAATTTTGCATCCTTATGTCTTCATTAAAGTTCAAATCAGGGATGAAAAGCCAATCATAAAGAGCTCAGTTTATGTTTTCAAAAAGGTTGGCTTCAGAAGTAGGTTCCATGATGCTTTCTGAAGATCAACAGCTTAAAACGGTTCTGAAATATGCTTAAAAATGTGACTGCAATGTGAAATTAAAGACTGAACTAAAAAGCACTTTTAGTTTTAGTCTGTTTTAACATAGTGCATTGCTTTATGACAAAGACTCATTTTTAAACCTCTGGGGCTGGTGATTGTCATGTATCATTTATCTTTTTCTGAAATGACACTCATTTAAATAGTTATACCTTGCAGAAACTGCTAGGGATGTGGATGTCTTTGGACTGATGCAGCAGCTCCTGGGAAGCCTACAATCAGTTTAGCAGTCAGACTGCATATCCTTTTATAACCTTCTGCACCTTGTGCTTATAATATTCGTTTTGTCTTCATTGATTTATTAATGCTCTGCTCACTCATAAGCATAACATCTATCTGTGGTTCACAGAGGGATAAATTAATTCTACTTTATTGGTCACTCATGGCTTACTCAGGCATTTAAGAGCACTTCATAATGTTCAACGCAAGATGAATAAAGAGGATCTATTCTAATAGTATTTATTTCACTCACTCTCCCAGACTATATTTCTGCTTATATACAGTGCTGATGTTTTATATTTCTTGTTCTACATGTTACTAACATTTAATGCACTCGGAAATGTGGATGATTAGGATTCTTTGTTTGTTTACCTACGGTACTTTTATACATCCCAGAGTAGCCTCAGATTAGCACCCAAAGACTTCATCCCAGACCTAACCTTGTGATGAGCAGAGATAAGGTAAAGAATGAGAAAGTTGGCAAGGTCATATCTGGGAAACACAAGAGTGAATTAGCCAACCCTCTTGGCCGAGGTTTCCACATTGTCCACAATGTATAGACTCTACTATGTTATAAATAGCAACTATGCTGAACTAGCCTAAACCCATTTCTACTATAGGAAAAGTACCCATGCTGAGCACCATAGAGTGCCTGCTGTGTTTTACACACACACAACACACAACACACACACACACACACACACACACACTAACTAACATGTTGCTAACCCATAGGGTTGTATTCAATGTTGGTCCTACTTAGAATAAATCCATTACAATGAATGGGACTTAAGTTAGACTAACACTGGGTAGAATCCATTGGATACAAGCCAAAGTTTAACGAAGTCTATGATAACAAACAAATAACAGTTAATCACCGTACTGTTACAGCTATCCCATTTTTGTTAAAAGGAAAAAAGATTTGTTTGCATATATGTGTATATGTACTATCTGTGAGTAAGTGTCGTTGAACTCACTAGGGCATACTTCTGAGTAGATATGCATAGGGTTGCACTGTTGGTGTCAAGTAACTTGAAGTCATTTAATATCTGAAAGGTAGAATATATTTCTTCCATCAAAGTTTAGTTAACTTAGGCCATGTTCCCATGACAACTGAAGGGTGAAGCAAATGAAGGAATACCGGAGTTTTCATGGAATCGGCATGGCTCCGCGCAGGGCTCCATGAAGGACTGCACTGCACCATTATAAGTTGCTGACAGAAACAAACTTCCAGGTAGGGTGGGGGGATTGGAAGTGAACATCATCAGACTGGCAGGGGTAATTCTACTTTATTGGTCCCCCCCCTCCAGGCTCTACTCTCCTTAATGGCAATCTTGGGAACAGGCCTCACTGACCACAATGGGAGTTATTTCTGAGTAGACTTCTCAGACCAATGCCCCATTCCACCCATTTTTTCTCTCCTTTCCCTCTAAATACCAGGCTACTACATTAGCAGGTACTCCTAAATAAATGCACTATCACGCGATAGTGCAAATGCATGAGAGTGGATTTTTGGGAACAAGCCTCATTGACTACAACAGGAGTCAGCAGGCACCACTGAACTAATGTTCTATCGCGCGATAGCGCAAATGCGTGTTAGTGCTATTTCCTGATAGCGTGATAGCGAGATACTGACATAGAGGGTGTGCGTATTGATGGAAGGTCTGTGCAATAGTGTTATAATGGTATAGCACCTAAGCATGTAATACAAAAGCTGAACTATGAAGCTTGCGAAATGAGACTGAAGGACACAAAGGAATATTAGCCGTGGATCCTCCCCACGTGTAGTTCTGGGGAGGATCTAAGGACGACCTGAGATAAAGCTTATTTTCAGGCTGTGCTGGGAGTACTTGCTCGCCCACAAGAGCACACTTATATGCACTAGTGATCTAGCACTTATTTTCTTCTTTTTTTAAGTTGGTCCCTCAGCATCCTGCTCCAAAACGGCATTGAAACTTCTGGAAACCAGGGAGGGAAAGGATTGGGTCAATGCGGTCACAGGCAGGTGAGTGACACACCCCCATGAGCAGGGCTATACGCCCCCATGGGCAGAACTATGGTATCCAGGCAAGTGTGGGTGATGGAACACACCCCAACAGGACAATAACCAAGCCAAAGTAAAGAGGAAAAGTCGGACTATAACCAGTCTCAGAAGAACCGTTTTTTCCACGATAAACTCCAGGATGACTGCTGGATGGCCACGGCGTCATGTAAACTGCACAACCTCCACACACAGCCAGGCTATATTAAATCACTGGTGGAAATCACCCTTAGTTAAAATCTCTTGATTTCAAACCGATACAGAGGCTGGGAGAATCAGGAGTCTCACTGAATTCCCGGCAAATAGCTATAGGATTGCATCCTTAATGCAAACTTCAATTTCATTTAATATGAATTTGAGTTCTCAGACTTTTAGGAAAAAGTTGTGTTGGTGTTCTTGTTTTATATTAAACAGATGAAGACCCGTGTGAGATTTTTGCTTTTTTTTCTATCACACATGGGTGTTCAATCCTTTGTTTAAATGAAAATGTCTCTATCAAAGTTAAAGTACTCCTTGATTTCTGAAAAGATGCTCATCTGCTTGAACTTCTCTTACTCTCCTTTGCAGTTAATTGTATGTGCAAAGTGTTTCTTCTCCCCATACAAAACAGAAATGGACTGTTGAGCCCTACTGCAGATAGTTATGGGAAAAGATGCTGTCGGAAGCCCCCCCGCTCCCGCCATAGTCTATTGCTTGTATTCTTGACATTACCAGTGTAGTACAACAGAACCTAGGGCAAACTCAGATCTTACAAATAAACAGCAACCGTGGGGTACGAGTGATTCATGTTCTCTTGTTTTGTCCATTCTATATAACCTGCAAGGTAGGAACTCACTCATGTTCTCCACTATCAAGAACTGTTGGGGCAAGAATCAAGATCCTATGGACCTATGCACTGCTGCCCCTTGTGGTGAGCCACTGGACTACAGGCTGGAATAGTCCCTAGGTAGTAAATGGGGACTGGGGTGACTCCACCCACCAAGGCTACCATTTGCTTCTCTCACCTGGAAGGATTATGAAGACTTCCTGCTCAGGCTGGGGTGGTTCCTGGGCAACAGCAGTACTTAGTATGTGTCTGGCTCTGCTCAATGGCTTATGACTTTCAGTTCCTGGCTCTTGTTCACCCTATGTTCCATCTTTGGAAGCCACATGAGACCTACAAGGTCCAGAAGCATGCCCAAGTCTCACTGAGATGTGAAAGCCCCTGCTTTTCATGAAAAACATGAAGCACAAATGGAGGAAGTGCAACTCACTCCTACTTCCTCTGTGACCACTTTTTTGTAATAACCAAATCTCATCCTACTGTCACAACAAAAGCATTACACACTTTGTGGAATCTTTAGCATCCCATCCAAAGAGAGAATGGATTTAAATATAAATGTCTGCCAAACTGTGGTAAACAAACACAAATATCGTATGTGAATTCATCACTAGAAATTAACTATTTCTAAAGGATCTTTTTAAATAATGGGAAAGTGCTTTAAATATTGGACTGCACTGAAAGTTCCCACAGTTTGAATTTCAGATTAAATGTATCGTTTAGGTAGTGGTGAAAAAAAACCTCAATTGGGAGAATATCCAGTTTAATTATATATATATATATATATATATATATATATATATATATACACACACACACACACACACACTTAACAGTGCTGCATGTGTTTCCTCTGACTGTTACCGTGTCTTTTCTCCTTGTTGACCTTGATCTTAGAGTGATCCAAACCAATCAGGTAGTGAATGTGATTAGATCACAGTGCTAGGTAGCCAGTCAAATTTGGGCACACGCCAACATCACTGCTTAGTTTTATTTAAATTTAGCACCTGATTAGCTTATTCCTGTTCTTGTACTTTGTGTAAAGGCAATACAGCAGCATGTGTTGAAAAAGCACGTAATGATCAAATGACAAACACCAACATAGGAGATCCCTCTTGCTTTTCTGCAGCATGTTCAATAGAATGCAGAAATGCTTGTGGGACACAGTAAGAGAAGTCAGCCTGCAATAGTATGTCATTTTGCAAAGACGTTTCTGCTGAAATTGACAGCCCTACAATTTATTAAGTGCAATACAATGGTTAGCTATCAGAAGGAACTGTATAGAACATTAATATTCTCAAAAACCTCACAGTCTACTTTCTCAATATTAAGAAGATTCTGGGAAAACATTACAATGCATCTTCATCCATTTCCCTTCCTGTCAGCCTAGACTACTGTTAATTCAAATTCAAATCATACGTAAGCAATCCCTCTATGGCAGTGAGGCTTCAAGGCCTATCAGTCAGGCATGAGAGTCTGTCAAGCAGTAACTGTAAACTTACTGCAGCACAGAGGCCTGTAAAATAATTTTTGTTTAGAAGATGGAGATCTGGGGGAACTATTAGAATACTCCTCTTCTTTACAGAGTAGGGTTTGCTACGTCATAACTGAGTGGTGTATTAAAGTTGTTAACATTCTGCAGGAAAATGCATTAAGGCTTACGTGTCTCATTTAAGTAGTACAAAAATATATATATAGCCCCATTTTTGTAAAGTCTCTATAAATAAACCAAGAGTCATTATTTTTTCCCTTATGATATTAGCCACCGGAAAAGGAAGTCATTATTTCAATTGCTCTTTATTCGAAGGGCAACATTAATGTGTAGAATCAGGCATGCATATTCATGAGGGACAGTTTCTGTTTTGCACGCTCAGGCTGCAATCTTAAACACGCTTACTTGGGAATAAGCCCATAGGAAACTTACTTCAGAATAAACATGTGTAGGACTGTGCTGTCAAGTGCTCTCAAAGAACATGAATATTTTATGTATTTAGTATCAAGAAATATTTATTTCTATGCTGCATTACCTTATTTATATACCAGTGGGCTTGGTGTAAATCCAACACAGAGATATCAGAAAATTAAATAAACCAAATAGTTATTTACATGGATTAATGTGAGCAGAAGAATATGGGGGTGTGGGAGGAAGAATCCTTACAATTTGGAATGATTAAGAGGCATGGTTAATAAGATTTCCAGTGTAACTGGCACTGAGAAGATAATAATGTGGACACCAGGTGAATTTCCTTAGCGGGATCATTCCAAAGCCAGAAGGCCACCACCAAAAAAGCCCTCTTTCTTGTTGTTCACCCTTCAAACCTC
The DNA here is from genome assembly GCF_057233095.1 of Heloderma suspectum. Classification (NCBI taxonomy): domain Eukaryota; kingdom Metazoa; phylum Chordata; class Lepidosauria; order Squamata; family Helodermatidae; genus Heloderma; species Heloderma suspectum. Next base: position 215,953,212 of record NC_139461.1, read on the forward strand.
AGATTGATGGGGCACTCGAGAAAGGGCCTCTATAGATGACCTAAAGGCACACGTAGCTACATGCAGGAGGAGGCATCTAGTCAGATCCTAAGGTCTCAAACCGTGTAGAACTTCATATGTCAAAACCAGCACTTTGAATTAGGCCTGGAAATGAACTGTAAGGCAGTGAAGGCGAGAAAAGGTCAATGTAATTTGGTCATAAACCCTGGTGCCAGTCAGAACTCTCGCAGCCATGCTTTGTACTACCTGGACTTTCCAGGCTGTTTTCAAAGGCAGTCCCATCTACGATGCACTACAGTAGTCTGAACAGGAGGTTACCAGAGCATGTATCATAGAAAATAGATTATCCACCTCCAGAAAGGGTCATAACTTTGGTCTCACAGTGTCAGACCCTCCCTACAGAGGTGAGGGACCCATTATGATGGACAGCCCCCCGCCCCGAGACTATCTGAAGGATTCCTGAAAGCTCTGGGGGATTTTCCAGTAGCCAGAGCCAGCAATTCTACTGAAGTCCTTGTTGCACTACGGAATGGCAAGGCACTACAGGGGATCAACACAATAGCTCGTTGACACTGTGGAGTTTGGATGGTTCCCTGGATTACCGAGGAGCTTCAAGCAATGAAACAGGCTGAAAGATGGCTAGAGCACAAGTGGCAGAAGACTCATCATAAGAGTGGCTGAACATATATGAGAGCATATAATCGTTCCTACTTTGTGGCAATGAAGGTGTCGGAGAAGGCTTACTTTGATGCCTCCACTGCATCCTTGAATAACTGTACAGCTGAGCTCTTCTGAGTGGTTCAGGGGTTGTTTTCTTCTACTCTAGTGAATCCAATCTTGGAGCCCTCGGAGGCCCTCTATGATGGGTTTACCAAACATTTTGAGGATAAAATCACTCACCTTCATGCTGACTTGAACAACACCATTGATACAGTGTCTGTTGAGGTGTCCAGTGTATTGTCTTGTCCTGTGTTGTGGGATCTGTTTCAGTTTTCAAAGCCTGAGGATGTGAGCAAGACACTTGCATCTGTGTGACCACCACATGCTCTCTCTACCCTTGCCCATCAAACTAGTCACAGGGTACTGAAAGCCTGAATAAGAGGAGTGATGAATGCATCATTTCATGATGGTGTTGTTCACCCTACCTTGAAGGAGGCAATGGTGCAACTGCTCGTGAAAAAATCCTCCCCTTTGGGGGTAAAGTGCTTGAGGCTGGTGGCGTCTCAGTTGCAGTTGCTCTTGGATGAAGCTGGTTGTCTTGATCCATTCCAGTCTGGGCTTAGGTCTGGTTTTGGTCCAATACATCAAGATTAATCTTTTCATTTGTCCAAGATTTGGCTTGCAGAATGTAACTAGATCTAGTACCTTAAAGGCACAATCCCATGCATGTTTAGACAGAAAGAAGTCCTTCAACAGCAGGTGTTTGAAACATGCCAATTTCCTGCCTCCCAAACTGCACAAGTGACAAATGCACTGAAAACTTCGTTCCCTATCACTAGAATCTAGTGCCAGTGCTTGTCAACAAAGATTGTCCTCTATGGATTCTGGAGATCAGAAGCCTAACTCATTGGCTTTCTGGGACCTGTAGATTCCATCAGCAGCACTTACTCCCACTCTCAATCCTCCTGTATTGCTCCTTCTATCGTGACTTATGCAAAAACATGATTGACCCTCTTTTATCAGAAGTGCCAAGTTGTTCAGATGCCTTTTTATTTCTTTCTGATCAAAATGCATCCACCACTCCTAGTGCTACCAAATTCTGTGCTGCAACATGCAAATTCGCCAGGAACTGACTTCCGAGACTCTGTAATCCTACTTGGGGGTTTGCAATATGATCATAAACTTTATAATATTGTTTCCCTATTATATCCTACCTTGTTTTTATTTTTTTCTCTTATGTATTCTATGTGTATTTCATGTGTTCTGTGTGTTTTTACTTATCATGCTGGTCATTGACCATAACAATAAATGATTGATGGATTGAGACTCCCACAGATCCTTATTATTATTAATGCTCTAGCCCACGCTTGGGTAGCTGTGACTATGACGACTCTGGGTGCCTCCAGACAGAGGGCTCCTAACACTACCAGTGAAGAGGCATTGTGCAGCTATTCCAACTTTTCTTTCTTAGGGCGCAATCCTAGGCATGTTTAGACAGAAAAAAAGGCCTAATATGCCCAGCATCCCTCTAGCCAGGTATGCTGGCTGGGGAATGCTGGGAGTTGTTGAACTTTTTTCTGTCTAAACATGCATAGGGTTGCACCCCAAATGCGGTCATTTGTCTAAGGCAGAGCTGCAGAACCTCTGGCTCAGGATCTCAATCCAGTCCACTGAGGTGCTGCACAAGGCCACACTCCTTTCCCCCAACCACTGATCATTTGGTGGTGTCCCAACTTTCATGCCATTTTCCCCCTTCTAAAAAGCTGAAATGCCTTTCCTAAGGCATCGTTACTAGCAGTAGGAGCTTGAAGCTAAAATATGCTGGCAGTTTTGGTATGGGCCCCACCCACCACGGGAATGCAGCCCCCAAGAGCCTCTCCAAAATGGAATTCGGCCCCCAGGCTGAAAGAGGTTCCACACCCCTAGTCTAAAGGACCTGCATAGCAAATCAATGCTAAACCCACCTGTCTATCCCTCTGCATATTAACCTTCATTATGATAATTTCCCTATCCCAAAAATTATATCCAAATGCAATTAGGCATGTTAACACTCTCATTAGACATTCCTTATGAGAGGTTAATTGAAAACCAGTTCAAACCCATGAGAACGGATGGTTAAAAGACTTTAATTAAGGTTTGGAAAGGGGGGGAAGTTAACCATCGATGGAGACTGCATTTTCACATAGGCACCTTCCAGGTGTTTGGTGTCTTCAGAAGGTAGCCGAAACCATCCAGACCTGATTGTTGTTCATCAAAATTAGAACACAACTTGCTTTGCTGTTGCAACAATCATTTCTGGCCACCTCGTTACTTGGAGTGATGAAGATAGATTATGTCAATTGACAGAAGCGCAACAGAAAATGATTGAGGGGCTTGAGGGATGTGATCTATGAGGAAAGACTAAACACTCATTTTAGCTGTCACCAGTATAAATACTCAAATTCTAGGCTAAGTGTCTAATAAAAAGCAAATGGGACATGATAACGTCTAAAAATATTTAAGGATCTAAATAACTAAGATGGATGGTTCTGAACTGCAATGGGAAGATGATGTAAGTAGATTCCACAGCATTTCTTCCTTGAAACAAACATGCTGGTGTTCATATTGTCCACTTTTATATCATTATGTGCTCTCCACTTTGAGCAATGAGACACATCTGGGGCAATGTTATGGAGGTTTAGTTTCCTTTAACTGAGAGAACACTGGAGACTTCTGTGTCTCTGCAATATCTGCTTTATTTACAGATATACGAACAGAGCATGGTGAAAGCTCCTAGAGCAGGCAGTAGTTCCTCTGACAACAACTTGTATGACTTGCAGCCCAAGGCTGCATCCCATATGTCTGCCTCTGTCTCTCTACCTCTCTCCATTCAAAGGCTCAGAACTGCTCTTTCTCCCTCAGTCTCACCCCAGGGCTGATCTCTCCTCAGCAGGCCACTCTCAACCAAGGTGCCAGCATTGTCACAAAGGTGGTACTGGAGGTAAGGGTTGGCTATCCCTCATCACTACAGCCACTACAGCTTTGGGGAAGAGATCTACCAGCAATTCTCAGCTGGTCTTGTTTCCCAGGATTCTCTGAAGGTCTGCTCTCCCTAACTGTACAGCTTTACATGCAACAGCCTCACATTATGCCTTACCAGGGGTGCATGATTTTGGGAAGAGGCATGTGCCTGTTCGCTCTTCTCCCACAGGAAGAGAATGGGAACCATTGTTCGGATGAACTGAGCCAAAGTTTCCCATATTCATACATTATACTTTCTACCTGGGAAACTGGCTTAAACATAAGACACTTTAAGCTGTAGCATTGTTCCATTCCATTAATAGAGCATCTTGTGAGGCTTTTATAAAGACAGATTAAATTTTAAAAAACAGGAGGATTTTCTCAAAGGAACAGGCATTTTATTGAGGACGAGTAGACCAGGAGGGACCACTGCCCCTTTCTACTGCTGTGTTCCTTTACTGTGTCTGGCATTAAAAGGCCTCTGCTTGCAAGCGGTTTAGGTTTGTTATAACAACCTACAACTCATTGCTGAAAAAAATCTCCCTTTTTTGACAATTGCATAGTTGTGCGCATGATAATTCTGTTATAAAAGTCTTTAATGGTGGTCAAATGCCTCTGCAATTTTAAATATATAAAAATTCTCTTGGATAGCTGATTGTGTGTGTGGGGGGGTCCTTAGAAGTTCCCAGATTTTTGTGGTTCCCCCCACCCTCAGTAATGACTTGAACAGGAAGCTTCACAGTATAAAGGAGGTGATGAAAGGAAAATGGAGGGGCTGTGATGCTCTTTCATCTACACATATAAGAGTAGGTGTGGAAAAACAGTTTTATCTTTCTGCTTTCCAGATTTCTGTTTTCTCTTCCTTGAATATGATATCCTACAGAGAACCAGTGAAAGGTATTTATAGCATAGAACACAGTAAGCTTGTTGCTAGGCCCTTTCTGCCTGTGAAACATAAACTGGCATCGTGCGGCCTTTGTACAGCAGCCTTGGAAACAGCAATTCAGTCAGAGAGGAATCCAATTTTAGGATGCAAACATGCAGCTTTGATTGTTATGATATTACTGAAATGAGGATGACTTATTTTAGATTTGCATGACTTTTGGAATTTGATTGTTTGTCTGTGTGCCATCTGGGTGAAATGTTGGTATATAGGCAGACGGTCTGTGACGGTCCAACCACCCAAAGTGGTACTAGAATTCTGAAAGCTTTTAAACTGCTTTATTTAAACTGCCATATATCTGCTTTAAGGATGTGCAGTTTCATTGATTCATCAATTCCAGATTTTCATGTCCCTTTGGGTAGTCTCTAACCACTGTGGTCTTCAGCATCTTCTTCCTTTTTGGTAATTATCAAACATATTAAGCACCTTCTCTTCACTGCGACTATAGCTGCAATCCACTATGCATTCTGGAACATCTCAGGGAAGATCTCACTAAGATCATAAGGCAGTGGGACTGTTCTGGCGTAAATGGAAACAAAAAAGGAAGATGCTGCTAAAAAGGATGTTAGTCTTTCACTGTATCCTTCTTCTATTGAAGAATTATCCCTGTTAACATTTTACCTTATCTCAATGAGTTGTTTAATATCTCCCAATTAACATTTCCCCCTTCATGGATCAATGCCTTGTTGTGGAAAAGGGGCTTGCGTAACTCAGTGAAGCCATAAGCTATGCCGTGCAGGGCCACCCAAGATGGACAGGTCATGGCAGAGAGTTCTGACAAAATGTGGTCCACTGGAGAAGGAAATGGCAACCCACTCCAGTATTCTTGCCAAGAAAACCCCATGGAACGTATCACAAGGCTAAAAGATATGACGCTGGAAGATGAGACCCTCAGGTCGGAAGGTGTCCAATATACTACTGGGGAAGAGCACAGGGAATTTCCAAGTAGCGCCAGAAAGAGTGAAGCAGCTGGGCCAAAGCCGAAAGGACACTCAGCTGTGGATGTGTCTGGTGGTGAAAAGAAAGTCTGATGCTGTAAAGAACAATATTGTTTAGGAACCTGGAATGTAAGATCAATGAATCAAGGTAAGCTGGAGGTGGTCAAACATGAGATGGCAAGATTGAACATCGACATCTTGGGAATCAGCGAACTAAAATGGACAAGCATGGGCGAATTTAATTCAGGTGACCATCATATCTACTACTGTGGGCAAGAATCCCGTAGAAGAAATGGAGTAGCACTCATAGTCAACAAAAGGGTGGAAAAAGCAGTACTGGGGTACAATCTCAAAAACGATAGAATGATCTCAGTACGAATCCAAGGCAAACCATTCAACATCACAGTAATTCAAGTCTATGCCCCAACCACTTAGACCGAAGAAGCTGAGGTTGATCGGTTCTATGAAGACCTACAACACCTTCTAGAACTAACACCAAAAAAAGATGTCCCCTTCATCATAGGGGATTGGAATGCCAAAGTAGGAAGTCAAGAAATCACCAGGATAACAGGCAAGCATGGCCTTGGTGCACAAAATGAAGCAGGACAAAGGCTAATAGAGTTTTGCCAAGAGAACACGCTGATCATAGCAAACACTCGTTTCCAACAGCACAAGAGGTGACTCTACACATGGACATCACCAGATGGTCAATATTGAAATCAGATTGATTATGTCCTTTGCAGCCAAAGATGGAGAAGCTCTATACAGTCAGTAAAAACAAGACCCGGAGCTGACTGGGGCTCAGATCATGAGCTGCTTCTTGCAAAATTTCGGCTTAAATTGAAGAACATAGGGAAAACCACTAAACCATTCAGGTATGACCTAAATCATATCCCTTACAGTGCAGGTGATGAACAGATTTAAGGGATTAGACCTGATAGACAAAGTGCCTGAGGAACTACAGAAAGAGGTCCATAACATTGTTCAGGAGGCAGCAACGAAATCCATCCCAAAGAAAAAGAAATGCAAGAAAGCAAAGTGGCTGTCTGATGAGGCTTTACAAGTAGCTGAGGAAAGAAGGGAAGCGAAAAGCAAGGGAGAAAGGGGAAGATATATCCAACTGAATGCAGAGTTCCAGAGGATAGCAAGGAGAGACAAGAAGGTCTTCTTAAATGAACAATGCAAAGAAATCGAGGAAAACAGTAGAAAGGGAAAGACTAGAGGTCTTTTCAAGAAAATCGGAGATATCAAGGGAACATTTTGTGCAAAGACGGGCATGATAAAGGACAAAGAAGGCAGGGACCTAACAGAAGCAGATGAGATTAAGAAGAGAATCATAGAATCATAGAACAGTAGGGTTGGAAGGGGCCTACAAGGCCATCGAGTCCAACCCCCAAAGGTGGAAAGGATACACAGAAGAACTATACAGGAAAGATCTGAATGTCCCTGATAGTCATGATAGTGCACTCACTGAACTTGAGCTGGACTTCGTAGAGAGTGAAGTCAAGTGGGCCTTAGGAAGCATTACTAACAACAAAGCTAGCGGAGATAACAGTCTTCCAGCTGAGCTATTTAAAATCCTAAAAGATTATGCTGTTGAAGTGCTGCACTCAATATGCCAACAAATTTGGAACACTCAACAGTGGCCACAAGACTGCAAAAGGTCAGTTTACATTCCAATTCCAAAGAAGGGCAATGCTAAAGAGTGTTCAAACTACCGTACAATTGCACTCATTTCACATGCCAGCAAGGTTATGCTCAAAAGCCTACAAGCTAGGCTTCAGCAGTATGTGAACCGAGAACTACCAGAAGTACATATACCTCGACAATATACCTCGACTTCAGCAAAGCTTTCGACAAAGTGCCCCATGATATCCTGATGAGCAAACTTGCTCGAAGTGGGCTAGATGAAACAACGATCATGTGGATCCACAGTTGGCTACAGAATCGGACTCAAAGAGTGCTTATCAATGGGACCTTCTCAAGCTGGGGAGAGGTAACGAGCGGGGTACTGCAGGGCTCAGTCCTGGGCCCAGTGCTCTTCAACATTTTTATTAATGACTTGGAGGAGGAGGTGCAGGGAATGCTGATCAAATTTGCAGATGACACAAAATTGGGAGGGATAGCTAATACTTTGGAAGACAGAAACAAAATTCAAAGTGATCTGGATAGACTGGAGTGCTGGGCAGAAAACAACAGAATGGCATTTAATAGGGACAAATGCCAAGTTCTGCACCTAGGAAAAAGAAACCAAATGCACAGTTACAAGATGGGGGATACGTGGCTCAACCACACTACGAGCGAGAAGGATCTTGGAATTGTCGTCGATCACAAGCTGAATATGAGCCAACAATGTGATGTGGCTGCAAAAAAGGCAAATGCTATTTTGGGCTGCATTAATAGAAGCATCGCTTCCAAATCCCGGGAAGTACTAGTTCCCCTCTACTCAGCACTGGTTAGGCCTCATCTGGAGTACTGTGTCCAGTTCTGGGCACCACACTTTAAGAAGGATGCAGACAAGCTGGAGAGGGTTCAGAGGAGGGCAACAAAGATGATCAGGGGACTGGAAACAAAGCCCTATGAAGAGAGACTGAAAGAACTGGGCATGTTTAGCCTTGAGAAGAGAAGACTGAGGGGAGATATGATAGCACTCTTCAAGTACTTGAAAGGTTGTCACAGAGAAGAAGGCCAGGATCTCTTCTTGATCATCCCAGAGTGCAGGACACGGAATAATGGGCTCAAGTTACAGGAAGCCAGATTCCGGCTGAACATCAGGAAAAACTTCCTGAGTGTCAGAGCAATACGGCAATGGAACCAATTACCTGGGGAGGTGGTGGGCTCTCCCACACTGGAGGCCTTTAAGACGAGGCTGGACAGCCATTTGTCAGGGATGCTCTGACTTGGATTCCTGCATTGAGCAGGGGGTTGGACTCGATGGCCTTGTAGGCCCCTTCCAACCCTACTATTCTATGATTCTATGATTCTATGATTCTACAAGCTGGGTTTCGAAGAGGCAGAGGAACTAGAGATCAAATTGCCAACATTCGCTGGATCATGGAGAAAGCAAGAGAATTCCAGAAAAACATCTATTTCTGCTTCATTGACTACGCTAAAGCCTTTGATTGTGTGGATCACAACAAACTGTGGCAAATTTTTAAAGAGATGGGAGTACCAGACCACCTTACCTTTCTCCTGAGAAACCTGTACGAGGGTCAAAAAGGAACAGTAAGAACCGGACATGGAACAACCAATTGGTTCAAAATTGGGAAAGGAGTATGACAAGGCTGCATATTGTCGCCCTGCTTATTTAACTTATATGCAGAGTACATCATGAGAAACACTGGGTTGGATGAATCACAGGTCGGAATTAAGATTGCTGGGAGAATTATCAACAACCTCAGATACGCAGACGATACCACCCTAATGGCAGAAAGCAAAGAGTAACTAAAGAGCCTCTTGTTGAGGGTGAAAGTGGAGAGTGCAAAAGCTGGTTTGAAACTCAACATTAAAAAAACGAAGATCATGGCATCTGGTCCCATCACTTCCTGGCATAAAGAAAGGGAAGAAATGGAAGCAGGGACAGATTTTATTTTCTTGGGCTCCATGATCACTGCAGACAGTGACTGTAGCCATGAAATTAAAAGACACTTGCTCCTTGGGAGGAAAGCTATGGCAAACCTAGACAGCATAGTAAGAAGCAGAGACATCACCTTGCCGACAAAAGTCCGTCTAATCAAAGCTATGGTTTTCCCAGTAGCAATGTATGGCTGTGAGAGCTGGACTCTAAGGAAGGCTGAGCGCCGAAGAATTGATGCTTTCGAACTGTGGTGCTGGAGAAGACTCTTACGAGTCCCCTGGACTACAAGGAGGTCAAATCAGTCAATCCTAAAGGAAATCAACACTGACTGCTCATTGGAAGGATAGACCCTGAAGCTGAAGCTCAAATATTTTGGCCACCTAATGCGAAGAGAAAACTCTCTGGAAAAGACCCTGATGCTGGGAGAGACTGAAGGCAAAAGGAGAAGGGGACGGCAGAGGATGAGATGGCTAGATAGCATCACCAATGCAATGAATATGAACTTGAGCACACTCCGGGAGAGAGTGCAGGACAGGAAGGCCTGGCGTGCTATGTTCGATGGGGTCAAGAAGTGTCGGACACGACTTAACGACTGAATGACGACAATAAACATTTCCTCAGTACCATTACTAGCCTAAGCTATAATGTAGGCCAATTAACAGTCCAGTTAAATTGGCTTTCATGGTAGCTCTATTGCTTTGTACCTATGTTTGTATGAATGCATGTGTGTGTATATGTACATCTATCTGTCAAATGAGAAGACACTTCCTGTATCTCGTGCAGGTGCATCTGCCCCCATCCTCTGGAGAGAAAAGCCTAGAACCTGATCTAGGTTATCATCAACCGTCAGGAACTAGAAGACTCTGTCATATACATACACCCACGCATCCCTATTCCTAGGGCCTCAGAGTGGAAAAATCTAGCTTCTTGAACATATTATAAAACGATTTTTGGATGCTTCACACAATTGGGCCCCCTCCAAATGTTCTGGATCACAACTCTTAGTATTTCTGACCACTGGCCATGCTGGCTGAAGCTGGTAGGAGTTGAAGTCCAAAACATCTGGAGGGCACCAGGTTGGAAAAGGCTGATTGATGGAATGCTCTTTAAACATATTAAGTCACCTTTGCCACATCCATAATTATCATTTACAATGCATGCATTGCCTCTAATACATCTTCTGGCAGGCTACGTATCTAATTCTATTAATGAATATAATTCCCCGCCCCAAATATACTAGGAGCACAGTCCACTAGTCACATCCCCAGCATAAGTGCAAATGAAATTAACTGAATTTGACCAAAAGCATAAATGTGCTCCAATTTGCACTGCACGCATTCATATACGTAGGACTTCCAGAAGAGGACCTGATTTACAATGGGTTGTGACCTACAACACCATTATACAAACCACAATTTTCTGAAACTCCTAATGATTCAAATTCACTCTTTATCTACCATGTAGCTTAGATCAATATTTATTTATACAAGCCAGGTCTTTGGTTTTTCTATGTTGTAGTGTGACCAAGAAATTGCCATGAAGATGAAGAAATAAAGCTATGCAGATAGAGGCATAGTGGTTCTCAGTGGATCCCATGGAGTTCTGTGGAAAGAAGTAAAGGTGGTGGGTGGGATCTGCACCAGACAATGATGTCACTTGGATCAAGGGCTAGAGTTAGCCCCACTTCAGTGGTATCTCTGATAGCACTCATATAATTTCTAGCATGTAAGTGAATGGCTCAGGGCCGGCCCAAGATTTTTCCTGCCTGAGGTGGGGGACAAGATGGCACCCCCTCCCATTCCATGAACAAAAACTGACTGGAGTGATAGTTAAATCTTTCTTCAACACTAGCAGTGGGACATCCTCCAGCCTCCCCACAAGGCAGCAGGCTAACTTAGGAGGTACAGAGTAGGCCGCATTGCCCACAGCTCTCTCTTCCAATACCTCGCTGCCATCTCCCAGCATCTACCACCTGAGGCAACTGCCTCACTCTGCCTTATGATAGGGCCGGCCCTGGAATGGCTGCCTTTCTGAAAAAGCCTGAGAGCATGAGATGCAGACACCTTGCTGAAGCTAAGCAGGTCTGGGACTGGGTCTGGTTAGTGCCTAGATGGGAGAGACTGCCTGGGAGCCTCATGTACCCAGCTTTGAATTCCATGATTGAAGAAAGGCAAGATATAAATGTACTAAATGAATAAAAAATAATAAATTACTGTATATGGGGACAATAATACTGGAGGATGAAACCTATCCATCCCACTTTACTAGGCAGCATGGTAGAGTGCACAGACACACATAATGCCCCCACACAATATACAGGCAGCCCCTTCATACCCATTCTGCTTGTCATTATAGGCATTTTGCTAGTCCTATGTACATTTCATCCCTCTTTACTCCAAGATTGATTAGTTGAATATTTGGATAATGGACAGTTTAGTACTACTAGTTATCAAGTATAACAACATCTGGTAGAATACTGTTTAGTCGGATAATTTGTTAAGAGTGAATGATTAGAATCTGTAATAAATGTAGAGATGACCAAGTGTATTCTTGTACTGAATTAATGTTTTACAGCTTTTAGGACCTGTGTGGGCTGACTGTTCTACTGAAATGTTTTAGTGCCATGGAAACGCTGGTAGATATTTTCTCTTAATTGCATGAATGGTTGACAGATAACAGTGCCGCACTATAGAATTAAGCCCTTGATTGCCAATGAATTGTGCCCAGAGTGAGGATGAAGCAGGGAGCAGAGAGAGCTGTACACCAATCTGGGACAGAAAAAACGCCACAACTTTATTGCAAATGTAGACACTCAGACTCTTTGGCGACTCTTTATCTTCTTTGTTGGTTTGTTTAATGTTATTGATTTTGATATTACATACACACAGAAATTATTGACCATGGATTCATCAACTGGTGCAAACATCCTCTGGGTGAAATACTGGAAGAACGTGTTCCTCTCATTCCAGGAATATTTTACATGAATAGGTTAACGGAGTGAATACACAGACGCATGGGAAATTTCTATGAAATTAACACTGCAGATAAATGGAATAGTTTGATTCTTCACTGGCATAGTCATTGTGATTATATGAAACTTGACAGAACACTGGTTTTGACATAATTAGAAAAGGATGTTTGTTGTGATTGTTTTCTTTTATGTACTAGATTTAATAGCTTTGTAATGGATTTTCTACAATGGAAATAATAATATTAATAATAATTTCATATTTTTAAAAAACAGTTTGGCAACTCCAGCAGGGACAGATTTGATATTTTGTCAGTGTAACCCAGATCACAAGCTTGTTAACCAAACATGGAAGGAAATGGCCGCATGAAGAGGCCAATACACATCAAACACTCACTACCAGTTCTTTCCCAATTTTGGGTACATTTAGCCTCTTAAGAAGCCAGACACACACATCCTTTGGGGATTGTGTCCCTTCCCACCCGTCACTCAAAGGTGTAAGCAAAATTTGGGTGACCTAATGTTGAGGGTAACCTTAGATTTGCTCAGCGTAGCCAGAGCAGAGATTGCAGCTTCAGGACCTTTTTTTCCAGCAGGCATAAGGTGACAGAGTTGGAATCCAGCTCAATACAACTTGCTCGACAAGCTCTCCATATTTTTTTTCCCTCTGTAAAGGAGGGACCAAAGTCCCTGGCCAGATGTTGGAAGGCCCCCAGCAGTATCTTGCAGTTGTCAGACCCTCTACAAACCGGTCAGACATCGTTAAGGTAATGGGGAAATGTGACCCAATCTTTTGGCAACTGCTCAATGGAGGAGTAGAACATTTCAAATGCAGCTTGAGCTATCAAACACTCCATAGGCATGGCTCTGTCAAAGTAGTACTTTCCTTGAACAAGATCCCTAGCAAGTTCAAGTCCCCCAGGAACACAGGGAGCAACCAGAACACTGATAGTTCATCGCACATTGCTGACACTGTCCCAGATAAGCAGTTCATACTAGCTGCAGTGCCTGGCTAAAGGCAAAGGAAAAAATAACTCTTTATACTCAAACCACACCGCTTGGCAACTAAGCTGCCTAAAACTGGGATTTCTAAGGATAAAACAAAAGTCCAAAGGACTGCATGGGGCTTGAAGTCATTGGCAAATGTGCAGCTTCAAACTTCACCTGGAATTGTAAGGATGAATGTAAATACAGCATGAATTTGTCTGATGATCTAGTAGAAGAGTGTTAACTCCCTGTGTAGCTAATGCTCAGATTTAATTCAGATTATTACAGCTCTATCAACTCTCATGCCTCACTATCCCTAACAGCAATACTAATGTCCCAGGAATACTAACGTTAACATTAATGGGAGCGATTCACACCCATCAAAGGGAGAATTGCATTCCTTAAATTGCAAGCAGAGCTCAGTTTAGGGACAAAACCTTATATCCAAGAAACATTCTCTGTTAACCCTATCCTTGTGCTCAATACCCCTCAAATGGGAAAAATATAGCTAACTGTTACCATGATGCTTCACTCCCCAGAAACTGTTCTCTGACTAGATGGATGTGGGTAGTTTGGCATGCTTCTGTGGCATTACTCAAATCTGCTTTGATTTTATTTTCACTTCATTACATTACTCTTACCATCTTTGGCATTTCTCATACTTCAGATTCCCTTATATTCTAAAATTGGACCTGTCAAAAGTGAAACTGGGCAGTGGGGGAAGGGAACATACATCAAAACCAACTTAATTAAAACTGGATAAAATGTCATATATTTTCATAGCACTGTATAAAGGCTTAAATAAGCACCTTCCTGATAAACGACGATGCAAAAACAACAAAGAACCTCAAGAATAAAGAATGTACAAGGAGCAGGTTAAAAAGTACCTCTTCAAGTAATTTTTAAAGATCTATTGAAAATATCAGATTAACTGAAATATGAAACGGGCTGTGTAAGAAAATACCTGGCATTTGCTTCCCATCCAGGACAAGAGTTCATTGCCTACTATACTGGAGGATAGGAAGGAATTTTCACATACAAATGCAGAATGGGAAAGGATGGCTTTCCCCTGTCCTATGTGACATAATTCTCTAATTTTATGAGCTAGGGATCAGTGGGTGGTAGCTCTGAGCCAAAATCTGGCTCCCAGAGTGATACTGTTTGTGTCTCCCCCCCCCGCCCCCGCCCCATTGCTACAAAACGTGCCAACAATCTGCTTTGAAGGGTAAGGACGATGATATCCTAATTCACCACTTTTCACCCTGCCACAAAGCAGGCCTCAGTAAAACTGCTGACTAGGATGTAAAGGATCCCTTACATCTGGGGTGGCCAACCTCAGGCTCTAGAGCTGCAAGCAGCCCTCAGAGAGAGTAGTGTCAAAGAGCAAGAAAGAAAAGTGCATGGCAGAAAGAAAGGGCCCCCGCTCACTGCTGGTTTTGGACCTGTCTGCCAGCATGCAGCCCTTGACAGCTTATCTCCGAGGGAACGTGTCCCTCAGTAGAAGAAAAAGTTTCCCCACCTTAGCCTTACGCACACTCTGGGATAGTGAACTTTGGTTCTGCTCTCTACTTGTGGCATGCATAATCTGGATGAGGTGGTTTGTGGATAAGAGGATGTGCTTAAGACGAGGTGTCGGACTAGATATAACTTCTCCTCCTCCGCCAGTGCCAACCCCAACTCATTGCAAACCTCTGCTCAGTTCTTAGTTCTACTGAGAGTCACTATAGCCCAGATCACAACAGAATTTAGGGCTTGGACCTAGGTAATCTAAATCAGGGTGGGCAACACCCCCACACACCCAGCCATTTTTGCGGAGCCCCCTGCCCTCACTGAATTTGCCACTGTGGTGGCAAAAGATCCAGAGATTTTGGAAGAAAACAAGGCACGTGAGGAGTGTGGGCCTTCTTTGGAAGGCACAATTCTGTTTGTAAACAAGGCATGTGCTCCCCAAACACCTTGTTTCCTTCTGAAATTGTGTGTGTGGGGGGGTACTGCTGGCAGTGGGAGCCATTTTGGAGGCAGTAGGGGAAGGGCAATATGACCCCGAAACCCCCAGACGTTTCCCTTCCCTAGTTTAAATCCTTTCTTGGTCACAAACTGAGGCTAGATCTACACTAGTGCTTTTTATCAGTATTGAAGTGCACTGATAACTGTTAGTGCACATAACACATTCTGTATACCGCTTTTCTAGCATTATTTCCTGTTTTTTATTCTGGATTATCCAAAATACCGCAGCAGATGTTATTATGTGTGCTGTGAGGTATAAATGCACAAGAGGGATACAGCGCATCACCATGACAGGTTCGTATTGATATGACACAAAGTGTAGATCTGCCCTGGTGGTCTCTGCATCAGAGCCTACCCATACAAAAAGCATATACTGCAACAAGCATATAGTATTTCTAATTCCTGGATGCCAGCTTCTATTTTTTGGAGGCAGCTTTCAGTTTTCATGAAATCCTTGCATAGGGCTGTCAAGAGAATAAAAATATCTGGAGGCTAGGATTTTTCCCCCAGGAGCTTCTCTACACAGAGTTGTATCTGCTTTTGGTTTCGTTGCAGAACTGAGATCCGAGCTCTACCTAAAGAGCCTTTCCTTCCTTGCTTTTCTGCTATGCAACTTCTAGGTGGCACTGTACTATAGCGGAACATTGCAATTACACAAGTAGAGAAATACCATTTCTTTCACTTTCAGAAATAATATCTCATTTTCCCTGCTCTAAAAACCCCTGGGGAAATGCTCTTAAAAAACAGAAGCGAAACTGGAGGATCACAAGGTCATCTAACAAACCTGTAAACAACTGAGGGTAGGAAATCATGAGCACACAATAAATGCCTCATGTAGAAAAGCTCTATTAGCGCCACTTCACACATTACAGATTAAGGGCACAATCCTATGACCACTAGTCCACAGCTGAACAGCCATAGGATAGTTCGGTTCCCTGAGAACCAACCTCCACCCCCTCCCATGCTGCCTCGTAGCCAGCACAGAACAGCCCCATGCACCGCGCTTGGAGGAAGAGCATGGAGCGGTGAAAACGGGGCGTCCCGGGGGGTGTGCTGGGGCAGGGAGGGCGGAAGTGCCGTTCTGATGTTTCCCATGCATCGTCTGGTGTCTGCCCGCCCCGCTCCGACTTCCCACGGCCAGACAGCCAAAATCAGCTGTCTAGCCACGAATGCAGGGCGACTGAAGCACAGAGGGGACAATCCCCTCCACGCTTCTCTTGCCCTGCATTGGATAGGCGATTGCCTCCGAGTTCGGAGGTGGCCGCCTATCCCAATAGGATTGCGCCCTAAGAGTCTAAAGCCATTTTAAAACCACATTAAATGGATAACTTACATTACAGCCTACTGAATTACACTGGAGTTCTTGTCTGGAGGATAAGAGGCATATAAAACTTTTCCCCATTTTTTCCACAGTCATATTTATTTTCTGCGATAATCCACTAATCCATGTGTGGAGGACCATCTAAATGAGGCTTAAATGTGTACTTCAATTTATGACACTATACACTTCATCTAGAATGGCTATTTTATTTCCCAGTACAGTAAAGGATATTCTCCTTACTTCTCTTGCAAGAGGACTACCCCAGAAGGCTGTCCAGAAAGAAGCTTTTTGCAACTTTTCCTACTATGAAAATACAAAGCTTTTGATTAAAAAAGTTGGGAAACAAAAGCTAAACCACTTGAAAATCCACATTTTTTAAAATCAGGAACAGCAGCAGAAACTCATTCAAAGCCAAGAGAAAAGCAAAAAGACTATCTGGACATAGAAAATGAGAAGCAGGAACCATGCAATAAATCAACCAGAATTAATTGAAAGTAATTGGTTCTCAGGAAAACATTTGGTCATGGCTATTCATCACCCAAATGTTCTACATTTTAAAATGTACAGCAAATTTTAAGTGTCCAAGTGGCATGTGCTGCTCACACATTATTTCAGCCATCCTTCCAACAACCTTGTAACGTAACCTAGTGTGACTAACACCCATATTGCAGAGGAGGGGCTAAGAGAGTAGTGACGTAATTAAATCCACCCAACAAGTACATGGCTGACGTGAGGTTTTGAGGTGTGCGTGGCTCAAAGCTTGTCTTTTGCCTCTTTGCCACACAAGCTCAGGAACTCCAAAACTCTGAAGTAGAACATAACATACATTCTGCTACTACAGATCCCCCTTTGATTTTAAGAATTATTTTCTCAAAGATGGTTATTAAACAGACAAGCATTATCCCTGTTGAGCTACCACAAGACACAGCCTGCACAGAGATAAAATGAAGCCCTTTAGCACCACAATGTCTAACAAGTTGAATTTATATGAACAAGATGTTTAATTATGCGAAATTATGTTAAAATGGCTTAAAGACAAAACAAATCTCTTGTGTTTATTTCTTTCCTAATGAAAAACAACACTGTTTTCTTTCATGATAATAACTCATCAGAACAATCATCATACAGAATTGGCTTGAGCAGAAAAGGGACAAGAGCCAAGGATGATCATTTAACCACCTAACACCCTGAAAATATTTTCCAATGACATTTCTTCAGGAGTTCACCTAAAAAAGCAAAGGCTTTATTATAGCCTGTATGCAATAAAAATGGAATGCTAGTAATTAAAAATTGATTCATATTTAATAATATAACAGTGCAAGTATGGTCCTATTGTATTTGTTGTTGTTGTTTATTCGATCAGTCGCTTCCGACTCTTCGTGACTTCATGGACCAGCCCACGCCAGAGCCTCCTGTTGGCTGTCACCACCCCCACCTCCCCCAAGGTCAAGTCCATCACCTCCAGAATATCATCCATTCCAGAATATCATCCATGTATCCTATTGTATTAGCTAAATATAATTCAAACAGCTCAGCTCCTGAGAAATTTACATGCCTAAAAAGAAATTCAATAGCACCACCATGTGGCAAAAACAAACACAAGAAACTGCAAAATTAGATGAGAAAGGAAAGAGCATTGGTTTCATTCCTTATCTTCAGAAATCCTGATCCTACCCATACTTACACAGAAGCAAACCCTCTGATTTCAATGAGCTTACTCCCAAAGAAGTGTGGGAGCAGGCTAAGGCAGCTGAATTCCTGAGGGAGATGTCTGCATGGAGACTTCCCAAAGGGTACTGAAGCTGCTGCTGCTGAAGTGGTCTTGCTTGAGGTGGGGTGGACAGCCCCCCTAGCCTAGCAATCTACAGATGGTGTAAAACCATTCCACCTGTGTTTTGTGGATTGCCAGGCACCTTTCATTCTGCAGTGTGCCCATAGCTGGAATCAGATTTTTTTAGTTCCTGAATTTGCACAAATGCACATTTGTGCAATTCATATATGCGAAAACGTGAAAATTCCCCCAAAATGTGCATTTTCATGTTTTAGCCTATAGGGGCATGTGCATTTTTGGCCTTTTTTTTTTTTTTTTAAGAAATTGCATATTTTTCCAGAACAAATTTTCCGCAAAATCCGGGAAGTTAGAAAAAATGGTCCACACGTCGGCAGAAACCGCCCAACAGGGGAAAGGCCAGCCTGCTGCAGAACCTGCTGGTCGGATTCACCAAAATCCAAACTCATTTGGTTCTGTTGCAGATTTCTCTGACATCCCTACCCAAGCCCCTTCTCTATCTCAGTTAGAATAGCCAGCATTCAGTAAGCATTGCTTAGACTCAATGTTTGTCGAGTGCTATTGTGTTAGAGGGTTGTGGGTGGCCTGGTACAAACTTGTAACATGCCCCCCACCTCCAGATCCCTTCTCTATTTGTAAGTCCGACATGGCAGTGGCATGCATATATATATATATATATATATATACACACACACACACACATACATATATATATATATATATATACACACACACACACACACACACATATTATTTATTTATTTATGATACTTCTATACCACTGAATATAATAAAATCCCTAAGGGGTTCCCATACAAATATTAAAATCACATTTCAAATGCATTATTTTAAAAATTCCCATTACAATAATACTACATAAGAACGTAAGAGCATAAGGAGAGCCATGCTGGATCAGACCAAGGATGCATCTCGTCCAGCATTCTGTCCATACACACAGTGGCCAACCAGCTGCCCACAAGCAGGACATGAATGCAACAGAAACTGATGAACATAGACTTACTCCCTCTGATACTGGAGGTAGCATACAGCCATCAGGATGAGTAGCCTTCTCCTCTAGGAATTTGTCTAACCCCTTTTTAAAGCCATCCAAATCGGTGGCCATCACTACAGCTTGTGGTAGAGAATTCCATAGTTTGACTATGCACTGTGTGAAGTACGTCCTTTTAGCTGTCCTGAATCTCCCACCAGTACAGGTGCGGTAAGATGGAGAAGCATGATTAATTACAATCAGTTACAAGCCAGGGAAAGCCTGGGTGAACAAATCCGTTTTCAGGAGGTGTTTGAAACATGCCACATTTTCTGCCTCCTGAACTGCACAAGTGACAAATGCACTTAAAACATTATTCCCCATCACTAGAATCCCATGGCAATGCTTGTCAACAAGGATTGTCTTCTATGCACTCTGGACATACAGGCCTATCGTTTGCTTTCTGGGGCCAGTAGATCCTGTCAGCAGCACTTACTTTCACTGGTCCTTATTATTATTAACGCTCTAGCCCACGCTTGGGTGGCTGTGACTATGATGACTCTGGGTGCCTCCAGACAGAGGGCTCCTAACACTAACAGTGAAGAGGCATTGTGCAGCTATTCCATCTTTTCTTTCTCAGGGCGCAATCCTAGGCATGTTTAGACAGAAAAATGTCCTAAAATTCCCAGCTTCCCTCCAGCCAGATATGCTGGCTGGGGAATGCTGGGAATTGTAGACAATTTTCTGTCTAAACAGGCATAGGATTGCACACTTAACTATTTATCTGTGGCAAGCGGTAAGACAGAAGCAGCACTGGGAAAACACCAGAGGGTTACAAGCTGAAGACAACCTCATCTGGACCCCACCCCCTGTAAAATTCCACGATTGTGGCTGGGCACTGGTGCCATGAAATCCTCATCTGGAATCACCCCCATTTAGGCATATGGGGGAAAATGCTAATGTACCTGACCCTGTTTCTTCTCCCAGGCTTATAGTTAGCATATGGCAAGGTAATTAAATATGTTGGGACCACTAAGGTCCATCACAATCTTTCTTACATTTCTGACAATGATGAAGAAGAACTTTTCCATCAGATTAGACTGGCTGGTTTTCCTTAAATTGCTGCCTTCTCTTTGAGCATATTGTACAATTTACTTACTTCTGTCAACATAGTTTTGGGGTTTTTTTTTTTACTAAACATACTCTTTACACTTATAAAATCTCTGGCAAAACATAACTTGCTCCCAGGGCCAGCCCAAGACATTGTGCTGGCTGAGGCAAAGGACATTATGGTGCCCCCTTCCATTCCAGGTACAGAAACCAACTGGACTGGCACTTGAACCTTACTTCAACACTGGCAACAGGATAGAGTCCTCCATCACACCTGAGGGAAGCAGAGTGGTTTATGGGATGTAGGACAGGCTGAGTGGCACACACAGTTTTGTCCCCCTAAGAAAGTAGAATGGCTGTGGTGCTGCTATTGCTGCCTCCTAGCATCTGCTGCCTGAGGCAGTTGCCTCACTCTGCCTAATGATAGGGCCAGCACTGCTTGTTCCCCCAAATTCCTGTGCTCTGCTTGTAAGTCATTATTAGGCTGACAAGAGCTAAACTGCATATGGAGAATACTGCCTTAATACAAAGTTGGCTCAATAATCTTTAGGATCCACTCACCCCTGCAATTGCTTGTGTAAAGAATGAACTGGCTTTGTCTTATATAATGAACTAAGGCTGCAATCCTAGGCACTCTTAATGGGGTGTAAGCCCACTGACTGTCCCTGTCCTCCAAAGTCCACATAGTGAGCATGGATATCATGAAAGAGGGACGCCTACACACATTGGCCTCCAGGGTGGCCCCACTTCCCCTTCAACATATGAAGACCTCTTCACGTATATAACACAAGAGGGAGGTTCTTATGTGACTCTTCCCCATTTTTTGTACAGTTCTTGTATGAGGAATCATTTTGCCAAATATCCTGATATAAATGAATTCAGAAACACCGTAATGAAGTTTATCAGAAGTCCATACTGTGCTAACAGGTTCAAAAACTGGCAACTTCAGAGCAAATCAAAGCAGCTCTTGAGACAACCTTCAAAACTGACAGAAATGTCAATAGCTGTCTATCCAATTATGATCAGAGTCTTGAAGCCACCACCTACTAACATTTCCCAAACTGGCAGGAAATGTATTACTCTTCCTGGTGATCAAGGAAAAACATCTGGATTCAAATCACGTACTGCGGTCAGTTACAGTAACTGGAAAGTCACTCTTGTTTAAAAGGACAATGTATTGAGAGAGATTCTTTTTTATAATCTCAGAGTTGAAAACAAAGGGCAACTAGTTAACTGCAGGTTGAAAAAGTTTCTGCTTTCATTTTCTTAATAAGAAAAATGTATTTCCAACAGTGAGACAGGGAGGATAATACTCCTTGTCCAACTGGAAGTGAGATCATGTCCAATTAAAGGATGACTCAGAAAATACCAAATTGCTCCCTAAGATATACAGAGCTTGAAGATTTAGTATTCCGTTTCTTAGAGCTAGTTGCAATGGGATGTGTGAAGATGTTGGAGGGGTCTGTCTATTCCATCGCCTTGTGGGGAGTGGGGCTGCCTCAAAGCTGTGGGGAGGAGGCAGGAATATAACTGTGTCCCTTGGCTTACTAATCTCCTCTGGCTTCAAACTATTTATTTATTTCATTTCTATACCGCCCAATAGCAGAAGCTCTCTGGACAGTTCCCAAAAACTATGTGCTCGTTAAGAAAGTCTGCTGAAGGTTAGGGAAGGGCTGAAGATGTACTGCAGCTGCATGGACACACTGGACATATTTGCATTAATTAAAATTAATTAATGTGTTTTAAAAACAAAATAACCCCAAGGGGCAAACCCTTAGGGTCTCCTTAGTATGCATGCCAAGTTTCAGGTGTCTAGGGGGTTTCAGGTCTTGGAGCTATGGCAGTGATAGAAAGACAGACACATTAATTAATTTTATTTATTATTATAGATTTTCCTTGCAAGGAAGGAGGCATTTTCAGTTTTAAAGAGAGATGTATGGGGGCTCAAACCTGCCAGGAAACCCGCTATTTTATTCTAAGAGAAGGAGGCAAAGGGAGGGGAACTAGGCCATGAGTGTTAAATAGCAAAGAACACACTTGCATAAAAATAAATACACCTGATTTTTCTCACATACTCCCGTTTCCACCCTGGGGAGATTTAAAACTGGCTTCCAGTATGAATATCCAGACAATGAAATGAGTTACTCCAAAAATGTCTTATTTCAGTTCATATTCCATGGTTTCAGTTGTCTGCCACTTTTGAAGGGAGTAGCCAAAGATGGGAGAGCAAAGCTAAATGGGTGTGGCTAGAGGTGGTGTTGGGGCAGACCTTCAGGATCAATTCCATCAGTACCTACAAGAGTTTGTTGCTTCACTCTGTTTTAAATTAGTATGTAACTTCTGAATTAATAATCTGTATTTCCTTTTATATTCTAAATATATATTCTGCTAATAAAACAAGCTACATTTATTTAGATTTGTATCCTACCTTTTGCCAAATGGTCTCAAGACAGCTTACATATAAAACAATTATAGCTTGTGCACCTCTAAGCAGAAACACATATCTTGCTAATGGATGCCTTCCCAAATAATTTCCTATGAACAATTTACTTCCCTAAGATTCCCAGATGCCTGGCCACTGTGGGAGAAGGAATGTTCAACCTGATTCAGCAAGTATAGTTCTCATGTCCTTACTAAAAGGTTTTGCATAATAAAAAGCTTGTGAAGAAATTACAGGTGCCTGTTGTCAGACCTCCTGGTCTGATATTTTAAAACAAAAAACCAACCAAATACACCAGTTCTGTGTGGAATGTTGATCATGTGTTTCTTATCTGGAATACATAAATCCAACTACGCTATGATATAGACTAAAGCCCCACCCCCAAATCTGCAACATAGTTACCTTACTACACTGCTAAACGTACCTCTTACTTTCCTTCCATATAAATGAATGGCTGCTATTTGGGCCTATGGCAAAAATACTTCACTTTATGCATTAGTGCAGTCTTAGGAAGATTCTTGTTTTAACTTTTAAAAACTTTGTTACATTATATAATGTTCTATACACTAAACCTTACTCAGATTTTAATAATTTAGTTAGATATTAAAGATGGTCCTATTGTGGCAATATGAAGCAGCCATATACTGGGTTGGACCATTGGTCCACACAGCCCAATACTGTCTACAACAGGGGTAGGGAACCTCCAGCACAGAGGCCAAATCCAGCCCTCCAGGGTTCCCCAGATGGCCACACCTGCTTTCCCCCAACTCTGGATCATTTGGTGGCTTCCGGCTTTTGCGGGTTTTTTTCCCCCATTCTAAAAGGTTGAATTGTTTCTCCTAAGCTTAGTTACTGGCAGTAAGACCTTCAAGCTACAATAGGCCAGAATGTTTTGTATTTTGAAATGCAGCCCCTCAGAGCCTCTCCAAAACTGAATTTGGCCCTGGGACTGAACAAGGTTCAACACCCCTCATCTGCAACTCTACTCTGATGGGCAATGGCTCTTCAGGATCTCTGCTGGATGCTTTTAACTGGAGGTAGTGGGGATTTAACTTGGGACCTTCTGTGTGCAAAGCATGTGCTCTCCCACTTCTTACATCCCTTCCCAATTACATCAGCTCCAGAACGCAAAATATGAGTTTATACTGATGAAGAGCTACATATGTGAGGGAATTTAGAGCCAAGAGCAGAGCTGTGAAATGTAATTCAGCCAGCAGAAAGAATTCCGGTTTCAGTCTACCAAAAAAATCAATTAAGAAAGATACTAACAAGGAAGTGATTGCCTAGGGACTAGGCAATCACTGCTTGTTTAAAAATAATAGATTGTATTTCTAGCCAGACAACACTAATTATCCCTTATCACGCCTTTTTAAATCCCCAGTTTGTGCATGCTCAATAATATGACCTGTGGAGAATGATTGGAAAGGCCAATGAGCTAATTTGAATGTTTTGATTGAAAACTCACTTGAATGCTTGATATCTGACATGTGAGGCAATTAACTGAATCCACTTTAGTATCCTCATTTTAAGATACTTTACTTCTGAAAATTTTCTAGGAATGGAATTACTGTTTCACACACAGGATGTCTTGTTTGAGAGTATAGTTTTCATTGATTCAAGTTAACTTGTTGCAAGCTTTTATAAAGAATTTCATAATCCAGAAGTAAAAGTGCAGCTTCCTGGAGCTAAAGGAATAATAGGAAAATAGCAGGCATTTCCTACATTCTAGCTATTATATGTTGAATTTGAACACCACTGGATCTTGCATTCAGTTCAATATTAAGTATTTAGCTTTACACCATCATATATTTCATCTAATTTCTGTCTCTTGATTTTATACATGAGCCATAGCACATTAAACAGTGTGTTGTAAATTCAGGGACAACTTCCTCTACAGAAAATGGCATGGATAGACTGTTAGGTCTCGCTGAAGGCTACTTCAGAAATCAAGATCTATTGTGGAAAACAAAACAAAAAATACTTCTAAGCATGCAAGCAATTCCCTTTCTTGTTAGCAGCACATTTCAATCCTAAAATTAGATTTATGGAAGTATAATTTCCCTTAGCTGCACTGAATGTTTATTTGAGCAAATATTGCCCATTTATGACAACGACAATGTATTTCAAAGCACCTTTGTGCGTGCAGTCTTTCTAAAAAGGTCAGCCATTAGTCTGGGCAAAGGTCCGGGTCTGACTTTTACTTGTCAGGAATTTTAAAAAGAATATCTGGTATAATGGATCAATGGTGTTGTTTTTTGCAAACAAGCCACCCTGAGCACCCACGACATGTAGTAGGGTTGTTAGGATGGCTTGTTCTCAGGGTGGCTTGTTGTGATGTCCAAACCCAGCGGGGTGATTTTATTGTGGGTTGTTGGGAATGGCTAGAGAGCTGCCCAGCAAGAAGTGGTGAAAACCGCTGCCACTCCTCATGATTTCACTAGTATCACCGCCATTCTCCCTCATCCCTTCACAACACCCTTCACCTCAGGATGGAATTTCAATTTTTTTTCATAGAAATCTTTAAGAAGGGACACTGGAGAGTGTCCTGAACACATTCACAATTTTATTTCTTTTTTAAAAAAAAATGTTTATGATAGGAGTTTTGCATAATTTCCCCCTCAGTTTTACTGCTCTATCTTAAAATTTGTGCAGTTTTCCTCTCCATTTTACTGCTCTGCCTTGAAATTTGAGCAATTTCGCCCTCCATTTTATTGCTTTGCCATGACATTTACATATTATTAGCAATGTGCCTCATCTGTCTGCCTTGAAATTTACATATGTTTAGTGATCCTGCTCACTGCTCTGTAACCCTCACTTACATGACACCTAGCAAGGAGACCAGCGGAGGGAAGTGATAAGCATGAAGTGGGTTGGGGGAGCCAAAGGCAGCTGCAGAACAGAAGGTGCTTTAGGGGCAGGTGTTATTACTTCAGTAATGTGCGAAGCAGCCTTTTTTTTTTTAAGGGTGCTGGTAGCTTTTTTTTTTCAAGGGTGCTGGTAGCAAGGGAAGCACTGAAATGGAGGATGAAATTGACAAGGACATTGACAAGAGGGGATTATCTGTATGCTGGGCTAAATAGCAGACAGGCGGTCTTATGAACTTGCATAAACCATTAGTTGAATTGGTAAAACCTGAATTAGTTGAATTGAGAAATTTTCCATAAATTCTGCTTAAATATGAAGTAGCTACAATGCTACAATAAATATTAAGTCTTGTAGGGCACAATCCCGTGTATGGTTTGGCAGAAAAACGTCCTGCAACTCCCACCATTCCCCAGCCAGGTGCCACAAGATTTATTTTGTTGTTTTTGCTGCAATTGGCTATCATGGCTACCCACTTTATGGTCGTCACCCATGCTTTAGTTGTTTTATGGGCTGATGGAATTTTCGCAGATAACTGTTTTTCACGGCTTTAAATTTGGTATGTTTTTGTTTTGTAGTGAGTCACCTCGAGGCGGGGGGGGGGGCATCTTAAGAAATCTAAGACATGCTAAAATAACAAAATTCTCAGTCGCCGCTGGGCTGCTTGCCGGAGGAAGAGTTCCCCCCTAAAGTGCTTTTGCGCCTCCGCAAACCTCGGGGTTCCTCCAGACAGGGCTGTGCTCTTAGACCTTAACAGAGATTTTGGACGTCCCGCCTTTTCTCTTCGTTGTCCCCTGCGGAGATTCCCAGCCTCATTAGACTTCGGAGGAAGAAGACGCGCAAGAACAGACCGCGCGCACCACCTCCCCCGCGCCGCCCCAAGAACTGTCACCTACCTGCGTCCCGCACGCGCGCCCCCTCCAACTGACAGAGCAGCGTCGCGCTCTGTGCGGGCGGGCGGGCGTAGGTGCGTGTTTGTCACGTGGTCCAGCGTTCGCCCAATCAGAAGCTCCGGGGCGCAGTTCGAACCGTCAGACCGGCGGTTGGCTGGAGTGGGGTCGGCGTCCGGCGTTGCTGGCCTGCTTCCCCCCGCCCCCCTCGGGGCGCGCTATGGAGGGCCGGGTGGTGTCTCCGGGCCCCTACCGCGCCACCAAGTTGGTAAGGAGGGCGGAGGAGCGGGGCTCCGTCCCGGGCGAGAGATGTTACAGGAGCGGGACGCGTTTCCTGGCCAGGATCCTCGAAGGGAGAGAGAGGAGGGGAATGGGGGGCGGCCAGACTCTGGGGAAGGGGGCAAACGCTCCTGCCGCCCGCCCCCAGGGCCGCCAGGGGAGGCCGCTTCCACGGCAGCCGCCCTGTTGACGCAGAGCGGCGCCTGAAGTACAAATCCGCCGCGTGAGAAGTTGGCCTTGCGGGTGCTCCACGCGAGAAAGGCTTCAGGGGGCAACGTGCAGTCTGTCGGACGCCAGGCCAGCAGTGGGCACCCGGCGCCCTCCAGATGTTTTGGGCTACAACCCCCATACGCCTCAGCCACAATGGGCGACGGGGATGGGAATTGTCATCCGAACACATCTGGAAGGCGCCCTGGTCTGTGCCGTAGGTCTGCGCATGTTACCGCCATCACGCGTGCAGGTTTTTTCGTCACGTCTACAGGCTAGCAGGCCACATTTGGCTGCAACCCCCCCCCCCAAACACCGCATGTACGCGCAGTGTAACGCCCGTGCGCATCATTCGCCACACTGCACACCCCTGTACACAGACTGCAGCTTGTTTCCTTCCCAGAAGTGGGTTGTATTTAGGGCCACTAACGGGAGTGATCCCATACATGCCTCCTTCGAAGTAAGTGCCACTGAGTTCCAGTGAGACTTGCAGCCAAGGAAGTATGCAATAGCAGTGCAGCCTAAACGTGTTCAGAAAATTCTCAAGTCCATCCTTAGTGAAGTTGGTTTTCTTAATTTCGTTTGCCCTTTCCCCTAGGGTTGCATGCTTAGGGTCATACACACAAGGTGACTGTTAATCCACATTGTTTCCAGCGAAGTAGTTGTGTTCATTTGTTGTGGCAAAAATAACTAGTCTTGTGGCATCTGAAATACGAACAAATTTATTACGGCAAAAGATTTGTGGACTGCAGTCTACTCCGTTAGATGCATGAAGTGTTGTTCCATATAAACACATGCTTGGGGGGCGGGGGGGGGGGTAGTTGTGAACAGTAAAGAATTGTCACTATCTCTATTTACTGCCTTTCATTTCCTTCTGACCTCACTGTATAAAAGCCCTCCACACCATGGGTGTACACACACACACACATATTCAGGATAATATTTCATTAAAGCTTATGCCATCATAAATGTGTTAGTCTTTAAAGTGCTTTTAATCCACATTAAAATCACTTATAAGCATGCATTGATAGGGTGTTAAGGGGAAATGTGTAGTGAGTGGTATGGCAAAACGCCTGCATTAAAGAACCAGGACTTTGGCGTGATCACTTGACTACTTCTTTGCACACATAGTGAATCCATGTTTCAGAGCACTTTTATAATATTGCAAATCAGCCCGTAGTTAACCATTAACACCCTTCTAGCAGGCCTATCTTACTTGCAGGAGAGATGGTTAAAAGGTGGATTTTAAGTGCAGTTTTGACCGTCTTTGCAGTTGAGTTGCCCTGCTTTAGTAATTCCTTGATACACAGCATGCAGGTTTCTTGTACATCTGGGGGTTTGTGCATATATGTTAGGGAGCTTTATAATGTCATAAAACCCATTCCAAATTACAGATTATGTTGAGGTTTTTGTTGCTGTTTGGGGGGCGCGGTGTTTTAAAAACCTAAATTTCACTTCTCCTTGTCTTGCAGTGGAATGAGATTACTAAACATTTTCGGGCCGAAATGCCACGAAAGAAACATAGGCAACACTTCAAAAAATATGGGAATTGTTTTACCGCAGCGGAAGCAATTGACTGGCTTCATCAATTACTCAGGAATAACAGAAACTTTGGTCCAGAAGTTACTAGGCAGCAAACTATTCAACTGTTAAGGAAATTTCTCAAAAATCATGTGATTGAGGATATAAAAGGGAGATGGGGCTCAGAAAATCTGGATGACAACCATAACTTGTACAGGTAATATGCTGTCATACGGTCAGGATGTGGGGAAAAAATGGATTACTTGAATACAAACATTCAATTGATTTCCCTATTTTGTGAGTTACTACAAAGAGTCATGTGATGTGAATGTGTTCATAATTTCCACCTTAACTAGGATATGGAATTGACAATTAACTGCAGCATAAGATCAAAATCTAGTTGTATGATGCAGGGCTGGTTCACTGTTTGTCTGTTGTAGAGTTATTTGAGGGTTGTTCCCCCTCAAATATGCCATGCTGCCCAGGTTCAGATGACATGACAAGTCACGCCCAGGTGGGTAATTGGGAGGGATGGTGCTCCAGGAAGTAAAGCAAGCCACCATGACTTCCCAGAATAATTCTTTTTACCTTATGGCATCTGTACGTGACAGATGTATCTATTGTCTAACATTGTTGACTTTGTCAACAATTTGTCAGCAAGTATTTATGCTTTCCTAAATATTTTATTACATTGAGAGGCAAACCTCTCTTCAGGATAGTCCAGGAAGCTAAATTAAATTTTGCTTAAACTGATATATTGTAATGTTGAGCTTTTATGTGTGAAATTACAGATTTCCTTCAGCTTCTCCAATCAGAATTCTGCCACGTCGGTGTCCATTGAGTGAGAACACGGATAATATGTCTAAAAGAACAGAAAGTATGTTTAAACGACCACATTACTCCAGGAGGACACCCCAAAAATATGAATTTCGGGAATGTCAGGTAATAGATTATTCTTAACTAGCATTTAGCTCATGTTACATTTAGCTAATATTAATTAGCAGACAGGTTCACTGTGCACAATGTGTGCATGGTATACTTACTAGTAGTGTCCCTTGGCAATGCACGGTTGAGTCATCAGTAAATCTGTATTAACAACAGACCATTGGATACTTGCTCTTGAATCTGCGCGGGAGAATTCCTAAGCAGACTTGTCAGCAGTCCCAAGTAAACCCAAAATGTGGATGAAAGGGTTTGTCCCATTCTCCACACCTGCCCACTTAGACTAGGATATCCCAGAGAAAAAGCTTAATGTCCTACACCAAGTACAGAGTTGGGGGCCCATCCAATCAAATAATCACAGAAGTCAGAATTCAGCAAGTGCATATCTTGCCCTTTGAACGTGGAAGACATTTCCTGTTTCTAGAGTCCCTAGGACAGGGGTGGGGAACCTCAGGCCCTCCTGGGGTCCCAGTTCAGCCCCCTGGGTTCCCTAGATGGGCATGCCCCCTTCCCCCCACCAACCAACTGGTTAGTGATTTCCCAGCCTTTGTACAGTTTTTTCTCCAGTGTAAAAAGTTGAAATGCCTCTCCTAAAGCTTAGCAGTAAGAGCCTTGAGCTACAATATGCTGGTATTCTTGGCCCCACCCCTTCAGCCCTGCCCACTGCTAGTATGTGCCCTCCGAGAGCTTGTCTGATGTTGAATTCAGCCCTCAGGTTCCCCACCCTTGCCCTAGGAGTTTATTTCTTTAGATCACAGTCCTTACCCTGAGACTCTACAGATTGGAGACCATTGTATGATGAAGGATTTGTTTGGCTAACATCTACATGCCACTTTGTTCGCTCATTTAGAAAGCCTCTTGACTCGGGCCAGGAGTATTTTTTTAATGGGTTGGATCCTGAGATGCTTCCTCTGACAAAGAGAGGTCCTCTGCATCAAACCCCAAATCTTCCTGATCTGACTGATAACGGTAGTATCGCTTGCAGAAATTGTGCTGTGCACGGGAAACAGCTTCTGAGCCCTGTACGGTCATGCAGGATTGCTGTTTGTTTTGTGTAACCTGTTTACTTAAAGGGAGAAAAGGTAATGGCAGATTCTGAACTTTCAATAGACTTTTGTTGTGAGATAAATGTTGGAATGGTCACCTGCCCAATGACTGAGTGTGGAAATGAGCACTAGCAGTCCCCTGCTTGTGTCCAAACTCCTCAATTATTAGACAGCCTAAATAACACATTTGTTATTGCCCCTTCGCAGGAGAACATAGAAAATATGAAAAGTGAAACAATGGAAGAGAAAAGGTTGGCATACAGCAGGCAAATAACCCAAGCAGACACAGAAGAAATTTGGAGAAACATTGTTTTGATACAGTGAGTAGATGTGTGGTTTTCCTTCCTCCCATCATTTCCCATTGTACCAAAGGACAGAATTTTTTGCTTCTGAGGCAAAGATAATTGTGGTGTCCCAATGATTAGCCCACCCTTCAAAGCATTCTTTCAATACTAACCTAGTTGGCAGAGCATTGTGATGATTTGAACTTGCAAGCTTATATAGCAAAGTGGTTAAAAATAGTTGCGTTTCTAAAGATCAGTACACCTACTAAACTGTAAAAAAAATCACAGATACATTTTCATCGCTTGACCTATTAAAAACGCAGAGTATTTAGAAGAAGGAACTACTTTATCTGGAGAAGGACTTGTGTGTGTGTGTGTGTGTGTGTGTGTTGTCTCTGTATGTTTCATAAAACTGCTCCTGGACTTTGAAGATACCAGCTCTCTGGCTTCCATCTGTTCTAATGAATATCTCTTCCCTTCAGTACAATGTGGGAATTAGTTTAGAACTAGGGGTAGACAATGTGGTGCCCTCCAGTTGTTTTTGACTACAAGTCCAATAACTCCTGTTCATTGCCCATGCTGGCTGGAGGTTATGGGAGCTGTAGTCTAAAACATCTGGAGGGCACCAGGTTGCCTACCCCTGACTAGACATTATGTTGAAAGCCAAGGTGGATTCACATGACCACCCTTCCTCTATGTTTTACACTCTACATTTTAAGATGTTGGTTTTTTATTTATCTATTGTCACCCAGTGATGAAGTCCACATGAAACATGACATTGACCCACAGGCAGTGGCATGAACAACATTGTAAAAAGATCACATTATCATTTCAGTGTTGCTCAAACCCCAAGACGTGTTGAATCTTTTCACAACCCTGCCTTCCTGAGAAGCTCCAAAAGTAATTTGCTAATTTGTGGAACTGTCTGATCCTTTCTCCCCACAGTTTGCAAACTGTTTTAGGTATGCCATCGTTAGAAGAGGTCTTGCACCCTGCACAAGTAGTTCCTTGGCACATAATGTACAACATGACTAGTACAAGTAGACGTGGCGTTGTTCTTCTACATGACAAATCAGGTAAGTCATATAACATCATTTTTAAAATATGGGGTGGGGGGATTCCTGAAAACATGACCAAACTAACATTTTTCTCTTTGAGGGTGCTTCTAGGCAAGGCTTTTCTTGTGCAACTGCCATGTACAATTTTATGGAGGGTCCAGATATTGTTGTCTTCCATTTGTAACCCTCCCATGTTTTCTCACCACTTCTTGCAACTTTTTTTGTAGAAAGAAAAAAAGATAAGGGGGGAAAAATGGAGTCACTGCACAATGTATTTTGATTGGTAGCGCTATAAGCTTTCCATTTGAGAGCACCCTGGGAATATTAAAATCTAATAACTGAAACCAACAAATGTCTTTTGGGGTGCTGCTGTGACTTCACTAGAACTAATGCTAAATATACTTTAGCATTTCAGCCCAGCATCTAAGGAAGAAGGAACAAAGTTTTTTCCAAAGTCTATTTGGAAAAAAAAAATTCTGAAAAGCAGGCGAGAAGTAGGAGAAATACATAAATTAAAATAGAGTTGAGGTCAAGAACTTGTGCCTTTTCTCAAGCTACATATTTTTAATCTGCTTATCAGTTAAAAACAAGCCAGTGTGGTGCCGTGACCAGGAAATCTATGTTCAAATCTCCATTTAGGTATGAAGCTTATTAAGAAAGTGGCCTTGGCCAAGTGGATAACTCTCAGCCTGACTCCCAACCTAGCCTATGTCAAATGGTTATCGTGAGGTTTAAAATGTGATATTATCTTGGTATCTTTCCATGGATGCTATTGAACTTGGATGAAGGATGGAATACAAATATGATGAATAAATGAAGTTGGTTCTTGGGAACAATAATGAGAACTGGTAAATCTTTTTTCCCTTTCTTGCAGAAGACCTCCCTCACTGGGTGCTGTCAGCTATGAAGTGTTTAGCGAACTGTAAGTTAAGATAAATGTAAGGCAGAAAGGCCAATGAATGAGAGAGCAGTAACGGCAATATAGTTGCGTAGAATGCAAAGCTGTACCACTTAAAAGAATTGCCTTGGTAGATCCTGTCAAAGGTCCATCTAATGCCATATCCAGCAGCGTCCAGACAGATCAACTGTAGCCAATTTTAATTTTTTCTACACGTTCAGAAAGACCATTCCATTGGTATAACCTCTGACGCAAAGTCAACATGAGGTTTTTATCAAGGAGCAACATGAGGCTCTT
This sequence comes from Heloderma suspectum, assembly GCF_057233095.1. Taxonomy (NCBI): domain Eukaryota; kingdom Metazoa; phylum Chordata; class Lepidosauria; order Squamata; family Helodermatidae; genus Heloderma; species Heloderma suspectum. Next base: position 215,986,224 of record NC_139461.1, read on the forward strand.
CCTCTTACAGTTTCTTGTTACTGTTGTAATTCTGGAGGTGCCGTTGTTGTCAGTGTTACTGAGATTCCTTTCCTTTTGCACTTTAGGGCCTAGAAGTAATGACATGAGCCAGCCAACATACACGGGTTTTGAACGAGATGTATTCAAAACAGTTGCAGACTATTTTCTTAGTCTCCCTGAACCTTTGCTTACTTTTCAGTACTATGAATTATTTGTGAACATCTTGGGTACGTATATAGTTAGGCTGGCATGCCACATTGTTCAATTGAGAAGATGGACTAAAATGTCATGAGTCACTCGGAGTGAAACATGGCTGCCTTCTTGGAATAAATAATCCTCTCTAAATGTTGATGAGTTTTGGTTATGTGTGCAAAAACAAAGCAATCCTAGTCTTTGTACTGAAGGCTGAACATAGAATGATTTGTTAAATGTTCTTAATCTTGCATACACAGGCTAACTGTTGCATGAATGTTTGTGAATATCTTCTGACTGAGCAAGTGTTATTTCAACATTACTAACACTGAACTTTAATCTCTGGCTTGACTTTTCTGATTATGTTGCTTGTCTTGTTTTGTCCTGATACACTGCCTGCATCTGAACTTGTATTTCATTTTCTGATAGTTTTGTGTGGCTACATCACAATTCCATATAGATCCACTGGAAAATCTGGTACCCGGAATGACTTGGAGCTTTCAAAATCTCCGCACTTAAACTCTTTCAAATCAACTGAATGTCTTCTGCTCAGTTTACTCCATCGTGATACTGACAAAAAAGGTGGATCTGAGACATCTGAAACAGTTTCTAAAACATGTACAGCAGAAAAAGGATGTGGTATAAAGTTGCAGCACTATAATATGGCTTGTAAACGTGGCACTATTCACCAACTAGCAGGTGGCAGTTGTCAAAATCTTTCAAGACTGAAAAATGAACAAACTCTGCCTCTCAACCCTAAGGCAAGATGTTATTCTTTGGAGGGAATTGCAGAGACTGCCTCACGCAAGTGCAGTAAAGATGGATTAAAAACACTTTCTCAAGCTGGAATTCACATGATGGCATTTACATGTAATGAAAACCAACTGCTGCAATCCGAGTGTAAGCCAGACTCTTTGTTGGATCTTTGTTCAGATAACATTGGCCAAAAACAAACCTGGGGCACCAAGAGAGTTTCTGCATCGAGTGTTCCTGACCAAGAGCTATCTAGTGCTAACTACAAATCCAAGCAACTTTGCAGGTCTCGGAGTTTATATGGAAATAGCCATTCCAGTTGGTGTGGCATACACGCTCCAGTTGCAGAGATCACCGTGAGACCACATCCAGTAGTCCCTCTTGGTCCAAACCATCAAAGTACTACCAGAGTGGTTGCTAAGATAGGGAGTAAACCTGGGGATTCTGATATGGCCATCAATAAAAGACTTTGCAAAAGTGCAACACAACTTTCAGAAAACACGTTTTCACCCAGCTCCTTTCTGTTGACTGGCACATCACGTAAGATTGCTTTCCAGAGCATGCTGGCTTTTTTGGTTTGGTTTTTTTACTAACTAGTTTGCTTTTCTGCTTTTTTGCCAGTCCCAGGGTTTTAAATGACTATAAATATGTTCAGCAAGATCTGTCAAAAGAGATCCTATGGCCTGTGAGGTTAAGTAACTTTTAAACTAATATTTTCCAGTGCAAGCATCAATATCTTCTGTAGTGCATGCTAACGCAGTGTGTGTTTTCCTGCCGTTGCTGTGATATTTCAATAATTTATCATATTTGTAACTGGTACAGTAACTTAGATTCTTTCTCATCTAAATAGTGTCTAGAGAAGAGAGAAATTGGATGATGACTTTAAATCATTAGATTAGCCTCCCAGCACCAACTAGATGACGCACGTAATTAGACTATAGAGCACGCTTCACTTGGTCTTCATTTTGTTTCAATAATACAGGTGAGGTTATTAACTTGCACAAAAGTTACAAAGGGTAATGTCTCTCCCTGATTCTTCATTCCCTAGATCTGCTGCAGCCTCATTTAGAAAGAGTTGCTATTGAAGCCCTGCAGATCTGCTGCCTGTTGCTTCCTCCACCAAATCGCAGAAAACTTCAGCTCTTAATGCGCATGATCTCTCGAATGAGTGAAAATGTGGATATGCCACGCCTCCACAATACAGTTGGCACCAGGTCTTTGGTAAGATTCCTTCCCCAAATTTTCTTGCCTGATTTAACTGTATCTGCATATGTCAAATTGGACTTAAGTCTCTTTTGTAAATAATCATATTGCAGTTCTTGATCTTCCCTTCTGTTCTGTCATTATAATAATTGAGGCAATCTTGGAAAGAAGTCCCCAAAATGAATAGCCTCGTGTGGGCTGGCAGAGGAGAGACTGAGTATTTGGTTCCTCCTGAAGCAGCCTGTTGCTTATAAAAAGAGTCCTGCTGGATCACATCAGAGACCTGTCTAGCCCACCTTCCTGTTTCCAACAGTGGCCAACCAGATGCCTTTGGGAAACCAAAATGCAGGCAGTAGACCTCTCCTGCTGTTGTTCCCCACCAACTGGTATTCAGAGGCATGCTGGCTCTGATCCTGGAGGTTGCATATAGTTGTTGCCATTGACAGCCGTATCCTCCATGGATTGGTGTAATCCCCTGACAGCCATATCCTCCATGGATTGGTGTAATCCCCTGACAGCCATATCCTCCATGGATTGGTGTAATCCCCTTTTAAAGCCATCTGAGTTGGTAGCCATCACCATATCTTGTCATAGTGAATTAAACTAAGTACATACTGTAGTTAAACTTTTTCTTTACTTGGGGGGTTGGGGGGCTTCCCTCCTCGGGCAGCACACTTGGTTCTTATGCTGGGTGCAGGGGAGAGAGGGAGCAGCCCTTCCCTCCCCCGCCAGCCCACTCATTTGCCTATATGCAGTTCCTTGTCATCTCTGGCTACCAGGCAAGGTTAAGAGTATATGACTTGGTAAGGAATGCAATACGTTGTATAAATCTTCGTTTCATAACAGCTCATTTCAATGCTTCCAGATGATACAGACTTTTTCACGATGTATATTGTGCTGTGAAGAAGAAGTAGACCTCGATGAGTTGCTTGCCATACGATTAGTTTCCTTTCTAATGGACCATCATCAAGAAATTCTCGAAGTCCCAACCTATTTACAGGTTGAAGTACAAGACCACATAGAAACATTAAAAAGTACCCAGGTGAGAAAGAAGGTTAAAGCATGTCTGTTACTCTTCAGACAGAACTTCCTATGATCCAGAGATGTAGCCACTGAATTCGTCTGTTTCATCAGCTTTAGTCTTAGAACACCCTCTCCTAAGTTACCTACTTAAGGTTTTTACTTAAAATACAGGGCTTGACAGTTCCTAAAAAGGATAGCATATAAGAACATAGCATATTCTTACTCTGTAACCCACACTATTTCCTTCTTTATATAGAGGTAATGGCAACGATCCAAAGGGGCGTATGTGTGCGGGGGTGGGGGATGGGACGCTGTGGCTGACAGAGCACCTGCTTTGCATACAGTAGGCCCCAGGTTCAATCCACAGGTTCAATCCGCAGTATCTCCAGGTAGGACTAGGAAAAAATCCTGCCTGAAACCCTGGAGAGCCGCTGCCAGTCAGTGTTGACAATACTGGGCTAGATGGGCCAAGGGACTGACACAGCATAATAAGGCAACTTCCTATGTTCCTATGTGTACAGGTAGTGAAGTATCTGTACTCTTTCACAATCAGTTTGCAGTGCAGTACAGGCAGGTTGGTGTTTGGCATAAAGACAAAAAAGCAAACCCATGCATGCCCAGAGCCATGTCACAGGATCACAGTGACTTGAACATAAAATCGCCCAGCTTCGACTGTACTGTACTGCTCTGATTGTGTGTCTGATGAATGCAAAAAATAAAAATAAATCCGAATGCTTTTTGAGGGCAGTGGATGCTGAAAACACACTGGTCTTTCAGGTCAGGGCAGTTATGTGTGTATGTGATACTTTGCTGAGATTGTCTTGCTTTTAACAGCCAAGCATCAGACTTGCTTTAATATTGCCTAAAATGACATTGTTCCACCATTCTCAACGCTTCATGCACATAGTTGGGCAATCATAGGTACAAGTGGCCTGCAACAAAAAGTGAGAGACTGGAGTGATCTTGTTCACTGTTTCAGCCATGCCCTTTTCCAAGATACTCCATTCCCCCAAACAATCAGCTAGTATTTAGGCTCACTGAGCATGCTCAGTCTTCATTGTACTGCTTTTGGGCACCCCTTCCTTCTTCTACAGTGGTTTTTTTTTTAACCTTCTGCAAACCCTGGAGTTCCCCTGATCCTGCTGATGACCTCAATCTGGTGTGTGAAGAGTGCCTTTTTTGGCTACATAAAGCTCCCCACTTGGAGAATATTATTAGTATATTAGTATATTGGATATTATTATAATTAAGGGAGCAATCCTATGGTCCCTAGCCACCATCTGAGGAGGCCATAGGATATTTTGGTTTCCCAGTTCCAAGGCTGGAGACAACACTCTGACCTTGGAGCTGGGAATTGGCGCTCCAGCCACCCTCCTTCTTGCAGCCAGCGTGGAAAGAACTTCAGAGAAGGGGGCATTTTGGTGGGAGGGAAAGGGAAGGGGAGGAGACGGGAGAGGCCAGGATACAAGTTATTCTGTTTTTTTCCAATCTCCTTCTCTCCCCCTCCAAAACACTTTCACTAGACGGGCAAGAAGATCGCCTCTGCTGCTCCTCCTGCCCTGCATAAGATGCTCGTAAGCCTCCGGGTTTGGGGGCTTATGGGCATTGAGTATTATTCAACTGCTTCACTTGTATACCTACCCTGCACATTCTTTAATATAGTGTTAATACTTTTAACTATAGCATTCTCTCCCAAGTGTTCAAAGTGCTTCATATAAATGATCACAGTCTGTCTGGTCACTTAGAAGGAAGGTTGTCCTGCAAGACCTGAAACTTTAAGGCTGCAATCATATACCCACTTCCCTGGAAATAAGCCCCACTGAACTTAACAGGACTTACTGCTGAGTAGGCATATATATCGAACTGTACTGTAAAAGATGCAAAACAACAGACAACAATGGAATCCAGTATTTACATGAGCTGCAAAATTGGATGTGTCAAATTTCTATAATATAGGACCAAGTGCAACGGGCTGTTGAGAGTAATCTTCACAGATGGCTGGTTTGAGAAAACTGCATAATTGTTGCTCCCAAGTTTGCGGAAAGCTTTGCTACTATAGGGTGACGCTTCTTTTGAGCATTGAAGATTGCTTCTTGTGGAAGCTAAAGAGTTTGAGATACTGCAGCACTTTTATCACTGTTGTTCTTCTATAGATTGCCAAATTTCACTTATAATTTGGCATGTGGTGAAAATTTTGTGCAAATGGTTTGGCTATTTTTCAGCCATCATTCAGTTTTTCTTCTGCAATGAATTCTGTAGACTTCTAGATCTTGTTGTTGGTTGGTAGAAATCAAACATAAGCAGGGTTTTTCATTTTGTGACTTTGTAGTATAATTATTCTCAATCCTATCAGCGATTCTTAGCTGGGGCAGTCTGCAAATCATGGGGGGCATTTGAGATTTTAGGCAGACCCTTCTGTATTTATTTATACATACCCTGCCCTTTAGACAAAAAGGGTTCCAGAGGGGCTTGCAAAAGTAGGTATCATAACCATCTCTGCCCTCAGGCTTATAATCTAAAATACATGACACACAAGGAAAGGAAGGATGAGGGGGAAAAAAGCAAGCTCAGGCACCAGTTTTTAAAGTTACAGTTCTTATAATGACCTGCTAGGATGTAAACTGTTCAGGTAGCCTGATGGAATGACTTGCTGCCGGGTGACAGTTGAGGGAGGGCTGCTATCTCAGCAGAGGCAATGCAAAAGTCTAGCTTCTCTTTTCTCCCTTTGCTTTGCTGCCTCTTGGAGTTTCTTGCAATTGCTTCTGACAATTCAGACAGTGGAAGAGAGATGCTGTATATTGCTCACCTCATCCTGAGGATAAAATCCCAGATCCTAGATTTCTCCCCCAAGTCCTTAAAAAAAAAAAAAAAGTGGCACACAGCAAAGAGGAATCAAACAGGAATGACCCCTAGCTGCTTGGGGCAAAAATCAACAAAAAAAATAACACTTCTCCACCCGTTTAAAGTTATGTATGCGTGATTAGCTTCCAGAAATAAAATGGAGGAGGCACTTCAATAACAATGAAGACAAGGGAGAAACGAGTTCTCAAAGAAGTGCCAGTTGGACTTAAATAAACCTAGCATTAAGGAGTTGGCTGATGACCATCAGGCAGAAGGCTCTCACTGAGTGCATGCCTGAGATCTGTGTATCATATACATAAATCAGAATAAATTTGTCTTGTCCTGTGTACTCTTGGTATGTTCTAATTTTTTACTTGTGGCTTTAGGGCATTTGATGATGTTGCGTACTTGGTGGACAGTGATGGATTAAAGGTTAAGAACCGCTACACTAGGTCTTCCTGCGTCAAGAAGAAGTTTCTACTGTTGCCTTCAGTGATGTACTTTTTTGGGGGGGGGGGGGTTTCAACCCCTGTAAGCAGGACAATTGTATTATCCCCATATTACAGATGGAGGGTTGAGAGAATACTGGCTTACTGAAGGCCCACTCAAAGAGTTTCTGGCTTAGGTTTGAACTCTAACTCTTGATGTTCACAAATGCACTGCACTAGCACAGGTTAAATTTCCAGGAGGTTCTCGCGATTCTGTTTGTTTTTGCAGATGGAATGTCTAGATGAAGAACTGAGCACCATATTCCCAACTTACTCATACTGCAAGAGGATAACCTCTCAGGAATTTGATGAACAAAAGATTTATACATCGCAGGCAGCAGTTGCTGAGCTTTTGGAAAACATTATTAAGGACAGAAAATTATCTCTGAAAGACAAGAAAAAAAAGCTTAAGCAGGTAATGGAATATAACTTCAGTAAAACCTGCTTAGACTTTATTACTAAGCAGGAGGTCCCTTAATCATCCTCACAATTTTGTTAAGACCATAACCAGTTAGTTGCCTTCGGCACATCCATGCTGGAAAACAGTCTGTCTGGAAATAAATGCTTGAGGTGTTGAGAAGACAGAGCTGCGTTCTTTTTCGCTCCATCTGTGCTTGGAGGCTGCTGCAGCTCCATTTGATGTTGCCATGTTAGCTGTGGTGTTGCAAATAAGGCTCAACTGAAGTGGCATCTTATCCCTGGCAAGTAAGGCAGAGACATAACAGCTCTGTCCCAAGTTGCTGCTTTAATCTTGCTGTTAATAACTAGGCATTCTACTGGGACAGGGTTGTACCTGCACTGAGGTGATGGCACCACATCAGATGTTTTGCTGAAGTGCAGTTGGCTGTTGCTTTCTGCCCCAGAAGCCCCTTGCACAGCTGCAACAGGCAGGAACGTGCTACGGCAGCAGTTATCATGATAGCAGCTACCATCCCAATGCAGGTCGGACTGAGTTGCAGAAGAAATGGCATTATCTTGTTCTGGGGCTGGAACCTGACAGTGGCATGGAGAATCAGACTATTGGTCTGCCAGAAGATATCGGACTGACTGGCAATGCATTTCACAAACTGGATGTGCTGGATGATGATGATGATGGCACCATAGAACAGTAGCGCTTAGTCACACGTTCTTTGCCCCAGCCCAGTGCTATGCGCATGAACTTGGAAATAAATTCCACTGAGTTCAGTGGGACATATTCCCAAATACACTCATAGGATTGTTGCAGCCTTGAAGGGGTTGAACGCTGGTAGGCTGTTTCTGCAACCAGCCTCTGCTTTGATATGACTAGCACCCTGAGAGAAATCCTATGGCCCCTAGATGGCATCTTGGGTGGCAGTGGGGCATAGCAGAGCTCCTTCTCCAGGGCCAGAGCAGAGCTACTCTATATCTCCTACCCCGCCTCTCCCAGCTGCCACAGAAAACACTATCGCAGCTCCCTCTCACAAAGTCAGCGTTGAGACCTGGGGAGGAAATGGGTGTGTTGGGGGTGGGCTGGTGGGCAGGTAGAGGAGAGGCTGTGGATCTGCCAGATCCAAAGGCTTCTCAGCTCCCATCCCTGCTCCCAGAAAGGGGAGTGAGTTACATCGGCATCTGACCCATAGAATTGTGCCCTAAAACAAGCATCTTTTTTAATGGAAAAAATGCATATTATGCTCAGTAAGTAGTTGTTTTTCTCAGTGCTTAACCTGGTTTATTCAAGTTCATCAGGCATACAGTTTATTGTAATCTTCTTTGTGGTAAAGTGCAACCATTTTGGCAGAGTTTAGTACAGAGGATTTCTGTTCTTCTGCAGGAAACCTTCAGGAAATTTCTCTGAGTGAACTGCTGCACACAATTGTACTTATCCCAGAACTTACTGAGCAAGTCTTATGACTGGAGCCCAGCTCTAAACAAGCAGCTTTTCAAGCACCACCTTGTTGTTTTTTACTTTTCTCTGTACTCTTTTCTTGTAGTAATGCAGACTTTGTGGGGATTTGAAATGTTTCTTAAATTCAGCCAAATGTTTCAATAGACTGAAGTTATTTTATTCTGGGTAGTAAAAAAAAAGAAAAAAGTCTTAAGCCAATATTTTGCAGCACAGGAAGCCTTTAAAAGTCTGATGACATAAACTATCATGTTTTGATTTGTCCTAGCTCCAGAATGCCACCATCAGCCAGTTATATCTGGGATGCACAGCCATATTGGCTAATGCATACATATTCAGTTCTCCGGTAATAAAAATCAGCCCATTTAATCATAGATGTAGTTAGCTGCATTCTACATTGATAGGAAATACCAGAGGAGGGTGTTTAGCAAAAGATCAAAGAGTAATGGGCTGAAATGGGGGTTTGGTTTGGACTGAGCCACATCGAATCATTGGCACTGAGGCACATCGAAGAGCATCCATTTCTCCATCCGCACAGTCATATTAGCGTGCATATATATATATATATATATATATATATGTGCCTTCTCTCTGCATTCTTTACAGACACACTGCTATGCATAACTATGAGTATGCAAAATGCACCTGCTCTTAAAGTTTTATACACAAAGGAGACATGGGCGCAAGACTCCCCGTAGCTCATAGTCATAGAATAGAGGAGAGGACCAACCATTGTTTCTCTTCCAAGTGCTGACAAAACTCTTTTTCACAGCCCTGGGAAGCTTCCTACTTGGAGCTGCTTGAATAAGCATTCACCAGCTGCCAAAAAAGGCCCCAGCAATACAACAGCTTTTACACATGCCTAGTAAGTCACTCCTGGCTCCAGTTTTCTAGTTGGGTCCCTATCGCCACTGGGAAATTGCTGTAAACCAGTCTTGCCCATCTCCTGTAGAAACCCTGTCACTGTTCTGACATGGGAAGGCCAGTGAAGATGGGGGCTTGGGGTCCAGACCAAAAGAATTGTGCAACCAAATTAATGTGGCCCATCAGAAAATCTACTAGAACCAAGGGGTGGAATCCAACAGCACACAAGTGGATTTCTGCTTGTGCAACAGGACTTCCTCCCCATGCGCCCTTCAGAACATGTATCATCCTCCGGAATATGTATCAGCAAACATAGCTATGCACCTGAACCCTCTGGAGCAGATTTGGGGCTGCAGAGGGGAGGGGGAATCACGCCCCCTTCTTATTCTGCTGGCAAACGCAGTTCTGTCAGCAGTAGGACTTAATTGGATTCCACCCAAGAAGGGAGGGGGACTAATTTATTCCATAGGCTCAAAAAGGGTCCAAGACATACACTTATGTAAGACCACCCCCTCCTTTCCATCTGAATAGATGACTTTGCTGGTGTAGTTTAGAGCATGTCCAGAAGCAGAAGTAAGCTTTCCAGGTTCCTTAGATGGACTTGAAAATACTATTGCTTAGTGCATTATGGGCATTTAGGCTGCTTGCTAGAATAGGACTTCTTTGTTGATCATGCCTGTCCATAGGACCTCCTTCCAGTACCTGCTTTGTGGGCAAAAGGGAGTGTGAACATGGCCTTTTCCATTAGCATCCCAGGCTACAAGAGCATTGCTTAGTCCTTGTCCAGTATATCTCCCTAATATTGGCACATGAGCCATATTTTTGGGCTGAGAATCAGTTGCTGATACTTGCTGCTGGAAAGGAATAGTTTCTGTTACCGCTTCAGGCTGTGAAGTTTTGGACTGTTTTTCAGTTTTAATCACTAATCAGTCTTGGACATATGGGTGTCTTTTGCTTTTGTCGATTCTCTCATTTCATTTGCATTTGCATCTTGTCAATGGACAGGGGCTCTGGCACAATCATAGGAGAGCAGTTTGGAACACCAGTGAGCTATGGGGGGCCATTTTAAGAAGAGTATTTGGGGGAGGCTTAAATAATTGCATGGCCAGAATAGGATATACCATGTCACTTCCCCAGGTACTGTTCAAAGGCAATACTCCTGTACCCACCCCCACTTTCTGCCGTCTCCTCAATCATGGGCTGCTTGTGCATCTTATGTGGGTACCTCTGGTCTTTCATAGTTCTCCAGTAAGAACAGATAAACTCAGCTGTACCTTAGCTTGGCATCTGGTCCCTTTCCTCCTCAAGGCTCCATTTGTTTGCAGAACTTAAGGATGCTATTATTTATGGCCAATGTACTCTTGAGAGCCTTTGTTACTTTTTAGAAAGGTTGTGCTTATAAGTAGTAAAGGGTTACAATTAGCATATGATACAATATAAAACATGACCAACCCCTGATCTTAATAGGAAGTTAGAGCCTAAGGACATTTAAGAAGAGAGCTGTGGGATCAGACCAAGCGTCCATTTAGACCAGCATTTGTTTCCAACAGTGGTCACCCCACAAGCAGATCATGACATCACCTTCCTTGCCCATCACTTTGTTACCTAGCAACTGGTATTCCAAAATACATTCTTTATGCACCATAATGTTCCATTTAGATATCATGGTTAATACCTATTGAGAAACCTGTCTGCATTTTTCTTGTCTAATTTTAATGCCATTCCATGGCCATCTTGTGATAGTGAATGCCATAATTAGTTGTCAGTGTTTCTTTCATCTGCCTGGAATCTACTAACAAACCATTTCATGGGGTGACCCAGAGATTTAGTATTGTGGGGGAGGGGGACGGTATTCTCTCTCCATCTATACATGCATAGTTTTATAAACCTCAATCATATCTCCCTTTCGTAATGGGGGGGGGGGGGGCTAAGTAGCTGCAACTGCTTTAGCCTTTTCCTGTAGGAAAGGTGCATCACCAACCTTGATCATGTTGGTTGCCCTTTCCAGCTCTCCAATTTCTTTTTAGAGATGGGGTGACCAGAATGGCACATGGTATTCCAGACATGGCCACACCATTGATTTATATAAGAGCTTTGTTATACTGGCTGTCTTATTTTCAGTCCCCTTCCTAATAATATCCAACATGGAATTTGTTTTCATAGAATCATAGAATAGTAGGGTTGGAAGGGGCCTACAAGGCCATTGAGTCCAATCCCCTGCTCAATGCAGGAATCCAAGTCAGAGCATCCCTGACAAATGGCTGTCCAGCCTCGTCTTGAAGGCCTCCAGTGTGGGAGAGCCCACCACCTCCCCAGGTAATTGGTTCCATTGTCGTATTGCTCTTACAGTCAGGAAGTTTTTCCTGATGTTCAGCCAGAATCTGGCTTCCTGTAACTTGAGTCCATTATTCCGTGTCCTGCACTCTGGGGTGATCAAGAAGAGATCCTGGCCTTCTTCTCTGTGACAACCTTTCAAGTACTTGAAGAGTGCTATCATGTCTCCCCTCAGTCTTCTCTTCTCAAGGCTAAACATGCCCAGTTCTTTCAGTCTCTTTTCATAGGGTTTTGTTTCCAGTCCCCTGATCATCTTTGTTGCCCTCCTCTGAACCCTCTCCAGTTTGTCTGCATCCTTCTTCAAGAGCGGTGCCCAGAACTGGACACAGTTCTCCAGATGAGGCCTAACCAGTGCTGAGTAGAGGGGAACTAGTACTTCCCGGGATTTGGAAGCTATGCTTCTATTAATGCAGCCCAAAAGAGCATTTGCCTTTTTTGCAGCCACATCACATTGTTGGCTCATATTCAGCTTGTGATCGACAACAATTCCAAGCTCCTTCTCACTTGTAGTGTGGTTGAGCCACGTATCCCCCATCTTGTAACTGTGCATTTGGTTTCTTTTTCCTAGGTGCAGAACTTGGCATTTATCCCTATTAAATGTCATTCTGTTGTTTTCTGCCCAGCGCTCCAGTCTATCCAGATCACTTTGAATTTTGTCTTCCAAAGTATTAGCTATCCTGCCCAATTTTGTGTCATCTGCAAATTTGATCAGCATTCCGTGCACCTCCTTCTCCAAGTCATTAATAAAAATGTTGAAGAGCACTGGGCCCAGGACTGAGCCCTGCGGTACCCCACTCGTTACCTCTCCCCAGTTTGGGAAGGTCCCATCGATAAGCACTCTTTGAGTCCGATTCTGTAACCAACTGTGGATCCACCGGATCGTTGTTTCATCTAGCCCATTTTGAGCTAGTTTGCTCATCAGGATGTCATGGGGCGCTTTGTCGAAAGCTTTACTGAAGTCAAGGTATATGATGTCTACAGCATTCCCACGGTCTACAAGGGAGGTTACTTGATCAAAAAATGAGATCAGATTTGTCTGGCAAGACTTGTTTTTGACAAATCCATGTTGGCTTTGAGTAATCACGGCATTGTTGTCAAGGTGCTTCCAGATGGATTCCTTTATCATCTGCTCCAGAATTTTCCCAGGGATTGATGTCAGACTGACTGGTCTGTAGTTCCCAGGTTCCTCCTTTTTACCCTTTTTGAAGATAGGGTCAACATTAGCCCTCCTCCAGTCATCTGGCACTTCCCCTGTCCTCCATGATTTCTCAAAGAGAATAGACAGCGGTTCTGAGAGTTCTTCTGCCAGTTCCTTTATTACTCTAGGGTGCAGTTCATCTAGCCCTGGAGATTTGAACTCATTCAAAGTAATTAGGTGTTCCTTGACCATATGCCTATCAATCTCAAGCTACAATCCTGCCCCTTCAGCCTGTACTTCGCCTTTGCCAAAGGGGTCATAGACCCTCTTTTGGGAGAAGACTGAGCCAAAGTAGGAATTGAGCACTTCTGCCTTTTCTTTGTCATCTGTTATCGTTTTGCCATCCTTATTTAATAGCTGAACCACCATTTCTTTCCTCTGCCTTTTACTATGCACGTAGCTGAAGGAAGCTTTTTTGTTGTTTTTAGCATCCCTTGCTAACCTCAGCTCATTCTCAGCTTTAGCCTTCCTGACGCCATCCCTGCAATGCTGTGCTATCTGCCTGTACTCTTCCTTTGTTACTTGGCCTTCTTTCCACTTCCTGTATGTGTCCTTTTTTGTTTTTAGGTTATCGCTAAGCTTTTTGTGAAGCCATATTGGCTTCTTCTGTTGTCTTCCACCTTTTCTTCTTGTTGGAATGGTTTGTGATTGTGCCTTGAGAATTTCCTTTTTTAAAAGCTCCCACCCATCTTGGACTCCTTTTCTCGTTAGCGTCGCTTGCCATGGGACCTTACTGATCATTGTTCTGAGTTTATTAAAATCAGCTTTCCTAAAATCCAGAGTACGCGTTTGACTACACTCAGCTTTTGCTTCCCTTAGAACCAAGAACTCAAGTACAACATGGTCGCTTTCCCCAGAGTTCCTGTAACTGCTACTTTATCCACTAAGTCATCTCTGTTGGTTAGGATCAAGTCAAGGATAGCCAATCCTCTAGTTCCTTCCTCTACTTTCTGTAGGAGGAAGTTATCCGCCACACAAGTCAGGAATTTCCTGGAGGGGCCATGTTTTGCAGAATTTGTCTCCCAACAAATATCGGGGAAATTGAAGTCCCCCATTACTACTAAATCATGCTTCCTTAAAACATGGGCTATTTGCTTTTCAAAAGTTTCATCCTTGTCTTCTCCTTGATTGGGTGGCTGGTAGTAGACTCCGACCACCAGGTTCCTTTTATTCTTTGCTCCATTTATTTCAACCCAGATGCTCTCGATGGGGCTACCAAGCTCCTCCTCCTTTTCACCACCAAAGTACATTGAGCGGATGTTTTCATTGACCTATCCAGCACATTCCCAAGTTCTCTAGTTAGTCACCACCACTTCAGACCCCATTAGTGTGCTTGTGTATGTGTGTGTATTATATATTGGGCGGGGGGGATTCCAAGGTGTATCAGCTTACACTCACTCACATTGAACCTCACTTGCCATTTTGATGCCCATTCACTCAATTTGGAGCAATTCCTCCAGAGCTCTTCACCATTCTGAATAATTTGGAGTCATCAAGAAACTTGGCCACCTCCCTGCTCATCCCAGACTACAGAGGAAGCTCCATCTTTACAAGGCTTGATACCTGACCTAAGAAGAAGTGGCTATTTCAGTCAGCCACCTGTTCCAGCATGGGTTTTTAGCTAAGTTTAATACAAATAATTTGATACCTTGTTTCTCAGTTCCAGAAAGAATATCCCCAGATCTATCGGAACAGATTTCCAACCACAGAAAGTGAAGCCATCTTGTTTGAAGACAAGCCCACAATTAAGCAGCCGATGCTCAGCTTGCGCAAGCCAAAGTTTCGTACCATGAGAAATTAATTTATAATTTTGGAGAACTCATTTTCCTGTTCATGAAGCAACGTCTTTGGAAAATGCATATTAACAACATTTAAGTGAGCGGGTATGCACAAATGTGAATTTGTTGAAATGTGCAAGAATATGTAGTTTCCTTACCTGAAAAATGGCAACGATGTTTACAAAATAACCCAACAACTGTAAATACTCTGTTCTTTTTCTTTTTTTGTATGAACTGAGTTGGGTGAGATGCAAATGAAGGTAACAGTAAATATATGAATAGCCAAAAAAGAAAGAAGAGTAGTAGCTAGTACTACTGTGAAAATGAATCACACATATTGTAACTCTTCAGTGTTTTTAGATACCACAATACACTGATGTTTGTGTTCATTTTCAATATATACTGTTACTTCTTTATTATTTGTAAGTGAAAGTGTAGGGGTTTTGATGGGTTGAAAACAAAATGCTTCCAAGAAACTTGATTAGATACACAACTCTTTTTGCATTTTGCACTTACTGTAAATCATATTTGAACTACATCCTTTGGAGACCAGTTGTTTAAAAGGCATTTCAACATGCAGCTGAGAACAGGAGGCATGAAGCATGGTTACAACATCATATAGAACATAGTGATCACAAAGTTGATCATTTCTGCACAAGACAAGCTTTTCAGAGAAAAAGGGGACTGTATTTTTTTAAGAGCCATAAACATTCATTTATTCATTGCTTATACCAATGAAAATATGTTTCACCTGTAGTCTTTTGAAATAATTGGAAATGGGTGGCTAATGATCACTTCATTTCTTGTGCTAAAACTTGCCCCAGTACTGCCTTTGTTCTTTTTCTTTCAATTCAGGTTACTGGTTGGATCCATATGAAGTTAGTTGAACTTAAGCTGGGGCTAACTTGTCACATTTTAATCTGGATCCAGCCCAGTGTGTTCTGTAGTAAGGCTAGGCTGCCCAGATTCTCTCTTCTCTTCCCCTTGCCCTTTTTTATGTATATACATTATAGAACTTCTGTGTTGAGAGTATGTATGTCAGTGTTTAAGTTAATTAGATATTTAAACTCTTATCAAAAGTTTGTTCAATAAATTCTGCCTTAACGCCAGTAACTCACTGTCATGTTGAGAAGAATGTATCAGAAAGTGCATGTCCAACTGCCAGAACTGAGTATTAGCTGAAGGATCTGCGAGTTTAGAAACTGGACACAAAGTTGTAACTCCAGACTCAATATCATAAAAAGGGAGCGAGAATAAGGAGTATATGAAATTCTATACTATCTACGTTTTCTGACATTACGCACAGTATTTGGAAGTTCTTTCTAACTTATAAGAGCTATGTAAAAGGATGCAATAGTAGATGGAAGACCCCACCTTGTTACTGTATTTGATAGTTCATTATGGGCCAAATCACAAGCCCAGAGCATTGGGTAATTGCAATGGTCATAGAGGAGTCTGCTCATGAGAAGGTGTGTTAGGTTCTGTACCTTGTGTGGAAAGCTAAGGGGACACTTATGCCCCGCTGATTCTCTTACACCCCACCAATTCCATTGTGCAAGTGGCCCCCACCACTTGCGTAGTGGCAATTTAGCGCTTCCGGGGCAGAAACGCTTGTTTCTGGAAGGAGGCAGATTGGTGGAGCTGACCTGCCTCCTTTCAGAAACAAGTGTTCCCACTTGTTTTGGGGCTTCCCCTAGAAGCACTTAATCTCCCTTGTTTAAGCAGTGGGTCCCACTTGCACAACGGAATTGGTGGGATGGAAAGGAGTTAGCAGGGCCATAAGTACCTGTTGGATTCTGCCCAAGGAACTTTTTGTTTCATATTGACTGTAGCTATCAGTGGATCAAAAACACATCATCACAATGTGGCATATGTTATTACCTTACTGGGATCGGATACCCTTATTTTCTATGCAAATGTTTGACAGGGCTATCACTTTTTTCTTTTAAAAATTAGGTCATTATTTCAAAGAAACACCCTAGACTGTTTACAGAGATTTTGGCAAACATATTGAAAATACAAACATCTCTGGGGTGGAAGCTCATGTGTTACTCTTTTTGCAAGTGTGTTACTCTTTTTGAAGTTAGAGCAAGGGTGGGCAATTTGTGGCTGTCCAGATGTTTTGGCCTACAACTCCCATGATCGTTACCATTTGCTATGATCACTAGGGCTGACGGGAGTTGTAGGTTGAAACAGCTGGGGAGCCATAAGTTGCTTATCCATGACTTAAAGACATATGAAGCTGCCTTAGAGTCAATCAGACTATGGGCTAATCTATTTCAGTACTGTTCTACACTGATGGGCAGCAGCTCTCCGGGGATTCAGGCAGGAATATCCAAGCCCTACTGAAATTGTCAGAGACTGAACCTGGGACCTTTTGTAGACATGTGCTCTACTACTGAACTATGGGTCTTCTCTTGAAGGAGAAGCTAGGTTTTAGACAGGACTAGATTTGGTGCTTCTATTCATTGCTCTAATTATGAAATTTAGAACCTCTCGTATCCCACAACTTAGGCCTCCTGAATCTTCCTAAGAACAGTAGTGTGGGGGAGTAATAAAAGGTAAGGGAGCCAAGCTTTCCAGCCCCCTTGTAACTCAAGCACATACTATTATGCTGTTATCAGAGAATCAGCATATAGTTTCCAAGAAAAATCACTACCCATTTCAGAGTTCTGCTTGCAACAGAAGCAGATAAAGGCTGTGTTGCTGGCACTAGTTCTGCTAATGGTTGCACAACCACTAGCAGAATAATGAGTGCAAAAAACACCCGGACTAATGAAGCTGTATAGTGAGCTTCAGAACAGCATGTGTGACAGCCAGCACAAGCTGAATCAAAGCATTGGCCTTAATACTTCTACAAGGATGAAAATGAGGTTTCTGCAAGAGGTAGAACTATTGCACCTGTACAGCCTTCCCCCACCTGGTGCCTTCCAGATGTTTTGGACTTCACCTCCCATCAGCCCCAGCCTACATGGCCAATGGTCAAGAATACTGAGTTGTAATCCAAAACACCCGGAGGGCATCAGGTTGTGGAAGGCTGCGCTGGTGGAATGTCACCAGTGGATACAACCCCTATATGCCTCTTCCTCCCAGCCATGCACTCTTCTGCCCCTAATGGTGCAAAGCAATTATTTTGCAGACTGTTTTAGCTCATTGAAATGGAGAAATTGGCAAGTTACAATGTAGTTCTCCGAAGCAATCTGCAGGGCAGAAAAACTGTGTGATTGACAGGTTCAGGCAGAGAGTGGTGGGCTAAGGGACAGGCAGGATCAGAAGGTAAGTGCAAAGAGACCATACACCTGTTAAACCTTTGCATGGAAAGAAAAGTCTCTATTACCTGTATTGGGAGATATATACACATACGTGTGTGTGTGTGTGTAGATATACACATACATACATACACATATTGGCATACACACACATATAGAGAGAGAGAGAAGAACTATTCCCAATCTGCCCTGTAGGATTTCATGTTTAAAAATTGCAGGATTCTACAACCTGGAGTAACTCCCGGTTTGGGGTTTGGTCTGAATGTCTGCAGGAGAAGAATTGTAAAACAGTAATATTGTCATAGTTGGGGGAGTGAAAAAAAAGAGGAAGTAAGAATAGTGTCTCGGAGCACATACAAAAAGAAATTGTACTTCAATTTTAAAAAATTGTGTTTAAAAACAATTTTAGAATTAATATCACTAGACTAAAAGAAACTCATTAAAAGCCGGTATGTGTTATTCAGGCGTAATGGCTCTAAAAGTCTGAGTTTCACTTTTGTGAATGCAGAAAGAGAAAACTGTTGCAAGGCATTCCCTCTTTTCTGTCTTGCTAGAGAGCAGAATGCAGAAGAAAAAAATATGGAGAACCCTAAACTTTAAATCTGCTTGAGTCTGGTAGGTCCAGACACTTTTGTTTCTTCTTCAAATTTATTGGGGTTTTAAAGAAAAAAATACAAAATTATCAAAGGAGTCTCCTAATAAGCATAATTGTTTAAGTTGTTTTTATGAATATTTACTATGCCAACTTTAAGCCTACCAAAGAAAGGCAAGGGGTGTTTTTCTTTCAAGATCTTTACAATAAAGCAAGTTTAATCAAGAAAAAGTGATGACCACCAAAATAGGGCATCTGCATTATATGTTTCATGTTTTGTATATGTCTATATGTTTTGTAATATAAGTCTGGTATGTTAAAATGTCCATTGTATTGTTTTATTTTAAGAAAAAGACACATTTTTGTTGTATTTCTGAAGGTTTTATTCTGAGCTCATTCAAAATTCATTAAAATTCTTTGCATATATTCTGTTTGCTAAAATGATTGGTACTGACTAAAGCTTTTTTTAGGATCCTACTTAACAAATATATTGCTAGCATATATCTTAACACCAATGTGTTCAGTCAATTAATTTAGATAGATGAGAGAGAGAGGGATGATATTGTTCATAATAAGTGGCAGATCTGTGAACACAAATGTGGGGAGAAAAAGTTTACTAGTCAACTCTGAGGCCTGGTTCTCATGTAACAACAACCCAGAATATGGGTTGTCATTGAATTGTGGGTTATTGTTGAATTGTGTGTTGTTGCTATGCATGAACCCTGTACTATGGTTTAACGATGGTTTGTTAACAAACAACCCAGGAAGAAAACCCATGCTTTGTTGTTGGGTTGTAACTTCTGGATTGTTCATGGTTAACAACCTGTAGTTAAACCACAGTAGCAGTTACAGGAACTCTGGGGGAAAGCGACCATGTTATACTTGAGTTCTTGGTTCTAAAGGAAGCAAAAACTGAGTGTAGCCAAACCCATACCCTGGATTTTAAGAAAGCTGATTTTAATAAACTCAGAACAATCCTAAGTAAGGTCCCATGGCAAGTGACTCTAACGAGAAGAGGAGTCCAAGATGAGTGGGAGTTTTTAAAAAAGGAAATTCTCAAGGCACAATTACAAACAATTCCAACAAGAAAAAAAGGTGGAAGACAACAGAAGTCAATGTGGCATCACAAAAAGCTAAGAGATGACCTGAAAAAAATACACATATAGGAAGTGGAATGAAGGCAAAGCAACAAAGGAAGAGTACAGGCAGGTAGCATAGAATTGCAGGGATGGCATCAGGAAGGCTAAAGCTGAGAATGTTAGCAAGGGATGCTGAAAGCAACAAAAAAGCTTTCTTCAGCTAGACAAGGGAAAGAATGGTGGTTCAGCTACTAAATAAGGATAGCAAAATGATAGATGACAAAAGGCAGAAGTGCTCAATTCCTACTTTGGCTCAATCTTCTCCCAAAAGAGGGTCTATGACCCCCCTGGAAAAGGTGAAGGATGGCTGAAGGGGCAGGATTGCAGCTTGAAATCAATCGGCATATAGTCAAGGAACACCTAATTACTTTGAATGAGTTCAAATCTCCAGGGCCAGATGAACTGCACCCTAGAGTAATAAAGGAACTGGCAGAAGAACTCTCAGAAACACTGTCTATTCTCTTTGAGATATCATGGAGGACGGGTGACGTGCCAGACGACTGGGCTAACGTTCCTATCTTCAAAAAGGGTAAAAAGGAGGAACCTGGGAACTACAGACCAGTCAGTCCTGACATCAATCCTTGGGAAAATTCTGGAGCAGTTGATAAAGTAATCCATCTGTAAGCACCTTGAAAACAATGCAGTGATTACTCGAAGCCAACATGGATTTGTCAAGAACAAATTCTGCCAGATGAATCTGATCTCATTTTTGATCAGGTAACCTCCCTTGTGGACTGTGGGAATGCTGTGGACATAATATACCTTGACTTCAACTAAGCTTTCGACAAAGTGCCCCATGACATCCTGATAAGCAAACTAGCTCAAAGTGGGCTAGATGAAACAACGATCCAGTGGATCCACAGTTGGTTACAGAATCGGACTCAAAGAGTGCTTATCAGTGGAATCTTCTCAAACTGGGGAGAGGTAATGAGTGGGGTACCGCAGGGCTCAGTCCTGGGCCCAGTGCTCTTCAACGTTTTTATTAATGACTTGGAGGAGGAGGGAATGCTGATCAAATTTGCAGATGACACAAAATTGGGCGGGATAGCTAATACCTTGGAAGACAGAAACAAAATCCAAAGTGATCTTGATAGACGGGAGCTCTGGGCAGAAAACAGCAGAATGGAATTTAATAGGGATAAATGCCAAGTTCTGCACCTAGGAAAAAGAAACCAAATGCACAGTTATAAGATGGGGGATACATGGCTCAACAACACTACAAGCAAGAAGGGTCTTGGAATTGTTGTCGATCACAAGCTGAATATGAGCCAACAATGTGATGTGGCTGCAAAAAAGGCAAATGCTATTTTGGGCTGCATTAATAGAAGCATAGCTTCCAAATCCCGGGAAGTACTAGTTCCCCTCTACTCAGCACTGGTTAGGCCTCATCTGGAGAACTGTATCCAGTTCTGGGCACCGCACTTTAAGAAGGATGCAGATAAGCTGGAGAGGGTTCAGAGGAGGGCAACAAAGATGATCAGGGGCCTGGAAACAAAGCCCTATGAAGAGAGACTGAAAGAACTGGGCATGTTTAGCCTTGAGAAGAGAAGACTGAGGGGAGACATGATAGTGCTCTTCAAGCACTTGAAAGGTTGTCACAAGAGAGGAAGACCAGGATCTCTTCTCGATTATCCCAGGACACGGAATAATGGGCTCAAGTTACAGGAAGCCAGATTCCGGCTGAACATCAGGAAAAACTTCCTGACTGTTAGAGCAATACGACAATGGAACCAATGACCTAGGTAGGTAGCGGGCTCTCCCACACTGGAGGCATTCAAGGTGAGGCTGGACAGCCATCTGTCGGGGATGCTCTGACCTGGATTCCTGCATTGAGCAGGGGGTTGGACTCGATGGTCTTGTAGGCCCCTTCCAACCCTAGTATGATTCTATGATTCTAGGGTTCGCTTGTAATAACAACCCAACAATTCAACAACAGCCTATACCAACGTAGTATGGGTTGTCATTACATGCAAACCAGATTTGAGTATCTTACCACATATACACACCAGTGTTGTTGCTCTATTTAATTCTAATCTTATCCAATTTGGGAACATTTGGGATTTTATAAAAAAAAATATGTAGCATATAATAACTAAAAGTAAAAAATTGTCAACACAAGACATAATACACACTTATGTTACTGAAACCTCAATTGTAATGTATAATATAAAAACTTTGTAAAATAATTAAGAAATTCTAAAAGTAGAAGACAAATCCATGAAAAGGTTAATAAATTATGGGTTTATAACTTGGTAAGTGATAAGACATCTGTTGAGGAAAGGAAAGGAAAGGAAAGGAAAGGAAAGGAAAGGAAAGGAAAGGAAAGGAAAGGAAAGGAAAGGAAAGGAAAGGTTCCTCCTGTGCAAGTACCGAGTCATTGCTGACTCCTAGACGGACGCCACTTGTACTGGCATTTTCAAGGCAGACTGTAGCGGGGTGGTTTGCCATTGCCTTCCCCAGTCATGACTACCTTTCCCCCAGCAAGCTGGGTACTCATTTTACCAACTTCAGAAGGATGGAAGGCTGAGTCGACCTGAGTCAGTTACCTGGGACCCAGCTTCCTCTGGGATCGAACTCAAGTCGTGGGGAGAGTTTCGGTTGCAATACTGCCACCTACCACTCTGCGCCACACAAGGCTCTATCTGTTGAGGACATTTGGCCTAAATGGTATGAGATCATATAGTTTATGTGTATGATGATGTTTAATCTTCATGAATCTTTTATTTGTTTTAAATATAAAATAAGTATATAAGGTGTTGCAAACAAAATCAATGAGGGGGAGGGTTGTTGGTTTTAGATACTCTTGTTATATTTCCTTATAGGACCCCAACTCCAAGCATCACTCTGTCCAAGCCAGCCCTTGACCCCACCAACTGCGTGGATATACCTTGACAGTGACCCCACCACTGTCAGTTGCCAGAAGATCTAAAAAGCCTTGCATGAAATAAGAACTTGAACATGACTGATAGTCATAAACAATTCTTTTGGACTGTGTTACTGGAATACTGAACCCCAAATCTGAACTGTGTTACTGAACCCCCAAATCTACCAACTGCTTCTAAAGGCCAAATGGTGTGAAAAATGCTGCTAATTTTGGCAGTCAAATGGACACTTGAACCAAGATACAGTATGTTAAAGGGTTTTGAACTTCCAAACTGAGCACCAAGTTCAGTCTGCTCAAAGTTGTCCTGAATGCCAACATATACCAACATGGAGATGACACATTTGACTGGGAAGCAGGGACTTTAAGCTTGATACAGCTGTCAGATGTTCCAGAACCATGGTGTGAGACCCACTGCCCTGTGGAACTGCCCCGGTTCAGATGACATGACAACCCACTGTGGTTTAATTAATCCTCGGGGTGCTGCAGTGTGTGCCATCCACCATTATGAATGTGCAAGCCCCGGGCAGGGGTCTCCATGGCTTGGCAAGTCGTGCAAACCCGGCTAGCCGGAGCTATTTGAGGGTTAAACAACCCTTGCAGAACCCATGGTTTGTTTTAGGTTGGCTTGTTCAACCCTCAAATAACCCCCACCAGTTGGGTTTGCATGATATCACAAGCCATGGCAACACTCAGCCAGGGTCTGCATATTAAAAACAGCCGGCACACACTCCAGCTCCTCGCAGGTAAATTAACCCACAAAGGGCTGTTGGGTCATGTGAACTGGCCCACTGTGTAACAGTTGCCCAGAGCCAATGACAGCGATCATATTAATAACCACTTTTTCCCTGTGACTTCTGCCAAAGCTGAGACCAGCACACCAGACATTAGAAGTGCGTTGGAATAAAATGTGAAATTTTTCATGGGGGAAGGACAGGGCTGGAAAAGGACTGTGCTGTATTTGTAGTGGGGACGTTGGAGCAATCCGCAATGGAACCAAATGAGTTTGGATTTTCGTGAATCTGGCCTGCGGATTCCACAGCGGACCGGCTTCCCCCCCCCCCCCAGTCAGGCAGATTCCACAGACTTGCAGACCAGTTTTTCTAACTTCTTGAATTTTGACGTAGAACAAATATGCAAAATAAAAGAGCCTGACAAAAAATGTGCATTTCTCCCACAGGCCAAAGCGTGAAAATGTGCGTTTGGGGGGGATTTGTACACATTTGCACATGTGAATTTGCACAAATTCGGAAACAAAAAAAAATCCGATTCCATTGATGGGTGGATGATGGAATAAAAGGTGTCTGACTATCCATGCAACACAGACAGAACGTATTTCACACAGTCCATACATCCCTGATTTGTAGCACTGGAAATCAAACTCTGCCAACTCAGACTGCCATCAATGGATCCAATTTTTCCCCAGCGTGCACCTTCTCTCTCAAGGTAGCAACCAGAGCATGGCAACAATGGAATCAGGATAGGATCCACATGCAAAAAAGACTGGTGACAGTGGCAGAAGAAGCAACAAAGAAAGTGTTAGAAATGTTCTGGGTGGTCTTGGTGCGCATGTGTGTATGTGGGGGGGGCAATAATTAACAGTGTGGATGAGACCATACCTTATATTGGAAACCAGGTGAATAAAATGACTGAGCAAACAGCAAAAAGTTTACAATTTTTCAATGTATATAATAGAAAACACTGAAGGTATCAATTTATTCAAAATATTTTAAAAATACTGAATTATTAGGTACTGAATTAATTAGAATTATAGAAATTGATTTTGCCTGCAAACACCATACAAGAGTTTAAGCATGAGGGTGGGCATGGAGGAGCACAACCACATCAAAAGTCAAACAGAAGGGAATCCATGCACATTCGTATCAGTGCTTATCGATTGTATGGGGAAGGTGTTGCACATTTTGTGGCCACAACATAACATTATTGACTATCAATCATAGATGTAAGGCAAATATGACATACAAGGGTTTGATTTAGAAGATGAGCTTGCCATTTTAAAATGAAATGCTAAATTTGGTTTTGCATCCGGTAGTGGTTTTAATAATGGAAGAAGAAGACATATTGGCAATTATGTATTTACACAAAACAAACTGTTACCCAATTACAAAATATCATTGACAACATCAAGGAAGACAGCTTGATGCAGAGCCAGATAATAAGCCAGGTGCTATTTAAAAGATGGTATTAGCATAGCAGTGTCAGATTCGGAGGGTGCAATCCTATGCATGTTTAGACAGAAGAAAGTCCTACAACTCCCAGCATTCCCTAGCCAGCAGTAGGAGTTTTTTCTGTCTAAATATTTGCACCCTGAATTGCTTCTGATTTTCTGCCACCGAGGTGCGGGAGAATGTTGGAGATCAATAAACATTGATACAAAGCTTTCTCTTGGCTTATTATATCAAGTCAGCTTGAACTGGGGAAAAGAGAACATGATGAGAATACGTGTTGGCCCATAGGGTTCATGCACTAAACAGGGTAAAACCACAAAGAATAGATTGAGACATTTCTGTAGAATTGTAAACAAGATGCATCAGAAAAGATGTAAGCAAGAGGGTGTAACCCTAAGCTGAGGAATGGTTCTTGAGGAGACTAGATCACCCTATTGTAACCAGTCAGTACGGTTAAAACATTAGTTTCCATTTATGACAATGAGCATAGGAGCTGGCATCATGCAACAGTATAAATCCAAGCCTCACCCCAAATGCCATGTTCTGCCTTCATGCAAGATTCCTAGGGTCCCCTTCAGCTCCATTCAGAGGGTCTTTGAAGGAAGAAAGACCCTTCTCTAGTGAATATAGTAAGCTAATTCTATTCTTTTTGTATTTCTGTATTAAGGCTGGGTGATGTGTGTGAATGGTAGTCTCCACCACTAAAAATGATACTACTCTAAATAGATTTTGCGCTGTCTGATAAAGGTGTTGTTTGTATTGTTTCCCAAAGAGAGAGATATGTCATATTTTCAATAAAACATTTTTCTGATTTGCAGGGTTGGGGAGGTGCTGCTTTTTAAATATGACTTTGAAAAAGCTTTGTTCTGTAGGAACGTCAAACTTATATGCCTGAGAAGGCAGAGAGAGCGGGAGGTTACACATGGATAAATTAGCAATTGACCCAGGTAGCTCCTGCCATCTTCTGTGTCATGTTTAGCAGAGCCTCTCTGTTACACAGAACAGGACGTCTGTGCTGCACTGGGAAGCAGCACACATTTTCTTGACCCTTGGAGCCAGCAGTGTGCCTAGGGGCCAGTTCCTCTAAGCTGGACAGTTGGGTAACAGGGCAAAGGGTTGGTGCCAAGGAGAGAGCACGTTACTGACTGTGTGACTGTAGTCTGCTCTCTTTTCCCTTGTTGTTTCTTTGTAATCTTCTTCTGCATGGGGATTTAGGTCTCTGGAAAACATTCAAAGACCGTTGAACAGCAGGACAAAATCTCGTAAAGCTTCAGGAGGATTTGAGTTGTGAAAGATACTTCTGTTCCCCAGGGCCCCAGCTGATTGGCTCATATGTCTCCTTAAAGCTATCGCTCCTGTCGGTAAGGCCGAACATTCATATAAATACCCAGAGCACATCTCTGACTCCTGTGCTCTGCATTTGGCTCAGGAAGGTTCGAGTCTGTTCTTGGGGAGAAAATGTCCAGTCAGTAAGTATCCTCTAAGATTTTCCCTGCGTAGAGAGTAGAGACTGAAATGTTGACCAAGCCAGTGCAATCCTGACACCAGATGGTTGCAGCTGGCATATTTCACAGAAGGAAAGAGGGCATGTGTCTTCCCCGGCTGTCATCTATATTGTATACAATACTGTGACGAGAATCCACAGAATATTCAGGGGGAAAGAGCATGAAAAAACCCAATAGGCAGCACTGAAGCTGGGCGCTCTTAAGAAGCAACTCATTCCATGCTTTATTGATTGTCGAAACCTAAACCCATTACTTAAAAGTATGTCCAATTAAACTTCTGTGGAATGCTTAGAAAGTTAC
The DNA here is from genome assembly GCF_057233095.1 of Heloderma suspectum. Taxonomy (NCBI): domain Eukaryota; kingdom Metazoa; phylum Chordata; class Lepidosauria; order Squamata; family Helodermatidae; genus Heloderma; species Heloderma suspectum. The sequence continues at coordinate 216,012,637 of NC_139461.1, forward strand.
TTCAGGTACTCCCAAAGGTCTAGTGAGATTTGAGACCTTTCTTTTTGAACAGCAGGGCCCCATATCACAAGCCCCTTTTGCACCTCCCTGTTTTTCAAAGGCAGTTTGCCATGGGACATGGAGAACTGCTGTTCGAAAATATGTATGTCCAAAGTTCCACTGGGCAAGCATAGCTGGACATGTAGTTTACTGGATTATGACCAATATGCCTGGGATCCGCCAAGGGGAGGGTATCTGTGCCATGTTCAACATGTGATGATGAGGGCCAGGGTTGCAATGTTTCTGGGGGATAGAAGGATGAAAATGTGCACATTTAGTCCATACTTAATGTGACTAGGTCTTGGGAAGAGGTGGACTGCATTTGGCTGGAGGAATGTTGTGTGCAAATTCTGGTTTCTGGAAATATATTCAACTATCTTCCTTTGCTACAGTCTGCTCTAGTGAGTGAGAATTGGGACATGTCTCTAGTAGAAACACAGCCAATCACATCTTGGCTAAAAAAGAATGATGATTTTCTCTGGGCTGCTTCTAATTTCACAGGCAACTTTCTTTCAGACATGGCTGACGCAATTCCTGAATAAAGTATTAATTTGCTTAGGCTTGAAAAGCTAGCCATTTAGAATCCTGTTTTGTTTGTTTGTTTGTTTATTTATTTCATTTTCTGGGAATGGCTGCAGGATCAGATGTTACCTTGTCTTCTGCTCATTCAGGTCAAAACAATTCCTGCCCATTGTAAAGCTCTGTTCTAACCTCCCAATAATGGAGGGAACACACTGAGGGAAATACTGAGTAGATCACCCTTGGCTTTCTTAATACCTTTTAGAGTTGAGCACCCAGCTGGTGGATACAAGAAGCTCTTTGAGACTGTGGAGGAACTGTCATCGCCAATAACTGCTCACATTACAGGTTTGTGCATTGCTAATGCTCTCTTTTCACCCTGCCTCAGTAGGATTTGCCTTCACAGTGACCAAACCATTCCATTCCAAGATGTTCTTGAGTGAGATGAATGGGTGGAATTTGTCACAGTCAGAATCATTTGAGGGAGGGAAGGATGAGAAACCTAGGCTGTTCTTCACTGTAGTGATAATTTTTTAAATTAGATGCAAAGATTAGATTTCCATAGCCTTACACCATAGCTGTTTTCAAAAATTAAAATGTCATATTTATTCCTTGCTCTAATCACAAATGCTGTGCTAACTCAAGCTGAAATCCTGTGCACAGTTGAGCTAATTAAATACCCTTCAAGTCAACCTGGTGGACCATCCTATATGCCAAGCAAGACTGTTGCAAAGCAAGACATTGCTTCCAGGTGCCACCCAAGAATGAAACTTACAAACCCTTCCTCCCCTCTGACCTTTGTTACAGCATCCTAGTTGTCAAGATTCTTACCTGAGCAACTCGTCTTGCAAATTTCCCCAGCAAGTAAATCCAATTACAGGATTTTCTCTGGGCTGCTTCTCATTTCACAGGCAACTTTCTTTCAGACATGGCTGACGCAATTCCTGAATAAAGTATTAATTTGCTTAGGCTTGAAAAGCTAGCCATTTAGAATCCTGTTTTGTTTGTTTGTTTGTTTGTTTGTTTCATTTCTATACCGCCCAATAGCCGAAGCTCTCTGGGCGGTTCACAAAAATTAAAACCAAACAACACACAATAAAACAATTTAAAATATATAGAACATTAAAACTACAATATAACAATACAACCACAATAAAACCTAGCAGCAGTACAGGAGTTTAAAATACAGATTTAAAACAGCAAAGATAAAAATTTAGAAAGCTAAAATGCCTGGGAAAATAAAAAGGTCTTCACCTGGCGCCGAAAGGAGTACAATGTAGGCGCCAGGCGAACCTCACTAGGGAGCTCATTCCAGAGCCGGGGTGCCACAACAGAAAAAGCCCTCCTCCTAGTAGCCACCCGCCTCACTTCCTTTGGCAGGGGCTCACGGAGAAGGGCCGCTGATGGTGATCTTAAGGTCCAGGCAGGCACATATGGGAGGAGGCGATCCTTCAGGTAACCTGGCCCCAAGCCGTTAAGGGCTTTGAATGTTAACACCAGCACTTTGAATCGGGCCCGGAAATGGACTGGCAGCCAGTGCAGCTGGAAAAGTACGGGCATAATATGAGCTCGCAGGCCAGTCCCTGTTAACAATCTTGCTGCCCTATTTTGGACCAGCTGAAGTTTCCGGACCGTTTTCAAAGGCAGCCCCACATATAACGCATTGCAGTAATCCAGACGAGAAGTTATCAGAGCATGGATAAGTGTAGCTAGGCTATCTCTGTCCAGATAAGGGCGTAGTTGGTATACCAGCCTAAGCTGATAAAAAGTGCTCCATGCCACTGAGTTCACCTGTGCCTCAAGTGACAGTTCTGGATCCAAGAGCACCCCCAAACTACGAACCTGATCCTTTAGTGCAACCCCCTCCAGAACAGGTTGAATGTCACCTAGCCGGGCAGACGAACCACCCACTAACAGTACCTCCATCTTGTCTGGATTGAGTTTCAGTTTATTAGCCCTCATCCAGTCCATTACCGTGCCCAGGCACTGGTTCAGAACAGCCACTGCCTCACCTGGTTTTGATGAGAAAGAGAGGTAGAGCTGGGTGTCATCCGCATATTGATGGCACCTCAGCACACACCTCCGGATAACCTCCCCCAGCGGTTTCATGTAGATGTTAAACAGCATGGGGGATAAAATAGAGCCCTGTGGAACCCCATGGCACAATTGCCATGGCATAGAGCAATAATCCCCCAGCACCACCTTCTGGAATCGGCCATCCAAGTAGGAGCGGAACCACTGTAGTGCAGTGCCTCCAACTCCCAACCCAGACAACCTATCCAGAAGGATACCATGGTCGATGGTATCGAAAGCCGCTGAGAGGTCCAGGAGAATCAACAGGGTCGCACTCCCCCTGTCCCTCTCCCGGCAGAGGTCATCCTACAGGGCGACCAAGGCAGTTTCCGTTCCAAAACCAGGCCTGAAGCCCGATTGAAATGGATCTAGATAATCCGTTTCATTCAAGAGTGCCTGGAGCTGTCCTACAACCACCCCCTCAAGCACCTTGCCCAGGAAGGGGATGTTGGCCACTGGCCTATAATTGTTAACATCCTCTGGGTCCAGGTTAGGCGTTTTCAGGAGTGGTCTAATTACTGCCTCTTTTAAAGCAGCAGGCACCACTCCCTCTCTCAAGGAGGAATTTACAACCTCCTGGACCCAGCCGGACAACCCCTCCTTGTTTGATTTAATAAGCCATGAAGGGCAAGGGTCAAGCACACAAGTGGTCGATCAGACTTGGCCAAGCACCTTGTCCGCATCCTCAGGCCTCAGTAACTGAAACTCATCCAATAAAACTGGACCAGACGGTGCTCTGAACGCCTCTACCAATGGAACTGCATTAATGGTGGTGTCCAATTCATGACGAATCTGAGCGACTTTATCCTCAAAGTGTCGTGCAAACTCATCACAGCGTGCTACCGAGGGTTCCACCGTCTCTCTCCCTGGCCCAGAACGTAACAGGCCGCGAACCACTCAGAAAAGCTCCGCTGGACGACACTGAGAAGATGCAATGCTGGTGGAAAAGAACTGCCTCTTTGCCACCCTCACCGCCACAGAGTAGGCTCGATAGTGGGCTCTTACCTGTGTTCGGTCAGACTCAGCACGAGTTTTCCTCCACCTGCGTTCTAGCCGTCTCCCCTCTTGCTTCATTGCCCTCAGCACAGGTGTATACCAAGGAGCTGGCCGGGCTCTGCTCAGAGGGAGAGGGCGCTTGGGCGCGATCGTGTCAACCGCCCGAGTCATCTCTGCATTCCACAGAGCGACCTGGGCTTCGACAGGAGCACCAGCCATACCAGCAGGAAAATCCCCCAGAGCCCTCTGGAATCCATCGGAATCCGTTAATCTCCGGGGGCGGACCATTTTAATAGGTCCCCCACCCTTGCAGAGGGGAAAGGCCGCCAGGAGTCTAAACCTCAGCAGGTTGTTGTTGTTGTTTTAATAATTTAAGAGCAATTACCCTTCCAAGGCAGTTTTCAGTAATCCAATAATAAACTTCAAAGAAAATAACCATGAATAAGGACCAGCAATAATAATAATTTTTAAAAATACAGTAACGTACTGAAATCTAATACATAATTGCAGCTAAAACCATCAGCAGCCCAATAAAACTCATTTATGAAAATTTCACGGTAAACAAATGAGTCTTTAAGGTATTGTGGGAACTCAAAATGATGCCTTGACCCAGAAACTTGGTGATGTTTGGAAAGCTGGTTCCTGCCACAGCCCCACCAGGGGAGCAGGGGGCCCACCAGAAGGACCTTTGCCTAGGGCCCTCTCAAACCTGGCACTGGTCCTGGGTGCAACATCGGTGTTATATTATCTGACCACCAGGCCCCCATCAGTACTCAGATGGTCACATTCTGTACAAGTGGAAGTTCCCAAACTGTCTTTCAAGGCAGCCTCATGTAGACTGTATTAAAGTATCCAGCTTGGACGTTGCTAACAAACAGACAACCGAAGCAAGGACAGGCCTTGCCAGATTGAGCTGCAGCTGGCATACTAGCCAAAGCTGTTAAGATGCACTTCTGGTCACTGCCACCACCTGAGCTTCCCCAGTAAGTGCAGAGTCCAGGAGAACTCCCAGACTGTGCACTTGGTCCTGCAGAGAGAGTGCATCCCCATCTAAGACCAGTTTCAAACCTCCATCCAGGATAGTTGCTTTCCCTACTCTGTCTTGTCTGGATTAAGTCTAAGGTTATTTACCATCACAGCCATTTGTTCTATGTTATGAAAAATCTAGGGATGCACGAAAGTCACTTACCTGGTCTCGCAGCTTGCTTCGCGGTGGGGGGGAGGCGCTTTGCTGCTCCCCCCAAAGTTCAGGCTGGGGGGGGGGAGGCTTCCCTCCTCGCCGGCCGAAATTCAGGCCAGGGAGAAGCGCCCTGTCTCCTCGGCCGCGAACTTCAAAAGAAAAAGAAAAAAATGCCCCTGTGATAGGCTACGTAACGATTAACGTAGCCTATCACGGCTAGATCTGCAAAGTCAGCCGTGATAGGCTACGTTAATCGTCACGTAGCCTATCACAGGTGACTTTGAAAAAAAAAAAAAGTGCGTATGCAAATGGCGGCCCCCATAGGGAGCCGCCATTCACGTTCCTTATTTAGTCCCTGTAGTCTACGTAAAGATTTACGTAGACTATGGCGAAAATAAGGGCAACGCTATTTGCGTTGTCCTTATTTTCGCCATAGTCTACGTAAATCTTTACGTAGACTACAGCGACCAAATAAGGAACGCGAATGGCGGCTCCCTATGGGGGCCGCCATTAGCCGTACGTGCTTTTTTTTTTTTTTAAGTCGCCCGTGATAGGCTACGTGACGATTAACGTAGCCTATCACGGCTGACTTTGCAGATCTAGCCGTGATAGGCTACGTTAATCGTTACGTAGCCTATCACAGGGGCGGGTTTTTTTGTTTTTTTTTTTACTTTTCTTGTAATGGTGGCGGCGGCAGCTGGTCGAAAGACCGGCTGCCGCCCCCGCCCCTGACGAAGACCTGCCGAACCGCCGCCGGGACCCGCCGCTGGGAGGGACATTCGTGAAAGGTAAGTCCCATCCCAGGGGGGGGCGGGGGCGGAGAATTTCTCCCCGAACAACCTTCGGAGGACTGAATGCGTTGGCACTCGGCCCCCCGAAGTTTCGGGGAGAAATTCTCCCCCATCCCTAGAAAAATCTCATGCTTCAAGCTGTATCCCCTCTCCCTAAATCGGGTGCAGAACCTAATCCAGCCCACTGGGCTCCCTAATTGGGCCTATGGAGCCTCCTGGATTTCCTCCAGGGATCCAGGCTTGTCTGATGCCACTCTTGTCCAGGCTGAGTAATATTAGCTCAGGAGGTCTCCAAAGGGTGGATTGTAATAGTTGGTACGGAGAGGAAAGAGGATATAGTCAAAGACGACATTTAGAGAATCCCTCACCCTTCATCTTCCGTTGGAACCTGGGGAAGGAGAAGTTTTTTCTTTGTTGGTGCTGCTGTTGTGGGAATCTGGGTGTCCGGTCTCCAGATTGTTGAGGTAGGTAGGTCTGGCGTCAGTACCAGCAACGTTGACGGTACGGAAGATGGTGCTGTTGTTGTTGCTGGGCTTGACTGATGCCCATATTATGAGCAGTTGTTCTGGCTTTCTGCACAGAGTCCATCTGTTCATCTGTGTTCGCATTGAATAAACTCTCACCGTCAAAAGGTAGATTTTCTATTCACGAGTGAGCTTTGGGAGTTAGGCCCGCAGAACAGAGTCAGGCATGCCACCTCAGGGCAACAGATCCCATCATGCTCTTGGCATTGCAGTCCGCTTGATGGCGGGCGGTATTGATCTGCTGACGAGATAGTTTGGATGCCTCCATGTGAAACATCCTGGCTAAGTCGTGTTGATCCTCAGGGAGGTATGCGATGAGGGAGTCCATTTTCTCCCAGAGGAACGGCTGATATCTGGCCATCATTGCCTGGTAGTTGGAAATTCTAAGTCCCAGTGCCACCAAAAAGGAGAGACAACATCCGACGATATCGAGTTTATGACCCTACTTATCCACAGGCGAGGCATGTGCTTTCTGTGAGCGACCCTGGGCAGACGCCACTATTATGGAGTTTGATTTGGGATGTGAAAAAAGGAAAGAAACGTCCATCTCTTGAACCCTGTACATCGATTCCAGCCTCTTGGACATCGGGGTCAAGGACAAAGGTGCTTTCCACATCTGCTGGAATGTACTCAGCAGGGCTGGATGAAAGGGAATGGCCACCAGGATCGACAGGTCCACCATGACGGCATCGAACATCGGATTGTGGATTTGTTGGGGAGGTGGTTGTACCTTGACACCCAACAATTGGGCCATTCTCAGCACTTGTTCAGAGAAGTGGCCCATGTCCTCAGAAGGCGAGGCTCCATCTCGTGTCCCAACAACATCGTCTGGTAATGAGGTAGATGGGGGGACCGAGGAATATGGGGAGGAGTCGGACTGGTAGTCCTCCCCAGAGTCCTCCCCAGGACTGGTAGTCCTCCCCAGAGTCCTCCCCAGGACTGGTAGTCCTCCCCAGAGTCCTCCCCAGGACTGGTAGTCCTCCCCAGATTCCTGCGATTGGGCAGGTTGTTAACCCGCATCAGTCACATGAGGCGGAGCTGGAAGTGGTGGGGCTTGATGGTCCCGACTGGGTTGGTGCAGCGGTAAGGATGTAGAGCGCCTCGGTAATGGAGCAGGAGGGCAGAAGACGTCCTGGGTGTCAAAAATGGAGTGTTGTCTGGGCTGAAAAGAAGCGTGCAATGGAGAAGTAGCTCCTAAGTAGCGGGAATGATCAAGGAAGAGATCGCAGTCCCTTCAGAGTCTCCAATCTGAATCCGAGCGCTGTCAGTGGGGAGGAGACAACGAGGCTGAGAAGCGGTCCCAATCTCAGGATGGAGAGCATGAACAATCATGGTCGTGTTGTCCCAGCCAATGATCCTGACGGTATCGATCCTGAGATCAGTATTGAGAAGGCTGTCAAGGGGAAAGCGCAGGTCGATACCGAGGTGACTGGATGTTGTAGCGATGCGGTGTTGGAGACCTGGATCTCTGTCTTGGGACTGTCTGGGTTGGATGGGGTGGTGGGGTTGGTGTGTCCCTCAACTCACCCTCCGAGACTGTGGAGGCCGGGTCCAGAGTAACTGCGTGCATGGAAGGCACAACATGAATAGGGGAATCGAGTAGAGGAGGAGGAGGCGGGAGGTCCCGCTCCTTTTCCTGTTGTTTGGAGGATTTCTTTTTCCTCTTCTTTTCCAGTGTGTCCGCTGCCAGTTTGGGGCGTTTTGCCCATTTTGAGAGCTTTTTTGCTGCCAAGATGGCCAGGCTCCTTCCCGGAGTTGATGGGTTTACTCGAACTGGCTTGGGAGCGAGCAGAGGGAAAGATTGGGTTGCAAGAACCACGTATGCACTTGTAGAGGGGGCCACGGAGGGCTGGTCCCTGGGTGTCTGGGCCTTAGGCATGTCCACCGCCTGAAGGGCCCGTTGTCACAGGATCGCTTTTAGTTGATCGGCTCTGTTCTTGCAAGCCTGCTTTGATAGCGATTGGCAGTGGTGGCAAGATTCAACTTTGTGAGATTCCTCCAAGCAAAGAAGACATAAAGAGTGGCTGTCCAAAGAGGGCACCTTACTGCCACAGGCTGTGCACCTTCTTAACAGAAGCTTTGGGGCCGCAGGCCGAAGGGAAAAAATGCATCGCTGCTGAGGCGAACAATGCTCCCCAGCACTGCCAGCAATCTCCATCTCTCTCTACCATTCTCTCTCACCGTCTATTTTTTTCTTTGAAGATAAAGAAGAAGAAGAAGAAGATGAAGGAAGAAAAGAGATTTAGGTAAGATAAGATAGAAGAATGGCATCACAGAATGTCGAAAGAAGCTCCCTACAAAGTAACGCTAAGGCGGTCAAAAAGGAACTGAGGGGAAGGTGGGAACCCACGCTAGATATGCCTGAGACGATGGGGGAGGGGCTACCGCCAAAAAACTATGCAGCTTGGATGTTTCCCGAATGAGTCTCTGCGCAGACGCAGAGCCCATATGTGAGATGCACAGAGACCCCGAAGAAGAACAGGGATGCAGGCGATGGTGAAGTGGCCTTGCATGGACTGTGGCACCCCAACACAGATGCCGACTGCTGCACAAAGCTATTGTCCCAGCCACCAGGAAGGGCAGCTACTCTTCCCAGTGGCAGACAAGTCACTTCATGCTGCACCTGGCATCGCCGTGAAGCCAAGGACTCGGACAGATTCCAGAGCTCCGCTCTCCCTCCCATTGGGCACGAAAGCCAAAGATATTGGCCTACTGAGGACCTCCACAGGGTGTACTGAAATACAGATGCACTGGGGCGCACAATTAGTCTAATCAGAAAATAGGGTTTGTCACACCACCCTGAAGAGCTTAGCCCCACCTTGCCCTTCACAAACATTGTGATGGTGGAGATGGAAGGAATAAGCGGAGACTGCAGCAACACACACACACATGCGCCACCACCGCTTGCCACTCAACTGCTTGCCTGTCTCGTAGCCTAATACCTTAGCTGCTAAGGCTTAGCAGCGCACGTGGGTGCCCTGACTTCAGACAGTGCAACTCCAATGGGTGCTTTATTTCCTCAATGTTTGACAAGCCTTTTTGCTGTCTTTGCAACAGGCATGATTCCAGTCTGGCTCCAAGGCAGTCTCCTCAGATGTGGCCCCGGTTTGTTTGAAGTTGGCTCTGAACCATTTCATCATCTGTTCGATGGCCAAGCCCTTCTTCACAAGTTTGACTTTAAGGAGGGGCATGTCACTTATTACAGGAGGTAAGAAACTCCCACCCCACGTGCCCACTTGGCTTACTAGGCTCCACCATTCACCACCAAACCCAAGGCAAGACCTCACACTCCAGCAAATTCTGCACCCCCGTTACCTCTTTGTGCAAACCATTCTGTTCCAAAACTAGCACACATTTGGGCTGCTTACATTCTCTTAAAATGGGAATCACTGATTTGCCTCACAGGATTTTTGGACAAAAAGACAAGAACTGTAAACCATGTTAAACAAGGAACGAAGGGATAAGGGATGAATCGTACCTTGGGTGCTGGGATTTCCACTATTTATGACAGGGTGCGGAAACTCTTCCAGCCTGAGGGATGAATTCAATTGCAGAGAATCTCGGTGGGGATGGGGGGACATTCCAGTGGCAGACAGGGCCAAAGGCGAAGGGAGCGGGGCCAAATATGCCAGCATATTTTAGCTTAAAGCTCTGGCTGCCAGTAACCAAGCCTCAGGAGAAGTATTTTAACCTTTTAGACTGGAGAAGAACTGTGCAAAAGCCAGGAAAACCGGCAGACAATCAGCAGATGGTTTGGTGGCACGGATTTGGTGCTATACACTCTGATCGCCAGGCCCCTGCAAGCAACTGGGCAGCAGCCTTCTGCACCATGCTTCTGCACCATCTTTAAAGGCAGCCCCACACACAGGGCGTTACGGTAGTGTGGTCCAGATGTAGCGAGGGCATCAATGACCCTAGCGAGCTCGGCTTTCTCCAGATAGGGATGCAACTGGTGCATCAGCCAAAGCTGAAAAAAGGCACCCCTGGTGACTAACACCATCCCCACTTCCATAGATAATGCCAAGACCAGGAGAACCCCCAAGCTATGCACTTGGTCCTTTGGGGGGACTGCATTGTCATCCAACAGCAGGCTCACGCCTCCCTCCAGATCAGCAGGTTTCCACATCCAAATTGCATCTATCCTCTCTGGATTCAGCCTCAGCTTGTTTGCCCCCATTCAGCCCAAATCTGCCTCCAAATACCCATTCAGGGTTTCCACAGCCTCCCCGGGACACGTTGGAGGAAACAGGAGGTAGAGTTGCATGTCATCTGCATGTTGGATGTTGGAAGTGGTATGACACAGCGTTGCATACAGCCATGTGATCCAGCCAAACCACGGGGTGAATGTTGTGTACGTTAACAGAAGTAGTGCCTGGGCAACCTTAAGACAGCCACAGCCACACTGGTGCTGGAGACATATATGTGCATCCGTTTATGGCCATTCTCTTTGTACCACCGCCATCAGAGGCACCTTTGGTGGTGAAGTGAGAGAAGACCTTCTCGGTGGTCCCTCCCAGGCTCTGGAACTCCCTTCCCCTTCTGCCAACAAGCAAAGATGTTTTTATTCAAGCAGGCCTTTGGCATGTAAGCTGGACGGTTGCAGAAGGGTTTTTAAGAGCCCAATCCTATGCATGTTTAGACAGAAAACCATGCTGGCTGGGGAATGCTGGGAATTGTGGGACTTTTTTCTGTCTAAACATGCATAGGATTGGGCCCTTAACTGGTTAGTGTGATTTATTTCTTTTATCATTGTGTTTTTAATTGTGTTTTTAATGAATTTGTTTTTATGCCATGTTTTAATTAAGATTTTGTTAATCTGGATTTTATTGATAGTCGCCTTGAGCACCATATTTTTTATTTATTTATTGCCAAAAGGCAGACTAGAAGTTGATTAGATAGATGGATGGATGGATAGATAGATAGATAGATAGATAGATAGATAGATAGATAGATAGATAGAGTGGCTCTCCTTATCTTGCTTCCTTCATAGGTTTATCCGGACTGATGCCTATGTCAGGGCAATGACTGAGAAAAGAGTAGTCATAACAGAGTTCGGCACATATGCTTATCCAGATCCATGCAAGAATATATTTTCCAGGTGAAAACAATCAAAGTTTATTATTGGAGGCTGAGCCATATTTAACCCAGGTAGCGGAAGAAGTAATCGAATTCCCTTGTGGGTTCTATTTGGCAGATTCTTTTCCTATTTCCAAGGTGTGGAGGTCACTGACAATGCCCTGGTCAATGTATACCCTGTGGGTGAAGATTTTTATGCCTGTACTGAGACGAACTTCATAACAAAAATCAACCCAGACAATCTGGAGACAATTCAAAAGGTAACATTATGATATATGAAAGGCAGAGATGAACAGAAAGTGGAAATAGACATTGGTGCCGCACATGATACCTATGCAATGGAATATCTAGGCAGGGCATGGTGATGTGAGACAGTCTGAATGGAGGGTAGTTTGCCTGTGTATCAGGTCCATGGCAGAGCTCCTGTATACAGTAGTGTAGTGGTGCCAAGGCGTGCAGAGTTGAATGCCAGGACTTCTTTGTTAACCGGGACAATGAAGGAGTGTGCCACCCCACTCAGAATTCCTGTTCCCTCTTAGTTTAGCTGCAATCCCCACAATAGCTGGGGGACAATGGATTTTCCCAGCTACAGTATAATGTTGGGAGCTATCGATGTTGTGATGCAAAGTATTTTGGGGTGGCCTGTTATTGAATGGGCAATTAACACTGATCAGCTTTGCAAAAGGCCTATGTAATACACGCAGCTGCACACCCACACCCCAACACAGCTGCCTGCACTTTGGGGTTCTTCTTGAGGGCATGGCTATGGGAACTGTCATGAAAAGCACCTGTACTTCAAAATGTATTGCTACACCACTGCTTACATCCCAGATGGATGTTGTTGTTGTTCAGTCGTTCCGTCGTGTCTGACTCTTCGTGACCCCATGGACCATATCATGCCAGGCCTTCCTGTCCTGCGCTCTCTCCCAGAGTGTGCTCAAGTCCATATTCATTGCATCAGTGATGCTATCTAGCCATCTCATCCTCTGCCATCTCCTTCTCCTTTTGCCTTCAGTCTTTCCCAGCATCAGGGTCTTTTCCAGGGAGTTTTCTCTTCGCATTAGGTGGCCAAAATATTTGAGCTTCAGTTTCAGTATCTGTCCTTCCAATGAGCAGTCAGGGTTGATTTCCTTTAGGATGGACTGATTTGACCTCCTTGCAGTCCAGGGGACTCCTAAGAGTCTTCTCCAGCACCACAGTTCAAAAGCATCAGTTCTTCGGCGCTCAGCCTTCCTTATAGTCCAGCTCTCACAGCCATACGTTACTACAGGGAAAACCATAGCTTTGATTATACGGACCTTTGTTGGCAAGGTGATGTCTCTGCTTCTCACTATGCTGTCTAGGTTTGCCATAGCTTTCCTCCCAAGGAGCAAGCGTCTTTTAATTTCATGGCTACAGTCACCGTCTGCGGTGATCTTGGAGCCCAAGAAAATAAAATCTGTCACTGCTTCCATTTCTTCCCCTTCCATATGCCAGGAAGTGATGGGGCCAGATGCCATGATCTTCGTTTTTTTAATGTCAAGTTTCAAACCAGCTTTTGCACTCTCCTCTTTCACCCTCAACAAGAGGCTCTTTCAATCCTCTTCACTTTCTGCCATTAGGGTGGTATCAGATGGATGTTGGGCTACTGCAATTAATATTTTACAGTTGACACATCATCAGACTCTGTGGGGTCAATACACAAACAGTGACACTTTTGTTGCTTTTGGTAGAGCCAGATGTCATTCAGATGGCATTCTTCTGGTGACTAGCTCTTGTGGAGCATTCATGACACTGTTTATGACATGGTAAATTGGCCATATTCTTTTTATCAATGCCATGCTTCAGCGTAGAGACTAGTGACTTTACAGAGATTGCTATAAATATATTGCAGCTGGTACGAATAGGCAGACTTTCTCATAGTTGGTACCAGAATGCTGTCAATAATAGATTAGGAATGGAGATACTTTAGAGCCCTTTTATATATTATCAGTTAATTCTTGTGCATGGAAAGCTACATAAGAATGTGTTAGGTACCGCATGTTTATTTTACTGTGAGGACATGTGTTGGAAAGCCAGTGGGCAGCATACATTTGTGACAAAATGAAACATAAAATCATAGAGTTGGAAGGGACTTTGGCAATCATCTAATCCAGTACCCTGCTCAATGTGGGTTCTGCAAAGGAGGATGCAACTTCCGCATCCAGCCTCTGAGACTCACATTGTGCGCATGTTCATTATATCCAGCATGCCAGTCCTGTCCCAAGTAAAAGGTTTTCAATTACCAGGTTAGGAGAACTGGACTTCGTCAAAACTCCTTTTTATTTGTTTGTTTATTACATTTATATCCCGCCTTTTTTCATCTTTAAGGAACCCAAGGCGGCTTACATTATCCTCCTCCTCTCCATTTTATCCTCACAACAACAACCCTGTGAGGTAGGTTGGGCTGAGAGTCTGTGACTGGCCCAAAGTCACCCAGTGAGCTTCCATGGCTGAGTGGGGACTAGAACCTGGATTGCCTGGTACAGCACTCTAGCCACTACACTACACTGGCTCTCTTTTTTAATTTCATATTGCTTTCGAAGCTGGAGTTCTTTGAGAGAAAAACAAAATTATTTGTACCTAATGTCAGCCTTTCAAAAGATTTTCCACTGGGCAAAAGTGGTGCTAAAAATGTATCATTTTTCCATTGCCCCTTCTATATGAGCCTCAATAGGTAACACAGAGGCTTATTTGTGTGTGTGTGTGTGTGTGTTTTCAATGCCTTTCTAGCAGATATTGCAGCTCTAAGGTATGGGTTGGATGCAGTCATGTCTGGATGAATTGCTGCCCTGTGACCAGAGTTTTCCAGGATGTTAATCCAGCTTATCATCATGAGTCTTGCTGACCTTAAAACTGATTGAAAATACTGCTATTGAACTCAGCGGAGAGATCATTTCTCCCTATAAATCTATAGAAATGTACCTAAAAATGGTTCAGAATCAAGCTTCTGCTGCTGTTCTTCAGGTCCAGCACTAGCAAATGACTTACTTCAGGTTCTTGTTCTGAATTTCTGAACAGAAGAAGTGGCATCTGCAAGAAAACATTCAGGGCTCCTGCTGTGACTTTTCCATGATTCTCCATTCTTTCCCTACCCCCTCCATTCCATGCTTCTCCACAGGGCCAGCTCTAGGTTTTTGAAGGCCCTTGGGAGGATACCCTCAGTGGACCTCATCCCTCAAGTGAGTCTACCTTACTACCCCCATTGTCACCAGCTGCTATCATACCATTGTCACCATTGTCACCTTACTACCACCATAGTCACCAGCTGCTATTGTTCCTCATCCTCTTTCTCATCATTGCTACATCACAGCTTGCTTGACAGGCAGAGAGACAGTATGCAAGATCTTTTCTACATGAAGCCTTTACTGTGCACTCATGATTCCTTACTCACAGTTGCTTATGGGTTCTTTAGACAATGTCATAATCCTCCAGCTTTGCTTCTGTTTTTTAACAGTGCTTTCCCAGTTTTTTTTAAGAGCTGGGAAAATGGGATATCATTTCTGAAAGTGAAAGAATTTATTGTGTATTTGCACTATTCTGCTATACCACAGTACCACCTAGAAGTTATGTAGCAGAAAAGCAGGAAAGGAAAATCTCTTTGTGTAGGGTTCAGATCTCAATTCTGCGATGAAACCACAAGTAGATACAGCAATTAACAGCCTCATGTAGAAAACCTCCAAGTAGGCAGGGGCATCTATTGCTCCTCCTTTTCACCATCACTGTTGTCTGAGCCGGGGGGGGGGGTGAACAAGCAAGTTGCAGTAGTGAAGAGGAGACACAACTCCAGGGGGCTCTTGTTAGTGGGCCCTTGCTGGGGTGTGGGTCCTTGGCAGGTGCCCAACCATGCCTACCTTTGACTCCGGCCCTGCCTCTCCCCAGTCAGTCATCACTGTGTGCTGACTGACCATATTTAGTCCTCACTGGGTGGTTTTGGAAGGGCAGGTTCTTCCCACCACCACCACTGATTAGGTTTATTTTTCTCACTTGTTGGTACTGCTTTAAATCTCCCACCCCCACCCACCGCTGCCGGCATCTCTCTCCTGTGCGTGGGTGTTTCTGTTCTGGCTACATAAAGATAGTCACTCAGAGAATGGGTTCAAGATATAAGGGAAATCACAAAATAACCCCTTCAAACACATGTTATGTGTACAATATGCTATTATCCTTGACAAACATGGATTTCCTCCCAAACAAGTCACCTCTCTGTTGTGTCCTCCAGGTGGATGTCAGCAAATATGTTTCAGTCAATGGGGTCACAGCACACCCCCACATTGAAAATGATGGGACAGTTTATAATATTGGCAACTGCTTTGGAAAGAATTTTTCCCTGGCCTACAATATTGTACGGATACCTCCCCTGCAAGCAGGTCTGTTTGTTTCCAAGCAGTGTTGTCTACATACTTCAGACAGAATATTGCAGCTTGGTGACTCCTCCGTATACTGGTTAAATCTGCCAACACTGTGCTCTACTTTTCATTTTTTGTAGGATTTCTATAGCTTTTCCATATCTTACCCACCAGCTAAAACATCAGAAAATATTTGTTGTTGTTGTTGTTGTTGTTGTTATTGCAAAACAGATCAAAAAGGGTTCTCTTATCTATGTGAGCCCCAGTGTTCAGAAAAGCAATGCATGTGTTTGAAGGCAGAATGCTTGTTTCTTCATTTCCAGCACCAATTTTCTTGTTCTTAGAAACAGAATAGTAGGGTTGGAAGGGGCCCCTTCATGGATCACTGCCTTGTTGTGGCAAAGGGGCTTGCATAACTCAGTGAAGCCATAAGCTATGCCGTGCAGGGCCACCCAAGACAGACAGGTCATGGCAGAGAGTTCTGACAAAATGTGGTCCACTGGAGAAGGAAATGGCAACCCACTCCAGTATTCTTGCCAAGAAAACCCCATGGAACGTATCACAAGGCTAAAAGATATGACGCTGGAAGATGAGACCCTCAGGTCGGAAGGTGTCCAATATACTACTGGGGAAGAGCACAGGGAATTTCCAAGTAGCACCAGAAAGAGTGAAGCAGCTGGGCCAAAGCCGAAAGGACACTCAGCTGTGGATGTGTCTGGTGGTGAAAAGAAAGTCTGATGCTGTAAAAAACAATATTGTTTAGGAACCTGGAATGTAAGATCAATGAATCAAGGTAAGCTGGAGGTGGTCAAACATGAGATGGCAAGATTGAACATCGACATCTTGGGAATCAGCGAACTAAAATGGACAAGCATGGGCGAATTTAATTCAGGCGACCATCATATCTACTACTGTGGGCAAGAATCCCGTAGAAGAAATGGAGTAGCACTCATAGTCAACAAAAGGGTGGGAAAAGCAGTACTGGGGTACAATCTCAAAAACGATAGAATGATCTCAGTACGAATCCAAGGCAAACCATTCAACATCACAGTAATTCAAGTCTATGCCCCAACCACTGAGACCGAAGAAGCTGAGGTTGATCGGTTCTATGAAGACCTACAACACCTTCTAGAACTAACACCAAAAAAAGATGTCCCCTTCATCATAGGGGATTGGAATGCCAAAGTAGGAAGTCAAGAAATCACCAGGATAACAGGCAAGCATGGCCTTGGTGCACAAAATGAAGCAGGACAAAGGCTAATAGAGTTTTGCCAAGAGAACACGCTGATCATAGCAAACACTCGTTTCCAACAGCACAAGAGGTGACTCTACACATGGACATCACCAGATGGTCAATATTGAAATCAGATTGATTATGTCCTTTGCAGCCAAAGATGGAGAAGCTCTATACAGTCAGTAAAAACAAGACCCGGAGCTGACTGGGGCTCAGATCATGAGCTGCTTCTTGCAAAATTTCGGCTTAAATTGAAGAACATAGGGAAAACCACTAAACCATTCAGGTATGACCTAAATCATATCCCTTACAGTGCAGGTGATGAACAGATTTAAGGGATTAGACCTGATAGACAAAGTGCCTGAGGAACTACAGAAAGAGGTCCATAACATTGTTCAGGAGGCAGCAACGAAATCCATCCCAAAGAAAAAGAAATGCAAGAAAGCAAAGTGGCTGTCTGATGAGGCTTTACAAGTAGCTGAGGAAAGAAGGGAAGCGAAAAGCAAGGGAGAAAGGGGAAGATATATCCAACTGAATGCAGAGTTCCAGAGGATAGCAAGGAGAGACAAGAAGGCCTTCTTAAATGAACAATGCAAAGAAACCGAGGAAAACAACAGAATGGGAAAGACTAGAGATCTCTTCAAGAAAATTGGAGATCTCAAGGGAACGTTTTGTGCAAAGACGGGCATGATAAAGGACAAAGAAGGCAGGGACCTAACAGAAGCAGATGAGATTAAGAAGAGGTGGAAAGAATACACAGAAGAACTATACAGGAAAGATCTTAATGTCCCTGATAGCCATGATAGTGTGGTCACTGAACTTGAGCCGGACATCCTTGAGAGTGAAGTCAAGTGGGCCTTAGGAAGCATTACTAACAACAAAGCTAGCGGAGATGACAGCATTCCAGCTGAGCTATTTAAAATCCTAAAAGATGATGCTGTTAAAGTGCTGCACTCAATATGCCAACAAATCCGGAACACTCAACAGTGGCCACAAGACTGGAAAAGGTCAGTTTACATTCCAATTCCAAAGAAGGGCAACGCCAAAGAGTGTTCAAACTACCACACAATTGCGCTCATTTCACATGCCAGCAAGGTGATGCTCAAAATCATACAAGCTAGGCTTCAGCAGTATGCAAACCGAGAACTACCGGAAGTACAAGCTGGGTTCCGAAGAGGCAGAGGAACTAGAGTTCAAATCGTCAACGTTCGCTGGATCGTGGAGAAAGCAAGAGAATTCCAGAAAAATGTCTATTTCTGCTTCATTGACTACGCTAAAGCCTTTGATTGTGTGGATCACAACAAACTGTGGCAAATTCTGAAAGTGATGGGAGTACCACACCACCTTACCTGTCTCCTGAGAAACCTGTACGAGGGTCAAGAAGCAACTGTAAGAACCAGACATGGAACAACCGAGTGGTTCCAAATTGGGAAAGGAGTACGACAAGGCTGCATATTGTCGCCCTCCTTATTTAACTTATATGCAGAGTACATCATGAGAAACGCCGGGTTGGATGAATCACAGGTTGGAATTAAGATTGCTGGGGGAATTATCAACAACCTCAGATACGCAGACGATACCACCCTAATGGCAGAAAGCGAAGAGGATCTAAAGAGCCTCTTGTGGAGGGTGAAAGAGGAGAGTGCAAAAGCTGGTTTGAAACTCAACATGAAAAAAACGAAGATCATGGCATCTGGCCCCATCACTTCCTGGCATATAGAAGGGGAAGAAATGGAAGCAGGGACAGATTTTATTTTCTTGGGCTCCAAGATCACTGCAGACGGTGACTGTAGCCATGAAATTAAAAGACGCTTGCTTCTTGGGAGGAAAGCTATGGCAAACCTAGACAGCAAAGTAAGAAGCAGAGACATCACCTTGCCAACAAAGGTTCGTATAATCAAAGCTATGGTTTTCCCAGTAGTAATGTATGGCTGTGAGAGCTGGACTCTAAGGAAGGCTGAGCGCCAAAGAATTGATGCTTTCGAATTGAGGTGCTGGAGAAGACTCTTACGAGTCCCCTGAACTGCAAGGAGGTCAAATCAGTCCATCCTAAAGGAAATCAACCCTGACTGCTCATTGGAAGGACAGATACTGAAGCTGAAGCTCAAATATTTTGGCCACCTAATGCGAAGAGAAAACTCTCTGGAAAAGACCCTGATGCTGGGAAAGATTGAAGGCAAAAGGAGAAGGGAAGAGGATGAGATGGCTAGATAGCATCACGGATGCAATGAATATGAATTTGAGCACGCTCTGGGAGAGAGCGGAGGACAGGAAGGCCTGGCGTGCTATGGTCCATGGGGTCACGAAGAGTCGGACACGACTTAATGACTGAACAATAACAAAGGGGCCTATAGGACCATTGAGTCCAACCCCCTGCTCAATGCAGGAATACAAGTCAGAGCATCCCCAACAGATGGCTGTCCAGCCTCATCTTGAATGCCTCCAGTGTGGGAAAGCCCACTACCTCCCTAGGTGATCGGTTCCATTGTTGTATTGCTCTAACTGTCAGGACATTTCTCCTGATGTTCAGCTGGAATCTGGCTTCTTGTATGCAATTCTCATTTGTTGGCTTATGCGAGAGGAAACCAGTCAATGAATTAGATATTATCTTTCTTATTTTTTCCAGACAAGAAAGATCCAATGACCAAATGTGAGGTGGTGGTTCAGTTTCCTTGCAGCAACAGATTCAAGCCATCGTATGTGCACAGGTAAATTCCCATCTCTTACACAAAACTGTTATATGAATATAACAGACTTGTGTAATATTATAATTTTCATAAAAGGTAAATATATCATTCATATGATCAATCCACATTTGAAAAAAGCCATTTCTAGCTGAAAATTCCTTGTCCCATATGTAAAAGAGATGGCTTGTTGAGCTCTCATTTGATGTTGAGCTTTTCTACATGAGATATTTATTGTAAGCTTGTCATTTCTTACTCGCAGTTGTTTATGGGCTCTTTAGATGATGATGTGACCCTCCAGTTTCGCTTCTGTTTTTTAAGAGAGTGGGGAGAGAGCAGGGAAAAAGGAGTATTATTTCTGAAAATGAAAGAAAACATAATTTCCATCTTCTGTAATTGCACTATTCCAGTAAAGCACAGTGCCACCTAGAAGTTATGTAGCAGAAAAGCAGGAAAGGTAAAGCTCTTTGTGTAAAGTTCGGAGCCCAATTCTGCAACAAAACTGAAATACAGCGGATTAACAGCCTTGTGTAGAAAAGCTCATTAACAAATAATCATGACTTAAATCGCAACTACAGTGGAAAGAAATAGCTAAAATGCAATCTATACATATCTACTCAGAAGTAAGCCCCATAGAATTCAGTGGGATTTATTGCCAGGATGCTATTGCCTGTGTATAGGATCGCAGCCTTGGTGTTTCAAACACCTGCAGCTAAATGTTGTATACCAGCCTTCCCTAGCCGGGTGCCTGCCCTCCAGATGTTTTGGACTACAGCTCCCAGGATCCCAGACCATTGGCTTGGGCTGATATTTATTTACTTAAACAAGTCTGTACAGCCTTTCCCAAATCATCCCAAGGCAGTGTACAAAGACAAACCTATAAACAAGTAAACACTCAAAAACATACAATATTAAAATAATAAAACAAAACATCAAAATAAGAAAATACAACTGTGGATGAGTTAAAATCAAATACCAGTTACTGGAATTGAACACCAGCAAAAGCCTGGGTACATAGGAGCTGAAGTCCACAACACCCACAGGGCACCAGGTTGGGAAGGCTACACACACACACACACACACACACAGTCAAACATGGAGAGAAATGTCTCAGGATGCTACAAGAAAGATTTAATATGCAGGAAGCCCAGCACGTTTCGGCCTATTTTTATTTTAAGGCCTTCTTCAGGGTGTTATGAAAATATCTGCAGAAATTCCTATGAGAAATGTCTCCTGCTATGCTGTCACTTTCATATATGCAAAATGCTGTGCCACTTGAAATATAACCCTCAACTGTATTTTTGAACAGTTTTGGGCTGACTCCAAATTACATCGTGTTTGTGGAAACTCCCGTGAA
This sequence comes from Heloderma suspectum, assembly GCF_057233095.1. NCBI lineage: Eukaryota > Metazoa > Chordata > Lepidosauria > Squamata > Helodermatidae > Heloderma > Heloderma suspectum. The sequence goes on from NC_139461.1 coordinate 216,033,477, forward strand.
AATTAACTTGCTCAAGTTTCTTTCTTGCTGGAGCCTTTGGGGAGCCAGCTACATGGACTGCTTTGAGTCAAATGAAAGCATGGGGGTAAGTGATACTGCTCTGTGATTTACAGGCCCCCACTGCCAAAAAGTGTAATAGGGGGGCAGGCAACAGTAGATGCAACATTATTGTTTCACACGGTTCCAAAGTGTTCTTTGGGTGTGTGTCTTTTGTTTTGCTTAGGTCTGGATGCATGTAGCTGACAAGAAAAAAGGGAAATACCTCAACATCAAATACAGGACTTCACCCTTTAACCTCTTTCATCATATTAACACCTATGAAGATAATGGCTTTCTGGTTGTGGATCTATGCACATGGAAGGGGTGGGTACTGGTGTGATGGCTGCATTCGGATAATCCTCCAAACCAATTTCTCCCAATCTGGTGCCCTGCAGATGTTTTGGATTACAACTCCCAGCATCCTGAACCATTGGCCACCAGTTTGGAAGATTGGGAATGATCCCCATGCTTACATGCTCTGTCCTCCTTTCTCCCGGGCCCCATCTACACCAGGCTTTTACCCCGGGGCAGGTGTGAGTTGAGGTCCCTCGTGATAGATCAGGCAGTCGCAACTTCGCAGCCATCCGTGGTTTTTGCCCGGAGTCATTTTACTGCGATTTTTTGGGTTTGCTGCGGGTTCCCCCACGGTTGCGGGCCATCTGTTCCTTCACCGAACTGACTTCACACCTTACAGTGGGCGTGTTGTAGGCGTGCATAGTGCCTGTGTCACTCTGTGACACCCCTTTGCTCCCCCATCCCTTTGCAGCTGTGCAGCTACAGAGACACAGCAGGGAGTTTTCATTTATTTAATCACACTTTCACACATTTTTGCAGCTTCGTATTTTCGCAATGGTTGCTTTTGGACTCAGTGCCCAAGGGCTGGGGAGGGTGTTGGGGGAGGAACAACATCACTCTGGCCACCATTTTGGAGTGATGGCTAGGCACGTAGCGCTCACGCTTGTGAGTGTGAACCATTGCGAGAGTCTCAGGCTGGGGAAGTGACAAACTGATGGTGTGGAAATGAAGGAGCACAAAATACCCAATTTTTACCTAAAACAGGGTCAGAAAGACACAGCAGAGCCCCTCAAATATAAAACAGCCACCAAAGTTTCACACCCCCACACTCATGGGACTGCGCAACTGCATTTCAGTATAATGGCCAAAAAAAAGAAAAAAGGGCACAGCGAGTCTCTTAGGGAAGCACGCAGTACATCGTGAGTGTATCGCAGGGGACAGTGATTCGAAGCCGCATTGCTGCGCAGTTGCGACGGGGTGGGGGGCCAAAGCAGTGCCATGTAGATGGGGCCCTGATGTGGATGCAGCTCCCAAACCATAGTTGGGAGGATTGTTTGAATGCAGCCCATGTATTGAATGCAAATCAATATGTTAAAAGCTCTGAAGGAGTCCATGGAGCATCTATCAAACAAAGCACCAAAGGGTATGGGTCAGCTTTTTCTTTTCTTTTTTTTTAGGAGTGAGAAACAGAGTAGATTGTATGCTTGCATGTCTACTAACAATCCCGCACTGATAAAGAGATCAGCTGAATGAATGGAGCACTTTAATTCTAAGCCCACATAAGTGGAACAGTCTGATTTCTCTGGATCTCATTTCTGCTTTCCTAGCTATTTAGGATTGCAGACTAAGGACTTTTATCCAATTCTGCTATAGATTTTTATGCCTAACCTCATGCTACCAACTTTAGAAGACTGGTAGTGCACTTGATGATGATGATGATGATGGATGATGATGATTTGCAGCATTGGCTGCATAATTATTTCCAGTTCAAGTTTCGATGGGACAGGACTTTCAAGGAAATTCGGTCCATCTGCATCACCCTTCTAGGGTACCAAAGTGACAACCACATTAGATCCCACTGACTGATTTTTTCAGTATTTAAATGCTGATCGTTTTGTCTTTATACAGGTATGAGTTTGTTTACAATTACTTATATTTAGCTAATTTACGGGAGAACTGGGAAGAAGTGAAGAGAAATGCACAAAAAGCTCCTCAACCTGAAGTTCGGCGATACGTCCTTCCCCTAAATATTGAGAAGGTAACTGTAATAGTTAAATATAGGTCCATTTCTCTGAGATATCAAGGCCTGAACAACTTCTTCACAATCTCATTTAGATGGTCTCTCTTGATTGCACTTGGTTTGTCCTGATCCCAGGTTTCCTACAAAGTATTCCAGAATCGTCCTAAACAAGAAACCAGTTATTAGACTTTGATTAGAAGTATGAAATCTGTTGCAGCAAAAGAAAAAAAATCCCAACCTAAACCTTGTCACTTATGCTCCATGTTGTTCATGCAGAGTTTTTTCCCCAAAAGGAATCTTTTTCATTGATGAGCTTTGGCAATGATTCCAAGGGTGGATTCACCTTGCTATTGTAGAAAACCTCTTTGCAGTCACTTCTCAGTGGAAACTCATCAGTAGCTCAAAGACCACTGTAGATTTTCATAACTTCCAGAGTGGTAGCCATGTTAGGCAGTAGTTGCAGAAGCTTTTGACGCCTTAAAACTAACACATTTAGTAATGCACAAGTTTCCATCAACTGCAGTCCAGGTCATAAAAGCTTATGCTATAAAACAAAATGTTGGTCTTTAAGATCTCCCAAGCCATTTCACTATAGATTTTATAGATTGTACAACAGTTTGGGATGTGTACAGAATCATGCAGCTGAAAGTATTAAAGCAAGGATGGGGAACTTTTTTTCTGCCAAGGGCCGTATACCCTCAAACGAATGTTGGAGGCTGCATGCTGGCAGTGGCCAGAGCAGACACACACCCTTCATCTGGCTCTCTTTCACACACTTCATCCATTCACTGTTCCTCGCACACACTCGCCCCACCCATTCATTCACAAAGCAAGCACGCACCTTATTCCTCCATCATCCATTCTTTTTTTCAAACACATCCCCCACACCACCACCCACCCAAACTCACACACACAAGCACGTGCCCTATTCATCCATCCTCAGTTAAATGGCATTATTTTTGACCGAGATTTTTACTTCCGTGCACACAGCAATTAAACCTTACCCAAGGTTTAGAAAAGCTTTATTATGGTTGAATATTAAACTCTGAATACTTGCAGCACTATGAGAGAGGGTCATCTGTAACACTTCAAAAACTACTAGTGATTTTTAAAAATCTTTTGGTGTTGTAATTTATGGTTTTGTCATTCCCTGCTTTGAGTCACTGAAGAGTTGGTTATACCTTATTGTAGTAAATAGTGAAGTGCCTGTCACTTAGACATGCAAGATATATACGGAAAGGCGGTATTTATATATCGAAAATCTCTGGTGTAGAAGTTATTCATGCAGTGAGCATAGGATACGTTGCACTCATAGCTCAGTGGCAGAGCCCCCGCTTTGCATGCGGAGGGTCCCAGGTTTAATCCCCAGCATCTCCAAGTAGGGCTGGAAAAATCCCTGCCTGAAACCTGGGAGCGCCAGGTCAAGCTGCCAGTCAGTCAACAATACTGGGCTACATGGACCAACGGTCTGCTTTAGTATAAGGCAGCTTCCTATGTTCCCTATGAGCTCCCCGTTGGTGAAAGCAGGGCTGACCAGGATAAGAGATAGTGAGCAGTTTGCACTTGCTGCTACATTGCCCTCAAGTACAGCACTTTACATTTTCTCATAGGAATGACTCCCAGTCATTAATTTATACAGGAGAAAGCAAAGGGGTTGTTTTTGGAGACAGAATTGAAATAGTATCTTTGATGACCTAACCATTAAGTATCAGGCTTGTGCCCTATCTTCATAAATCGATCCTGGATTCTGATTCTGAATCACACTTTTGGGAGAGTGGGTGGAATGTTGGGAAATGCCTCATCTCTCTCTCTCTCTCTCCCTCGTAAAGAACTATAAAGCTGAAAGTTTTTCTTTCTTCTTTTTACTTTATTAGTTGCCCTTTTTTGTTCTAGGCTGACACAGGCAAAAATTTAATCACATTGCCTAATACAACAGCTACTGCTGTTCTGCACAGTGATGAAACTATCTGGTTGGAGCCAGAAGTTATTTTTTCAGGGCCCCGTCAAGGTAAAATCTTTCTTTTCTTCTGTCAAAATTTTATAATAAAAAATAAGTTTAAAAAGCTAAAATCTATCTCAGCCAGAAGCAACCAAAACCAGCATAGTTAGTAAATGCAAAATGATCTACTAATCCTTGTCAATGGGTCTGTTCCGTTTTATAGCTTTTGAGTTTCCACAAATAAATTATACAAAGTATTCTGGGAAGCCCTACACATATGCATATGGCCTTGGATTGAATCACTTTGTTCCAGACAGGGTAAGTATTACGTGCTAGTGCACTAGATTAGACTAACTCTTGTAAAGGTAAAGACGGGTGCAAGACCAAATTCCTTCACATGGTCAGGGCCAGCATTGGTTTGAATATGCAAGGTAACACGAGTGTAATTTTAATACCATCTTTGATATCTGTTTTTGCTGCTCCAGTGCCTAGCAAGGACTTGATTAACATAAAGCCTAATTCAAAACTAATGAAAAAGCAATCTGGTTTAACTCCAATCTGAAATATATTTTAATTCCCATTCCACCAAGAAAATATTATATATTTACCCAAGCTAGCAAATGCAAATGTTTCACTAGCACATCATCAAACAGTGCATTCTAAGACTAGCATCAGTATTTCTAAGCATGAACTGCCGAACAGGATAGATCTAACCTGTCTGTTTCTGTGCATTGGGCCAAATCCAGTCTACACAAAGTTCTTATTCTCTTTACACACTAGGTAGGATGATACACGTTCAGGCTGTCAGACTTCTTCTAAAGCTTGGTTCTCACTTTTGATATGGTGAAGTCACATTACCAGTTTATCATACTCTTGGGATAACATCTCATACTACATTCCAATAGCAAGCACATTATATGAAAATGGGTAGAAGTTAGTTTGAGGTTACCTCACAATAACCTCAGCAGTAGTAACACATTCGTCTCTGTGTAGCCTTTATATCAGGGGTGCACCATTTTGGCCTCAAGGGCTGCATGTGATGCTGGCTCTAGGATCAGGGCCCCCACACATCTACTAACATCCTAGCCATCTTGACACAGCTTACTCTTTTTTTGCTGCTAGGAGCAGCAGAGAAAGAGAGATCTGTGTGAGGATCACAGGGGGAGGGAATGGAGAGCCCTCTCCACCTGCGATCCTGCTACAGATTGCTCTTTCCCCTCCGGTAGAAGCAGTGGGAAAACGGTGGCCTCTACCTAGATTGCTGGGGGATGGGGTGGAGAGAGGCCAGCGCCATGGAGGGCTGCAGTTAATGCCTTGGGGTGCCACAGGTTGTGTACCCCTGCTATATATTCTAAAAAGAAAGAAAAAGTCAGTATTTTCCCCTTAATCTCTTTCCAGCTTTGCAAAATGGATGTTAAAACCAAAGAGACCTGGGTATGGCAAGAACCAGATGCATACCCCTCTGAACCAATTTTTGTTTCTCACCCAGATGCCCTGGAAGAGGATGATGGTAATGTTACGATATCTTTATTCAACTCTATAAACATTTAGAAATCTATTCAAGCTCTCTTTAACTGCCAGCTGTGTTCTAAAGATACACAGACCTGCCAAGAAAAAAACCTGTTTTGTACCCACCACATTCGCCAATGGAATTAAGGGAAACATGTTATGGTTTTGATTGATTTGTAATTCCAACTTAGATGAAAAAGTGGAGATATGTACTAAGTACTTGGTGCTCCTTCAGTTAGATAATTTATATTTATTTTTGGTTCAGGTGTTGTCCTGAGCATTGTCATTAGCCCTGGCAGTGGACCAAAACCTGCCTACCTTTTGATCTTGAGTGCAAAGGACATGAGTGAAATTGCCAGGGCAGAAGTGGACATAAACATCCCTGTTACTTTTCACGGCCTTTTCAAAAGAACATGATTGTTGCCTTCCTGGCACCTGTTATTTGCCTTTTAGTATAACGGATCTAGCTACGAACTAAAAAACTAAATGCCAGCGATTTGTAAAATTACTTTACATTTAAGTGTACATTGACAGAATGTAAGCATCCTTTTGTGAACCTTGTGTAATGTAGATAAAATAAATGGATACGAACACTGTCAGTATTTAGTATTGCTAATTCAATAGATGGAGATTTAAGTGAAAAAGAGCATCAGCACCACGCTGCCTAGTAGTCTTCGGATGATCATTCTGTGACCTGGGAACTCATTAACGAGATAGGAGCCTGACTCAAAACGTCTTGAAGCCAAAAGGTGGGGGTGGGGAGAGTCTTCAATTTTAAAAAGTCTTCAAAAGTCTTCAAAAGTCTTCAAAAGATGCCAAAAGATGCCAAAAGGTGGGGGTGGGGAGAGTCTTCAATTTTAAAAAGTCTTCAAAAGTCTTCAAAAGTCTTCAAAAGTCTTCAAAAGATGCCAAAAGATGCCAAAAGGTGGGGGTGGGGAGAGTCTTCAATTTTAAAAAGTCTTCAAAAGTCTTCAAAAGTCTTCAAAAGTCTTCAAAAGTCTTCAAAAGATGCCAAAAGGTGGGGGTGGGGAGAGTCTTCAATTTTAAAAAGTCTTCAAAAGTCTTCAAAAGATGCCAAAAGATGCCAAAAGGTGGGGGTGGGGAGAGTCTTCAATTTTAAAAAGTCTTCAAAAGTCTTCAAAAGTCTTCAAAAGTCTTCAAAAGTCTTCAAAAGATGCCAAAAGATGCCAAAAGGTGGGGGTGGGGAGAGTCTTCAATTTTAAAAAGTCTTCAAAAGTCTTCAAAAGTCTTCAAAAGTCTTCAAAAGATGCCAAAAGATGCCAAAAGGTGGGGGTGGGGAGAGTCTTCAATTTTAAAAAGTCTTCAAAAGTCTTCAAAAGTCTTCAAAAGATGCCAAAAGATGCCAAAAGGTGGGGGTGGGGAGAGTCTTCAATTTTAAACAGACAATGCACCACTATGAAAGATTATTGAACCAGTTACAGATAGTGATTCAGCGAATAATTAGATCAGAAACAAACTTAAAATTCCAGCTTTGTGAGTGTGATGGAGTCCCATGCTTTGAAGACAATAATGGGTAATTAATAAAATCTTTAATTACAACATACCTTTTTTACATTCCTCCCATTTCTGAGGAAAATTATATCTTGAACTTGACCTTATAGGCAATAAGAGTTAATTCAGCAATCTTTATTGTACAAAAGATAATTTTTCTCCTTTCAGACAAAGGAGAAACAATATCCAAATTGTGAAAGTTCATGAAAAGCCCTTCACAGCTGTGGCTGCGCACATCTTAAGAGAACACATCTCCTTGTACTGACCTTATTCTCAGCTCTGATTGCCTAATCTAGCTGTTTTTCGTATACCAACTCTGGGGGAAGTGAGAACTGTTGTCATTAGAAGCAGGGCCTTTGCATCTATTGGCCAAATGCTGTGGAGTCATCGCCCCACAATGTGTGCACCTGCACCTCTTTCTGGGCCGTTCAGAAGGTATGGCAAAGTACCTCTCTCCTATCTAGCTTGCGGCTGGGCAGGTTAATCTATTTGGGTTTTTTGCTGCTGTTCTTCTGTGTTTCCGTATTCTAATATTTTTGTTTTGAACTATAGAGGATGTCCTGAATCTTGGAAAAACAGCCAATAAAATGCTGTGAATAATAATTTTTTGGCCATATTCATCGCAAAAAACACATACATTTAAAGTATCCTGCCAATGAAGTAGAGACAGGAATAGAAGCATGATTAAGGACATATATATAAAACATCTCTTGAAGTCTAGCTACACTTTTATATTCTGGTCTCAAAATGGTATTCTACTGACAATATTAAAGTATTAATGATTAATATTTGTTATCAACATAGATGTACAAATTCAGTTCTTTATAGGCATGCTTTCTTGCTTATATTCGTATGACAGGAAGAGGTGACTGTTGCAGGGACACGATCTGATATTTCTGCTGTTCCATAATTCTTAAACATTGTGCAATAACCTGCCAAAAGAGAAAGATAACATCAATAAAATAAAATAAAATAAAAATATAAACACTTTGAACACAGTGCTTCCCATACATTATCTCAAACAAACCTGTAAAGTAGATTAAGGGCGACCACCTATCCAATGCAGAGCAGGAGAAGCACGGAAGGGATAGTTCCCTCTGCACTTCTCCTGCTCTGCATTTGCGGCTAGACAGCCAATTTTGGCTATCTAGGCGTGGGATGGTGGAGCGGGGGAGGAGGCTGCCAGTATGACACACAGGATGTGTTGTACTGGCATTTCCACCTTCCCTGCCCCAGAATGCCCCCCAGAACGCCCCGTTTTGGCTGCTCCACACTCCTCTTCCAAGAGGGGAGTGCGGGGCTGTTCCACACTGCCTGCGAGGCAGTGCATAAGTGGGGGGAGGTTGCTTCTCCGGGAACCGACCTCTGAGCGCGGGCTCAGAGATCAGTACCCAGAAAACCACATATCTTATGGCCATCTAGTTGCTGACTAGCGGCCATAGGATTTCTCCCTAACATTATTAGTCCGTATAAGGCAGCTTCCTATGTTCCCATGCTGCAGACAGGGGTCTGAGGCTGAAAGCGTTTGTTTATTTGTTCATTCATTCATGCCCTGCCTTTTCTCCAGAGAGCTCACGGCAGCTAAGAACAAGATAAAACAATAAACTAACAATTTAAAACCACCCTTACAATATAACAATAAAACACTCAAACAGCAGCAGAAATACACAAGTAAAATTAGTTTAAATCCATAGAGAGTTAAAAAAAAAAACTTTTAGTAGTGTAGAAATTCATGGCCCAAATGTCTTTCTAAAAAGGAATGTTTCTGTCAACTTGCAGAAGGCCATTTGAGAGGGAGGGTAAGACTGGTTTGGAAGGGAATTCAGAGCCTAGGCAGAGCCACCAAAAAGGCCCTCTCCCCCATCCCAACTCTGAGGATGTCAGGACACATGGGATGGCCACCAGAGATTATCTCAATGAGAGGATACGCTCATATGGGAGAACATGGTCCTTCAAATATACCATCCCAAACCATTCAGAATTTTAAAGATCATCACCAGAACTCTGAATCATGCCTGGAAACAAATAGGAAACCAGTGCAGCTGCTTCAACAAGGGAGTTATATGCTCCCTATATGAAGCCCCTACTTACAGCCTGCCCAGGGCATTCTGGATGAATTGTAATTCCTGAGTACTCTTTAAAAGGCAGCTGTAAAGCATACTACCTCCCTATGCCTCAGGACAGCCTTCCCCAACCTGTTGCCTTCCAGATGTTTTAGATTTCAACTCCTATCAGCCCCAGCCAGTATGGCCAATGGTGAGGAATGTTGGGGATTGTACTCCAAAACATCTGGAAAGCACTAGGTTTGAGAAGGCTCCATTAGAAGGCTCTCCAATATTAATAAATACTGAATTCTGTCCAAGGTCTGCTCAGGTATTATCAATGTCATGGTGCCATATTTCCTTGGCTGGGTCAGAAGAACCCTTAATCTTCATTATTCTATGATTCATAAATCTAAACACAGAAAGTACGGTTGAGGATAAGGCATCATGGGGGAAGGTCTGTGAGAAAGGAATCTCTAAAATCACATCACATCATCCTTGGATATTCAAAATGGGGCTTATTCATAGGCAAGAAGACACGGTTTACAGATGGAAAACCAGATCAACATTCAGAACATATACAAAAGAACAAAATGAACTTGCTACAATCCCTAGTTACATCAACTCTAATCTTGGGGTCATTTAGAGCAGAGGTGGGGCAAAAAGTAGATCTCCAGATGTTTTGCACTTCAGCTCCCAGCATTCCTGACTGCTGGCCAAGCTGACAAGGGCTTCTGAGTGTTGAAGTCCAAAATATCTGGAGATCTACCTTCTGCCAACCCTTGACTCAGAGCGTAATACAATTATGTGTGTGTGGGACAAGGAGAGGCTTAGATCAAATCTACCACCACCACCCTCTCTCTCTCTCTCTCTCTGGCTAACCACCTACTCCCAACTGACAAGTCCCAACAGTCAGTGAAGCTATGCTCTCCCCCCTTGTCCCCCCCCCACTGAATCTATCGTGGAGGAGGGACTTCCTTCTTGACAGACAGCTCCTCAGGCCCTGCTGCCAAACTAGTCAAATCACTTTGTTATGGTGGCCCTATGTATAGTGCATTGCAGGAATCCAGAAGTGATGTAACTAAGGCATGTATCACCATGACCAGATTTACGTTCTCCAGGAATGAGTGTAGCTAGTGCTGCAGTTTCAGCTGGGCAAAGGCAGCTCCTGGTGCTCAGGTCTCGGCTGAGGCCAGGAATGCCTTTGCCCAGCTGAGACTGCAGCACCAACTACACTCATTCCTGGAGAATGCAGATCTAGTCATCTGGTCCAGAATAACCCCTAAAGTACAAACCTGGATTTTCAAAGGATCACTACTCCATCCAACACTGAATCCCAACTTAAATTACAAATTATTGAATAAAAACAGACAATGGGCAGGTCCACATGTCACGCTAAGCCACCCTGCGAATAAGCCACAGTGGTTTGATTGCTTGCAGATCAACCCACAGTATGCCCAACAGATGATCGTGCTTGCTGTGGCTTGTTCTCCCCCTCAGTTCTCCGGCCAGCTCCAGCATGTATCCTTGGGGACTTTGCGGCAAAACCCATCTTGTCTCCCCATCTCTGCTCCGACTGCTACCCCTTTTTGTTCCCCAGCTTTTTATTTTTTGGTGCTTCAAAAATGTGCAATGGGGGGGGTAATTTTTTTAAATTATTATTTTTGTCAGTCTTTTGCAAGTGCCCACTTACAGATGTCTGATATGTGCAGTCCTGCCTGGTCAATTTCCTTGTATGTTTCAGCTGTCAGTCGGTACAATACAAGGAAACTGACAAGACGAGGTTGCCTGTCCGCTAATTTGCGTACAGTTGTGAAGGACAGAGGCAGAAATAGTAGGGACAGGAGGGACCTGGTAGCGCAATTCAGAAGAACCAAAACTGGGGCAGGGGGGAGCCAAGGGAGTAAGTGCACCAAAATGGGTGGGGGCAGGGAGACAATATTTCCCCCTTGGCAGTGTGATCCTCTCATTTTGAAGTGTTGGACTAATACTTCTCAGTGTCCCCTACCTTTTCAACACTTCCCTGACTCTCCAGCCATTTGACAGCTGAAACATATAAGAAAATTGACCAGACAAGACTATATGTATTGGACAGCCATAAGTGCACACTTGCAAAAGATTGACAGCAACAACAACAATAAATTACAACCCCAACTGCACATTTTTGAGGCACCAGAAAATTTTTAAAAAGGTGGGGAATGAATGACAGTCCTTCCACAGTGCCTTTTGGCATTGGTGGAACAGCAGTCACTGGTGAGATCATGAAAAGCAAGCAGCATGAGCTTTTTTGCTGCTCTTGCTTCCCTACTCAGCTTTCAACTTCCAAGGAACAAGCTGGGTAGGAAGGGCATTGTTGAGACAAGTGGAGAATTGCTCCCTCCCTTTTCACACTTTAAAGGGCAGTTTCCCACTGAAACATGGAGAAGGAGAGAGGAATGACCCAAATCCAGAGAATACTGTATTGGACAGTGAGCATTGAACAGTAGTGATGGAGGAAGAAAGGGGGAAAGTAGAAGTGGAGGTGTGATGGCTACAGAAAAAGAGCACAGGTAATTTCCTCTAATTGTTCTCATGTGCATTTTATCAGAATCTGAGATGGCCAAAAAAGAGTACTGTGCTCTAAGCTCAGAGTCTGCCAAGACCCCATCAATCTTTAAGTGGTCTGCAAAAATATATATTGAAAGCTACAGTACTAATAGTATAAATAGCAGAGATGGGCTGTGAATTAGTGTAGTGGTTGGGGACATAGCCCTGCTTGTGTCCTCCCCCACTAAATTACCAGCCTAATCCCAAAACAAAATGCATTCAGTATGTTTACCCACATGCACCACTGCATAAAGTCACAAGTTACCTCTCTATCTTGATTCCTTGAAGTCCAATTTACGCATGTGCAGAGTAAAAGCCTTGCACATGCTCATTTCTCCTTTTACTCTTCACAGTGTAGGCAGCTTCTCAGGCACCAGGCAGATCATTGGGGTATACCAACCTGCCTGGATATTGTGCCCATACACCCTGCAGGCAATCAGGACATCAAGGAAGATAGGAAAGAAATGGGCAGGAGGGAGAATTCCCCCAACCAATCACTATTTCTCACTCATTTCTTCAACTATTTATCAGTGCCTATCAGCTGAGCTCTCTCAATTTTTCTTTGAAAATCTTTTCACACTTAAATGAAGCTTAACAGGCTTTGCTCTTTTTCACTCTATGCAGAGTGTATGCTGGACAGTACGGAGCTGGCAGCCTCCTTTATTATTTAATTTACTTCACTTGTGGTTTGTGAGAAAATGGGCTGGTTCACACAGTGGCTTGTTGTGAGCTGCAGTGCATGTCAGGCGCAATTTGCATAATCACTGCCTGACCACAGCTTATTGTGTCATCTGAACCCATGTAGCATGGCTTGTTGGAGGGTTAAACAACCCTCAACTAACCCTACAACAGCCCATGCTTGTTTTGATTATAGAAAACGGGTCAGAGAGAGTGCGTGCGTGAGAGTGAGTGAGAGAGAGAGAGCGCATGCATGCACACACAAGATGAGAGTTTGATTTTGCCATAGAGAGACTAAGCAGAAAGGTGTGTTGTTTTTTCTTTTAATTTCTTTGGGCAGGGGTGTAGGACAGAGTGTGGGAAAGGCCTTGTAAAGCTGCCACTGCCTTGCTTGGGGATATCGTAGAGCCTGCAGGGAAGTTGGCTGGCTGGCAGACATGAATGAGTGGGAGAGGGAGTGTGGGAAAAGCCTTGCAAAGCTGCCACTGCCTTGTGATAGAGAGGAAGCCCATGGGAGGTAGAAGAACAAGCAAGCAAGGATGTGAACTGGAGGGAAAGGATCTTAATTTGAGGGGGCCAGCCTCTGGAAGGTTTGAGATAACTTGGAATTGGATTGTTGGGCAGCTGCTTTAAGCACAGAAAAATGTATTTTTCTATGTGTAAAGCAGGCCATCCATGATAGGAAAGCACCAAGCCCAGGCTTGCTTGCTACTCAACTGCTTCTTCCTGATGTTGGGGTGGGTGGAGTGAAGCAGAGCCAGGACTGTGCGGTAATCTGCTAAAGAGCTCCATGAGAAAGACCTTCCCTTTATAAGGACTCATGAGTGGCATCAGAAAAACCAAAGTTGCATCCATCTTCTGCACCTCTGCATGCATGATAATTTTGTAGTGTGTATGTGTGTGCATAAATTGAGCCTTATTGCAGGTTGGCAGGCTTGTCAGAAGGAAATCTGGAGAAGAACAAAGTAGGCTCCCTCATTCCATCTGACATCTGATTGCAAACTAACTCTTTCTGCAAAAGACTAACACAGCTACTTCTCTGGAATCTGTCCCTAGGTGTGTATTGGTGTTGCAGACTAGATTTCTTTTCTCACACATCCTGGAGAATAAGCTACATTGAACTCAGTAGACTTTGAGCAAGCTGCAGACATAGAATCTCGATTCCAATTGCTGCTTGCAAAATCTGGCTGAATTATAGGAGGGAAAATGCCCTACAGAAAGGCTGACACAGGAAAAAATAGCATTTGCTAGTCTCTTTTCTTTTTTTTAGAAGCAAGACTAGGATGTAAATTTGCCCTTCATGGCATTCAGAATGCCTTTAAGCAGATCCTGCAAGGAGTAGAGAGAAGGTTCATTGGAGGTACCAGCCTGCTATTTGTTTGAATCGTCCTTTTGGGGGCTTTATTTATTTTTTTACATTTCTCACTCCTTTGCCAATCTCTCTATTCATCCCCTTCAACATCCCGCCATGACGACAAGCAGGCAGAAGATGCTTTCATCCAAATGTGTGTCATCTGTCTGTTTTGTTTCCTATGCCTAATAAGAGATATTTGGTCTTGCGTATCTTAAAAATGACTAGGATAATTTAACTGCCTAAAGCAGTCTTCCCCAACATGGTGCCCTCCAGATGTTTTGGACTACAACTCCCAGCATTCTGACCATTGGCCATGTTGGCTGGGACTCATGGGAATTGACGTTCAAAACATCTGGAGGGCACCAGGATGGGGAAGGCTGCACTAAAGTGTTCTTTCCTATCTTTTTCTTTCCGCAAATCTTCCAGCTGCCGATTGTTGATACCTGTCTCTTTTAGAGGTCCTGGCTCTTTTGTATGTGCAATTTCCCAACATTTTGTGCATTGTCATGGCCCCATGGTAGCCATTTTGTAGTGACACCCACAACATAGTCTCAAAATTGGAGATGGGCCCAAATAGGTTGGAGATCACTGTCCTAAACCTGATTTTTCCCCATTTTCCCCCTTTGCTTGTCTTTTCTGTGCAATTACTTCCTCCTCTGGAGCAGAAAAATGTGGGTTCAAATTGTCTTGCTGTGTGGATCCCCCCCGCTTTGATCTCAAAGTTAATTTAACTCAGTTTCCCCTTTCTGTGGTATGGATCGCTGGCTGCTAGAAATTCAAAATACTGCTTTTCTAGATTCCATGCAGATTTATTCCATACACACACTATCTCTCTGCTTCACGTTAGAATTAATGTTCCTCAATTTCCCCTTTTGTAGTAGATTTCTATTGGGTTCAAAGGATTGCTTTTTTGTGTGAATGTTTGGCTATGGTGAACATTCACCTTGGCTTTGCCCATGGTGACCCTGCCCTCCACCCCACCAGCCCTAGTGGGTACAAGGTAGAAGTATTAAAGTAGAGACATGGTAATAGCAGTAGTCTCATTGCCATCAACGGTAAAAAGAAAATGTATTTATTCAAACCCTCCATCAAAAAGGACACCAAATCAACAATAGACTATGTCAGAAAAATGTTATTCTTCAGGTCCATATGAAACTTAATTAAGCTATGGTAAAAAAAATAATCAAAATTTTTTCAAGTATCTTTATCCCAACTGATGGATTACCCAAACAAAACTGTACTGGAAAGCTTTTTCTACAGCTCTGATATTCCCAATTAAGCATTACAAACAGTATATCTTGCTCTTTTGTTACTTCGGCATTAATTCTTTGAACTTCCACCCTTGGTCTCACCATGACACAGAGAACAATGAGGCTTATTTCTAGGGAAAAGAACCCACTCATTTGAATATACTTTAAGGAAATGGCAACTACCTTCTGAAAATATAGTAGGTAACAAAGCTTGGTCAGGTGTCGATGCAGGGACAGCAAGACATTTCAAATAAGCTTTTAATTCAGATTAGTGCTTCTTTTACTTCTTTTAGATAACAAAAGGGGAAAAAAACCAGTGGCTTAGATCCAAAGGTACTGTTAGACAACCAGTACGCCCTCCTTTGTGCCCATGAAAAGCTGCTGAGCACCCCCTCACTCCCTGGAGCTAGTTTGAGTAGTTACACTGGGGATTCCCACCCCTTTCCCATAACACCAGTGAAAATATTTTTTGCTCATGCAGGTGAGATCTTTCAATCCAAGCTACTGCCTATTAAGACAAAAATGATAGGTGCTTACTGGAGAAATTGAAAAAGTTCTCAAAACGTCACCTTAAGAATCATGGAAAACTGCTAAATGCACTGATAATGAACAAAAGATGTAAGGGTAAAAATGGTAATAAGAAGTAGGAAAAGCAAGCAAAGGTATAATATGTGGTACAGCAGATCAGTGGGGACTTCAAACAATGACCCAGTTTGCATGATCAAAACAAGCCACCTGGGCAGCATGGCTTGTTGGAGGATTAAACAACCTTCAATAACCCATGGGCTGTTGTACAGTTATTTGAGAGCAGTTAGGTAGGTGACCACACGTGAGAGGGCCTTCTCTGCAGTGGCCCCACAACTTTGGAACAAGTCGCCATTGGAGGTCTGCCACGCTCCGTCATTGCAGACTTTTAAGAAGGCCTTGAAAATATATTATTTTACTGTGGCCGTCTCTTGATATGATTGCTCTTTTTGCTGGTTTTATTGTCAGCTTTTATTGTTGCTTTTATCACTATTTTATTGTGTTTATGTTTTTATGGCTTTTAATATGTTGTTTTTATGTGTTTTATTGCTGTGAGCCGCCTTGGGAGGGCTTATGCCCTGAAAGGTGGCCAATAATTTTTTAAAATAAAATAATAATAAAAAAATCCTCATTCCCTGGGTCAGCACCCTTTCTGCGACTGGTCTGCTGATGTTGCTGGCTCACAAGGGAAACTCTACCCTCTCCCATATCAGATTGCCAAAGAGATTTAAGATTCTAAGCCCTTATGAATACGGGAATGTGTTCGCAAAGATTTTAACTTTATTTTAGGGGTCTTGCGCAAGTGCTCAGGAGCACAAGACCACCTATCTGCTATTTCTGATAACCTCCTCTTGTCAATGTCATTGTCAATTTCTTCCTCCACTTTGGCACTTCCCTTGCTAGTGAACACATTTTTTAAAAGGCTGCTTCACATTCTACTGAAGTAGTAACACCCACCCCTAAGACTCCTTCTCTCCTGCAGCTGCCAGCCGCTTTCAGCTCCCTGCCACCCTTCATGCTTGTCGCTTCACTCCACTGGTCTCCATTGCTAGCTGTCAGATGTATGTGAAGATTACAGAGCAGTGAGTGGAATCCCTAAGTATAAGCAAATTTCAAGGCAGATCAGGGACTGAGTAAACATACGCAAATTTCAAGGCAGAGTGGGGACTGAATGGATAAAGATATTCAAAGGCAGACAAGCGATGCAAATTGCTGAAAATATGCAAATTTCAAGGCAGATCAGTAAACCTGAGGGGGAAATAATGCAAAATTCCTAGTGGCAGGCATTCACTCCTGCGAACTTGCCTAGGACCAAAATTTAAAAAAACTGTGAACACGTTCAGGACACTCTCCGATGTCCTTTCTTCAAGATTTCTATGGGGGGGAAAAAATTAAAAATCCATCCTGAGGTGGAAGGTGTTGTGAAGGGATGAGGGAGAATGGCGGTGGCACTAGCGAGACTGCGAGGAGCGGCAGGGGTTTTCACCACTCTTGCTGTCTAGCCGTTCCCAACAACCCACAACGGCTGTCTAGCCGTTCCCAATCGCCCTGCTGGGTTTGGACATCACAACAAGCCACCCTGAGAACAACCCACCTTTAACAACCCTACTACAAGCCATAGGTTCTCAGGATGGCTTGTTTGCAAAAAACAAGCCACAACTAACAGACTGCTCCGAGTTTGGACATCATGCTAAGCAACCCTGCAACCACCCATGATAATAACTCACCATGGCTTAGCATGACATGCAAACCAGGTCAAGTGAGTTAGAAGCTATTCCACCATCCTTTGACTGGGCAAGGATGAAAGAAGAAAAGAAGAAAGAATAATCTAAATCTACTTTGTGTTCCAGATTTGGGTAAGTAGCTAAAGGTGCAATCCCAAGCATAGATACACTGAACTGTGGGATTTACTCTTGAGTAAACATGCTTATGACTGTGTTCCATGCCAGTTCTGTTCCACTGTACAAGATGTTAGGAAGAGGAATAACAAGTGCTGGATGATTCCATATAAGCTAACTGGAGGGATGAACGAACTACTATGATAGAGGTGTTAATATTTTAACAGGAAAAATAAACAGTACAAAAAGTGATCATACACAAATATTTTTGGGTAGGTACGCATGGGAAGGCATAGGTCCTGAGCACATTTTATAAGCATGCACTTAGAGAAGGGAACCTACCTTCCTCAAACTCTGAGGTAGGATTACACCATCATCCCAGATCCTAGCAGAAGAGTAAAATGCACTGCTTTCCTCCTCTAGTCTGGAAAGACAGGAATTTCAGAAAGTTAAAATGTAAAGATAATATTTCTGTCTTCTGATGCATTTATGGAGATTCTGCACAGAGGTGCTGAAGGGAAGACAAGACACATATTTCTTCAGGAATTTTTTTAAAATTTAACTAGAAGACACCCGTTCTGTTCCAAACAGATAATCACCAGTATAGAACACAATGCACAGCAATTTCAGAAATTTCTATTTTAGGAATTTAGAAGTGGTATCCTGAAATTTAAACAAAAATGTCAATACCATTAATTCAATTATAATTCTGAAGCTTTTTTAATGCACTTACTTTTCCTTTAATAGTGTTAAGTTTACTTCTGCTCCTGTGCAGTCATCATCCCAAATCAATGAAAATGTGGGAAAATGTCTTGAATCCACAAGGGCAATTCTTGCATTAGGCCAGAGGAACAGGAAGTTTGGATCAAATGACCTCCCACACTAGAGGAAGACAACACAAGGCCAAAGGAATTCATAAATTAAACCTCATCTTTAAGCCAGCTGAACAAACTACCCAGTCATGGGAAGATATTAAAAAGCCCTTGAAATACTGTGGAACATGATCATCTGATTTAAAACACCAATGTCAGGTTTCAGTACAGCCTGATCCTTTGGAGCTGTGGCAGCTAGAACAGCACAAGCAACAGCTGAGTCTTTACAATTATCATAGCATCTTATTCTGACAGGTATGGTAACTTACTTGTCAAGAAAAAGGCACACTGGGAACTTACTATTTTTCTGCAGTCTGATGCAGTCCTTCTTGGAGCCACTGAAGGTGACCATACAAAGTGTTCCTCCCTCATCTTTTCTACTAATTTCATGCAACTGCCTATATGAAGTACCACTAGGAGCAGGAGGTTTCTATCCTAATAGCAGGACCAATGAATGCGCCTTCCTGATACTACTTTTTCCAAGCCTCAGCACTAACACAAGAACTGATTTTAAAGATCAGACAATTTGGTAATATATATAAGGGTGCAATTCTATCAATTGCACTGTTCATGATTGGAAGTCCCTGAACTCGGACTAGTTCAATCATCCATCAATGCAGGTCAGGAAAAGTGGCAGGAGCAATCTTTGCCTCCCTGTCCTCACGCCCTGCAGATTTTGCTAGATGGGCTTTTTAGCCCATCTAGCAAGGGCACTTTTGAAGGGGAGGGAGGGAGGCTGGAAGAGGCTCAGGATAACTTGTATCCTGGCCTCTTCAGTCTCCTCCCTTCCCCACCCACCAGAACGCCCCCCTTCCTCCTCCTTCTCCGGGGTCACTTATCCAAGGGGGAGGGGGAGGCAGATCTATGACTCCCCCTTCTGAGGTCGGAGTGCTGTCTCTGACCTCGGAAGCGGGAATCTGAACAATCCTATGGTCCCTGGGAGGCTTGCCCAGGGGCTACAGGTTTGCTCTCTAAGTGTTTAAATATATACAATCCAACTAAGAATCATATTTCCATGAGGAAATATGAGCTACAGAGTCAGAGCTTTGTTGTAATTTGACATTTTAAAGTTACTTAGGTCATAATCCTATGCATGTTTAGACAGAAAAAAGTTTTTTTCTGTCTAAACATGCATAGGAATGAGTTGCATAAATACATATTTCAGGGCTTCCAAGATGGGCACATACAAGTGATTGTAACAACTAAGTTTTCTAAGACAAATTAACATGTGGCAGAGATGCAAAGTCTATGCTATGAGAAAGAATCATCTCATGAGGTAACAAATTCAAATGTTAAAATATCAAAACAACAACTGGGCCTATCTTTAAGTCTGGATTCTGCGCCAGAGCTACACAGCAGGGCAAATCATACTTATATCAAATACCATCAGTGATTCTGCACTTTTTCACTGCATGCCAGAGACTGCTCATTAGTTAAATAGCAGAGCTGTGTATCTGGGAGTGTGGGGAGTGAGGAGAGACAAGCTGGTCACCAAGAGCTAAAAACTGATGAACTGACATATTGGTGATCCTGTATAACAATCTTACCATAGCATAACTTTCATTTCCAAAGCAGCCACCAATCACAAGGGTTATCTTGGGGACAGCAGTACAAGCAACTGTAGCCATCATAGAGGCTTGTGCCTTTAACCTATTAGTATGATCCTCTGCCTAAATTAAAATGAAAAGGTGTATAGAGTTATTTATTTGATTTTAAACACAATAGGTTCAATCTATTACTTCTTGGTCTGAATAAATACAGGATCTGAAAATCCTATATATAAAGATGAAAGTGATAAATTCATTTTCTTGCCAATGCAAGGAGGAAAAGGAGAGGATGGTAGGAATTAATGTTGGCTTTAATGCTATGTCTATTCTTCTTCAAAAGCTTTGATTATTCTTCAGAACAGAGAACAAAGCTCACTATGTGTACACATACAGAAGAGAGGGGGAAATGCTTTATGGACGTTTTGAGAAATGCCTGCACACTGCTCCTCATGAACAAAAAAAAAAATCATGCTACTGGGAAATACTGAGCTCTTTAGGTAAAACTATGGTTCATTGTAAATGGTATAAAGATTCTTTAGCATTATAAAGAAAAGTTATATCTAAAGCTTACCGCTATACTTCTTACAGCATGTCCAGATGGTAAATTGCTGAAATCCCAACTTACAACTAGAGCCACTGGGAAAAATAAGTTCCCAGTTCTCCTAGATTAGGGGGTGCCTAATTTTTTCAGTCCTGAAAGCTGTATTGGGTGTCTGCTGGGATGGCTTGAATCGCAAATACATGAGCACATATACGTGCATGCATGCATGCACACTGTTGCAAATTTTATCCTTCTGCCGGGCTCGGCCAGAGAACAGACACCGACTTTTTGTTTGAGTGTATGTTTATTACCAGAACACCAAGGTGTGGTGCAGTCAAGAGTTGCCAACATGGCCCCTTGGGACTGGACCCAGAACAATAGGCAACTTTGGTATTTATACAAACAAGTAAACAAGGCACATGAAGTAAGCTTTGGTCAGAATTTGGTGCAGCGCTGAGTCAAAGGGCTACAAACGTCCTTCAAAGGAAGTTTTCCAGTTTCCAGAGATGAGGGCCCTGCTAGGCATTGTGACTCATACACAGTAAGTTACTCAGCCACCATCCTCTGCATCCTATGTGACCCTCAGCACCTCAGCCACACATTCCCATGCTAACAATGCAAGTGGTATTTTTCCACTTCAACACTCACAAACATACACACACCCCTCCTCACATGCCCCACCCCCCACAGGAACAGATCTTGATCTTGCAGCAACAGCATCAAGGTACTGAAGCCTGCTCCCTGACCCAGTCACCCCATCATGATCACCAAAAAGAGAGGAAAAAATGCTCTAGGAAGAGGCTATCTGGTCCCTGCCATAAAAGCAGGATCCTCATTCTTAGAGCATCCTAGGAAGTAGGCAGGAATCTTCAACCACTACTTCCTGAGATGCTCTAGGAATGAGGAAGGCAGGAATCTTCAACCACTACTTCCTGAGATGCTCTAGGATTGAGGAACAACACCCTGTTTCTAGAGCTCTTTTTCCTCCCCCCTGCTTTTTTCCCCAGCAGCAGCACATGCTGTAGGTCTGTGGGCCATCAGACAGGGCTTGATGGACCACACTTTTTGCATCCTACCCTAGATCCTACCCTTTTTTCTATTAAGGGCTGTTGACTCACAGGAAAATCGAGGGCCAGAGCCAAAAGAGACAGAGGATTGCATAGCTAGATGAGTGAAAGAATGTGACTTGTGCCTGTCCATGTCTTGGTTCACATTTAAAAAGGGGAGAACCTTGACTGTTGCTGTTTGATAGGTGGGGTGGGAAATTAAAGAACCGATTTCCTGGGTTGGGAGTGGCAAGACCAGCATACACTATTTTGGTCACCTCCAGAGAAACCAGATCTCCCAGCAGATTTTTTTTTAAGTGTAGGCCTCTTTCTATCCCTTGGCAGCTTTCCCCCACTCCCTCTTGGGCTGCGGTGTTCCCAGCAGCTGTAACCTTCCCAGATGGCTAAAACTTTTAATGAAGCAATTATTTCCTGGCATAAGATTAATTACAACCACCAGCTTACCACCTCCCTCCCCTGGGCTGCCCCAGCCAGCCCTCACAGCCCCCGTCAAGCATCACCTTTTAGTGGTCACTTCCCTCAGATGCTTTGCCTTCAGCCAGCACTCACTCACTCTCCCTCCACCCCACACACACTTCCAAAGAGGAAAGCCCTAGGTCATTGGTTTACAAACTTACACTCAGGGAACCTTTCCACATTGTATGCAAAGGAAACCATGAATGTTACAGAGGATTTATGGGCATATTGTAGGGAAGATCAGTAGTGGTGAGCAAGCTATCTTTCAGGGAAGCTTGCCTGCCAATACTATTCTTATTGGAGGAACCTGGATAACCTCCTGAGGAGTGAAAGGTTCCAAAAAACACAATATGGACAGCTGAGGTACAAAATTAGTTAGGGCCCAGTCTAGACCATGTTTTTTTAACAGAAAATCTGGTCCTCTAATTTATGGCCATTTGAATATGCTCTGTATTAGTTGCCTTACTTGTGCGAGACTGGTTGGCTCCGCTGTACATGGAGCTGTATTCAGAATAAACAGGATTGGAATGTTTCGTTGGTTACAAAGCTGTATGAAGTGTGAACCCTTTAGAGAAGCATCATGAGTCAGCTCACCGTTGTTAGCCACTATTCCAACTAGCTGTCTAACAAAAACATAAAACACTTTCTGTAGTTTAAGAGTAGTGGAAACATGGACATGAAAACAATAAGTATCCTCTATGTATTTTGTACTATGACATTATAATATCATCTTAAAGGGTCACTTACAAATGCCTTGCACCTCTTTCTTTTCAAAGCTGTCCACAGTAGTTACAAATCCAGAGAGCCCTTTTATACAAGGGCAAGGCACATTCACTCAATGAAGGAGCTCCTTGATTTCTTCCAGTTCTCCCCCTCCAGTTCTCCTCTCCAGCCCCCTCATACCACATCCATACCATTCTGGAAGTTCCGGAACCCTCAGAAATAGCTTTTTCAGGGATGCAGGGAGCAGCAGCAGGCAGGAAAGCCCTACTGTTTGAAGAGAATGCTACTGGTGTTTCTCTGAAGCTTAGCAAATGCACCCTGCTCACTATTTTTTTAGTGTTTTTTAGTTTTTTTAATGTATTTAATTCTGCCTTACTAATTTACCAAAATCACTACTACATCGGACAAAACAGCCTGAAACATTATACAGAAAGAAAGAAAAGCCAATATATAATGAAGGACTAGTTGAATCCATAAGCAAATAGTACTTAACATGAATATTTGCTTTAAAAAAGCCCAGGACACTAACACATTTTGAGGCAAGACTCAGGGCAATTATAAAGATGCAAATAACCAAAAACAATTAACTGTAAATCAATAACATAGTCTATTCCACAATTTTTTTTAGAGTATTCTCTTCCAAAACAGCATCACTGTAAAACAGGGCTCCACAAATTAAGTCTGGGCTTAGAAGCCAAAAATGATTCCTACTAGCCAGCAAGCATATAGTAAAAGTGCCACTGAACACATGCAAGGTGCTCTTCCTTTTCCACCCAGCAAATGGAAGCTTGCCCTGCCCACAAAACTAAGGAAAATGGCAAATAGAGCAGATGGCATTGATTCCCACACGCCCGAGCCTCTTTCTAAAAATTAAACATTGCCCCCTCCCCCCCGCCTTTCCCTGGCAACTCACAGCCCAGCAAAGCAAGCATCTATTTTCAAAACCAGGGTTAAAAAAGCTTGCGAACATAAGCCTATTGCAAATGGGGCTGGAGAAAGGGTGAGGGAATTAGAAGGCCTTTATCCTTAAAGACAGCTTAGAATTAATTTTAGATAGGTAGGATGGATGATATATTGATACATGATAGAGATTTGATATTGCCCTCTGCCTTCTCCCATCCATCCAGTTAATCAAAGCAACCCTACCATGGTCTTAAAAACTCTAGCTGCATTTAAAATTAAGGAGCTTTTTGACTGGGAGGTATTTGGAAAGAATATATTCAGGGTTGGAAGCTGGGGTTAGCTGCTACTGCTGAGTTTTAGGAGAATAATAGTCCTGGTGGACAGGAGCAAAAAAGATTGACTGGGTTTGCACGACGTGACAACCCACCATGGGCGGCCAGCCAGGGTTGGTTGTCGTGTCATGTGAACCTGGAGCATCTTCTGCAAGGTGGCTTATTTTTCATGAACAAGCCATGCTAGGAACCTATGGTTTGTTGTAGGGTTGTTCTTGCCCACAATGTGCATGTCGTCCGAATCTGGGAGACCAATTCTATCGTGGGTTGTGGCAATTGGCTATAGAGCTGCTCAGCAAGAACAGCAAAAAAGCCCGTACTGCTCACCAATGCCAAAACGGCACTTTGGAAGTACCATCACACATTCCCCAGCATTATCCTTTTTTTAAGGAACTCTCCTTTTTTTTAAGGAGAGTTAATATATCCCCTTTCTCAAGTAGCTGGAGACTCAGGGTCACCAAGAGGGATATTGTATCCTCCCCTCTTTTGGTGCACTTACTCCCTTGGCCATTCCCCTCCCCCCTCATTCATGCTTCTGAATTGAACTATCAGGCCCCTCCTTTCCCTTAATATTATTTTCCCCCCAGTCCTTTGCTACTGTACCCAAATTAGCCAATAGGCAACCGCGTCTTGTCATTTTCCTTGTATATTACCTACTCTACCTCCTGGTTCCCTTTGACAGCTGAAACATAGACAGAAATTGACCTGGCAAGACTACACATATTAGACAGCTGTAAGATCATTAATATCACATCTTATTAACTGATCCACTGGTTTTTTTTTCTGATTTCCCTGCCTTGAACTTAACAATAATGTCAATGCCAACAGACACAAGAAGTTCGGGGGCTGTTTCATAAAAGAGAAGATTAAGGGGAGACATGACAGAATTCTTCAAATACCTGAAGGACTGTAATGCAGAAGATGAAGCAGGTGTGTTCAGTGTTGCTCCAGAGGGCAAGATGAGAACCAATAGGTGGAAATTGCAGGGAAGCAGATTTCAGCTAAATATTAGGAGAAACTTCTTAACAGTATGAGCTATCTGACAGTTTAAAAGATTGCCTTGGGAGGTGGTGGGCTCTCCTTCTCTGAAGGTATTTAAGCAGAGGATGGATAGCCATTGTCAGGGATGCTGTAATTGCTTCCTGCATTACAGAGACTGCATTGAGTAGGAATTGGACTAGTGGACCTCCAAGGTCCCTTCAAACTCTAGGATTCTCCAAACTAAGCATATCTAACACTTTCAACTATTCCTCAAAATACTTGGTTTCCAGACCATCACCATCCTAGTCATCTTTCTCTAGATAGATTCCGATTTGTCAATGTCCTTCCTAAAAAGTGGCACCCAGAACTGGAGACAGTACTTCAAATACGTCCTGACTAATGCAGAAAGAGTGGAACTATTACTTCCAGTGATCTGGACACTAGGCTGCTGTTAATGCAGCCTAAGATTGCATTAGATTTTTTAATAGCTGCATCACATTGTTAGCACATAATCCACTAAGACACCTAAATCCTTCTCACATGTACCACTGCCAAATCAGGCTTCCCGTATCCTATACTTATGCCTTTGATTTTATTTGTACCTAAATGGAGGACTTTACATACATCTCTGCTGAATTTCATCATGTAGGTTTCAGCAAAGAATTACAACCTGCCAAGATAATTTTGAATTCTGATTTTTCTTCTGTGGTGTTAGCTATCCCTCCTAGCTTTGAATTATCTGAAAATGTGATAAGCACCCCTCTACACACTCATCCAGGTCATTTATAAAAACATCTTGAACAGTATAGGGCACTCAAGACCTTCCTCCAGTTTGAGACAGTCTCATTCATGAGAACTCATTGGTTTCTGCTTCTTTGTTTTCTTTTAGGACAACCACATTTCCCATTGTGGCACAATTCCCTGTGTCCTGATAAAGTCACATCTTAAATCATCTCACACTATATATCTTCTCTAGATTTACTTTTCCAAACAAGTTGTCAGAATCTTTTTTCTTTTCCTCCACATTGTTCTCAGCAAACACTTTGTCTTCAGATCTGAAGTTTTTCAAATTCAAAAGAAATGCATTTGCACTGGCTTCTACCTTTCTTTGGGTCACGGTCACTGAAGCTGTTTCCAGAAGAAAGAGAAGGGGCCGTAGTACAGACTGCATACAACTCCTGGAGTAGACCTTTTACACTGTGGATGGGCTCCTCTCTTCAGCCTAGCTGGGGAAAGAAGCATCAGGAAGGGCCTTTGTTCTTGATACAACTGAGGACAAGCTGGTAGAAGTTTCTAAGTGCTGGGGATGGATTTAGCAGACAAATGTCCCTGATCCAGGTTGTACTGATAATTAGTCAACACAGAAAGTGCTCTAAATATATATTAACATATAACAGCTAAAATCCATCATAAGTCCAACTTAGAGTTGAGCCATGGAAATGAATAAGCCCATGGAAATGAATAAACCCTAACTTAAGTCCCATTCACTCCAGTGGGTGTACTCTTAAGCAGGACTTCTATAAAAGGTTATTAACCTATTGCCTATTTTATTAGAGAAGTCTCTAACTGAAGGTTAGAAAAAAAATCAATAAGTTATTATTTATCTTTGATGTTACATTTATGGCTGTTTTATTCACATAAGGTGCCATTCTGAAAAACAAACTTGCCAGATTATGAAACTTTGAAAAATTATCTTTGAAGTGATATAAAACATGCCAAGTATACACGACAATGAAAAAATGGAAGTATACTTTGTCATTTTCATCTCATCAGGAGCCCTCTTCACTGTTAATTGCATGATGGGGGCCCCACACGATGGACCAGGGCCATGGTGCTGACCCTGCCCATGAGCATGCCACTGGCCCCACACCCTGAACATCCATGTGTTAGTGCATATGTCTGCATGGAGGAAGCAAGTAGCTGCTCACGGGTGGCCTTCCTCCCTGCAGACATCTGCACCATGTGGACATTCAGGAGGCAGGGCCAGTGGTGTGCCTGATAGCAAGGTGGTGGGGTCAGCAGTGCAGCCTTACTTGCCAACATTGCATGGAGCCCCTTCAAGCGGTAAGTGCTTGAAGGAGGCATTGGTCTCTACTGAGCTGAGGTTTGTTTATACTTTAGAATGTTTGGGCAAACAAAGATTATTGTTTTATACTTTAGTATCTGAACTAACAAGTTATCATTGTCTGTACTGGTAATGCTGCACATTGTGGTATCCACTCAAGGCTATAAAAGCTCAGACTAACCCAGCAAGTTTATTTGGTTAGTGAAAAAATACATCCTAAATAAGGAATATTCATTGAAACTTCTTTATTATTCTTAATGTACAGTGTTCTCAAGGTACTTACAGCAGAAAGCAAAATACTTTTGTCCATATTCTCAGTGGCATAATTTGTCTTTTTGTCATAATGGAAAAAGCATCTCAACTATCACATTTTCATCTCAGAGGAAATCAAGGAGTTCAAGTCTGTAGCATGCTTTATTAATCCTTGCAAAATGATTCACTTTCTAATGCTGTTGAGGAAAAACTTAACATTAAGAGAAAAGGTTAGGCCACTAGATACTTTTTCACATACAAAATGACCTTTAAATATTTATTTCAGCTTTTTAAAATTTTGAGTGATTCTACAGCTAGTGAAAGCAGCCTTATTAATGGTCCTATAGAACAGGTTCCGTTGCTCAGCTATTCAGCTGACAGAACTCATAAGGGTTCTTCAGGCTCTCCCATGCTGTATCACAAGCACTTACTAGCCTCTTGATCCTAGACTTAGTTTAAGGAGCTATCTGCAGAAATGGGATTTCCTACACAATAGATCACTACATAAAAACAACAGTAGCGCTAAACACTAAAGTAGCACTAGCCCAAAACAGATTAGACCAGGGGTAGGCAACTTGTGGCCCTCCAGGTATTTTGGCCTGCAACTCTCCCCATCCCTTAGCACTGGCTATGCTGGCTAGGGCTAATGGCAGTTGTAGGCTAAACATCTGAAGGGCAACAAGCTGACCACCTGGGCTTGATGGTATTGGATTCTCACTGAATGGACTGAGCTGGGAAAGGGATGTCCAGCTGCAGGAAGGAATACTGTGCATTAGGGGAAACAGCCTGTTCACCATTCTGAGATTGTGTTAAAGAAGTTGTGTATGCTGCAATGTTGGAGAGTACACTGTCTAGAATTAATGTTAAGAAAGGCTCACGCATTAGCAGAATAGCGTTATGGAGGGGATGAGTAGTCTTCCAGTGCTTGGCAGGTATCCTTTCTGCCCAATAATTTAAAAGCTACATGAGTGCTCCCACTGCAGTGGTACAGTGGAGACCATTCAGCCTGCATATGAAATAAAAAATTAAGCTTTTTAAGGGCAATCCTATACATGTTTATACAGAAAAAAGTCCTGCAACTCCCAACATTCCCCAGCCAGCAGGGGGTAAGGGATGACTTTGTTGCCAGTCATTAACCATCAGATGCCCAGCACACGCAAACACACAGCACTCACGTTTGTAGTGGACGTGTTAGTGGGTGGTGGTTGATGGTAGGGAAATCACAATTTCCTAGTAACAGCAAAGTACTGTTTGATTGCTGGGGCACTGTAATTTCCCCAAAATTGATGGTCTACATAGGGGAAGGATGTTTAGACTCTCTGCAATAACTTGATTGCACATTCTTTGTGCAAGACAAATCTCAAATGGAAAGATCCTAGAACAAAACTAGCAACTGGAATATTACTAAATTAAGTCTGAGCCACATCTTTTACTGCCATCCATTAAGAATGTTTAGTCTGTGACAGAGGCCTATATTTGGTCCATGTCATAAAGCAGTGGTGGGGAACTTGTGGCCTTCCAGATGTTTTGGCCTACAACTCCCATCATTCTTCACTATTGGCTGTGCTGGTTAGGACAGATGGAAATTGTAGGCAAAAACATCTGGAGGGCCAGAAGTTGCCCACCCATCATAAAGATAGAAAGGTAGGGTGGGCAGAGGGAATCAGATAGTAAAGCAAGAATCAGAGTCACATAGAGTGATCTCTTTAGGATGCTGGTATATAAATGTTTTGGTCAAAACTTAAAACATATCATAGCTGCTACTATGTTCATTAACAACCTTAAATAAATTGGTAACTGGCTAAGTGTAGTAAGTTCTCTGGTTGAACTCAACTATCTGACAATGTTTGTTGGCAATGTGATAAAATTTTTGAGCATTGGGATATGAATGAAATTTGGTACACTTGTTCAGGGCAAAAATCTATACTTTATGTTCAAATATCAGCTCCACTCCTGTACATGTTTTCAAGAGATCATTAAAGATGTAAAGGAGAATGCAAGTTGATACCTGCCATGAAAATTGAGAAATAAAAATTTAAATTGGCATGGCATGCTCAGGACAATGTTCTGCATTTCAAGGACAAGACCCAGCTCTAATTCACAGACCCATTTATGTTATTTGCTGACCCCTTTGAAAAACACAACACAGTGCAGTAACTACCTTGAAGACTGAGGTATCGGAATGCTAGTGTGCACATCCAGAACACAATTATTATTTATATAACGCTGTTCATGTACGTTTTCCAGAGGGTTAGCTATGTTAGTCTGTTGCTGCAAAACCAGCAGAGTCTTGTGGCCCCTGAAGATTTTTATTATGGCCTAAGCTTTCATAAGGGATGTTCCCACATCACAGTGGCAAACCATGGGTTAATTAATTAACCCACGATTTGTGGGGATTCATTCTCTGAGTTAACTGCTTTATTGTTTAGCCTCTAAACAACCCATTGTTCAAGGTGCACATGTGATGCTCACAATCTCCAACTGGGCGAATTGGAGGTGATTTACAGAAACCAGAAGCAGCTCGCAGGTGGCCTGCATCCCACATTAACACCACATTCCCTTTAAGAGAGAGAGAAACAGAAATACAGCTTAAAGATAATGGGGGGTGATAGGAGTTGGAAGAGCCAGAGATTTAAATCCTCTCATTTGTTACTTAGCCAAACAATATCAAAATACACCATTACAGAAATGAAAGGAAGAGCATATACTCTGGCCCCAAGGTAGGATGTGGGATATATCCTGATAGGTCTGAGAATTAAAATTGTCATTTCATAAATAAGCCTCTTCATAGAAATTGGAGAGCTCCTCAGAGGTTAGCTGCTCAAGATTATTCCAAATACTGGGGCAACTATAGAAGAATTAATTTCAAAAACACAGAGCCCTTCAAATCTTGGCAAAGACCTCAAAACTGACTAGGCATTAATCAGAAAGGACTAGGTATAACCTCATGGAACCTGGCAGGCTGGGGAAATAAAGTAGTAGATAAGGATGCGTTAACGACATATTATTTGTTTGCAAGAGACATGGCTGTATGAACACAATCTGCCATATCTCCAGGGTTACACATCATTTAGTCAGCCAGTCTTAAAGAAATGTGAGAAATGCCACGGAAGCGGGGCTTTAGCTTCCTTTATTTCAATAGAATTGGCAGAACTTTAGATGGTGGACCTTGGTCCACGAAATAATTATCTTCTACTAGTACAAATTAAAACTGAGGAAGGAAATACCCTTTTTTTTGTATAAATACTTATTTTTCTCCCACCAAATGCTCACTAGTAGTTGATAAGATATGGAAAGATTTAACATTTCTCTTGGAACAGATAACTCGGGCGTCTCCAAATGCATTTATTTTTATCAGTGGGGACTTCAACGCCAGAATAGGTGCATGCTCGGAGGGTCTTTTGCAACCATTGGGCCTAGATTTGGAAGGTATCTTTCTACCATCTCATATCTCAATGGCTAGTAAATACAATCAGCAGGGATTAAATTTTTTAGAATTTATATATCATCATAATCTATATACTCTGCATGGAAGCTCAGTGGATAAATCTAGAGGTTATTATATTTATCTGAGTAAAGGAGGCGGTTGTGTTATAGACCACGTAATGGTCTCACCATCACTATTTCCCCCAGTGAACACCTTTGAAGTGCTAGAACGCACTGAAAGTGACCATTTCCCAATACGACTATCTTTATACCCGTTAACTGAATGTGCATTATTGAGTGAAACAGTAAATTTGACTGCAGAAATGTTGGGTGAGAGAAGACTGAAATGGTCTGTAAGACTGAGTAGTACCATTCAAGAGAGACTATACAGACAGTATATGACTAACTTGCGCCAGTTATTTTGGGTTAAATCTGAATCATATAAAAGTTTTTCAAGAAATTACTTCAGGACTTAGGACTTGTTTGATAACATCTGTAAACAGTGTCTAGCGACATCATACTCTGGCTGGTTTGATGCTGAACATAAAGCAGCAAAGAAAGACCTGACTAGGAAAATAAGGGAATCATCGAAGTAGGAAACCATCAAAGGAATCCCTTGGAATCCTTATTAAATGCAGGACAGATTATAAAAGACTGCTTAAAAACAAGGAAAATACATGTAAATCCAGTGGCAGGAACTAGGTCTAGCAGTATCAGAACATAAGGAAGATAAATTTGGGGAACTCATCTCTTTGGGTTTAAACGAGGTAATTTCTACACAGGATGCCACAATCCCAGCTCAAACTTGGGTGAATTATTTCTCTAATATATTCAGTGTCCAGTTTTGGCAACCAGGTGAGGCAGGAGAGAAACAAGATCTCTCTAATTTGCCAGAGTGGCAACCTGCAATGAAATAAAGAGTCTTACCACATGTCTACAACTGAAGAAATCTCCTGGAGAAGACGTGCTTCCTCCACAGCTGTATAAAGAATATTTAGGGTGGTGGATGGCCATTATTGCCAGTTTATTCACTGAAATAAACAACTCTGGATTAATGCCCCCTGGATGGAAATTGAGTATTATCTTCCCAATTTAGAAGAAAGGTGATAGGAATGAACCACAGAACTACCGGCCAATCAGGTTGCTAGATGTTTCTTCAAAGTTGTATGCACAATACCTACTTCAAAAATTACTAGACTGGCTGTATATGAATCAAATTATACATGAAGAACAAGCTGGCTTTAGAAGTGGTTATAGCACTATAGATCAATGTTTTACATTAAATTACTTAATAAGGAAATATACTAAGGATTTTAAGAAACACCTCTATGTAGCTTTTATTGATCTTTCAGCCACCTTTGATTCTGATAATAGAAATAGATTGTGGGGAAAACTGTAAAGCTCTAAGGTCGATTGTAGACTCCTGATATTGATAAAGGAATTGTATACTTACACAGAAATGAGGGTTAGAGTTGGTTTGAATGGCTCTTTAACAGAAGCTTTCAAAACAACGCGGGGAGTAACGCAAGGGTGCCTCTTGGCTCCCACTCTTTTCAATATTTATGTAAATAATCTGGTGCCACATTTAGCTCAGGCAAATTCTCCTTCCCCAGCAATCATGAATAGAAAGATTTTTATTCTGATGCATGCAGATGATGTAGCACTTATCCTTCTCTCCTGTTCGGACTTGAAAAATCTTCTAAATGCATTCAGCACCTACTGCAAACTTGAAGACTTGTCAATAAACTATTCTAAGACTAAGATTATGGTTTTTGGCAGTCATAGTCCTAGGCACAGATGGCTTTTGGACCAACACGTGATTGAACAAACTCGCTCATTTAGATATTTGGGCATTCTTTTCAACGAGTCTCTCTCATGGAAAGGGTATAGGGAGGCAGTGAAATTGAAGGCACAGAAAACCATGGGGGCTCTAATGAAGTTTTATTAAAATAAGGGGGACAACTGATTGAGCCTTCCCTAAAAAACTTCAGTGCAAGGTGATAATGCAAATGCTTTATGGGGCTGAAATCTAGGGCTTTGACAGCCCCATCATAAATGTCCTGGAAATTGTGCAGAACAATTTCTTTTGAAAACTTTACTCTCTTCCATCCACAACCCCTGCAGCTTTTTTGTGCACAGAACTGGATGGCCATCCAAATAAAGGTTTTCCAGCGTTGTGTTTTCTGGAAATGAATAAAAATAATTATTGGAAGTCAATGTTCCAAAAACTGCTATGTGGCTATTATTTCCCTGGGCTGAATTCCACTTTTGCTATGGATAAAAGACAACTAAGGGACTGGCTACATTGGATAGATTCCAGGAGCAACTAATTAAGAGCTCTAAATTCTCCCAGTGGTTCCCTCTTTCGAAAACAGAACATTTCAGAGCCAGCTATTTGTCCAAACTGAGACTGCCTTCCCTAAGAAATTCCTTTATTGAGCTGTGGTTTCAAGTTATGCCAACTGCAGTTCTGGTTGGACAATATAATAAGGTACCTTTTGAACGTAGATTATGTATCTGTGGTCAATATCAAGCAGAAGATATTGTTCATTATATGCTAATCTGCCCTCTATATACGGACCCAAGAGAGAGATTCTTGAAACTCTTGTTAACATATGGATTTAGGAATGCCCTTGCAGAAATGGTTCATTTTCTCCTGAGCGATGCTAATTGTTATGTGACACATAAAGTGGCCCTGTTCACTGTGGCAGCAAAAAAGCTTAGGAAGAGAGAATTAGACAAAATTGCTGTAAGTTGCTTCGGAGACTCAGAGTGTTAAGTTAAAGCTGAATTAAGCCTATACTAAATTTTAATTCATCTGTATTATTTTGTAATGTTTGAAACCTTTGTATTTCTGTACGTATATGCATATATATTTATATACACATACACAATTTTCTTTGTTTATGTATTTGTCATGGCTAGTACAATTAACATATTTGTTCGGCTAGTACAATTAACTTTGAACTTACTCAGGAATGTTAAACCCAATGCATTCATATGAAAGTACTCTGTGCAGTTATATCTAAAAAAAGAGATAGTCTGTGCAATTCTATGTATATTTACTCAGAAGTAAATTCCACTGAGTTCAACCAGACTTACTCCAAGGTAAGAAGATATAGGATTGCTGCCTAAGTAGTTTCTGCCAAAATAAGATTGCTGCCAAAATGATTATATAAATACAGAGAGTGGACAAGAAAATGGCAGATGCAATTTAATATTAATTAGCAATGCCTGTCAGATGGCCAAAGACAAGATAGATTAATTTAAACCCCCAAATCAAAGTACTAAGTACATGAAATACGACAATCAATTGAACAAAATCAAAATCCTAGCTAAGACTTTGGCTTTTAAAAGCCAGCCACAATAGAACAGATTACTGTAAGTGGTTAGGGCAACCTGGGAACCAATCTGGGAGATGCAGTTGCTACATCTCTATCACAATAACAAACCCGAATGCATGACTATAATGTCAAGTTGATCTGGATAAGAGGAACTAGTTCATTTGCTTCATCAAGTAGTCTTAATTTAAACACTTAACTGATCAATAAAAAGTGTTAAAATAATTTAGCCCATTTGTTTTGAACTTCCCTCTTACCCTTCTATGTATGCAAATCCTGTTACTAAGGTTGTTCCATAATTAGCTTTGAATTCCTGGAACCTGCTGCCATCTATCATACGACTCAGAATCTATAAAACATTGTCAAGGGAAATGAAAAATCAGTATTAGGTGGCTTTCTAAAAGAAAAAAAGCTTTCTTCAGCCAGAAATTATGGCTTGATATTCAAAGATTATGTTAGATCACAAAAACTATACTCTCAAATCTAACAGAGCATTACATATAAAAATATGAAGTGAGCATTAAAAATGTTCTAGTTGTTTAGGTACCAACTGTACACCCAGAGCTAAATTTTACTTTCAGCCTTGAATATCTTTTTTTCTAACATATCACCTCAACCAGATATCTACATCTAGAAGTACTTCTAAAACCCAATACCAATACAACAACTTCCAGAAGGGTGTTCAGGGCTGGCGACAAGGGTAGGCATATTTGGACACCTGCCGGGGGCCAACACCCCAGGAGAAGCTCACTTACAAGAGCGTCCTAGAGTTGCTACTCCTCTTCACCATTACAACCTGCCCAGAAACTAGTTGTGGTAAGGCGTGCCAGCTGCCACTGCCTACTTAGAATCACAGAATCATAGAATAGTAGGGCTGGAAGGGGCCTATCAGACCATCGAGTCCAACCCCCTGCTTAATGCAAGAATCACTGGCTGACTGCCTGTCGAACAAGCAAATGGTGGCAGTGATAAGAGGATGAGGAGCAATAGCAGCTAGTGATAACGATGGTGAGAAGGTAGAATCACAGAAGGAGGAGGCCCATTGACAGTGTCTTGCCCAAGGGCCCTCAAAAACCTGAACTGGGCACTGGGAGTGCTAGTCTGTTTCAGCAAAAATAACAAGAACTCTCATAAGAACCTTAAAGACTAACACATTTATTACTGTATAAGCTTTCATAGACTAAGTCCACCTTATCAGATGTATGAAGTGGCGATCCTCAGTTCTGTGTATGTCTGTGGTTATATATATCAAAGATATATAGACTAATAACAGTAATTTCAAAATATATTTAGTGCTAAATGTTTCAGATTCCATATTTTTACTTAAGATGGACTGCATCCAGAGTGGATCTAGAGACTCCTTGTTGCTTTGATGTCCCACTTTACACCTACTTCTTCTCTCTCTCTCTCTCTCTCTCTCTCAGACACACATGGACACACCTGTGAATGGAGGATCACACTTCATGCATCTGGTGAAATGGACTCTAGTCCACAAAAGCATACGCCATAATAACTTTATTAGTCTTTACGATGCCAGAAGACTTTTTGTTGTTTTCACTGACAGATTTACATAAATGGTCCAAGCAAATTAAGAACTAGAAGAAGTGTAGCTTAACTACTATTAACCACACAGTTAGGCTGTTTAATTCCATTTATTTCAATGGGATTTATTTTCAGAAGCTTAACTATCCTCAGGATTGCAACTGAAGTTTTCCTTACCAGTTTTATGTGTAGAGTGTAGCTATAATCTTGTGGTGCAAGACCCAGAAGCTCATCAGCACTGTACAAGGGACTGTCAAACTCTAGAGTCTCTTCTAGAGGAATTTCATAATTCAGTGTTGAAATAATATTTCTAACACATTCATATGCTTCTTTTTCTGAAGATGCAAAATGGTCAACACAGCCACTGACCCTGAGAGAGAGATTTCACAAATATATGACAAGAGGCACAAGTACAGGACAATAAACATTATTAGCAAAATATTAGTACTAACAGTAAAATGAGTTGAAGGGAAAAAATATACTGTGACTTTCATGCATTAAGAGAGAACAGACTTTTGCCTCAGGCAAGATCCTTTATTTCAGAAAATACATTAAGGAAAGACTGGTGTCTGGAGTGACTGTTCCTACCTTTTGCATTATAACTATACTGCAGAAAAGACAGTATTATTTTATTTCTCATATGCTATTTCAATACAGTGTCTTGCATAAGTATTCAACCCCTTTTGACTTTTCCACATTTTGTTGTGCTACAACCTGGGATTAAAATGGATTTAATTAGGATTTTTTGTCACTGATCTACACAAAATAGTCCATTATGTCAATGTGGGGAAAAATCTACATATTTTACAAAATGATTTACAAATAACTGTAATATTGTATAAGTATTTACCCCTTTTGCTGTAACACCTCTAAATAAGCTTTGGGGCAACCAACTGCCTTCAGAAGTCACATAATTAGTTGAATGGAGTCCACCTGTGTACAATTCAAGTGTCACACGATCTCAGATTAAATACACCTGTTTCTGGAAGGCCTCAGAGTTTGTTGGAGAGCATATCTAAACAAACCATCATGAAGACCAAGGAGCCATCAAAACAAGTCCGGGATAAAGTTCTGGAGAAGCACCAAGCAGGGTTGGGTTATAAAAAATATCCCAAACAATGAACATCTCTCAGAACACCGTTAAATCCATTATTACAAAATGGAAAGGATATGGCACAACCGCAACTCTGCCTAGAGAAGGCTGTCCACCAAAACTCAGTGACTGGGTAAGGAGGACATTAAGTCAGAGAAGCAAACAAGAAGCCAATGGTAACTCTGAAGGAGCTGGAGAGATCCTCAGCTGAGATGGGAGAAACCATCCATGGGACAACTATCACCTGGACGTTCCACAAAGCTGGGCTTTATGGAAGAGTTGTGAGAAGAAAGCCATTGCTGGGGGGAAAAAAACCCATATCAAATCCCTTTTGGATTTTGCCAAAAGGCACGTGGGACACACAGCAAACATGCAGAAAAAGGTTCTGTGGTCTGATGAGACCAAAACTGAACTTTTGGGCTTTACCACAAAATCCTATGTGTGGCGCATGCCAACAGTGCTCATCACCCTGACAACACCATTCCCACAGTGAAGCATGGTGGTGGCAGCATCATGTTGTGGGGATGCTTTTCATCTGCAGGGATTGGGAAACTGGTCAGGACTGAGGACAAAACGGATGGAGCCAAATACAGGGCAAGGCTAGAGGAAAACCTGTTTCAGTCTGCAAAGGGACTGGGACCGAGGTTCACCTTCCAGCAAGACAATGACCCTAAACACACAGCCAAAGTTACACTGGAGTGGTTTAAAAACAAGAACCTGAATGTCTTAGAATGACCCAGTCAAAGCCCAGACTTCTATCTGATTGAGAATCTGTGGCAAGACTTGAAAATTGCTGTTCACCAATGGTCCCCATCCAACCTGACAAAGCTTGAACAATTTTGCCAAGAAGAATGGGCAAAAATTGCAAGATTCAGATGTGCAAAGCTGGTAGAGCCTTACCCCAAAAGACTCACAGTCAAAGGTGCTTCTACCAACTATTGACTCAATGGGGTGAATATTTATGCAAGCAACAAATGCCAGTTTGTTTTTGTTTAATTAACTTTTGTGCTACAATAAAAAATAATTTGCACCTTCAGAGTGTTAAGTATGTTGTGAAAATCTAATGGTACAAATGCCAACTAAATCCATTTTAATTCCAGGTTGTAACACAACAAAATGTGGAAAAGTCAAAGGGGTGGTGAATCCTTATGCAAGGCACTGTATATCTGTGAAACCATCAATGCAACATGGGCACTTCAGAATTCTGAAACCCTGTAGTTCATTTCTAGAAAGAGATGTGCTGAGCTCAAGACAATGACCAGCAGAAGCATAATAGATTAGCGCACCTCTAACAGCTTCACAACATTATGAGGGGGGCTGATGCTTCTCTAGAGGCCTTATGGCAGGGCATGCTTCAGACTTGTGAGATCTACTTTGTTTTTTTCTGGAATCCTGAGATCCTAGTGCAGCCTAGCGCAAAAGACATATACTTAGAATTAAAGACTTATGGATCCAGGAATTTGTTTTAAGAGAACTGAACGGAGCTCATAGACTTTTCATACAAAAATCAATTCTAGCCCCAAATTTTCTTCATTAAAGCACTGTATTTTAGGGTGAGGGTCATTTTATGACTGCTATGGTTAAATAATTGGGAATCAGAAAACTTTACTAATCTATGGCATATCATCCAGAGATCTACTAGTAGATCTAAATCTACCTCTCACCATCCTGGTTACCATCTTCTAGCTGCTCCAATCTGTCAATGTCCTTGACAATATAAGTTGTATCTTTAGGGGTGACTCGTGGCCTGAAAATAGATTCTGGAACTGAGCTCAGTGAAAATTAAACACGACTGCTCTAGTGCAAATTAAGCACGGTTCCTAGATAATTTGATAGCCTTACAGGTCATTCTTCATAGTCAGAACTGGAATACCTCTAAAACAGGAGTAGGTAACCTGGTGGTCTCCAGATGTTTTGGACTGAAACTTCCATAATACCTAACCATTGGCCATGCTGGCTGTAGCTAATGGGAGTTGTAGGTCAAACATCTGGAGGGAACCAGGTTGCTTACCCCTGCTCTAGAACAACTGTAACAGAAAGTATGATTCAATCACTATTAAGACCTGAAAAACTAATATTATACTTACCTTGAGTGTAGGTTAGCTCCTCCCAGTTCATCAGGATTAACATCTTCTCCTGTAGCAGCTTTAACTAAAGGGGGCCCAGCAAGGAACACTGTACCAATTTTATCTACAATGGCTGTTTCCTCTGCCATTGTAGGAACGTAAGCACCTCCTGCAGTACAAGAGCCACACACAACTGCCACCTAGAGAACACATCGAGATAGTTAGGTAAGAAGGAAGAACAGACAAAATATTTTAATTTCTGTTGTAAATTCTGAAGGCAGATGATCACAGTAACATGAAGCAATGCCACTGAAAAGCAGCATTTAGTTAATCATCTCAGAAAAACTCCAAGAAGGAGTCAAGATTTTTATTGTATGAAACAGTACCAAAGATCTCAGAGTTAGTTTTATATTGCATAGAAAAGATAGATAATCTATACTTCGGCAAGGAAAGCATGTGTGCCCATCTCTTTTCACTACATACCCCTGGGACATAAACTATATTGTGATTTGTGTCAGCTTGCCAAGTTTTTTCACTGCAAACTCACTCTACACACAGACCTGGTTTGCACATAATGTCAACCCTGAGTACGGATTGAATATGGGTTGTCACTGAACCGTGGTTTGTTGTTACATGGTTGAACTACATGGGTTAACAACTCAGTTAGCCACAAACAACCCAGAGTACACAACAACAAACCATGGGTTATCTTCCTGGGTGCTTTTCCTCCTTCACCCACTCCTTCCCTCTATCCCAATGGCCTTTGTGGCACTGCAGCACTGGCATGTAAGGAGGGAAGATTTTTTGACCACTCTTGCCCACTGCTCAGCAGTTTGGCAAAACAACCCATCAACAATCCAGAATTCTGGGTTTGCACATAAGGACAACTCATGGTTTAAAGAACCCCATAATAAACCATGGGTTCTCTTTGTGGGTTGTTCATGGCTAACAACCCTAGTTAACCCATAGTTCCAGGTTTGCACATAACAACAACTCACAACTCAACAAACCAGAGTTAATTAAACCATGGTTTGTTGTTACATGTGAACTAGTTCTCTCCATTTTGGAAGTTGGACAGATGCCTCTCCTGCTGCACCACCTGCTGTGTAGGGGTGACGGTATCATGCCAGTGTTAACATGCCACAAGGAGGATATTCAGTCCAAATCAGGCACGGCCCCACAGGGATCTTGATGTAAACTGCTATTAAATCTTACTATGGGCTGCAAAAAGAAGGAATGGTTCTGTATATGGCACACTGGTTATACTTCATGAGTCTGCTGCTGAGAATGAGATGAAGGCACTTAATCATTAATTTTGTGTTGTCTGCTATACTGTTTCTGGATCACAGCAGAAAGAATGCTGGTGCAATAGATGCAAAATGTAAGATGCTGCATGACTCTTCTGACATACTATGAAGTACTCTGTTCAACAGTTGTACATTATTTTGCTTATTAATGTAATACTACTGGAAAATATATTTTTAAAATGTACCATCCAATGCAGTATTATACCTGAGGGATTCTCAGTGCAGACATCACAGCCTCATTGTAGAAAATTCGGCCTCCATGGAATTGGTCAGCAAACAGCTCTGCCTGACCATACAGGAATGAATGAGAATTTCAGTATTACAGTAAATTCAAAGCCCAAATTTTTATCTATACTTTAGTCTAATCACTCAAAAATTACACTCATCTATATTTTCTATTATGCCCAATCTTAGGGCCCATTCATGCATAATGGCAGCAAATGTGGGATAAGCCATGATTTGCCAGGCTGTATGCTGCACACAAGCCACTTCCATGTTGCATAACCAAACTCCAATCGGCCCAATAGTAGGTTGTTGTGTGATGTGTAAACCCAGACACTTTGGACTGTTTGTGGGTTAAGCAACCCAAAGTTAACCTAAGAACTAAACATACGTTCACTTTGGGTTCTTTAACCCACAAGCAACCCAAAGTGTCCAGTTCGCATGCCATGCAACAACCTACGATCAGAGGTTGATTATGCAAAGCGGAAGTGGTTCATGTGCAGCACACAACCTGGCAAATCATAGGTTAATTAACCCACAATTTGCTGCCATTATATGCAAACCGAGACTTAGAAAGGCATTGTTAAACAGCATCAGTTTTTTCAAAGTATTTCATTTGTTCTTTTTACATGCAATAACCATTCAAAGCTAAAGCTATCCATAACCCACTATGCTGCACAAGATAGAAATTTACACATCTTAAGTCTTTGGGATAGCATTCTATTCAGCTACAAGATCAATGAGTTTAGATATATCTAGGGCAAAACTGAAAGAATACAATAGCTTGCGCTCAGGTGTTTCTGTGTACCTGTGTCACATTTCTATCTTCTTTGTTTTGTCAACTTCTTTTAGCCCATTTCTAAACTCAGTTTTAAAACTTGGTTTTCTTTTACCAATGGAGTTTTTCTTGGCTGGAAAAAGGGCCTACTGAGAGCAAATCTGTGTATGAATGAAAGCCAATGCGATAAGGACTTAAATTTGCATCCCTTTAGTTTGCAGCCCTTTACTTGTGTTCCTCAGGTACTGCAGAGGTTATCTGGTTCGCATGTCCAGACAATGCTTTCCTATCCAACAGGATAAAGTGATTGAACTGTTATTGAACCCTGTGCCTAGAGGCAAGGAGAAGGGCATGCTGATCTTTCCCACTGCCAGAGGAACAAGAGCCAGTTGAAGGTTGCATCCCCTCAACCTTCACTCCCAGGAAGAACATCATGAAAACAGGAAGACAAGCCTGCCTTAGCTACTGGCCACAGAATGAGCAACTGCCAGAAAGAACTCTGTTCCAACTCACAGTTGTCATGGGATTACAAACGTAAGGGGAAGAACACTCTGGCCTCTGCTACTGGCCAGAAGAACACTGGTGCTGGGTAACTGTTTAACAAGCCTCCTAGGAGATCATTTGATTGAAAAGGAGTATAAATCATCCAAGTAATATAAAATAGTATGAAGCTGTTAGCACTTGATTATTGCAACAGTAATGCCATCTTGCAAGGTCCCTTTGTTCTGTGTATTGTCAGTTTTAATGTTCACGAACATCCCATGATACCCCAAGTAGCTTGACCAATGGTTAGGAAGTTCATTCCAATAAAGAGAAGCTAGAACTATTCCATTCAACAGCTAAGCAGATTTCAAAGACTGCAGTTTGTGCTTCTCAGTTTTTTCCTTCTTGTTTCAAATTCTGTTAGCATTTCTTTTTAGCAAACTGGAATAACCACACTTTCTCTGCAAATCTGTTTTATTTTTGATCCTTTAGAATTTTCATAAAGCAGATCTATATACTCAATGCATAATATGATGCATCATTCATCTAAATTTGAGAAGAATAATGGCCCTAATAGCTCATCTACATTCTGGCTTTAATTCTGCTATTACAGTATGAGTTATTTATTCAGACAATTCTTTTCTAGTATATAAATGTTTCAGGACTCAGAAATTAAAACTAACCATAACATGAATCAGAGAGAATAATTTTCAATAGATAAAAAAGAACTCATTTCATCAAATATATCTTTTACCTGAAGTGGTAAGAATGCTCCCCCGCTGTCCACAAGGTAAACAGATGGAAGTCTATTTTTAATTGCTATTTCTTGAGCTCTTAGTTGTTTCTTCAGTGAAATAGGATAAATGATTCCACCTTTCACTGTTGCATCATTTGCTATGAAGACACACCAGACTCCACAGATTTTTCCAATTCCTAAAATGAAGTTCAGAACAACTGTTGTAAAGAATATCGTCCAAAGAGAAAGAATGTCATGTTACAAATGGTCTGAATTATCCACATGGAAATATTTTACAACTGTACCATGAATTAAGACAATTATGTAAGTACAGAAATATGTTAGAAAAGTTTCCTGCAGCATACTGAAATTCCAAGGGAATCAGAAAGAACACAGCTTAACCTTCAGCTATCCTGGTTTATTTGCAGCAATGGTAGAACGTGTGTAAGAAATGAGAACTGTTTTAGATCTATCAGTGACAAAAGTAATAAATCCTATGGTGTCATTTTTTTCAAAAACTGCAAATAAATGTATTAGAACTAGGTTATCAAAGCATCCCTTAAGCTCAATATGGAACCCCATTACATTTTCCTTTGATTGATCATCTTTGTCCACTGCAAACTAATTCTACTAACTAATTAAATAATTAAGTAGGCAATCGTATTGTTTATGCCCTGGGTACTCATAAGTGTCCCACTTTGCAGTTTAGCTAGACAGGTGTTTTCGCCTATCCAGCAGAAGTGTTGGGGAGGGAAGGAGCCTGAGGTCAGCTGGAGATAGCTTGTATCCCCACTTCCCCAGTCCCCTCCCCTCCCACCAGCAAGTCCCCTTTCCCATCTTGCATTTGCAAGCTTGTAGAGGCAGCTGATGCGGTTCTCTCCACATCTGCTGTGAGGGTGTGGGGGAGGGGAGCTCGAACTCCTGGGTCCGAGGTCAGAATGCTGTCTCCGGCCCCAGATCGAGGAAACCGAAAAATCCTATGCCCCACCCCCCCCATTCCCTTGTGGTCTAGGGACCACAGGATTGCTCTCTTCGTTAATTAATAATCTGCCTTTTAATTGATCAGTTCATCAATTAAATTAAAATAAATCTGCATATACCGAAATTTCAATGTGGATACTTCAAGATATTACAATGTAAGGCAATCTTTAGTACTTTTTTCATTTATGTTTCATTAACATACAAGGATCCAAAATATCCTCAAAACAAATGTGTTCTTAAATCACAGCCCCACCAATAATCAACCGAATCTTTAGTTAATTAATTTACCAGTTAAACTCATGAAATGCAGTCCTATTGCAAAAGCATTAAGGTAAAATTTAAACCAGCATAGAGGACTCCCAACATAATGGGTCTGTTTGCATGTAACGGCAGCATCTGGCAGCAAATCGTGCAAGTCGCTTCTGGTTTGCAGCAACGATCTACGAACCCCACCATTTGTAGGTTGTTAGTGTGACATCTGAAACTGAATACTTTGGGTTATTCGTGGGTTAAACAACCCAAATTTAACCCATGGTTTGCTCTTAGGTTGACTTTGGGTTGTTTAACCCACAACTAACCC
Organism: Heloderma suspectum; assembly: GCF_057233095.1. Lineage (NCBI taxonomy): Eukaryota > Metazoa > Chordata > Lepidosauria > Squamata > Helodermatidae > Heloderma > Heloderma suspectum. The sequence goes on from NC_139461.1 coordinate 216,077,078, forward strand.
CACAATGTCTGGGTTCAGACGTCAAGCTAACAACCTACGAATACAGTATTCATAGGTTGTTGCTGCAAATCAGAAGCAGCTCAGGCACAACGCACATCCCCACAAATCATGGGTTAATTAACCCACAATTTGCTGCCATTACATGTGAAGCGGTTCAATACAAACTACACAGACAATCATTATTGGGGGAATCCAAATGAACAGCTTTCCATTTTTCCTACATTTAAATGTTAATTATTATCTCATACTCCCTTTATCATTCCCCCAACTTTGTAGCTTAGTAAGGGAAAGGTTTCACTGCCCACATCGTGAGTCACTAATGCACTGCACCAAGGGGCAGTTAGGCAGAAGAGCTGGCAAGAAGTCAGCTGTGAACATGAAAATACCACTCTGTCTCTTCCACCAGCACATCAGTAACAACCTGAATTTAGTTAACAGACAGAAGCTACCCTCAGGAATCATTAGTCCTGCATATAGTAATAAAATATTATAAATATGAAAAAATATCATACAGTGAATACTAACTTTATCTTGAAAGGTGATTACCATGTATACATTTATGAGGCTCCTATAGATTTCTGCCCACCTAGGGTTGTTGTATTTGATGTCCAAACCAAACCTAGTCCCAAGCATTTGTATTTTGTGGTTTTAAAATTTGAAATAAATTGTTTACCCAACTCTGGAAGGGTTTTCGTTAAAGGTGGCTTATAAATCTTTTAAATCAATCAATCAATAAAAAGCCATTCTTGATGTCTCCTCTCATTCTATTTTCAGTATTACATCTTCCAATAGACACAGCACAGAAAAAAATTATTTTCTCTTGAAAATTCTCTTGAATTTTCTCAGGCCTGAATTTTCTTGATTGGTCTGAACTGAATAGAGCTGTGCATGTAGGCTGCCATCATTATGTATTGTTGTTGTTATTATTATTATTAATTTCCCCTTACACAAACCTACCAGTGAGACATCCTGCAGCAGGAACATCACCGTAAGGCATATCAAGCCCTGAAAAAGGGGAGAGCTCAAGGAAAGGTTCATCATCAAGAAGCATCTTTATGCGTTCACGAACAAGCAACTTCTTGTTCCTCTCAGTGTGATGTATTACTGCACTTTTTCCTCCTCCTTTTCTGACCTTCACAAGCAACTCTGAGTACCTGATATCAAAATGAAATGCTCAAAGGAGCTCAAAACCAACTTTTCTTTCCAAAGACATAAGGAACTTAAAGCAAGTTAATATAGTGAATATATTAACTACCCTGCCATCATATTAGTGGGAAAATAGTGCTACTACTATTTGTGTAGATGGATGAAAGTTACATTTAGTTGACTGTATTATTCAAAACCCAGCAACAAAGGAAAAATTAAATAAGAATTTAAACTGGAGATATACATGCTTATGTGCACTTCAGATAAATCATATAAATTCTGGAAAAATGTTATATGATTTATACATAATCTTGATCCTGCAAAAATATGGTAATATTTGTTTAATGGGGCTATAACTAGAGATTTTAAAGTATATCCTTAAATAAAGCAGGTTCCTCTTCACTACATTTATTCAGAAAATATGAAATCAAATAAGAGTTTTGTCTTATTTGGAACCAGTCTCTGACCCAAAAGTGAAATTGCTTGGTCTCCTTTATTGTAAATTCCCTAACAGCCCTGTTATCATCATGGTGATAAAAGCTATGACAATCTGCCACTTGGAAATTACTATATTTGCTATTTGGATTTTGGCTTCCTCAAAAGATAGTAAGGAAATTATTAAATTGAAAGAACTCATGAAAAGTCATGCCATCATATTCATGAGTTTTCTTTTAGCTCATGTTTATAGTTTTAAATGAAGCCCTTTGGTGTGCTTCTATATGGTCCTTTAGGACCAATCCATAAAATCAGTGAGTCACTTTCTTGCCTTTATCAGTGAATCATGATTAACTGAAATAACTGTCAACCATTAATTCACTGGGGTTTTAGAAATGCATGAGTCACCATATATGCCATTGCATTCAAAATGAAATGTGAAGCAAATTCTATGAAGTTGTCCAACATCTGTAAAGCATACAGCACAGCTAACCTTTAAAAAAGAAATAATTAAGCTAGATGCCTTTAAGTTTTCTAACTTTGCCCTAAAAATGCTCAAATACCTTTCCATCCTATAAGCTGAGAAGTCATTCTAAGCATTCCAGGAGGCAGGAGAAGCAATGTTTAATAGATTTCAAGTGTATGGATTATTCAGAGTTGCAAACAGATGGAGGGAGCAATCCTACAGCCACTAGATACTGCCTAGAGGGCCATAGGATTTTTCAGTTTCTGGGAACAGAAATTGGAGCCATGGCTCCAATTTCAGTTCCCAGAAACTACGTTCCCCTCCTCCGCCGCCACCCCCTCGTAGCTGGTGTGGTTCTCTCGGTGCTGGCTACATCTCTATGCTCTGAAATGGAGTGTGGAGACAGGGAAAAAGGGGCAGGGAGCGAACCACAGAAGCCGTGTTATGCAGCTTCCTATGCACCACATGGCCTCCCACTCTGAAGTTCCCCGGCTAGACAGGTGAAATCGCCTGTTTAGCCAAAAATGCAGGGCAGCCGGAGCATGGAGGTGAGGATTGTGCCCTAAGACTGAAGTTTTCAAGCCTCACCTGAAGTCAGTGGAATAACTTAGGATCCCAAAAATGCTTACACTACCCCGAACTATCGAATACACAAGCACCTAATGTAAAGATATTACAAAAGAATGAATTACCTTTGAATGCAGATCTCACTGTTCTTTGCATTGCTTTCAAATACATGTCTACACAGGGAAGGGATGCTGCCATCTAATACTGGGAAGGTTTTTGGATGCTGTTTATTTTTTATTTTGAAGTTCACAGAAGAGGAGTGTATCATGTTACATGGAACCATGTTGACAGATTTTACTCTATCCTTGTAGTTCAGTAGGTTCAATATTTGCTGTCTGCCCATGCCAAATTCCTGGCACTTGCTCTTGGAAGTTTGGAGTAATGAGGAGCAGGATATAGGCAAAGGGTATCGTGGATATCGGGAGACCAGGGTGAAATTGATATGGTTCCACATGACCCTGGAATAATATAACATATCTTATTTTTAAAATGCATACACACTTCACCACTTAATTTATACAAACATAAACCAATAAATATCGCAAGATAAAATAATCTAGCATATATCTAGAACATTTAGGGCGCAATCCTATGGCTGCTAGTCAGCAGCTAGACAGCTATAGGATAGGTCAGTTCCCAGGAACTGTGCTCCGTGCTCCAAGGTTAGTTCCCTGAGAACTGACCTCCACACACACACACCAACTTCGGAAATCAGCTGTCTGGCCGTGACTGCAGGGCGGATGAAGCACGGAGGGGAAGATCTCCTAAGTGCTGCTCCTGCCCTGCATTGAATAGGCGGTCACCTCCAAGTTCGGAGGTGTCCACCTATGCCGATAGGATTGCGCCCTCCATCAACCATTTAAAATCATGTATGGATGCAATTTATTTCCTAAAGCAAAAGTTTTACTTGTCAAGTTAATTCCATTTCAGCAGTTAGAACATAAGCAAGGGACAGGGCCATACATAATCCTTCCCCTAGCAAGGTACTTGCAGACTGAGAGGTCCTAGGGCTAACAGGCAAAGTGCACTGTGCAGCTATTCCATCTTTTTATTTTCTAAACGGATTTTCTGCATAAGAAAAAAGTCAGAAGAAATGGTGGAAAAACATGTGAGGATTAAAAGTGAATGAAGTCATCTAAATCTGGATCCCCGCCCCACTAAAATTCTGTGAATGAGACAGGGCAATGGGGTGATAAAATCCTCCTCTGGAAGCACCCACAATCTCTGGCATAAAAAGCAAGAACTGAAGGCACGGGGTGGGGGTGGGGTTCACCATTTTCCCACCAAGATTACAAGAGGGTGTAAATAGCATAGGCAATTAATGTTAACTGATTTTTTTAAATATTGTGCGCAACTATTTCTTGGTCTTTTCCTTTAAATTGACTGTCTCAACTAGTAAATTAGAGAGCCCAATAGCAAAAATTTTATGGCCCTAGGATAAAAAGCAACTCCTGCAGGAAGAGAGGTAGCAGTGTTAGTCTGCTGTAGCAAAAACAACAGTCTTGGGCACCTTAAGGCACAATCCTATGTGTGGCGAGACAGAAAAAAAGTCCTACAACCCCCAGCATTCCCCAGCCAACATGGGATTGTGCCTGGAGGGAGCAATCCTAGGGCCGCTAGACAGTGGCTAGACGGCCATAGGATATCGTGTTATCTGGGAACCAACCTCGAAGCCCGTGCTCTGAGGTCGGTTCCTAGAGAACCGACCTCCCCCCACTTCCGCACTGCCTTGGAGGCAGTGTGGAACAGTCCCGTCCTCCGCGCTCACAAAAAGAGTGTGGAGCAGCTGAAAAGGGGCATGGCTGGGGGGTGTTCTGGGGCGGGGAGGGCGTAAATGCCTGTATGACTATGTGTCGTACAGGCATTTACACCCTCCCGGCCCCAGAACACCCCCCAGAATCCTGTGTCGTACAGCAGCCTCCTTCCCCACTCCGTCCTCCTATGGCTACACAGCCGCAATCGGCTGTCTACCCAAAAATGCAGGGCAGGAGAAGCGTGGAGGGAACTATCCCGTCCATGCTTCGCCTGCCCTGCTTTGGATAAGCGATCGCCTCTGAGTTCAGAGGCGACTGCCTATCTGGATAGGATTACACTCGAAGTTAACTTTAAAACTGCGAATTATAACAGAGCTCTCTGACTCTGTCGCTCCTACGTCAACGGTGAAATCCCTATGCAATTTTTCTGTCTAAACACGCATAGAATCGCATCCTTAATTCCTCATGGAAATGTGATTCTCAGTTGGACTGTATATATACTTCAACACATATTTAGATGACCTATCGGAGTAATCCTATCGGGATAGGCGGCCGCCTCCAAACTCGGAGGCGACCGCCTATCCGATACAGAGGTGGAGGGACGGGGGGGGGGGGGAAATCTTCTCTTCCGTGTTCCGGCCACCCTGCATTCGCAGCTAAGCGGCCGAAGTTGGCTGTCTAGCCGCGGGAAGGGGGGGGCGGACGCCTTGTAGGAGGCGTCGTACCAGCACCTCTGCACTCCCCGCCCCCAGAAATGCCCCCTTCCGTCCTGCTCTTCCGAGCGTGGAGCCCGGGGACGATCTGCGCCGCCTACGAGGCGGGCAGTCTAGCGGCCATGGGATTGCGCCCTAATCTTACGTCAGGGCTCTGTTAGCTGCGGAATGCTGGGCGCTGTAGGGCTTTCTTCTGTCTCAACATGCAGCGGATTGCGCCCTTAAGACTCTAAGGAGCCACAAGTCCCTTTGTCATTTCTCCTGCAGAGAGATTCCTGAAGGGGGCGCTAAACACCTCAGGACACTTGAAAAGGGCGGCAGTGAAGTTTCGAGAGAAACGGCTCGGCGGGCCAGGCCAGTTCCTAGCAGGCGAGGGCCCTTGGCCACGGAAACTCGCCCGAGAATACCTCCTCCGGGCTCGTCCGCTGCCGAGCCCCTTGCCGCAGTGGCTGAGCGCACACCGCCCGCCTGACGGCCGCTTCACTTTGTGCCCCCCCCCCCTTTCTCTCCTCAGCCCGAAACCTTCTTCCGGCGCGCCGAACGCTCCACAGAAAAGCTTAGAATTACCGTCCCGGCCTTTCCCAGAAGCCTCCTCCCGTCCCAGGAGCACGTGACCCGCCTTCGCGGGGCGGGGCGGGACGGCCCCGTCCCCCCGGGCTCTGATATACGACCGGAACTGCCTCGCCCCCCCATCCAAAGTGCGCATGCTCGCCTTCTTAGCCGCTGTCCTCTGCACCGGGTGATTGGCACGTGCCGCGTTCCATCGCCAACGTTCAGGGTTGAACACGAGTAACGTACGGCTGTGAGAGCTGGGCTATGAGGAAGGCTGAGCGCCGAAGAATTGATGCTTTCGAACTGTGGTGCTGGAGAAGACTCTGACGAGCCCCCTGGACTGCATGGAGGTCAAATCAGTCCATCCTAAAGGAAATCAACCCTGAGTGCTCATTGGAAGGACAGATACTGAAGCTGAAGCTCCAATATTTTGGCCACCTAATGCGAAGAGAAAACTCCCTGGAAAAGACCCTGATGCTGGGAAAGACTGAAGGCAAAAGGAGAAGGGGACAGCAGAGGATGAGATGGCTAGATAGCATCACCGATGCAATGAATATGAACTTGAGCACGCTCCGGGAGAGAGCGCAGGACAGGAAGGCCTGGCGTGCCATGGTCCATGGGGTCACGAAGAGTCGGACACGACTGAACAACAACAACCGTTACTGTGGTGGCACAAAGCTCCAGTGGGTTACGCTGACCAAGTACGTGCCGCCCGCTTTTATTCGAGTAGATTTCGTCAAATATTCACCTCTTCTCTCTCTCCCCCATTCCTGATGCGACTGGATCCTATTCCCCCTCCCTATCTCTATCTCAGTAACCTTAATTTTGGATTTATTTTTTAATTAATTTTACACAGAGTTGTAGTCAGTGTTAGTCGAACTTAAATCCCGTTCATTTTAATGGCTCTACTCTAAGTAGGACTGACGTTGGTTCAATCCGGAGTATTTAAACCAAATAAAAACTTCTTTGTGTAGCTGTGGCATTGCACCTCAAGTTGTGGAAGCAAGCCACTATTTATTACATTTATATCCCGCCTTTTTTCCTCTTTGAGGAACCCAAGGTGGCGTACGTAATCCTCCTCTCCATTTTAGCCTCACAACAACAACCCTGTGAGGTAGGTTGGGCTGAGAGTCTGTGACTGGCCCAAAGTCACCCAGTGAGCTTCCATGGCTGAGTGGGGACTAGAACCCAGATCTCCTCGCTCCCCGGGCTGCCTTCTCCTTTGCTTTTCATAGTAGGTTGCTGAAACATTTTAAGTAATAAATAGGTAATTCGATGGGTGCCGTAATGGGTGTACAGTGAATTCTCACTCATTGTGTTGGAACGGCCTCCTCTGTTAAATGTCTACTTGCTCCCCTTATTTTGCTTTAAAAATACATGGAATTTTGAAATGAAAAATGCTGGCAACAGAAAGGAAAAGCATACATAATATACAAAATCACCAGTTAAGGGAGAAAAAAATCCACCGATTACATTCTCTGGTATTATTTATGTATTTATTTGAAGCATTTTCATCCCACTCTTGAGCCAAAAATGCACCAAGAGCTGCTTTCAGAGATCAGTAGCATGACAGTCTGTGATCTCAGGCTTACAGTCTAAAAGACATGAAACAAGGAAAAAGGGATGAGATGGGAGGAGGAGAAAAGCAAGATCAGGCACCAGTTCTTAAAGTTACAGTTCTTATAATGACTAGCTGAGATGGAAACAGTATAGTTAGCCTGATGGAATGACTGCAGTTAACTACCTTATTGCCTTATCTGACATACCTGTTGTAAGGATTATTGAGATGTATGTAAAGCACTTTGAACAAGCAGAAAGTACTATAAGAAAGCAACCTGTGGTCCAGGGAGAGCATCCTACAACCTTGGAAGGGAGTCTGGAATCTGATCCCTCACCCTGCTCCCTTGCAGCCGCTGCAGAAAGGACTGCACCATCTGCTTTCTGAAGTTGCAACAGTGACCTCAGAGAGATCTGCAAGGGACGTTCTGGTGGACGGGGAGGGGAGAGAAGAGGCCTTTCCAGCCCCACCAGCATGACTACTTTAGATGGGCTCAGAGGCCCAGCTAGAGGGAAAAAGAAGCAAAAACCCAACAGGGCACGGGATACTCAAAAGTCTCCAAGATTGGAGCCTTCTATCTAACAAGGGCATGGCCAATAGGACTGTGCCCTAAGAATACTAAGTATTGGAAAATATTACAGTGCAGAGAGCTCCTGTTCAGGAGGCTAGCCAAACAGCCATGCCCTCCTCAAAATCCCCCTCTCTTCTCACACATATTCCTTGGCTACTGAGCATGCTCACTCAGTGCTTGATTTTCATTTTTCCATTTCTAGGTTTTTTCCTAAAGATTTTTTTGTACTTCTGCAAAAATACAAATACCCCTAAGCATGCTGATACCTCCCTTGTGTTTCTCAGTGGCCCCATTTTAGCTACAGCCCTGTTGGCACTCTCCACAGAGTTTGGTATTAAAGGGGATGATTATATTTCCCACTGTTAATATTAAGGAACATATAATGTAAATAGCTGTGTTGATGTTAAAATATTACATGGTGTATTTATATGCATTAGTAACTCTAGGAGGCTACTAGCCAGAGCTTTGACCAGAAGAATTTCCAAGGGGTGGGGAGGGGGGAGACATAATGGGAGAACTTTGCGATCCAACTTGCATTCTGTTAACTGTCGGACACGACTTAACGACTGAACAACAACAACAACAAGAGGACTCCAGATGAACTATGAATTAAGGGAGCATGTTGTTCCTTGCCCTTTTACTGGGTCTCCCTTTTGGCATTCAGGTCAGGGGTGGACAGATTTAGGGTTTCAGGATCCACTTCAGGTTTTTTTTTTTACTAGAACCCCCAAATCCACCAACAGGAACCTTGTGCAGAAGACATAGGATTAGAATTAAAGAATTCTGAGCGCAGACATTTGTTTTGAATACCAGAACTGAATGGAGCTCACAGTCCTCTAAGCTTTCTTCACTTCAGCAGTAGAATTTGGGTGTGTGGGGAAGTCATTTTCTTGCAGTTATTGATAAGCAATTGGGAGTCAGAAATCCTTGCTGAAATAAAGCAAATCACCAGAGATCTACCAAGAGATCCTGATCTACCTTCTACCCACCCCTGATATATGTTGATAGCACTCTTGTAAAAAAAAAAAAAATCTGTCTTGAGATAGGAAAGGCATTTAAATTATATTTTTCAAGACATGAATGATTTGCCAGTGTGTAGTCAAAACCACCAACTTTGAATATCTTCAGAGTTATAAAATGTATTGCTGTACTGTTGATTGAAACTGACATTTAAAATCCTCCAGCCAGCTCCAGGAAGGAGGGACCCAGTGCTGCATTTAAGAAGCACCAAAAAGAGGGGGACAGCCAAAGGAGTAAGTGCACCAAAAGTGGGGGATACACAATATTTCCCCCGCTTGGTGACGTGATCCTCTCCATTTTAAGTGTTAGACTGACACTTCTTGGTGTCCTCCACCTTTTCAAAACTTTCCCAGTTCCCCAGCTATTCCAGAAATGGGGCATACTAACTCACCCACCCTTGCAGTTCCTTTTTGGAAGACTTACTACTGCAGTTACCCTCCCCCCTTTTTGGTGCTTCTGATTTGCGCAAACAGTGCCAGGGCTTAGCTTCAGCGCTGCAGTGGGCCTTGTAGTTTATACCTGAGATTTGATTAGATGTAGTCTAAGGGTTTAGGTTTATTCAGCCTCTGGAATGTCAGAATCTGTGTGAGCTTATCTCTGTCAGTGTTCTCAGAGCAGAGCCAGGGGGAGTCACCATACTCTCTGTCTACTTGCTGGTCTGGTCTTGGGATGCAGGGAGGCTGGAAACTGTGACAATCTGACAGAGGCGAGGTGGGGTTTGAAGAAGGGTCACCCAGGTTGAAGTGTCAGTGCTGGGGGGCTGAACAGTGATGCCTTGTTTAGACAGGGGCCTTGCTGAAAGGCCAAAAGCCCTTGTCTGTCAAGGTGTCTGGAGAGGTGTCTTACAGTCATGCTTTCCCTTTTTAAGCTGATGGAAAGGTGAGGAGCCTTTGGTAGGAACATTTTGTCTTCATTGCTTGAAACTCCCTCTGTTTTACTGTTGTCTGAGCCTCTGGAGGTAGTCTGCACATGGACTCGCCTTCATATTGGAACTTTGGATTCCTAGGGACTTGCCATAAAAAGTACCGTGATGATTTTCATAGACTTTGAACTTTTGTTTCCTGTGGATTGTCTTCTTTGTCATCAGCTCAGAGTGCTGTCAGGCTAGGTTTGATCTTGACTCTTGGACTTTTCTCTGTCTGGACTCATACAGTGTAGGGTTTCCAAGGTACAAGCTATGGCATGGAACTCTTTGCTTGTATGGGTTTACCTTCAGATTTGATAGGCCTTGACCATGTAGCCTGGAGTTTCCAATGAAAGATTCAAAGTTGGACTTACTCTCTGTGGGTGTGGTTTTGTTTGGGCTTTCTAGAATCTATCCCTTTGATTGCCTTGGAGGGATCATTCCAGGAATCATTCCCATTCCTTGTCTGGGGTTTGGAACCTCATGTATGGATTTCCTGGGTTGTATACGCCAGGAATCCCAATTCTCTTCCCTTCTGTTCAGAGCCATGGAGATGGCAACAGGCAAACCGCATTGATGAAGATCTCAGTCACTGTGTAGTGTTTAGCTTTTGACTTGTTCTGGAATTACTTGGAGCCTATAGCTTCTGACCATCAGCTCTATGATTTCAAAACTGTGTAACAATAAAGCTTTGGCCGTGGGATTTCCTACAGTAAAGAAGTCTCACTAATTTGGGTGCCCAGTATCAGATGGCCTGAGTGGGTGTTCTTGAGGGATCAGGAATCCTGACAGCTGGATCCCTCCTTCCCTTTAGTATTATTTCTCCTCTGGTGCTTTGCAATTGTATGTGAATAGGCAACCTGGTCTTGTCAATTTCCTTGTAGGTTACCTACTCCCATTAGCTACTGCCTTTGACAGCTGACAAGGAAATTGACTAGGCAAGACTCCACATATAGCACAGCTGTGAGAGCGACAACAATATTAATAAAAATGAACGTGATTGCAAATTTGAGGCACCCATTTTTTTTTTGCCAGGGAATGAGTGATGGTCCTACCAAAATGCCGTTTTGGCACTTTGGAAGGGCAGTCACTGGCAAGATCGTGAAAAGCGGGCGACATGGGCTCTTTTGCTGCTCTTGTGAATTGGCTGGGTAGCCAGTCGCCACAACCCGTGATAAAGTTGGTCTCCTGGGTTCAGGCAACATGCCAACCCATCCTGGGTTAAAATTACCCTACAGCAAACCATGAGTTCTTGCCAGGGCTTGTTGCTGAAAAATAAGCCATCCTGTGGAAAGCGCTCGGGGTTTGGACAACACAACAACCAACCATGACTGGCTGCCCATGGTGGGTTGTCGTGTTGTGCAAACCCAGTCAGTGAGAAAAGAACATATATTTACTACAGTATAATCAGTGCTTTCATTGCACAACAGTATTTTGCTGGATAAAACTCAGACATTGGAATGTGCACCTTTCCATGTAACCATCCCTTTTTTGTTTGCTAATTTAGCTTGTAAACTGTATACAAGGGAGATGAAATGCACATTCTTTAATACGAGTATTGATTGAAATACTACAAAAATATAAAATGTTAGTTATACAGGGGAAATGGCTAAAAGAAATTATGAAAAGAATTGGATTTTATTTTTGTTCTGTAGTGCATTGTTCTTCTTCACAAGTATTCCAGTTATTTGTTACATTATCTGACTTCATCTGAAGAAATATGCTGAATTAACATGCTTTTAAAAAAACCAACACCAAGTGAAAGATACCTGATGTGATGAATCCTTTATTCTAAAAAGACCAACAGTGCTCCTTAGAGCATCTGGAATCAGACTTCTCTGGATAGCCTGTCTTTTATTTCCCAATAAACATTCTGAAGTTAATCAATTTTTTACAGTGCTTGAGCTAATCGACACTGGAGGCAAAAATAATCTCTAAATATTTTTCTAATTGGCTACCTAGACCACTCGCACTAGTTGCTCTTACTATGGAGTTTCACTCACTATTGGACAAAACAACAGTCCATCTTTGTCAAAGGGCCATCTTTTGCACGTCTCAAATTCTCATAATAGGTGAGGCTTTACTTCAGTAAAAACAAAATTTGAGAAACATCCAAATCAGGAAACAAAGGATGCTCTCACAGATCTCTTTCCTACAAGGAATTCTGCACGTGCTTTGAAACACAAGACTCCACTCGAGCAGGTAAATGTAACTAGCCATGCCAGATTGACTTTATTGATTTAATATGCAAACCTGTGTGTACTTTGGTGCCTTCCTTTTTCCACTTTTCCTCAATAAACCTTTCTTTTTCATACTTTTAACATTTGGTCTCATTGTTTTTAATAGGGCTTTCTCTGGAGTTTTTCAATTATTCTTCCACATGTGTTAAGACAGCACAGTTGTTCAGCTACTCCCTTGTATTGTTGTAATAGTACACAAGGCTTTCTGGGCTTTGGGTAAATTCAGAGTGCTTCCTCCCCCCCCTCCCAAGAGCTGGGATGAAAGCAGGGGTCCTTGGCAGTATGGTTTAAAACTCCCCAATCAGCTGGACAGCCTAGGCAAGTTCTTTCCCAGCCTGGTCCCTCCAGATGTTTTGGACTACAGCTTCCATGGTCCCTGACAACTAACAATACTGGTTGGGGCTGATGGGACTTGTAGTCTAAAACATCTGGAGGGCAATTGGCTGGGGAAGGTTGGCCTAGGGTGTGTCAGGGAGGTTCAGCCACAGTGGTAGGAGCCTATTGTAATTCTTTGTGGATGTGAACCCTTATTACAGAAAGGGGGGTTGCCAGTAAGGAAAGTCTCTCCTGTCCATTATCCCTCAGATCCATTATCCCTGAGATGAGCTGGATAGATAAAAACTCTGGAAGAATGTGGAGTTTGCAGTTAGAACCCTACACTGCTTTGCTTGTAAACCCTTTTTTATCTTGAATATTTTGAACAGAAGGTCTAGAGATAACAAAGACTATACCAACAACTTTTTTTATATTTGCTACCTTTAAGGAGGATTTCAGGTAAGCTCAGAGTGAATTAAAAAAAAACGACATGCTGTAGTCACAGTCATGACTGTTTGTTATTGTGACCATTGCTTCATTTTTATTTAGTCACCAACGCACCTCACTGCTGGCTACTAGAGAGAACCAGGACACTGTCTTGTAATGTCCTAACAACGTTAAATAGATACCCACAGAAATCCACTCTTCATGTTGTTGCTTATTTTGTTTTGTTTAAAAAAAATAATACCCAAAGGCTTTTGAGCCCCCTTCTAACAATAATTGCTTGGAAACTCTGTCCAAATTACAGAAGAGTTTTGTTTGTTTACATAGAGAAATCCAAAAACTCCTCCAAACCCACAATAATTCTTGGCTCCTGTAACTCTAAAGCAGGCACTCAGCTGATTAGTCATAAATGTAATAATGAAAATGTATCCTGGGCAATTGAATGCTTGTCAGTTTTGGAGGATGAGAAAATGAGCTCAGGAAACTGGGACAATTTAAAGAGGTCAATGGTGAGAATGAATAAAGATGACAAAATATATGTAGAAAAAATAGGGAGAAGGTATAGGTAGAGTATAGTGCCAACTTCATTATTTTAGAAATTAAAAGTAATCAATTTAATTGCTGGTAAATAGCAACAATCTTTGGAAATAGCCCACATACATCATCTATAATCTTATGAATTGTGCAGAACCAATCTGATGTTAGATGTATGGATTGTTAAGCACTTACGTGCGGTCCATTTCAAGGTTGGAAGATGTGATATCTGGGCAGGCAGTAGATGCTTTATTTATTCATTCAGATTTGTTCACTGTACCAGTCCTATATTATAAGTGCATTTGCAACATTTATATAAAACAATTTCAATAAAACATTAATTAAGGGTACTCAGCCAGGTTCTTTTATAAATCATAAGAGAAGTAAAACATTTCTACAGTATCTTGCTCTTCTCAAAAGACTCTCAATCTATTTTCATTATTCCTGCTATTAATTTCAGAAATGACTCACCCCTTGGGGGTGAGGGGCAAACAAGGTGATTTTAGAAATATGTCTCTGTAAAGAGAAAATGAAAATCTTATAGTCCAAAGCCTCTCACACTAAGAATACTATCTTAACAATTTCCAGTTAATACCAGAAATCTGAGTTTGCAGTGATAGAAGAGAAGGCTAGTCATCTTGTGAAGAAAAGAGTGTTTGAAATTATAGATGCAGAATTCCTATGGCATAACAAGTATGTTCTGATCACATGTTGGGCTGAGAGGAGGCAAGAGGTTCCTCAGCTTATACTAGAGCTGACAGTTTTGTGGCAGTGACTGGGTTCCGACGGCATGCTGCTGTTAGTTGTTAATCCATTATTATTATTATTATTATTATTAAATTTATTAATCGCCCATCTGGCTGGTCACCCAGCCACTCTGGGCGATGTACAACATACAATGAAAACAGTTTAAAACAATAAAATTCTACAATAAAAACATTTTCTAAAATACCCTAACCCACCCCATGAGCTGTGGGGCTATGGGCACCATATTGCTTATGCAGTCCCCACTCAGAGATTGTCATGTCATCTCAACCCGGCAAATGTGGGTTATGTGAGGGTTAAACAATACTTGGATAACCTTAAAACAGACAATAGGTTATGCGAGGGTTTTTTAACCCACGCATAATCTATGCTTGTTGAGTTCACACAATGCAACAACTCCCGATCAGGGATTCCATATTCAAAATGGTGCCTGCACACACCGCAGCCTCACCATGGGTTAAATAACCTATGGTACGCTGTCATATCAGGTGAACAGCCGCAGTGTCATTAGCTGATATCTTCCTACTCTGCTTCCCAAAGAGATGACTTTAAAAAAACCTGCTTTCCTCCTATCCCTTTTGAAACAGTCATATCTTTGAAGACCTTGGACTCCTCATTCCTGATCCTGTCTAAATAAGCTATCGCCTTAGCCTATGTACCATAAGCTGCTTGTTGCTAAAAACATTCTAGTGCTTTTAAAGAAAACTCTTTGCCATCATGTTTCATTTTATGCTGTGCTTCATTTTATGCTTTGCTATTACAAGAGAGAAATTGTTCATGGGCCCAAATGCTTCCCAGTCTGGAACGTGAAGCTCTCTCTTGACTCCATATATAATTCCTCAATGTTTTGCAGGAATTCTCAGACAGATTCTTGCAAGAGACCTCTCTGGCACCTTGTTCAAGAACTCCCAACTCTGGAACTGCTTTTTCTCTGTTTCCCACTGAAGCTGCTCACACTGCTAAAGTTGCAAGCTGCTTCTAAAGCTAAATTTTCACATTTAAAACAGATTTGCCTTGTCATGTAGTAATGCCTAAAACTACCATTATTTTCTTTTGTGATTTTCTTTTAACTTTGCTTGACCCACTGTAGGTGTACAGGGACAATTTTTATCAATACCTTTATTTAGGTATGATGTATAACCTCTGCTTTGGATGGTTTGGGAGTTCCTGTTTTATTCTCTTCCTATCTTTCCTTTAGTCAAAACCTATTTTGAAGAGAACAAAACAGGGCTTTCGTAATATATGAGCTTCAACATCTTACATCATTCTCAAGTATTTTTGAGTTGACAAACATGTTTTACTAACTTCTGTGCCTGTATATAACACTTGATCCAATGCTCAGTTCGTATACTCCAAATTTTATCCCATTCCAACTACACATTCCCATTCCATGTGGCTATCTAAGCTCGTTTCCAGTAGATAATCAGCAACAATGGATGTGGTTAGGCTGTTAAATATACACAAGCTGAATCATTAAGGATGGAATCCTATGCATCCTCAGCTGCAGGAACATCTGCTCCTGGCTGGAGGTATTGCCGTCTAGCCTGCACCAGGGTGAAAACGCTGCTGAAGGAGAAAGCTACACCAGCTATCAAGACCAGCCCCTGGAAAACAATAGATGCCTGGAAGACTGGCCCTGCCCATGAAGGACTGACCTATGTTTGTTGGAGGCATAGGAATTTCCAGGCAGGTTGGCTTATCTGGAAGGCTGGTGGTGGTGGTGGTGTGGCTTCTGTCAGAATCAAACTGGTTCAAACTTAATACAGGAATATCTATATAAGAATACCATAGTGTGACGCTTATTACTGGAGATCTACCAGGCCGATTTTGCTCATTCTTTTAAAACTGAAGCTTGAGCAGTGTAGACATGCAGAAAATTTTGAAACTTCGGAAAGTTCAGAGCTTGAGCTTTAATAGCAAAACAGTATGTTTATTTGCTCTGTGCTAAACAAGGTCCTATTGCTCTATGGTTCAGTGCCAGTTTATTTGCTCTGCACCAAACAGCACGTGATCTGACCACACGTGTTTTCAACTTGAAACTTAAAGACGTGCTAAATTACCTTTTTAAAAAGAATGTGCCAAACAGCACCTGATTTGACATCATGTTTTCAACCTCCATTACCTGAATCCTTCCACTTCCGTATTTTCTGTTTGAGTTTGTTTTTATTCGTTTTGCTTCACAGGCAGGTTTCACAGGGTGCTGCTAGGCCTCAGGGTGGTTGCTAGGGGCAATGGCCACCCCACCCCTGGTGTGCTGATGTCCTGTGTGCTGGTGGGGTTTGTATATTTGTGTGTGTGTGAGCAGGTGGTGGGTGGAGTGATGCAGCAGGAGTGGGTGACTTTAGATCAGGGCAGGTGAGAGAAAGATGGGTGTTTTTTTTCTCTCCCCCCACCCAGCTCACTTTATGTTTTTCAAGCCCAGATGAAGGTCAGGTGGGGTGGGGCTTCTTGGGCGGGGGCTTGGAACACCCTCTTTCCCTGCAACAGAGGAGGGGTGGGTCTGTCTATGCTTTCATGTAACGGGAGGGGTTTCTTATTGGAAGGAGGGAGGCTAATTGTGTGGGTGAATGAGAGGGAGGGAGGTGGGTTGGAAGACCCCATTTGCTATGGCAGGGGGAGGCTTGCTTTAATGTAGTGGGAAGAGGTCATATTATTGGGGTGCTCAGTAAAGGGAAGCTGATGCGGGACATAATTGGAAAGTTGACAGAGGAAGGAGGGAAAGAAATGCCCCCTGAAAGTTGTTCTAGTTGCAAGGGAAATGGCCAAACATATTTTCATCCAATCATTCTCAAACTACTACCGCCCATGGTAACATGAGTTTTACACTACTGTCTTAATATTTCATTTGTTTCTCTATGAAAATTGTCATTTAGAGTTTTGCAGCTTATGAGAAAAATGTGAAAGACCAAATAACTATTTTGGATAAATATTTGCAAGGTAGTCTATTATGCAGGTTGTTGCAGGAGTTTTACTTCTGGAACAAATATTTGTCACAACAGCAGCATTTTCACATCCCTTTGGTAAACACTCCTGATTCAATTTCAACTCTCATTGTTATGAACAGTCATTTGAGTTCTAGATGTTTAGGATATGTCTGTAGCTTCTGTGTAGGGATGAATAACTTTCAACTGTCTCCAAATCCCACCTCTCTTTGGTTTTTGTCTTTCATTTGTAAAGCACAACGTGACAATGAACTCAGGGTAAGAACTGGCTGGCCTCTGCCTCCCTACAACCTCTATTCAGATTTGAAGGAATAAAAACATGACCCTAATGGACTTTTCTTGTTCTCATTTCATGGCTAAAGCATCTCTGGCTTAAAGACATCTAATCTGAGATCTGTTAGTCCTTGCCAAAAGAGTTGTGAGAGTTCTCTCCTAATTGTTCCTTTAGAATAATACCTATTTCTGTCACTGACAGCCTTCCCCAACCTGGTGCGCTTGACCTGTTGGACTATGACTCGCATTATCCCCAGCCAGCATGGGTTTTATGCATATATGGGTTGCTGCCATTGTTGCCAGGTGTTTTTTGGAGCCATGTTGGGTGATGTCATCAGCATATGCAGACAGCGGCATGTCTGATCACACCTCTCAGGCCATCCAAGAGGCGTGTGGTGCCCATCACTGCTAAGAAAGTCCTGGACAATGCTGAGCAGCAGGTTTCTCTGGGTTGCTGTTTTCACTAGAGCCAGGCCACTCACGGCAAGTGCTCACCAAGTGATATTGTGGGCATATCTTGATAGGGCCCCCTGTCCCCAACAGCCCTGGCATTCCTGGTGCCAGGATGGACCCTCATCTCCCTGTGGCCTCTAACCTGATGCCCATGGCTGCTCCCTCTGTCCCCTGGCTGATACTTGCTTACTCTCGGCCCCTGGAGACATTGCTGGTAATGCATTCCTGGACCATGACACCTTGCATTTCCTGGCTCTGCTGCAGTGCTGGATTCTTTTTAGCAACCAGGGAGATCTCAGAATCATCCTGTTGTAAAACTTCCCGATATCTGGGTGTGGGTGTGTGTAATGTATTTTCCTCTTGGGACATGTGAATTGGTGCCCCTGGGAATGTCTGTGCATTCGTTTGTGTTCACCACAATTATACTGGCCATTCCTTTGCAATAAATAGTGGCTATTGGAAAAGTGATTCCCCTCCCACCCCCATGTGGATTGAAATGGCAAGTTCTTGAGCATGTTTGTTTGCGGACTGCACCATGGAGTTCCTTTGACTGTTGTTCCTGCCTGGCCTTCCTTCCATTGTGTAGGGGAAGGTAAAATGTTTTGAGGGGATTCGAACCGGCAATCTCCTGGATGTGTTTGTCACTGTTTTATGTACCATAGGTGCTGCCAGATTCTCTACATTCCTTGCATTGGGGGGGGGGGGGCGTGACGTGACAGACATGCCCCCAGTTTGGCCAGGTCCCTGTCTGAGGTGCCAACTGGAGGAGCACTCTCCAGTCTGTGCCTTGGTCAGGGCAGCTT
Organism: Heloderma suspectum; assembly: GCF_057233095.1. Taxonomy (NCBI): domain Eukaryota; kingdom Metazoa; phylum Chordata; class Lepidosauria; order Squamata; family Helodermatidae; genus Heloderma; species Heloderma suspectum. The sequence continues at coordinate 216,095,533 of NC_139461.1, forward strand.
CACTGCACATGGACTTTTCCCAGCTGGGAGAAGCCCATGTGCAGTGGTGCTTCAGCCACTTTGGCTTTCTTTGCAAGGCAGTTGTCTGTTGTATGATTGAAGGAGGTCATTTTATTTGAACGGGAAATTGAGAGGAATGAGGAAGATGAATATGATTATGCTAACTATGGGCAGGCGATCTACTGTTCGTCACACTACAGTCTGAAGTGTGTTTTCCACAGGCCATTCCCTCGCATATTTACTATTCTCTTGTAATTAAATGACATCTTGATTCCTTACTGTTGCACTAAGTAGACACAATTTGCTAGCCTATGGAACATGAAACTTAGCCAAAGGCATGTGCTTTTATATCCGCTTTCAAAAAAAGGTTGAGGCTGCGTATGCTTGTCTGCACAAATCCTGGGGCTAGAGAAATGCCATTTTCCAGTCATGAAATTCACTTTAGAAGAGTTCGTGTTTACAAATAAAGTGGAAACAAAATTAAACATTGTCCAAGCACCAAAGTGCTTTGAGTTGCAAATATGTTTCATTCCATCCATGAAACAAATACTAATGGATGTTTGGAGTAGAAGCAGCAGCAGCTTTTGCTAGTCACAACTCTGTTCACAATTAAGAATTGCATAGTATGCTTACTTAAAACATGGTTGGTGTTGGTTTTATAGGGATGGTAATGCTTGCAATCCTATAAATTTGCTTGACATGTAGCAACATGAATAGTCACTCCATCACAACTCAAGCAAGTGGTGGCAGAATCCCCTGGTATGGAAGCTGCCTGCCTGTTAACTGTCTGTCAGGAACATCGTGAGTAATAATGTACAACCTTTCCTGACTCGCTAACCATTTTACAGCCACAGAAACTTGTTCTGCCCCAGTTCCCAGATAACCTCAGAAATTGATTTCAAAGCAGAGTGGTCCTCTGAGAATCCTGTGAGTCATCAGAAATCCCCAAGCTTATCTGAGGCTGAGTGGGAAGGAAAATACTGAAGGTTGCACAGTGGAAGCCTGAGTGCCCCTAAGCCCTTACATAAGAACACAAGAGCCCTGCTGGATCAGACCAAGGGTCCATCTAGTCTAGCATTCTGTTCACACAGTGGCCAACCAGCTGTTGACCAGGAATCCACAAGCAGTACACAAGTGAATCAGCACCCTCCCGCCCATGTTCCCCAGTAACTGGAGATTGCAGATTCCTCAACCAAAGAACCAGAGTCCAGAGCTCCACCATCCATGCCAACTGCCTGAGGCCCCTTGTCCCCATAGCATGGCTAGTAGCGAAGAGAGATGTTGCACTTGCAGGCTTCTCAACAGCACCAGATTGTACAGCTTTAAGGCAGAGGCAGACACCTTTAAATTCTGCTGGATTTCAGGGCTGAGCATTCGGAAGGCCTGCTTTGCTACAGAGGCACTCAGCTGATCCCTCTTTGCCATTGCAGCAACCTCTGCTTTACCAAGGAAGCTGTCCCAGGTTCTGCAGTTCTTGACCTTCACCTCCCATTCAGATCCTTCTTTCTGGAACCTGACATGGTTGCATGATACTTGCTGATTGGTACCAGATGATTCCACTTCTGCCTGTCTCTGCTCCGTGCCTTGTGGGCCCCTGTTGCCCATTTGTTCCAGGAAATCCATATACAGGCATCAAGGATGGTTTCTTAAACGCTCTGGTAATCTTTCAGCTACTAGGATCGTGTGTAGTGAAGCCATCCCAACATCTTGTACAGCAGCACCATTTCAGTTAAGACATACCTCTTATGTAGCTGTAGCTAGGCCCCTTATCAGTGTTGTGATCTTGGACAGCTGAGAACCAGGATATAAGATCAGACGACTAGTTTTCAGGGCAACGTTTTCAGAAATGTTCTCAACAAATCTGTTCTCATTTTGGACACATGAAATGGAAAGGTTTGTGCATTATTTGGATCATCTTCTTCAGGTAAGCTTGACATTGTGGAAGTGTAGCAAGAGAAGCATTTGTTCACTGTTAATTGCCAGAGCCAACTCTACAGGGATCTTGCCAATTGAACTGGAGTGTGATGGAACACAGGAATTGCAAGAACTGTGCAAGATGGCTCTTAAAACATAGCTATTGCTTTAAGGTACATTATATAGAAATGTGGGTTTGAACTGCTTTTGAACAAGGGTCACCTATGGTTTCTTTGCAGCACTTAGAAATCTTTGTTCGATAAAATGGGTCACAACGTTTTCCTCCACTTTAATGTTAAAGATTCTTCTTTCAATGTCTGTATGATTTTGTAATCTTTCAAGATGCCAGTCATGCACAGCAGAGAGCTTCCAGTATAGTAAAAGAACATTTTGAATCTGTGAACAAATGACTATAATGAGACAGAATGAAATCATCTGTACAGTTTTAACCTTTGCTCTTGGCATTTGTGAAACTAGCAGTTTTAGGAATGCAATACAGTCTTATTCAGCTGTACCCAAAAGGCCTGGGAGCCGTCGAAAACATCAAATACTTAGGCCTATAACAAAGAGAGTCCTGTAAATTGAGTTATTTTCCTTTCACATTTTTATTCTACCACATAGCTCACTCATACCTCAGGTTGGCTACTAATAATATTTAAAACTAACAGCTATAATAGAAGTATAAAATAGAAGCAGCTAAAAGCCAATAAACCAGCTGGATGAAATAGAAGGAAATAAAATTAATCCACAGGTAAAAATGTAAAACCAGGTCAGCCACAAGTGCTGACTGCCTGCCAGAATAGAAGAATCCTCTTTATAACCCCCCTGGTGTGAATAACAGGATTAACAGCGCAATTGTGTGTGTGTTTAACATGAGCCCCATAGAGTTCAATGGGACTCGCTTCCTGTGGGCAAATCCTTATTTCCTTACCTGATAGTATATTCCATTGAATTCAGTGGGACCTCTGAGTAGACACACAAAAGACTGTGCTGTGAACTGAGACTGAGTGAGCTACAGAGACATACTATGGTTTGGATAAATGGAAGCCTAATTTCATTTATGGAATTAATTCCATGAAGTCCAAGCTTGATTTTATTGAGGCTTGCCGGAATCTGTTTTGAATTCTGAGGCAGTATCTGAACAAGTGCAAAATAACTGGAATCATCCTAGTCTTCCACCTCTGAAACAAGGAAGAAAGTTTCCAGAACAGAGGCCCTGACTTTAGGCAGGCTTGAATGTAATTACCCCTCTTAAAGTTAAGTGCTAAACAAAGGTCCATCTAATAAAGGCTCATAATTAAGTAAAAGTAATATTATAGTTGTTATGGAAGAACACCCTTCACTGGGGCACCGCATCGTTACTGGCACCAAAATGTGGAGAACATGTCACATAAGTTATCTCACCATTCACTCCCACAGCCACCATAAATCTGCACCCCTTTATTTAAAATACCCCTTCTTACCTAAGATAGCTGGATATGGGGGTGATAAAAGCAAATCACAGGTACGGAGGTAAAAGATATGAAATATTTTATTAAAAAGAAATGAAACAAGAAAAGTTACAATGTATTATTACTGTTACTTGAAAAACACAGCTTTTGTGTTGTTGTTACCATCTGTAGCCTGATTGGCTACAGTTCCTAATTCTAAGTGCCTGGTAACTTGGCACTGTTGTTAGTGCAGTTCCAGTTGAGGTGTCTGATGGCACCATCTGCTCAATTTTGTAGGATCAGTTTCAGTTGCTGTGGCCTGATGATGTGGACAATGTACTTGCAGCAATGCAACCACCCACATACCCTCTCGATTCTTGTCCCTGCTGGCTAATAAAAGCTAGCCGAGGGGGTATGATGTGGTGTGTCTAGGGTGTGGTGAATACTTTCCTTCAGGAAGGGGTGGTCCCTGCTGTTCTTAAGGAGGCAATAGTGCGACCACTCCTGAAGAAGCCCACTCTGGACCAATGGCATTAGACAACTACTGCCTATATCCAAATCCCCCTTTTTAGGGAAGATACTGGAGAGGGTCATGGTGGAACAACTGCAGGCACTGTTGGAGGATACTGATTATTTAGACTCATTCCAGTCTGGGTTTCATCCTGGTTACGGGACTGAATCAGCGTTGATCACCCCGATAGAAAACCTTTATTACAGGGGGGAGTGCAACCTCAATCTCTAATTCCGCTCGATTTCTCATCAGCTTTTGATACCATCGACCATGGTATCCTCTTTGAACAACTTTGTGGGATGGTTATCGGAGGCACTGTGTTACAGTGGTTCCAGTCCTACCTGCAGGGCCGATTTCAGAGAGTAACATCGGGTGACCATTCCTCAGCCCCTTGACAACTGAGCTATGGGGTTCCACAGGGCAGTATCCTGTCCCCAGTGTTGTTTAACATCTATATGAAACCACTGGGAGCAGTCAATAGGAGATTTGGAGCTAAATGCCATCAGTATGCTGATGACACACAGCTCTATCTCCCTGTGACATCTGAACTGGGAAAGGCTGTGCAAATCGTGGACCAGTGCCTGAACTCAGAAATGGGCTGGATATGAAATGGGCCAATAAACTGAAACTGAATCCTGGCAAGATGGAAGCCTTATGAGTAAGTGGTTCCTGGATCTGGGAGATAGGCCCATTGCCTGTTCTGGAGGGGGTTGCATTCCCTCTGAAAGATCAGGTTTGTAGTCTGGGGGTACTCCTAGATCCATCACTGTCACTGGAGGCTCAGGTGACTGTGACGACCCAAAGTGCCTTTTACCAGCTTCGGTTAGTTTGCCAACTATGGCCTGTCCTAGACAGGGATAGCTTGGCCACAGTAGTACAGGTGCTAGTAACCTCAAGACTAGATTACTGCAATGTGCTTTATGTGGGGCTGCCCTAAAGGCTGCTCCAGAAGCTGAAGCTAGTGCAGAATGCAGCAGCTCAGCTGTTATCAGGGGCTGCCCCTTTTCAGCATGTAATTCCTTTGCTAAGGGAACTATACTGTCTGCCTATTTGCTACTAGGCCAGGTTTAAGGTTTTAGTACTTGTGTACAAAGCCCTAAACAACTTGGGAGCAGGATACCTGAGAGAGCACCTTCTCCCTTACCAACCTGACCAGTCACTGAGGTGATCAGAGGGCATCCTCCTAGTGGTTCCCATGGACCTGATTGGAGACTGGAGAACAGCCCTCAATGTGGTGGCCCCCTTCCTGTAAAACTCCCTGCCTCTGGAGGTCAGGCAGGCACCAACACTGTTGTTTTTGGCACCTCCTGAATACAGGTCTTTTCCAGGAAGCCTTCCTTGGTTGAACAGCCATGGTGAAATTGACACTCTGTTTTTAAAAAGAATAATTATAGTATTGTGTTTTATTATTTTTATCTTTATATCATTTTATCTCCTGTTGTTCACCACTCCAGAATCTGTTTAGATATGGAGTGGTATACAAATGTTGCAAATAAATAACCAAACCCAATTCCCCTATCAAGCTCTACCCCAATTTAAATCACAGGCCTGGTATTGAGGGCTCGGTAAGTAATCCTCATTCCGGTAAGGTTTGATGATCATCAGGGACCTTTTATACTCTTTACCAGACTTCTCTGATCCAGCAGCTGCTCTGACTTTGGAGCTCTAACATCAGCTGTTTCCAGGCTTCCACTATCCCTGAAGGCTGTTCCTGGAGTCTTCTTCTCCATACCTGCTTTGCCTGCTTCCAGCTTGGCTTCCCAGTCCCTCTGCTGTACTGTCTTCTGTAGATTCTTCTGAAGATACTCTTCTGCAGGCAAACTTCCCCAGACAAACCCCTCCTGATGCCTCCTTATATTTGCTCCAATCAATCAATTTTGGTGCGGTCAACATTCTGTCATACCACCTCTGTTCAAATTCAGGACAAATAGACATCTTTAGAATGTTTAGCTACCTTCCAATCAGATGGTACAAATTTAGATCCAACCATGCTATATATCACTGGCAAAACCTGCGGTGGTTCATGACTTATGGTTGAATGAATGCACAAAAGCTGGGAAATCATTTTTTCAACCATAATGCCAGCCGCCTTTCAAACCACAATGCGCCTTGGACACATGTGTGGCAAGTAACGAAGGGCAGGAGCCCATTGGGATGCACACATAACTTGAACCACATGGCTCTGAGACTTATCAGTCAACAGCCTGAGTGCCCAGACCTATGAAATATGCATGTGTACTTGCTGGATTTTGACCTTGCTGCTGGTTAGCCCATTCTCTCCCAGCCTGCCAAATTTGGCAGCTTTCCATCGATATTTTGCTCAACAGGCAGTTGGTCATGCCTTTTCACTTTTTTTTCTTGACTTTTCACACTCAAAAAAAATTTCATCAAAACCCAAGCACTAGAAGAACTCCCCACGGATCTATATCTCAAAGGGCAATGCTAACTTCAGTCCATGAGGCCCTACATAGGGGGGGCTATGTAACCCTGTAACATCCTATAATAAGCTTTGTAATGCACCAAACCTATGTAATCCACTAGCAAATTAAGTAGCTATCTATGTGCTAAATGTGGGGCAGATCGGACAAGGGGGAGTTTAGCTATGCCCCAAAACAGATTTTTTGACCCTATGGGGAAAACGCGCAAAATGGTGTTCCCAACCGGGCCACCCACAATAAGCCAGAAACATGGCTTCATATTCCCCTCTCAAAGGTAACAGTAACTATAACTCCACCACACACCCATGTTTACAACATATCAGTCCTCTGGCACAAGCGTCCACTAAAAGATACAAATTTTTCCCTTGAACTGTTAACCTCTTCATCATCAGCCCTGGTTTTACACACAATACATATAAACACATTAAAATTTACCTCACAGCTGCCAGGAAACTACCAAATGATCCCGTCAATCAGCTTCATGGGATGACCCTGGGTTCTGGTATAATGAGAGAGGGAGAAAAATGTCTCCCTATCCACTTTCTCCACACCATGCATAATTTTGTATACCTCTATCATGTCTTCCCTTACCCAAGTTTTTTCTAAGCAAAAGAATCCCAGATGTTGTAACCTTCAGCCCTTTGTGTTGCTCCAGCCCTTTCATCATTTCATTTGTCCTTTACTGCACTTTTTCCAGCTCTACAATATCCATTTTTAGGTGCAGTGATCAGAACTGTACACAGTATTCCAAGTGTGGTAGCACCATAGATTTGTATAAGGGCAGTATGATATTGGCAGTTTTATTTATTTGTGATTCCTTTATTTATTTATTTATTTATTTATTTATTTCTGTACTGCCCAATAACCGAAGCTCTCTGGGCGGTTCACAAAAATTAAAACCACAGATTGCAGCATAAAACAATTTCCTAATTATGCCTAATTATTCACAGCAGCCTCACATTGGGTCAACATTTTCATCAAGCTGTCCACCACAACCCCAAGATCTCTTTCTTAGTCAGTCACTGCTAGCTCAGATCCCATCAGTTGATATGTGAAGCTGGGATGTTTTGCCCCAATGTGCATCACTTTACACTTGCATACATTGAACTGCATTTGCCATGTTGATGCCCATTCTCCCAGTTTGGAGAGATCCTTTTAGAGCTCTTCACAATCCCTTTATGTTTTAACCACGCTAAATAATTTGGTGTCATCAGCAAATGTGGCCATCTCATTGCTTGCTCATAATTCCAGATAATTTATGAAATAGTTGAAAAGCATTGGTCCCAACACAGATCCCTATAGGATCCCACTGTTTACATCCCTCGATTGAGAGAAGTCACCATTTATTCCTACTCCCTGCTTTCTGTTTTTAACCAGTTACTGATCCATAAGAGGACCTCTCCTCTTATCCCACAACTGCCAGATTTGTTCAGGAGTCTTTGGTGAGGGACTTTGTCAAAATCATTTTGGAAGTCCAAGTAAACAATGTTTACCATATCACCCCTGTCCACATGTTTATTGACACTCTCAAAGAACACTAAAAGGTTATCAAGACAGGACCTACCTTTGCAGAACCTATGGTCATTCTTTTTCAGCATTGCTTGCCCTTCTATATGTTTACTAATTTTATCTTTAATAATGTTTTCCATCAATTTACCTGGAACGGTTGTTATACAAAGTCAGCTTGTAATTTCTGGATCTTGCCTTGATTCCTTCTTAAAAATTGGTGTTAAACTGGCCATTTTCCAGTCCTCTAATACAGAGATTGATCTTAGGGACATGTTACATATTATTGTTAGAAGATTAACAATTTCACACTTGAGTTCTTTAAGAACTCTAGGATGGATTCTGGTCCCAGTGACTTATTAGCTTTCAATTAGTCAATAAGGTCAAGAACATCATCTTTTATGCCCACTTTTCGTTACCATCTTTTGTCTTGGTTCCTCAGACTCCTTTCCTGAAAACATCAATTCAGGCACAGGTATCTCTCCTACATCTTCTGTAGTGGAGGCAGATGAAAATAATTTGTTCAGCTTCTCTGCAGTTTGCTTTAGCAATACCATAACTTTGTTGCCATCCAACAGTCCAACTGCCTCCCTAGTTGGTTTCCTGCTTCTGGTATACTTAAATAATTTGTTGATGCTCAACTTGATGATGTTAGCGATATGCTCCTCAAAATCCCATGAATTCAAATTTGTTGCCACCATCAAATGTGCACTTGATGGGCCACCTAGTCCTTAGAAATTCCATAAAGCTGATGCTGATCCAAGGAATAGTGAGATCCACTAACATTAAGGCTTGGGGAGCTCAACTTTTGTTCCACGGCTGAGTTATACTTAGCAGAACATGTCTGCAATACTGCATAGGGATTCTCGGAACTGCTAAAAGACCAGGGGTGTAGTGTTCTGGGGTCGCACTGGCACTTCACTCCTGCACTTTTATTGGAGCTGGCTCCAAGCCAGGTCGCAGTCCTCTGCTCCTGCTGCAGGGCAGATGCAGTGGGAGGAGGAGGGAGCAGAGGAAGGGAGTGCGAGCGACTGGCAGCTGCCTCTTGCCTACCACACAGAGCCGACCAGACAAAGGGGGTGAGAGAGGGAGCCTGAGGGAGTTCTGCAGCCTCCTCTCAGCCCCTCTGATTCCCCTCCTCAGCTTTCTGCTTCTCTGCCTTCCATGCCTTGAGGAACCACCACGCCTCTCAACTAAACCGTCCCCAGGCAGCCCCTCAGCTTCCTGACCTTTTCCCCCCTGCTGCCTGCCCCTGCTGCCTGCCCTCAGCACCGGCCACCCGTTCAGGGCGGCGGTGGCTGCTGCTGCTGACCACCGCAGGAGCAGGGGGCAGGGCGGGGCGCTGCCGCTGTTGTCCGTTGCTCGTGCTTATGCGTGCGGTTTGCTGGGTGTGGGAGAGGGATTCTAGTGGGCTTGATGTGCAGAAGTTAGCAGGGGGTCATGTTTTGGCACCATGCAGTGAAAAGTTTTCACCCGCTGTTTGTTTGCACATCAAGTTTGTCCTTCAAGGCACAGGAGGGGGCCTGGGGTTGCATCCAACCCCTCTGGTTGACAGTAGGGTCCTAGGTTTGTTTACTCGGAAGCAAGTCCCAATGTGTTCAGTGGAGTTTATGTTGGAGGGACTAGGGCCATGAGTCACTTAAGCTGAACGTGAAGGGTTAATATGAGTAAGGTGGGAGGGAGGGAGGGAGACGCCTCTTCTGCCTTTTCCTTGTCTCCTCCCTCTACTTTCCTATTTTCTTCCTTCCTTCTCCTGCAAGTGATGCTGACCTCAGCCAGCTTATCTTGAAATGTAAGTTGGTTATATCTCCAGAAAAAGTCTGTTCCTAACCCACCACTTGAGCGTGTTTTGTCTACATCCGTGGCTACGGGGGGGGGGGGGTGATTTGGACTTCGGTTTACTTCCCTAGTGAGTGCAATTATGCTTGTAGCCTTGTAGGGCAATCCTACTTGTCTATTCAGAAGTAAGTATACCATTATGTTCAATGGGATTTACTCCCAGATAAGTGTGTATAGGATTGCAGCCTTAAAGGAGTTGTGGGTCACCATGGACTAAGTTCCATTTATTGTAATGGGGCATTACTTCACACATGGTTGCAATGGCTCTTCATAATAATAATAAATGTACTACTACTGTTATTATTCTGTTTCTTGAATTAAAAAGGACTAACCTTTTTAGTCCACACTGGAGACATTCAAGATGAAGCTGGACAGCCACCTGTCAAAGATGCTTTGACTTGGATTCCTGCACTGAGTAGGGGGTTGGACTTGATGGTCTTAAAGGCCCCTTCCAACGCTACTATTCTATGATTCCATGATTAACCAAATATTTTCTAGCAAGTTGCTGGACATGACTTTGTGTGTGTGTGTTTTCTTTTCAAATGGACCTTTTAATAATTCTGAATTAGGGTGACCAGATACTCTAAACAAAGTGACTGAAAGCTCATTTGAATTGTATAAACTTACAAGGTTGTATAATTTTAGAAGGGGGAGTGGCTGTGACTGTCACGAAGGGACCCTGCACTTCTGAAGTTGCCACTACACTACTGTGAAAGACCAATAACATTTCAAACTATTATACTTTCTAAAATTGTTGTCTCCTTTTTAAAAGCCTAATTGTGGTGGTAGGAGAAAGGGGAGGATGTGGGCTGGATGAGGAGGCCCCAAAGATCAGAAGTTCTCCACCTTTGTGATAGAACATTGTTGTTGTTCAGTCGTTCAGTCGTGTCCAACTCTTCATGACCCCATGGACCATAGCACGCCAGGCCTTCCTGTCCTCCGCTCTCTCCCGGAGTGTGCTCAAGTCCATATTAATTGCATCGGTGATGCTATCTAGCCATCTCATCCTCTGCCATCCCCTTCTCCTTTTGTCTTCAGTCTTTCCCAGCATCAGGGTCTTTTCCAGTGAGTTGTCTCTTCGCATTTGGTGGCCAAAATATTTGAGCTTCAGCTTCAGTATCTGTCCTTCCAATGAGCAGTCAGGGTTGATTTTCTTTAGGATTGACTGATTTGACCTCCCTGCAGTCCACGGGACTCATAAGAGTCTTCGTGATAGAACATACTTATATTTAAAATTGTCTTCTCATATTTTCAGCAGTGATCTTTATGCACTTATGTTGATATTCTCTCTTTTTTAAAGCAAAGAATAGTTGTCTTTATGGTGAAAATGGCATGTTTTTATTAAGGTCTGGCCAGGATCTTCAGCCCTTTATTTGAACATTTCCTGTCTGTTTTCCCTGTGTGCCTCAATTCTTTTTGTTGTTACATTGTGGACCAATCCAGAGCAATCATGCCTTTTATTAAAGCCAGTGATTTTTTTTAACCACAGAGTTTAACTATGCATAAATGCCTAACTATTTCAGTCATGTTACTTCCCCAAAGCCAGAATCCATAAACAAGACATTTTTTTTAGTTCATCTAACTGTTAGGGCTGTACTTTTTTATTTTTACTTTAAGTGTTAGCTTATTTCATGGGACTATGCATACTTCATAACAATAACTTAAAAGATATTTTGTGATTAAATGCCATATTAATGAAAGCAAACAACTAAGGCTTTTGTTGAATGTCCTTGAGGTCTGTTGTATTAAGAAAAACATAGAGCTTTCTTTATAGTTAAAACATGTAACAAAACAGTCAAAACATTTGGGTTTGACTTTGTTGGAGTGACATACTCATGCAAGAGAATGAGTTAAGCATGTCACGTTTTGTTATTTAGTTGTTCTTTAAATGGTATACCCCACTTTTCCACATTTGTGCCCAAGGAGACTTTAGCCTTGATAAAGGGTACAACAGGTAAACTGCCAATGTTTTTTTTTTAATAAGTAACTAGAATTCTGCCTTTATTTATTTATTCATTTCATTTCTATACTGCCCAATAGCCAAAACACTCTGATAGAAGCATCTCTCTTTAGGCAAGTACCAGGAAATTGCTCAAGAACACTTCTGTCATCACACTGGAGAAATATAACAGCCTGTAATAAATGCAGCAAAATGGGCACATGAGTCCATGAATTCAATATAACCTATTTCCAAGCAAGTTCACATAGAATTAACTGGCCATCTGGTAAGGAGAAATTATCTCCAGGCAGAGAAGCTTTTATAAACTGACAGAGTTGGCTCTCTTTTTCCTTTAGGATTGTCAGTGTGCCAGAAATGACTGTCATAAGGACAAATGGACAAGTAGGTTAGTAACTTTGAGGACTAACTTGAAAGACTAGCCTAAAGCTTCATTGGACTGTCGATATCACTGTTTTTCCCAGTAAAGTGGGATTTAGCTTTGTTGCCCCTTATTCAAAGTAATTAATAGTGCTGACAGTAATTTGTTGATTGTTTGCATATTTATAGGCTAACTTTCTGGACCAAGGCCATACAAAGTGGGCAACAAAATTCAAGCATAAAAATATGCTAATATAATAAAAAAATTAAATAAAAAATACACAAAACCAATAATTCATTTAAAATATAATCCGGTCAGTATAAAACCCTTTTCCAGAGCCACAGCAATTTGTCCTTGCTATCAAGGAAGAAGCGGAAGGGGGTAGGGCAGAGGAGAGTATGATTCAAGCTTGGCAGGAAATGAATTTTGGGAGGAGAAAATCTGAGAAGGGGAGTGATCTGAGAGGAATATAATTTTTGGGAAGGGGAAACTATTTTGGAGGAATGGAGGGGGGCAGAATCAGATTCCACCAAATCCATCTGTAGACTAGACAAAAAAAGTATCTTCAGTGTTTGGGTTGGACTGGTTTGCTATGTAAGAGGATTCCTGCAGAGTTAGAAACCATGCTTCACCTAGTCTAGCATTCAGTTTCCAACCAAAACCAGCAGATGCCTCTGGAGGCTCACAAGCAAAGCGACAAGACTGTGCTTGGGTTTGGCTAATTGTGGCTAATAGCAGTCGATAGACCTTGACCTCCTCCATGAATAGATCTAATCTTTTTTTAAGATTCAGTGACCTTTGAATTAATGGTCATCACCAAACCATTCAACAGTGAATTCCATCAGTTAGTTACGTATTGCATCAAGAAGCACTACAAGCGAAATTACACTGAGACTGCCTGAATTGGTCTCACACCAATTTGTCTCTGCAAACCTAAGACCTCTTGGGGACATGAGGGACAAACAGTTAGGGAGCACTACATACCATGGCAGGTAAAGGAGTTAAAGGAGGGATAACTTTTAGAAGGGCAAGTGATTGTGGGGTGTTGGTGTTTGGGACTCAAGTCTCCACTTCTTCCGTGCACTCATTTTATGGCCTTGAGCAAGCCTCTTGACTCCGTTTAGTCACTTTAACCTTCTCATGATGAAAGTGGTTTTTCTCATTGCTATTTCCTCTGCATGCAGAATGACCAGACTATGTGCCTTAAAGCATGACCAGCCGTTCCTAACTTTTCATAAGGACCAGCTATGCCCAGACTGCTCCTTTCTTCCAAATGTTGTCTCACAATTTCATTTAACTCAGGATATCGTACTACCAACTTTCCTTCCTCAACCTACCTCCCCAGTGGAGGTCAAGCATCGTTCCCTAGATGTCAGAAGGGCACTTCCATTTTACGTCCATAGAACATCATATTTTAGAAAATCTACCCATTGATTCGTGTACCGCCTGGGACCCAAGAAGCATCACCCAGTGTCATCTCAATGCTTTTCCAAATGGGTGGTTTCAACCATACTTCTGGCTTATCAACCAGCATGCTTAGTGGGGCTCCTACAGGTACAGGGTTACTTGATTAGAGCCATAGCATCATCTGCCACTTTCCTCAGAGATATTTCGCTCCTGCAGCTGTGCAGCGCAGCAGTGTGGGCTCAGCCCTCCTACCTTCATCAAACATTATCAACTGGGCATCAGAGCTTGCGCCGATGCAGCTTTTGGCAGAGCAGTCCTTTCTTCATTTCCAGCATGACATCTCCCTCCTTCAAAGTCCCTTGCTTTTCAGTCACCCATAAGGGTGAGTCACAGAGACCATGAAGAAGGACAGGTTGCTTACCTGTAACTGTGGTTCTTTGAGTGGCCATCTGTGAACTCACATAGCCCATCCTCCTCCCTGCTTTGATGCCTCACCTTGATTCCTTCACTGCAGCAGACTCAGAACTAAGAGGCAGGCAGGAGCCATGCCTAGAGCCCGTACAGAGGAGGTGGGCAGGACTCCCACCTAAAACTCTGATTAGCTCTAGAATGTTCGGAATGACTGTTCCGCACAGGTGCAAAACCCATATGTGAGTTCACAGATGACCACACAAAGAACCACAGATACAGGTAAGCAACCTGTCCTTCTCATCTTCATCTTCAGTTTGTGACTATTTTGTTAGTGGTTACTTATTGCCATCGTTAAGCACCACAATTCAAGCACATCTTATAGAGTAGAAAAGATGTTGTGCAAAACAAGTAATTTCTCTAGAATTCAGCCTCAACAGATAGTCAATAAATTATAAAAATGAATCCAAAAAGGCTACCAAAGAACAGTGAGCTGCACTTCACAAATGCCTTTCAAACTCCACTTCAACATGAGGTGTTGTGGTTTCTAGCCTTTATTTAGGCTTCTAAAGAAAAGGGATAAATTTAAAATGAAATATACTGGCATGTTCTCAGTAACAAGAATTTGTAGTAATATGCTGTTCACCAGAATGGATATCATGTGAAATCTTTGCACTGCTGAAAGGGATCTGGTACCGGGGATGGGGTAGGGGTGAAAGACATTCCACATGTTGTCCACGATGTTAACTTCAGCTACTCTAAATAGGACACCTTTGAAAATGCAAGTAATCTAATCAAAAGGAAATGGTGAGTCGACATAATTAATTTCAAGGTCTCCTTTATTCTTATAAAGCAGGAGTGGGCAACTTGTGGCTGTCCAGATGTTCTGGCCTACAATTCCCTTCATCCCTCATTTGGATACACTAGTTAGGACTGATGGGACTTCCAGACCAAAACTTCTGGAGGGACACATGTTGTCCACCCCTGCGCTAAAGAGTCAAGCTAATTTTTAAAATATTTGTTTTGAGCTGGAATGTAACAAAACCTGCTGCAAAGTTATTTAAAAATAGAAATCTTTTAGCACCTTAAAGGCTGACAGTATTACTGTGGCATAAACTAGTTTAACCACTTTGTCAAACCATTTGGAACGTTGGCTGATCTGAACCATGTCACAAGGAGGTCTGGATTGTGTCATTTCCAGAACAGATGATGCCTACATTAAGACATCAGGTTCTCTAGAAAGCTACATTTCCCGGGTACCTGAATGCTGCCATTTTGATGTACTAGAAGCCCATGGAGACCTCTGTATTGCCACAACTGCCTATTATTTTTTGTAGAAAGGAAAGGGGGCAGTTGCTGTGGCAGAGAGCCATTGAAGCGAGAGTTAATTCATTGTGAGCAGAATCCAAATGTTGTGGGAGTTTAGGCTTGATTCATAATGAGTTGTTTCTCATTACAAGCCACTCAATTCCAAACTTTGGCTGTCTCTCTACTTCTAAGGCAGGTATTATTATCCCCATGTTTTCAGATTAGAAGATAGGTATGTGTACGACTACGGACAATATGAATGTGGACTAATAGCCTCTTGGCTGGCAAGTGAAAGCGGAGGAAGGTGTTGAAAGGGCATATAATGAAAAATACTTGATCGGGTAGTTTGCTGAGCTGCTTGCTTCATCAGCCAGTTCATGGACCCAAATCAAGAGAACAGGAACCTGAGGGCCATTGGAAAGCTGTAGCCTTGTGGCAGACGCTTGTGATCAGAGACACAACATCTGGTGTTTATGGCCTGGTCTACATGTACAGTATAAAATGGTGGAAATAAGATGATAATACCCTGAGGTAATAAATGGACTGTTCTTCAGACTGTAGTTGAGAGACCATATTTTTAATGCTTTTCTGCTTTTTAAAAAAAAACCCTACCTGAAAGCAGAAATATAGCACATCAGGGAAAATATTTTGTTTGAACCTTTTTCCATAATTAGGCTGACCATACATACTGTTTTAAACGGGACAGCACTGTTTTTTTCATATTTCCCGACCGCCCCGCCATTTTAATATAAATGTCAATTTTCTCCCGTTTTTAATTTTTTGTGAAAAACTGAATGCGTTTATCATAAGGCTCTATGCTAATCAATGCGTGCAGTAAAACTACTAGTGTGACGAAAGGGGAAGGTCCATTTCTTTTATCCAGTCAGGGCCAGGCTTCTTGAGCTAGCGACAATCAGATGCTGCCCCCTTGCTTGTCTGCAGTGGCGGGGAATTCAAGAGGCGATTGCTAAGCCCCATTCAGCATGTGGGAGCCAGGAGGGTGAGTCTTACTGTTATTTCTACCATCATTCTATTATTTTCTGTTATGAATGGTATGTGGTCAAAGGAGAAATCTAGATTAAGTGTTGAGACAATGAAGGCTATGTTAGTTGCAAAACAAAATTGTGTCATGGAGCGTGAGAAGTTTTATGATAAGGTGTTGAAAGACCAAAATTTGCTGCATGGGTTTACTTCATTGGAGAAATATTCATGGTATGATTGTGGTGAAATACAGTCCCCCTCTACATCTACCTAAATTTTTGTATGAGTTCTGTCACTGAAGAATAATTGTCAGCTCCGTATGTTCATGTAATAAAACTTTTGTTATCGTCTTACTTTTTCATGCATACGGAATATTACATAACCCCATCCCGTTTTTGTTATCCCAATATCCCATTTTTGTCTCAAGGAAATATGGTCAGCCTATCCATAATGTGCTATTTGCACATTAGGGTTTGGTTGTTTTTTTTTTGTTTTTGTTGTTTGCTTTTTTACTTGTAGAAAGGTTTGTATGTGGGAGAAAATTGAAAAATGACATCCCCGTCCTGCATCTTGAAGTGGTACAATCCACTTACAGAGCCCTAGATAGCATCGGGGGGGGGGGCATAGGATAGTTTGGATTCCTGGATCCAAGGTCGGAGAGCTTCCCTCCCCCTCTCAGCTGGCATGGAGAGAACCATGCTGGCTTCCTCTCTGAGCTCGCAGATGTGACCTTAGGGAGGAGTCAGAGTTCTGTGGGTGGGGAGGGAGGGGACTAGGGAGGCCAGCTTCTGACAAATCTTCCAGCCTCCTTCCCTCCCACTCGCAGAGCCCCAGCTAGACAGGCAAAAATGTCTGCCTAGCAAACATGCAGAGTCGGAGGAGCGCAGAGATGAAGATCACCTCCACGCTCCTCCCACTCTGCATAGGATGTCCATCAGCTTCTGGGTTCAGTGGCTGACGGGCATCCTGATAGGATTGTGCCCTTAACCATCTCAGAATTCTGCCACCACATTCTATTCATGTGTAGAATAGAGCCTCCTTCATGTAAAGGGTGCATCATGCAAATACCACAAAGGACAGCACTGCTGGCCACACCACTGGATGGCCACACATTGGCATGGATGTCTGAACTGACATTCAAAGGTAGTTCAAATTCACAAACACACACACTGAAAAATATATATATTTGTGTACATATCATATATTCAGTAAAATTATAAAGTACCTAGTAAGGTAGGTAGGTAGGTAGGTAGATAGATAGATGCTGTACCTAATATGATATATATGTGCTATCTCCAAGGTTTTACTGTGAGGACCACTTTTAATAAAGTGAAGAGTTATTGCCAAGGGCTGTGAATAACCTGTACCAAAGTAGCTCAGATCCTGTGCCAAAACTTGTAGTTACTTGATCTATGTAAATTATTCAAATTAAGCATATTTGCATATATTTGCTTACATTGCATTACTCTGTTTCTGCTAGGCAGAAGGGAGGCAAGAAGCGATGCAGGGCACTGCAGCCCTAACCACTTGAAATATTATTGAACCCTCCTTCAGCTCTAGGGTTACCAACAGATACATCCATACATTTTCAAGCCAATTTTTGCAGTGCAAGGAATGTTTTTGTAATGAAAGCTGATTTTTCACAGGATCCTAAATTCTGCATCCCATACCAATCTTGGTATTTTATTTTTGCACTTGAGTGAAATTTCAGAATACCACAGAACCTAGATAATTGCTCTACAATGGTAATAAATCCTGTATGAAGTGTGATAGCATTGTCCATTGTTGGGACTTTTAGTTTGGTAGAGAAAGGTGTGTGTGTGTGTGTGTGTGTGTGTGTGTGTGTTGGGGGGTGATATCTAGCTATACCCATTCTATTTCTACTTCAGATGGCTTGGGCATGTGTAAGCTGAAGACGTGCCAGGTGGAAAACACTGATTAAGTGGTACAATTCAAGTTAATTTGGGTGGTATTTGCCACTAAAGGCAGACAGCAGTTTCTCGCAGTGTTGATTATGTGCTCTAGAACTAACCTGGATTGTAGGAAGCAGTCTTTGGGGTGGGGAGTGGGGTGAAGAGGCAGAAAGTTGCATGAGTTCAGATACTGCCACTTGCACTGAGCCCACTAATCCTGTAGTGTCACTGTACCATTTAGACTAGCAAGGCTCTACCCTTACAGATGGGCATGCCTGATCACTGGAAAAACTGTCTGCCTGGAAGTTTGTATCTACTAAGACCCCAATCCTAAACACACTTACTAGAGAGTAAGTCTCATTTGAGCTTGGGAGCAACTTAGTTCCAAGCACACATGTGTTGGATTGTTCTTTAAGGTAAGGCCAGTCATACAGAAGGCATGATGAATCATCCTAGAAAAACAAATGCAGGACTTGAAGATGTGGGGCGGAGTCTCGCAAAATGTTAAAATGTGGTCTGCTGAGATGGAAAGGACAGGCTGGGGGGGAGCAGCCTGATGATTCTGCCTCAGTGTTGCATCTCTACCCATAAATGTGTAATACACTAACATCTACTAAGATACACATAAACTCTCAGTGCTTCATCCTTTAAAGGAAACTGATTGTGTAAGACTTCCCATTACTTTGGAAGAAGAGGAAGTAAGTGTGTGTGTGTGTGTGTATAAGCACAATATATATGAGGTTACCACCAACCTGTAATACGCTCGCCTTTTGCATAGACTGCTGTCGGTTCAGTCTCTGCTGCATTTCCGTTTGGTCAGGTTCCATTGAAGCAGTGACACAAATAATCCAGCATGTCTCTGTATTTGGAGCTTGGGTGAGAGAGAGCTGTCTGTGGCTTAATTGAGGCGAGAGTGAGATAACGTGTGTTGGAGGAATCTGCTAGAAGAGGTAAAGAGTAAAATTCATATTGGCAGCTCAGATAGAGCGAAATGCACAAAGCCTTGGAATGGATTGTTCATATTCTTAGCAGCAGGGGGTGTTCACATCATTATCCTTCTAGACCACCTCTTTCTTCACAGGGCATTTATTTCTGTCAGCAGAGAAATGCATTTCAAACCTCCCCAAACAAATGCATCCCCATACTGTGAAATCCTGTCACACTTGCTGATGCTAGTTCTCTTAAGGCTATATTATTATGAAAGGTATCAATCCTGAAAAGGTGGAGGAGTCTGAAAACTCATTTCAGTCCATTTTTTTACTGTACCAGGAAATGAGAGAATTTAACAGAAGAAAATTTCAATTTATGCCGGCATGTTTCATTCAGCCTATGTAATGGAGGGATTAAGAAGTGAATTCTTTTTCAGTTTTACCATGTAGTTCACTGTTAAGATACAATCCTTTTTCTGTAAAATTGACAGTGAAATTACTGGCTTTAATGAAGCCCAACACCCTTTTCTTGCTTGGAAATCACATTCCTAAGAGGCTAGTTTCAGGCTGCATTGTGAATTTCACTATTAGCTACAACAGGGGTGGGCAGACTTCCGATTTGCAGGATCTACTTTGCTGTTGTTTTTTACTAGAACCCAGAGATCCACTAACTGGACCCTGGTGCAAAAGATATGCACTTAGAAGAAAAGAACTCTGAGTTCAGGAATTTGTTTGGAGTAGCAGAACTGAACGTGCTCACAGTCTGTCCACACAAAAATCCAATCCCTGATTGCCCTCAACTTCCTTCATTTCAGCAGCAGGATTTTAGGGTGTGTGGAGAAGTCATTCTTTGCTGTTATAATTAACCAACTGTGAGTTTGAAATCCTTGCTAATCTACTGCAGATCAGCCAGAGACCTACTAATAGATCCAGATCCTTTTAGAGAGAATTTCTAGAATAGCAGTTTCAGGAATGCATTATACCACTTGGATTTTGGCTTTTACTTTCAGTTTCATCATAGATTGATCAGGAGGGACAGGAGGTAGGCATTTCCAGAAAGGTGTGGAGCCTAAATCTTTAGTCCTTCTGGCGCTGCCAGAAATAGAACCTATCCCCTTTTTAAAACTGAACTGGACTGCCCACCCCCTCCCCCAGCAATCTTTGCTGATATTGAGTGGAAACACCTGCTGGGAAGCCTTCTCACCGAGGCAGGACACTCTCAGCCATTGGACATTCCCAGGCCTCTGAGAGAGATAAAGGCAGCCCCGCTGTGCGATGGCGGGCCACTTCTGCCCTCCTGGCATCCCAAAGGGGGCAACACTAAACGGGCATGCCCCTTTGGTCTGCCCCTTTAGCATGCCATGAAGGTGGGGATGCCCCGCCTTCTTTGGGAGATTGCTCTTTACCTCTCTGTCTGCTTGCCCAGTTTAATATCTGTTGTGCGTGGGGGGAGGTTCTGTGGCTGAGAGCAGGGGTCTCCTCTAATAGCAGCTACTTTCAGCAGTTGCTTACCTTAGGTGAGAGACAAGCCTAGGGAGCTTGTGTGTCAGAACTGCTTTCTCTGCCCAGGGTGGGAGCCTGTGGTGGCTAGACGTTGGATCCCCTCTGGGTGAGAGATGCGGGGAGAAGTGAGTGTAACACTCCAGGTGAGAGATGGAGTGTGCATGAGCCTGCAGAAGTATCTCTGTATGACTGAGAAATAGTTTGCTAGTGGGTTGGCAAGCCTGATGTCCTTTACGTGACCAGTGGCTGGTTATTTCCACAAATTATTATCTGTGACTGTGTTGGCTGGCTGTGGGTGATTGATTGGATGAATGGAGCATGTGAGTTCTGAATGGTTGTGGGTATGTTTGAGTGGTGAGTGGTGAGTTAAGAGTGTGTGGGAAGCTCTAGTGTGACAAGGATGTGCTTAGAAAATGCAGGGATCCATGGAGATGGGGTCTGTATCCCAGTGACTTGGGGCAGAAGGAGATATGGTAGGAGGAGGGGGTTGGGACATCACAGTAGAATGGGTTACAGATGTTTATACACTGTTCCCTTTCTACGCCCCTCCTCTAGCTCTCATGTACCAGGTAGCTTATCCACTGTGCCCTCCTGTCTTGTGTTGCTGCTATTTAATGCCAGGTCAGTCTGCAATAAAACACACTCATCCACGACCTAATTGTGGATGAGATGGCTGATCTGGTTTGTATTACTAAGACCTGGGTGGGGTTGACCTGACTCATCTCTGCCCACCTGGGTACTCACTGCAGCACCAACATACATGGGGGCGGGGGGGGGGCGGAATGGTTCATAGAACCTCCATCTCTGTCACCAGGAAATTTCTCCTCCTTGGAGCAGGCCTTGATGCGCTGCACCTGGTGTTGGGCCATACAGACAGATTGGGGATGCTGCTGATGTACTGCCCACCCTGCTGCCCAACAGCCTCTGTGACAGAGCTGGCGGAGGTGGACTCAAGTGTGGTGTTGGAGGAACCCAGGATGGTAGTTCTGGGTGACTTCAACTTCCACGCTAAGGCTGTCTCTGGAGCTCCAGCTCGGGACTTTGTGGCCTCCATGATAACCATGGGGCTGTCTCCGTTTGTCATCAGCCCAACACGTGAAGCAGGGCATACCCTTGATTTGGTTTTTGCTCCAAACTGTGAGATGAGTAATCTGAAAGGGGGGGTCCCCCCCAAGTAACTTCACTGTCATGGTCTGATCATTTCCTGGTGAGATTTGAACTCACGGCATTACTTCCCTCCTGCAGGGGTGGGGGACCCATTCAGATGGTCCGCCCCAGAAAACTGATGGAATCGGATGGATTTCTGAATGTTCTTGGGTATTTTCCAGTGGAGAAGGCTGGTGATCCAGCTGAGGCGCTAGCCTCGCTATGGAACAGTGAGATGTGGAGGGCCATCAACTTGATTGCACCTAAGTGTCTTCTCCGGTGCTGTGGAACCCATTGTCAAGAGCTCCTTGGAGGGCTCTCTCAGTCTCATCCAGTAGCCAAGTCCAGACACAGACAAAGGGACTCTTTTCAAAGCTTTATTCTTCTTTTACAACTTAACAAATCTACAGGTAGCAACTAGATCTGAGCAGCAGAGTACCTATGCCTTAAGTTGGAACAGTTGGTCCCCGTTTGAAAGGGAATTACTGGCAGACCCCTGAACTTAAGGACTAGGGAGAGTCCCTCCCCTTTTCCCTTGGATCCTCGGGGCGCAGCCGTTGTGTGCGCGCCAACCGGGCACTACGCCTCCTTTCCACGCCCTCCATCTGGCGCCGCTCTCTGCGTCTGCGCTGAGCATCCACCAAGTCTGCTATCTGTGCTTGGTCACTCCCTGGACTGCTTTCTAATCTAGGAATGCTGGTGGGAGGAATCTCCGTCAGCTGCGGGCCCTGGGAAAGAGGAGCGCGCTCCTCTGCCAGGAGCGACTGCTCTTCTTCCAAATCAGAACTACTCTGGGATTCTATGGGATCAGTGTCCACCCTGACACCCATTCTGCTCCCTGTTATACTGGGGACTGTAGGCAATGAAACAGGCTGGACATCGGCTAGAGCGCAAATGGCGCAAGTCTCAAAGCAAAGATGACTGAGCATGCTCTAGAGCACATAATTGTGCCTATTGTGTTGGTGCGGGCAGCAAAGAAGGCTTACTTTGCTGCCTCCATTGCGTCCTCAAGTAGCTGTCCAGTGGAGATCTTTTGGGTGGTCCAGGGACTGTTAACATTCTCCCCAGTGAATGGGGCTGTGGTCCCTCAAGGACCCACTGTGACCTTTTTGCATCGCACTTTGAGGACAAAATCACTTGTCTCTGCAGCGAACTTGATGACGTTGTTAGCTCAGTTCTACTCAAGGTGTCTGATGCCACCATCTGCCCGATTTTATGGGATCACTTTCAGTTGTTGCAGCCTGATGATATAGACAATGTACTTGCAGCAATGCAGCTGACCACATGCCCTCTTGATCCTTGCCCCTCCTAGCTAATAAAAGCTAGCCGAGGGGGTATGACTGGGTGGGTCCAGGGTGTGGTGAATGCTTCCCTGCAGGAAGGGGTGGTACCTGCTGTCCTTAAGGAGGCAGTAGTGCAACACCCAATGGCATTAGACAACTACTGCCCAGTTGCAAATACCGCTTTCTTAGGGAAGGTTCTAGAGCGGGTAGTGGCGCAACAACTGCAGGCACTGTTGGAGGATGCTGATTATCTAGATCTATTTCAATCCGGGTTTCATCCTGGTTATGGGACTGAATCAGCCTTGGTCGCCTTGATGTCCCTCCCTGACCTTTATCAAGAGATGGACCGGGGGGGGGGGTGCATCCCTGTTAATTCTGCTCGATCTCTCATTGGCTTTTGATATCATCGGCCATGGTATCCTCCTGGATCGACTCAATGGGATGGGTATCAGAGGCACCGTATTACAGTGGTTCCGGTCCTACCTCCAGGGCCAATTTCAGAAAGTAACATTGGGTGACCATTCCTTGGCTCCTTGGCAACTGAGCTGTGGGGTTCTGCAGGGTACCATCTTGTCCCCAATGTTATTTAACATCTTCATGAAGCCACTGGGAGCAGTAATTAAGCGATTTGGAGCTAGGTGCCATCAGTATGCTGATGACACACAGCTCTATCTCCCTGTGACATCTGAATCAGGAAAGGCTGTGCAAGTTGTGGACCAGTGCCTGAACTCAGTAATGGGCTGGATGAGGGCCAATAAATTGAAACTGAATCCTGGCAGGACAGAAGCCCTGTGGGTGAGTGGTTCTGAAGTCCAGGAGATAGGCTCTTTGCTTGTTCTGGGTGGGGTGGCACTCCCTCTGAAAGATCAGGTCCATAGTTTGGGGGTACTCCTTGATCCATCACTGTTGCTTGAAGCCCAAGTGGTCATGACAGCTTGGATTGCCTTATACCAGCTTTGGCTGGTTCACCAACTACAGCCTCTCCTGGACAGGGATAGCTTGGCCATAGTGGTACAGGTGCTAATAACCTCAAGATGGATTACTGCAGTGCACTCTAAGTTGGGTTGCCCTTAAGGCTGCTCCGGAAGCAGGAGCTAGTGCAGAACGCAGCAGCTCGGCTCTTGTTCAGAGCTGCCCCTTTTCAGCATGTAACTCTTTTGCTGAGGGAACTGCACTGGCTGCCTATTCGCTTCCGGGCCTGGTCTAAGGTATTAGTGCTAATGTACAAAACCCTAAACAACTTGGAAACAGGATACCCAAGAGAGCACCTTCTCCCTTACCAACCTGCCCATTCACTGAGGTCATCGGAGGGCTTGCTCCTGGTGGTTCCACATGGACCTATGGCCTGATTGGATTCCACCATGAAAAGAGCCTTCAGTGTGGCAGCCCCCTTTGTTTGGAATTCCCTGCCCCTGGAGGTCAGGCAGGCACCAACACTGTGTTGTTTCTGGTGCCTCCTGAAAACAGTGGTGTTCCAGGAGGCATTCCTTAATTGACCAGTCACAGTTTCTATTGGTATTCTGTTTTAAAAATAGCATAATTTTAATCTGACGTTTTAATCTTTTTATCCTTTTACTGTTTTATCTCTTCTGTTCACCGTGCCGAAATCTGATCTACATATGGAGTGGTATACAGATATTATAAATAAATAAGTAAGTCAGTAAGTAAGTAAGAAAGAAATGAAAGAAATGAAAGGTAACTGCTGTGCCTTCTTCCTCCCAATCCCTTTTCCCTCTCTCCTCTTGGCTTTGGTGTAGTAAAACTCCTACAGCAGATAATAAAGGGAAGTTGGTGAAGAGACAAGTGACACAATGACTACATCCATTCTTGTGGGCTACTTCCCTTCTTGTGCCTCAAAGCTTTTTAAATGGACAGGGTGATGACCTGGCAACCCCAGTCCTTTTGGACTTTCAAAATTAACCAGGCACCAGCAACCTCGTTTAAGTAGGATGTTACTTGTCTTTGGGTAAGCGCAAAGAGTTTCTGTTGGTATATAGAGGTTCACAATAGTCTAGTCCCTGTTTTAGACAACTACTGCAGGAAATCTTAACTGCTGGAAAGATATACAGTCAGGGCCAGAAATATTGGAACAAGGATAACTGTTTTGGCAGTTGGCCTCTGTATGCCACCACATTGAAGTTGAAAGGAAACACACCCAGATGGGAGCGAAGTCAGGACCTCCAGCTGTAATTCAAGGGGTTTGACAAAAGTGAGGTTCTAACCATTCAGGAAGGACAGCCAGTGGCATACATACATCCCCATCATTGATGGCTCATAAGTAATGGAACAAACCAACATCATTTCAAACTTAAGGATCGCCTTAAATCCTTTGCAGTCAATGACTGCCTGAAGTCTGGAACCCATGGACACGACTAAATGCTGAGTGTCCTCCCTCGAGATGCTTTGCCAGGCCTTTACTGCAGCTGCCTTCAGCTGCTGCTTGTTTGTGGGTCTTTCTGCCTTCAGTCTTGTCTTCAGTAAGTGAAAAGCATGCTCTATTGGGTTGAGATCAGGTAACTGACTTGGCCATCGAAGAACATCCCATTTCTTTGCCTTGAGAAACTCTTAGGTAGCTTTTGCTGTATGTTTTGGGTCATTATCCATCTGCAATATGAAGCGGCGTCCTATCAGTTTGGCAGCATTCAGCTGAATCTAAGCAGAAAGTATAGCCCTTTACACTTCAGAATTCATCCTGCTGCTTTTATCAGCAGTCCGGTCATCAATAAACACCAGTGACCCGGTTCCATTGGCAGCCATACATGCCCATACCATAACACTGCCTCCACCATGCTTGACAGATGATGTGGTATGCTTTGGATCATGAGTTGTTCCTTTCCTTCTCCATATTTTTCTCTTCCCATCATTCTGGTACAAGTTCATCTTGGTTTCATCAGTCCAAAGAATCTTACTCCAGAAATGGGCAGGCTTTTTACGTGTTTGCTGGTAAAGGCTAATCTGGCCTGTCTGTTCTTGAGTGTTACCAGTGGTTTGCACCTTGTTGTGAAGCCTCTGTATTTACATTCATGAAGCCATCTCTTGACTGTAGATGTTGACAATGACATGTCTACCTCCTCAAGAGCGTCCTTGACCTGGCTAGATGTTGTGAAAGGGTTCCTCTTCACCATGAGCAGAATTCTGCAGTCATCCACTTTAGTTGTCTTCCATGGTCTTCCAGTCCTTTTGCTGTTCCTGAGCTTGCCAGTTAATCCCTTCTTTTTCAGGATGTTCCAAACTGTTGTGTTGGCCACTCCCAATGTTTCTGCTATCTCTCTGATGGGTTTATTTTGTTTCCTCAGCCTAATGATGGCCTCTTTCACTCGCATGGACACCTCTTTGGACCTCATGTTGGGAGTTCCAGTGAACAGCTACTAAATGCAAATGTAACACTCAGAACCACCTCCAGGCCTTTTATCTGCTTGCTTGATCATGGGGTACCCAGGAAACAGGCCACACCTGGCCATGCAGCTGCTTGTCAGCCATTCATTCCATTACTTATGAGCCACCAACGATAGGTGTGTGTGCATGCCACTGGCTGTTCTTCCTGAATGGTTAGTGGTGCCCCACTTTTGTCAACCCCCTTGAATTAACAGCTGAAAGTCCTGACTTTGCTCCCATCGGGGTGTGTTTCCTTTCAACTTCAATGTGGTGGTGTACAGAGGCCAACTGCCAAAACAGTTATCCTTGTTCCAATATTTCTGGCCCTGACTATACTTAATAAATCAATGTGAAAATGATTCATTTGCTTATGGAACGACAATATTGCAAAGAACCACTTATTTCCTGACTGCTGAGATAAATTCCAGGGTTTCCAGAAGCAAGGGTGAAACTAATCCTAAAGAAGCCAACCTGCATTCATGGGTGTAATACATTTACATAATAATAGAACAAGAATTGCTTTGCTGGGTACTATAAGGAAGGCTGAGCGTCAAAGAATTGATGCTTTCGAACTGTGGTGCTTCCCATGAGCATCTGGTTAGCCACTGTGGGAACAGAACTGCTGGACTAGTTAGGCCTTTGGTCTGATCCAGTGTAGCTCTTATGTTCTTAAATTAGATTGTGTTTCAAACTTTTGGGGAGGGGGTGTATGTAGCTTGACCCATGCTTTTTAACATATAGGAAAGCAGGCTTCTCATCTGCTCCTGTAGGTCAAACATGTTATGTGCACAGAGAAGCTCCTGTTAGTCCACTTGGTAGTTGAATATAAGGCCTTTGCAGACATCAGATCTAGTTTAAAGAGTTATGCCTGTCCTGGCCCAACAATCGAAGACACTTTCAGGTACAACACACCTTTATTTGATAGAGAGAAAATGCTGTAGCATGGGGAGTTCACTCTCTGCGCAGTGAAATAAACTCCCCCTTGCATCCTAGACACCACTAGCTTTTTATTAGGAAATTTACATAGCCACCTGATCATGCACAGAATGCTTGTTGACCAAAAAGGAAGTCTAGTTTAACCATAAATTATTAAACCATTGGCTGACCTGTCTGGAGAATGATGCCATACAGGCAGTTCCCTATTTGGCTTGTTCACATATAGAAATGTTTGCTAGTTAGGCAAACTGCTTTTCAGAACTTTGTAGATTTTGCATTTTTTGGAGAGGGGGGGGTCATGTACACATTCAAAAATTCCACAGTGAAGATACCCAGGCCCAACCTTTGCTGGGCCTCAATATGGCTTCCCTCTGGTCTATTACAGTTGGCCATAACATGCCCCTGCCAAGTCAGAATGATGCTGCTAACTAAGTTACTCCCAGTCTTCTTGACAAACAGTGTGAAATGGTGGACTTCCCAGGAACCTATGTGTTTTGCTCAAGTGAAGAAACACATTTGGGTCAGAGCCGGCCTTTCGTGTTTTCAGAAATAGGGATTGGCCATTGCTGCTTGTCCCAGAATCCTAGGTGTAATCTGATACCTGCAGCACTCAGCAATGACTAATTCATCCAGTCTATAAACAGGATACTGAAACTGGGTCTAAAGCAGATATCATGGCCACAACCTCTGGCCTAAGTTGTAGACTTTTTTGTTTCTTCCTCTTTCCCCATTACCTATTTGTACAGTCACCTGATGAAGAATTCTGTAGAACTCAAAACTTTGTAGACTCTTTTGTGACATCTTAGTTGGTCCTAATAAAGTTATTGCCTTACAGTGGATTTTGACTTCTAATTTTTTCCTCATGAACCAACATTGCTATCTTGGCTTTTTAAATAAAATGAAACAAAATAAAAGGGAGATGGTGCACTCTAAAGAGGAAAGGTTGTCTGCATGAGATAGGGGTGACAAGCTATCAACCCTCACTCCTCTGCCTTTAGCAGCAAATACATTATTCGTTATAATGCTTATCTCTTTACTGTAAAAATCTTCTGTGGATTTCTGCAGATCAAGCTGCTGTTAAAGGCACAAAGCAGGCCAGGCTATGTTTTTCTGGTTAGCTGTCAATCTTAATATAGGAGTTTACAAGACATTTGCAGCAAAAGCTTATTGTGAATGCTTGTTTTATAGGGCTTTAGTGGCTTTTTTGTCTTGGGCAAGTACAGAAGGCATTCATGCAGACTGGAATCTTCAGATGAACCAGCAGGAGTGCATAAAAATATTAAATGCAGAGCCCTCCAAAGAGGTGAATTGTAATCAGTAACTGTTAACAGTATTATGGGACTTGCAAAAGATACAGATGCTGTACTGTAAGAATGCTATACAAATGCAAATGTTGCATTGTCTGGGACCTACACTTAAAAAATGGTCTACATCAGCATAAAATGGAACCACCATTTTTTTTTTTTGCCTTCACTTTGAGCAGCTGTGAGAAATTTTGGAAATGTCTTTCTATATTTAAGGCTGAAATCCTAACTGCACCATGCTTACTTGTGAATCAGTCTTATTGAAAGCATGCTTCCTGTTTATTGCTTTTGAGAAAACATGCTTGGGATTGGGCTGTAAGGCTGCAGTCTATGTATACTTACTTTGAAGTAAGAACCATTGAATTCAGTGGGACTCAAACCAAGCAGAGTGTATATAGGCGGTGGGGGGTGGGAGAGAGAGAATAGGACAAGTGGAGAGAGGGGAGTAAATATGTAAAATTTCTGGAAATTTTGAACCCATAGGGGGAAAGAAACAGTTTTCCAGGGAGGGGTCATAAAAAACCCAAAATTTTAGGGAACATTTAAAAATAATAAGCAACACTTACTTTTAAAGCACTCTTTACAGATCTAAAGTCACTTTGTGGCTTTAGGGCTGCCTTCCCCAACGTGATGCCCTTGGTCAAGAATGCTGGCCATTGTAACCCAAAACAGCTGTAGGGCACCAGGTTGAGGAAGGCTGCTTTAGGAATGTAAAGCAGCCTTTATGTTCCTGAAGTTATGTATAATGTGGTTTTCTCATAAAATTATCATTATACTTGAAAACTTTAAAATGAACTCCATAAATTTGTAATTATTATCTGTATAAATTATGCTTTTAAAATGTAATATACCAAACAGGATTAATTTTAACCAAGTTATACATATCATATTTTAGATTCCTAGTTTATGTCTGACCAGAAGGAACTTCAGCAAGTAGTCCCTGAAACATCTGAATCATCCTAGAAGCCAGAAGAAGCAGGCAGGACTGGAGGCAGAGGAAGACAAGCTCTGTAGAACAAAACCCAAACTGTCAAGAATGTACATTTTCTTCCATATTATGACATGGTGACTCTATTCACATGTTGGGAAACTGAGCATGACTTGGAGGAGCATCCTAAAAAGTCTATCAGTAAAAGATACATCGGATTAATAATTTTAATAAGAAATAGAAGAAATAACTATGCTGAGAATCTTACAGAGAGGATTAAAGAACGTTTTCCCCCATGGATTCATTATTTCCAGATATTTTACATCTCTAGCCTTTATATAAAAGTCTTATTACATAATTTTTAGAAATGGTTTTTTGGGGAGGGAGTAAAGGCTTGGTAGCAACATATAAACACCTTGTCTTAAATTCTAAAAGAAAATATTTCATAATCCAAAGCCGTTCCATTTTTCGGGGGGAAACAAAAATGGTCCTTGGGGGAAAAAACAGTTTTTTCCTGATTTTTTTTCCAGTTTTTTCCCAGGCCTTCATATCTCTAGGTGGGAGTGAAAGGCTTGTTACTGATTTAATCCTCCTTTTTTATTTTGTCATGTTTTGACAGAGGGCTGTGTCCCAGATATCCGTCCTCCTGAAGTGACTGCTTTCTTCCATTGTTGCCAAATGGAAACTTCACAGTGGGACAAAGTAGAAGCCACTTTTTAATAAATATTTGGCTACCTATGCCTGAAACTTCTGTGAAAGGTGTAACATTCTTGAGTGCTCAGTGTATTTAGGTAATCAGTTCAATTTCCTTTCAACAGCATTGTCTCCTACCAAAAATGGTAAATGCTAATGGTGCCATCTTATGAATGATTACTCGGAAGGAAGTGCCAGTACGCTCAATCAGGCTTACTTTCGGGTAGGTGTACATAGGATTGCAGATTAAGTTAGCTAGTATGACAAGATTTGTTTTGCATTGCCTTGTCTTCTGCCTTACACAACCATTCTATGGTAAGGGTAGGCAGACAATAGGTTGAGATCTACTGGAGTGATTTGCAGTAGATTGGAAAGGTTTCTGACTCCCAATTGTTTAACAATATCAACATTTAAAAAGCTTTTCCCACTCCCCCAAATTAGGTTGCTGAAAAGGGTGGGGGAAGGACCAGGAGTGTTTTTTCTGTGAAAGGACTTGTGAGCTTGGCTGTAGTACTGATCACAAATTCCTGGGTTAAGCATGTGCATGGAGGCACCCTTCTCTTTATTTGTTTATGTACATCCACCTGCCTGAGCCAGTATTTTGCACCTGGCTCTGGTTGGTGGACCTCAGTGTTCTAGTGAGAAAACTGCAGCAGATCCCACAAGTCTGAAGTTTGCCCATTCCTTTTCTCTAGATTTTATAGTATAGAATAAAAGAGAAATTCCTGAGGCAAACAGTCTGATGTAGTGATACTGGGAATACCAGCTCTCAGGCTTGGTGGGGAGGTCTTGCCAATCATTTTCTGCCTCATTTTCCTATCGATACAAATGGGGATTCTACTAATCTGTTTGACACAGCATTAGCAATGCACAAGATAGTGCAAGTGTACAGCACTTCTCATGCACTTGAACATCTTAAATTTTGTGTTTAGTTCATTTGAAGTTTGGAAATTACACTACAGTATATCTTAAACCATCTGAAAATCTGATAACTTTCAAGAAGGCTTGTATTTAAACCAAATTCATCATTTTAGACATTGTGTCTTGTGACTGGATGTTTTAACTGGATTATATCCAGTGTTGCACAAGCAAACTTCTGCTCATACATTGAACTTTCATTTCCCCCATGCCACCTCCAGAAGGTTCCCCAACCCTCTGAAGTAGATTGGGGTAGGCATGGGGGGCTGAAAAGAGCAGGAGGAATATGTTCCGCTGACAGATGCTGTTCTGTTGGGAGATGGAAAATATTGGATACAATCAACTCTTGCCATTTTCTCTCCACACTCTTAAACTTGTACAGTTGCTGGGATTGTAGTCATGTGGCAGAAGAATATTACTGTGTGTTTTGCCCTTGAGCAAGCTTCTGAGTTACACAGGAGTCTTCATCAGATAGAATGGAAAGGTAACTAATTCTACTCTTTCTAGTTCAAAGTGTTTAATTTTTTCCCCCTGTATTGTTTTAATAACATCTTCGTGCCCCCCTCCCTCAGTTTTCTTCCAATATCTGGTGAACCTTTTGAACGTTTTGCCCATAAAACTCGACTAGATCCCAGGAAACATACGGAGAGACCATTCTTGAGTAGCGAGAATCCATCCTGGCCTCTTCAACTTGTTAATTTAAGCAACCTTTCTCCGGCTTTCCCCCACTGCTATGTGAGACTGACACCAATTGCTGCTGAATAGCTGGGGGAGGAGAAGGGAGGTGGGTATCATGTGATTCGCTTTCCTGCTCCTTTAAAGCAGCCACATGCAGCGAAGCGGCGGCCACAATCACAGCTCCCGGCAGAGGGAGAGCCAGATCCGGTCTTGCCTGGACAATCAGAGCTGAGGCTGCCTGCTTCCTTCCCATCCCTTGCAGCCTTAACTTTTGCCGCCGTTGCTGTCGTAGGTAGTGCAAAGGAGAAAGCTCTGCAAAAATGGCTGGGGCAATTATCGAAAACATGAGCTCTAAAAAGCTCTGCATTGTTGGAGGGATCTTGCTGATTTTCCAAATCATCGCCTTTCTGGTGGGAGGTCTGATCGGTAAGTGTTCCAGGGACAAACTTTCTCTACTCCTGCTCTCGCTTTGGTTTCTCTCTCTTCACTGTCGTTTGGAGACTTGTTACTGTATCCCTGCTTATATGATCTAATTAGCCCGGCTATTGTAGTTAAGAAAACACCGCGCCACGGGCCTCTTTGTGCCCACTGCAGTCTAGTGGCTGCAAGAAGAGCGGGGGGGGGGGGAGGCAGAGAAAAAGTTTGTGTGTGGGGGGGTTCCCTTCGGTTCCTTCTGTTCCAGGATCTACTCCAAGGAAGCGAGTGGAAAGGCGAATCTCTAAGCATGGCGACTTCGTTGGTGCAAGAAACCTTTGGATCGAAAAGTTGATCGCGGTCTCGCTCCCCTCTTACTTCAGCCGTCTTCTCTTCCCTCCCCCCCCCCTTTTTTTCGTTCTTTTCTCTCCAACTGTGCTGCAGGAAGATACCTAATCTCTTTCAAATAAAATAATAATAGGAGCTGCTCCAGCCCACGAAAGGAATGTTTGCGCATTGTGTCTCACTTAGTGTGCCCCCCCCCCCCCCCGTTCCCTGGAGCACGGCTTGATTTTGCTTAGGCAGCCTCTCTTTAGATTGGATTTCAGGCTGTAAGGGCGGGGAAGGGTTATAGCAGAATGGAAGGGAAGCTTAGCAGGAGGAAGGAGGGAGTGATCACCACCCCACCCCACCCCTGTAGGGGTGGTGAAGAGTTTTGCTTTTGACTTTTTAATTAAGAGCACAAGAAGAGCCATGCTGGATCAGACCAAAGGTCCGTCTGGTCCAGCATTCTGTTCACACAGTGGCCAGTCAACTGCCCATGGGAAAACCACAGGCAGAACATGAGTGCAACAACACCCTCATTCTATGGACACACACTCTCCTTGGATCTTTCTACTTAAAAAGTCTTTTAACTTCTTTTATAAAAAGCTTGATGTATGCCTTACCTGAGATTTTGCTGAGAGGAGCCCTTTTAAACATGCCTTTTGGACATCATTGTTTTTCTCCTAGATGTTCCCCATCTCCTTCCCTGACAAGTAAAGTGTGCTGCAGGTGTGCATTACTGCAAAATAAACCATCTCCCTAATATTCCTCCATTTCTGGGATATGGAAAGATTGCCTGCCTCCTGGAATCCCAAAAAAGTGTCTCTCAATTCTCTTTCCTTGAATATGTGGAACTTCTAGGTACCACTTCCAGGGCACAACCCTTTTTTCAAAATCCTCTCTTCAGTGAGAACAAAACTGTAGGGATTTTACAAACATTTAAGTGCCCAGGTTCCCAATTTTTTTGCCATTTTCAGTTCAAGCTGTTCGCAAAAGTGAAAATAATATTCCATGCTGTTTTGTGTTCTCTTCAGATCCCCAACCTGGATGTTAACCCCTACGATAGCATATATTATCCTTGTTTCAAGCTTTAAAAGGTGCCCGCTACTTGTTATCATCTATCTGCTGCCCCAAGACTTGAATCTTTCATTCTCTCACTACCACTGTTGACACATTACATGCAGATGATATGCCAAATGGGCTAGTCCCTGCTTTGTTCTAAAAATAAATAGCTGTTTTTTAATTAACCCAAATTCTGGTTGCTTAGACATACTGTGTCCATTCAAGAGGTATGCACATGGGAGAAGAGAACCCTTTCCTGGCAAATATGTTTAAGAAACAAACTAAGGAGCAAGAGTTTCAGAACACGTTACAGTAAAACAGCCTACCCCAACCTGGTACCCTCCAACTGTTTTGGACTACAACTCC
The DNA here is from genome assembly GCF_057233095.1 of Heloderma suspectum. Taxonomy (NCBI): domain Eukaryota; kingdom Metazoa; phylum Chordata; class Lepidosauria; order Squamata; family Helodermatidae; genus Heloderma; species Heloderma suspectum. The sequence goes on from NC_139461.1 coordinate 216,129,365, forward strand.
CATCATTCTTGACCATTGACCATGCTGCCTGGGACAGATGGGAGTTGAAATCCAAAATATCCGGAGGGCACCAGGTTGGGGAAGCTTCCTTAGCAGATGCCTTGAGGGAAGGAGGAAGAGAGAAACCTGTAAAAAGCTAATCTTGCTGAAGTTTGCTGACCATTCAAAAGAATATGGCTCTAGGCAATTCCTTTGAAACAATGCTCTCTGAACAATAGCTCTCTCAGGAGAACAGGGGTTCTCCAGCCCTTCTGATTATGGCAGAAAACACTGTAGATACCTGTTATTGATAGCTTTTCACTAATCAATTAAAGGAGCTTTTATAGTGTGACCTTTAAGGTTATGAGTGACCCTGGAGAGAACCTATTCCAAACACTTTGTTCTGTTCAATTTGAAGATGGTTTTCAGACTGCCAAGGCCTTTCCCAAGCCTAGACCAGAATGAGACTTCCAGACACCACTAATACACTGTTATGGGCAAATCTGAGACATGTTACAGCAAACTTTGCACAGGTTTTAATTTCAAGGATGATACTAGCATGTTATCTCACCTGATCTCAATACAGGTGGCCTCTTTACCTAGATTTCCCCCACCCTGCCTGAAAATAAATTTACTGTAACATATTGCACAGTATTAGTTTGCTAAAATGTCTTCCACTTTCAAGTTCTGAAAGCCTGGTAAATATTTAAGGTTCCTTGATGGATCATTTAGATCAAATTGAAGCATAATGACTACATGACTTTGCTGTTTTCTACCATAATATAACCCAGGCTTCCTGGTTCAGCATGTTTAAACCATGAATACATTCTTCAGAAGTGTATTTTCTAATTCAGCTGCAAGTTCTTGGTTATTTGGAATACTGATTTTTCTAGATAAAATTCCATAAACTATTACATTGTGAGCCACATTGAGAGCACTTCAAACAAGACAGCAGAATTTAAGCTTTGGGAATAAGGTGGCTGGATGAGATGCCTTTTGTTGCTGCTTGTATGTGGATGTATATTTCACCACTGCAGAATCACAGCCTAATACTGTTAGGTACTGCAGCAAAGATTATTTGTGCATTTTTAATGCACTAGTGTAATTTTTGTGAACTACCCAGAGAGCTTCTGCTATGGTACAGTATAGAAATGAAAATAATTATAATAATAATACAAGCCTTATTCTTTCTCCATAACTTAAATAAAGTTCAAGAAAATTGGGGGATTCAGATTTTTGTGCTGTATTCTCCCATAATTCCTTGCAAAGCTTGTACTGACTGTATTGTATCCATATAGTAGACGCAAGCAACGGACAGAGTTGCAGCTTGAAACAGCAACAGCCAATCTTCTCTGTGATAGATGGAATTTCCCAGAGAATTTCATAGTAGAGGACATACTTGTTGAAATATGTTCATTTCAGTACAACTTCTCTCTCAATGAAGCAGTAGAAGCAACTAATTATTTATTTCAGTTAAGCATTTCTAATGTGCAGAGTGGTGTTGTTGTTCAGTTGTTCAGTCGTGTCCAACTCTTCGTGACCCCATGGACCATAGCACTCCAGGCCTTCCTGTCCTCCGCTCTCTCCCGGAGCATGCTCAAGCTCATATTCATTGCATCGGTGATGCTATCTAGCCATCTCATTCTCTGCCGTCCCCTTCTCCTTTTGCCTTCAGTCTTTCCCAGCATCAGGGTCTTTTCCAGAGAGTTTTCTCTTCGCATTAGACGGCCAAAATATTTGAGCTTCAGCTTCAGTATCTGTCCTTCCAATGAGCACTCAGGGTTGATTTCCTTTAGGATTGACTGATTTGACCTCCCTGCAGTCCAGGGGACTCCTCAGAGTCTTCTCCCGCACCACAGTTTGAAAGCATCGGTTCTTCGGCACTCAGCCTTCCTTAGAGTCCAACTCTCACAGCCATAAATTGCTACTGGGAAAACCATAGCTTTGATTATACGAATCTTTGCCGGCAAGGTGATGTCTCTGCTTCTTACTATACTGTCTAGGTTTGCCATAGCTTTCCTCCCAAGGAGCAAGCATCTTTTAATTTCATGGCTACAGTCACCGTCTGCAGTGATCTTGGAGCCCAAGAAATACATTTCCTTATCAAGGCTATGGTTATGTTCTGAACCAATGTTTTGCTTTGGGCCTAATCTGCTATTAAGCAAGGTCAGCTCAACCTAGGATAAATATGACAAGAATGGGCTGTGCGTTCTTACCCCCAAAGGGCTGTGGGGCCCAATGTAGTGCCCATGGGGTGCCAGGGCACCTATGGGGACCTCCAACAGCACCCACAAAGCTTTCTACTCCCTGCTGTTCAAAATTTTATTTTTAACTTTTAAAAGCTTGAAAAATGTTAGGGCACCAGATTCTTCTTCCTTTTCCTGAACCTGCTCCTGATTTGCTGTTTGGCAGGCAGGAAGAGAAGGAAAGAGTTGTTTCCTGGCCCGCCCAATTATCTTCCACCCACACAGACCTTTCTCCTTTGCTCTCTCTTCCTCCACTCCAGCCTCTATCCTCTCTATTTCTCTCCCCTCTATACCTTTGCCATGTTATTTCCCCCTCTTGCCTTGCTGTTTCTCTTTTCCTCTTTTTACCTCTCTGTTTTCCCCCCTCCTAGGCTCTAGCCTCGCTCTTTCTCTCTCACCCCTTTATCTTGCTATTTCTTCCTCCTTCCACCCCCTAGCCTTTCTCTTTTTCTCTCTCTTCCCAGCCCCTTCTCTCATTCTCTCACATGCATACACACACAGTGGGGAATGTAGTGGCTGAGCCTGGGATCAAGATAGGGAAAATTTAGTTTGTTGTGATGGCCAATTGATGCTTGCTTTCAGGGAGTGTTTAAACCACAGTTTATTGGTTTGGACATCACAGCAAACTCTAGTTTAACAAATTAGGAAATCTTGTATTAATCTGGGTGCACAAGTTGAGGAGGGTGTACACAGTACATTCCTAATCCAAAAAACATGATTTGTTGGCCTGAGAATGTGATTTCTGAGCCAGGCTCTGTGCAATACTTGAGGTTGTGACATGCTGAAATTGATAGCACAACTGTACAATAATCTCTCCCTACCCCACCCCTTACAGGTATTCCTCAGTTCCTAAGGTCACTTTTTAGAATCTACAGACAGTGACTTAATAGGGCATTCAGTGATCTTCCATATAGGGCCCATGCAGGAAGAAGACTGTTATGGTAAAGTGTAAACCATAGATGAGGTGAGACTTGCCCATTCTTTCAACAACATTATACCAACTTAAAAAATAAGTCCCTAGGGCAGGGGTCGCAACTTGTAGGCCAAAACAACTGGAGGGCCACAACTGCCATCATCCTTCATTACTGGCTCTGCTAGCTAGGGCTGATGGTATTTGTAACCCAAAACATCTGTTACCAACCCCTGCCCTAAAATTTAACAAGATGGTCTTTAGCTCATTCAACACTTTAAACTGTATTTCATTAATGACCGTAAGGGAGCAATCCTATGGGAATAGTCGACCGCCTGAGAACTGGCAAAATTGTTCCTAAACTTGAAAGTAAAATGTTAATGCTAGTTGCTTTCTGCATAAATCCCCTGTTACGAAGTTGTTGGTGGAGCTTACTCTGGAGTCTAGTGGGTTTGGAATATGCAGATTAAAAGTCTTTTGCAGCCACAAGACCTTTTAAAAGTCACTCTTTCCTAGTCTAGCTTCCCTCATGGAGGTGACTGTGCAGATCAAGGAAACTAAGAAGTATTATAGAAATGATGTTGTTGTTGTTCAGTTGTGTCCGACTCTTCGTGACCCCATGGACCATAGCACGCCAGGCCTTCCTGTCCTGCGCTCTCTCCCGGAGTGTGCTCAAGTTCATATTCGTTGCATCGGTGATGCTATCTAGCCATCTCATCCTCTGTCGACCCCTTCTCCTTTTGCCTTCAGTCTTTCCCAGCATCAGGGTCTTTTCCAGAGAGTTTTCTCTTCGCATTAGGTGGCCAAAATATTTGAGCTTCAGCTTCAGTATCTGTCCTTCCAATGAGCACTCAGGGTTGATTTCCTTTAGGATTGACTGATTTGACCTCCTTGCAGTCCAGGGGACTCGTCAGAGTCTTCTCCAGCACCACAGTTCGAAAGCATCAATTCTTCGACACTCAGCCTTCCTTATAGTCCAGCTCTCACAGCCATACATTACTACTGGGAAAACCATAGCTTTGATTAGATGGACCTTTGTCGGCAAGGTGATGTCTCTGCTTCTTACTATGCTGTCTAGGATTGCCATAGCTTTCCTCCCAAGGAGCAAGCGTCTTTTAATTTCATGGCTACAGTCACCGTCTGCGGTGATCTTGGAGCCCAAGAAAGTAAAATCTGTCACTGCTTCCATTTCTTCCCCTTCTATATGCCAGGAAGTGATGGCGCCAGATGCCATGATCTTCGTTTTTTTAATGTTGAGTTTCAAACCAGCTTTTGCACTCTCCTCTTTCACCCTCAACAAGAGGCTCTTGAGATCCTCTTTGCTTTCTGCCATGAGGGTGGTATCGTCTGCATATCGGAGGTTGTTGATAATTCTCCCGGCAATCTTAATTCCGACCTGTGTCATCCAACCCAGCGTTTCTCATGATGTACTCTGCATATAGGTTAAATAAGCAGGGTGACAATATGCAGCCTTGTCGTACTCCTTTCCCAATTTTGAACCACTCGGTTGTTCCATGTCTGGTTCTTACTTTTGCTTCTTTACCCTCGTACAGGTTTCTCAAGAGACAGGTAAGGTGGTCTGGTACTCCCATCACTTTCAGAATTTGCCACAGTTTGTTGTGATCCACACAATCAAAGGCTTTAGCGTAGTAAGTGAAGCAGAAATAGACGTTTTTCTGGAATTCTCTTGCTTTCTCTATGATCCAGCGAACGTTGGCGATTTGATCTCTAGTTCCTTTGCCTCTTCGGAACCCAGCTTGTACTTCATCAGGTAGTTCTCGGTTCGCATACTGCTGAAGCCTAGCTTGTAGGATTTGGAGCATAACCTTGCTGGCATGTGAAATGAGCGCAATTGTACGGTAGTTTGAACACTCTTTGGCATTGCCCTTCTTTGGAAATGGAATGTAAACTGACCTTTTCCAGTCTTGCGGCCATTGTTGAGTGTTCCAAATTTGCTGGCATATTGAATACAGCACTTTAACAGCATCATCTTTTAGGATTTTAAATAGCTCAGCTGGGATACTGTCATCTCCGCTAGCTTTGTTGTTAGTAATGCTTCCTAAGGCCCACTTGACTTCACTCTCTAGGATGTCTGGCTCCAGTTCAGTGACCGCACTATCATGGCTATCAGGGACATTCAGATCTTTCCTGTATAGTTCTTCTGTGTATTCTTGCCACCTCTTCTTAATCTCAGCTGCTTCTGTTAGGTCCCTGCCTTCTTTGTCCTTTATCATGCCTGTCTTTGCACAAAACGTTCCCTTGAGATCTCCAATTTTCTTGAAGAGATCTCTAGTCTTTCCCATTCTGTTGTTTTCCTCGATTTCTTTGCATTGTTCATTTAAGAACTTTTTGTCTCTCCTTGCTATTCTCTGGAACTCTGCATTCAGTTGGATATATCTTCCCCTTTCTCCCTTGCTTTTTGCTTCCCTTCTTTCTTCAGCTACTTGTAAAGCCTCATCAGACAAGAAATGATGGTAACAAAATTGAAAAGCTCAAAAAGCAAATGAAAGTCTCCAGAAATATTGTATCTTTTGAAATTAAAGACTTGTGTCTAATTTAAGGATCTCGGAGCACTTGAAAGGGAAATGGATCCCCCTCTCGTGACACTTTTGTCTTGCCTGAAACTTAACATTCTACCTCTTCTATAAGCCAGAAATGCTTCCCATGAGATAAAAGGGCTACATGCGCATACCACAAATGCTTTAGTATTCCTTCAGGCATGTATGTGGTAGATACACATAGGGTATGCCTAGGAGACAGGAAATGTTTGCCATCTGTTTTATGATGTACCAAGAGTTACCTAAAGATCAGACACTGTAGAGTTGAAAAATTTCAGTTTGAAAAACAGACCGGCTTTCTTCTCAGAGCAGCGCTCCCCCTTTCACTGTGAATGGTCATCACTGCTCTTTAGGCCTGTGTTTGTGAGAGATTTAATAGCTGTAGTCACCAGTGAATTTTAGTAGGAGAGATTTACTATAAGAATTTCTGCAGATGTTTTTATAACCCCCTGAAGAAGGTCTGAAAATACAAATAGGCTGAAATGCGTTGGGCTTTTTAACAAAATATTTGCTTCATCATCCTGAGACATTTCTATTTGTCAGTAAGTATACAGCAGTCAACTTCTATCTAATCAGATTTGTGGAGCACTTATGGCATTGATGGTGGCTAACAGTGTTGCTTTGGGGAGTACTCAAAATCAGCTGTGTCACAATAATGTCTCTGAGGAAATTCTCACCTCGCAATCCCGGTTGGTGTACTGCATGTACAAGAGATAAGACTAGAAAAGGGTTTTGCACTTTACAGTGAAGGCACAAAAATTGGAAAATACTAAACTATAATGCCACTCGTTTAGGACTAGAAAAAATGTCTAATCCCTGTAAGTCAGCATTAAAAAATAAAAATGAGGTATCCAACTACCTGGGACTTATCCAGCCCTATGTTTGTTGTTGTTGTTGTTGTTGTTGTTGTTGTTGTTGTTGAAGCTACTGCTTTGGTGTTGATTTTGCAGCTGGCAGCCCCTAAATATTAGCTGGAACATCGGAATCTTAACACTTTAAAAAATCTACAAGTTAGAGTGGAATCCATATTATCAAATTAATAAAAAGCCATCAAAAATCTTAAGACTGTGTTGCCTAAGTAGAGGTGGTATTTTGAAACAAGCTGCTAGGCTAGAGAATATAGACCTGAATTCTGTTCCCAGCTCTACCACTGATCCCAGTTGATGACCTTGGGCAAGTTTCATTACCGGTGTGTGAAGCACAACAAAATATGAAAGGGGGGGGGGGGGGCTGGCTGGCTGGCTGGCTGGTTACTGAGCAGAGGTAAGCAGCAGATCACTATTCTCTGAGGATCTTTTTAATTTTGGCTCTCTAATGCCCACACTTGCCTAGTTTAGACTGGAATTGAATTCCTGCAATCTGGTCACTGTTGAGTTTTGGCCATATGATATGCTTAAATTCCCATTTCAGTTTTGTGTAAATGTACACCTGCTGTTTTGAGCCTGGAAACTCGCACATTGAAAGACAGATACTCTTGATTAACATCGCTTCTTGTTTTAACATTCCTAGTTCTATCTGGTACATGTTTATTTGTTTCTATTTATAGCCTGCTCCATTCCAACGGAGGCAGCTTGGGAAGAGTAATGAAAAGGAACAAAAAAGCAAAACAGAATAAAACGGAATCAAATTAAGACTTGATTGACACTTCCCTACTCCTTGCTGTTGTGACTCAATTTTATAGTGCCTAGGATAGGATAGGTCTTAACTTCCATAAACCAAATAGAATCCACTCTCCTTAGGCAGTTTTATAAACCAAGACAGCATGATGTTGGTAGCTTTGGTCCTCCTGATGCTCATGAGATGAAGGATTGTATGAAGGTTGCTCTTGACCTTCCCAGTAGTGAAAAGAAGGAGCCATTTACGCTGTTGGCTTTACTTAATGGAAATATCTATCTCCCATCAATGGGTAGCATCCAATTGTGACCCAGCAGTAGCGGTAATGAGAATTTGCCACTGAAATTCAGAGGTGCTTTCCTGTTGCGCTAGTTACATTACACAAGCTGTGGCTTATGATAGCACAATGTAATTAGCACTAGTAATGGGTAGTTGGATCCTGCCTATTGATTGGAGATTTTTGTCTGTAAATAGAAAACCTAGAAAAATTAAGTATTAAGTCACCTCTATCAAAAACCTTTGGTGGGTAAGCAGCACCTTTGTTTTGGTCCACAAATTGATTCTACTCTGTATTTCATTTAGTTTTATTTAAAACCTTTTGGGCCTCTTTTTGATATGTTCAAAAGTAGCTTACATACAGATAAAGTATCATTTTAAAACAGACCCCTAAAAGTAAGCTCCTCTGATTTCAGTGGTACTTCCATACAAACGTGTATAGGACTGAAGCCTTATATAAAAGTTGCCAAAAGGTAACAGCATCCACTAACTCCCAACAACCCATAGCGCTATGGTTTAAATGCTGTGAGTTTAGTGAGTTGGGAGTTAGTGGATTATTAAATTATTTCCATAAAAGAGAGAGAGCTGCTTGAGATCCAGGCTAGTGATGAGAGAGGCTAGGATGATAAATTAGCTTGTTTATTCCTGTCCTGCTGTTGGTTAGTGTAATGAAGCAGAAGCCCATTGTTTGGACTCATTTGGTGGTGATAGCTCTGCACAGAAGGGGGTAATTGAACAGAAAAGGAGAATGCTCTTGGAGCATGGGAGTAGTTAACATCACATGAGGTCACTCAGCTTCAAGTTTTAATCAGTGTAGACACTGTGCAATTGAGATTTTTCTAAAGGACCCCTTGCAGTGTGAAAAGAGGTTCAGAAAATCTGGAATGCTGAAGGAGCTGTTAAAAACAAGGGGAAGAACTCTTCTTGTAGGTATCGTTTTAATATCAAGGAGGATACGATTTAAATGTTGGCTTGAGAGTGTGTTTAAATTCACTAGTGTTTAAACAGGCAAGCACGAGTTTTCCAAAGGTTACAAGTTATGGCAGCCTTCCTCAACCTGATGCCCTCCAGGGATGTCTGACTACAACTCCCATCATCCCTGGCCAGCCTTTCCAGTGGGCCTGCTGGCTGCAGAAGATTGGGTTTGTGGCCAGCATATCTGGAGGGTGCCAGGTTGGGAAAGTCTGAGTTGTGGTTTCCAAAAGGTGTCTTGAGGGGAAATGCAGTTACCTACTACATTATGAACTTGACTAAAGTCATGTGATGGAACTACTGCAAATGCTGGATGGGGCTAGTCAAAAGAATCTGCCTTGAGCGCCTTTCCATCCAGGAAAGCTACAGATATCTGGCCATAAGAACTGCCCGCCTGCCACCAGAAGAAGGTTCCCTTTTCATGTCCTACTCATGGGTTTCCCACAGGCACATAGTTGACCACTGTGTGAACAAAATGTTGAACTACATAGGCCTTTGGTCTGGTTCAGCATGGCTCTTTTGTTCCTATGTCCCTGCTGTCACAAATCACTTCAAGACTAAGCTAAGGTGGAGAGTCTGAATCACCTGTAGCTAATGCAGTGTAAGCTGTCTGCATTTATGCTGTTGGAACTAGGTGGGGAATGCCAAACATTTCACTCCCAGTCAAGCCACGTACACACACAGATCTAAAAAGGAGCTGGGAGCAGCTGCTCCTGTTACCGGTTTCTCAAGGAAATCTGCCCCTTCAGGAGCTGCGGCCTAGGGGCTATGAATCATTGCAGCAGGGCTTGGTTGAGGGGGATAAAGTGCTAGAGAGCTCTTACTCGAGTTTTGTGAAAGCGCGGTCTAAAATACCCTAATGTATTGCTACAAGGCAAGTGTGTTCTTAAAAGTCAAGCTTAGATTCTGTGTTTGGGAAAACATGTGGTAAGGACTGTTAATTAGGGGAACAAGAATTCTGTCACATATTTACAAGAGACACTAGAAACTAATAACTGCTGTAAACGTTCCAGTCTCAGGCAAATAAAGTGAGTCATGTATGCTACTTTTTGAGCAGCTCTTTGTAAAAAATTAGGCCAGGTTCCTGAGTTTGCTCCTGTTGGTGTAAGCATTTCTCTGAGCAGAGTTCTGCTCATGGACCCTCCCCCTAGCAAGAATGGGGACAGCAACTTTCAGTAATTCCTCTTTTTCCTGCAGCACCTTGCCTCCTTGACAACTTGCTCCAGAGGCTTGGGGACCCTCTGCTACGGGGGGGGGGGGGAGGAGGCTGCAGGGAAGTGGTGAAACAGTGGATATTGTTTCTCTCCCCCTCCCAACGCCCCCTTGCCAGCTTCCACAAGCAGGATCCTCCTCTGGATCTCTGTCGCATCCATAAACAGAAGGGCTTCTTCTGTTCCCAAATGCCTAGTTAGGATCCAAGCCATACAAGTAGGAGTTTGACATTAGTTCCTGAAACACCATTTTCTGGTCAATTGTGAACATGCCTGGAGTACAGAGATATCGAAGAATCTAATATCATAGCCTGCTTTTTTAAAAAACACAAACCACTGGAAATACAATGGTGAGGTATGGTGGGTTCAGAACTGAGAAATATATAACCTGCTTCTTCCAAGAATAGCATGAATGGTGTGTGTTGTCTGATTATTCTGATCAAGCTGATTTGCAATATATTCACAAATCAACATACATTAAATTGTCAAATTTACTTACAGGTACTTGGGGTATTTTATAAAATCAACCTTGTATGATATAGAAAAATGCTATGCAGTGTATATAAATGCAACAGATTCACTTTCTGTATGCTCCTGACCCCATTCAGCTGTTCTTGGTTCCCAGTGATTGAGTCATATGGCCAAATGCAGGGTTTATGCCCATATGGCCCACTGTGTATCTATTTCTCAACCTTTTAAAAAATTAATATAATTATTTCTGATTCATCTTTGACCCAGAAAAAAAACCCAAGGCAACTTACTACTTAAAACAATTTGCACATTCTAAAACACCATACACAGCAGGATCTTGTATTAATGGGTATGGGGAAGCCTAATGGCGGAATGAAAGTCTGGCTCCCAACTGGTTAGACTGCCCTGTATAAATTTGAGATGGTGGTGAACATATCTGGAGACAAAGAACTTCCTTCACTCCCATATCCAGCAGTTAATGGAGGCATAGCTGAGCTAACGCTAACGTGGGGACAAGTTGAGAAGCTTATAACTAGCAAAATGCCCATTGTGTGCCATGCAGTGGAGAAAGGACCAGAAAGAAGGCCTGGAGATTACAAGGACACTTGTGGATGGCATAATACAGTGTGATCCTGCATGCACACAAATACAAACATACGTATGTATGTACGTACGTGTGTGTGTGTGTATATCCCCATGGGGCATGAGAGATCATCATCATAAGTGTTGCCAAGGGTTGCATCTTTTTCCCCCCTTGATGACAATGGCACCCATTCCTTTATATGGCTGAAAGGGTGTTCTTGGTGATACCATTGGAGTGGAGGCTAAATCTCCTTATCTCTAGTTACCCCAATGCCCGGGGCAGGTGATAGATTTTCTCCCCAACAGTTGGGTCCTAAACTACAGTACATTCAACCAGGACTCAAACCTCTCTGCGTTGCCCCAGCTAGAATTCTTATTTCTTGGTGATACTACAGAGTGGCAGAACCTTTAGTATAACCTCTCGTTAAACCTCCATGTGTACTTAACTTGCATGGGAGGAAACATTCAACCAGAGCCTCTGATGACATCTGCTAGCAAACACTATTTCTTAACTGATGCCAGCATGCAAGTGCTACTGACCAAAAATGGGCACCTCAAAAATAAGCACAAATTGTGGAAGAAGTACTGTCAGGGCTGAGGTGGTGTCTCTGTTCCAGCAAGAGTTCTGGGTTCCTTCTCAAGAAAGTGTATAGTCAAGCAGCTTAGGCCAGCCTTCCCCAAACTGATGCGCTCCAGATGTGTTGGACTTCAACTCCCATAATTCCCAGCGAGCATGGCCATTCTTTTATAATATGTGGCTTTATCCTGTGGACAAGCCTTATTTCAGCATCCACTTTATTACAGAAAAGAATTAAGAAAAACACAACACCCAAAATCAGCAGAACAAAGGTTTATTTTAAGTTTGTTCACTTCTTCTCTGCCTAGTTTAGGTGGACTGTCAAGGAGGTTTTAGAAATGTGCAAGTTTGAAAGTGTCTGTGAAGGTATTTCAAAGAATCCAATGTGGCATTGATCACATGCCATCTAAAGTCTCCCATGACCCTGAGCAGACTTGTCTGTCTCCTGCACAACCAATAGATAAAATGAAGATTTCTCAACTCCGCAGTCTGACTTAAAAACAACAACACTGAATTCTGCCATCATGCTAATCAGATTAGATCTCTGTGTCCCTGCACCACCACCCCCTTCACACCTTGGCCAATTACATTAGACAATGGACCTTCTCCAGGTAACAAAGGCTATTCACATTTAAATTGAGAATTCTAATGGAAAAAGGCAGGTATTGGGTCAGCCACGGGTTCCCTCCAGATGTTTAGGACTATAACTATATATCTCAGATCATTGGCCATGTTGGCTGGGGCTGATGGGATGTGTAGTCCATAACAAAGGAACCTGCCTTACACCAAGTCAGACAATTGGTCTAGCCCAGTATTGTTGACACTGACTGGCAGCAGCTCTCCAGGGTTTCAGGTAGGTATTTTTCCAGCCCTACCTGGAAATACCAGGGGTTGAACCAGGAATCTTCTGCATTCAAAGCATGTGCTATACCACAGAGCCATGGCCTCTCCAAAATCTGGAAGTCACCAGGCTGCCTACCCCATCATATGCCCTAGGAGGACCTGCTGGGGGAAAGTGAGTTTCTCCCACCTTCCCAAGAGAAAAAAGTGAGGAATATTTAAAATATTTGTGAATTAGTTGCTTAACAGGATTCTCTTCTATGAATCACAGGGATGGATGGATGGACAGATGGATAGGCAGTCAGACAATGAACAGCAGAGCCTGTACTATTCAGCGCAGGATGGGGAACTACTTTAAGGTGGGGAGGGTTGGATTTCCTTGCACCAGACCCTCCATGGGATGGTTAGCATTAATCATGACTCCCTCGATCCATTTTTGCCTTTCTTGGTGCTCAGAGAGAGGCACAAATAGAATGGCACAGGAACGTCTGGTGCTGGAAGGAGTGGCTACTCCCAGAGCCAGCTGAGTTAGGCGCCTCTTGCCATCCCTGTCCAGGTAGGAAGAAACACACTAAGGATGACTTGGCTGATGCTGGGAGGAGCACTTTGCATGCACCTGCAGCCCCCCTTGTACAGGGGGGTTCCCCTCCAGTTGGAGATAACATTGGTGATTCTTCCAGGTGGTGGGTCAAGCCCTGCCACCTGAAAGAATCCAAGGAGGCTCTGTGGGTTGGGTGAGGAATCTCCATGGGCTGGTGGTTCCTCATCCTTGATTTAGTGTTAAAATTACTAAGCTGATAATTTAGTAAATACAATACTTAAGAATGCAAGCTTCATGTTTTGTTCAAATAATAGCGCCAAACATATAGAATGCCAGAGAGCAAGTTGTACTAAATAGTTCAGTCTCTCCAGTTTGGAAGATCAAGTTGACTGTCGCCCAGATTTGATCAGTCGCTGGTCTGTGTTTTAAAGACCTCAGATCCAAACTTAAAGAGACTCTTCCCCCACCTTCCTGGCCTTTTGTTCCACCCGCATTTACTCTGAAACCTACCAAGCAGGGTAGCTTTTAATTTGATTGCCCAACAAATCCCCAAACTTCTAAAGGGGTAGTGTACAGCCACGATTCTGCATGAATGGCTTGAATTCGAGCAATACTCTTTAAGAACAGCCAGACATTCCAGACATGCTCTTCAGATAAAGCTCAGTGTGGTCTTTGTATTTGAAGACAGCTGTCAGTTAAACAAATGCTATTGTACATAAAATGTTAACTCCCCCACGCCCCTCCGCTCTGAAAACATAACTTTAGATGTATGGTCATAACTTCACACTGTTTTCTACTGTCCCACAGTATCTTCCTAAGCAAAGTTACAGCTATGAAGAACAGATAATTTATTTTATTACTTGTCGGGGTGATGCACTGGACAAGCACCATGACTTGTCTTGCATTACAGAGTTGGCTTCGATCCCATTCAATAGGGAAGGGTGTTAGACCAAGTGGGAAAAAGAGGGGCTCTTTGGAATAGCAGCCAAGTCAGCAAAGGGGATTGTAAAGTGCTGTGTGAAATGAAGCTAACTAGGAGAGAGTGTTGTGTTCAACTTTCGTGCCAAGCAGGACATTACCATTTCTTTACACACCATTTTTGCATTGTTATTGTATATTAGATATTCACAGTAGTTGGATATATAACATAGAAAGTATGGACTTTTTTAAAAAGTTACAAATGATGGCGTGTAATTTAACAGTCTGTGAATTCAAATGGGGGTGGGGACAGCCAGAATGAGAAATGGAATATCTGGTTTTGTTTAACATTTCTGTTCTTTAAAAAGCAATTACTGGACATTTTCCCTGAGATTTTTTTTTTTTTCTGTGTCCCTAGACCAGAAGATGCTTTTTGTAAAGTGCAGAAAAAACACGCTCTGCATCACCCATTAGTGCATATTAAAATTTTTGAGACTAGGGAAATGGGCATACCCTGGAATAGGACACTTACCAGAATACTCTAGTCTTGTGGATAAAATTTGCCTGGGACATGAGACAGCATCTGCGATGCTGCGTATGTGGCTGCATTTCTGTCAGTTAGCGTTATGAACACAGTCAAAGGCAATAAATATCTCAATGTACGGGTCTCCACAAATCTGGTTGCCCATATGTCCAGCAGCATATTCTCCCCCTGCTTTGAGTTTGCCCCCACTTGCATATAGCTCAGGGGAGGTCTCATGTGCTGACCTCTCAAGCTTTGGTCTGAATGCAGCTTCTGCCTGCTGCACAGGTTGGCACAACACAAGATCCTTGCCCATTCCCCAAGTGGAGTGGAAGGGTCTGTGGCAGTCACTAATAAGGGCTAGCTACTGAGCCAAGCATAAATCTGTGGAACCTTGACCATGTACATGTGTGCATGAGATAGCTGTTTCAATGAGGCTTACATTGAGTCGGCTTCAAATGCTCACTGGTTTGTACGTCCTACTTTAAAAGAAATGAATATGATCCAGCAGCAAATGAAATAACCCTCTTGTGGGCTAGACACTAAAGGACAGGAACATGCTTTTGTTTGGTTCATTGGAGCAGGTCATTGCTTGATGTGCAGGATTAGGGGGCTCTTGTGACCAGCTAATTGATCAGAGTTACTGATACAAGTATGTGCTCCATGGAACAAAACAAAAGGCAGGATGTGTGGAGCCAGTCATTGCCTCCGAACTTTTGAGAACCATGTGGTTATTTTGTGTACCCAACTATAGTAGAATCCCTTTCTATCCTCTAATCCTATTCTGTGACTGGCATAGATTTAGCAGTAACTTGAATCTCTGGCATGGCCATGCTTTTCATTACTGTGTACTGAGTGCATAGCATGGCATAAAGCATTTATGCTGGCTATGTTCATGCAAGTGTTCAAAATCACTCCATACTATGCACCCATACTTTAGAATTAACTTTTATGTGTGAACACAGAGGTGCACTTTTGTTAATTCAAACAATCATGAGTATGTTTGCAGAAGCATCTTAATGGGAAGTAAACCTATAAGTCTAGTGCTCTTAATCTGTTATTACTGTACAAGTAAGTGCCATATGGACACCAGAGGGAGTAAAAGATTAAATGCATCATACTGTTATAAGAACTTACAACTTGATTTCATAAGAACTTGCACCTTGAAATGGGTACCATTTTTGGCTGCCTTTGCTAAAATGAAGTTGCTAGGTACACACACACACACACACACACACACTGGTGGTTGATTGAAGGCAAGCACCTTGACCCAACAGCAAAGGAATCCTCACCAGTCTTTCCTATGGGAAAGGCCGGTGGGAAGCATTATAGCTTCTGCTGATGGTCAGCAAAGAGGTTCAGAGCCTGGATGCTGAGCAGAGTCAAAAGGCGCCTCCTCTTCCCTGCCCCTTTCTTCTGTGGGAAAGAGAGGTGGGGAACCTGGAGCTTTAGCCACTGCGGGGGGGGGGGGGGTCAGAGTCTTTCCCAACATAGGAGGTGGGGATGGGGGATCATTCAAAGCTGCCAAGACAATCCCCACCCGCTCCACAGTTTCGAAGTTGGAAGAAAAGCTTGTTGCTCATCACACTTGCCAGAGGGTGGTGCCCCACTTGCTGTGGCCAATGTGATGACCTTGATTTTAAATGTAGTATTTGGAAGGAAGTAGTATGCAATGTGATGTATTTCCAAATAATGTGTTTTAGAATTGGGAGGTTAGAATGAAATGGCAATTGTGATGTGAAGAGGAAATGGTTGGCTCTGCTAGAATAACTCTAAATAATTCTAGTCTCTGTGGTTCATGATATAACTCTTAAGTTGTGGTCTGATGCTATGGGAACAAACCCTGTGCTCTCCTGCTCCTTCTCCTTCTCGCCCCTTACATGCTCTGGTTAATTCGTTCCTGGTTTGTTAACCTAACTGGCAGACCATGGTTTGCTGCAAACCAGGAAGTACAGCACGTAAGCAGAGGGAATACACAAGTCTTAGTCATGTAAGATCAAGCCATGGTTTGTTTATTTTATTTCATTTCTATACCGCCCAATAGCCAAAGGTCTCTGGACAGTTCGCAAAACTACACACCGCAATACAAGATCATAAAAACAGAATATAAACTTTCTAACATACAAAATTTAAAACAATTTAAATGGCTAAAACAGTTACAATAAGATACTGGACATGATAAAAACTGACATAAATGCCCCATCATGTACCATCAAATGCCTAGGAGTAGAGGACACTCTTAACCTGGCACTGAAAAGATGACAGTGGTGGTGCCAGGTGGACCTCAGCGGGGAGAGCATTTCATAATCGGAGGGCCACCAATTGAGAAACCCTCTCAGTTGCCACCTTCCGAGCATCCCTCAGAAGGTGGCACTCAAGAGGAAGGCCACTGATGTTGACCATAATGCCTGGGTAGGTTCCGGTCAGGAGAGTATGTTTGAATCAGTCCAGTCATGCTCGGTTTGCTGCAGGCTTACGCATGAGATTGAGTCATAGAATCAGGGGGCAGTATCCAATGCTGCCCATGTGCAGTGAGAAACTAGCGGGTCCTGTAGTGATTGGAAACAAGTGAAGCACTCATTTCCAAAATGGGACAGGTCAGTGGAGATTTCAGAAGGGAGCTCCACTGACCTGTCCCATTCTGGAAGTGTTTCTGCTCATTTCCAGGTTTACTGTTGGAAACACTAGTTCCTGTTGCACAAGCAGTGGGTCCTGCTAGTGGAATAGAAACGGTAGGAGCATAGCAGCAGTGTTGGACACTGCCTATAGAATTGGAAGGAACCTGTTCATCTAGTCCAATTCGCTGCTGCTGCAAAAAAAAAATCCACTTGTTACTTCACTGATACTGTCACTGCATAATATGTTTGAGGATGCTAAAGGTGTTGTGTATGTGTTCTTATTCTCAGCTCCAAGTCCCACTTCAGCTGTGCCCTATATGGCAGTAAAGTGTGTAGATGTGCGGAAGAACCACCACAGGACCAATTGGTTTATGCCCTGGGGACCTAACCAGTGTGAAAAAATAAGAGACTTGGATGAAGCTATGAGCAGGCAAATAGAAGCCAACGACATTGTGTTTTCGGTTCACATGCCTCTCCCCAACAAGGAGATGAGCCCTTGGTTCCAGTTCATGCTCTACATTTTGCATATGGACATTGCCTTCAAGACCGGCAACCAAATCAGTAAGTACTGAAAAAAAATTCCAAGTTAATGTAATCATTATAAGAATTAAGGGGTCTGTGTCTATGTGTGTTAAAGTCAGTGTAAATGAGAACAAAGCAATGAGTTAGATCTGGAATTACACTGCTGGTAGAAGTGGATTTCCCTTTCTCCTTCTTCCCATGGCTGCCCCTTCAGCGCCCTGAAAATGCTGCACAGAGTCAGACCCTACTGAATGTGAAAAGCTATGGTGTAGGAGGGAGGGGAAATCCCCCCAAATCAGGCAGAGGGATCTTCCAGGAGCAGAGCCCTTCCTATTGCAGAAGGCAGTTCCTGGATGCAGCCCAATATCTTATTTTCTGCCTGGATTTAGTCTTGGATATCAAATTCAGCATAGACAACTCCGCTGACCCCTGTGCTACATTGGAACAAGTCACTCTGAAGGTGGGGTCTTGAAGTCACCACCATCTCGCACTTGCATGTTCTCATCTTCAGCTTGTCTCCATTGCGACTAGTGGAGCTGAAGAAGACAGGGAAGGGGGCAGCTCATTTCCTCTCCAACATGTTCTCGTGCCATTGGGAAGGCCAGTTGGTAGAATTCTGAAAAGATCAAAGGCCAGCTTATATTTCTCAAGTAACAATATTCATTTTGAAGCATTAAGTCTTTCTGCAAGGATGTGTTTAATAACCCTACCCCCTAGATACTTCTGTATAACAGCAATATCAAGCAGAAGAGCCTCTTTCTGATTCAGTACCAACTATCATGATAGGGTCATTTTAAAAACTTAATTTAAATTTAGCAGTGTGGTTCAGTTCAGGCTGCTTCCTATGATGAGGCTAGGAATGGACCGCTCTATAGGCTTTTAATACAAATGCCTAGCAATGCATTGGTGTAGTAAAAGCTACACTGTAGTCCTGTGCAAGTTTTGTGGATTTGAACAGTTGTGCTAATGCTTGGGACAGCACCAGTACAGTAAATTGCTATGCTGTTTTGTAAGCAATTTGTATCTAGTTTCCTTAATATATCTTTGCTGCTGCCACAAATCTTAAGACCGGTGTGTTTCGCTGTTCCCAGTGTTGTGCTTAACATGTGGCAACAACCACACATTCCAATCGGATTATTATTGATTGGCCTTGTGTTTGCTCAGTTTTTAAAATGCCATTCTGGTCAACAAGTGCAATGATTTTGAGAAAGTTCCTTTCTGCATTTGCAGGAAGGTGTATGGAGGCAAGGGAGATAAATTCTTAGGATGATTTATTTTATTTTATTTTATTTTATTTTTTAATCACTGAACTGGAGTTCTGCTGCTAAAGTTGGGGGTGGGGGAGGGAATAATAGCTTATTCACATTCATCTGACAGCAGCAGCCCCAAATAGCCTTTTCCTTTCTGTCTTGAGGACAAAAAAAACAACCCCAACACAAGTGCAGTTTTCTCTTGCAATCAAGGAGAAGCATGAAGGTGAAAGTCACTTTGAGATCATTCTTGGCTTGATTCTCCTGCTCTAATTTGAGTGAATATAACTCTGCCCTGCCTTTGCCATTTCTAGACAGCGAATGAGAGTACAGACTGGCTTGACTCCAGGCCAGAATTCAGTCTGGCACCTTTCCTGATTCTGTAGGCTTCATTAGTCATCCAATACTCTCCCTTTCTTAATCCACATCCCTCACTTAAATTTGTATTGACATTAGGTAATAGTTGGCAGTGCCATCCCTAGCTATTTAACCTCAGCCACACTGACTCTTGCAACCGTTAGCATCTGTTGTTCCCCTCAGTGGCCAGCTAACACCTGAGTATTGATTCTGTGTGTCATAATGTAACCTGCCCTTGCGCCAAGGGCCAGCAGTGAGATTGTCATTTTGTCATCTCAGAAACCCTGTGATATAGGTGTTACTGAAAGATGGTGACCTGCCTAAAGCCACACCCAGTGGGCTTCTCAGCTGAGTGGGGATAGTATATGCACCTTGTCAGGGTGACCATTACAGTGTTATATGAATAAATGCAATTGATAAGGCATTGTAATCTACAGCAGGGGTCCCCAACCTTTTTGGACTCATGGGCACATTTGAGAATTTGAAAAACTGCTGTGGGCACCACCACAAAATGGCTCCCATGGAGGATGTGGCTAGTAATATAATGGCTGCTGTGGGGGCCTGGCTAGTCCAAAGACAAGTAATTCACCCCAAAATCTGAATACAAGCAGAGGAAAGCTCTGAACTCCAGAGCCAATCCACATATATGTCTCCACTGAAGCACAACAAAATACCCATTTTAGGTTGCAATCCTATACATGCTTACATGGAATTCAAAGGGAATTATTTCTGAGTAGGCCTGCATAGGATTGCTATGCTCATTGTATCCACAGACACCTTTCCCCACCCCCAAAGGAAAGGAAAATGCCCCTAGCCCCAAAAGGAAAGAAAATGTTTTCCTACATCAACCCCAAGCTATGCCACTCTGTTTCCCACCTGGCGCTCCTACCTCCTCCTCTGCCATCAGAGCCCCTGCCTGGGAAGGTGCTCTGTGTGAGTGAAGAACAAGAGAAGGGGCTGGGAAGGAGAGAAAAAGAGTGAGGAGGAGGAAGAAATGGCAAGATAAAGGGTTGAGAGGGACAGATGGACCAAGGCTAGGGACTCACTAAGAAAGGGGGAAATAGTGAGCAAAAGAGCAAGGCTATGGGCTAAGATGGGGGGAAACAGTGAAGTAAAGAGATGGTGGGGAGGGCAGTAGAGAAGCTAAAGGCTGGAAGGGAGGGGGAAATGGCAAAGCAAAGGTGTAGAGGGGGAGAGAAAAAGCGAGGTAAAGGGATTTGTGGAAGCTAGCAGCTGGGAATGGAGAGACAAAGAGAGTAAAGTGGAAGGCTTTGTGTGGGCAGAGGAAGATTGGGTGGGGCCAGAAAGCAACTCTTTCCTTCCTGCCTGTCGAACGGCTGATCAGCAGCAGGTTCTGGAACGTGAAGGAGGAGAACCTGGCGCCCTTATGTTTTTCAAGTTTTTAAATTAAAAATAAATTCTTCAAGGGGGCAGGGAGTGAAGACCTTTGAGGAAACCAATGGAGGTCCCTGCGGGCGCCATGTTCAAAACCCCTGATCTACGATGCTGCCAGTTCCATACATACCTTTTGTCCTTTCCCCCTTCTTGCAATGCTCAAACACTGGTCCTTGTTGGAATGTTTGGGAGAAAAACATAATTTTGTGTGTGTTGAAATCCCTGCAGCTGGTGTAGCATGGAATTTTTAAAGCTTTGGAGCCCCCATCAGTCATTTGCTCTACTCATTCATTCAAAAAACCTGTAGGAGAGAGGAATGAGGGCCTCATGCTGGCCCCACTCCTAACAGTGCCACCTGGTTCCATCCCCACCCCAACCTCCACATGATGGGCAGAAGGTCTGAAGGGGAAGCCTGTGCATTTCAGATCTTTTGCCCAGCATGCTGAGGTCAGGAGGCTAAAGCCAGCAGTAACACCTGGAACAGCACCACTAGGGACAGTGTGTGGAGCAAACCACTGAAGGCGGCTTAGCTGTGATCTAGACCCACATCTCCTATTTTTCTGCACCCTTTTCCTGCCATGCAAATCTCAGCTCAGTACTTTCTGGAGGTCCTTAGGCAAGCCATTGTCTGTTAGGCTTAGCCTTGCCAGCTGTCTCAGGGAAACAATACTGGCTTGTGTTGTGGGCTGCACTTGGGAAATAAGCACTATGTAAAATATCCCCCTACACACACATGCACACAGTTATAGCTCTGTGGGTAAAACCCATTAATTAATTGCTATGCCACGCTATAACAAGAAGTTCTCAGGGTGGCTCACACCACAATAATAAAAATCTAAAATGTCTGGGAGAACAGAAATGTCTTTGCCTGGTGCGGAAAGGGTAACAGTGCAGGTACCAGATGAGCCTTTTAGGGGAGGGCATTCCATAAACAGGGTGCCACAACTGAGAAGATCCTCCCTCTTATAGCCACTCAGCTAACTTCATTTGGCGGGAACACCCAGAGGAGGGCCTCCAAAGATGGTCTAGGAGTCCAGGCAGGTACATATGGGAGGAGACGTTCCTTAGATATTTAACTTTGCTGTGAAGCTATGTCCTCTTTTCTCTCATTTTGACCATCCAGGCTTTTTTCTTTTCCTTTTTTTGCCTCAAGGAAACCATATACAATCAGAGCCCTAAGTCCAAAATATATGCAGTAATTCTTTATTCCCAATTGTTTCCTGGTGGGCGGAATTATTTTGGTGTTTGACATTAGGATTCAGAGAGGGTGTGTACAGGCATATATAAACTACTTGGATCGGGGGACACCAGAGGAATAAAAATGGCTGCAATGACTCATTCGTGTGACTCAGTCCAGTCACTTCCTTTGGCCTGTATCCTTTGGCTGCTTGAATCATCAAGTAAAGATAATGGAGGCTTAAGTCACCATTTTACCACAATTTAATTACTGTCTCTTTGTTTACTATGCACAGAACAGAAATATAGGAACTGGGCGATAATATTGTTGAGTCCTTATAAATTTATCATTTAATGAGCTGCCAGTGGAAAAAAGTCACGATCCTGGCAGGATGCCGCCAAAAGATCTTTGTAGTGGTTTTATTTTTCCTTCAAGATAATGCAGATTGATTGTGGTGTTCTAAAATGCATCTTGGAGGCTGATGTTTAGTGACCTTGAAGGTTGCTGTGTTTGTCTTTCTGAAGGATACATTTGTTATGCATGCTTATGGAAAGCTGGGCCTTTCCACTAACTGAATATGGTTGTAGTTAACTTATCTATTGCCGTGAGCACTTAATTACTATAATATTTAAATGTATGAATACATTATCTTTAACTAAATACAAGTGATTGACATGAAGAAACCATTGTTTGGGCAGTTGTATTTAAGCTGGTTTTAAGTGTGAAGTGTGGGAGTGAGCAATTCCTTGTCTTCACCCTAAATTCATCCACCATTATGATCCCTGCATTGTTGGATGACTTGTCACTGGGCAACATACCAAAACTAAATATATTTTCTTTATTATGTTTACAAACTGCACCTTCAGCAGAGTAATTACAATAAAAAAAACAAAATAATAATACAAAACCATGATCACAATAAAGTTTAGAATAAAGTAGCAGACACCATCTTAGTATGCAACAATGAGATAACAACCACAGCCGCTTAAGAGCTTTAAAAATCTTTTTTAAAAGTACGATTCAAGAAAGCCTGGGAGAATAAAAAGATCTTTGTCTGGCAGCAAAAGGACATTATCATAAGTGCCAAGTTAGAGTCTGTGGGGACAGCATTCCATAGGCAGGGCCACCACTGAAAAAGCTCTCTCCAGTCACCAGCTGCCTTGCTTTAGGTGGTGGTGGTGGCACCTGAAGGAGAGCCTCAGATGAAGATCTTAGTGACCATGCAGTCTGGTATGGGAAAAGACAGTCAAATAAGTATCTGGGCCCTAAGCCATGTAGGGCTTTCAAAGTTCTGGTGCTGATCAGTTGAGCTCAGAATCAGATCAGGAGCCAGTGGAACTGTTTTAACACAGGCAAGATATATTTATTTTATTGTTAATAAAATTATTTGAATCTTGCTTTTCGGCCATCAAAAAAAAAGAACCCCGAAAGTGGCATGTAGCATTACAATTCTACAATAGAAATCTTGATACCTAGTCTCAGTTAGCAGCTTAGTAGTTGCATTCGTAACTGCAGTTTCCAAATAGTCTTCAAAAGGCAGCCCAACATACAATACGTTGCAGCAATCCAATGTGAGGGTTAGCAGGATGTGAATAACTGGCTTAACTATCTCTGCTCGGAAGGGGCCATAGCTGGTGTTCCAGCCTCAGCTGGTAAAAGGCACTCCAGACCACTTGATCCTCCAATGCCAGTGCTGGATCTCTGAGTGTCCACAGACTGCAAACCCAGTCTTTCAGGGGGACTGCAATTCTCATCCCAAATATACTCTTAATTCAGAAGGCCATTCTTGCACATAACCTATTTATTTCAGTGGGGCACAGAAGCAGTACCCTGCGTTCTGAACTGACCCTTATGGGCACACTGTTAAAACCTGCTGCACAGAATATGGCCCATGCTGTCTTCTGCCCCATGACTACTCACATGGAAGAAATAGTGTGTCTAGCCCCATCAGGGTTAAACGTTTTGGCAATTTTCCATGATACC
Organism: Heloderma suspectum; assembly: GCF_057233095.1. NCBI lineage: Eukaryota > Metazoa > Chordata > Lepidosauria > Squamata > Helodermatidae > Heloderma > Heloderma suspectum. The sequence continues at coordinate 216,152,885 of NC_139461.1, forward strand.
AGGAGTATTGGACCCCATGGTCATGGAGATTGCTGCCATATATGTCAAGACACAAGTGGGTCAGTGTGTCTGTGGACAGGCCAGTGGTATATTTTATCTGAGGCCAAGTGAGAGAGATTTTGTGTGGAGGTAATAAGTTTATTTACAATTACAGACTATGGTGCATTTGGGGTGGGGGTAGTGGGGCAAAGGAATGGAGAAAAGCAGGAGCTGCTCTCAGGATTCTAGAAAGCATCTCTTGGCTGTTGTACCATGCCTTGAAGGGGGGATCATATGTTGTTCACATTGCTTAACCCTGTCTTAGGGTTAAATAGCATGAAGATGCTGCCCGGAGTCCTGGCAGTGTCATCTTCGCAGAACATAGTCTTCACGTGAGACACCTCAGCTGCTAAACTAGCTTCAAGATCAAATTGATTGATCATAAATGACAGATTGATTGCTACTTTTAATTGTAGCCTCCTGAGTTTCCATTGATTTTAAAGTGCTTAGTGCAGCCTTCCCCAACCTGATGCCCTCCAGGCCTTTTCGACTTTAGCTCCCATCAGTCCCAGCCAACATGACCAATGGTCAGGAATGTTGGGAGTTGTAGTCCAGAATATCTGGCAGCACCAGGCTGTGGCAGGCTGGCTTAGTCCTTGTCTGCCAGAAGTTGTACAGATTCTTCTGCATGAATGAAAATGAATTTCCTTGTCATAATCCATATTCATTTCCAGACAGACCCAGAAATGGATGGATTTGTTTTAATCGAATGCCAGTTACCAATGAGGTGGAAGAAATTATTGTGTCCTCTTGAAGTGACTAGCTCTTCAGCCGCTTTTAAGTAGGGAAATGTGTCAAATATTTTTGTGCAACTTAAGTCATTTTTTCCCCTTCAGCATCTCCAACATCTCAGATTCTGTTCTGATGCAGCAGCAAGTCACATTTCACACAAGCCGCATGAAACAAATACTCTGTGTGAATAACATTGACTGTCTTCCAGCAATAACACAGCTGTTGAAAGAGCTTAGTCACCCAGGCAATGGATGGAGTTCTGAAAGGGAATGTTTGCATGCAGCAACCTGACATTTGACTAGATGGAACTATGAGGCAGAATTGAAAGGGGTGGAGCACAGGAGAGAGTAAGAGAGAATCTCGTTTCCAACTAAAAGAGATCTCTTATTTGGGGTCGCACAAAAGACTCATTCTGAAACAAGGAAGGGCACTCCAGTGTTTTGTAAGTAATCTTATTCCTCTCAATGAGTCAGAACTCTTGCAGTCTTGCTCTGTTCCTTAGAATTCTCCTAGTTATTTTTTGAATTGCTCCTGCTGTACTTGCCTCAGGAATACTTGCCTTAAACTGAATCCAGATGGCAGCCCACCATTAGATTAGCAGAAGATCAGCATGGAGACTGGCAGTGCTCTTGTGTGGCTCGCTGTTGCTCTGAACCTTCATGGCTGGAGCTTATGAAATCTTCCATCTGGAAAAACCCTTCACCTAGATTCCCAATTTGCTCTTAAATAGGTGGGGGTGGAGCAAACATTGTTGAACCTTTTCAATAGTAGCCAAAATAAAATTTAGCTTTCAAGGAGTGAAAATTTAACTTTTACTCCTTGCCCTGGTGTCCTATACCTGGCCAAGGAGAGGGGGCAAAGTGATAGAACAAAAGGAAATTAAGGATAAGGTTGCATGTTTCATAGTATTGTGTGTGTGTGAGAGAGAGAGAGAGAGCACATGTCCATTTACAGCTCTAGCTAAATAAATGAGGGTAAATTAATGGGGGGGAGTTGGGACCTGGACAATCCTTAACCCAGGTATGAAGGACATGCAATCTTCTCTACAGAACTGTAATATCCAGATCATAAGAAGTAATGGTAAGTCTCTAGACAGCTTTGGTCAGTCCTCACTTTCGAATACCATATCCAGTTGTGGGCACCATAGTTTAAGAAGGATATCAACAAACCTGAACATGTCCAGAACAGGGCAACAAATAAGGTGAAGGCCTAGAAATCCAGTCCAGTGAGGGAAGGTTGAAGCAGCTGGGTATTCTTAGCCCGGAGAATAGACGATTAAGTGATATGATTGCCACCTTCAAATATTTGAAGGACTATCACATAAATAATGGAGCAAATTTCTTTTCTGTTGCTCCAGGGGGCAGGACTCATCACAATGGTTTCTGATGGTACAAACTGTTCACCTGTGGAACAGACTGTCTCGGACTCTCCAAAGATTTTTAAGCAGCAGCTGCAGGACCACCTATCAGAGATGCCGTAGTAGTGGATTTCCTGCATTGACAGGGGCTTGGACTAGATGACCATTGAGGTTCCTTCCAGCTCTATGATTCTACTGTACTGATTTGATGGTGGCAGTTCTTTACATTTGTAAGCTCATGAAGAAGAACACCAGAAATGCTGAAATGGTTCATGCTTCATTTTTCTCCTAGTTGTCTTCCCCATCAGCCCCAGAGAACCTGCCATGCTTCATGAACTGCTGCTTTTATACTACCACATCAGCTACTCAACCACTACAGAAAAGTGCTAGGACCATGTTTCTAATCGCAGCTCTTTCCAGCAGGAGAAAACTTCTCATTGCCATGTGCACATACACACATTTTAAGAGAGAGAGCACAATCCAAAGGGATGCCTTTATGCTGCCTTAATAGTAGTCCAACCGATTGACAAAGGATGAAGGTGAGGCAGTATGCAGTTGCTAGTACTGGTGAGAAATGATCAAAACAGCTGCTTTGATATACCAAACAGTGGCCCGATTCACACAATCAAAACAAGCCACTGTGGCTTGTTGTGAGCTGTGATACGTACCAGCGCAATTTGCATAATCACTGCCCAGCCGTGGCTTATGTTGTCTGAACCCAGGTGGCATGACTTGTCTCCAGCAACTCTCAAATAACCCTAAAACAGCCCATGGGTCAGCTTAAAAAAACCCCAAAAAAACCCACGTTCACTAGATGGAAATGAGATGAGAGATTCTTTAGCCAGTCTGACATAGGATCAGGGTGTATAGGAAGAAGTGTGAGATCGTTGCTATTGCTGCTGAAGGGAATATAAATCAGCTTGTCTCATTTCCATTTCAGTTTTAGAAAAAGGGGAAAAGCTAATGTGCTCCATAGCGGTGGCAGAGGAGTAATTTCAGATGAGAGAGTTGCTAGGGTTCTTGCAAAAAACCGGAGTAGGTGCACCTTGGTCAGATCCTCCAAGGCACTCCTTACACTGTTAAGTGAGAATGTTTATAAAATGCTGTTTAAAGTTCCCAAGACTGCACGCTTGGCCTGCAGATTTAAAACATATCAATGGACTATGAGAATTTTAGTGGGAGGAAATGGGCTATAAAAATAGTGAAGTCAGACAGCACCTACCTTTAAACAGGGTTGCCAAATTCATTAGAGCAGGAGTGGGGAACATGTGTTCCTTCAGATGTTGGGCTCCAGCTCCCATCATACCTGACCACTGGTGATGCTAGCTGGGGCTGATAGGAGTTAAGAGTCCAACAACATCTGGAGGGCCAGATTTCCCCCACCCCTGCACTAGAGGATGGGGGTTCCTGTAAAATACCTTCAAGGTTTTTAATCTAGTATTCTCCATCATGTGCTAGTCTTCCATATACAGGGAGTTTCTGACACAAGGAAACACACACATTTGGTAGCGGTATGTCAGGACGTACTGCATGCTTTTTCTGGATGTCTGAATTGTGTCTTGGAATAGGCACATCAGTGCGTGCACATGTACACATTCTTATTGCCACCCAAATGGCAAATGCCTTTGGGGCGATTTATAATCCTAAAACCAGACAACAACAAAGTAACAAAAAATACGATGTTAAACATTAAACACATTAAAAATGTTCAAAACATCAAAAACGTTGAGAAACCAGTAGTAAAATTAATAATCAAGCAACAGATTAAAGATTGAATGCCTGCTTAAAGAGGAAGGTCTTAACCTGGCATCTAAATGTATACAATGAAGACATGAAGCAAAACTCCCTGGAAAGGGAATCCCACAGATTGGGGACGGGGGGTGGGAGGAGACTATAAAGAAGGCTCTGTCCTTGTTAGCCATGGTGGCACCCAGAGACGAACTTCCGAAGTTGATCTTCTCAATTGGGCAGGAAGAGATGAAAGAAGGCGCTTCTTCAGGTAGGCTGATCCTAATCCATTTAGGGTTTTAAAGGTCAGTACCAACACTTTGAATCGGGCCTAGAAACTGACTGGCAATCAATGCAGTTGATGCAGCACTAGAATAACATATTCAAAACACCCAGTCCCAATAAACCGCCTCAGTGCTCTATTTTGACCTAAGTGAAGTTTCTGGACATCTTCAGAGGGAGCCCCACCTATACCTCATTGCAGTAATCCAGGCGGGAGTGAATGGATAACTCTAGCCAGGCTATCTTTGTTCAGGTAGGGTCATAGCTGGTATATGAAGCCAATAAAAGGCACTTTATGCCACTGAAGCCACTTCGGCCCCAAGTTAATAGAGCTGTATCTATAAGCACCCTCGGACTATGAACTTGCCCTTTCTGGGGGAGTGCAGCCCCATTTAGAGCAGGTTGGATGCCACTGAACTGGACAGATGAACCACCTTCTAATACAACCTCCACCGTGTCTGGATCAAGTCTCAATTATTGGCCCTCATCCAGCCCATTACCGAATCCAAGCACCGGTTCATGTTAGTCGCTAACATTAGATGAAAAGATCTGCATTAGATGAAAAGGAGAGGTAGATGTGGATGTCATCCACATACTCCTTCCCTCCACACAACCTTTCCCAGCATTTTCATGTAGATATTAAAGGGGGGGGGGGCAGGGGAATAGAGTGCTAGGGGACTCCCCCAGCACCACCTTCTTGAACTGCCATCCAAGTAGGAGCGGAGCCACTATAAACAGTGCCTCTAACTCCCAGACAGCCTCCTCAGACAATGTATAAGCAAGCAGCACTGCCCATGGAAATGTTGAGGCTCCAAGATAAATTTTAAGCTGGGCTCACCTTAGATTGGTGTATGGCCCCACCCTGGCCTGGTCATTTTGCTGGATAAGGGGAAAGAAACTTGCATGTGCTGCAATTTATAACTGCAACTTTTAAGTGCCTTAATTATGTATGTATATATTTTAAGCAGCTGCAAATGCTGTCGTTGTGTTGGATGGCTTTTCTATTTTCAGATCATTCTCTGAATTAGTAGAATTGGAAAGGGGAGGTGTTTGAGTCTATGGCCTATCTGCAAAGAAGGCATGGTTTGTGAAATGTTAGTCAAATTCAGACCCAATATTTTGTCCCTAAAAACATGGCTAGTGTAAGGAAATGCAATACATCTACATCCAGGGTAGTTATTAGTGTAGTATAAAGGCAAAGCCAGTCTGTATTCTTGTTTCATAGGCCAGTGATGTGTATGTGTTTGTATTTAAGCATTCCAAAATACCACCATTAAACTTGTCTGACAACACATAAATGCTCCTGTAATAAGTGTTACAGGGAGTTGCTTAAGTTCCCAAGATGAAGAGCTCTAGTGGTCGGAGAACAATACTTACTGTGCTGTCAGCATGTCTCTTTCTCCCCCCTTAGTCATCATTTTTCCTTCCTTACTCTTTCCTTCCCCCGCCCTCTAGAGAGCTGAGACTGAAGGACAGCCATGTGTTTGTGAAAGATTAATAGCTGCTTGCCCTCCATTCAAGGCCTTTCCATCACCATAGTGTGGCCATGTCCCTATACATCAGTATTAAGAAAGAGCTTTGCATTGAAAGGGCATAAATCTCAGGTAGGTTTGAGCACGTGTGTGTCTCATTTTAGAAACTGAACCTGGTTTTGAGCCAGTAGCTTTAGGACTGCTACAATCTGTTGTTGGCACTTGTCCTAAGGATGTGATTCTCAAGTCATAGAGTTGCTGGGTTCATCACTGGACAGCCCACGTGCACCTTTTTAAAGAGCTGCATCCACCTTGTGTGGCTTTTCCCATCGCAGCAGAGCAGCCTGTGGTTGTGTGTGCAGGAGAGAAAATATGCAGCTCAGCTGCTGTTAGATGGGGAAAGGGGACCCTTGGGCTTGCTGGCAGGTAGGTGGTATAGGCTGGAGCTACAAGGTGCAGACATGATATTAGCCAATAGGACCCAGCACAGGCAGCTGCCCCACCCCACCTGTTTCTTCTTCCAACACCCAGCAGTACCTGTCTGTTCATAGGCAGTACCTGCCTATAAGTTTCTGCTCAAGAGTGGTGGCTGAGCAGTGCTTTATATCCCCACCCACATGCAGTTGGTTTGTTCTGTTCCATGATAGGAGGTAAAGGTAAAGATGTCCCCAACCAGTCGTGTGCGACTCTAGGGTGTGGTGCCCATCTCCATTTCTAAGCCAAAGAGCCAGCGCTGTCCGAAGACGCTTCCGTGGTCATGTGGCTGGCACGACTGAACACCCAGGTACATGGAACGCTGTTACCTTTCCCGCCGAAGCGGTACCTATTTATCTACTTGCAATTTCTTTCTTTCAAACGGCTACGTTGGCAGAAGCTGGGACTGAAGTCGGGAGCTCACTCCGTCACTCAGCAGTCGGGTCTCGAACTGCTGTCCTGCTGACCTTCCGGTCTGACCATACCCTATTTGTGACAGTTGAACTAGAATTTTTTGTATCATGACCCTAAACATGTTTTCTCAGAAGGCAACCCAAGTGATTTCAGTGGGAATTCATACCTAATAAATGTGTTCAGGATTGCCTTACTGCAGCCCAGCCCTATGCAGAAGCACATCCTACTGTGTTTATTTAGGGTTTGCTCCCAGGTAAGTTTGCACCTGCTTTGCACTGCAAATTTTGCAGCCTTAGTTTGTTCACTGCTGATCTTTCTCAGATAGATGAGCGCTACACTGTCCATTTCCCCTTCATCCTCTTTTCATCTTATGTTGAAAATTAGAGAGCTGAGTTTCTCTTTAATTCAGTTTCTGTGGCAGAATCCAAGTTGCCATACGGTGAGGAAATGCAATATGCACATCACTGCTGATAAATGGTTGAGCTGTGACTCTAAAGACTTTGGTTGGAAATCTGTGTTTTGGGCAGAGATGGAATTGTATTCCACAACTTTAAAAAAATGTGTAGAACAGAGGAAGATTTTGTGTTTGAGATTTTTGCCCCCAAATAAGACAAAACTTCTGGATGTACTATTGCTGCTGCCATTCCCAAGATTTTTGTCCTCATGTCTTCACCTAGCCTTCCCAACCTTTGGTCTTCCAGATGTGATGGACTACAATGCCCAGCATTCCCAGCCTGCAGTTCATCATCTGGAAGGCCCCAGGTTGAGTAACGTTGTTTTAAAGTGATCTAAAGAGTGGTATGGACTTATGTGTTCATCTAGTTACTAAGGAAATAAAAAAATGATCAGTATAAGAATGCACATTTTAAATCTGGAATGTGCAGGTTGTAGATACTGGCAAGGGGGTGTGGAGGAGCTGAAAAACATTGTTGCACCCACACAGAAAAGAAACACCTTCAAGCATTATATAAATAGCTGGTCTGAACCACAAAGCCCTTCCACGCCCGTTCCCAGCACTCTAGATGAGCATCCCTCCACGTAATTCCAATAAAATTATAACTTTGAAACCAGTAACAGATGTGTAGGCCAGCAGAGCTTCAAAGGAGTTTTCTTATTTAACTGCAGGCTGGAAATATACCTTGAGAACCATAGGGAATAATTGTCCTCAGCAGCCCTTGGTACTGACAGCTGGAAGTAGAATCTCAATAGGCTGCAGCTTGTTGCGTGTAGAAGTTCTCTGATAATATAGAACCATGTTGGGCTTGCAGATAGATTATATTTATGACCTTTCCAGTGGTATTTGTGGTTTTATATAAAAACTACAGCCAAGGCTGTAGTTGACAGGCTATAATTTTGAGCTAGGCACAGGTGTTCATAAACATGAAGCATGGCAGTCGAGAAGTCATGCAAAAATCAGAAGAATGTGGGGTTTCTAGATAGATTGATCAAGTTTAAATCTGTTAAAGATTGCAGAAGAAATTGTCAGATGTTTTTCTCACTTTACGGCAGTGGGGAGGAGGGAATGTATAGCTGCTGGTGGCTCAGAATTGCTATGGTTCTACTTCTGCCACAAAAATACTTGATTCGGTTTGATTCAATAGAACATTTAGAAATGTTCAAGCAATACTTTTAACGGCTTAATAATGTTACATACAGAGTTATGAAAAGGGCGTCTACTCTAAGCTCACAGTGTATACAGTGGGTAGCAGGCTTCACTCCAGGACACTGAATATTGGATATTTGAGGGTTTTTTTCTTTCAAATGCTAACAGGTAAGCTTTATGTAAAGCCTAATCCCCAAATGAGTGAATACATGGCTCTCAAATATCCTGCAAGTCAGTTGTCTTCAGATGTTTGCACTACTTTTCAGACTTTACTCAGTTTTTTCTATAACAATTTTAATACTTTCTGTTTTCAGAAGACAATGCAGAAGTTACCTTTGAAGTGTCCTTGGCGTACCGTGATGATCGGTTCAGTGAGTGGAAGGAAATGGCACGTGCAGTAGAGACCCGAAAGCTCAAATGTATTTTTGGAGCTCCAAAAGTAGGTTCCTTGTGGTTCTCAGATATTGTTAGGACCTTCTTTTTTTTGGCCCCAGTGAATATGTGATTTTATGTAGCTTTTGCTTTCATACATACTGTGCCAGTTTTTCTCTTATTCCAAGGACATGAATTAGTAATTCATCCTACACAACATCCACTGAATCTGTTGGGGAAACTTTTTTTGAGCCTGGTAGTGTAGGAGCCAGGGAAATGTCAGGTGGTGACTGAAGGTCAAGGTGGGGTTTTGTCAGCTAATAAATGGGACGCTTTTTAATCCTATATTTGTTAAAGATAACTGGTATATTTTAGGAGACTATGCATAGGCATTTGGGTAAAATCTGTAACTCCAACTCAATCAAAGGTGACCAGGTGAATGTGTCTTGTGAGCACAAAATTGTAAGCCAATGGCCAGTGAGACTTTTCTGTGAACCTTTTGTACTTCATTTTTAACCCATAAGTTATGAACAGTTACCCTGCTATATCAGTATTTCTGAAATAAACCGCTTCTGCTGCTAGGTGCACAACATTTGCAGAAACAGTAAAACAGTGTTTTACTCCCAAAACTGTGTTCTTGCAACCATAGGCATCTAGCATCATCAATTCCTTTTGGTATGGCTATGGAGTTTCAATATATTGTTTCCCATATGTTTATGGTCCCCTTTCTCTTATGTCCTATGCCTCCTATTGCTCAACTAATTCTTTTTGTTTGTGGTTTGGTTTAGATTTAGGTTTAGTTTAGTTTAGTTTAGTTTAGTTTAGGAGGATAGAGAAGAAAAAATAATCTGCCATTTTGGAAGTTGTAGGAGGGGCGGGTTAAGTGCACTCACAAACCAATCTTGATAGTTGTATTTTCCCCTCTCTGGTATTTCAATAGACTGTAGAGCATGAAGGCAAGTTCTATGACTGTGAGGTACTTCCATTTATGGAGATTGGAACTGTTGCTCACAAATTCTATCTTATCAATGTCCGTCTCCCTGTGAATGAAAGGAAAGGCATTAATGTGGGAATTGGAGAAATAAAGGACCTCCAGCTAGTGGTAAGCATGCATTCATTCAATCTCTCTGCTGATCTCCTTCTCCCTATATCTTCTCCTTCTCCCTGTATATGTATATCAATACACATACTGTATCTGCTAACACTGCAAAATCCAAGTGTCCAAAATTATTTCATATGGACGTTCATTGGAATATGGTGATTTAACTTCTAATTTGTTGACTGCGTATGGTGCTCTGTTCTATGTATGCTGCTCTATTCTGTGGGCTTGAGGTAAATTCCATCTGAAACCAGATTAAAGATGTGGGTGTAGGATTCACTTTAATGAATCAGCATGCAAATGAACATGTAGCCTTGTTTATGGAAGGAAAAGATTAAAAATCAGTTTTCCATCTTGCGTTAACCTCTTGTTAAGTAACTTGATTTGCAGGGATGGTAGATGGGTCAGTAGAGTTGGTGTAGCCAACAGGCTAGGCATGCAATTGTTTGGGAAGCTTTGTTCTCCTTACAGAACTTTTTATGTTAAAACTGGCGTTCATAAGAGCTAAGCCACAATTTATCGTAAGCATGAAGCAAACAAAAACAGTCTTTTGAATTGTGTTGTTACTTTTTAAAACAATCTGATTACCAAAAAGAGTATATAAACTTAAGAAGAGGTTTAGTTTTATGGTAGTTCATCTATTAAACATGTGGAATGTTGTCCTACACAGAGCCACCATGTTCCCTGTGGATTTCCCCCTTTGATGTTTGTCCAGCTGTTATCCTTCCCTTCCCCACCACATTAACTAGCTTTTCACTTGCTCTGCTGGTAATCACTTCCTTGATTGCCTCCAGGACCGAGCAGTTGTTACGCCTGACCACCAGCACTTGTCTGTCACAAGCAACCTGTTTTTGGATTAAACTTTGTGAATTCACCTGGAGAAATAACTTAACACCTCCCTTTATTTGGTCTCCAAGAGAGCTAAAACAATCAAAATAGATATACTAAGATTTGATGTTCATTACTAAAGACGGGGGGATTTTTGGTGTAAATTACAATTGGGGAGGTACCAGTCTCATTTTGATCCAGACATAAATCTTAAGGGGTCTTCTTATTCGCTCCATCTAAAATGGAAGTCAGTCTTCTCTGCTAAAACATTTCCTGCTTTCAGTTTAGACTGGGAATATTTTTGAATGCTGCTACAGTATCTCTCTGTGAAGTATAACTTTCCATCTGTGCTTGTGGTTAACTCAAATCACCACAGGCTGATATGGTTGCTTCAGTTCTTTATTGCAGCAGTTGCGACCAGTGAATTAACTGGTGCAGAAGAGAGTGGCCATAAGCTGTAATTAGAAGACCTGCTTATGTTTCTTTTTGCTTCTGCTCAGAATTTTGTAAAGACTTCCATTCTTTGGTTCATTTATAAATAAGAATCTCTTTATGTTAAGATATTTTCACTACCAAGTTAGCGGTTTAGAAAACTTTCTCCACACACTGAAATTTGTTTCTTTACAGTACTTTCTCCCCTTCCCCAAGTATAGTTGTGACCTCAGAGCATTGTTGCAAGGTACTATGGATAATGCAGAATGGAAAGTGGAGACATGCAACATCAAAATTTGCTCTCACTTTCAGGGTATCCATCAAAATGGAGGCTTCACAAAAGTGTGGTTTGCAATGAAAACCTTTCTTACACCTAGTATCTTCATCATCATGATTTGGTACTGGAGACGGATCACACTGCTGACACGGGCTCCTGTCCTCTTGGAAAAGTGAGCAAAGATAATCTCAGATGTTTTGTTTGCTGCAAAACCCATGAAGTTTGGCGTATGTTTGGAAAGAGGGAAAGATCTCTTGCACCTAGTTGGTGACAGAATGGCAATAACTACTCATCCATTTGTTTTGATCAACTTGTGCTGGTGGTTCATTATGCACTCCTACTGGTCAGATATTTTAACCCATTGTATAATATCTGTTTATAAACTAAAAGGCATGTTCTACCTCTGTAGGCTTAATTTCCAGAATTTGGCTTGAGTGTGCCAAGCCTGTTGTATCCACCTCCAAGAAATCTTAGAGCATTCCAAAAGTTCTTATATAGCAGATCCTGGCTGGTCATTCTATCTATGAAAAGGTTCTGGATTAAAGATATGAAGACCTGCAAAAAAAGCCAGTTTTTTCTTTTGTTTTGCTGGAACAGACAAGACTTTTTTGTCCAGAAAATATCTCTCCCTGCGCTCCTGCCCCATATTTCCATTCCCCCTGCCACCAGGCCTTCACATCTCTATTCTGGATGCAGTAGCCCTAGAACAAATCTGCTAAAAGGTGATTGGTGGTTGATAATTTAGACCAGTGTTTTCCTTTTAAGGTAGACCTCACTGGCTAATTTTGAACTGAACTTTTCATAAGGTTTTGGAGAAAACTAGTAAAAATTGGCTGAATTGCTAGTTTGACATTTTAATTTGACTGTGAACACCTAACTGTTGCCCTTTCCTTGAATGTCATATGAATGTCTTAAGTCTCATTGAGTTGACTGTAGTGGCAATTTCTCTGAAATGGAAAAATGTTTTGAAAATGTTACTGCTTCTTCCAGAGTTATCTTTGCTCTTGGGATCTCCATGACCTTCATAAACATCCCAGTAGAGTGGTTTTCTATTGGATTTGACTGGACATGGATGTTGCTTTTTGGAGACATTCGCCAAGGAATCTTCTATGCTATGCTTCTGTCTTTTTGGATCATCTTCTGTGGAGAGCATATGATGGTAGTTGTGATCATATGAATTTGTGGGTGATCATAATATTGTGTGGGTTTTTCCTGCTTTAGAACCATAGTAATATTAGTCATGGAAAGATTATTTTAGAATTTGTTTTCATTTTATATAGGCAATTGCCAAACCAGGATCTATATATGGATTTCTAGTCCATATTATATGGACTGAGCTGGATCTGAAGCAAAGGAAAGTGTTTATATAGTATCCACCTTTGGCATTCCACTGGCGCTAACAACGTTGCACATGGGGAAAGAAGTGCTTGGTAACATGACAGGAAACTAGTTCATGCAACAGAACATCCCTGTCCTTTCCTCCCTACTGCAGCCCCCCACGCATGTACCACAAATCTGTTCTGGACCTTCTGCTACTTCACAATATTTAACTTCAAAATACATATTTATTTTATTACAAGAAAAACATCTCAACTCCATCTAAAGTACTAGACCACTGGTGGCTGGTGTACATTGGGGCGGGGTAGGGGTAGGAAATTACATAAATTTTGGGTTCCCTTTGCACAAGCATTGATTTCTGCTAATGCAGCTTCATTAGCAGAATACCCAAGTTTAGGAAGACAACTGGGTTTGAGACCTCATTTCTCTTCTTTGGGAACATTATGAAATACAATTGCCTACACTAGTATAGAAGCTATAAAACTGATTCCCAATGAAAAGCGCAACGTTTTTGGATGCACGGCAGGGGACTTTGCTTATAAGTCCTATCAGGTTTGACCATTTACTGAAGCCCTATCTTTTGCATTTATTTGCTAGGTTAAGATGTCTTAATGTGTCCTTAACAAAAAAAGTAAAGCATGCTTCAATAATACTAACTCTGCTTGGCTACAGTCTGCTTAATTGGCACTTTCAATATACAGTTGAAATCCAGCAAAGGGCTGGATGCGCCTGATCTCAGAAGCTAAGCAGGGTCAGCCCTGGTTAGTACTTGGATGGGAGACCGCTGGAAATCAGGCTTCCTTCACTGAGCAGGGGTTGGACTCGGTAGGCTCCTTCCAACCCTATGATTCTATGAAATCATTTGATTTTATTTTTCTCTCATCTATATGTAAATCATTATGTCACCATTTATTCTTACATTTTTAGGATCAGAATGAACGAAATCACTTCTCAGCCTACTGGAAACAAGTTGGACCAATAGCTGTAGGCTCCTTCTGTCTCTTTATCTTTGACATGTGTGAGAGGTAATTGGAGAACCTCTTTTTTAATCTTAATGTTTAGTTTTAGTTCTTGTTTCTTAATAGGAATAACTAACTAAAGTGGCTTATAATAATAAGAAAATACAATATCAAAATATGGTGGTGCTCTGATCTCAAAGCGTTGCCATCTTGGTACAGAATGGATTATTCCTGAGCCTGGTGATTCTGTTTCTGAGTCCCTGTTGCATTTTCATAATTACCTTTTGACGCATTGCCTGCAGAATGTAAGTTTCTGACACCCTTGATTTCTCTATATTGGCATCAAATAGTTCCCTTTCCATCATTACAGCTACTTTTCCTTAAAACAAAGAGGTGGGCTTATGTTGACATATTTCCAAGATTTGTCAGACTTTTTAAAGCGCAGCAAGAGAACTAATGACGTAGTTGGATGCCTTCTTCATTGGGGTTTGCTGCTACCTTACCAGCATGGCCTGGGAGTTGGAGGTGCTGGGTTTCATTTGTATAGGGGAAGAACTAGATGCTACCAAACTGATATCTACCACCAAAACTAGTGGCACCATGCCTGCAGCCCCCTCCCTCTCCCCCATAATTTGTGGTAATGGAATGCATGACACTCTGGAAGGGAAATGTAGACACATGGCTGCTACGTTTGATGGCTGGTTCCCAGTTTTTGGTAACATCTAGTTCCTCAAGTCTCCCCAAAATAAACAAAACATGGTTTTGAGCCAGAGTAAAGTAAGCATATCATTAGCACTCTCATTTTTGCCTGTATTAACAGAATCCTAGATTTCATTGTGATGAAGAGACAACAGCCCCTTTTTGGTTATGTCCTGGGCTTTGATACAGATAAATTTTAATATTTAAAATGTATAGGCTACTTTTTGATCCAAAGGGCCCCTGAAACACTGTACAACTATCTTAAAAAACAATAAAACTTGAGTAACATAGAGACAACCAAACATTTTAACATTTATTGCACTATATAGTTACATAGGATTTTTAAGAAGCTAATTAAAAGTTTTTATATTGTATTGTTTTTAGATTATTTTTGTGGGGTTTATTTTTATTTGTATTGTGCTGATTATGGTTTATATTTTTTTCTATTATATATTTATGTGTGCGAGTCACTTCAGGACTGCTTTTTGCAGCTGGAAATGATGCATACATTTAATAAAATAATAATTTTTAAAATCACTTCCCTTCTCAAATGCTGCTCTTCTGTCCCTTCCAAATCACAAAGGGAATTGTTGCTTTATTTGATACTTTTGCTATGTATAATTTGGTCTGCTGATTCTTTTCCATTTCCAGAGGGGTACAGTTAACAAATCCATTCTACAGTATCTGGACCACAGAAGTTGGCACTGAGCTGGCTGTATCCTTTGCCTTCCCCTGCAACAGAGGCCATTCGTTCAGTTTTCAAGATTAGGGCAAGGGAAATCAAGCATTGAAGCTATGCTGCTTTTTTCTCAGGGGCTTGCTGAACCTGTTGAAAAGCCTGTTAACTCATGTAAGTTCTATTAAGTAAGCTAGTGCACACATAAGTGTCAGGTAATTTTGCTTGTTAAACTATGAGGACAATGGTACCAGTTGAATGTCACTACAGTATTTATGTTCTTTCTAGCTTGTGGTCTGAACCAGGAATGGGCAGACTCCAGGCATGGGGGGATATACTTGTTTTGTTCACTAGAACCTCAAGGTCCACCAGCCAGACCAAAGTGCAAAGTGTGGCTCAGAAGGTCACAGCCCTTTCAGGCCCAAATTTGTTCCTGGTTCTTCCCCACCCCATGCTTTCAGCAGCTTAATTTGGGGGCAGGGGAGAGACATGCTAGTAAATAATTGGGAGTCAGAAACCTTTGTCAATCTACTGCAAATCCCCTAGAGATCTACTAGTACATCCCAATCTACCTTCTGCCTATGCCTAGTCTAAATGGCATCCCTTGTGCAACTTCCCAACTGCTTTAGAGTAAGGTAGCATATTCACCAGAGGACAGCTTTTATATATTTGTCACTGGTGTGTGTATGCATGCACATATGTAATATATATGGACCTCCCTACCACTACAGATTAAGATAGGCACCAACCCTTCTGGGTTTTTAGCACTTACTGAAAACATACTTTTTCCAACAAGCAGTCCTAGGAAGATAAACTTGCCTTCTGTATACAGTAATAATATACAGTATTCGGTTATGACCTTATACTGTAATGTTTTGTACATCGCACTCTGTGTGTGTAGATATGAATATATTCCTAAAATCATTTCTGTTGCACTTGCTTGTTCTTAAAATTGCCTGCTTGGCTCAGGAGCACTTTTTGCCATTAATTCTTACTGTGAAGTTGAGAAAAGCTAATATGGTTAGTTACACTCACACTGCATCCCAAACCTCTGGCAAGCCTTTCCCAAGATTACAATCTATATATACCAGTGGGAACAGAAGTGACTATTCCAGCTGCGAGTTGTTTTTTAGCTTGCTGACATTTTCAATATTTCATCTCGCATTAATGCCATGTCAAGAACCTGGGGAAAAGCAGCAGCACATCAGATCTGGGACTGACCGAAGGAAGGGACCTTTTTATGCACACACAGCCTTGTTTCACAAATGGAACTTCCCCCCCTGAGCTTCTACTTAAGAACAGAACAGTGTTTTGATAATTGAGCAAAGCCAAATGAATTTCCTGTTGCTGTCTCTGCTTACTGGGTGTATGTCAAGTAACTTAAACTTAACTTGAAGCAACCTTAACTTTACTGCTCAGATGGCATTTATTATCGTCGCTGGAATCTGCCTCTGCCTCTACTTCTTGTTCCTGTGTTTTATGGTGTTTCAAGTGTTCAGAAATATCAGTGGCAAGCAGTCTAGCCTCCCAGCGATGAGCAAAGCTCGCAGGCTTCATTATGAGGTGAGGAATCCAGGGTGTGGGGGTTGTTTTTAAATGTTTAAAAACAATGCCGGCTTGCGTCTGTATTCCAGTGCAATTACTAGTGAATTGTAACCAAAAACATACAGCTATTTTGTCACTGACAAGGGTCTTGTACAGAAAAGCTGTGTCAGAACAAATCATGTAGACAGTATCTGAGATTTCCATTATAATCAAGTTCTAATAGATAAATTAAAAAGGCTGAAGATTTAGTTGGTTATTTCCAGTGAGTATGTACACTCCAGTGTTTTTCACCTTTGCATCTCTGGGCCCATTCTCTCCCAATCTCCCTTTCTTTAGGACTCCTCCTTATCCTCTGCTCCATTGATCTGGGCCAGTCCTTGTTTCCGAGATCCTTCTGCTTTCTCAGCTCCCTAACGACTACCTTCCTAGGTCTGTGTTTGCTCTATCCATCTTTCCCATAGGCCCTTCTTCCTACCCTGCATTTTCTGAAATATGAAAACAGATCAGCCAATGTCAGGTGGAGACTCTTGGGATCAGGGCAGCTCAGCCAATGGCAGTCAGAGTCCCTTCTTGACTGTACAACCCTTTTGTGACAGGCAGGTAGTGAAGCCAATGATTGCCAAAGACATCCTTGCCACCATGGTTGAAACAAAATCGTAGTGCCTTACAGTGTAGATTTGCATAATGGAAACTCCATTAGAGATGCTATTGATGTGTGTTTATTATTGTTTTCATCCCGTCTTTCGGGGCACACATCCCTCACAAGGGCAGCTTCTTGTATAAATGCATCTTCAGTGTTTTTTTAAAAGCTGGCAGCGATGAGGCCATACGTATCTCGCTGGCAAGGGTGTTCTAAAGATGCAGGACCACTGAGAGAGCCTTATCCTGAGTACTCGTTAGCGCAATGGCTCACACTGCTGGGCAAGAGAGTAGGGCCTCCAACATGGATCTTAGTGCTTGATCTTAATATGCATGTGCCTGCACAGGCTACCTCCAAGCAACACACAGCATGTAAAATCCCTCTTAATGTGGCATTCTACATGTGAAAGAAACTAAATGCCCCTTTAGGCCAGGGATTTTATTGACTCTCCCATTAGGTTGTGACCATTGATAGGCTGGCTGCAGTTGTGTACAAGCTGTAAAATGAGTTTAAGGTGTGGCGGGGGGCAGTGCAGTCTTGGCTTTTATAACTAAATATTGAAAAGTCTGAAGAAATCTACAGTAAAGACTGCTCTGCCGCTGATGTGGAAGACAAGCTGGAGGCTGAAGAGCTTTGTCTTCTGAGATAGCCTATCTAAGTAGGAACTGAGTCTTCCTCCTGATTCCATGCCAGAGAAGACGGGTGCTGGCGGAAGGATAAGCCTATGCTGTTATATCTACAGCTGACTCAGGGTTCAACCCCTTTCCCTTTCAGTCCTGCCTCCACCCAGCAAAAAATAGGTTTGGCAAAGAGAAACTGAAGGGTTTCTGCATAATCTTGAACACATGTTCTTGTACCTTTTGCTCCAAGGTTTACCCTTATATGGGTGTGGCTTGGTTACACTAACTACAGCTGGGAAATTGTAAGTGGAAGTATAGCAGAACCTGTGGCCTGAAATATGTGAGGATTTTTTTTAACCCATTACATTTCTTTCTTCCCCTAGGGTCTGATTTTTAGATTCAAGTTCTTGATGCTGATCACATTAGCTTGTGCTGCCATGACAGTAATATTTTTCATTGTCAGTCAGGTGAGTATTCTAAAACAAAGACTATTTGCATTTAGAATTTGGGATTTTATCCTCCTTCCAAAAAATGATAATGTGCACTTTTTGATTTAGACCTTTAGCATGTCACAAATTTGAGGGAGGGGTGGGTGGGGCTTGGGAGAATGTCCCCAACTAAACGTTTATTCCAACTGCTTTGCTTCTCTTCCAATCACTGCAGATAGAGAGAACAACCAATAAATAAGACCATGTGCAAACATGGTTTCCTATGTTGAAAGGCCCCTTTATCTGATGTTAGGGCTAGGATTAGATCTCATCTGATCTCGGAAGCTAAGCAGGGTCAGCCCTGGTTAGTACGTGGATGGGAGACTGCCTGGGAATCAGGCTTCCTGCATTGAGCAGGGGTTGGACTCGATGGTCTTGTGGGCCCCTTCCAACCCTATGATTCTTGGTTACTTTCTTGACTTTTTCTGCTCATGCTGTGCATATATATTCCTCCTTTGACTATACCTACGCTTCCTCCTGGGCAGGTGACTGAAGGCCATTGGAAATGGGGCGAATTGACAGTTCAAGTGAACAGTGCCTTTTTCACGGGGATTTATGGGATGTGGAATCTTTATGTCTTTGCCCTAATGTTCCTGTATGCTCCTTCACACAAAAACTACGGAGAAGACCAGTCAACTGGTGAGATGACAATTGATATGGCTGTGATCTAGTTGAAGTTCCATAATCAATAATTAAGTGACTGGGGCTCCTGTGTGTTTAGGAAAAAGAACCCTGTCACTACAGGTTTAGTTGTGTTGAGTTTAGGATTATTGCTGCTGATGACTGCTCTGTGATATGTATAGCTGGAGTAAGCCTATTTTGTGGGCGCACAAGCTATGTAGCTGTGATAAAGAAATGGTAAAGAAATGTGTGTAATTTTGGTTATTGGGATCATTTTCCATTGTAGTATAGCCCATCTGCAGTACTTGGATGGATAATCCTGAACTGAAACAACGTAAACGTCAACGTATTCCGATTGTACATATACTCTAACCTATGGATTGATCATTTAGGTATATGGTCTATGCACCAGATCATGGTTCAATGCAGAAATTATTTTTGAGTCTATACGATCTATTTTTCAAATATTGATAAAATGTTTTTTAAACCTTTGCCTTAGTGCCCACCCTTCAAAAACAACATTCTCTTCCAAAGCCTTGGAGTGGACTCCATGACTTATCTCCACACCAAGGTTGCACTTTCATTTGAAACATAGTTTTATGTTTTCAGGGGATCTGGGAATAAACAGCGGAGAAGAACTTCAGCTCACTACCACCATCACCCATGTGGATGGACCAACAGAGGTTTACAAATTGGCTCGCAAGGAGGCCCAGGAATAACCACTAAAGCACAACTTGTTAGGCACAAACTGAGGGCAACACATGAAATGGTGACAGTATTTTCCCTGCAAGGAGACATCTGAAGTCATTCCAAAAGCGCCCAGCACTGATGGTGCGTTTTCACAGAATGATAGTAACCTGGCAAGAAGAGTTGGAAATGCTCCTTGCTAATGGTGTATCTTTCTTTGGGGAAGGGGCTCATATCAGCATTGACCTCTTCATGACACTTCTAGTTTGTCTTGAGCATTAACCTCGGAAGAGAAAGAAAGAGAGTGAGTTGACTTAGTGAATGAATAGGTGCCCATGTCTATCTATGACCTTTGGGTCAATCTCATTAATTACCAACACACCTGCTGCTCCTGCTGCTCCGGATATTCTTGGGAAACAACTTGGAATAATTTACGTGCTTCCTAAGTCAAGATTTTATACCATCGTTCCAATGCCTACATGTAGAACCACTTGTGTTCTTTATATCACACATAGTCAGATCAGTTAATATTTACATTGCTTTAATAAAAATATTCATGACGTCTTTTCTAGCCTAGTGTAACACTGCCTTTTCTAACGTTTTGGTACAAAAAGGGCATTTCAGCTTTCCATGTTGAATTGTATGTATATGTGTGTGTTTGCCAAACACCAACAAGTCTTTCTGTTGTAGATATCTTTTTATATGCCCTAAAAATCCCTGTTTACTTGTATGATACATAATCCATGGAACTGAAGGGGCGGGGGGGGGGGAGTGTTTGGTTCAAAATCTTGTCTTCTCTTTTTAAAATAATGCTCCAAGTAGGCTGGGTAATACTGTAGATGGGTTGTTTTGGTACTATGAATAAAATATGCAACTACTATAGCTTTTGCTGACCTCGTTTTGTACAGAAGCAACATGTTTCATTTTAAGCTGTCCCCTTGTAGAAAGAAATAGTGACCATAGCAGAGATTATGCTGACATCTGCTGGAGGTCTGATTCATTCCACTGGGCAATCACCGCCACAGTTCCATAATTGCAAACCTAGTTTGGGCAAGTGGGTGGCACAAGATTTGAGTATTTGAAAAAGTTTCAGATCTAGTAAACACACAGAACAACTTCTAAATAAAATATGTGATATGCCTATGCTTAGTGTGTTAGAACAAAGGAGCAAGAAGGTATGAACAGACTCTTAACTGAATTACAAGTTGCTTAGCCCTTTCTCACAATAAGAAATAAGAGTGTGGCAGAAGAAGAGTGTGCCACTCTTGACAATAAGAGTGTGGCAGAAGAAGAGATCAATGGTACCTAGTCACTGGAGGATTTGCTTGCTCCAAACAAGTCCCATCTCTCTTTAGTCCAAACAGCACACTCCTCTTGTTATAAAGAGTGCATTGTTGCACAGGTTAGATTCAGGATTCTGGAAACCTCTGGCGAACAGAGCTCCTTGGCAAAGGATGCAGAGGTAGGACCTGTGAATTCTGCCAGATGAACTGAGCAAGAAGCCAAGCTACTTTTTGGGAAAGTCTCCCTCCAACCCTTGGTGAGGTGATATAAATTAAAGGGGCACATTACCATTCTCCATACAGATGTTAGTCTTTCCCTTTAGTCTTTACACAGAGCTAGTTAAGGCCGTTGCCTATTCAGGCAATATGCTTCATGCAATAGTAATCACATGGAGGGAAATAGTGGGGCTGGCCCTGTTGTCCATGCTTAGGTTGCCCCATGGTTTAATAAGGCTGATCACATGGGGTTCTAAACTGGGAAAGCTATGCACATAGAGCAGGCTTTCCTCTATAGCTTTGCCCCCCAACCTGTGGCCCTGTTTTCTTCCTCCATGCACTTGTGGTCATATAGAGGGTAACGCCCACATAGGACTCATGTAATGCTTTTTGTTTGAAGAATTTGTACAGCTTCCATAATCCTCCTGAAGTTCATGGCTCAGACATCTACCCTACCTTAGCTCCCTTGGTGGACATGTGATCAGTTTTCTAACCACCTGCAGGTAATGTTTAGTCAAAGGGTGGGCAGAAAGTAATTCTCCAGATGTTTTGGACTTCAGCTCCTAGAAACCCCTACCAGCAGGGCCAATGGTCAGGAATGCTGGGAGTTGAAGTCAAAAATCATTTGGAGATCTTTCTGCCCATTGTAGCTTGTTCCTTTGGTATGCTCACCTAGCTGAGCCTCTAGGGAAATCGGCGGGAAGCATTTGTAAGTATCTACAGGACACACGTAGTGTTACATCTTACAAGGCAGCAGGAAGTGGTGGCTTAAGTGGGGTTGCCATTTCCCCCCTAGCTCTGCTGCTCCTTTAATAGCAGCACATGCGCGCGCACAGAAATTTAGCATGGAGACTGAGGAATGGGGGAAAGTAATGGCCTGCTAGAAACAGCCTGTTGCTCAGTGGCTTCCAGAGCCACAGAATGCTGGCAGTAGGGGATGATGACATAGGGAAGGGTATTGGTCTGCGGTGGCTTGGTGGTTAAGACGCTGAACTGCAGACTGGAAGGTCGGCAGGTCAGCAGTTCGAGACCCGAGTGCTGCATGACGGAGTGAGCTCCTGTCTTCAGTCCTAGCTTCTGCCAACCTAGCAGTTCGAAAGCAAGAAATTGCAAGTAGATAAATAGGTACCGCCTCAGCAGGAAAAGTAACAGCGTTCCGTGCACCTCGGTGTTCAGTCACGCCGGCCACATGACCACGGAAGCGTCTTCGGACAGCGCTGGCTCTTCGGCTTAGAAATGGATGAGCACCGCACCCTAGAGTCGGACACCACTGGTTGGGGACACCTTTTTATTGGTCTGCTTGAACCTTAGCAACCTCCCCCAACCTGGTGCCCTCCAGATGAGTTGGACTACAGCTCCCATCATTCCCACATGGTCATACTGGCTGGGGTGATGAGGGTTGTTGTCCCAACATATCTGGAGGGCACCAGGTTGTGGAAAACTGGTTTGTAGTATCCTTGTGATGGGCTGTTGGGAGGGGGGTAATCACACCATTAGGTTAAAACTCACCTCCCTACACTACAAGGAGGCTTCAGCGGGGATGAAAGGGGGGAAATGCTGGAGGCAGGGGGAATTTGTTTCTAGGTTAGAGGTAGGTTTTGAAAAATGGACTGCAAAGGAGCTTTTGCGGCTTTTTTTTTTACGCACAAAGTACCAGCCAACTCAATGGGATATAATCCCTTTATCCCCACAACTCCTCTGTAATATACCTCAGATAAATTTCAACTATGATAGGCTACAATTCAAAATTTGGGTGTGTTCACCCCAAGATTTCAAGCAAACCCTGGATAGTTAAGCACTTGGGATAGGACTCTTTCTTTGCACTCCTTTAGATGTAGGAAAAACCTCTGCAGTAAGAGTCCTTCCTTGCTATCTACCACTTTCAGTTCTAATGATACCTTTTTTTGACAGGTCAGTGGCCAAACTGTTGTTGCCTAGCAACCACATGGCACAGGTCTTCATTCAGGGCTAGCTGAATAGGCTTCCTGGTGAACTCTGATCTTGATAAGCATATAGACAATGGCAGGAAATAACCGAATTCTTCTTGGCAACCAGAGAAGTCTCATTTGCACTTTAAAAGTTAGATAGTTCCTAAGTGGCAATCTGTAACAGCATGTTTCCGGTCCTTAACCCTTAACAAAAGTGCTCCTGTTGATGACTCAAACCAGCTTGAAATAGAAACCTGTATCAGTGTTTTGATGGGGGGGGGGGGCATGGAGAGAGAAAGGGCACTTGTCCGTCCCAAATTTGAGTGCTTTATTGCTGTGTAGCGGTGCAATTTCTGAAGAGGAGGGTAGGTGTCTTTTCTGTTAATGTGCACTGCTTGCAGAATGCCAATTCATTCAAAACGAAACGAAGCACACAGTTACATGCAGACCAGCACTTGAGCCTGATTAACTCATGCAGCAGAACAAGGTGGTAGAATCCTGAAACGGTAGAGCAGACTGTATGATTTCAGATTGTAGATAGGGATGTTTAAAAAAAAAAAAACAACTCCCTGTAAGTAAGCAGCACATAGCTGTGCTAGTTGTGTGCTTGCAGTGAGTCATATGGAAGGCTTTAAAAATGGATGCATCCACTTGTAAGCTGAACTAGCAGAGTCTATTCTGCTGCCTCAAAAACTTACCACCTCATTTCACTGCATATGTAGACTAGTCCTCTATTCATTTGATGATAATAGCTTCAGGTTCAAGCTATACCAACAGAAATTTCTTTCATCTCAAGCTTTGAGTAGTCCGTTTTGCTGGATTTACCCATTTGATTTACAATCTCTGTTGCAAAGTTTCAAACTAAATCTGTCTTTGCTTTCTCTGAAAAACAACACAAAAAAATTGCCACTAATGAGCACGGCAGCATAGTTAAACTACAGAGCTTGCTACCACAAGGTATGGTGATGGCCACCATCTTAGAGATGGCTTTAAATGGGGATTAAAACAAATTCATGGAGAAGACTATTAACGGCTACTAGCCATGATGGCTATATCCCACCTTCAGGATCAGGGACAGTGTGCCACTATATGAATTCCTAGTGAACACCAAGAGGGTGCTAAAGTATGTTTGTGTCCTATTTGTGGGCCTCCATTAGGTATCTGGTTGGCCACTGGGAATAAAATGCTGGTCTAGATACTGTAGGTCTTTGGTCTAATCCAGCATAGTTCTTATATTCTTACATTTTCTTCTTTGGCTCTTAACTGCTTTCATATTTGCCTTCAATGGAGAAAGGGGGAGTCTCCTCCAATTATCCTGCCAAGTCCCAATCTAACCCCTATTATGTCCCATTGAATAAGCACTTCCCTCCTTTTAGCACTCAAGAACCCTCTCACCTTTTACTTGAAAGCATCAGATGCCCTTTACAAGTTCAGGGAATCTCATGGGAGCCCCTTTTCTGTGATTTATCCCATGCACTGTTATAACATTTAAAAGCCCCCAACCTCGTGCTCGGGGCCAATTGCACATGGCATTGAGGGCTCTTAAGTGTTACAGCAGCTTTATGGAGATAAATCCTTGGAAAAGATAGCTCCAATGCCACTGTAGTACTATGAGGAAAACATTCTTAGCAATGCAGCTTCTATGATGTGACAAGCCTTTCTCATTCTTCGGAGCCTTAGGCTTGGATCCAGACTTAGACATATTTAGAGGAGACCCGTTGCAATTCATGGGACTTAAGCTAGTCATGACTAATGTTTCCCATTGATTTCACCGAGTCTGGATCTAAACCTTAGGTTCCTACGTCTTTGGCTCCCTAGTGACCTTCGCATCACTGAGCAACTGCAATCACACACACCAAACATGGTATTGGGGTGGGTGCTGTAGGAAATCCCCACCATGTTTCCAGGTCCTCCAGTGCATGTTGGAGGAGGCGATAGAGCTAACGGTCTCCTCCAGTCACAGAATGCATCCTTTTCTCCATTCCATGCTGAATATGCACTTCGCTCCAGCCCTCACACTTGTGGACCGTAAGAGTGCTTTCGAGCTTGAACAGACTGCCTTTTCTCTTAGCATGGACTAATCGTAATGTACATCTGGGAATAAGGGTAGTGGCTTGCACAGTAAGGAGTAAGGTTTCTAAGGAGCAGGAGGAGCGCCCCTCATTTTTTGTTTTAAGCTGCAAACAAATTTTTTGTTTTGTTTTCTCTTTTTCCCCACCTTTCCAGTGACTGTTGGTGACTCACAGGGGTGAGGAAGGAAGGCTTCACTATTCTGCAGGGCTGGGCATTTGTGAGAGGCAGCTGCTTGCCTCCCCAACTTTCCAGACTCCCCAAGAGAGGGTCGCAGGCAGATGTCATTGGGGACTTGCAACCATCTGCTTTCTAGATCCTGGGTTTTTACTGCATCCTTTGCCAGCCAAGCCACCACACACACCCTGCCCCCTGGACTAAATGAGGCCTGGCTTTCCCATGCAAGCAGAAGGGGCTCCTTAAAAAACAAACCAAGAAAGATGCGTCTCTTTCCCGAAGCACTTAAACTTCTCCTTGCCTTCTGCCCATCTCCTTTCCCTTGGAAATTCGGGACTTGAGTGAAGCTGTTTGCCACCCTCTGCTGGCAGCAGGATGCAGTAGAAGATTAATCTAAAAACCAACACAAAAGGGTTTGGAGCTTTATTGCTAGTAGTGTGAGCTTTAGGTTTTTGAGGGCCCTGAAACAAGACACCTGCAATGGGCACCCTCAGTGAATCTACCTCCTCACCACCACTGTTAATAACTGCTATTGCTGCTCATTTTCTTTCTCATCATTGCTACCTCTACCTTGCTTGGTAGGCAGAGAACCAGTGAGTGAGTAGGCAGGAGCATCTCACTACCACTGGGGCCAGAGAAAAGAGGCAGGTGAACAAGCGTGTTGCGATTGCTTGCTTGCTTGCTTGATTGATTGATTGTATTTTTATCCCACTCAGCCAAAAAAGGCTCCCGGAGTGGCTTACAATCATGCCTACCCTTGATCGCTAGCAAAAAGTATCTATGGCTATGGGAGAGGAGCAAATGTACTCCATTGCCTCTTCCCCCATTTGAGTCCCTGTCAAGTGGGAGGAGAAGACCTTGATTCATCTCAGCATCTGCAGTACTGCTGCTTTTGCAATGGCCAAAATGAGAGCCAAAGAGAAGGTATTTTTCTCCTAATCCTTCCTGCAGCTTCAAAGGGTCCCCTGCCTCCCATTTAAATCCATCTAAGTTGGTGGCCATCACTTTGCCTTGTGCTAACAAGCTCCATAGTTAAACTATCTCTGTTCACTGTGCTGCTGCCACCATTTCTACATTAACAGTGCAATCCATTCTGAATTTACTCTACCTTGGACCTCATCCTAACACTGAATAATCTGTTCCACAAGTCTGAAGATTCTCGCATGACGTTCATGACATCTCCTGCTGCATATGGAAATATGTGGCCTGGGCTACAAATCCAACCCTGCACCAGATCAGGACCTCTCTCAGCCCCATTTTCATGAGGACCAAGCACCAACTCTTCCTGGGCTTCTCTTTCCTCCAAATCGGTTTGGGGCAGAGAGGCAGTCATCCTCAGAAGTCCAAGACAGAGACCATTTTCTGCTAGGACAGCCTTCCCCATGCTGAATGAGGTTGATGGGAATTGAAGTTCAAAACAGCGGAAGAGCACCACGTCTGGGAAGGCTGTGCTAAAGGGGTAAATAGTCAACCCAGCCAGGCCTTCGCTGGTGGTGCTACGGAGGCTCCACCTGCCTCGGGATTCCCCTCCTTCAGGGAATGGGCCACCATGGGAGGTTTACAAGACACTTCTATAGTGCAGAAAGAACTTCAGCATTCTGATATAGTCATGTGCTCACATGCAGCATTCTGATATAATCAGGTGCGCTCACATGCAGACGACACTCCTTTTCCAAGCCTTATGTAACTCAAACAGCACCACCCACCGGAAGATGGGATCAGCAGAGGCCCAGGGGACCCCCAAAGTTTGCAGATGTACAAAAAATGTTTAGAAACACACACACACACACACACACACCCAATGAGGACTGAGCATGCTCAGTGGACACACAATACTGATTGCTAGGGAGGGAGAGAAAACTGGAGCAGGGGAATTGAATGAAGCCTAGCTGGCTGGGACCCTGTACAGCACGGGTCCCCAATGTGGCATCAGTGAAGATCTCCACTCCCTGCCCCCTTCAAAAAAAATTAATTAAAAAAAAACTTGAAAAATACTAGGGTGCCAGGTTCTCCTTCCTGTTCCTCCACCTCCTGCAGATCAGGTATGTATGTGTGTGTGTATGTATTTATTTATTACTTCTCTATATAGTTAACAGCCGAAGCACTCGGGGCGGTTCACAAACGTTTGGCAGGCAGGCAGAGAAGGAAAGAGTTGCTTTCTGGTCCGTCCCATCTTCCACCCACACCCTTTTGGTCTCTCTCACCCCATTCCAAAGCCATTCACAACAACGGAATGAGAAGAGCTTTGGAGGATTACCCGGATTTTCATGGAACTGGCTTTGGTCCATCAGGGACACATGAAGCGAGAAGCCAAGTGTACCGTGCCTTTAAAATCCATTTTTTACAGGTCACATAGCACTTGAAAGGAACATACTTGGTGCGGGGGCCGGGGGTAGAATTGAACGTTATCAAATTGGCAGGGGCTGTTCAACCAATGGAAGAGGCTTGCTTCTCGCGCCTGCCCAGGCTCCCCACTGATACTACATTATTATGAATAGAGAGCAACTAATTCCTCCCATGTGTGCAGATTTCCCTGAAAAAGCCAAAAGCCCCAGTTCTCAAGTGGAGCATCTGAAGGCTGTCCCTGAAAGCATCCCACCCACCCCCAGTTTTGCCACATTCCAGCAATCTGCCATGGAGTTATTGCTTCCACCGCACCCCTTTCTCCTTCCTGCTCGCAATGAGAAGCTCCCATAAATCCGAAAGATTGCGATAAAGCATTTGCATTGGAGAAGGGACTTTGTTCTTTCTCTCCCCTCTGCCTTGCTATTTCCCTCCCCCAGCCTCTAGCCTAACTATTTCTATCCCCTCGCCTCTTAAACTCGGCGTAATTTCTCTCCCCTCTGCCTCAAGCCTTGTTCTTTCTCTACCCCTTTGCTTTGCTGTTTTCCCTCCCTAGCTTCGTGATTTCTCTCCTCATCTCTTTCTAGGCTCTAGCTTCGTGATTTCTCTCCTCATCTCTTTGCCTTGCTATTGCTCCCTGCTCCCAGCTTCTGGCCTTGCTCTTTCTCTCCCCTACCCCTTTGCCTTGCCATATCCACCTCCCTCCCAGCCTCTAGCCTCGCTATTTCTCTCTCTGACCACCACCTCTTTAGCTCACTTTTGACTAGCCAGGCCCCCATGGCAGCCATTATGTGACTAGCCACATCCTCAATGGAATCCACTTTGTGGGGATGTCCAGAGCAGTTTCCCAAACATGCCCACAGGTCCAAAAAGATTGGAGATCCCTGCAGTACAGAATCACTACACACCACAAGATGTTATTGCAGACCTCCCTGTTTATCCTAAAAATGTAAGAAGAGCCCTACTGGATAAGACCAAAGGTCCAGCATCCTGTTTCCTACAGTAGCCAATTAGATGCCCCCAGGAAGCCCACAAGCAGGTTTGAAGGCCATAGACTCCCCTGTTGCTCCCCTTTCTGTCTCAGAAGACCTGCATATGACAGCCGTCCTCAACCTGGTGCACTCCAGATATTTTGGACTTCAACTCCCGGCAGCCCCAGTAATGGTTGGGAATGCTGGGAGTTGTAGTCCAAAACATCTTGAGGGCATCAGATTGGAGAAGGCTGGTATATGATGTCCTAGTTAATTTCTATTCACTCATTATTGTCTTTGGCATATATTTTGCCTGTAGAGAAACTCAGTAAAAAGAATTATGGAAAGAGAGGGCAAAAATGGGAGGTTCCGTATAGCCATCACAACTACTAGCCAGCTGCTGATAGACCAATCCTCAATGAATTTGACTCATCCTATTTTAAAGGGGCCGCGGTGGCTTAGTGGTTAAGATGCTGAACTGCAGACTGGAAGGTCGGCAGTTCGAGACCCGAGTGCCGCATGACATAGTGAGCTCCCGTCTTCAGTCCCAGCTTCTGCCAACCTAGCAGTTCGAAAGCAAGAAATCGCAAGTAGATAAATAGGTACCGCCTTGGCGGGAAAGGTAACAGCGTTCCGTGCACCTCGGTGTTCAGTCATGCCGGCCACATGACCACAGAAGCATCTTCGGACAGTGCTGGCTCTTCGGCTTAGAAACGGGGATGAGCACCGCACCCTAGAGTCGGACACAACTGGTTGGGGACACCTTTACTTTTTATTTTAAAACTATCCAAACTAGTGGCCATTATCACAGCCCTGTTAAGGCCTGATCAGGGTATATCAACATGTATCAGAGGTCCCTAGATGGCCACACCCCCTTCCTCCGGCTGCACCCTCTTTCCCCCAACCACCGACCATTTGGTGGCTTCCCAAGTTTTGTGCAGTTTCCCCGCCATTGTTAAAAGTTGAAATGCCTCTCCTAAGGCTGAGTTACTGGCAGGAAGAGCTTCAAGCTAAAAACACGGTGTTCTTAGTATTCTGGCTCCACCCCTTTCACCTTTGCCCGCACCCCTTTTGTGTTTTGCCCCACCCCCCACTGGAACAGGGGGCCCAAAAGCATCTCCAAAGTGGAATTCAGCCCTTAGGCTGAAGAAGGTTCTGCACCCCTGATATATCAAATGGGCTCGGAGCGATGTGCATTGGTTCCACCAACAACAACCACACATTGGCCCCACCCTCAACCCCCAAGCTTCCTGCCTTGAGGGGAAGTCTGAAAGGGCTTCTGTTTGAATACAAGGTGTCACCTCCGTGTGATTCAGAACCCAGATAACGGAGAGCTCCTGCTTGCACAGAGGCTTCTCCTCATCTTTGAGTGAACACAAGTAGAAGCCCCTTCAGACCAGCCCGCTCAACACGGGGAGGTCAGGCACAGAGGAAGCGGGGACACTGGGGTCCAGGTCAGCATGCACGGCCCTGTGTCCCCTTCCACACACTGATACATCCCTGTTCAGGCGTAACGGGCATTTCTACATCAGCCTAAAATCCTGCATTTAAAACAGCGCTTTCTGCTTCTGTTTTAAATGCAGGATCACAACTGACTCCCTTTACACACTCTCCCTTTCCCCCCTCCTTCTCTCTGTATCTTAGTCTTCCATTATCTTTCATTGATCTCACTCCTCTTCTTGCTGCTTTAACTCTTTTGACAGAGGAAACTGAAGCGGAACACCGAGGGGTAATTTGATAGCTCATTATCTGTGATCTATTTAAAAATGGAACAAAGGGCATTTAGTGCAGGAGGGTCATGGCATCATGTAAAGAGCCCACAAACTTCAGTGAAAGAGCAATCGCAATTGCAGGATAAAAGCCCAGTGTGAAGGAGCCCATCGTCTGAATAAGGTTCACATCTTGTGACAATGGATTCCATCCCGTCATCGTGCATCATTTGGTATTCTGTGTATCCTCAGAACAGCCCTGTAAATTATCTGAAGCAGATGAAGAGCAAGTTCCCAAGGCATATTAGAGAGTTCAAGGCTGAATGAGATTTAGAACCTGGTAGTCTTCTAGTCAAAAGCCATCTCTCTTCACCACTTCACCCTTGATTCTCAGTTAAGCGACGTGCCATTTTATGTGGGCCTCTCTGAAATACTTAAAATGCTCATAGTATTAAAAAGGTTTCTTGTCTTATTGTGTAATTTTGGCTCATTCAGCAAAACAAAAGTATACTCTCTGCATCTCCCATTTATGGGACTTAATGCGCCTGCATTAGCATCAAGAAGTAGCATTACTGAGCCCATGGGATCGGATATGCTACCAAGGCAAATGAATGCTTAAATCATTTTGCACAACAAATGTCAACAGTGTGGAGACTACTTCTAGAACAATTGGTCACCGCAAGGCTTCTGTGCATGGAAGCAGCCTTCCAAGTAATTATTGGATGCCACTGGAGGCAATAGAACAACCACAAATGGGATCTGTAACACAATATTGCAGTGTGAAGGGCTGCCATTCCGGATTCCCAGCTGTTCCATTTCATCCCCACCCTGATGTTCATTTCCCACTCCCAACAGTCACTCAGCATTCTCCGGCCACCGAGTGTGCTCAGTAGGCTTTTGGGAGGTGATTCTCCTCATCCCAGCTTACCTACTACTACTCCTCAAGATCTGCTCTCCTTCTACAAACCTGCCTGAGGTCTGCTGATATCTCCTTCTTGTACATTGGCTGTTTTAGCTACATAAGCAACAGCACTCACAGCCTGAACATCAGAAATCAAAGGAATGGTTTTAGCCCAAAGTAGATTACCTGGTGACGACATGGAAGATGGGACCATGGTTTGAAGGCGTCATAATATGGTTGGATTGATTCCAGCATATTATGGTAGACTTGCCAGGTTTCAGCTCAGAGATGGATTTGATAGATTCAGGGCAGTATCCAATACTGCCATTGTGCTCTCACTTGTTGTGTTGCATGCCCACCACTCGTGCAACAGAAAACAAGCGGGTCAAAAAACAATCCTGGAAACAAGTGGAAACGCTTGTTTCCAGACTGAAACAGGTCAGCAGAAATCCCCTCTGTAAGCTCTGTTGACCTGCCTGTTCCAGCAACGGACATCTCCACTCATTTCCCAAGCCTTCTTTTAACCACCATCTCCCTGCTGTGCTGGGGCAGACTAGGATACTGCTCTTGGGCTGCAATCCTATACTCACCGATACTTAAATCGGGAGTAAGCCCCATTTAACTCAATGCACGTAACCTCCAAGTAGATATGCACTGGATTGTGCTGTTAAATTCCTTGATTAAGTCAGTGACTCAGTGTAGCAGCCATATCGGGGGTCAGACTAAGTAGCCTCATGCAGTCTCATGCTTCATGTTCTTGCTGAGCTCTTGCTCTCTGAAATATATGTTTGTAAGCTGACGAGACACAGGAATTTCTTATCTTGTCAACAAAGGCTAAGGTCATAGAATTGTATATCTTGTTCTCTGCTGTTCTCTGCTTATCATGGCTACCCTATAACCCATTTCTTGTATTATAAACAATGGTGCTAGGAGAAGAAATGTTGAGGACTGCAACCCCACACGGGAGGGAGAGGAGGAGCCGTTTCCTATGTGTCACAATATCTATAAAAACAATGTGCTGATGTAAATCGGGGCTTTTGGCTCTTTGGAAATGATTCCAGCCTTAAGCCCGTGCGTTAAATAAATAAACTCTTTTTCCTTCCCTCCGTGGTCTCTCTGACTCTGAGTTCTGCAACATCAGCAGCCATAGCATCTCCTGCCCTTTGGACCACACCCTTTTGACTGCTTTCCTCTTGTTGTCTATATGACACACCTGGAGTCATGTTCTCTATAGCAAGCAGGGGAG
This sequence comes from Heloderma suspectum, assembly GCF_057233095.1. Lineage (NCBI taxonomy): Eukaryota > Metazoa > Chordata > Lepidosauria > Squamata > Helodermatidae > Heloderma > Heloderma suspectum. The sequence goes on from NC_139461.1 coordinate 216,185,111, forward strand.
CAGATAAAAGGACCAACGGGAAAATGAGGAGAAGAACCTACAGTTGCTGGGAAATGCAAAGGTATAGCATCCATCTCCAGGTTGCAATCTAGCAACCTGAAGGAAGCAATAGGGGCACCATATTTATTTAAAAATGCTGTGCATTTGGAGTTTAAAAATACACTCTCCATCAGAGAATATCTAGTTCAAAGAAAGCTTCTATTGTAAAATGTGGCTCCATAACCCCTGCAATGAATTTTGAATTAATGTTGAGGAAGTCTTCCACTACTACAAGTCTATTGCACAATTCTCTGAAAAGGCATCCTCATTATGGCTGAAGTTTTCATCCACTAAACGCAAGAATGTCCTCCGATTTCTTGCTTTACCACTGTACCAGTCTCAAAACTGTTGTGGATGCATTCTCTTGGAAGCAAACAGCCCCACCTTCATTATACAAAATGGGCATGATGTCACTGGAGCTTTCAATTTTGTGACTAGAAATGCAGAGGAAGCTATTGGTGTCAAATCTGATCGTCTTCTGTTACATACAGCAAGGCAGAGCTGGGTGGACAGGGAAAAACAGTGTCAATCAGTGACTTGGTAAGAGAGGGTATGTTAATACACATGTGTACATCAGAAGGGTGGGACTTGCCTGCAGCGTCCTGCCAACAAGCGGAAATGATCTCTGTTCCAAGGGCAGACAAGAGAGGCTTTCAGTCACCATGGTTATGTATTCCTGCTCTCTGGGGAGAAAGCCAGCGGGAGCATGAATCAGCATGGGTCGATCATGAGCAGACTTAGAGAGCCCCCACACTCCTTCAACCAGCCAAACACCAACAGGGGGTTTTCAGTCCCTGTTGAAAGAGGAGCAGGAGACCAAGAGGAGCTGGAAATATTGGTCCCTTCAGCCACAGGCAGGCTTTGAAATCTGCCTTGCCCCCATCCCATATTCATGGTGCATGGATTCAAATCCCAGCTTTTTTGGTAATGGCATTGGATTGGGGCTGCCAGAAATTCCCTGTGTTGGATCCAGGATCTGCTTTCCACAAGAGGAAGGAGCCTTCTGCGAGCCAAAGGACACCGCTCACAGAAAGTACCTCCATCTGATTTGGGGCAGGAGATCCCCTCTCCCCCCACACCACAGTTCACCCCATTCAGCAGGGTCTCCTGCCTCTCTGTGTAGCATTTTCAGGAGGGTGGAGGGGCTGTCATGGGGAAGAGCTGGTGGGGAAGTCCACTTCTGCCAGCACAATTGATCCAGCTTAAAACTGGGTCCAACCCGTTGTGATTCACCAGATGTGATGCAGGCTGAGGATCTGAGATGCAGAGATCCAGAACCCAAATCATTTGTGGATGTACTGGGTAGCCAGTATGAAGGGGGGAGTCACACTCAACCCCATATCATTATCACTCATCTCAGATCTGTTATGGGCCAGACTAGACAATATATTAAATGAGTGTATGTATTTAGCTGTGTTGAAGCTGGGGGGACACAATGCGACAGTTTGCCTGACACACCTGGCTCACCATGGGTTATTTCACACACGATGAGCCACATCACATGCAGCATGCATGTGGCCACCACTATGAATATGTAAGCCCTGATGGAGTTGTGGCACGTCATCCGAACCCGGCCACTGTGGGTTATTGGAGGGTTGAACAAGCCTCACATAACGCTACTACAAGTCAATCAGTATTGGGGCCATGGTGCGCAGGAAGTTTTTTCATCCCTTTCCTCCCCCACCAGGGTTCCAATAAATCCCATCCTCATCCAAAGCTGCTTTTCACCTGAGGAATAAAGCTGTCATTGACAACTCCCAGCAGAAATACCAGCTGGGGGCCGGGGATTTTCACTGGGGCCATGGCAGTGCCACAGTCCACATGCCACTGTCCCATTCTTGATCACACTGTCCCATGACAACATGACTGTTATTTTTAAAGTAAAAGCAGGATGTGTTAAATGCACACAAAAATTTAACATATTGTCTAGTTAGGCCCTGAGTGAGAAGAGAAGCTAAACTGCAATCCCAAGCACACTTACCTGGAAGGAGGTTTCACTGAACACCACTGGATGGCATCTGAGTAAACGACATGCATGGGATCAGCCTCTAAAGCATGTTGCACCCTTGCAACCTGATCATCTGGATGCTTACTCAGTAGTAAGCTCTGCTGAGTATGATGGACCTTAGATCTCTTATAAGGAATGCCATCTCTATGTGCAACATAAATGAACAGTAACAGCTGTGTGTTTATCCTAAGGAGAAAACATTAAGCATTTTGGAAGATCACTCTTCAGCTTTAGTTTTTATCTGAACTCTCTCCTGAAGTCCATGCGACACCCTTTGCTTTGCACAGGTGGGTGCTGAATGTGATTTGTGTGTGTGTGTGTGTGTGTGTGTGTGTGATCTTCATCGGACCTGCTAGGTACGTTTGCATCTCAGCCAGCATCTGCTTCCCATTATGGTCCGTGGCTGACACCTATGCTGTGCTAAATTGTACCTGTTGAAGATGGCAAACCTCCACTTTTTACATTCAAATGGCGGGAGGGGTCGGGGTGGAAAAATGAACAAGGGAGGGGTCGGGGTTAGCCTAGGTGCCCTCCATTCACTCCCACTGTATATGAACTTCAGTGGCATATACCTCCTGCAAAAGCCTCCTTGCAGATTATGCTGCATTGGATAACTTGATGCTGTGCAAACATGACCAAGTTAAGCTCTTGTAAGGACACAGCCAAGGAGAGACCAAGGAGGTAAAGTCAGCAATTCATGTGAAATTCCCTCCCTAGTGACCTCCGCCATGCTCCCTCTTTGATGAGCTTCTGCTGGGCTTTGAAAACCTGGCTGCTCAGGTGGGCATTTGGGGTGGGCTAGGGGGTTTTTTTAGAGCAATTTTGTTTTGTTCAGTTGATTATACTGTATTTTGTGTTATTTGTATTGTACATTGCCTAGAGTGACCAGGTAACTGCCCAGATGGGTGGCTAATTAATCTAATACATCAAATATAGAATATAGTGCCTGCCCCTTCAGTCCTATATGCAAATCTATTCTGGGATGTTATTTAAAATACATTACTCCTTACTGGGATTCACAAGGACTACTTGGAATTAATGAAGATACTTTCTTTCCCCTCCCACTTATGGCTGTAACAGGTAGACCCTGGTAAGCAGTAATGGTGATAAAGGTATTGATTGATTGAATGATTTCTAAGATTTATTAGTCACCCTAGAGCTGAGAGATGGGCAACCTGTGGCCCTCCAGATGTTTGGGCCTACAACTCCCATGATTCCTCACCATTGGCTAAGCTGACTCTAGGGCTGATGGGAGTTGCAGTCCATCTGAGGGTCACCAGTTGCCCACCTGTACTGTAGCTAATAGCTCTCAGCACTGCATACAGTAAAAACACAAATAAAATCCAAAGGCCATATAAATCAAAACAAAAGCAATATAATAAAACAATCAATTAAAAGCAGCAGAGCACAATATAGCAGCAGAAACATACAGAAAATTAAAAGGCCTGAGAGAATTAAAAAGAAGTCTTTGCCTGGTGCTGAGTAGGCCCCAGGCGGACATCTCTGGGAAGAGTATTTTTATAACTGGGGGGCTATTACTGAAAAGGTCCACTCCCAAGCAGTCATCTGCCATACCTCTGCCTGGAAGGCTGCTAAGCATGCAGATGCGTCACAGTGATGGTGCAACTGATGCTCCTAACTGTCTCCCTGGCACAGGCATATTAGGGGGATCACATTCAGTCAGGCTTCTAAATCCTTCAACATGTGCACAGACCAAGACACAAACGGTTTGCGAAACTTTCCCCCCACCCCAGCCCTAAGTAACAACCAACTGAATAAATGTCCGCTGATGCTAACTTCAATTTCTCAAAAATGGAAACATGAATTGATGTAACAGTGTTTCTGACCCAACCACCAGATCTAGAATTCTGGTGATTAATATGCTCGATTATGCATATATGTAAAATGCTTTGAGTTGTGCTATGTTCATGCTCTGCCTTTCCACAAGGCTGAAACCACAAAAATAATTGACCATAGTTGAGAGGCATTTCATAGTTGGGAGGCAATTCATGTAGCAGCTTTAGGGCTAAAAGCAAGGTGCTATGGAAGTCTACGCAGAAGTCAGTAGCTACTAGTCATGATGGCTATATATTACTATATGCCTCTCAGTAACAGACATTGTTGGGGAATGTAAGTGGAAGGGTGCTATTGCACTCATTTCCTGCTTGTAGGCTTCCCATAAACCCATAAGCCTGGCCACTTTAGAACATAAAAAGCTGCTGCATCAGACCAAGGGTTTGATTCCAGCATTCTGTTCCCACAGTGGCCAACCAGCTGCCTGTGGGAAGCCCATAAGCAGGACATGAGTGTAACAGTACCCTCCCACTCCTGTTTCCCAGCAACTGGTGTACATAAGCATATTGCCTCTGGTACTGGAGGTACCATATAGCCATCAGGAGTAGTAGCCATTGGTAGTCTTATCCTCCATGAATTTGTCTAATCCCATTTTAAAGCCGTTCAATTTGGTGATCGTTAGTACATCTTGTGGTAGCGAATTCCACAGTTTCACTGTGGGAAAAAGTACCTTTTTATCTGAATCTCCCACCAGTCTCATGGGATGACCCCAGGTTCTAGGATTAGAAACTAGGGTATACACTTTGATCTGATCTGGCAGGGCTCGTCTTATGTTCTTGAGTAAGTCCCATAGAATTCAATGAGACTTAATCCTAAGAAAGGATGCACTGGATTACAGCCTAAACAGAAAACATGGGAAGCACATCAGAAGAGTTCTTTGTTAAACAAGGTGCCTCTCCACACCCATTCCCCAACATCTTCTTGCTTTGATCTCACAAAGCAGCTCAAAAGGATCAGGCAACCTCTGCAGTACCTTGCTAATTCCCTCTTGTGGCACAGACCACCCAGGCACAAACAGTGTATCACAGCATTATGGGTGACCTGCAGGTTATGGGACTCCACACAATGAACATTGGATCCCTTTTCAAAACCCGGTATGGGCTGGCCCTAAGCCTCCCACGGGCTTGGTGGTTACTCTCTATCAGCCATGGACAACATGCCATGGCTCTCTCATTGTGGGTGATTTAACCTGTGGGTGCCTGTGGGTGCCAGGTTGCAAAGCTCGCTTGGGGGTTGTCCTGTCATGCAAACCCAGCGAGCATGGGTTATGTGAGGGTTAAACAACCCTCCCACAGGATTAAACAACCCTCGCATAACCCTAAACAGACCATGGATTATGCAAGGGTTGTTTAACCCTCACATAACCCACGCTTGCCAGGTTTGCACAACACATCACCCCCGAGCTGTGTTGCATATTCAAAATGGAGGCTGCACACACCTCACATGCACCGCAGCCTCACCACAGGCTAAATAACCCACAGTGAGTCAGGAATGACATTTTCTGAATGATGATGAATAATAAGAACAGGATGCAAATGTCCTGGGGAACATGAGTTCTGGAGCCTTGTGTTTCATCAGCAGTAATCACTGCACTTTTGTTTAGCCCTGCTACACTTTTGTACTCGAACAAAAGACAGAGAGCCATGATTGTTTCACACTGCTATAACAGACTATGGACTGGATCCAGCTTTAATCATACTTTGAGTATGACTAAATGTGGGTCCAACCCAGTATTCTCTTTCATCACTTCCTTTCCTTGCTGTTGTATATATTTGTTTGGGTGTGGTAGTAGTTGTTGTCCCCACCACCAAAAAGAAAGGGGGGAATTGCAGCTCAAACCTTCACAGAATAAAAATCAGCTTCTCCTATGCAAAATCTGCACAATGATGCGCCTGACTGTGATCTCGTGACAAAGCACATTTCTTGGAGAGATGACTGATGTTGAAAAATGTAAACCAAAGCCAAATTTCTGAGGATAGATTTTCATTATTTTTTTATTGAGAGATCATCTACAAGATATTGCTTCCTCTCATAATTGGTTATAACTAAGTAGACTTCTCCTTCCATTCTCTGGCAGTACTGAGCATAAATTGGCCATATAACCTGGCAAACATAATAACTTATGTTTGCCAGGTTGACACTATGACTTGTATTTAAACAGCCCCAAACTTAGTTTTTGTGAACCGCCCAGAGAGCTTCGGCTATTGGGCGGTATAGAAATGAAATAAATAAATAAATAAATAAATAAATAAACAAACAAACAAACAAACGCCATGTTTGGGTTCACAGTTGTTAATGGGTATATTCTTCCTGTCATATCTTTCTCCCTAAACAGGCCTTTCCACAAAATGGCTGAGTATGGGTTGTTGGCCAGCCACCTAGGGTGGCCATGTGTCCTACTTTACAGAAGGCAGCCCTTTGTTTGAACTTATGCATGGCCCAACACTGTTGGCTGTTAGAGATGGCCAGCACTGGATACAAGAACTGTGGAAAAATTCAGAGGAATGTGAGCAGATCCAAGGACTCACCTGGTGAGAGCTATGGGGGATAGCTCAATAGGCAGAGCACCTGCTTTGCATGCAGAAGGTCCCAGGTTCAATCCTCAGCATCTCAAGCTACAGAGATCAGGTAGCAGGTGACGGTAAGACCCCAGAGAGCTGCTGCCAGTCAGGGAAGATGATACTGGGCAAGACGGAGGAATGGTCTCACTGGGACAGGCAACAAAAGGCTTCTTAAGGACAACAATCTTTGTAAACTACCCAGAGAGCTTTGGTATGGAAATGTAATATGATGAGGATGATGACTCAAATCAGTAGTGTCCCTGAAAATCATGAACACTTGAAAATCTGCAAGGCCATCAGTATACAGGACAGAGCTCAGGTACAGAATCTTCTGCTCTTTTGCGGGTCTGCAATGTATTTGCTGAAGTACAGAACAAAATTAGAACCCCACCCCTGGGGGTAAGGACCTAAAACATCCCAATGAGGACTCAGTGTGCTCAACGGCAGCTCAATGACTCTTGGGGAGGGAAAGGGAAAATGGGGGGAGGGGTGTAGAATGGAGTGGCTGAGATCCTGGAGAGAAGCACTCCACACTTGTTTTACTGAGGTGTGTTTAACTGATTTGTTTTAATGTTTTAATTATAATTCTGTATTTTATCTGTATTTTATTCTTGTTAGCCACCTTGAGCAGAGACATGGGGTAGTATCCAATGTTAGTACTACATAAAGTATACCCATTGAAAAGAATGGGATTTAAGTTTGTTATGACTAACAAGTCTCATTCAATGCAATGGGCTTACTCTACATAGGATTAAAATTGGATACTACCCCATGGATTCCATTCCGGACACTAGAAATCTGTGCAACTCTCGAGTGACATAATTTTGGTTTTCTGTCATTATTCATAATTTTGCAACATGGAGCTACCACATGGCTGAGATTAAGAAGTAACTGAATAAGAGGTGAAACAGGATGTTTTAGCCAGGCCTCTTGTAGAGAGCCGCTGTACTTGTTCCAGTCAGGCTTCCTTTCTGTCTGATGGACACTGCTGAGTAGCTAGCTCATTTTCAGTCAACTGAAAGCACACAATTCTATACATATTTAGATAGGAAAAAAGCCTACAATTCCCAGCATGCCCCAGCTAGCCATGCTGGACTGTACCCTAACACAGTTTTCTGTAGATGGTCCTAAAATAAATAATTTGTTTTCCCCACCCCCATCCCTCCCATAATCTCCACCACATTGGCGGGAAAATCCCAACAAACATATTCATGTCTGCATTATCAGGCTGCCGTTAAAGGCATAGGACTACAACTCCCAGGATTCCTGGCCACTGGCCATGCTGGCGAAGGCTGATAGGAGATGACGTCTGAAACATCTGGAGAGCATCAGGTCCGGGGAAGCTGGCAGAGGAGAAGGACCAGTTAGAAATCCCAATAAACAATACAGTCTGTTACCAAGTTTAAAAATACGGACATGCACTCACTGAGAAGCACCTACATCTTTAAATGAAGTGCCTAGATCTTGATATTCCCTTTGTGACACATAAGCAATTCCGTACGAAAGCAAAGCCAGAATTGATTCATTTTCTTTCTTTTACTCGGTGTGGGTGGATGAGAGAAGACATGGTAAGTATGTATGTATGTATATATGTATGTATGCAGCATTTCCACACTCTGGGGAAAACATAACTAAAATAACTGCTTTTAGGAATGGCAGAAGTACAGCTGCCTCAAACAATAGATGCTGGAAAACATTTGAACATAAAGCCAAGATACAGATCTGTAATTAATTTGTCTGCTTTTTAGATGCAAATAAATACCCATGAGTATGAGTATGAGTCAAGGGGAGATAAACTGTTTGACAGCAGCACTGGACTCCCACAAGCTCAGGAGAGTGGGGTAGGGGTGGGGGATCTTGCTTTTATTTGTGATATATAGGATTGTCTGTAACAGCTATATGGCAAGCAGATATCCAACAGGTGCAGCATCCTCATGCTGGGAAAAGCTGTACCTAGAATTTTTGTAGCTTTTACAACGGGGTGGGCAACTTGTAGGCGAAAACACATGGGGAGGGCCACAACTCCCATCATCACCGTTCACCATTGGCTATGCTGGCTGTGGCTGACAGGACTTGTAGGCTGAAATATCTAGATTCTACAGAGCCACAAATTGCCCACCTCTATTTTACAGGCATAGATAATCTGTCAGGGAAAAGGTGACTGACTACTCTAAATATTAAAGTGTAAGAGCCAGTGTGGTGTAGTGAGAGCCAGTGTGGTGTAGTGGCAAGAGTGTTGGACTAGGAGCTGGGAGATCCGGGTTCTAGTCCCCACTCGGCCATGGAAGCTCGCTGGGTGACTTTGGGCCAGTCACAGACTCTCAGCCCAACCTACCTCACAGGGTTGTTGTTGTGAGGATAAAATGGAGAGGAGGAGGATAATGTAAGCCGCCTTGGGTTCCTTGCAAGAGGAAAAAAGGTGGGGTATAAATGTAATAAATAAATTAAATAAATAAATAAGAGTCTATTATCAAGATTTCATATCATCATTAATGAAAGAGGGGAGCCCCCATTTCAGCTGGGGCTATATCAGTCTTGATGGGGTTCACATATTTTTTTAATACCCACCTTTTCTGCCTGGCCTTTTGCTTATTCCCTTAATCCCAACTGTATTGAGGCTTTTCATTCGTGTATCTGCATTTGCCCACGTTCATCCCTCCCTACTTTGTCTCTCCTTTCCTTCTGCTCTGTCCCCCCCACACACACACCTTATCTATTATACGTTGTAAGTTCCTTGAAGGCAAGGACCCATCTTATTTTTGTCATATAAGTCTGTAAAATGCTTTGTATGCTGCTGGTGCTGTATAAATAATATGTGAAGGAGGAAGACAGGGAAAACCAGGTTCATAGAGTGGCCGAGGGGAGGGGGAATGGTTCTTCTAGGCAACTTGTGGCCCTCCAGATATTTTGGTCTACAACTCACATCAGCCCTCACCACTGCCTATGCTGACTCAGGCCGATGGAGGCTGTAGGCCAAAACATTTGGATGGCCACGAGTTGCCTACCTCTGCACTAGGCAGTGGTTCCCAAACTTAGGTCCCCAGATTTGTTGTTGTTGGACTACAACTTCCATCATATCCAACTACTGGCCATGTTGGCTGGGGATGGTGGGAGTTATAGCCTAACGACATCTGGAAACCCAAAATTGGGAACCACTGCACTGGTGGTACATCACAGATTATAAGCACCTGCTTGTGAAAGCTGTTGATTTTCTGCAGGAAAAGAGCCAAGGATCCAGATGGGATTATTTCAATATTTTAAAAGCAAACAAACTAATTCTCCCCATGTACCACTGAGACTCTGCACTTCAGAATCTTCATTCATTCATTCATTCATTCTATTTCTAGCCTGCCTTTCCTCCAAGAAGTTCAAGATGGTTTCTCTCCCCACCCCCAGTTTATCCTCACAACAACTGTGTATGGTAGGCTAGGTCTCCCAGGTCCTAGCCTGATACTGTAACCACAACAGCACACTGCTTTTGTCAAGTGTGCCTCTCACAGGGCTTGGGTGGCAGGCCTGTACAGACAGCTTACAGACAGCCACCCAACCTACAAGCTCCTTGCCAGCAACAAGAAACCAGAAATGTAACAGAGATACAGACCCAGGAACCAGATCCTCCTGTAGACTCAGATACCAGCTCTGTCCCCATATCTACTCTGACAACACTATTACTGGACCTAATAATGCTATCTACACACCAGGGTTTCACATACCAGCTCACCTTCCACTGCGATTATATGCCATCATTTACCTGTAGCGCCCTTCTGCAAACAGGTCAGCTTCTATGCAAAAGAATAAATGGACACAAATCTGATGGCAGAAATGGCAATATTCAAAAACCAGTGGGGGAAACACTTCAGCCTCCCAGGATACTAAGGTCACTGACCGTAGGCTGGCCATTCTTGAACAAAAGAACGTCAAAGACAGATGTCAGTGCAAAACAGCTGACTTATGATTCATCCAGAGGTCCACCTCTATCTCCTGTGGCTTGAACAGGGACACGTTGTTGTTTTTATCCCACTACATGTGTTCATCACCTCACCCATGAAAGCAGGTCTTAACACCAAACAATTAACTGCTTTGTGAATGGCATCTGTTAATAAGGTAATTATCACTGTCTGTACTTTCTGCACTTCATTTCCTTCTGACCTCACCGTTTACAATCCCCCCACCCTCATGTGCTTATACTTGTAACTCAGGAGAACACTACTGGGAGCTCATATTACGCCAGTACTTTTCCAGCTGCACTGGCTGCCAGTCCATTTCCGGGCCCGATTCAAAGTGCTGGTGTTAACATTCAAAGCCCTTAACGGCTTGGGGCCAGGTTACCTGAAGGATCGCCTCCTCCCATATGTGCCTGCCCGGACCTTAAGATCATCATCAGCAGCCCTTCTCCGTGAGCCCCTGCCAAAGGAAGTGAGGCGGGTGGCTACTAGGAGGAGGGCTTTTTCTGTTGTGGCACCCCGGCTCTGGAATGAGCTCCCTAGTGAGGTTCGCCTGGCGCCTACATTGTACTCCTTTCGGCGCCAGGTGAAGACCTTTTTATTTTCCCAGGCTTTTTAGCTTTCTAAATTTTTATCTTTGCTGTTTTAAATCTGTATTTTAAATTCCTGTACTGCTGCTAGGTTTTATTGTGGTTGTATTGTTATATTGTGGTTTTAATGTTCTATATATTTTAAATTGTTTTACTGTGTGTTGTTTGGTTTTAATTTTTGTGAACCGCCCAGAGAGCTTCGGCTATTGGGCGGTATAGAAATGAAATAAATAAATAAATAAATACATGCATCTGGTGAAGTGGACTCTCTGGCCCATGCAAGTTTAGGTCATAATAAATGTGTTAATCTTTAAGGTGACATGAAATGATTTGTTTTTGCTGCAACAGACTAACTGTGCAATCCTACGCATGTCTACTCAAGAGGTAAGTCCCACTGAGTTCAATGGCACATACTTCCTGATAAGTGTATATGGGACTGCAGCATAAGAGAGTCCTCTGGAAATTCTCTTTCCATTTTGAAAATGGACAACTGTGATGGTTGCAGGAATGGAAATATTTTGAATACGCATATTCATTGCTTTTTCTTTTCTTTTCAAAGAGCAATAGCCGCAGATGCTGGACAACTTCTGAAACCACAAGGCTGCTCCCTTTTCATGCCTCTGCCAGCGCCTCGGCCTTTAACGGCTGAATAACCAGGCAGGAAACTCAACAGGTGCAGCAGCCTTACCCAAAACAGTGGGAGAGCGGATGGGGGGGGGCAGGATGGGTTGTGCCACCTGTATCGAGAGATGCTACATAAATGGGTTCACTCCATCCAGCCCTGGCTTTAAGATCTTAGCAGCAGGAAGGCTTCTCTGTGTTTCCTAAACAGTTTCGTGGGTGTGGGTGTGCGTGTGGGTGTGCGTGTGCGGCTTTCGCAAGATCAGTCAGCGCCAAGAACTTCAGCTGAAGAGGCAGAGGGAGCGCCACCTTCTTCCTTGGAGCGAAAAATCTCCCTAACAGGGAGCTCTGTCTTTGGATTAAAAACAACCACCCAGCCCTCCTTCCCGAGGTTCGATTGCTGTTGTTGTTGTTGTTGTTAATTAATTTTCCTGTAGTTGCATGAATGGGATGCTCGGGAAAATGAATGAACGGGGGGAGGCGGGGCTGTTGCTTCCCCACCTTTCCAGCCGTGGCGAGCTGGAGGAGGGCTGGGCGGGACCCCGGGGAGATGTTTTGCCGCCGCCGCCGCGCGCGAGGAACGGGCCGGGAGCCTGGCTGGACGCGATGGCGCCTCCCTGCCTGCGCGGCCCCCCGGCAGAGGCTCGGAGGAGCAGGTTTCCCGGGAGCGCCTCCCCCGGCGACGCCCGGCAGGCCGAGCGGGCGGCTGGCCGCCCCAGCCTCGGCGAGAGCCCGAGGGCGGCGAGGGGAAGAGCCCAGCGCGTCGGGCTGGGCTGGGCTGGGCTGGGCGGCGCGGCTCGGCTCGCGGGCGTTTCTTCGCGGGCGGCGAGGCGAGGGGCGCCGCCGGAGCGGGATCGGCGCCCCTTGGTGTGGTTGACTCGCCAGCGAGGCTCGTCCGTGACATCTGTGCGGTGTTTGCTGTTGCCGGGCTAGAGGCCGCCGCCGCCTGCCTCGCCCTTCGGGGCTACCGCGCGGGGGGCAGGAAGGCCTCCTCGGAGCGCCCAGACGCCGCGAGGGGCGAGCGGCAGCGCTTGTTTACTCTGGCTGGAGAGGAATCTCGACAAGGCAGCCTCTCCCGCATCTGAGCGCAAGGTGAAGCTTCCCGCATGACCTGGCCGATCTTTGCATCAGCCGGTGTAGGAATATTGTAATGGGTCGTATCCAGCGGTCGTCTAAATTAAGTTCCATTCAGTTCAATGGGCTTACCCCATGTAGGACTAACATTAGGTACAACCGAATGAATCCTCCTTCCTCAGGACAGAGTTCCCTCCTCCTTCCACTTCCTAGCTCTGTGTGTGGGGGGGGGGGGGGGGGAGGGGAGAATGTGCCTCTGAACACACCTTTACATCGCAGCCCTAAGCAACAGTTGCTTGGAAGAAAATCGCCCATTCATTCCAATGAAACTTAATTTTGTGAAAGAGGCTTAAGAGCTGGATGTTTAACTGGCAAATGTCTTTATGATTCGATTCTGTTTGCAGCAGGACAACACGATGAGGTAGGTTGCCAGCTATTACTCCTATCTTACAGGTGAACAAACTGAGGTTGGGAGAAGAGTGGTAGCAGGGACCCTAGCTTGGTGGTAGAGGAGTGGCTTTGCAGACGGAAGGTCCCAGGTTCAGGCTCTGGCATCTCCACTTCCAGTGATCAGGTAGCAGGGAATGAGCAAAGCCCTCAGGTTAGACAGAACTGGGCTGGATGGGGATCACTGGATCTGGGTCATTTCCCCCATGTTCTTGGCTAAGGGTTGTATCCAGTGTTAGTCCTATGTAGAGTAGACCCACTGAAATGCATGGGACTTATGCATGGAACTAACAGTGGATACAACCGTACGTTAGGATCTGAGTTCTGCTCTTGTGCGTCCAGGTCCAATATCTTCTGACCCCACCAGGTTCTCATCATGGGGAAGAGCGGTTTTGAAATAGGGAGTTGCCAGAGTCTGGGGAGGAAGTGGCCAGGAGAAAACGTAAGGGGCAAAGTGATGCTAGGACAGCCTTCCCCAACCTGGTGCCCTCCAGATGTGTGGGGCTGCAACTCCAATAATACCCAGCCAGGAAGGCCATGCTGGCTGGGAATTATGGGCATTGCAGTCCAACACAACTGGAGGGCACCAGGTTGGGGAAGGATGCACGTGGACTTGCTTTGTGCCCAGGGGTCCGGGTGGGCTCATTGTACTTTTTTTTTCAGGGCTCCTGTACCTTTAACAGCTGCATGAGGAAAGCATTCAACAGATGAAACTTCTTTACAATGTGGATACTGTGATGGCAAACTTCACCTGCTGTATTTCTTCCTTTCATGGAGCTGTTAAAGGCACATGAGCCCTGCCAGAAAGAAGAAAGAAAGAAAAATAGCTGGCAAAACAAGTGTTGGATACAATTCATGATAATTCTGTTCCTTAAGAATTCTTGCTTTCTAAATCCAAAGCATTTCTTCTGGTATTCTATGAACAGTACTACAGGATATCAGGGGTCGGGGAGGGGGATCCAGCCCCTGGTCCCTAAAAGTTTCTCCACCCCTGATCTAAAGGCTGGTCTCTTTTTCTAAAAACATCAGCTGTCCTCCATGCCCTGTGAGGTAACAAGGTAGGTGGGGTATGGGAGAAGAAAACCCAAATCAGGGAGGGGTTTGAGCAGCTCTACTTGTAATATGTGGGGGTTGGTTACAGTAATCTCTGGCCTTGCCAGTACTGAAATGTATGTGCCCCCCAACATCTAGATCTCACTGGTTTTTTAATACAAAAAATCAGATGTAAAATTTACCACTAAAACAATGGCAAAGCTAATAACCACATATACTGAATAACTTTCTAATATTCTGAGAGGGTTAATTTATGGAGGATCCATAGAATTGCTAGCCATGAAAGTTTGAAAATGCTTTTGTTCTTTGTTCTGATGGTTGGATTTTGGCTAGTGGTATCAGGACTGGAGGGAAAAACCCTTGACACCTAAACATCCTGGCATCAAGGAAGTTGATTCCATCCCATCCCAGCTCTAGTAACACTTTAATGGTGATTTTTTGGCAAATAGTATAGCAAATATCACCTCCTCAGAAAGTGTTCTGATGATCTTAGGTCAGACCGACCTATGCATGCTTGCTCAGAAGTAAATCCCACTGAATTCAGTGGTATTTATGTCTGAATAAGTCAGCACAAGATAACTATACACTGGCAGGTTTGTAAGGTGCTGAGAATATTGGCTGGACTGAATGGAATCTAGATTGCTACTTCAAGAGGATGTCCCCATAACAGATGAGGTATCTTTCCTTGACCTTGAGAAAACTGATCCTGGATCGTTCAGGTGATCCCAGAATTCCTTGTAACAGGCTGAAGGAGAGTTGCTCCTGTTTGGAATTTGTTGTTTTTTAATAGGTTGACATCCCATCTTGCTCTGTGTCCAGGGACGCATTCCCCATACTTACAGCACAGGGAAGCTGAGGCCTTCGGTATCAGGGCTGGCTTCAAGGGTAGGTATACTTGGGCACATGCCAAGGGCCTATACCCCAGAAGAGGCCCACCAACAAGAACCCCCTGGAGTGGCCCCTCCTCTTCACCTCTGGTTCACCTGCCTCTCACTCTGCTCCAGGCAAGGGCGGGTGGTGAGAAGGAAGAGCAGTAGATGCCACTGCTCTCCACCTGTCAAGCGAGCATAATGAGGAAGAGGAGGAGGAACAATAGCAGCTGGTGACAATAGCGATGAGCAGGTAGACTCACATAGGGAGGGCGCCCATTGGGGTGTCTCGCCCGAGGGCCCTCAGAAACCTGAAGCCAGCATTGCTTGGTATGGATGCGTGTATCGCCATGTTTCTTCTACATGCAGTAGATTTGGGGCAGCTGCTGAGAGGTGGAGGGAGGGGGAAATAATAGTTAACGTTCCACCATCTCCCAGCCTGGGTTGCGTGTGGGTCGCACAGCTCTGCAGTATGAAGACGTGCCCGGGAGTTTTCTTTCCTGAATGGGGCTGCTAGCAAAAACCTTCTCTCGCTCCAAATCAGGCAATGTTTGCAGCTCTGGCTTCCCTGGCTGGCTGCCTACTGGTGACTGTGATGATGCCCGCAGGTAACACACTGGGGTTGCATGTATTCGTTTGCCTCCATCGCTCCGAGTGATGCAGCCGGATTGCTGCGCCTGTTGCTTTGTTCAGAGCCGGCGTGGGAGTGTGCACAAAACAGGAGAATGGAAGCAATAAGCCCACTCCCCCCCCCCCAAGCAGAAATTGAAGTTAGCTGATTGCTGGGGCCAGCAAATCAGGAAGGGTGGTCCTGAGTGGGCAAGGTTTTGCACCAGCTGCAGGGTCCCCTGTTGCTTGGGGACAGAAGAGCATTAATGAGGAGGGCTGGCTGATCTCTACTCTGATGGGCAATTAGAGCCTGATTTCTCCTGAAGGAGGAGCTTAGAGCTGCAAGCGAATTAGATATTTCCCTAGTAATAGAAGTGCAAAGCCAGAGATTTGCTTGGCTCCACTGCAGGCCTCCCCCAACATGGTGCCCTCCAGACATGTTAGACTACATCTCCCATCATGCCCAGCCAGCATAGCCAATGGTGTTATGGGAGTTGTAGTCCAACACGCCTTGAGGGTGCCAGGTATTGTGGGGGAGGATGCTTGACTGCTAGTTTGTGTAGTGTAGAGTTGTGTAGTGTAGAGTATCACAGTTTGGGAGGGAAAGACAGCCAGTGTGGTGGAGTGGTTGGAGGGTTGGATCAGGACTCAGGAGACCTGGGTTCTAGTCCCCATTGAGCCATGAAGCTTGTTGGGTGACTTTGAGCCAGTCACTGACACTCAGCCTAACCTACCTCACAAGGTTGTCGTGAGGATAAAATGGAGAGGGGGAGGATCACGTACACTGCCTTGGGCTCCTTGGAGGAAAAGTGGAATATAAATGTAACCAATAAGTAAATAAAAGATGTGGTTGAATGGGACTGCACATTGGAACTTCCTGTTAAGACGAAGTTGCTGTTTTTCCTTGACAGGCCTGCCCCCGCAAGGGATATGTAAACCCAGAGGACTCTTCCTTGATTCCTGGTTGGACAAGCAACATGCCAGAACAAAGCAACGATTATAGAGTGGTTGTGTTTGGAGCTGCTGGCGTTGGAAAGAGTTCTTTGGTCCTTCGTTTTGTTAGGGGAACCTTCAGGGAAACTTACATCCCTACCGTTGAAGACACTTACCGCCAGGTGATCAGCTGCGACAAGAACATCTGCACCCTTCAGATCACCGACACCACTGGAAGCCACCAGTTCCCTGCCATGCAGAGACTGTCCATCTCTAAAGGCCATGCCTTCATGCTGGTCTACTCTGTTACCAGCAGGCAGTCGATAGAAGAGCTTCAGCCCATCTACGAACAGATCTGTCAGATCAAAGGGGACATCCAGACGGTCCCGATCATGTTGGTAGGGAACAAGAGTGATGACACCCAGAGAGAGGTGGACACCAGTGAAGGAGAAGTCCTTGCCACCAAGTGGAAATGTTCCTTCATGGAGACGTCGGCCAAAATGAACTACAACGTGCAGGAGCTCTTCCAAGAGCTCTTGAATTTGGAGAAGAGAAGAAGTGTCAGCCTACAAGTGGATGGTAAGAAATCTAAGCAGCAGCGGAAGAAGGATAAACTGAAAGGCAAGTGCTCTGTCATGTGAAATGCTGGGTTCTGCACCTCCTCCTGGGTCATTAAAACAGGAGCATAGACTTATTCTTGCAGAACGTTCTCATGTGTCCTGGGAAATGGCTGGATAGAGAGATTTTCAGAGGCCGTGGACATTTTGTTTGTTTTAGTCTTGCTAATCAGTTTTGTTTAGGTTGTTTGAATATTTACTCAGTGGAAGTTGGGCTTTGCATGTTTCATTCTGCACAAGCAGATGTTTTGTTTTTAAAAAACAGCGGCCGCTATCACCACCCATGCTCCTGCGACAACCGACCCCTATTAGCCATTGTACAACAGGACAAGCCGCGATAGTCAAGTGTATGATAAAGAGCAACAGAAATAGTCTGACATCTGCATTTTGCCACTGCTTTTCAATTTATCTCCATCTTAGCATATCCCAGCTGTGTTGGGAATACAACCCCCATCATCTCCAGCTGACCATGTGGGCTGAGGATAATGGGGGTTGTAGTCCCGACGCACCTGGAGGGAGGAACGCTGGTTTAAGAGAATGAGCGATGCCCAATAGTGCACCAGTCAGTAAGCCAGTAACAAAAATTGTAGTTTGTCTAATGTTTGTATATTCTTTGAGCAAACAGTGCTTTCAGACTGATACTTAATCAGAGTCAAACCAAACACTGACTACTGTAAATGATTATTCTTATCACTTATTGTAGTTCTTTGAATATGTACAGTTGTAGGAAAGGAGCTGCATTCTGTACCAAAGAAATGCTACTTGTTCCATATTAAAGGTTACAACGTCATACGTCTTGATGTGTATTGGCACGGATTTAATGTGAATGATTAAAGTGATTTGAGTACCTAGTGTGCATCTATTGACTTCTTAACTACAGAATTCGAAGCTTGTCTTCCCTAACAGGTAAGAATCTATGGACTTAAATATTCTCTGCACCTTTTGAGTAGTTGGAAGATGAACTTGGTACTTCAGTGTCTCAGGTCACACTGAGACCAGAGGTGGGAAACTTGTGGCTGACCAGATGTTGTTGTTCTCCAACTCTCATCACCCCAGCCACCATGGCCAATGGTTAGGGATTATAGGAATTTTAGTCCAGCAACATCTGGAAGGCCACAGATGCCCCACACCTGCTATAGATGACAGTTACTCTTATTTTTATTATATCCGGCCTTGAATACATTCTATTATAATGAAAGGGAGTAGTGCTTGGCAAGTTGTAGCATAAAGATCATGGGATGGATCCACCATACTTGGAGCAGACCTACTGAAATCAGTGGGAGTTAAGTTAGTCATGACTAGGTCTAGATCTAACCTGTTGTTTAAAGGAGATTTTAACCTGAATCCAGAGGCTTCACCACACCAAGTTTTTTATCCCATAACTTACTGCGGCTTTTGTTTGTGGTTTCTTTGCGGGATTAAGATCAGCTCCTTTGCACAGGCAGACATGTGTTTTGAACTGGAGAATTCTGTCCTCAGCATGTTCTGCATGTTCTACATGTTTCATTTTACAGCCACTAGATGACGCTGTGGTTATAGTGGAACTGCGCAATTTCACATGGCCAACTTATCAGGTTAACATTCCTTACCATGTTATCACGGATCTTTTTATAAGTGGGATAAAGGTCAGAAAGCCCGTGAGATGTCCTGGAGGTTGATGGTGTCATGTAAAGGACTCACAAACTTCTGTGAGTGACCAGTCACGGGTGTGCAATAAAAGCCTCATGCAGAAATACTCCAAGACAAAGGCTTTTGTTTAAGTTTTTGGATGTTCCATTTCAAAGTCAACTGCCAGAGATTGATCTTAGATTAGGGCTGCTTCCACCTTAGGGGTTGGATCCAATGTTAGTCCTGCTTAATGAATGGGACTTAAGTTAGACTAACATTGGATACAAACCAGTGGGCAGAATCCAACGCGGTGCTTCTGCCCCTGCCAATTCCATTGTGAAAGCAGTCCCCACTGCTTGTGCAATGGCAATTTAGCTCTTCCAGGGCAACCAGAAATGAGCAGAAATACTCATTTCTGGAAGGAGGCATGTTGGTGGAGCTGACTTGTCTCCTTTCGGGACTTCCCCTAGGAAGCGCTAAATCTCCCTTGCATAAGCATTGCGTCCTGCTTGTGCGATGGCACTGGTGGGACCCACCATATGTGGAAGGGAATGGATGAGGCAGAAAGGAATCTTGCGCCCCGCCAGATTCTACCCAGTGCGTTTAGCATGGAATCCCACATGCCTCATTCACGTTTTACACAGGGGTCCACACAGTGTCAACATCCATTTGTAGTCTTCCCATGTTCTCCCAGTGCTGCTTCTATCTTTTTTTCCTTACCACAGGAAGTCTGACAGTCTTCACAGCTATATAGGTTGTGTGTTTTTTAAAGAGGCATGGTTTTGAAGCAGACACTGATGTATTGGACAGGTGAATCTGTCATACTCAGTGCACAGTCATTGTAACTTCTGTGGTGGCTGCCATTTTCTAATCCTGTTGAATTATTCAAATCAGTCTTTGAATTAGGGTGCAATCCTATGCATGTTTAGACAGGCAAAAGTCCTACAACTCCCAGCATTCCCCAGCCAGCGTAGGACAGCACTAAACATGCATAGACTTGCACCCTTAATGCTAAAACACTTTTCTGACTGTATATCTTGGGTTGGATCCAGCCTTAAATCATGCATGGAGAAGACCCATTGAAATCAGTGAGACTTAAGTTAGTCATGACTAATATGAGTCCCATTGATTTTAATGGGTGGATCCAACTCATTTTTTAAATAATTTCTTAATTATAAGAGATTTTATTTGCTCAAATATATTCTACTTTATAAAGTATCTCAAATCAAGGTACTTTCCATACAGCTACATCTTAATTTTCTATTGCTGATACTTCATTTTTAAAAGGCCCCTGTCAGCTGGTAAAAAAAAATGCCTATAAATTTTTACTGGAGGCACCGAAAATAAAAGGTAAATGCAGTGAAGCAAATTCATTACATTTTGGTGTACATTCTACATCGCATTAATTAATTTGTACATGAAATGTAGTCATTGCTGATAGCTGAAATTTGTAGGTGAGCAAGTAAAAAGGAACTAAAAATCACAATAAACTCCAGTCCTGGGGACTTCGTATTGCACAATAACAGGAGAAGTAATCTATTCAGTAGACAGTTCAGACAACAACATACTCTGGCAGAACACAGTAAGTAAGAATTGGAACTCTGGTGTAGTAAATACCTTTAGGACAAAGAATTCCTACAACCCCCAGCATGCCCCAGCCAGCTATGCTGACTGGGGCATGCTGGGAGTTGTAGGACTTTTTCTGTCTAAATATGCATAGGATTGCACCCTTAAAGTGCTATCACCTCAGCTGTTTAAAGTCCTGATTCTGCAGTAATAAAAATGCTGAGCAACTTCTACAGACACCAACTTCTATACCAAAAGATACAGCAACACACAGCCAAATTGGCTTTAAATCAGTTTAACTGTCTTGGCTTTGAAAATAAAAGATGTGATGATTAAAAAAAAATATGCAGAAGAGGGAATTTGGGCAGGTATAATTTGTAAATTGGGTGAGAAGGTGCCTTTTTTTCTCTGCAACTGTTAAGTGTACAGGCGCCCCTGTGCCCATCTGCATCAACTCACTTTAGCCATGTCATTTCAGCAAGTTCCACCTCACATATTTTTTTGTCTCTCTCAGACCATGTTCAGACATAACAATGTTGGGCTAATTAAACTATGGTTTATTGGCCCAAGAATGAGCCGAGGGTCCATGTGCTCCTTCCATCATTGGAACTGAGAAACTGGTTTAAGGTGCAGACATATGGGTCTCAAGGACAGTGTTCTATGGGCCATAGGAAAGATTGGCTCTCCCCCTCCGATGTCCTGGGGAACCCTGGAATGTGAGACTGGGACCCCAGGCAGGCTTGATTTGCCCTGTGGGTCTGAGGCTCAACATTGGTCTACTCTTTGTCCCATGACAATCCCAAGCTACTTCTAACATTAAGGTTACTTCTGCCTTACTGGAAGCAGCTGGATGTTGATTTAAAATGATGAGTCAACTTGGTATATATAGCACTATATTATCTGGCAATATCTGTTCCCATGGCCAATATTGTTCTCTAACATTTATTCAGAAATAAATCCTATGCAGAAAAGATTCCCCTGCAGCTTTAATTAGAACCTTCCTCCTTGCAGCAGTTACCTCTAATTGCTTCCTTTTCAGCATAGCCATTGAATTCACCTTTAATTATTTAGGGCACAATCCTATGCATGTTTAGACAGAAAAACATTCCCCATGCTGGCTGGGGCATGTTTTTCCCAGTATTCCCTGTGCTATCTAGGGAACATTGGGAGTTGTAGGATTCTTTTCTATCTAAACATGCATAGGATTGGGCCCTGAGTTCTTGCTATCCATGAAGGGGAGCTTTAATTGTTAGTCTTTTCTCATTTTTTCTTATTTAAAATTGTGAAATAGCACAATTGCCATAAATAAATAAGAACATACACCCCACACACAACTGGCACACAAACACACTGCAGTAAACAGGAACTGAGTAACTAAAAGCCAAGTAAAAAAACAAACAATTCACTATTGCCACATCCCTGTGGAACAGGAACAATTACATAGGCAGAAGCTGAAACCTTCTAATTAAAGGCCCAGTAGCCCTGAAAGGCCTCATAAGTCCAACAGAGCCCTGGTTCACACGTAACAATAAGCCATGCTGAGGATAGGCCTTGGTGGGTTGGCTGTTTGCTTGCCAACCCCTGTTACTCCCCAACAGTCTTGTTCCCCCCCCCCCGGTCCCCTATAGTCCTCCAGCTCGCTTCCTGCACATATCCCAGTGTCCTTTGCATGGCAACCTGTCTTGTCTCCTTACTGCAGCCCCCTCCCCGCTCCAATCGCTACCTGTTTTCTGAGCAATTATTTTGCCACCTTTTTTTTCAGTGCCTCAGAATTGCACAAATGGTGTTGTATTCTCCCCTCCCCCTCCCAGTCTTTCATAAGTGTGCAAGAGGGCAGATTTGGCTGTCCAATATATGTAGTCTTGCCTTGTCAATTTCCTTGTATGGTTCAGCTATCAAAGGGAACACAGTGGAATAGGTAACATACAAGACAAGACTGCATATAGGCTAATTTGTGCACAGTTGCAAAGGACGTGGCGGGGGGGAAATAATAGAGAAAGAAGAAACCTATCTGTGCAATTCAGAAGCTCTGAAAAAAAAATGCGAACAAAGTAAGTGCACCAGAGGGGGCAGGAACAGTATCTCCCACTTGGCAATGTCATCCTCTTGCTAAACTACTGAACTGACACTTGTCTGTGTTTTCAACTTTCAACACTGCCCCGAGTCTTCAGCAAGTGTAGAAAGCACAAATTTCCCCTCCATTTACTTCCCAGCCTCTAAATCTGCACACAATTGGGAAGTAATTGGAAGGAAAATTTGTGCAAATTTAGAAGCTGGGAAGTAAACCAAGGGGAAATTTGTGCAACAGCAGTAACTACTCTGAGAAGGAGCGGCAAAAAATGGGGGAAGCCAATAACTCCCTTTTCTGTAGCCGCTTGGTACATGCCACAGTGCTGGGTTTGGACATCATGACAAGTCACCCTGAGAACAAGCTATCCTCAACAACCCTGCTACAAACCATGGGTTCTCAGGGTGGCTTGTTGGTGAAAAACAACCCACACTGAATCACCTGCACCAGGTTCGGACATCATGGTGAACCACACTGACACTAACATGGCTCACAACCCACTGTGTCTTAGCATGACGTGTGAAGCCATTCAGAGTGTTGCAACTGTGTTTTAGTTTTAGTTCACCATAGATCAGGTCTGAACAATGACAGGAGAATAATACAGTAAACACTGTGATGTAGTGGATTGGCAATTACATTGTCTGGCTTTTCTATAAAAACTGAGTGAACGAAGAATGAGAACTCCCAACGAAATGGTAAGTATGTAAGCAACTTCAGTGATGTTTCAGCAGCTTATGATGTGGTGCAGAAGAAGGGGCTGTTGTCCTTTACAAAAAGAAGAGAGCTTCTCCTGCATACATCTAGATGTCTTTTTTCTAAATATTTACATGCTGCCCTATAATTAATTTCTCTGAGCAGCTTACAAGAAGAATAAAAACAAAAATACATATGTTAAGCAAATGAACGATAAAAGATATTCGAGCAGATGGCAGAGATGCAACACATTCAAGCAGAAACAGACTGCAAGGCCTGAGAAGGGTTTAGGCCCTTGTTCGCTGCTGGAATGACACCAAAGTAGGCACCAGCTGAACCTCTCTGGGGAGGACAATTCCATAATCAAGGTGCCACCATTGAAAAGGCCCTTTTCCTAGAAGCTACTTGCTGCACATCACCCAGCAGGAGCACCTAGAAAACAGCCTCAAAGGATCTTCGGGTCTTGGGAGGTACATGTGGAAACAAGAGGTGATCTTTCAGCTGTCTTGGTCCCAAGCTATGAAGGGGCTTAAATGCCCAAAAGTGCTTTCTGAATCGGACCAGGAAATAGAATGGGAGCAAGTGAAATTACTAGAGCATGGGCGTAACATGCTTGTACTTCCCTGTCCCATTTAGCAAACTTGCAGCTATATTCCGAACTGAAGTTTCCAGAACATCTTCAAAGACAGCCCTATGTATATGGTAGTCCACATGGCTTGTTCTCTGATGCATTATGGTGGTCCACATGGTTTCTTCTCTGAACTGCAGTCCTCACCTCTACGTATGGATAGGTAAGACTCAGTTAAAGCAGAGCCAGTGCAAAAGTCTGCTGGAATGTTACCCACTCTTATCCTGATAGCCTTTCTACTCAAATCAGATATATGGTGCTGCATGGGAGTTTACTCAGTCATGAGAGTTTGTCCAAAGGAAGCCTTTATTAAGATTTCATATTTTGCAAGCCTGAGGACTGTTAAATCAGTTTGTCGCCAAGTCCCAGTGGATCCTAGTACAAATTAAGCCCTGGAAGTCACGTGGCATGACCAGTCATTGGGAACCTTTGGCAATGACCTTGGGGGATGTAGTGAAATAAAAATGCTCTTCTTATTTCATAGGTAAGGATTCCTTTTTCCTTTTTTTCCGAGCAAAGACCATTTGGTTTTTACTGATTTGTGTTTTCGTTTTGCCTTTGGAAGCTCCTTTTTCAGATGGACATTACACAGACGATCGGTATTCTGCCAGTGTTTATTCACAGATGTTACAATCAGAGCATCATGGCTTGTAGTGGTGGTTGTGAGGTGGGTTAGAAGATACCCCTGCCATGCCATGTGCCAGGTTTGGATGGCACGGCAACCTGCGACGCAGCGCGGGTAATTAAGGAAACGCCAGATGCACGAGCAGCAGACACAGGGGCACGGGAAACAACTCATACGGGGTAGTTTCTCCTACTGATCATGTGAACCCGGTCACTGGATTCACACAACATTATAACCCACACTCAAGGTGGAGTATGGTTACGTGTGGGTTGATGTTGAATCATGTGTTGTTGAAATGTGCATTGTTGTGTTGTCTGAACACTAACAAACCATGATTTGTTAACCACAAACAACCCATGACAAGAACCCATGGCTTGTTGTTGGGTTGTGAACTGTGGGTTGTTTGTGGTTAACAAACCATGGTTTGCTTTTGTGGCTGGGTTCAGACAACACAACAACCCACGCTTCAACGACAACCCACGCTCAACCCATACTCAACCTTGAGTGTGGATTATCATGTTGTGTGAACCCATTCAGAAGGATCATTAAACATATTTTGCTGGCTACCTTACAGAAAACAGCATGTTGGGATGGACTTTTCTTGTGATTTTTCTCCAGTGGATTCATGTCATCAAAGAGTGATGAGAACATGTTAGATCAGACCAAAGGTCTATCTAGTCCGGCATCCTATTTTCCACAGTGACCCAACCAGTTGCCTTTGGAAAGCCCACAAGCAGGACGTGAGTGCAATAGCTCCCTTCTGCTGTTGCTCTCTAGTCAGGGGTGTCCAGTAGCACATTGCCCCTGATACTAGAGGGAATATATAACCATCATGAGAGGATTTCACCTTTAAAGGCAGCCAAAATTTTAAACACATTAAATAAAAATAAATAGTAGCCTTTGATAGACATATCCTCCATAAATTTATCTAATCCCCTTTAAAGCCATCCAAATTGGTAGTCATTGCTACCTCATGTGGCAGTATATTCCAAAAATTTAATTCTGCATTGTGTGGACAAGTACTTTCTTCTGTCTGTCCTGAGTTTCAGTGGGTGCCCCTGAGAACTGTTATTTGGTTCCCCACTCAATATGTGTGTTCCTTTGGCCATCTAGGTAAACAGGCCACCAGGCCCCACTGCCTTCAGACAGACAGCAAAGGGTCAGAGCTGGTGAGTCACA
The DNA here is from genome assembly GCF_057233095.1 of Heloderma suspectum. NCBI lineage: Eukaryota > Metazoa > Chordata > Lepidosauria > Squamata > Helodermatidae > Heloderma > Heloderma suspectum. The sequence continues at coordinate 216,210,697 of NC_139461.1, forward strand.
GCACTGACTGTCAAATTCAGCAACACACAATTATAGACACAGATGTTCAGCATCTAGCTAGCTACTCATCAAGCTCCTTCGGTGAAATCACCCACTGCCTTTGTGTGCTAGGCTGCAGCCAGCATGATTTGTTTTCCTGGCTGTGACCACATGTGGGAGCAGTCAGTGAGAAAAAGGAGGAAAAGCTGCAGTCCAGGTGCTGTAAGTTTAGCTCTGCAGCAAGGGAGTCCATTTGAAAGGAGAGAGATCTATGATGCTTCTCCATGTCTGAGTTGTAGCAGGCCTATAATAATCACAACATTTCATTAGCACACAGCCCTCTCAATGTGAACAGCAGGGGAAGGCTGAAAGAAGGAACGTATGTCTGTTCTCAGAGGGCGCTTGAGCCCTTTCCATTCTCAAATGCTATACACGCAACCTTCCCCAATCTGGTGCCCTCCAGACATTTTCATTGTCAACTCCCATCAGCCCGAGCCAGGACTGCCAATGGCCGAGATGCTGGGAGTTGTACTCTGAAACATCTGGAGGGCACTAGGTTGGCGAAGGCCTGCCACACAGACCACTGGCCAGCTATGGTCACAATATCAAATCAAATCTATATTACTTAAGGCCATCTTCAATCATTCCATAGTATAACAAAAAGGGGAATACACCATTCAAAATATAATTAAGATATAAGCTAACACAATCCATTACTATGTCCAATCTATGTCTGGTATCTTTCTCAGTGGTAAAGACTATAATGCTCTGAGCTGGTTCAAATGACATGAGAGTGTTGATAAGCCATGGTGACTTGTTAACCATCCCTGTGTGTGCCAGCTGATTTTCCTAATTACCCTTGTTGGGCACAGGTTGTCGTGATGTCCAAACCAGGGTGTTTGGCTGGGGTGGTTAATAAACCAGCCAGAACCCACATTGTATTGTAGGGTTGCCGGGTGTCAGCCAGCCACCCTTGCCAGGCTCGGATGTAATGACAACCTGTGCCCAGCGAGGGTAATTAGAGAAATCGGCTAGTATGGAACAAGCATGCATGGGGGTGGCTAAGAAGCCACTGTGGCTTATTAACCACCCTCATGTCATGCAAACCCGTTCATTATGGAGGGAAAGAACGCACACACACACACACACTGATTTATATAAGAAGTAAAGGGACCTAAAAATTTCCAACAAGCCATGTTAACAAAAATCACTCTGATGTCATAAGTATTTGCTCACAATATCAACAAATCTGAAGTACTGTATTAGTTGATTATAATACATGACACAGTGGCAGACTTGAGTTCAGCCAATCCTGGTTCTTTACGTGTTTGAAAGTTTGCCTTAGTTGCATTCACATGTTACATTTTTAGCTGCAAATCTCCATAAGGGTCTGCTAGTCACACCAATGGTACATCCACTTCAACAGTCTGGTTTCTAACCAGCTAGGTGCCTCTCTGGGGTGCTCAGAAGCAGGCAAGGCCGGCCCTACCATTACGTATGCTCACAATCCTGCATCAGGCGACAGAGCCGGAGGAGCAGTGAATTATGCCGCTCACCCCCTCCCCAACCAGGAAGGCCTGCCACTGCCTCCACCTCTGGCGGATGCCCCAAAGAGCCTCTCCCAGCGCAGCATTTGCCACAGCAAGAGAACAGTGGCCAGGGCTGTCTGGAGGACCCACCAGCTGTCTGTGGTTCTCAGCAAAACCCACATAGGTGGCAGAAGTGGCCGCACAGCTCCTGTGAGAGCTCAGCTGGGTCTCATGAAATACTGCGGGAGCCCAGCCAGGTCTCACGAGACCCAGGAGGCCACTTCCTCCAGACCCATGGCAGGGCAGCAAAGGTAAGGGGCATGTTTATATAACACTTCCCATTTTAAAAAAGCCAAAGCAGTTTACAGCACATTAAGAAACAATACATCATTCTAATAACACAACAACATTTTGACAAGTTAATGGCTGGGAAAAGTCAGGGTAAACAAGTACGTTTTAAATAATCGTTGAAAGCACATGATCGTCATTCTGGGCCTTGTAACTGCTGTTTGCCACAAATGCGATACAGTATTTCACGACTGATCTGCATGTTTCTCAGAAGAACAAAAAGGAGAATGAATCAATGTTCATCATTTTTCTTGGGGGTTTTCCAGAACCATTGCTCCTGAAATGTGAGTAATGCTTAGATAAATGGCATTCATCTGGTACTGTCTCTAATATCTAGCTCATGTGTACTGACTAACCACACTTTCCCCCACCAGTTAGGTCTTTCAACAGAGAGGAAACGTCACCCTAGTATGCACTGCTATCAAAAATGTCCTGTAACTGCTGTAAAAAAGATCTCAGTCGCATCCCAACCTCTGCCATCTACTAGTGACATAACCTTGTGCAATGTGTTTAATATTAGAGATGCATGTTTCAACTGACTAAAAGGTCAGTGATTAGTCACATTTTAAAAAACCCTTTAATTGCTTATTAGCCATACTTAATATGTTTTGTCACTGTACTGGGCCCACATAATCAAGAGGCTTGTGGAGAATCTTATAAATCCACAGAATCTTCTGAAGCTGCCTTGTAACTGCAATGCAGAACACTGTCTATACGTTTTGTAGATGTTTCCTGCTATGATTGAGAAGAAACAGGACTGGGGAGGGGAGTAAAGTAGGGAGGGTGAAGACAAATTCTTCCAGCATTCAATGAAGCACAAGTTTGTTTATTTATTAGATTTTAAAACCACCCAATAACCAATGCTTACAAATGTAAAACATAAAATGTACACATTAATGACACAATATTTTGTTGTTGTTGTTCAGTCGTTAAGTCGTGTCCGACTCTTCGTGACCCCATGGACCATAGCACGCCAGGCCTTCCTGTCCTGCGCTCTCTCCCAGAGTGTGCTCAAATTCATATTCATTGCATCAGTGATGCTATCTAGCCATCTCATCCTCTGCCGTCCCCTTCTCCTTTTGCCTTCAATCTTTCCCAGCATCAGGGTCTTTTCCAGAGAGTTTTCTCTTCGCATTAGGTGGCCAAAATATTTGAGCTTCAGCTTCAGTATCTGTCCTTCCAATGAGCAGTCAGGGTTGATTTCCTTTAGGATGGACTGATTTGACCTCCTTGCAGTCCAGGGGACTCAAAAGTCTTCTCCAGCACCACAGTTCGAAGGCATCAATTCTTCGGCACTCAGCCTTCCTTATAGTCCAGCTCTCACAGCCATACATTGCTACTGGGAAAACCATAGCTTTGATTATACATATCTTTGTCGGCAAGGTAATGTCTATGCTTGTTACTATGCTGTCTAGGTTTGCCACAGCTTTCCTCCCAAAGAGCAAACGTCTTTTAATTTCATGGCTACAGTCAGCGTCTGCAGTGATCTTGGAGCCCAAGAAAATAAAATCTGTCACTGCTTCCATTTCTTCCCCTTCTATATGCCAGGAAGTGATGGGGCCAGATGCCATGATCTTAGTTTTTTTAGTGTTCAGTTCCAAACCAGCTTTTGCACTCTCTTCTTTCACCCTCCACAAGAGGCTCTTTAGATCCTCTTCGCTTTCTGCCATTAGGGTGGTATCGTCTGCGTATCTGAGGTTGTTGATAATTCTCCCGGCAATCTTAATTCCGACCTGTAATTCATCCAACCCGGCGTTTCTCATGATGTACTCTGCATATAAGTTAAATAAGCAGGGTGACAATATGCAGCCTTGTCGTACTCCTTTCCCAATCTTGAACCAATTGGTTGTTCCATGTCTGGTTCTTGCTGTTGCTTCTTGACCCTCGTACAGGCTTCTCAGGTAAGGTGGTCTGGTACTCCCATATCTTTAAGAATTTGCCAGTTTGTTGTGATCCACACAATCAAAGGCTTTAGCGTAGTCAATGAAGCAGAAATAGACGTTTTTTCTGGAATTCTCTTGCTTTCTCCATGATCCAGAAAATGTTGGCAATTTGATCTATAGTTCCTCTGCCTCTTCGAAACCCAGCTTGTACTTCCGGTAGTTCTCGGTTCACAAACTGCTGAAGCCTAGCTTGTAGGATTTTGAGCATAACCTTGCTGGCATGTGAAATGAGCGCAATTGTGCGGTAGCTTGAACACTCTTTGGCATTGCCCTTCTTTGGAATTGGAATGTAAACTGACCTTTTCCAGTCTTGCGGCCACTGTTGAGTGTTCCAGATTTGTTGGCATATTGAGTGCAGCACTTTAACAGCATCATCTTTTAGGATCTTAAATAGCTCAGCTGGAATACTGTCATCTCCACTAGCTTTGTTGTTAGTAATGCTTCCTAAGGCCCACTTGACTTCACTCTCGAGGATGTCTGGCTCAGGTTACGTGACCACACTATCATGGCTATCAGGGACATTCAGATCTTTCCTGTATAGTTCTTCTGTGTATTCTTTCCACCTCTTCTTAATCTCATCTGCTTCTGTTAGGTCCCTGCCTTCTTTGTCCTTTATCATGCCCGTCTTTGCACAAAACGTTCCCTTGAGATCTCCGATTTTCTTGAAGAGATCTCTAGTCTTTCCGATTCTATTGTTTTCCTCAATTTCTTTGCACTGTTCATTTAAGAAGGCCTTCTTGTCTCTCCTTGCTATTCTCTGGAACTCTGCATTCAGTTGGATATATCTTCCCTTTCTCCCTTGCTTTTCGCTTCCCTTCTTTCCTCAGCTACTTGTAAAGCCTCCTCAGACAGCCACTTGGCTTTCTTGCATTTCTTTTTCTTTGGGATGGATTTCGTTGCTGCCTCCTGAACAATGTTATGGACCTCCGCCCATAGTTCCTCAGGCACTCTGTCTATCAGGTCTAATCCCTTAAATCTATTCCTCACCTCCACTGTATATTCATCAGGGATATGATTTAGGTCATACCTGAATGGTTTAGTGGTTTTCCCTATGTTCTTCAATTTAAGCCGAAATTTTGCAAGAAGCAGCTCATGATCTGAGCCACAGTCAACTCCAGGTCTTGTTTTTACTGACTGTATAGAGCTTCTCCATCTTTGGCTGCAAAGGACATAATCAATCTGATTTCAATATTGACCATCTGGTGATGTCCATGTGTAGAGTCGCCTCTTGTGCTGTTGGAAAACAGTGTTTGCTATGATCAGTGTGTTCTCTTGGCAAAACTCTATTAGACTTTGTCCTGCTTCATTTTGTACACCAAGGCCATGCTTGCCTATTATCCCGGTGATTTCTTGACTTCCTACTTTAGCATTCCAATCGCCTATGATGAAGAGGACATCTTTTTTTGGTGTTAGTTCTAGAAGGTGTTGTAGGTCTTCATAGAACCGATCAACCTCAGATTCTTCGGCCTCAGTGGTTGGGGCATTAGACTTGAATTACTGTGATGTTGAATGGTTTGCCTTGGATTCGTACTGAGATCATTCTGTCGTTTTTGAGATTGTACCACAGTACTGCTTTTCCCACCCTTTTGTTGACTATGAGTGCTACTCCATTTCTTCTAAGGGATTCTTGCCCACAGTAGTAGATATGATGGTCACCTGAATTAAGTTCGCCCATGCCTGTCCATTTTAGTTCGCTGTTTCCCAAGATGTCGATGTTCAATCTTGCCATCTCATGTTTGACCACCTCCAGCTTACCTTGATTCATTGATCTTACATGCCAGGTTCCTAAATAATATTGTTCTTTACAGCATCGGACTTTCTTTTCACCACCAGACACATCCACAGCTGAGTGTCCTTTCGGCTTTGGCCCAGCCGCTTCACTCTTTCTGGCGCTATTTGGAAATCCCCTCTGCTCTTCCCCAGTAGTATATTGGACATCTTCCGACCTGAGGGGCTCATCTTCCGGCATCATATCTTTTAGCCTTATGATACGTTCCATGGGGTTTTCTTGGCAAGAATACTGGAGTGGGTTGCCATTTCCTTCTCCAGTGGACCACATTTTGTCAGAACTCTCTGCCATGACCTGTCCGTCTTGGGTGGCCCTGCACGGCATAGCTTATGGCTTCACTGAGTTATGCAAGCCCCTTCGCCACAACAAGGCAGTGATCCATGAAGGGCAAAGACACAAAATACAATGTGACAATAAAACAAATCAGATGAAGACAGAATAAAACCACCAGCAGCACATAATGAAATCAAAATTAAGACAAGCAGCAGAGATCTAAAGGCGCTTTTTAAAAGTTCCTAAAATGCCTGGGGATATAAGAAGGCACCAAAAAGGCCATAATATAGGTGCCATGCAAGCCTTTCTGGGGAGGACATTCCACAGATGGGGTGCCACCCCTGAAAAGTCCTTCTCTCTTGGACCCACCCATCTAACCTCATTTGGTGGGCGCACCTCGAAAGGGCTTCAGATGATGACCTTAGGATCCAGGTAGGTAGTGGTGGGGGAAGACGCTCCTTCAGGCCCCAAGCCATTGGTCCTAAGCCACTGAGGGCTTTAAAGCTTAAAACCAGCACTTTGAATTGGTCCTGGAAACATCCACTATCCCTTAATCATCTAACCAGTCTGTTTTGAAGTAGCTGGAGTTTTTGGACAATTTTCAGATGCTGCCCCACACAGTACACATTTCAACCATTCAAACACGTGGTTCCCAGATCATGCAGAAATGTTGCTAGGCTATCTTTGTCCAGGTAGGCTCATCGCTGGTATATCAACCTGAGCTGGTAAAAGGTGTTCTGGGATACCAGGACCACTTGTGCCTCTAGTAATGATGGATCCAAGAGCACTCCCAAACTGTGCACCTAATGAGGGAGTGGGCCAACCCACAGGGCAAGGATTCCAGAATCTGGGGGCAGCTACTGAGAAGCCCCCCCTCTTTTTGTCTCATTCCACTCACATGTGCTTCTGTCCTAAAGGGCTACAGAGACTCTTCCTCTGATGTTAGGGAGCAGGACGATATGGGAGGAGGTGGTCCCTAAGATATCCTGAGCCGAAGTGATTTAAGGCTTTAAAGGAAATCACCAACACCTTGAACTGTGCCTCGAAGCAGACTGATAATCAGTGTAATACAGGGGTGCAGAACCTCTGGCCTTCAGGGTACCCCAATCCAGCCCACAGAGCCTCTTCGGGTTCCTCCAAGGCATGGGGCTTTGGCTCCAAACCCCACCTCCTGGAGGAATCCCCTTAGAGGGCATCCCCTGTGGTTATCTCCTACCTGAGATCAGAGATAACAGCAGGATGTTTCCCCTGGGCACCAGCAGCAGAACCCCTCCTGTTATCTCTGATCTCCAACTGGAGATAAGAGCGGGGGATATGTGTGTGTGTGTGGAGGGGGGGACTCTCCTGTGCTGGGAAGAGCAGCTGCCATGCACCAGCAGCAGAACCCCCACTGTTATCTCAGATGGGAGATAATAGTGGGTGGTATGGGCAACAGGACTCAGCCTGGGTCAGCAGTGGAACCCCCACTGTTATCTCTGGTCTCAGAGCTGTGCCAAGGTTAATCCAGACAAAACAGAGGGACTGTTGACTGGGGATTCTGTTGATCCAGGATGGGGAGTTCAACCTGTTTTGGATAGGGTTGCATTCTACCTTAAGAATCAGTTGTGCAACTTTGGAGCGCTACCCCAGCAATGATCCTGGAGATCAGGTGATGACGGTGGCCAGGGTTTTTTTTTCCCAGCACCTTCAACAGCTGTACCCCTTTCTGGAGAAGACAGACTTAGCCATGGTCATTCATGTCCTAGTACAGCCTTCCTCAAACTGGTGCCCTCCAGATGTGTTGGACTACAACTCTCATCAGCCATCCCCAACCTGGCACCTTGCAGGCATGCCAGGCTGCTGCTCCCATCATCCAGAGATTGTCTGGGGATCATGGGAGTTGTAGTCCAACACATTGGGAGGGCGCCCAGTTGGGGAAGGCTGCCCTAGTACCATTCAGACTAGATACCTGTACTATGCTCTATGCAAGTCTCCCTTTGAAAAAACTGGGTTCAGTTTTTTGAATTTGGTACATGTCCCTGAATACAGAAAGTAAGAGCTTTTCTACACAAGGCTGTTATTCCACGATATCTCCTTTTGGTTTCCTTGAAGAACTGAGATCCGAGCTCTACACAAAGACCGTTTCCTTTCATGCTTTTCCGCTACACAACTTCTAGGTGGCACTGTGGTATAGCAGAATAGTGCAAATACACAAGTGGAAATAGGGGTTTCCTTAAATAGTACCATGTTTTCCCTGCTCAACCCCCACCCCCCAAACTCCCCAGAAGTGCTGTTTAAAAACAGAAGCAAAACTGGAGGGTCATGATGTCATCTAAAGAACCTGTAAACAACGGTGGGTAGGAAATGACGAGTGCACAATGAACGCCTCATGTAGAATCAGCCTTTAGGTTCTGTGCTGAAAATGATCATTTGATGGGAATCCAGGCAAGTAGATGAACTACTCAGAGAAAAAGAAAAAGCATCTTTGGTTCAACTGTTACTGATGTTAAAATCCAGTCACAGCTGGAAAAAAATAACACAAAACAAAATTAAACACTGTGACGGGGATTCCATGTCTATGGGATGGGAGAAGTAATACTGGCACAGTGAGTAAGGACAGTCAAATTATGGGCTAAATTGTTGATCCTATAGACTTCATTTACATCTCAAGTCTATGAAATGCACAGGTACTTTAGTGATATGTAATCAGTGCTCTCTCTAGGGGCATTAGTCATATATGCATAATGTTATGACTTCAAAAGCACCCACAGGGCTGATAAGAAAATGAAAAATGATAAGCTGATAAGAAAATGTATAGAACTACTATGAAGTAATTATTTTATATAAAAGCAGGTAGTGGAGGAGAACACTTAAATGTGGCTCAGGTGCTTTAAATATGTAATTTTAAAACTGCATTAAATATAATCAGGCTGGGAAGTTTTTCCACCTAGGCCTGTTTATGTATTGTTTTTAAATGCATGTGCCCAACAGTAAAGCAATATTTCTGTCAACTTGATTTAATGATGAGGCACCGACTGAGTCATATTTCAGCCTTATGCGCAGGCTTTGCTATTATTTTACAGAGCCTCATCCCTTTGATACACGGCAGCTCATATACACGAATCAGACAGTTTCTCTCCAGAGGACTGGCTCGTTTCTGAAGCTTTCCATGTTTCCTCTGTGCGTAAGTTCCTTCAAACTGTAGTATGATTCTTTCATCTTAGGTTTGTCTTGAATACAGATTCTTCTGCATCAGAGAGAAAGCAAAGGAAATACTATTTAAAAAAATGAAGTTTCAGGGCTGCAAACCATAACTGTGGTCTCCCTCCATCCTTCAAAAATCCAAGTTTACTGCTCAAAAGTAAAACAGGGCCCTAGGAAAATCAGAAGATAATAGACCTGTGGCTTATTCTCTCTCTCTCTCTCTCTCTCTCTCTCCATTTTTTGAAATTCATAATTTTATTGCACATAATAAATGTTGCAGCAATTTTCCAGTGCCTGTACCAATTAGTAATTTGATTCATACAATCTGATGCAATTATATGCTCTTAGACTACTCTCTCCTGTCCATTCCCAGACTGTATTTCTCTTACTGATACAACAGGATGCCATTGATGTACCAAACTTAGACAGGAAAGCATGCTTAAATCAGACGAAAACAATATGTCAATTTCCTAGTAAAACCACCCCCACTCCCTGATCACAGTTCTTTCCATTTGTCCACCATCATCCTGATGCTAAACTTCATACATTTTCCTTTCATAGACATGTCTCCATCTCAGGGTTGTTGTAGGCCTGTTCATTTATATGCACCATAGCATACACACTCCAGTAATTTTGATGTGGTGTGAAAAAACGGAGGGGATTTTGAGGCATCCCCATGGGATTATGGAGTAGTCAAGATGGTGCAAAGTCAAAATCTGTCCTCTCGCCTAGCCACCACCACCCCTCAAAAAGTAGCAAAAAAGAAGAAAGAAGACCTGCACAAAATCAAACCATTTCATATAAAAAGCAGGTGGAGAGGAAAGAAGAAAGCTCTGATAGTGAAAGAGCTAATGGCTGGCTTGGGACGCACAAGAGAAAGTGAAATGCTAAACTGTAGGAACAATCAGGAAATAGATTGAGGTGCAGACTATACCAGCTCCTTGTACTAATTTCACTGACATATTGCACATTCAAAACATGTTTGGAGTTGTCATCACCTTCCCATGTGTGTAGTGCTGGTTTTAACCTTTAAAGCCTTAAATGATTTGGGCCTAAGCTACTTGAAGGACCACCTTCCTGCCCCTTGAGGTCATCAACAGAGGCCCTTCTCACTTGTCTGCCACCAAGGTACAAAGGAGAGGCTGGTGGGTACAAAGGAGAGGCCCTTCTCAGTGGTGGCCTCTTACCACTGGCATCAACTTTCATCTGGGTTTCATCCGGCCCCTTCTTTTCAGGTCTTCAGGAAAGCTCTGAAGACCCTCTAGTTTTTGCTGGCCTCCCCATAAGTCAGGGTCATTGGTTTTATTAATACATTTTAAACGATTTTAATTGACAATCTCTGTTTTTATGGATTTTATTAAAACATTTTTAATACTTTTTATTTACCCACTTTGTGTGGTTTTTATCTTGCATAGTTTCCACCCTTAAAGGTGGAATAGTTTTAGATAGACAGACAGACAGAGAATTTGCAGTCGAGGCTTTGGGCACAACAAGGGAGGGAGATGAGCGAGTGGCAAGATGGGTTTTCAGAACAGGAGGTGAAGTTACTTATAACCCCAATGGTTACAGTTTTCCAAGCTCTATGGGTGCAAGATAGATTCTAAGTGGTCAAGGTTCTGTGCATCAAAAGCAATGTCTTCTCCCTTCCCATATGAGAAAACTCTGTCTGGGTGCCTCCAGATAGAGGATTTTATTGGGTGCCAGGTGTGCATCTAACACACACAAGCCCATGTTTGGATGAGGGGAACTTTAGCTGTAGTGCTGGGGGATCGATTAGGTGACCTTCATGTAGCCTCTGGATCATAATTTTTGTGATCCAGCATCAGGGAGGCAGGAGGGGCAGTTGAAATAATCAGAACTAGTCATGGAACATCAAAGTCATGGGATGAGTCAAATTCAGGGAACAGAGAAAGATGAAAGCAAATCTATTTTTGGCACTGAAACCTCTGGGAAGAATTAGCATCTGTGAGCTTTTTCATATAAAAACTGTGGGACATCCTTTGGAAAACCAGCCAGAATCTGCAAAAAAGCAAATGCTTCCTTCTCAGCTGTGGGCTTCTCTATGTGATACCATTGCTGCTGTATCGTGATACATTCCCCTCACTGATCTTTACATAAATTAAGTAGTAGTAAAATAAAACACAGGGGGACCCCTCACTTTCAAAGAGGTATTTCAGGGGGCAGAGGTAGTGTTTGTGCATCCTCTTATTTATTTTATATACTTATAAAATGGGCATCAGAAATTATTCTGAAAAAGAACAAACAAAATTGCCTTATTGCTCTTGCATAGGTAAGTCCTGTTTGCAATGTCATTTGGTTAAAATTATATTGTCTGTGTTCCCTTGAGGTTCACAGGGGAAGCTGGTAGCATCCAAGAGCAGTCAGAAAAAAAGGCAAAAAGAAATTAGGACCTTGGATAGCTCCAAGTGGGTCCTGCTAGCTGGAACTCTCTGCTACTACAACTGTAGGAGGATGTTGTCTCAGCAAGGGGCCAAAGCCTTATGTACGCTGACAAGACCTGTAGTGTGGTCAGCTCTGTCCCTCCTGAAGGACCTGACTGGGGAGATGGAGATTCTGCTGCGGTCTTATCCTCTGAGCTAGAGGACAATGGCAGGGCTGTGTCCTCTGACTGGGAGGGCCCTGAATAAAGCACTGACTGTTCTACCCCAGAGGAAGTAGCCTGTACCTTGTCCTCATCAGAATCCTCTGCTGCACACTGGAAGGTCCAAGTGCTGGGAATCATGACATATATTCCTGCCAGAGACAAAGTAGAAAAATAATCATATCATCTTATATGTCTTCTTACATGGAATAACGTATAGGAAGGAATTACTTGCCTTATATTTAGGAATATCTGTCAACATGTTTATGTAACAATCACTGTGATACTTCCATCCTGAATGCTACAGTGTGGCAAAGGGACCACAGCTATGTCATCTTCCTTTGTCTCAGAAAGGTATATGCAAGATCTTTGGATCACGATCTGGCACCTGACATTTGATAAACACATGTCAGTATTTTGCATGAACCTCAGGATTCACTCCAGAACAATGAGGAAATAGTTGTTCAGGAGCAGCCAAATGGCAAGCATAAAATAAGCTTGTAATACTTCGTGGCTAGTCAGATAAGCTGATTTTGTGAATGAATAAAAATGGTTATAAACCAAAATGCAAAATCTTAATAGTGGACCACTGGAGGACATGGACATTACAACTAATTCCTCAGAGTCTCCATCCTCCTAGACCTGTAGGTGGAGACTCAGCAGGAAATTGATCCATATCCTCTGATGAATTCTCATAACTGACTCTAGATTATCTGATGACAATCATTTTCTTACTTCTGTATTGGCACTCCACTCTTGACTACTATCTTACAGTGCAGTCCTATGCAGGTCTACTCAGAAGTAAGGCCCACTGAGTTCAATTATGCTTACCCTCAGGTATATGAATGTAGGATTGTAGCCTAAATTGCTCCCCCACCCCACAAGTTCCCAAATGCCTAACAGGCACTCTACAATTTTCCTAGCTGTCAACTCTCCCTTACTGCTACCGTCACTGTCCAATCCTTTCTTCCTGATTGTCCAGTTTTGGCTTTTAGCCAAACTATTATATGTGTTGCTATCCAACTTCTGCCTCAGTCTTTTTTTTATTACTCATCACAACACAACCATTGCTTAGTTGTTTTAAGGGAGCCAGATGCTTTTCTTCAAGGTAGTATTCTGTTGCAGGGAAATGGCATTTTCCCACCACTGAATTGTGATTTGTTCTTCCCCTCCATCAAGTGCATGTTTTGTGACAGTGAGGAGGCTGTGCAAGTGACCCAAGTATGTAATGAATAGTGCCTGCAACCATCATATAGTAATGGTTGTAATGAGCAATACACATCCCTCTGTTTCATTTTTAAATTTTAAAAAATACATTTTTGATGCTAAGCATGTCTGCTGTTTCATCCAAGTAGGGAGTGCTTAGGTGACCCTTTAAATGTTAATGTTTAAAGCAAGCAAAAAGGACACAACTGGAAGGCTGTTTCTTTCCTCCACAGAATACCATATGTTTTATTGCAGTTTTTAACAGTTCTTTGAGAACTGTACACTTCTTTCTCCAGTGCAGGAGTGCATGTCTTCACTGATGTTTTCTTTCTCTCTTTCTGTCTGTCTGTCTGTCTTTCTGTTATTGAAAAGTGTTTTAGACTTCTTTTTTTGCAAGAAAAAAACCCTCTACCTCCCAATTATACAGTTGATAATACAAGAAAAAAAATAAACATCAATTTCCCAGGGTTCCCTTCAGGTCACTGACATGTTAAATTCTGTGTCTTGCATATTAAATCCTTTATAGTTATCACTTTCATATTTACTGCTTCACCTATCCTGGTGTTATATTTAAAGAGAGAGAGAGAGAGAAGGAGAAGAAGAAGAAGAAGAAGACGAAGACGAAGAAGAAGAAGAAAGAAGGGGGAAGGGGAAACAAGGGGAATTTTTTAAAAGGAAAGAAAGATAAGAAAACAACAAAAGAGATGGTACAGAGATATAGCACTAACTATGCATTCTGGGTATTTCCATGTCTAGAAAGGCACACAAATTTGATGCTCTTCTAACTGGTGCCACTCCTGGGGGTGGGGGGCTAGTTCCAGGCATGTCAAACACTGCTCCCTTCTTGGATTCCTAATACCCAAGATCCCTCAGCTAGATAACATGTTCAGCTTTGAAACCATAATCTTTACTAGCAAATATGTTGCTGTTCCCTAAATTCATGAGACAGCAGCAAGCAAGGCTTAAAAACATGCAAATATCCTATTCTTTCACTGTAATTGATGTAGAGTATTCTTAGCTGGCACATGTATTTGGCACTTATTTGGCTGAATCAGATAAAGTGCCTTTGACCAAAAAAGCACACCTGAAAACTGAGGTACAGAGCCATCCATAGCATTCGTTGGAATCAATGGGGACCTGAGGGTAGTTCTTTTGTTTTCAAAGTTTGTAATGCCAGCATGTCCCTTGGCTGAACTCAAAGCCTTGTTACATATGAAATAATAGGGATTCTACAAAGGCAATTGTAGCACAAAACGGAGGAGGACGAACTTTAGTTCTAGAGAACAGCCAAATCCCAGGAGCCAGTGATTCACACTCAAAACAGACATTATGCTTTCTTCCTAGTACAAACAAAAGCGAATCAAGGGAGGGGCGGGAATCTAGTATTAATGGAAAGGTTCTGCAGCAACTCAAGTGAAGATATAACCGAAGGCACTTAGGATCTGTTCATTTGCTTCTTTGGAGCTGGTTTGCATGTTATAATAGCTGTGTAGTGACCACGTGAAACAGCCTCTATGCAGTGTAGGCTGGTGGCTCTGATATCAGTGGGGCAGTGAATCTGCTCCGAGTTTCAGACAGAACTCTAAAGGAGCTATCCAAGGTGTGAAGCTTAGAGTTCTGACTAAAACCCAGAGTGGATTCACCACCCCACTGACATAGGAGTCACCAGCCCGCATGGCTTCTATGTGATAAGCAATTGCTGTAAGTGTAGAGCAGCTGGCCCTGTGGAAACTCTCAGCAGCTGGCCATGTCATGGAAGGTTTCCATGCAGTGTAGCAGGGCAATCTACGTGGCTGGTTTTCAGATCACCTGCCTATGGAGGCTGTTTCAGGCAGCTTCCACATGCCTGAGGAAAACACTTCGTGCATCTGATGAAAAAAATGGCCCCCTGGTTCATGAAGGCTTGTGCCACAATAAAACTGACATAGAATTGGCACCAGCTGTATCTCATGGATTTCATGGCTATTCAGCCTCAGTGTTTTACATTTGAAGTTTACTCTGGCCTATGAAAGCTGCCGCTGCAATATAGAGTCTTTAAAGCAGGGGTGTAGAACCTGAGGGCTGAATTCAATTTTGGAGAAGCTCTCCTTGGGGGCCACATTCCAGGGGTGGGCCGGGCTGAATGGAAAAGGGAGTGGGAACAAAGGCAAAAGGGGAAGGGCCGAAATACCAAGAATGCCAGCATATTTTAGCTTAAAGCGCTTACTGCCAGTAATTAAGCCTTAGGAGAAGCATTTGAACTTTTTAGAATGGGAGAAAAATTGCACAAAAGCTGGGGAACCACCAAATGATTGGTGGGTAGGACAAAAGGGATGGGGCCAGGGGAAGGGAGCATGGCTGCCTGGGGAAACTCAGAGGGCCAGACTGGAACCTCAGTCAGGCTAGATTTAGCCCACGTGCCTGATGTTCAGCACCCCTGCTTTAAGGTGACACCAGACTCTGCTGTTTTTGCTCCAACAAGTTAACATGGCTACTGATGTGACAATCATTAACTGGACTTCTGTCTTCAGCCATACTCGACTTTGAATAAGTTAGCCAGATGCTCTGCCTCCTGGCCTTCCAGGAACGACCTGTTCCCATGTGCAGAACCTTCAGTGTTCTTCCAAAGATTACATCAAGTCATAAAACAGCCTTCCCCAAACTGGTGCCCTCCAGAGGTGTTGAGTTACAACTCCCATCATCCTCAGACAGCATAGGCACAGTAGTCAAACCCATCTGGAGGGCACCAGGTTGGGGAAGGCTAATGAAAAGGAATTACTTTGGGAAGTTGATACTCCTGCCAGTCATTTCCCAAAGGTAGACTAAACTACAGGTCTTTATTCAGAGTTCATTTTATATGCCAAACTATTGCATGTGTTCATTTTCATCTAAGTGCATATTCCTGTGACGGTAGCAGTACATAATCTTGTGCTGGGAGCCAGCAATGTTCTGGCAGTCAATTTACATTGAATCTGAAGCTCCCACAAACTTCTAACTCTACAGTTGTGCCCCTTTAATTAAATAATACTGAAAGATCTTTCTTTCTTTCTTTCTTTCTTTTGAGGGTGGCATGAGAACCTTCACGAGGGTGGCCTGCTTAAATCAAAGAGAACGTTCTTCCTCATCTTCTAGATCAGTCTTCTTTACATGAATTCTTTACAGGAGGAGAGAAGTGTGTTCTGCCAACATCTGCTTGATTTCATTCCTGTCTTGCAGGGAACGTTTAATGATTTAGAACTTCCTGCAATAAAGCAGAATGTCTATTTAACATACCACCCCATGAAAAACATTTCACAGGCTTCCTGCAGAAAGTATTTGGGTGCCACAGAGGGGCGGGGGGGGGGGAAGCATGTCACTCATGAACAACATAGGCACTATCCAATAGTTCCCTGCAATATTTGGGCAATGTCAAGATAGGGGACTTCTAGACGGCCAGATCCTGGCACTATTAATCAAAAGACACTGTGGAGCCATTCTATTTTTCCCTTCATAATGGATTCTTTATGGTAGGAGAAAAGATGGAAGAAATGGTGGGAAAACATGGGAGGTTTACAAGTAGAAGACAACGTTGTCTGGAGCCCCTGTAAAATTCCATGAATGAGGCAGGGTAATTGCACAATAAAAGCCTTGTCTGGAAGTACCAGTTTAAGTGCTGAGAAGCACAGGGAACTAGAGGGGGTCAGAAGGAGTGGCCCCTCCTCTCTCTGCTCACTCAGGTGCCCTGGACTGTGAGAGGACAGGTCTCTGAGGGTGCTCACATGGGACAGATGTTGTTGCCAAGGTGTATGGTGCAAAGGTAATATGTGAGGGGTGCAGAACCTCTTTCCATTTCCATTTCAAAGAGGGCTGCATTCCAATGGTGGGTGGGGCCAAAGACAAAAGGGGCGGGGCCAAAATACCAGCATATTGTAGCTTATAACTCTTACTGCCAGAAACTAAGCCTGAGGAGAGGCACTTCAACCTTTTAGAATGGGGGAAACATGAACACAAGCTGGGAAACCACCAAATGATAGGTGATTGGGGGAAAGGGGGGGCCATTTGGGGACCCCTAGAGGGCCAGATGTGGCCCGAGGTTCTGGTGTATGGGGAAGGAATGAAGAGGAGATTGGGTTGATGAAGACGGGGAGGGGCAACCAGTCCTGCTGGCCTATCAGGCGAAATAGCAGGTGGTCACATGGCTTGCTTGGAAAGCAACATGGGCAGCCCGTTCAGGGGCTGGGCTTATGGTGCATGCAGCACTCCTGCTGATGTGCCTGGGTGTGAGGGAACCTTTCCACCCTTCCTAGTGTGGGGTTATACCTTAGATTTGAAGCCCTGGGATCCCCCCTGCATGCAAACTGTGAGCTGTTCCACCCAGCAAGGGTTCCTCCATTATGTGTTTGATTGACTAGAGATGAGCTCTGTGGAGCTTGTGGTGTGGGTTTGAGCTCCACAACTTCCTTCTCTTTGGCCACTGCCATGGCTTTTTTTAAAAGTCAGGAATGCAAAAGCTGAGTAGGAGCATGTTCCCCCCTTCACCATGGCAGGGTTCAAACTACCATCTCCTGCTTCCCAGCTCCATGCCCTATGGAGCAAGAAGCCTCTCTGGAGATGACTGCTCTCAATGTGTGTCTGTGACTGCCCTTCTTGCATGTCTGGCCTGGTCCCTTGGCTGTTTGTCAAAAGAGTCTTTCTCTCCCTGGGTGGGTCTTGAACCCTTGTCCCAGGGGCCTGTTTTGTGCTCTCTGCGGGAATCCTGCCCAAGGATCTACGTAGGTGCTGTGGTTATATATCTTCTCCTTCTTCTCCTTTGTGTGTTGTATTTCTTAACCACTGGTTTTAGGTAGGATAGGGGGATTCAAAGGAGGAATGCCTGAGGCCTGGAAGTAGCAGGGCCCTTTTCTGGTTGTGCAACTAGAGCTGCTGTAACATCATCTTGGCGTTGTGTGTGGCAATCTTGGGGTGTGTGCTGGAGGCACCATCCCCACCATCAGGAATTAATTGGATCCCTCCATGTGGGTAGCATGTGGGTGTTGTCACTGGCACAGACCCTGATTGGCTCCCACTGGCAGAGTTTCTGGGGACACTGTGGGTACATCTGACACTTTTACATTGTTCTTATATTTTCTGCCTGTGCTTTTCCCTCTCCATTCTCGGACTGAGCGTGCATTAGATTCAGCAGCCATTCCAGCAAGGTACAATAGCGAACCAGCAGCCCTTCAGTCGGCTGTACAGAGGGAGATGAGAGGGGGGAAAACTAGGGCCATTCCACCAGCCCTACTGAAAGACTGATTTTTTTTTCTTTTTCACTCTCCATTCTTTTTCCCTTACGTGTCGTGCCATTTTAGATTGTATGCTTGTGGGTAGGGACTGTCTTGTTTTACTTATTGTATGTAAGCTGCTCCAGGAGGCTTTTTGGCTGAGGAGCAGGAAGCAATAAATAAATCCTTCAGTTCTGGTGTAAAGTAAGTATAGGATTGCTCTGCCCAGGGAAGAGTTCTTCTGTGGGGAACGCCGAAATGTATTGATTTGTATATATAATGCTGCCAAATGTGTAAACTACTTGCAGATACGGATCCTTATGTAAGTAATCAAGTAGATTTATTCACAGTGGCTGCTAAAAAAAAAAATTAGAGCAAAGGCCCTAAAAGCTGTTGCTGTAGGTTGTCCACATGATGAACTGATCTGAGTGGCTTGTTCAACCTTTTTCTTCTTTGTGACTATGTCTGCTTTGGGAGGTGGGAGGGCGAAATTGTAAGAACCTCTGGCTATATGCAATAAAATTGACTGACTGACTACTGCCAATAATCTATGCAAAGTTCTACAAAGTTACAGCTGAAGACAGACTATCCCTGACATGCCCAGGTAGCTGTCATTCAACGTCAGTTTATAAAGCAGTGACTCGATTGCACATTTAACAGTGTCTGTCTCCCATTAAAGCAAACAGATTTTTGTTGTCCTGGATTGTGGTTTGCGGCTGACGGCCAAGTGCTGCATGTGATCCTCCCCTGCACACACATGGGGAATGTTCAGCCTGCGTCTTCCAGCAGAAGTCCAGCCCCCCAAGTGCCACACCCAAGGATAGGGGATTCTCCAGGGAGGTATTCCATGAGGCACAAGGGTCTGCCACTGGGAGGAGAAATTGGAACTCCCCCCATCCCCTCACCAAAGGGCCTCTTTGGATCCTATGTATAATCATGGTGCTGTGGAAACAGTGAGTACTAATGACCATATGCAACAGTGGGTATCTGTTTAAAGGGCTTAGGCAAAGTCTGTTATCTCTGAACCAAACAGATAAAGATTTCACACTTGTGTTTAAGAACAAAATATATTCCTCTTCTGTTTTAGATTCAGTGTAAAATTCTCTTTTATCTCCTTGCACAATAAACACTGCTATAAAGCTTTATTAGGCTGTGAAAAGTAAAATGCAGCATTTGTTGTACCTTCATGTTCATCATTAAAAGAATAATGAAAAGAATGAACTGTTTATGTACTTCTGCTCTAGGCCATCCTCTAGTTTAGCATCTTGTCTTGCAGTGACTTCTGGTGAAAGTTTCAAAAGCAATGCACAAGCATAATTTTGGAGTACAAAATTCTCTGGCAGGCTACTGTTATTTCCCTTACTATGAAACATGTAGAAAACACCCTAAAACTTACAGTATGACCACCTGTGAATATCAGCTTGCATTTTAAAAGCAAGTTTCTAATCCTCGTGCTTGCAGAGAAAAGATTGAAGCTGTGCAGGCAATGTCTTGGTTGAAAGTTCACAAACTAAATGAAGCCTTGGGAATGGCAGAGTAATTAGGAAATGGAGGTTCTGTTCCCCTCATTCCTTTAGCTCCTACATCTTGTCCCCAATATCAGCCACTCTTTCACATGTTTCTTGCCTTTTATGACCCTTAAACTTGTAAAATTATGCCAAATTCTGCAAAAATGTGGTTATTTTCATCTTAATTGCACAAATGACAAATGTCTGTAAATCTTCAGACGTTTAGCCTTTTCTAAGTTCAACTTTGTATTCATTTGCTGGGTAGGAAGGTGGTAGAATGGCTGGTTTGGGTGTAGAGTATGCCTATTTTAGAGCCATTCTAGCATGAAGATGAAGATGATACCACTTTGATGGCTGTAAGGAGGAGCTGAGGAACCTTATGATGTTCCTAGGAGGAGCTGAGGAACCTTATGATGAAGATGAAAGAAGAAAGTGCAAAAGCTGGGTTGCAGTTAAACCTCAAAAACCCAAGATTATGGCAACCAGCTTGATTGATAACTAGCAAATAGAGGGAGAAAACATGGAGGCAGTGACAGACTTTGTATTTCTAGGCGCAAAGGTTACTGCAGACGTTGACTGCAGCCAGGAAATCAGAAGACGTTTACTTCTTGGGAGGAGAGCAATGACAAATCTTGAGAAAATAGTGAAGAGCAGAGACATCACACTGACAAAAAAGGTCCACATAGTTAAAGCAGTGGCCAGACTGCTCACTTGAGGGAATGATATTAAAGGCAAAACTGAAGTACTTTGGCCACATAATGAGAAGACAGGATATCCTGGAGAAGATGCTGATGCTAGGGAAAGTGGAAGGCAAAAGGAAGAGGGGCCAACCAAGGGCAAGATGGACGGATGATATTCTGGAGGTGACAGACTCGACCTTGGGGGAGCTGGGGGTGGCGACGGCCGACAGGAAGCTCTGACGTGGGCTGGTCCATGAAGTCACGAAGAGTCGGAAGCGACTGTCCAAATAAACAACAATTGCCCCTAATAACCTATGGCTGCAAGAGCTGGACCATAAGGAAGGCTGACTGAAGGAAGATAGATGCTTTTGAACTGTGGTATTGGAGGAAAATTCTGAGAGTGCCTTGGACTGCAAGAAGATCAAACCAGTCCATACTCCAGGAAATAAAGCCAGACTGCTCACCTGAGGGAATGATATTAAAGGCAAAACTGAAGTAGTTTGGCCACATAATGAGAAGACAGGATACCCTGGAGAAGATGCTGATGCTAGGGAAAGTGGAAGGCAAAAGGAAGAGGGGCCGACCAAGGGCAAGATGGATGGATGGTATTCAGGAGGTGACGGGCTCTCGACATTGGGGGAGCTGGGGGTGGCGATGGCCGACAGGAAGCTCTGGCGTGGGCTGGTCCATGAAGTCACGAAGAGTCGGAAGCGACTGAATGAATAAACAACAAAGCATGAAGATGCTATATCCTGCTTTCACAAATAGCCAGATACTCTGATTCTATAAACCTTGGATTGTGACTAATAAAGAACTATTTCTAGTATGTGTATTTTAGACTAAGTTTCAATTGCTGTAATGACTATATAATTCTGAAATTAAAAACAGAGTATTAATGTGAAGTTTGAGAAATTTTTAGGCCCATCAGGAATTCCACTGTGCAGTGGAACCAGTCAGGAGCTTCAAACGAAAAAGGGCACCAAGCTGCAGGTTGAATGTGGCTACCACAGATATTGCATAGATGTCAGTACAAAGTATTCAAAACCACTCATGTTCAGAAACGGTTCACAGATAGCTTAGCGCAGGAGTGGGGCACCTTTTCTCCCTCACAAGGGCTGCACCAGAAGCATGTTGGCACCCCAGAAGCATGTTGGGGGGGCACATGCCAGCAGTGGGCAGGGCCACTCCCACTCTCTTACACACACCTCCCAGCCACCCCTTAGCTCAGTGATCTTCAGTTTTTCAAGCAGGGACTATTTTGGCTCCAGGCACTGCTAACAAAGCCACTTGAGGGCCTTTCCCATGCTGTGTGTGAGGTGGCTTTCCTCCTGCCGCCCCATCAAACCGTGACGCTATGCACTGGACTTGGCTGGAGGCCTTTTCAGGCCTCTCCTCCGAATCCTCCTCCACATCATCCAGGCGAGGCCTGTCAGTCAGTCACCAAGTCATCAGGAAGGCAAATTCCCACAGGCTCACTTGGGCCTTGGATTGGGATGGATCTTTTCACTATTACTGAGAGAGCACTTTGCTCTATGCAAAATCTCCTGGTGCACATCTACATTGCTCTCTCTCTCTCTCTCTCTCTCTCTCTCGCTCAAGCATTCAACTTCCCTCCAGCGACCATGCAATGCCCTGCTCCAGCTACTTAATCACATTGCTCTTGGCCTCCTCCCCCACCACAGCTAATTGGCTGTTTGCTACTGCATTGGCCTCTCCCCCACCCTACAGCCACCTTACAGCTGAGGAGCAGCAGATCTCCTGACTCCCAACCCCAGAAGCCTCCTCTGGTAGCCCAGATCACAGCAGCTAGCTCACTGCTAAAACAAACAAGGCATAGCTAGAGAGCCCCTGCTGAGAGCGAGCAGCTATGGCGGAGAGAGAGAGAGGGAATGAATGAGAGCCGCACTTGAGATGAGTGGGAGCCATCAGTGGCCCTCCGGCCCTGCAGTGAAGAACACTGCTTTAGATGGTAATATTGTGCAGGTCACTAGTAAGGAGGCTGATTGATGCCAAAGGAAGGCAAATACCAATTCTGTGGAATAAAGAGACGAAGATTCAGGATGTTGAAAAAGATACATGTGGTTTTATTCCAAGAAGGAGCTCTGTGCATTTTGGCCCAGAGTATGGGCCTTCTTCAGGGGTCAGTTTTAATATATATAAATGCCTGCAGTGATCTCTGAAGATGAATCCTGCGACTGTCTTGGAGACTATCTCTTTTAGGGATTTCTGCAGGCATTTATATATATGAAAACTGGCCCCTGAAGAAGGCCCATACTCTGGGCCGAAATGCATAGAGCTCCTTCTTGGAATAAAACCACACATTTTTTTCAACATCCTGAATCTTCGTCTCTTTCTCCCATTAGATCACTTGGGATGGTCTCCAGTTTTGTTTTACCCAAACATCAGTCCTGGGCAAGGTGCAAAGTACAACAGGAGAAGGAGGGGGAACAGGCCAGAGAGTAAGCAGACCAGTTCCTTCTGTAATAGTTGAGAACAGAGGGCTGGTGTAACTCCCCCTAAATTAAGCATAGTCTCCTAGAAAATTAGGAGGCAATTCATTTGCTTTTCTCCATATCTACCACTTGCTGTTGAAGCTATCTATAAAAGGTACAACATCACAAACAAAATGCAATAATAATTCATTTCTTAACATTCAGTATCAACTAATACAACAGTTCCTTCAAATAAGGAACATTTAGTAGTAATAAGCAGTACATGCTAACATTTCAAAGCAAATAATTTCATAAGCATAACATAATTCACTTCAATAATATATCATATCTAACAAAACATAATCAGTTTTCCATTTCACCTCCCATGGGTGGGTCTGTGAACAGCAGGAGTGCAGGGGGTCAGGTGAGTTTCATGCCCGAGTGGAGACTAAAACCTGGGTCTCCAGGGTCCAAGTCCAACAACCACACTGTTGTTGAACATAAAAGCCTGGTGGAATAAAAATGTCTTAAGAGTACAGACCATGCTGGGTGGGGAATGGAGTTGTAGGGCTTTTTTCTATCTAAATACGCATATGATTGTGCCCTTAACCATCTTAACTAAGGCTGGATCTACACTTACCACCTTTTTTCACTTCCAATGAGGTTTCACTGCCTGCCTTTCACACTACGCAGTAGCCACCTCAGACTGGAACCGGAATTTCCCACTTCCGTGCTCCCGCTTTCAATACTCTAATATCCCGGTATTTCCCCTTAATGTGCTCTGATTTTCCGCCTTCGCTATTGTATCCGGTCGTAGTCCCCTCCCCCACCTGTCCATATGCAGCGGTTTGTATTTCCCTCCTGTCCAATCACAGCTCTCAACGGCCCCATGTCTTCTTCCGGCGACTGATCGCATAGCTTCCTCAGCAGCCCCCGTTTCCTCAGCAACAAGCAAAGGGCTGGATGTGCGCGCGCTTGTCTGATCTCGGAAGCTAAGCAGGGTCGGTCCCAGTCAGTGCATGGATGTGTGACCGCCTGGGAATCAGGCTTCCTGCACTGAGCAGGGGGCTGTTGTATCCCTTCAAATGAGATTAAGTTTTACCCCCTCCTATCCCCTGCTCTGGATTTTTTTAAAAAATTAAGGCGTTATCCTCGCAGAATCGGGGCTTCTCCGTGATGTTTTTTTTCCTAATTGAGGCATGATCTTCGAAGCTTCAAAGTTGTGATTCCCAAGCGGTCGCCCATCCAACTACTGACTGGGGCCGACACCGCTTAGCATCCGTGATCAGACAAGCGTGCGCAGGAAAACAGCAGGAAAACAGCACAGCGCTCCAGCGTGAACCGAGGTTGTGCATTCGATGAAGCACTGCAACAGGGAAAATAGGTGAGTGTGAATAATCACGTTTTAATGCGAGAGCGTTTAACCCAACGGGACACCGAATTCATTGAGATGGCGGGTGCAATGTAGATTGGCCCTAAAAGACAACGGACGGGCCAATCTAACTTCCCTTTGGAGGGAGTTTCACAAGCAAGGTGCTGCCACTAAAAAGGCCTTGTTCCTTGTTTCCACCAATTACACCTCTTTTGGCACCAGAATGTAGAGCAGATCCTCCAAAGATGACTGCAATAGACAGTCTGGTTCATGAGCCATGAGGCAGTACTTCAAATAACCTGATCCCCAGCCATTTAGGGCTTTAATATGTTGTAATATGTAATCTAGGTCTCTGTGTGAAATGAAACAAAAGACAGTAGTTTGGGTTTCAACCAACAGAGAGTTGGGAACCTATAAGTATCTTATGGTGCTGGCTGTCTCCCAGGAGATCTGATGTAAATGCAGTGCTCTCCAGTGATCTGCTGGAGTGTTTAAGTTGTGTGTCCACATATCCTCAAGCTGTATATTTATAAATAAATCAAATATTACAAAACACCAGTAAGCCTCCAGTGAACTCCTTCGAAAGGGAACCAAACCCTGGTAAGTTTTGTGCCCCTGGAACCTCTCACTGCTCAAAAAAAGCAGGGTCCACCTAACAATAGGTAATAACCAGCATCTTGGTTTGGGCCCAGAAATGAACCGGAAGCCAGTGCAATTTAAATAAGACTGGTGTAATATTGTCAGAAAAGCAGACATCAGGAATTTTTCTGGCCACATTTTAAACCAGCTGTAGTTTCTGAACACTTTTCAGGGGCAGCCTCACACAGAGTTGCAGTAATCTAATCTGAATGTAACTAAGGGTACAATCCTGTGCGTGTTTAGACAGAAAAATGTCTGACTCCCAGCATGCCCCACCCAGCCATGGCATGAATAACCAGATCTGCTTTCTCCAAGGAGTGCAGCTGGAGTAGCAGCCAAAACTGGGTAAAAACACTCCTAGTCACAGCTGTCATCTGACCAGCCAGGAGCAATGCTGGATCCCTCCAAGCTGTGGATCTAGTCATTCAGAGCGAGTGCAGGCCCACCCAGGACAGGTTGTACTTCTACTCCCAGCCCTACATTTATACGCCTACTTCTGTCTTGTCTACATTAAGCCTCAGCTTGTTAGCCCACAGCCAATCCATCACTGCACCCAGACACCTGTTCAGGTTCTCCACAGCCTCCTTGGCAAAAGGGTGATAGAGCTGGGTGTCATCAGCATATGAATCACACCCAACCCCAAAACTCAATGAACTCTCCCAGCAGTTACATATAGATGACAAATAACGCGGGGGACAAAATGGAGCCCTGAGGGACCCCAAAGGCCAATAGCCAAGGGATCCAATAGTACTCCTCCAGCACCATCTTCTGGGAACATCTAACCAGATAGGACTGGAGCCACCACAGAACAGTACCACCAAGCCCTATACTGGCTAAATGACTCAGAATCATACCATAATCAATGGTATTGAAAACCACTGTGAGGTCTACCAGAACCAGCAGGGTTACACTTCCTGTCTAGTTCCCAAAGGTCATTCTAGGTCATCCGCCAAGGCCATTTCAGTTCCCAAACTGGGCCTAAACCCAGGCTGGAAATGATCTAAATAACCAGTCTCAGCCAAGATAGCCTGGAGCTGAGTTGCCACCACTCACTCTACCTTGATCAAAAATGTTAAGTTAGAGACTGGCTGATAGTTATCAAGGATGGTGGAGTCCAAAAAGAGCTTTTAAAAATAGCATTCTTACAACTGCTTCCTTTAGCGAAGTTGGAACACAGCTCTCATCCAAGGAAACATTCACAGTTTCTTCCAGCCATGTGGCCAGTCCCCCTCTGGCATTCTTAATTAGCCAAGATGGACATAGATCCAAGCAGAAAGTGGTTGGCCTTAATTCTCCAAGCAACTTGTACACATCCCCAGGGTGAACAAGCTGAAATTCATCCATCAAAACAGGACAAGCAGACATCTTAGTCACAGCCATAAATCCTGCTCTGTGTGATTAGGAATCTTTTGTTCTGCCACTAGTAAAATGCGTTGCCTACATTTTTGTCTTTTTCAGGATGGTGGGATGGGTGCTTCTAAGTAGGGATGGCGGAGAATTTCTCCCCAAAACTTCGGGGGGCCGAGCACCAACGTGTTCGGCCCCCCGAACAAGTTTCAGGGAGAAATCCTCCGAACCCCTCCCGCACCCCCCCCCCCGGGACGGGACTTACCTTCGCCAAATGTCCCTCCCGGCAGCGGGTCCAGCCGGTGGTTCGGCGGGTGTTCGAGCGGGGCGGGAGCGGCAGCCGGTCTTTCGACCGGCTGCCACCGCCGCCATTGCAATAAAAAAAAAACACGCCCCCTGATAGGCTACGTGACGATTCACGTAGCCTATCACGGCTAGATTTGCAAAGTCAGCCGTGATAGGCTACGTTAATCGTCACGTAGCCTATCACGGGTGACTTAAAAAAAAAAAAGCGCGTACGGATAATGGCGGCCCCCATAGGGAGCCGCCATTCCCGTTCCTTATTTGGTCGCTGTAGTCTACATAAAGATTTACATAGACTACGGCGAAAATAAGGGCAACGCAAATAGCGTTGCCCTTATTTTCGCCGTAGTCTACGTAAATCTTTACGTAGACTACAGCGACCAAATAAGGAACGGGAATGGCGGCTCCCTATGGGGACCGCCATTAGCGTACGCTTTTTTTTTTTTTTAAGTCACCCGTGATAGGCTACGTGACGATTAACGTAGCCTATCACGGCTGACTTTGCAAATCTAGCCGTGATAGGCTACGTGAATCGTCACG
Organism: Heloderma suspectum; assembly: GCF_057233095.1. Lineage (NCBI taxonomy): Eukaryota > Metazoa > Chordata > Lepidosauria > Squamata > Helodermatidae > Heloderma > Heloderma suspectum. Next base: position 216,237,589 of record NC_139461.1, read on the forward strand.
TAGCCTATCAGGGGGCGTTTGTTTTTGTTTTTTTTAAACTTTCACGTTCGCGGCCGGGCGAGGCGGGAAGCCTCCCCCCCGGCGTGAATTCCGGCCGGGGCGAGGCGGGAAGCCCCCCCCCCGGCCTGAACTTCGCGGGGGGAGCAGCGAAGCGCCTCCCCCCCACCGCGAACAAGCTTCGGTGAAAGGTAAGGGACTTTCGTCCACCCCTACTTCGAAGGATAACTTTTAATACAGAGCTGGTGCCATCTACTGTCCAAATGTTTTTATTCTCAACAAGTACAATCTATCCACAAATGTTGCAGTCTTTGAGAGTATATATTCATATTACAGTCGTTAAAACATATCAGAAAATTTTAATATCCTTTAAGCAAGGGACCTAGGATAAAATGTTTTAATTTAAATCACTACATGTGGAGTGACTCTAGCTGAAAGCAACATCTGGAAACTAGCTAGCCTAGCACGTCTTTAATGAGCTAGGACAATGGCCGAATTCCTGGTTGGCATGGACTTCAGATAGTAGGGATGTCAGAGAATTTCGCCCCGAATCTCGGGGAGGCCAAATGCCAGCACATTCGGCCCCCCGAAATCGGTGTCGAAATGGTCCCCCCCCCCCCGGGGACAGGACTTACCTTGGGCGAATCTCCCTGGCGGCGGCGGCTCCAGTTTGGCAGCAGCTGCTGCGGCCAGTCTTCCGACCGGCCACCGCCGCCATTTCTAGTAAAAAAAAAAAAAAAAAAGTGATAGGCTATGTAAAGATTTACGTAGCCTATCACGGCTAGATTTTAAAAAAATACCGTGATAGGCTACATAAATGTTTACGTAGCCTATCACGGCTGAGTTAAAAAAAAAAAACACCCGCGCATACGCAAATGGCGGCACCCATGGGCGCCGCCATTTGCATTCCTTATTTTGGCACGTCTAGTCTACGTAAACATTTACGTAGACTACGGCAAAAATAAGGGGAACGCAAATAGCGTAGCGCCTATGCTATTTGCGTTCCCCTTATTTTCGCCGTAGTCTACGTAAATGTTTACGTAGACTAGACGTGCCAAAATAAGGAACGCAAATGGCGGAGCCCATGGGCGCCGCCATTTGCGTACGCGCGGTTTTTTAACTCAGCCGTGATAGGCTACGTAAACATTTACGTAGCCTATCACGGCTGACTGCAGGGATGCAAACGGCGGCGGCTATGCCCGCCGCCATTTGCAGACCCGGCTGGCCAGGATTCGCGGCAGGAGGGATGGGGCGCCTCCCCCCCGGCCAGAATTTCGGGGGGGAGGGATGGGGCGCCTCTCCCCCGGCCAGAATTTCGGGGGGGAGGGACGGGGCGCCTCCCCCCTGGCCAGAATTTGGGGGGGGAAGGACGGGACGCCTCCCCCCCATCCAGAATTTCAGGGGGAGGGACGGAGCGCCTCCCCCCCACCGCGAATCACATTTCGTAAAAGGTGACTTTCGTACATCCCTATCAGATAGTCTGTAGTCACGCGTGGGAGCACTTGCACCAATGTGGACACTTCCTTAAAGAGATTTACGTTAAGTACTTAAAGCACCAAGGTGAATGTGACCTTTGCTTCTTTGTTAAGTTATAGAAGAAACAAAGGCAGCCGTGTTGACCATGAGAAAAATTCCAAAATCCATATATAATTTTATTACAGTAACTCAGAAATCACAAAACGTGCAAGCTTTTGAGATCTCCAGATTTCTTCATCTGGCAAGATATTACAAAAACAGGTTGGCAGGAAAGTGGGTGGTGTAGTCAGGATGCCTGCAGGGTCAGTCTTAAGATGATATTGTGTTGTCCTGTATCAAATGTTTTCCTTCTTCTCAGGACCAATCATTCACTCTGTTGGTCTTTCCTACATATGTATTTAGAAGAGTATTTCACACTTACAATCTGCCTCCTCTTTAATGATGTCATGGTGACTGTATGGAGAGAAATAGGAACAGAACAGGACATACCCTATAGAACTCTTCAGCAATTTTGACTCATGTTTAGGATTGTGATTTTGCTTTAAATCTATAAATACAAATCTCATAATATATTACTCAGGTATACGTCATATATAGTAACAAATTCAATATTGTTCTGAGGATATTCTTCATATTCTTTAAAGATGACTCTAAAAAAATGTATAGACATTTTTCACTAATAATATTCATGAAGAAAAAGAATATAACATCCAGCAACTACTAATTATGTTTTCAGATTTAGTCTTGATGCCCTTTAAATACACACTGAAGACTTTAACTTGATCTATTCTAACAAGTATACCTCAATTATGCAAAGACATTGAAACAAACTTTATGGCTGCCTTTCTACTCCGCCCAGGTTTATTATCACTTTTAAATCTTCACCTTGTTTTCTTTATTACTCCACATGAGGTTCATTATTGCTGTTCTAATATACAGACAGGGAATTGAGGCTGACAGGGAATTGGGCTAACAGAGGGAATATGCATTTAATTATTAAGCATGTCAGCCAGGGGACCAAGGGCTGTTGGACTGGGTGCGTCTGTGGTTTGTTATTACAACGGATTGTATCCAATGTTAGTCTACCTTAAGTCACACTGATTTCAGTGGATCTACTTTAACACTGGATACAACCCATCTACAGTACCCAACCTTGAAGATCATTCGACTGAAAGGTGGGTTGGATGTAAATCTTCTACATACATAAAAATACAATTCCCATCTGCATTAGGCCATTGAGTTCAAGGCAGAGCACAGATCTGCACATCTCAATCCAGCACTTTCTCTACAGGACCATGGAAGCTCCCTGCAAGCCAGTGGGCTCACGGCATCATTCAAAGACGCCCAGTTCTCAAACATGTGTCCTTTTAAGTCATTCCCTCTGAGCTTAAAAGGACTTCCCCCAAGTGTCACCTGTGATGGGTAGATTCAGAAGCAGAATACCAGCGCTGAGGGCCAACGGAAGGGGCAGCTGATATTCGGTGGTCTGCTGCTTCCGAATTTACCCATCACACTTGTGGGCTTCCCGGAGGCATCTAGATGGGCCTTTGTTCTGACCCAACGGGCTCTCCTCTACGTACACGGCCAAGGGCTGTTTAAAAATCAAGCAGCGCTGGCGCTGATCCAGGACCGTCGGCGCGGCCTAAGCCGAACACTGCGGCCGCTTAACGGCCTCCTGGCTGCTGCGCGAATTCTCCCCGCCGCGCGGCACGCCGTGCTGCATTGCGTCCAGCAGGGGCCGAGGCGCCCTCGGGAGCGGGGCAACTGCCTCCGCCACCCTAAACCAGGCCGGGGTTAAGGCGCCGAACCTGCCTGCCAAGGGTTCCCCTCGTCCGGCTGAGCAGCCCGGCCGGCCGGCCAGCCAAGCGGGCTGCCCGCGGCGGGAGGAGGGGGCGCCCCCGCCCCGCTCAGCCGGATCCGCGCCAAGCTGGCCGAGGCGCTGCTGGGCAGGCGGGCGGGCGGAGCGAGCGAGCGAGCGAGCGCTCAGTCCTGGCCCAGGAAGCCTCGTCGCCTTCCCCGCCCGGGGCCAGGCGGAGCCAGCGACGGGAGGAGGAGGAGCGGGTGAGAGGTCGGCCAGCTCCGGTCGCCCATAGAGACGGAGGAGCCCCGAGCTGTGAGGGCGGCGGCGGCGGCCGAAGCGGGGACAGGGACGACGAGGGAAGGGCCCGCCGGCGGTAAGTGGGGGCGGCGGCCGCGGCCGGTGGGGGGAGCGGGAGGGCCTCCGCGGGGGGAAGAAGAGCTGCCCTTCCTCCTGCTCAGCCCAGGCCGTGTCCCCGCCTCCCGTCACTGCGGCGGGGGCGGATGAGGGCTGCCCCTCGGCTGCCCCCGCCGCGGCCCTTCCCTTGCCGCCCGCGGCGCGGCTGGCCGCACGGGGCGAGCAGCCGCCCCTTCCTTGCCGCGGTGTGGCGCTGAGTGAGGCGTGGCTGCGCGCATGGGCAGCCCTTGGGCTCGCTAGGCCACTGCTCCCCTCCCTGCCCGAGTGCAGCGCTTCGCGCGGGGTCGCTAACCGCCTTCGCACTGGCGGTGATACTGGGGTGTGGGGAGGAGAGTAGATCGGGCGCTGCCCCGCTCCCTCTTCCAAAGAGGTGCGGATTCTAATCCGGATTAGTGACTGCGCAGCCGACGGGAATCTCATGATGCCCTGCTGGAGAACTTGGAGTGTCAGGGTGTGATCATGTGTATGTGCACACGTCGCTAGAGCCCTGCTGGATCAAACCAGAGCACCGTCTAGTCCCGCGTCTGGTTTCCAGACAGTGGCCAGTTGGACGCTTCTGGGAAGCTCACAAGCCGGGCATGAAGACCCGTCGCAGACCCGCCCCCCCCCCCGCGGGTTTTCTCTGACCCTGGACTTTCCATTTCGCTATCGTGGCTAGTAGCTCCTTGATAAACCTATGCTCCATGAATTTATTTAATACCTTTTTAAAGCCATCTAAGGTATTCATCACCTCCCATGTTAGGGCAGATGGTTCCATAAATCAGTCACTCCAGCTTTTCCCAACCTTATGTTGTCCAGATACATTGGACTGCAACCCCCATAATTCCCAGCCAGCATAGCCATGCTGGCTGGGAATTATGGGAGTTGTACTTCAACGTCTGAAGAGCACCAGGTTGGGGAAGGCTGAGTTACCCATCGTGTGAAGAAGAAGGGTGGGATGAAGTTACTGCCACCAAATGTTCCTTGGATTGGCCCTCGTTCCAGAACTGCGGATGACCAATGTAGATAAAATGGACAGGTAAAGCATTGGTGAAGTATTATAGAGTTCTGGCACAGTGTGTTTTATTGGCTCTCACCCCCGTGTTTAGGTTGTCCATGAGACGGTATGGAAATTTCAGGACAGCAGTCTGCTTTCACCACTGAGAATTGCACTGTCCTATGGAATATAGCACTGGTCTTCACTTTTGAGTGAATAGTTTGAGTATTCTTTTATTCTTAAAGTCTTTAAAAATATATAATCTTGTTGCGCTATCAATAGGGTAAAGCACAGTATGAATACCTCAACTAGTGGGCAAGCACTGGGTGAAAGGAAGCTACTGTAGACCCTGTAGATTGGCTTTTGCTTAATGGTAGCTGTGTCTTGGCTGGAAGATAGCTTTCTGTCCTGGGTGGTGTGTAGCTGGCCACGGTGTTTGGTAAATGGTGGCTGTTTAACCTGTACTGTTCCATAGCTGGTGTTGTGTGAGTGATATTGTCATCTTAGCAAAACATTGTGGCTAAGTGGTGCTGATGATTCCCTTTCCACTCAGTTCTGTGGCTTCTGTCGTATGATGTGGCTACTCCTGGTGAAGTGACCTCATTTCACGGTATCTGAAAGAGGACGTATGGTGCTGGTGATTGACACCCTTTGCTCGCTTTTGCTGGTGATTGCCCCTTAGACATATTGTGGTGGATGCCCCACAGTACACCCTATCCATTATGGAGAAATAGCCACTAACAATTTGTAATCGGAGCCTAACCAGTGCTATTTCAACACTGTATTTTGGCAAGGACTGCATGATTCTTCTACTATAAGTTTCAGAATGGCAGGATTTGTTAATGAAAATAAAAAGCTATTTTTTACAGAAGCATGGAAATAAAAGGCCAGGAAAACAATCCTAAATACAGGTTGTGTAATGAGGTTTTCCACTTTCTGGTTCTCCTTAAGCCACTTGTTTTCAGTTTCATCACAACCCACGTACTTTTGTGAAGGAGGTCTTGATAAAACTCCACCCATAACTTGTCCTGATGCTGTTGCAAAGGGGGAAAAGTAAGCAATTGTTCTAGTCTGAACTTAGTGTGATAATGGGCTGTAAGCTGCAGAATAGTAATAAGTATACTTTTACCACTGTTGATGAAACATCTCCTGCATATTAATTGCATTTTCCCCCAAAGGGGGAATGATTGGCAGGTGTCTACAACTTTTTGTCTTGTATTACTAGCCGGCACTGAGTTGCAGTTGTCACTGACCCTGACCCTCCCAATAGTCCTCAGCATATGCCGTAGCATTTGGAATGGGGAGGGGCCCTCTTGTAGCACACTGGGCTTCCATATTGCACTCCCAATAGCTTCTGTCTGCTCCAAAGTTCAGCACAGAATGAGAAACACACCACTCCCTGACTCTGAAGAGGGGGAGGACTCTTATATTTGCATTTCTGCCTGAAAACTCAGTGCATTGTAAAGTTCTCCTCCCCTCCCCAAGCTGGGAGAAGGAGGAAGGTTTCTCATGTTGCTCTGAGCAGGGGTCCCTTGCTTTTGGCAGACTTGTACGTGGATGTATGGAGGCCGGATTATTTGAAAGCCTAGTCACAAGAAAAACTGACAGCAGAAAATAAAGGAGTTATTGAACATGTTCTATCATGTTTAATGTTTTGTTTGCTACAGAAATAAAACACAAGGCATAGTAAAAACTTGCAGAGTTGAATTAAACTCTGTTTCTTTTTATTAGACCAATACTTTTAACATTTCTTTTAAGCTAGAATCGTTTGTTTTGTACATGTTTCTTTGTATGAATTTAATCATCAGTTCATCATGACAACTTTCAGCTGACATGAACAAATTTTCTTTATTAAAACTTCAGCTCCAGCTTTTTAAAATTTCTGTTAACTTTTGTTCACCTCCAGTGATCCATGAAGTAATGACAAGTTGATGTTAGCATTGATTTCTGTTAGCAACGTTTGTGTTTGGCTTTGTACTAAGCTCTTCCATAGGTTCTAAATACAAGTTATGCCTAAAACATAACTTGTATTATGAACTAATTTCCTAGAGATTCAGCAAATTACATATTTTTGGTGATTGAACCACACTCATTTATTTAATTTCCGTATCATTTCAAAATGGTATTGTGAAACTTTAGCAATGTTGATCATGTTCAGCATTTATATCTGTCTATTGCGACAAATGCTTCATTTTTATTTAATTCATTTGTAATCAATAGTTTGGGTTTTCCAGAAAATCTGCAGTTCCCAGAAAATTTTCAAGGGCAAATTAGGTTCATTTCCATAGGAAAAGTTTCAATTTGAATCAGAAAATGTTCTGACGCCCTAGAACAGGGGTGGGCAACTTGTGGCCCTCTAGAAGTTTTGGCCTACAACTCCCATAAGCCCTCACCATTGGCTACGCTGGCTAGAGTTGATGGGAGTTGTAGGCCAAAACATCTGAAGGGCCATACATTGCCTACCCCTGCCCTGAAGAGATCTAATTTAGCATGATTATTATAATTGTATTTAGTAAGCAAAGCTAAAAAAGCTATCCCATTTATTTTTTTGTCCCAATATACCACAAATATTTGACCTGAAATATTTGAGGGGGAAAATTAAGGCACATGTAATTTATTATTTATTTATTTATTTATTTATTTCATTTCTATACCGCCCAATAGCCGAAGCTCTCTGGGCGGTTCACAAAAATTAAAACCAAACAACACACAATAAAACAATTTAAAATATATAGAACATTAAAACCACAATATAACAATACAACCACAATAAAACCTAGCAGCAGTGCAGGAGTTTAAAATACAGATTTAAAACAGCAAAGATAAAAATTTAGAAAGCTAAAATGCTAAAATGCCTGGGAAAATAAAAAGGTCTTCACCTGGCGCCGAAAGGAATACAATGTAGGCGCCAGGCGAACCTCACTAGGGAGCTCATTCCAGAGCCAGGTGATATATATGTTATATTATGTAGAAACGTTTATAGGAATACTTGTAAAAAATGAAAGACAATAGCATATACTTTCCTTACATTCTTTAAATTTAAGGAAAAAACAAAGGAACTGTTGACACACTAATTAATTTTAGCAACCCAAAGAAATGTGCATGATACGCTGACAACCACTCATCTATTTCAACAGAGTTCAACGTCCTTCCATTATGGTTGTTGGGGGCCCTTCACTTTCGCTGCCACTATTTATTAGTTCCATTATACTCTGAGACACATATGTATTTCAGTGACATGTGTATTCTCTCACATACTTGCTAAGGATAATCTCCTGAGAAACATTAATTACAATTTTGAAACTGCCAAGCTTGCCTAATATTGCATTTGCAATTGGAATACATTCATTTTTACTAATGAACTTATGAAACAAAAAAATTATGTAAAAAAATAAAGCACCAGAAAATTTTCCACCCCACATCACTGTTCATAATATTTAGATACTAGAAGTTGCTTTGCTCTCATGTTAGCTCTTCTCACTTTGTGGTCACAAATTAGTTGGAATTGGAATTATTGCGGTAGGCACTCAACAACTTAGCTTTATCTCATAATTTGAGAGCAAGTGGTCCATATAACACTGTAATGGACACACAACAAGACTTTTAATCAGCATCAGGAGTTGCAGAATTCAAGTTCTTTTGCATATTATGAAGATTAAATATATTCTAGCCTTTCTTCAGTCAATTCTGGGTGGGACATATATGGATTTGCTGGTGTCCACAACCCTTTTGATTTTTGTAATGCTCTCCCATTTGAGTGTGAAATACTTAATCTGTAATTTTATGCACACTTTCCTGGGAGTAAGCCCTGTTAAACATAGAAGAACTAAGGAAATATGTATACTTCATTGTAATGGATTGTGCTATCAGCTTCTAAACAATAATTTTTTAAAAACATAATAAACAAATGTTCCTGATACACATGTTTCTCATGCAGGTTTGTGTTTATTTTAAAATGTCTGTATCGTGCCTTTCAGCCTAAAGACCACAAAGGCAGGTATAACAATAAGATAAGACAATGATAAGAACCATAGCAGCAAAATCATCTTCAGAGGAGGAGGAGGGGACCTGGAGCTCATAGCCAGGAAACCAAACCATCCTATGTCCCCCACCAGATGCTGACTAGGAGGCATAGGATTGCTCCTTAAGACACCTAGATCCTTTTCATGTGCATTGTTACCAAACCAGGTCTCCTGGCCAGCCTGTAGATGTACATTTCTTTTTTTTTTTGTACCTATATGCAGGACTTAATTATTTTATTATTTATTTATTATTTATTTTTATTTTGCCAAAATTGCATTCAAGGCAGCTTACAATAAAATATTGATTAAAATAATATCTTAGTTAAAACATAACATAAACAGAAAATTAAAAACACACAAAAACATACTTTACATTTATTTCTGTTGAATTTCATTTTGTTAGTTTTGGCCTAGTGCTCAAGTCATATCATTCTGGATATTGATTCTGTCTTCTGTGCCATTGTTAGCTATCTCCCCAGCTTCATGTCATTTGTAAATTTGATAAGCATCCCCTGTACACCTCCAGCCAGGTCATTTTTTAAAATGTTGAACAACATAGAGGCTAGGACAGAGCTCTGTAGCACGCCACCAAGAGTGCCCTCCAGGCTGATGCAAAGCTATTAATGAGCACTCTTTTATTTATTTATTTATTGCATTTATACCCCGCCTTTCTCCCTCTCGCAAGGAACTCAAGGCGGCTTACATTATCCTCCTCCTCACCGTTGTATCCTCACAACAACAACCCTGTGAGGTAGGTTGGGCTGAGAGTCTGTGACTGGCCCAAAGTCACCCAGTGAGCTTCCATGGCCAAGTGGGGACTAGAACCCGGATCTCCCGGCTCCCAGTCCGTCACTCTCACCACTACACTACACTGGCTCTCCCCATACCTTTGAGTATGGTTGTTCAACCAGCTGTGAATCCACCTAGCAGTAGTATAATCCAGTCCCATTTTATCATCTAGTCAATAAGTATACCCTGTTTTATGAAATCAAGATATGCTATGTCATGTCCATGAGCTATCAAACTAGTAACTTTATTTAAAAAAAAAAGAAAAAAGGAGATAGTCACTTTGAATTGGGCTCAGAAAGTTTGGTACTTTGAATCAGTTGTAGTTTCTGGAAATCCTTGAAAGGCAGTTCCATGTAATCTGAATGTTACTAAGGCATGACTGACAACAGCCAGGTCCATCTTGTCTAGGATAGCTGAGGAGTTTAAGTTGGTAAAAAGCATTCTTGGCCTCTGCCACAACTGGGCATCCAGGAACAGTGCTAGATTTAGGATTACCTCCAAGCTGTGAGCCTAATTTTAAAAAGGGAATGCAATCCCTTGCATCTCTGGTTTAAAAAAATTTCCCTGGTAGCAGGGCTGGGAAAACGTCCACCTGAAATCTTGGAGTTTGGGATTCAATCCAGTCAGAGTACACAACACTAAGCTAAATGGACTAATGCACTGACTCAGTATAAAGGGGGGAGGCGGAAAGAAATGCACTTTCTTATGGATGTAGTGGGGGAGGGAAAGAGGCGGGGAGGGATTTGTTAAATAGGAGACTAGTCTATCCAAAATATTCTTACATGATGACTCTCATAAAGTAATGACTGGATTCTATTGCTGTCCTTATTTGAATAAAATAATGTTCATAAAATATTTCCAAATTAGTTTGGGTATGGGCAGCAGGCCAGTGTTGCTCATCACCAGCACCATTCCTTTACACTCCTGTAGCCACATTCTGCACTGTACTAGGGACCTATCCTTAAGCTTTGTGCAGTAATTGCCTAGTTGTTGTTTCATTATACAGGATCCAGGCATCTTTACTCATGTCAGCACTAGGGAAACAGTTTCCCCCAAAGCTAATGCAATTAGGCGTTCATTTTTTAAATTGTGCTGAAAGACGGTAGCAATAACAATTGATGTGCTATCTGGGGGTGGGGGGTGGGGACAGCTGTAAAAAAAAATCTACAGCAAATTATTGACTTGGGCATCGGGGAAAATACAATTTTCCCATAACAGACCCAGTAGCTTAAGGAGGGGGTGGGGAGAGTCTGGATCCGGCACAATAAATGAGCAACAGCTGCGCAAAGCAAATCATCAGTAAATGATCAGCAAATCATAAAAAATGTAAATTACTTGTGATACCTTAGTTGAATCCCAAGCTGCAAAAGTTCAGAGAGGCTTGAGATTAACATATTTACTTTACATTCTGTGCATGTGCGCTCAGAAGTAAGTCTCACTGTGTTCAATGGAATGTTATTGGGAGGTATAGAAATGTAATAAATAATAATAATAATAATAATAATAATAATGTGCTCTCAAGAAATTGTGTTCAGGATTGCAGTCTCAGAGTTGTAGCCATGGTAGGTTTTCTGCACTACGGTAAATTTGTGTACTGGATATAATTCCCAAATACCTTAATTCCTAGGTATTTTAGATGGACTTTTGATTATATACAGACTGGTGTGCAGTATGGTTCCTGTGCCCTACCAATAATTTAAAGAACAAGAGGCATGTGACTTGATGATATAAGCAGTCTTCCACAATGTGTTGCCCTCCATATGTTTTGGATTACAATACCCATCAGCCCCAGCCAGCATGACCATTGGTCAGGAGTGGTGGGAGTTGTAATCCAGAACACCTGGAGGGAACCCGTTTGGGGAAGACTGGTATATCGTACCACGAAGGACAAGGCTGATTTAATCATTTTGGGGTTGCTCATCTTACTTTTAACTGCTGGAAATTGTTTCCATGTCAGCCTATCAAGGGGGTTTCCATGTAGATATGTGATGGATAAAAGCAGTTGTCTTCAGATTAACACTGGGCAGCTGTGTACACAAGTTTATCCTGCATGCTTGGAAATTGTGGGATCAGCCAATTATCAGTTTACTATTGCCAAGATTCATTTCCAGAATATTAAGACAATGCATACAACTGAGCTTATAAACCGTTGCCTAGGTTTATAAGTGGGAGACTAGTCAACAGAATATAATTTCCATCCAAAAAAATGGCTTTTAGTATTATACTCAAGAGGAAGCCCACCACCCAGGAGTTTTAATTTATTTGTCACATCTGTATGTGGCAGATGTGTTTTATCCTTGCAACAACTTTGTATAATATGTTGGGCAGAGGCAGTAACTTCACCAGGGCTGTCCATTGCCTTTTGTGGTTAAGCAGGGATTTAAACTGGGGTTTTCAACATCCAGTCCAACACACTCTCTACACCACAGTTCTTTGTGCAACACTAGACTTAGATTATGTGATACAGAGCTGTGTTGCTTAATTTTCCAAGCAGCAAAATTATAGGTAAGACTAATAAAAGTGCTATATAGGTAGCACCTAGAAGCAACACTTGAAATGTGGGTTCAGCTTTTGTAGGCACTATGTATCTGCAGTATTAAGGAACGCACTCTTCTGCGTTGATTATCCCATATTATAATGTATGCTCATATTTCAAAGCAAAACACTGATTCAATTACAGTCTATCTCTGGGACATGAAACCATGTGAAAGTGCTTCTGTTGCTTCTGGTGGCAACAGTCTCCTCCGGAAAGGAGTTGTAGAAAGCTGAAGTTGATCTGAATTCTGAACATGATATGGCTGCTTTGGTGAGATACTTCTGTGAGGCTTATAGAGTGGGGAGTCTTGTCCCTAATGTTTAAATACCAGCTGAGCTTCTGTACAACAGAAAGAGAACATGTACTATTATTTATTTTATGTCATGTTTATTCATATTCCCTTCCAGTGGTATAAGAATATTTCACTTTGTTTGGCATGTTTTACTTTCAGTTTTAGCCATATAAAAAAGTTAGTAGTTTCAGTTGCTGTTTTGTTCGTGTTTGCTGCATTGTGCTATATGTATTGGTAAAGGTTCATGCTTTCAAAAGATAATAAATAACCTTCAGTTTAAGTCTGGAAGACATAAAGTACACCTTTGCCTTTGTGCTAGCAGTCAGAAAACATGCAAATGGCTCCTATACAATGTTGCCCAAATATTTTGTCTTCCGTGGCTCAAAAGACGGGTGCTGTCAGTTAATGTGCTTAACAGTCCTCCCATTTTATGATCTACTGCTTGCTAAACCGGAGTTGCAACACTTAAAAAAAAAAAAGTCTATGCATGATCTTGCGTTCCTAATTGATAGTCATCTGTGAATGTAACTTCCTCTTCCCAAGATTCCACTCAATTGGAAGAACAGAACTGTCTGTGTTCTATGAGGGCAAATAAATTAATGAGCCAGTGTCAGGCTTGGATGTAGAGATACCCAGGTTCAGATCCATGCTCAGCCATGGAAACTGATGTGTGGCCTTGGACAAATCATTATAAGTAAGTTCAGATGTGTCAAAAAAGCATGTGGTACATACCTCCTGATACTGTGCCACCTAAGCTGGGTAAAGCATGCGTAATTGCATTCAACTGTTAAAAGTCCCCATGTGTGAAAAGCTGGTCTGTCAGAGAGAAAACTAAGCTTAAGCCCTTATTCCTAATGTGCTAAGTTTCCACATGCAGAGATTATTATGTAGCGGAGAATTAAAATATGTCATCACTCTCCTGCAGTATGAAATGATATAATTTCAGGAGGAATGTGCTATGTGTTTTTGGATGCATGTTTGAGTTAGCTCCAGGTCTCAGTTTGAAGTTAATGGGAATACTGGAAAATCAAAGTAAGTGTTTGCAATGAAAGAATATTTATTCTAGCATCTTGAATTATATTCAATAATTGCTTCTCACCCCAGCATCAAATAGATAATGACATAGGAATACACAGACTTTTGTGTTATTCAAACTTGTATATTTTTCTTTTCCTTCAATCTTACTTCATGTGAAGTATTTGTAATGCACTAGGATATCCTGGCACATTAAAAAGAATACAAATTTTCTTTCTTTTTGGAACTTTTCAAGGGATGCTGTCAGTCTATTTTAGGCCAAAGGTTCTAGAACTTTAAAACCCTTTGCAGTATACTCCTACAGATGTCTCCTCCGAAGCAGGTTCCATTGAGTTCAGTGGGGCTTACTCCCAGATAAGTGAGTATAGGATTGTGACCGTGCAGTACAATCCTATGCAGACTTACTCAGAATCAAGTCTCATTGTATTCAGTAGAGCTTACTGCCAGGTAAGTGTGCAAGGGATTGCTTGCTTAGTGACTGAAGTATCCTCAATAGTCAGATATAATTACTTTTATATTAAAATGCTAAAAAGTCTATGGTCCATGAAGATTCCAAATATTTTTTGGTATGCTGAATTTAAAATCGTACTTTTATGCCAGGGTTGATTAAGGGTGCAATCCTATGCATGTTTATACAGCAAAAAGGCCTACATGGCTGGCTGGGGAAAGCTGGGACATTTTTCTGTCTAAACATGCATAGGATTGCGCCTTAACAATCTAATCTGCATTGACCGCAGTGGGGCCACATGCATGTAAATGGATACTCCTGCAGTGTTTTGAGGTGAATGGGGAAGCATTCTCATGTTTGGCAGCAGGTATGGTACTCCATCCCCTTCATGGATCACTGCCTTGTTGTGGCGAAGGGGCTTGCGTAACTCAGTGAAGCCATAAGCTATGCCGTGGAGGGCCACCCAAGACGGACAGGTCATGGCAGAGAGTTCTGACAAAATATGGTCCACTGGAGAAGGAAATGGCAACCCACTCCAGTATTCTTGCCAAGAAAACCCCATGGAACGTATCACAAGGCTAAAAGATATGACGCCGGAAGATGAGCCCCTCAGGTCAGAAGGTGTCCAATATACTACTGGGGAAGAGCAGAGGGTATTTCCAGGTAGCGCCAGAAAGAGTGAAGCGGCTGGGCCAAAGCCGAAAGGACACTCAGCTGTGGATGTGTCTGGTGGTGAAAAGAAAGTCCGATGCTGTAAAGAACAATATTGTTTAGGAACCTGGAATGTCAGATCAATGAATCAAGGTAAGCTGGAGGTGGTCAAACATGAGATGGCAAGATTGAACATCGACATCTTGGGAATCAGCGAACTAAAATGGACAGGCATGGGCGAATTTAATTCAGGTGACCATCATATCTACTATTGTGGGCAAGAATCCCTTAGAAGAAATGGAGTAGCACTCATAGTCAACAAAACGGTGGGAAAAGCAGTACTGGGGTACAATCTTAAAAATGATAGAATGATCTCAGTACGAATCGAAGGCAAACCATTCAACATCACAGTAATTCAAGTCTATGCCCCAACCACTGATGCCGAAGAAGCTGAGGTTGATCGGTTCTATGAAGACCTACAACACCTTCTAGAACTAACACCAAAAAAAGATGTACTCTTCATCATAGGGGATTGGAATGCTAAAGTAGGAAGTCAAGAAATCACTGGGATAACAGGCAGGCATGGCCTTGGTGTACAAAATGAAGCAGGACAAAAGCTAATAGTTTTGCCAAGAGAACACGCTGATCATAGCAAACACTGTTTTCCAACAGCACAAAAGGTGACTCTACACATGGACATCACCAGATGGTCAATATCGAAATCAGATTGATTATGTCCTTTGCAGCCAAAGATGGAGAAGCTCTATACAGTCAGTAAAAACAAGACCTGGAGCTGACTGTGGCTCAGATCATGAGCTGCTTCTTGCAAAATTTCGGCTTAAATTGAAGAACATAGGGAAAACCACTAAACCATTCAGGTATGACCTAAATCATATCCCTTATGAATATACAGTGGAGGTGAGGAATAGATTTAAGGGATTAGACCTGATAGACAGAGTGCCTGAGGAACTATGGACGGAGGTCCGTAACATTGTTCAGGAGGCAGCAACGAAATCCATCCCAAAGAAAAAGAAATGCAAGAAAGCCAAATGGCTGTCTGATGAGGCTTTACAAGTAGCTGAGGAAAGAAGGGAAGCAAAAAGCAAGGGAGAAAGGGGAAGATATATCCAACTGAATGCAGAGTTCCAGAGAATAGCAAGGAGAGACAAGAAGGCCTTCTTAAATGAACAATGCAAAGAAATCGAGGAAAACAACAGAATGGGAAAGACTAAAGATCTCTTCAAGAAAATCTGAGATCTCAAGGGAATGTTTTATGCAAAGACAGGCATGATAAAGGACAAAGAAGGCAGGGACCTAACAGATGCAGATGAGATTAAGAAGAGGTGGAAAGAATACACAGAAGAACTATACAGGAAAGATCTGAATGTCCCTGATAGCCATGATAGTGCGGTCACTGAACTTGAGCCGGACATCCTAGAGAGCGAAGTCAAGTGGGCCTTAGGAAGCATTACTAACAACAAAGCTAGTGGAGATGACAGTATTCCAGCTGAGCTATTTAAGATCCTAAAAGATGATGCTGTTAAAGTGCTGCATTCAATATGCCAACAAATTTGGAACACTCAACAATGGCTGCAAGACTGGAAAAGGTCAGTTTACATTCCAATTCCAAAGAAGGGCAACGCCAAAGAGTGTTCAAACTACCGCACAATTGCGCTCATTTCACATGCCAGCAAGGTTCTGCTCAAAATCCTACAAGCTAGGCTTCAGCAGTATGCGAACCGAGAACTACCGGAAGTACAAGCTGGGTTTTGAAGAGGCAGAGGAACTAGAGATCAAATCACCAACATTCGCTGCATCATGGAGAAAGCAAGAGAATTCCAGAAAAATGTCTATTTCTGCTTCATTGACTACACTAAAGCCTTTGATTGTGTGGATCACAACAAACTGTGGCAAATTCTGAAAGTGATGGGAGTACCAGACCACCTTACCTGTCTCCTGAGAAACCTGTACGAGGGTCAAGAAGCAACAGTAAGAACCAGACATGGAACAACCGAGTGGTTCAAAATTGGGAAAGGAGTACGACAAGGCTGCATATTGTCACCCTGCTTATTTAACTTATATGCAGAGTACATCATGAGAAATGCCGGGTTGGATGAATCAGAAGTCGGAATTAAGATTGCTGGGAGAATTATCAACAACCTCCGATATGCAGACGATACCACCCTAATGGCAGAAAGCGAAGAGGATCTCAAGAGCCTCTTGTTGAGGGTGAAAGAGGAGAGTGCAAAAGCTGGTTTGAAACGCAACATTAAAAAAACGAAGATCATGGCATCTGGCCCTATCACTTCCTGGCATATAGAAGGGGAAGAAATGGAAGCAGTGACAGATTTTACTTTCTTGGGCTCCAAGATCACCGCAGACGGTGACTGTAGCCATGAAATTAAAAGACGCTTGCTCCTTGGGAGGAAAGCTATGGCCAACCTAGACAGCATAGTAAGAAGCAGAGACATCACCTTGCCGACAAAGGTCCGTCTAATCAAAGCTATGGTTTTCCCAGTAGTAATGTATGGCTGTGAGAGCTGGACTATAAGGAAGGCTGAGCGCCGAAGAATTGATGCCTTCGAACTGTGGTGCTGGAGAAGACTCTTACGAGTCCCCTGGACTGCAAGGAGGTCCAATCAGTCAATCCTAAAGGAAATCAACCCTGAGTGCTCATTGGAAGGACAGATACTGAAGCTGAAGCGCAGATATTTTGGCCACCTAATGCGAAGAGAAAACTCTCTGGAAAAGACCCTGATGCTGGGAAAGATTGAAGGCAAAAGGAGAAGGGGACGGCAGAGGATGAGATGGCTAGATAGCATCACCGATGCAATGAATATGAACTTGAGCACGCTCCAGGAGAGAGCGCAGGATAGGAAGGCCTGGAGTGCTATGGTCCATGGGGTCACGAAGAGTCGGACACAACTGAACGACTGAACAACAACAATGGTACTCCAAACTGACGGCAAGGATTAGGACTTGGTTCAAGTAAAAAGGTTTTCAGCTTAATTTCAATTGTAGATTGGGTTCTACGGTGAGGCTAGTGATGGATCTACCACTTGTAACTATATTTTTACAACTGGTTTAATGCTGCTGTTGCTGGTGTTTTCTCCTGCTCTACTGTTTTTAGTAATATTTTGTACAGTTTTTATATTCTTGATTGTTTTAATTATTAATTGTAAACATTGTAAGCCTTCCTGGAAGTTGTGAAATTGAATGGTGGGTTATCAAAAGTTTTAAACAAATAACTGGTGGATCCATAGTTGGCTACAGAATCGGACTCAAAGAGTGCTTATCAATGGGATCTTCTCAACCTGGAGAGAGGTAACGAGCAGGGTACTGCAGGGCTTAGTCCTTGGCCCAGTGCTCTTCAACATTTTTATTAATGACTTGGAGGAGGAGGTGCAGGGAATGCTGATCAGATTTGCAGATGACACAAAATTGGGCAGGATAGCTTATACATTGGAAGACAGAAACAAAATTCAAAGTGATCTTGATAGACTGGAGCGCTGGGCAGAAAATAACAGAATGAAATTTCATAGGGATAAATGCCAAGTTCTGCACCTAGGAAAAAGAAACCAAATGCACAGTTACAAGATGGGGGATACGTGGCTGAGCAACACTACAGGCGAGAAAGATCTTGGAATTATTGTTGATCACAAGCTGAATATGAGGCAACAATGTGATGTGGCTGCAAAAAAGGCAAATGCTATTTTGGGCTGCATTAATAGAAGCATAGCTTCCAAATCCGAGAAGTACTAGTTCCCCTCTACTCAGCACTGGTTAGGCCTCATCTGGAGTACTGTGTCCGGTTCTGGGCACCACACTTTAAGAAGGATGCAGACAAACTGGAGAGGGTTCAGAGGAGGGCAACAGAGATGATTAGGGGACTGGAAACAAAGCCGTATGAGGAGAGACTGAAAGAACTGGGCATGTTTAGCCTTGAGAAGACTGAGGGGAGACATGATAGCGCTCTTCAAGTACTTGAAAGGTTATCACAGAGAAGAAGGCCAGGATCTCTTCTCAATCATCCCAGAGTGCAGGACACGGAATAATGGGCTGAAGTTACAGGAAGCCAGATTCCGGCTGAACATCACGAAAAACGTCCTGACTGTTACAGCAATACGACAATGGAACCAGTTACCTAGGGAGGTGGTGGGCTCTCCCACACTGGAGGCATTCAAGACGAGGCTGGACAGCCATCTGTCAGGGATGCTCTGACTTAGATTCCTGCACTGAGCAGGGGGTTGGACTCGATGGCCTTGTAGGCCCCTTCCAACCCTACTATTCTATGATTCTATGAACTGAACAATAGGAGATCTGACTAGTGCATCTAGTGTAAGATGAGCTTCAGGTATGAGGTCTTTATTTAAATGCTATTGAGGCTATCTCAAAATCCCTACCCTACCAAGTTTCCAACCCTAATAGGACATGTTTAGATTTCTGTGTTCCTCGTTGGTTGTAATCTAAAGTTACACACTGCAGAAAAAACTGTGTTTATTAATTTAAATCGTTAACATTGGTTATTCTCTATAAATTATAAATCATTTCACAGGGGCGGGGGGATATATGATGCTGACTGCACACTGAGTCAGACCACTGGTCCATTTAACATGTTGCTCTGACTAGTGATGTTTCTCTGGAGAGAGCAAAATGAAATCCTGCTTAGGGTTTTCTCTTTAGCCAGATGGTGAGCACTCCCCTCAGCGGTGCTGGAGGGTAGATATAGTAAGACTCCAATGGCAGAGAGGATTTGCCCTTGCGGTGCTAGAGTGGTTGAAACAACCGAACATGTTATCTTTTCTTGTCAATGTTATCAAGAAATCCATGTAAAGTTTATTTCTCCTCTGCTTAGAAGGTTTCTGGGCAGATCTGATGTTGAGGTTGCCAGGAAGCTGCTTTTAGGTGCTAATATGCAGTGAACAGATCCTTGTGCAAGGCTTTTTGCAGCCGCCTGTAAGATCCGTGGGGATATTGTATATAATGCTTTAAAATCCTAATAATATTAATTTTAATCGGTAATTTTGTTGTTCAGTCGTTCAGTCGTGTCCGACTCTTCGTGACCCCATGGACCATAGCACGCCAGGCCTTCCTGTCTTGCGCTCTCTCCCGGAGCGTGCTCAAGTTCATATTCATTGCATCCGTGATGCTATCTAGCCATCTCATCCTCTGCCGTCCCCTTCTCCTTTTGCCTTCAGTCTTTCCCAGCATCAGGGTCTTTTCCAGGGAGTTTTCTCTTCGCATTAGGTGGCCAAAATATTGGAGCTTCAGCTTCATTATCTGTCCTTCCAATGAGCAGTAAGGGTTGATTTCCTTTAGGATGGACTGATTTGACCTCCTTGCAGTCCAGGGGACTCGTAAGAGTCTTCTCCAGCACCACAGTTCGAAAGCATCAATTCTTCGGCGCTCATTAATCGGTAATAGGTAAGCTTAAATAATGTTTTATTGTTCATTTATTGTTTATATTGTTCACTTATTTATTGTTTGGAAACATTTTAGTTTATTGTGACATTTTTAGATTGTTTATACATATGAGCTGGTCGTAGACTGTACTATTAAAATAATTTATTCGTTTATTCAATCCTGCTTATAATTTTTTTGCTAAGTGATGGCAATTTATTAAGTGCCACCTTGCTTTTTCTTCATTTGTTTTATGGTTCTGATCTAGTTGTCCTCATGTAGTCCCATCAGATACACAGCAATTGCACAAATGAACTGTTCAGTGCAGGAGCTGTTGGGCCTCTCCTCTGCTCCCTCTCCTGAACAGGTTATTTCGCTATCTTCAGTTATCTGTCAGAGCCCTGACTGCTGAATTTGACTGGGGAATTACGCGCAGCTGTTTGCAAGAGTGTTTTCCCATTAAGCAAGGGACATTCATGCATGTGAAAGCCTGCTTCCATAGGCATCAGGCCTCTGCCCTGAATCAGGATTACGTGCCTTAGCTTATGTCAGGGTGGGGAACCTGCTGCCCACTAGATGTTCTTGGACTCCCAACTTCCATCAGCCTCAGCCAACAGGGCCAGTAATCAGGGATAATGGGAGTTGTAGTCCAACAACATCTGGGGGGCACAGGTTCCCCAACCTTGGCTTATGTGCTTTGTTTTCAGTTCATCTTAAACATACGTGCTGTGATTTTCCCCCCTGATGTTTTGTATGTCACATTTCCGTATCATAATTTCCATGTTTTGCTTTCTCATTTCCTTGACAGTTCATATATCCACTTACCTGGGAGTAAGCCCCATTGAACACAGTGGGACTTAAGTATTATAGGATTGTACTGTAAAGCTCTCTGGGTTCCTGCTAGGGCACTTTCGAGCAGGATATAGGTATTTTCACATAGTGTTATACCAAAAGTGCTGCCTAGTCCTTGGGTGTGGTGACGTGCTGGAGCTGTCAGGATCATATTGACAGAGAGAGAGCTAAGAACACAGTTGGTGCTAGAAAAATAAACTAACCTTTGGGGTTCAGGGAACAGGGAGAGGGGGGTTATGATAATTTCAGTGGTGGTTTACAGTGTCCATGTGTATAATGAATAACATACGAAACAGCTCCTAATTATTCTTATGTAAACATCTTTCTTTTGCCTATATCTTTCTTAAGCATTCAGATCACCAGGAGTTCATTGGGGTTGTTTTTCTCTTTTTGTTTGCTTTTTAAACTTTACGTTACACTGTTGGTTCATAAACACTTCATAAAAAACCAAGTATTTTCATTAGACAATCAAATGATGAGAACTAAGAAGCTTTGGCACCCTAAGAGTTATAATGTTTTTTGTTTTACTGTAGGAAAATGTGAGACCTATCCAAAGATACTTATCTTATCCGTTGTACTCTTTTTTCTCATTCTTGTTCCAATCAACCCCAATATATCTTCTGTTTTCCAGATTTGCTAAAGACCAAGCGCAACATTTGTGACAGAACAGGAATTGGAAGCTACATTACCAGATTCCTAGTCGGTGCTTTAATAGCCAGACTGTTCCTGACCTTTGAAGGTATTTTGGGTTTTTCTTTTAACCAGAGCAGAACTCATCTTTTCAAGTTCAGATGTTACTTGTACCTTTTGTAGGTAATTAACCTTGCTATTCAGAGTTGAGGCTTACAATGCCACCTAGAGATTACAGGTAAATATTCCAGTTAGAAATCTAACTGCAATTCTTTGAGGAATTCTAAATTTGCCTTTGACTAACATTATTCCTGTTAATGTCCTTGCACAGTATCACATATGACTGCATATGCACATATAGAATTCTAGGGTGCTATGCTTTCTCCCCTCAGCTAAAGTGTATATTACTTTGCATCTGTCTTGAAGGGTAGGGAGAGAATGCGTCTTTACTCCTTTTTCAATTCACAGCTGTGGAGAGAACAGTAAGGTTCAGTTCGGATGATGTCTAGTCCTGGCAAGATTGAGCCCATAAAACGGTTATGAGGAAGTAGAACAAGCAAGTGGTCTTGAGCTGATGGAAATGGCCCATCAATGCAGAGGCTGAGCTGTACACCCCATCCAGTGTCAGGAGCAATGAGCTGGAGAACATGTGAGGTCAGAGACAGGTCCTTCAATACCTTGGACAGATCATAGAGAGTAAACAATTTGTTCTGATGGGTTCCTAGTTCCAGATGAGCTCTTATATATTCTCTTTGCCTGACTTCCCCTCCTATAATCAGCCCTCTTCCTGGGGAGTGGAAAGCCTTAAAGGAGCAGTCCTTCAGCCTGGAGCTTAGTACTCAGTCATCTCTGCTATTTTCTGCTTGGTTAAGCTGCCTGCACTGGCAGATGTGCATTGGAGAGTGCAAAACCAATGGTGGCAAGAGTGCCGGCCTGTCAGTGGAATTCAGCCCTGGGGCTACTGTCTGTGGGAGTTCCAGCTTAGGAAGTTCTTGGTGCTGGGGCTGAGGTCCAGCACCTCTGCAGCATTGGCCCTCCATAGTTGGTCCCTTTCTGTGTATGTCGGTGTCCAGGTCGCTGGTCATAGTTGGGGTCACGATAGACAACATCGAGCCAAACATAGGTTTGGCAATCAAAAGCACCCCCTTGAGCTCAAGGGAGATGGCCTTCTTGGGGGGCTACATCAAGAAGGCCACCTTCCTTGTTGCCATCCTCTGAGCCTCGCTCAGAGGAGGCACTCAGAGGAGAGCCTCAAATGATGAGCATAGTATATAGGTAGGTTCATGCCAGGAGAGACACTCTGTCAGGTATTGTAACCAACTCAGTGTCTTCTCAGTTGGTGAACATTAAGAGGTCTTCTCCCTTCAGCTTACACTATCTTTTTTTCTACAATTTAGATAATGTATTATTTATGCTGTAGATAAGTATAGAATTTTAAATGTATTTGACATTCTTTCACCTCAGTCCTATTCTAATTTTGGGGGGACCTAAATTGTCTACTGTAAAATGTAAATGGAATTTAAATTTGCATATATCATTAACTCTGCTGAATTGGTTCTTAAATTTGTCCACTAGAGGTCAGTCCTCTGCTGATATTATATCCATCTTTCTTTACTTATGGTCCTTTCACCAATAAGAAACTAGATTATCAGCCAGAGTCCAATTTAATGCAGAGGAATATGCCGTGACAATAGTTAAGTCAGAATGAAAGGTTACATGGATTTTGCCAGAAAGATCCATGAACTGGAGTTATAATATTCTGATCAGAATTTTTTCCTGTACAATACACATGTTTTTACAAGTGGTGTTTCTACTAGAGATATGCTGATTCATACAGATTCAGGAGATGTCTGAATTGAAGAGGGGTTCCTCAAAAGTGGATTGAGGCCAAATCTGAACATTCCTGAAGATTTGGCAGAACACAGAAACAAATAATCTGTCTCCAAAAAATTAATACATTTCCTTCCAAGCTCTCCATATAAGGAAAACATCAGGGTGGAGAGAGGAGAGGGGCGTAGTTTTATGACTGGAAGCTCAAGCTTGTAATCACAGTGAATTTTTACCAGGGTTCTTCAATCCCAGTGCTTTGAGGAAGGGATGCTGAAGTAATATGTCACAGAACTGATCCAGTGTTCAGTACTTCTTGCTTCTTCTCTCTCTCTCTCCCTGCCCCCTGCTCTCTCCCAGGAGCAGGAATATTAAAAAAGGTTTGGTGGAGTCTGTGGGACTGGGAAGCTGTAGCACTGGGCATTTGCTTCAAAAATGCTGGACGCTTAGTACTTCAGCCTCTGCCACTGTATGTTACATATCTGTCACCCACCCCTGTCCTATTACACTTCCCATGTCTTTAGTGCCAGTTGAGCAGAAAACAGTCTTTAAAATGTTTTCCATTCACCGTAAGTCATTCATCATGCACCTGTTATTCTGAAATTTTGCAGGTTTCTTGCCTAGGGACACCTCTGTGACATATGCCATTTTAATACAAATTACCCCCCCCCGAAAAGTGGGGGGGGTGTAAGGGGAGGCAAACCCCTTATTGTCCATCCCCCCAATATGAACACTCCCCTCCCACAAAAAATGCTGCAGCTATCCTTCTGAAATCTGCAGGTTTCTTAACTAGGACCACTCTATGTTTATGTCATTTTCATAACAATTGCCCACAACGAACATAGGAGGATAAGCACATCCTTTTCCGGAAACCTCCAAACTGTAAAGCTTGCATTTGCACAAAGCTCCTTGCACCTATTTATCTGAAACTTGATGCCTTATAAGGGACTACTATCCTTACAAATTTCATCCAGTTCTCCTAAGAAATAAATAAATAAATCAGTTTCCTTTTTTTAAAAAGCCCCAGCATCTGAAATTTGGCAGGCATAAGGAACTACTATACCAACAAATGTCATCCAATCCTGGCAAACAGAAAAAAAGTTAGTCATTTCTTGATTTCCAATGATAGTGAACAGGAGGCATGAAAATTTGGATTTCAAAACTGAATTCAGATTTGGACCTGAGTTGAGGTGGGTGGCCTCCGAATCAGCCCAAGTCCAAGTGGCTTGTTTTTCAAATTGGGCTCTGAACTGAATCTTGTGGTTGGTGCACACCCCTAATGTCTACATGTAAAATGTTACATGATCATCCATCTTCTTTATTAGCTCATCATCTGAAAATTTATCATTTTTCTGAAATCAGTGGGTTTTTTGGTTTTGTTTTGGATGAATGCAGAACAGTCTTGTTAAGCAGGAAGAGACACTTTTTCATTGCACTGAATTAAAAGGAGAAATAATTTCATTTGTGTTATTAGCCACTAAGGTTTTCTAGTTGCAAGTCTGTCCATAGGATACCGGAAGGCAGATAATTACAGCGTGAAGGGAAAAGTGGCCACTAGTTGTTATCAGTGGTATTCATTTGACAAATGGCAACATAAATACTTACAATATGGCTAGGATTCCTGTCTACAATATTAGTTGTTGCTGTTGTTGTTGTAGCAAAAAACAGAAGATGGCTGTTATTCTCATGGACTGCTTATAGGAATCCTAGGAGCATCTAGCTGAGCACATTGCTCCAAAGATGGTTGTTGCTATCTTCATCCCAAAGCACAGGAGATACAAAGAAGGTATACAAATTATACCGTTAATTGTATCAGCCTAGCTTGTTGTAATAGTGTATGAACTTTTGTGGTTTCACAGAATTCCATGGCATGAAGCATTTGCATTCTCAGAGCTAGGAATACAAAACGAGTTTTCCTGCTTGGTCACTATTGTTAACATATCAAAGTCAAGGGAGTATCAAACTCAAGGGGACCATTTGCTTGACAAGTGGTCAAGCAGGGTATTCCTCATTCTGGGAATACAGAATGTTCTTAACCTGTAGTATTAAAAAAGCAATCACTTATCTTGTGCTATGAGGCCTCTGACTCTCTTCAATGATAGCAACGCTTATCATAGAACAGAGCCAGAGAAAGTCATGTATACATCTGGTGCAGTATTGTTGGGTTGCTAGGAGGCATTTGTTAATTGTCACAGGTAGCCACGCAGCCAACACATTGCAATGTTGGGTTATGGAGTTCAGTGATTATATAAGTATTGCCTTTATTACTAAGGCTTTAGCCATGTGATACAAGTATTTCAGTATTCTTGGTAAGGAGGAGGTGATATGCCAAATTTTATTTTATAATCCAGCAAAGGGTAGTATCACCTCAGGCCTTGTGTGGGTGCCCCAGGACTACCAGGGGCAGCATGCACACAGGCATTTCTGCTCATTGTGGCACTTCCCCCCCGGAAGCGCTATATTGTGGCTGCCAGTGGTAGGGGCTGTGCACGCACCAGCCGCATCGAGGACACCCGCACACACACCACTGCCAGCAACCCTGGGCCACCTGCTCAAGGCCCGCGTTGGATACCACCCATTGGGTACAATACAAAAAAAGCACACACTTGGAACTCCGAACCTACTCTGTACCACAGACTGTGAATTACATGACAAGTGACTATGAAAAGGAAATGGTTGTGGAAGCAGTACACAAATGGCAATAAACAAAACTTGTAACTAACAGTATCTTTATGTAAAAATGACCAGCGGGACCTTAAAAAGACCTTATTGCCAGAATTGTTTTCACATATAGGTTGAAAGAAATGGAGATTGACTGTTTATAGTTAGCAGAAGGAGAGAGAGAGAAGACAACAACAAACGTAGAGATCAAAATCCATCCCTTAAATGGAGTTTTGGAAACTAACTAAATGTAGCATCTCCTTATCCACTGCTTACTGTCTAGTACACCTTAAGAACTAAAACTGTTATTTTATGTAGTTATAATAACCCTTAAGGCAGACTGAACTAGATTCCATTGCCTTCTGTTATTGTCAACAGAACTGTTTACCTGTCCATGGAATGCAGTAATGGAGTAATGGCTTTGCACAGGTATCTCTACATGTATAAGTGGGAGACTGGAGGATGCCACAGAAGGAGTACATTGCTTGAAAACCATTTATGTGGAAACATGAAGGACCAAGAGCTGAATCTGTGTTAGAAAGCTTGCCTTTTTGCACTTTTAAACAGATAACTCATCATTTATGCAGTTTGCGAATGATGTGACTGATTGTACTGAGTAAATGACACTTCCTCATTCTTATGTTATATGTTGCTACACTGTAAGTCAAGTCCTAGAATAGTTTGTGATAACTGTCACTGGGCTATCATGTTGATGGTTCTTCTTCAAATTAAAGTGGAATAGATAAAGTTGGTTTCAAAGAAAAAGTGGCAGGGGGAGGGATGATGGGATAGACCTTACGTTCATTAGCATTTCAAATGACACAGCCACACACAGTAGGCAATTAAGAAAAAAACACCTCTGGTGGGAGTGAAAGAAAGGGATAATATATCCAGCAAAATTGACACTTCTACCTGATGGAACTTCCTTTATATTCTTCACACTACCTTTTTCCTCTAGGGGTGTAACAACTTGGTCTCCTTAGACTTCTTTAAATGGTTCACTGCACCTGTTACAGTGTTTCATTTATTTACAAGATTGTATCATTTCTGTGGCTCAGACCATTAATTAGACACTCTGAGGTAAAAGCTGTGATAACAACAGTAGTGTGGTGGTAAATTTTAAAATGCAGGAACCCATCATGACAGCCCCCATAGCCATGCCCCAAGGATAACCCATAGTCATTCCCCCAGGAGATAGATCTATCCTGCTTATCTATTATTTATACTCAAATATATTTTTAACATGGTTAAAACACTCTGGTTAAAAGCTCGATCATAAAATAAAGATATCTAAAACAAAAAAAAATAATAAAATCTCACAATTAAGTTTATGGGGCACGACTTCAATCTTACACATATTTACGTGGGAGTAAGCTCCATTGAACTCAGGGGTGTTTACCTCTCACTGCATAGGTTCAACTTGTAAAACACATTGAGTTGAAATGCAAAATCCACATTAGCGTATTTCCTTTATTGGGCTAGCCAAAAAGTGTTCAAAGTTTCACGATCCCCCGATCATTTCATGAGGCAAGATGTTACAAAACGCAGGTTGGGGAGAGAGGAAATGATTTGCTGTTGATGTCATGGTGCATGATCACAGTCTTGAAGTGTGATGAGAGAGGAGGGCCTGCAGACATTCAAATAAGGCTCTAGCAGGTGATGTGATTGCTTCAGGTTTCACTTGGAGTTGCCCCTAGAATTGCTGGTAGCAAGAAAGGTGCCAAACTTTGATCCCCCCCATTTTTCAAATATAAAATCCAGCTGTTACTCAGAACTGACTCCATTCTGGCCAAAGCACATAGGCTCCTTTATCAGGAGTGGGGGGATAGAGAGAAACTAGGCAGTCTTTAAAGCTGACAATAATTTTACATGCTGTACTAGGTTTTTTAAAAAGTCAGTTGAAGACAATTTGAGTAGCTTTATCTAGAAGTTGGAGGTGGCAAAACCGCAGAGAACAAAAACCCAGCTTCAGGTGGTACAACATTATCTTCCCTCAATATAGGGTCCCATTTCTAAACAGCTAAACTTGGTATTCTTCCTGTCACACAAAAAGGGAAGGTAGCCATGTTAGCTGTATGAAATCTACAAAATTGGTTTTGGCATTTTTCTTATGGCCAAAATAGTTACTTTTGCTTTTTGTGTGACTGAAATGCAAATAAACTTGAAAATAAGTATTACAATTTAAACTGCTAACAGTGAAGAAGGAACCCCAACAAAGAAAAGGAAAGAAGTATCCAGGCTCTATTTGATTATTTTTCTCAGTCTCTGGTTTCCTCTGTGCTAATTCTGTCACAAACAATAGTAGACGTGAAAGCTTTATCACCTCATTCACTTGTCAGACTAGCATCACTCCTGCTTGGAAAAGAATCCCAGAGCTGCACTCTGCTGCATTTTCTTTCCATTACACCACTGAATAACAATGTAGAAACATTGTCCTTCAGTTTTGTTTTTGGTATTTTAAAATCAGTATTGAGGCAAGTTAGAAAGATTAGGAAACCGTCTGTGCCCATAGGCTTACAATCTAATAGATGCTACATAAAAGGAAAAGGGGATCGGGTGGGGAGAGGAAAACAAACTGAGGCACCAGTTCTTAGTTACATAACTGTTCTTACAATGACCAGCTGGAATGGAAACTGTTCAGGGAGGTAAGGAGACAAGTGGCAGCTGATGTCTCAGCAGAGCCAGTGGAGATGTCCCCACTGTCCCACCTCTCCCTCTGTTCCAGCCTGGTGGAATAGGTGCTGATAGATGACAGTTCAGGAAGCGAGAAGGGGCCAAATGGCAGTTGGTCCCTGCCAAACGATGGAGTGGGCCTATACTGTTATGCCACCAGAATGAATATTTCCTGTGACAGTGACCAGAAAATGAATGGTCTTGTTTGGAATTGAGAAGCCATTTCCATCTGGTGATCGTGGCTTGGCTCACAAGAACTGAGCTATTTGCATGTGTTTTATGAAATATATTTCCTGCCTTACATATATATACCTCTGATACTGTATAGCTTGTTCTCATTTGTTTCCTGTTTGTGATAAATAAATTCTGGGAGATGTTGCCTAATCTGTTAAAAATGTGTACATATAGAGAGTACTTAGTCTCCATAACAGAGTCTTGTCTAGATGACCTTTGGGTGTTTTCAAGCTCAGCTTCAATGGGAATCGTTTCAAGAAATTTATGAAGGATTTAAGGATCTATGAAAATCGATTATGTAATGGATTCAGAGATACATGAACCAAAGTCAGTAAGGTGACAGCAGTCTCTGGAGAATAAAAAATGGACTGAGTTTGGGGGCAGTCTGGGACAAAATAGGCATGGGCACATTATTGGTGTACTTCATTGTAGGATCAAATTGCATTTTATTTTTGGCTTAAACTCTGGTTAGTCATAGCTGATGAGCTCTGCTTTGAAAAAGAGGAAAAAGGAGGTTAAAGAGGCTCCACCAAGATCATCAGAGTCGGGGATCCCTCCTCCCCCACCTCTTTTAAACTCACCGATCCCGACATCGCCTTCAACATCGCCGACTCCGGGACGGGACTTACCTGGGGCGGATCTTCCTGGCGGCGGCTCCGGTGGCAGTTCGGTGGCGGCGGTGGCGGCAGCAGCCGGTCTTCTGACCGGCTGCCGCCACCGCCGCCATTTCCAACTTTTAAAAGAAACAAAAAAACGTGATAGGCTACGTAAAGATTTACGTAGCCTATCACGGCTAAATTTTAAAAAACACCGTGATAAGCTACGTAAATCTTTACGTAGCCTATCACGGCTGATTAAAAAAAACAACGCGCGTACGCAAGAGGCAGCGCCCATGGGCGCCGCCATTTGTGTTCCTTATTTTGGCACATCTTCTTAGTCTACGTAAACATTTACGTAGACTACGGCGAAAATAAGGGGAACGCAAATAGTGTAGACGCTACGCTATTTGCGTTCCCCTTATTTTCGCCGTAATCTACGTAAATGTTTACGTAGACTAAGACGTGCCAAAATAAGGAACGCAAATGGCGGTGCCCATGGGCGCCGCCATTTGCATACACGCGTTTTTGTTTTTTGTTTTTAATCAGCCGTGATAGGCTACATAAACATTTACATATCCTATCACGGCTGACTGCAGGGACACAAACAGCGGCGGCTACAGCCGCCACCGTTTGCGTCCCTGCTAGCCAGCGGCCGGATGTCTGGCCGCTGGCAGAGCTGGCCGGCGGCTCCGCAGAATCCCTGCGGAGCGGAGCCGGCCGGCCAGGATTCGGGGGGGGGGGACGGAGCGCCTCCCCCCCAGCATCAGCATAATCCGCGAACAGGTAAGTGACTTTAGTACATCCCTACTGCCACCGTACCATTGGATCCTCTGTCTATGGTCTCAGAAGGGGAGATTAGAGATCTTTCCCCTGTTCAGCATCAACCAGATCTCAGCCCTCGGGACCAACACTATCAGTCTCCAGAAACACAATACTGTGACTGAGGATTGCAATCTTCTCGGTATGGAAGACCACAATCTTCCACATTTCATGGGGATCCTGCTTCTCTGTTACAGTCATCCCTTCATTGTTATGATGAAGACTATCACAGTAGACATGGCTCCCCTCAACAGGAGTGGAATCAATACTCGGGCTGGTCTATGCCTCCTCCACGGTCGTATCAATGTGATGACTGGTCACTCAGAAGAGATTATGATCTGTACTATGGTCATGTGAGATATTTTGGAGCAGCTTCTCAATTCATATTGCGCCCATCAGCTTCAATTTCACGCCCACCAGACACTGCTGTTTTCCAGCAACCATCTCTGCAGTTTCCTAGAGACAACATGGATCGGGCTCCTCCAAGACGCCCCTTGCCAACCCCACCTGTGCAGGAGCAGAGTGAGCAAGTAAGGACTACCAATCAGATGGAATTATCTCATGATACAGGAGAGGATTATCAGTCAGATTCCTCATCTTATTCCTCTGTTCTGCCGTCTGTTTCGTCTCCTGATGATGTGATGGGTGCCTGAGATAGAGCTTCCCCTTCGGAGGACATGGGCCATTTTTCAGAACAAGTTTTATGAATGGCGCAGTCATTAGGAATAGAGGTGCAATAGCTGACGGAAAAAGTTCAGGATCCAGTCTTTGATGCAGTGTATTCAGAGTCTTTGGTACCGGTGGCAATCCCGTTTCTTCCAACCCTTCTTCAAACAGTGAAGCAAACCTGGTCTGCCCCGTCTTCTGTGGCTCCCACAGCAAAGAGATTGGAGTCAATGTATAAAGTGCAAGAGAAGGATGCCGCATTCCTTTTCTCACACCCATGTCCCAATTCGATAATAGTCAAGTCAGCTCAGGGTCGTTCTCGGTGATCTCTGGTGGATAAAGAAGGATGTAGACTCGACGTCATGAGATGAAGATTCTGTTCATCTGCTGCATGGGATTCCGTGTTGCTAACTACTAAGCCATGACGTCCCGTTATCAATTATTTTTGTGAGAGAAGATGGACTCCCTATGCACTTACCTGCTGGATGATTAGAGAGAATTGGCCAGAGTGTTCCAATCTGAGGCGGTTCAACTTTCACACCAACAAATCAATACCGCACATCAGCAGGTGGATTGCAGTGCAAAGTCAGTGGTGGGCTCACCTGCATTAAGGCGTCAAGTGTGGCTCCAGTGCACAGGATTAACACCTGAGGCCCATTCTAGAATCAAAGACTTACCTTTTGATGGAGAAAGTCTGTTTAATTCTAAGATGGATGACCAAATGGATTCCCTACAAAAGGCCAGAACAATGGCTAAAAAGATGGGAATCGGACAACGTCAACAACAACAATCATACAGACCTCGTCATTGGTTTAGACAACAGCCTTCATACTCCCAGAAACAAGCTGCAAACCATACCTCTCGTTACCAGCCACAACAGCAACAGCAAAGGAAGCAGTATTCCACTGCTAGATTTCGTAGTACCTGTACAAAGCCTGACAACTCCTCCAAGCGGCGTCTTTGACTCTGCCCTGGCTCACCACCTCCCTCTCCTGGAAGTTTCACAATCATCTTTCATTCCTCCTCCCTACTTGGTGTGCGATAACCTCGTATCAATGGGTACTGGCTATTGTTCGTCACAGATACAAGATCGAATTCAACAGCCTCCCTTCAGTGGGAACTATACGATGACTCCTCTTTCAGTAGCATTACATCTAGAAATGGAGTCCCTCCTTTGGAAAGGAGCCATCCAGCGTGTTTCTCTCAGGCAGAAGAACAAGAATTTTTTCTCCGGTTACTTCACAATTCCCAAAAGGGACAGCAGACTGCACCCCATTTTGGACCTACAAAAAGTAAACGAGTTTATCACAACCAGGAAATTCAGGATGACGACGCTTTCAGCAAGTCTTCCCCTCCTTCAGAAAGGCATTTGGTTCGCGGTGGGGGTCTCAAAGATGCTTATTTCCACATTGCAGTCGAAGAGTCATTCCGGAGGTTCCTTTACTTCGCAGTAGGTCCGGACATGTTCCAGTTCCATGTGCTGCCTTCAGCTTTGTGACAATGCTAAGAGTATTCATGAAATGCGTAGCAGTAGCTTGCACATATCTCTGACTCAAGGGCATCAAATTTTACCCATATTTAGATGACTGGCTCCTGGTCAACACTTCCAAAGAAGCCATTGTGTTTGTTCAGAATCTTCTTGATGTTTTGGGACTTTGCCTCAATGAGGAGAAATTGAGCTTACTCCCTTCTCAGACTATACAATTCATAGGGGCACTCTTCGATGCCACAATGGGCCGTGCTTTCCTCCCTTGGGATCACGTAGTCCAATTGGTACAAATGGCGAGCACTCTGTACCAAGGCAGATATGTTTTTGCTTACGACATCCAATGCCTATTAGGACATATGGCAGTGATGGTGTCTGTAGTGGAGTGGCTGCGATTAAGGATGCAACCCGTACAAAACTGGTTCATCCGGGTTTTCCACAACGATACTGATGCTCATCAAACCCAATTCACGAT
Organism: Heloderma suspectum; assembly: GCF_057233095.1. Taxonomy (NCBI): domain Eukaryota; kingdom Metazoa; phylum Chordata; class Lepidosauria; order Squamata; family Helodermatidae; genus Heloderma; species Heloderma suspectum. The sequence continues at coordinate 216,270,348 of NC_139461.1, forward strand.
CCCGGAACACATTGCTCAGTCTCTCCGCTGGTGGATGGATCCCAACAATCTCAATCGAGGCATCCCTTTTCTGCAACTCCATCCATCTCAGGTCCTCACCACCGATGCCTCCCTAACTGGGTTGGGGGCTCATTCTGGGCCTCTGTAAGTCCAAGGTCGATGGTCACCAGTGGCGCATCAGGCTCACATAAATTCTTTGGAACTCCTTGCAGTGTGGAAGGCTCTACAGGCTTCTGCAACTTACCTCAAGGACAGACACGGTCAAATCCTAACAGACAACACTTCCATTCTTTGGCACCTGAACAAGCAAGGGGGCACTCATTCATCCAAGCCAATGGGGCTTGCCCTCAAAATTTATGATTGGATTGTCCCCAGGGACAATCCAAATCACCGCGATTCACATCACAGGGACAGACAACATTTTGGCAGATTCACTCAGTCATATCTTTCAGACATCTCACAAGTGGGAACTGTCTCCAGTCATCCTGCGCAGACTCTTTCAATAGTGGGGCACCTGTCAGTGGACTTGTTCACAAACCCCTTGAATGCAATGTGCAAGACATTCTGTTCGAGAGCAGGAGTGGGCCGTTGGTCTTTGGGAGATGCTTTTCTCCTTCACCAGAGCAGAGCCTCCTTCTATCTCTTTCCCCCATTTCCTCTGCTACCAAGAGTGATAGCAAAGATCAAGGAGGAGAGGACCAATTAATTGTATGTTGATCGCTCCATGGTGGCTAAGACAACTGTGGTTTATGATTCTGTCAGGCAGGGCCAAGGGCAATTTCATTCGTCTTCCACTCATGAGGAGTCTGATCTCCTGGGACCGAGAGAGGATCTGGCACCCAGACATACGTACATTGAAGCTGATGGTATGGAGGATTCATTTAGAGGACTGAGGAGGTTGATCCCTTCCCCAGTTCAGCAAGTATTGGATGCTGCAAGAAGACTGGCTACCCATCACTCTTACAATAATAAGTGAGCAACCTTCCAGAAGTTTGCTTTTTCTTGTCAATTTTGAATGTTTTGTCGTTCCTTCGCCATTTGTTTCAGAAGGGTCTTAAATACTCATCCATCAGAGTCTATGTGGCAGCAGTATCAGTAATGAGAGGACAGATACAAGAATCGTTGGTGTTTACACAACCACTCACCAAACAATTTTCGCATGGATTATGAAATTTGGTTTCTCCTGTTAGAAGGATGGTACCAGACCAGAAAGTCTTTGGTGCTACAGACTTTAATGTTGAAGCCATTTGAGCCAATGGCTACTATTGACATTAGTTTACTTTCTTGGAAAGTGGCTTTCTTGGTAGCCATCACTTTAGCTAGGAGGGCATGTGAGTTATGTGCTTTCCATCTCAACTCGCCTTTTACTGTGTTTCGTAAGGACACGGTTGTCCTTCTACCAGACATCTCTTTCCTCCGAAAGTGGTGTCGGATTTTCATATTAACCATGAGGGTTCCTGCCAAAAACAGCTTTCCTCAGCTATAGAAGTTTTCCAAATGGAGGCTCTGCTCAGACACAGAGCCTATACATGTGAATGCACAGATGACCACTCAAAGAACTACAGTTACAGGTGAGCAACCAGCCTTTACTAATAAGCCAGAATTCTCAGCAACCCTGGCTTCATGTTTTGTGTAAACGCTATATGCACAGTATTTAAATCCACATTCATGTACAAGAACTTTGTTTCCAGGGAAGTGTTCAGCTTAGCTAGAAGTAACTTGTATTGTAGCCATAAGCTTCGATCTGCAGTGGGTTGGATCCAGACTTGCCCCTCTGCAACTGGAAAGGCTCCTTCGATTCACAGAAGGGGACGAGATCCAGCAGAATCTTCCACTGTAGGAAGAGCAGGGAGGTGATTTTCACAAATTTTCCCCTTCCCTCTGCAGCCCCCCATGCTACCTCGCACAGTATTCCAGAGGGTCCCCCAGTACTCTAAAACAGCTTTTGGGAGTGTACACAGTTCAAGGGGAAGGGGAAACTGGCAAAAATCTCCCCATCGCCCTTCCTCCAGTAGGAGAGTACCATGGGTGGAACTCTGCCAACAGACAGTGTGGATCCAACCTGCTCAGTTTGTTTCAGATGAAGTATATGATTTGTAAGGTTGGGATTTCACAATCAGTGAGAATTGGAGAATATCCTCTACAGATCGCTTGTTTCTCATCACAGCATGTGATAGCATCATAGTCGAAGCATCATTCAGATTATACTTCTTGCTTTTCTGGCCACAGCCTAGTGTACCAATGTGCAAGGATGCACCTCCTGAATTCAGAGGCATCTATGTGGCATACAGAAGTTGTACCATGCTTCGACTGTTATGACTTCAACCAAAGAGCCTAAGGAACTGCGGCTTTATGAGAATGCTGGAATTTTTGTGCTGGCGATCCCCAGCCCCATAAAGAACTGCATTTCCTCATGGGGAAACTTTGACAATTACACCAGTTTATAGCGTAGGCATGGCTTAAGGCCACTGCTTGCATCAATATTGTTGAATAAATTTAGTTAAAGGCAAAGTTCTCTGACCCATCTCCCAGTGCCACACTGTGTGTATTGCTACAACTTTAATTCAGATATAACACTAATTGCCAAATTATGGTTTGGCAGTAGCGAGTGCCCTATGGGCACTCTCTCTTCCCTTCCTGTGTAAACTCTCTTCCCTTCCTGTGTAAAGATTCCCTCCTCCCTTTCCTGGTTTTCTCTAATTACATTTTCGTGATATCCAGATTGGACAAACTTATGTTACTGTTAACCAGGCATTGCCTACAAGCCATGGTTTGAGGTGGGTTTACATAGTCGCAGAAAACTTTATCAGAGCAAATTGGGGAAGGAAGGAGAGAATGTAGGTGTAAAAAGAGAGATAGGAGCATGTGAGTCTACAATGGACTCCCGACTGCCTAACCATGATTTGTGAATCAGCCTACATTGGATGTAGCTGTACTCTTGGATAAACTCTTGCATTGCATGTGGTCATTTTTAAAATGCAGGTTCACATTCTGGAGGTGCTCCTTGATCTGTCACTGATTTTGGATGCCAACCTAGTGCTTTTTGCCAGCTCCAGCTGCACCCTTTCCTTGAAAAGACTGATGTGGTCACGGTCATTCATGCTTTAGTAGCCTCTAAATGGACTTCTTGAATACAGTCTACATGGGACTGCCCTAGAAAATGTCTGGAAACTTTGGCCCAAAATTGTCTGGAGCTGGCTAGCCAGAGCATATTACTCCAGTCCTTTATAATCTGAATTGGTTTCCTATCCATTTCTGGTCTCAATTCCAGGTGCTGGTTCTTACATTTGAAGTCCTAAGTGATTTGGGCCCTGGCTATCCAAAGGGCTGCTCTTGGTTTGCTCCAGGTACCCCTGCTGACTGAAGCAGGGCCATTTTAGCTGTGATGCCAGCTTTGTGGAATGCCATTCCCTGGGTAGGCCCAACTTGCTCCATCTTTGTGTTCTTTTTTGATGCCTCAGCTTTTTAATGAAACCTTTGGAGAAGCCTGATGACTTTGCCAGGCTCTGTGTCTGTTTTGACTGAGGTTAATCACCTTTTATATTGCTAGATTGCCAGTTTTTAAATTGCTTTTAAAATTGTATTACAAGTTTTGTAAGGTGCTTTGAATTATTTTTTAAGAAAGGCAAGGTACATTTAAAAATAGAATGGTTTGGGAATTGGACAGATTAATATCTGAAATGAGCCAATGTATGACTGGTATTTCAGGCTAAAGGGGAAGAAGTTGTACTTTAATCTGCCAGGAAAGATACTTGGCCATAAGTTATGGTTCTGTTCAGTCCCCTACATTCCACTCTTAGTGACAGCTGTTCAGTAGTCCAAATCCATTTGTAAAAGAATGTGAGCTGAGCAGGGCTCTTGGCTATTAACTCTTGCTCAAAGGTTGGTTTGGAGCCAGGAGAGTGGAAAGCAGGAACTTAAAGGTCAAAGTAGTGCAGGGAACTTTAATGAAGTAGAACAGGTTTAGAAACATTAACTGCAAATAAGTTCAAGTGTTAAGCAAAGATATTCATAACCTTCTTTCATTTTCTTTTCAAATCCTTAATTATTTTCACAGCAGAAGTGTGGTCCTTTACAATAATCCTTTAGTAAATAATATGGACGACTTTATACATGGATTTCACCAGATGGTCGACACCGAAATCAGATTGACTACATCCTTTGTAGCCAAAGGTGGCAGACACCTATATAGTCGGTAAAAACAAGACCTGAAGCTGACTGTAGTTCAGATCACGGACTTCTTATTGCACAATTTAGAATCAGACTAAAGAGAATAGGAAAGACTCACAGAGCAGTTAGATATGAGCTCACTAATATTCCTCATGAATATGCAGTGGAGGTGAAGAATAGATTTAAGGGACTAGATTTAGTAGATAGGGTCCCGGAAGAACTATGGACAGAAGTTCGCAACATTGTTCAGGAGGCGGCAACAAAAAACATCCCAAAGAAAAAGAAAACCAAGAAGGCAAGATGGCTGTCTGCTGAGACACTGGAAGTAGCCCAAGAAAGAAGGAAAGCAAAAGGCAACAGTGATAGGGGGAGATATGCCCAATTAAATGCAAAATTCCAAAGGTTAGCCCGAAGAGATAAGGAATTATTTTTAAACAAGCAATGCGTGGAAGTGGAAGAAGATAATAGAATAGGAAGGACAAGAGACCTCTTCCAGAAAATTAGAAACATTGGAGGTAAATTCCAGGCAAAAATGGGTATGATCAAAAACAACGATGGCAAGGACCTAACAGAAGCAGAAGAGAGCAAGAAAAGGTGGCAAGAATATACGGAACATCTGTATAGGAAGGATAATAATATCGGGGATAGATTTGACGGTGTGGTCAGTGAGCTAGAGCCAGACATCCTGAAGAGTGAGGTTGAATGGGCCTTAAGAAGCATTGCTAATAACAAGGCAGCAGGAGACAACAGTATCCCAGCTGAACTATTTAAAATCTTGCAAGAGGATGCTGTCAAGGTGATGCATGCCATATGCCAGCAAAATTGGACAACACAAGAATGGCCATCAGATAGTAAAAAATCCACTTATATCCCCATACCAAAAAAGGGAAACACTAAAGAATGTTCAAACTATTGAACAGTGGCACTTACTTCACATGCCAGTAAGGTAATGCTCAAGATCTTGCAAGGTAGACTTCAGCAATTCATGGAACGAGAGTTGCCAGATGTACAAGCTGGGTTTAGAAAAGGCAGAGGAACTAGAGACCAAATTGCCAATATCTGCTGGATAATGGAGAAAGCCAGGGAGTTTCAGAAAAACATCTATTTCTGTTTTATTGACTATTCTAAAGCTTTGACTGCGTGGATCATAACAAATTGTGGCAAGTTCTTGGTGGGATGGGGATACCAAATCATCTTGTCTGCCTCCTGAGGAATCTGTATAACGACCAAGTAGCAACGGTAAGAACAGACCACAGAACAACGGACTGGTTTAAGATTGGGAAAGGAGTACGGAAGGGTTGTATAGTCTCACCCTACCTATTCAACCTGTACGTAGAACACATCATGTGATGTGCTAGGCTTGATGAAGCCAAGGCTGGAGTTAAAATCGCTGGAAGAAACATTAACAATCTCCGATATGCAGATGATACCACTTTGATGGTTGAAAGCGAGGAGGAGCTGAGGAACCTCATGACAAAGGTGAAAGAAGAAAGTGCAAAAGCTGGGTTGCAGTTAAACCTCAAAAAAACAAGATTATGTCAACCAGCTTGATTGATAACTGGCAAATAGAGGGAGAAAACGTGGAGGCAGTAACAGACTTTGTCTTTCTGGGCGCAAAGATTACTGCAGACGCTGACTGCAGCCAGGAAATCGAAAGACATTTACTTTTTGGGAGGAGAGCAATGACAAATCTTGATAAAATAGTGAAGAGCAGAGACATCACACTGACAACAAAGGTCCGCATAGTTAAAGCAATGGTATTCCCCATAGTAACCTATGGCTGCGAGAGCTAAACCATAAGAAAAGCTGAGCGAAGGAAGATAGATGCTTTTGAACTGTGGTGTTGGAGGAAAATTCTTAGAGTGCCTTGGACTGCAAGAAGATCAAACCAGTCCATACTCCAGGAAATAAAGCCAGACTGCTCACTTGAGGGAATGATATTAAAAGCAAAACTGAAGTACTTTGGCCACATAATGAGAAGACAGGATACCCTGGAGAAGATGCTGATGCTAGGGAAAGTGGAAGGCAAAAGGAAGAGGGGCTGACCAAGAGCAAGATGGATGGATGATATTCTGGAGGTGACAGGCTCGACCTTGGGGGAGCTGGGGGTGGCAACGGCCGACAGGAAGCTCTGGCGTCGGCTGGTCGGAAGTCGGAAGTGACTGAACGAATAAACAACAATAAAATAATATGGAAGAGGGGTAGGGAGGTTTTTGTTTAAAACCTAACATCTTATTCTCAATTACAAGGCCTGTAAAGTGGATGCATAAGCCAGTTGATAAAGATTCTTTCACGCTTTATGCAATGGTCAGGTTTGCCGCAGCGACAACAGTGTTTCATCAATATTTCCTGCAGTAAATATGAACAGGTGAAGGACAGTCATGCATCACCAAAAGCATGAGGATGCACACCAGAGAGCCCTGACTGGCTGAGGCTCCATGGTGAAGGTTCTCAGGTGTTTAGGGATGTCCGCATGACCTTAATATTTTCTTACAGGAAATGGATTATTGTTGTAGCTACAAAAACATGGTAACTATTGCATAAAGTGTTAAGCAGCATTTCGTTCTTGAATTTAGTGCAGCATGTATGTGCATGTGACCGTATACTACATAACCATATAAATACACCAAATATATAAATACACCAAATCCCTACCTAGGAATTCTTGGTGTAGCTTTTTATTTGTTTGTTTCACACCAGTCCTTCCAAAAGAAGAATTTGTGACCCCCTAAATTATTAGATAACATTCATAAAATGGGTTGTGAGTTAATTGGTGCTTATAGTTAATTGGTTAGGATGACGCTGATGTGAGTGAGGGCAAGATTTCATATAACTTTAGTAGAAAAGAGATTTTTGGCAGGTACAGCTTTTTGTGTCACAGCGCTGTAAGTTTTTAAAAGCTGCACCTGCTAAGATATTTCAACTGCATGAGTATTTGAAGTACAGGAACCCTGTCTTCCTTTGCATCTAGATACCCTGCTTTTTGCATTTCCCTTCCTTTAGGTGTTTCATTTAATACACAGATGGAGAGGAAGGATGGCTTGTGAATTATAAGCCAGAAGGGGAAAGTGCAAGTCCTTAGATATATTCTTGACTTCAGAAGTTTCCTTTGGGATAAAATGAGTCACTAGATTTATTTTTTAAATAGATGGTTCCTGTCTGCTTGCCAGAAGCTTGTACAAGGGTTAATTCAGGGAGGCTTACCAGGGATTGTTGACTCCTTTGATTGCTTTGGCCATCTCTTTCCTGGCCAAGAGCCTGTGTTAAGACACATAGACCTGGTTCACACACCAAGGTGGCAATTCCTGATTTGTTTAACCCAGGAATTGCGGGGACGAATGGAGCATGCAAGCTGCATGCTCATCATTTCTGCTTTCAATTAACAATCCAGCAACGCTCCATTCCTGGGTTGTTTTGTGACGTGTGAACCCGAAAAATCTGAGTTGTTTGTGGGTTAAACAGTGCAGACTTAACCCAACAATGGCCTATGGTTTATTGTTGCTGAGTTTATTCTGGGTTCTTCATTGAAAGTGGAAACGTTGAGCGTGCAGCTTGCACCCTCCTCTCATCCCCATAATTCCTAGGTTAAACAACCCAGGAATTGCTGCCATGACATGTGAACTGGGTTTTAGAGGAGAAATCCCTGCCTTGAAAGTGTCAACACCGGATTCATATAATTATTTAAGTCTTTACACTGGATCCATCAGTACTTCTTATTTTCAGATTGAAGCAAATGCTCTTTAAATCAGTAAGAGGTTCAAGTTTGTTACAGTGGGAGGGAGAATATGTACTGAAAATTGGTGTTTGAACACTGAACACTAACTTCCTTTGTGCTGCTCATGGAATATGAAAGAATGGTCCATGATGAGGGAGTAGTAAGTACAGACAACATTAAAAAATGATAATAGTTTGAAAGCTAGGTGATCATATTCAGGCATAATATTTTACTGGAGAAATAATCACTTCTTCTCTGTCAGACTGAGGTGTCATCAGTTCAGTATTGCACCAGTGAGTAAGCTTAAGATTACCAAATCATGCTGAATAATGCAAGACAACAGTGGCATGTGAATAGCCTTATATGGAAAGGATAATGCTGCAGTGATAAGAAGGTAGCGCCATCCATAGTTCCATTTGCTTCAATTGGGCTTGACTGATCATCTGGCCATAAAGGCAAAACACAAGGGGCATGATCCAGCCAAAGTTAAGCACTTTCAGAACAGCTTGAGTTCAATGAGAATGGCATGTGCTGAACCTAAATGTGTTCAACTTTGGTTGGAATAGGCAGGCCCAAGGTTTTACTGTTGTTCTCAGGGTACTGAGTAGGTCATGAGTTCTTTGAAAAAAACAGAGAAGGCAGCTAAAGTTCCAACTATATGTACAGTTGGAATCATCCTATTTTCATGAAACCTTCTGAAAGATTGTAGGCCCATCATGACTATAGAATAATGGTACTGTTCCTAAACCCTATTACCTCAAAGGAAAAGTGAGCATGTAAGCTATAAGATGTGGATTGGATGGGAGACTGTTGCCTTACCTTCCTGTAGCACCATCACTGCTAGCTGGAACAAATATGAATGGGATAGAGAGACCATCAAGATGGACAGGATGAGCACTGAATCTTGAGTTGGGAATAGAATCCCATCTCCAAGGTCCATGTCTTGGGATAGTAAGCCCCACCAGCAGTGATATTGGGTCTTGGTTTTTATTGTTGCCAAGTACTCACTGCATGTTGCCTGCTTACCCAAGCTAAGTAAAAGCATCAACCTATTCTGATTTGAAAGAAAAAATGATTAAAAGTTAAACGGTGAACTTTTATATTTGGCTTTTGTTAGAAATGAGATTCTAGTTAATTGATTTAAAACTATTGTATGAATTAAACTTTTGTAATTGCAGTGAACAGCAGGTTACCACATAGACTAAATTCTTTTGCATACTTGCCATTGTGAGTTAATTGCATTTCACTCAGCCGGTAGCTTGTAGGTTCAAGGTCTAAGATAGTCTGTAAAAGAAGCTAGATTGACCTTAATTATCTCAGTTGGAGCTTACCTTTTAAAACTGAAATATATACCTGCAGTGAATGTTTTAAACACTTTAAATGCATTGTGACCTTGACCAAAGTACAGCAGTATTCTGCACTTAAGTGACGTTCTGTTTTAGAGAAAAACACCAAATGAACATTCCAGTGTGTTTGTTTTTCTGAATATACTAAGGCTAATACATAAAATTTATTAAGTATTCTGATGGTGGTAAAACAAGGGGACAGTGGTGAATGGGAGTCTTACATTCTTTAAGCAAATAAAAATATTTCCTAAAGGTTAAGCTGGCATAGATAGCATACCAAATATGGGTGAGTAGGGTATATGCATTTAAAAATAAAAATTAAAAACTTGTAATACCGAATTCAGTGAATTCTTTATAGATGATCTGGAACTGCTTTGACATTTTGGGAAGAGCAGATAATTTGATGAACGTTTAGTGTATAGATTTTCACAATCTCTTGCTTTATGCTCTTTGTTCTATTTATTTTTTAAGAAAAGAAGAGAAACAGTTACAGTGGGCAATAGTTTACTAGTGCATATTTTTCCTTAATTCTTGTGCTACAAAATCCTAATATCTCCCTCTGGTTTGTCATTTATTTAGGCTTTCTGTAAAGCTTGTCTGATCAGCCTTCCTCTGGTAAGACTGTGTAGTGAAGTTAATAAAGTGCCTCCAGTAGTGAACCTAAAAGTTCATAGTGGAGGGTTTGCACTTAACAGCAAACCACAATTCAACGGCACCTCATACTCAGCCCATACTCTGGGTTGTTGTTACGTGTGAACCAGGTAGTGTCTGGGTTTGTACGTCACATAGCAACCTTCAGTTGGCCTGATCGGAGGTTGCATGTACAAAATGGGGGCGGAACATGCCCAGCATGTGCGGCATCAAATCATGGGTTAACTTACAATATGCTGCCATTACGTGGGAACCAGGTCTGTATATGCTATTACTGATTATATTTGCTTATACTTTATTACAGCCATAAATAAAGAAAATGGCCCTTTTTGTTTTCTCACTTTTAGCTGTAATTAAAACATATTAATTGTATATCTTTTGTTAAGATAATTTAATATAAGTTCAGGATGAAATTTGGGAACGTCTAAAATGTTTTACTAATTGCAATCCCTCTCTGTGTTCATGGCTTCATGGCTTCCCCCATCCCCAGACCTTATGGCCGTATTACATGGAGATCAGTTTTCAGTGAAACTTTTTTGGATCTCAAAACATGAAGAAGGCCTAAAAGGAATCTAGAATCATACTCATGGGTATGTTAAAAAAAAATTACAGTTCACAAATCACATTGACTAATCATTTGGCCCAAAGCCAAATGCTTATTTGAAAGTGAACTTGCATTTCTTACTGCTGTAAACTGATCTAATGTCCAGCTGTAGTTGAGTCATATCTTATGCTCTCAGACTTCTTTCCCTTTCTTTGCAAGGTGAAGTCATCTAAACTTTGAACATCTATATAATCTTTTATAAAATCTCATTTAGAAAATAGTACCAGAAGCCTGTATCCAAAGAGTTAGTTTATATAAATCAGTATCTGAATATTTAACCTCCACCCGCTGCCTTTTGACTCTGTTGTCCCCTTAGGGTTACCAAGTCATAATGCTGCAATAACAATAACGATCCACACGTGCGTTGTTCTCTACACAAGGTTTAAACTCCGGACTTAGAAACCACTGCCCTGTGGCTCACAGTCCAAAGCCATCCAAACCTCCCTTGCCTATCCTTCCTGCCAGCAGTACCACAGACCCAGTACTAATTTCTCTTTGGCTTCTCTTTTTTCTTCCTTCAACTACATTTCCCCTGCCACTCATTATTTCATAGGACATCTACTTTATTTCATAATTTTAAGTGGTGCAGAGATAGGCGTTAGCATGGGGTGTTAGGTTGTTATTCTTGTTATTATTCTATCTTAACATTTTAAAAAATTATTTTTTGAAGTAGACATGATCGAGCAAATGCTAAGCACTTTGAATGCCTATTGATTTTACAGTGTAATCCTATAATGGGATTTATTTCTTCAAAGTAAATTGCATTGAGTTCAGCTGGGCTTACTCCCAGGTAAGTGTGTATTGGATTGCAGCCTAAATTTTGTAAGCTTCCCTGGAAACTTTGATTAAGGGTGGTATAGAAATCCATTAAAATAACAAATACTTCGGTAAACCTTTCCATTTCTTCCATTGAAATAATTAGGATTTTAAAGTGCTGATCTTTGACTGGGTTGACTGTGGCTTTAGAATGCTAGACAAGTAATGAATTGACACACCTGATTTTGTCCCCTATAAAACCAATTTCTCGTTCTATATTTTTAAAAAATAGTTAACTAGTCTCTGTCTGGTCATGTTCATCACCCTTCTTGTCTCCTGACTCAATTCTTTAGAGAGTAACATAGCTGAAACAAATTATCATAGAATCATAGAATAGTAGGGTTGGAAGGGGCCTATAAGACCATCGAGTCCAGTCCCCTGTTCAATGCAGGAATCTAAGTGAAAGGATCCCTGTCAGATGGCTGTCCAGCTTCATCTTGAATGCCTCTAATGTGGGAGAGCCCACTACCTCCCTAGGTAACTGGTTCCATTGTCGTATTGCTCTAACAGTCAGGACGTTTTTCCTGATGTTCAGCCAAAATCTGGCTTCCTGTAACTTGAGCCCATTATTCCGTGTCCTGCACTCTGGGATAATCGAGAAGAGATCCTGGCCTTCCTCTCTGTGACAACCTTTCAAGTACTTGAAGTGTCAGGGTGGACACTAAGCCCATAGAATCACAGAGTAGTTCTGACTCTGAGGAAGAGCAGCCATTCCTGGGAGAGGAGCGCGCTCATCCTTCCGAGGGCGAACAGCTGGCAGGGATTCCTCCCACCAGCATTCCTAGCATAGATACCAGCCCCGGGAGTGAGAGAGCGCGGGAAGCAGACTTGCTGGATGCGTGACGCCGATGCAGGGAGCGGCGCCAAATGGAGGGCGCGGAAAGGAGGCGTAGTGCCCGGTTGGCGCGCAAACAACGGTTGCGCCCAGAGGATCCAAGGGAAAAGGGGAGGGACTCTCCCTAGCCCATAAGTTCAGGGTCTGCCAGTGATTCTCCTTCAAAGGGGGACCAACTGTTCCAACTTAGGTCATAGGTACTCAGCTGCTCATATCTAGTTGCTCACAGTAGAGTTGTTAAGTTGTAAAGGAAGAATAAAGCTTTGAAAAGAATCCCTTTGTCTGTGTCTGGACTTGGCTACTGGATTAGACTGAGAGAGGCCTCCAAGGAGCCCTTGACAGAAGAGTGCTATCGTATCTCCCCTCAGTCTTCTGTTCTCAGGGCTAAACATGCCCAGTTCTTTCAGTCTCTCCTCATAGGGCTTTGTTTCCAGTCCCCTGATCATCTTTGTTGCCCTCCTCTGAACCCTCTCCAGTTTGTCTGCATCCTTCTTAAAGTGTGGTGCCCAGAACTGGACACAGTACTCCAGATGAGGCCTAACCAGTGCTGAGTAGAGGGGAACTAGTACTTCACGTAATTTGGAAGCTATACTTCTATTAATGCAGCCCAAAATAGCATTTGCCTTTTTTGCAGCCACATCACATTGTTGGCTCATATTCAGCTTGTGATCTACAACAATTCCAAGCTCCTTCTTGCTTGTAGTATTGTTGAGCGAAGTATCCCCCATCTTGTAACTGTGCATGTGGTTTCTTTTTCCTAGGTGCAGAACTTGGCATTTAGCAGTGTTACTGACAGAACTGTAAACATATCAGTTCAGGTGCTGCCATTGAGACAGTGTCAAAAGAACTTTGGCAATGGACAGTATAAATTCTGGTAAACAGTCTTTTGATTACCATACTGATTACGCACACAGTCTTGAACAAGGCAGCTGGTATTCAGACTTTTATTTACTTAGTTTCACAACAGGAAATGTGATCTTGTTATAGGGGTTTTTTTAGTCTCTGAACTGCATGCACTCCTCTCATTCTGTGGTACTCAAGTGTTTGGCATGCATAGCTAGCAGAGCTTCTAAAGCTAGTCGGTACATGCTAAATGTTAGCATTCTTCCCCTTTCCATGTTTTATAGACAGTGTTATTTATTCTTCACTGACAGCTGCCTACTTTTAAAAAATCTGTGAGTTGGATGCTAGTCTTTTAGCTAAAAATGAGCAATTTTGCTGACTAATGGTCCAAATTAGAGTAATAAAACAGGTCATTAGGTGAAATGGTAGTCTTCATACGAGCATAATGGCGTAGTCTGACATCCCCCCTTCCCATTCCACCACACCAGCACCCAGAACTACATGTTGACTCCACCACTATTTGTACAACAGTAGTTTTGTGGGGGATCCTAAGCGGCCCAGGATCCCCTTCTAAGGCACAAGCCTACACATCCAGTTTTATAAGTATTTATAGCACCTCCAGTTTTACAGAAAGTTTCAGTGGCAAGAGGTAGAGTATATACGTTGCATCCTATATACTAATAGCGAATGCATTATCCAAGTGCCGATCCTTATGTAATCAAAATGGCACCATCCACATCCAAGAGGAAGGTATCAGCAGGTTCAGAAGAAGCCCAAGGTTTTCAGAAGGACAGATCTTTAGGGAAAAACCATAAGGGGTGGGAGAACCCCAACTATAGCCAAACAAGGACTGAGCATGCTCAGATGGGTAAGAATGCTGACAGTCTGTTGGAAGGAGGAAATGGAATGGAGTATCCTGGAAGAGGTCATGGCTGGTGAAAATCTGAAATGGGAGCATTTTGTTGCAAGTCCCACTTGTCTCTCTCCACTTCAAAGGATCTCAGGTAATAGGTCTCGGGAAGACTTCTGCATAGAGAAGCCACTGCCAGTCAGAGTAAATTATTTTGGGCAAGATGCACCTTCATACAGTATGTGCATAGTTATCCTGTTCTGCCCTGCTTGTCACGTGGAGGATGTTTCAGGCATCCTGGCAAGTTTTATAAAAGTTAGTTCTCTTTGAGGCCACAAATGACTAACCCAGTTGCTTGTGGGCTAGGAATTATTTTTTGGGCTTATTTGTAAGTCTGTTTTAACTGTAGATGCCCACGCCTCTGTTAAAGCTAATTATCTGTTGATTTTCACCTAGTGGACCACCCTCCTTTAAAAGATTTATGCAGCAAATTGTTCAGTTGCAATTTAGGAAACTGGCAAAAGAGCCTCTTGACTTTCTCCACAGGCATTGTATCCTTGAATTGAAGTTTATGCCACTTCCTGCCAGCCAATGTCATACATGAACATGAAGTGTCACGCACTGACGGAATACCCACAATATTGTTACCTCGGTAAGGCTTGGCTGCAGTGTGCACCAGTTTCCCCATGTGTTTATGAAAGTAGTCTTCCTTCAGGTGCTCCTTTTATCAGAGGACCTTGAACCTAACTTGCTTATTCTTTACTGGTCATGATCATGGTGGCAGTCAGTGACTCAGCAGGATCTGAAACTTCCAACCAGCACCGTCTCTAGATTTTTGAGTGTCCTTGGACAAGACATCCTCAATGGGCCCCTACCTCAGTGAGTCTACCTTCTCAGAGACATTGTCACCAACTGCTGTTGCTGCTGTTGCAGCTCCTCCTCATTACTACCGCTTGCTTGCTTGCTTGGCAGGCAGAGAACCAGTGAGCAAGTAGGCAGTGGCATCTAGTGAGGAACAATCAGTTTGTAATTGGGTTTCAAATTGGTTGGTTGTAAGTAGTAAAATTTTTGATTACTAGTTTATTTAATGTGTAATTATTGACTTTGTTTATATTATTGTGTTGTAAGTTTTGGGGTTAATTGGAATGCATTCTGGTACAGAGCACAATATACATTTGTATTATTATTATCATTATTATTATCATTATCATTATTATCTAATGCTCTACCTCCTCACCACGACCGTTGTCTGGGCCAGAGCAAGAGGCAGGTGACCCAGCAGGTTGCAATAGTGAAGAGGAGGAGCAACTCCAGGGGGATCTTGTCAGTGGGCCCCTGCTGGGGGTGTGGGCCTTTGGCAGGTGTCCCATCATGCCTACCCTTGGGTCCAGCCCTGCTTCTGGCCTAAAGTGAACATACTAATTGAATGAGATTTTATATTGTGCTTCCTAACAAAACAAAACAAAATTGAAAATGGGCTCTCCTTCCCTTGGCAGTAAACTCCTGTCATATACAACATACATTTCCTCTCACCTCAACCACCAGACAGATTTGTTTGCTACAGAGGGTAAGAACTGACTTGTCTGCCAGGAAGCTTAAATGATGACATAGTGTGCTTGCTGTCTGGCACAAGCCTCATTGCAACTGATCCAGTTAATACATTTTCTTGCTACAGGTTTTGCATGACTTCCTTTTGGACACTGTTTCTAATGGATTATACTGGCAATGTACTTTATATCTTTTGTTATGAAGCCCTATTCTTCTGTCAATTTCATAAGCACAAAATGTGTATATATTTCCTATGAAGGTCATAGATACCATGCTATTGATGCCTGCCAAATTTTACAATGAGCTGGGATGCTCTGGTATTTATAGGTTCAATATTCAGAGTTATAATTCAGACCCTGGAAATCTTTTAACCGCGTAAAATTTAGAAATATAACAAAAATTGGGTTCTTGTTTTTTTTTATTGGGTTGTTAGGCTTTTCAGACCCACTGGACTACTATATTTCAAACATGCCTTTGGACCTGTGAGATTTAGAAACTTAGTTTTAAAAAGGAAGTCAAGATTTTCAGGATTCTGGATGCATCTGACCTTTATTCGCATGTTGCCCATCACTGATGGAAACAAAAAAATAGCTATCATTAAGCAAGATTGGTTGGTGTGCTTTTTATGAAGTAGTATCAGGAAAGTGGTTTCTTGTGTGGTTCCTCAAATAAATTCATGCTAATAGCTCTTTTGCATTCAGTTAGTACACAGATAGCCTTCTATCGGAAGTGTATAGATATATATGTTGTTGCCAAATAGACTTGCTTTCTAGCTCACTCTGCAATTACGTGAGCGGTATATTAACCATATACAGTATATATAAGGTCATTTCTTGTTATATAGAATGAAAGCAGCTGAACCTAGGCCAGGCAATATAATCTGCAAGACAGTATAGGATTTCCTACACCCTGTGAGGGTAGTAAAGAGAAAGATTACTATGTGGGATAGAATGGGTCTTAACTGATCTTACAATTTTAGATGTGAATAAATTTGAGAATTCCAGTATGTCAGGCTTGTGAAGGAAATAATCAATGAAAGGTCACAAAACCTTTAAGATTATTTCCAAGAAAAATAAAAACTGTTTTTCAGCCTACAAACAGTTGTCTAAGATTTTTGTTGTCTTTTTACTCCTTGTGAATCAATATATTGGTTATTTAGGAATTTATACAATTCATTCTTGCATGTATAACTGAAATCTGTTAAATATTTTGGCATTTGCCTTACTATAATGTGCATTCCCCTTTCTTTTTAGCCTGACAAAAGCAGGATCATGTTTTGTTATTTTGATCCAGATACTAACCTTCCAAATACATGTGAAAAGGACAGATATCATAACATCTCCTTTGTTTAATCCCCTTTTCACATGCCAGTTTTAAAATTTCTTTTCATTCTTTTGATTTGTACAATGTGTGATATATAATGGTTTGTGTTCATGTATCTATAGAATTTTTGTCTCTGATACTTGATCTATGGGCAAAGGAGACAGGGCAAAGATGGCTAGGGAGAAAATGAGTTTGTCATGATTTGCCATGTAACTCTAAGACAAGTTGTCTTGCATTTACTATGGTGCCATGTTCTTTTGCATTCAAAAAGTGTTGGTACCATTGGATGATCCCATTGCTTTTCAAATGATGACAGTGCAGACCAGTAAAAAGGATAAGATAAAACAGAAAAGAATCTAGGTGCGCTCCCAAACTGCAAACCTGATTTTTTTTTAATAGTCTATCTTAAGAAATTTTCATTTATATAATAACAGCACAGTACAATCCAGCATCTCCTAATGAACAAAGATGGCAATAACATGTATTAAGTAACTAAAAAACAAAAAAGGGGGTTGGATGATAAACAGACAGATAAACATAAAAGCAATTAAGCATAGAAGCTACCATTTTTAATGTGCATTTAATGTGCTTTCCCCGTTCTTATCCAAAGTACACCCTGTAGAATGGAAATACAAACATCCAGACAGATTTTTGTTAATCCTCCAAAACTAATACAGTATTAATTGGTCTTAGACTTGTTTTCCCATTTTTGAAAGCAAAACTGCTTTTTAGGAAGAGTGCAACTGTGTCCCAAAGAACGATTCTTATTTCTGGATCAGCAGTTCTACTGACCTGGAGCACTTCTATCTTGTCTGGATTATGCTTACGTTTTTTAGCCCACATTCAGTCCATTACTGATCTCAGGCACCCATTCAGAACCTCCAGGGCATCTTGTGACTGAGATGAACATAGCTTAGTAACACTATAGCTTCTCAAGACTGCTTTATAATTCAGTAGTTTTACAACATTGTAAGTATTGTTGGGAAACAGTCAACAGAATGCACTATTGTGGATATGGTGACAAAATAATTGTTTCAAGGCCTTTGTGAAAACACTTTACTGTAAACTTTGTAAAGGGGTGAAAATAGGAACTTGAGCAGGAGTTCAGGCTGATGATTTATTTGTGCTATAGTTCAGTTTTAGCAGCCATTTTTCTTCCTTTTGTTCATGATCAGACTTGGCACTCTTACAGTTTTATTCTGTCTGCTTACTTGCACAGAAGAATCTTGTTAACTACTTCATGGGGTTTGGCTGCAGCAGAATGTCTATGTGCACAACTATCTGTAAAACATTTTTGGCACTGTTTTAGGTATAACCTTGAAATCTGTTCAAGAGTTGTCTTTTAGTCACTCACATGGTATCACAGAGACTAAAGAGTCTTTCCAGCAAAGCTGTCATGTGCTACTGTGGTCAGTCCTTGGCTGAACATGATGATCAAAGTCATCATGACGATTCATTGGAAGGGATCCAGTAGCAGGATTGTTAAAACCCTCTGACTCAGCTGCTTCTTTGAACTCTCATCCTGGGACATAGAGTGCAATCAATGCAAGAAGTTATGAACAATGGCTAAAGAAAGGGAATTTGATCTTTTTTAAAGACTCTTTCTGCTGATTTTTATTCGTTGGGTGATATCCTCACATCATTACAGATTCCACACATACACCCACTGTAAACACATTTAGAGCTGAGAATTTAGAAGAAATGAGAGAATATTTTCAAAGTGTGTTTATATAACTTGAAAACTTCTGGGTGTGTAGATGTTTAAGTTCTAAAAAGTTATTGTGTAGCAAGAGACAGTGAATAAACATGAATGAGCAGTACTTTAATTAAATATTAGTGTCTGCATTTTCCAAAGAAACAGAAATAGAAATTTAAAGGAAAAATATGTCTCTTAAAACTTGAATGGAGAAGGGAAATGAGAAATAACATTTTAGTTTGCAGGAAAGTTAAGATAACAGTTTTCTTGACATGATCTGCCCCCTTCTTTCCAAAGATGGGAAAGGAGAGCAGATGTTATTCCTGCTTTTGATCTTGAAGATGAGGTGCAAATCGGGAGTACCGGGGACATTAGAAATACAGGTTACTATGGAGAGCTTGATTAATTGTGATGCCAGGGTTGTGCATAAGAAAAAGGTAGAGCTGCAGGTGCTCCACACAGCACATTCTCTGTTTTCTGGTTCCACGCCAGATGAAGCCAAAGATGGCTTTGATCCATTCCTCTTCATGGATGCTGGCCCAGCACATTTGGATGGATATGATGATGGGGATAAACACTGAACCTCCCCTTGCAGCCATCATTCCGCAGCGGGGCAACTACAGAACAACAAAATAAAGCACTTTGTACATTACACGTGTTACAGAATTTATGACTATCAGTAATAATTATAAAATTTTGTCCCTCTTATTTTCCACGTGTTGGAATGGATAGTAGGTCTTAAACAAAAGTCAAATTCCCTTGGTTGATTCCCTTTGTAAAATGTTTGAAAATGAACACAATAGTTCATGATTATGAACTGGAATGGCTATTCTACTTGAAAGAATTTTACATCTATAATCCCATCGTTCACAATACTTTGTCTACTTTATTACCATGCAGTTATTTGCTCTTTCCATTGTGACAGCTTAGTAGCTGTCACAAAACCAAGGCTACTAAAAGATGTGAAGTTTTCTGAGCAGCCCTTTCTGGTGCTGATTGGCAACCATTATTGGTTGCTAGAAAAATAACTGGTTGGCTTTTCTTAACAGTGCTTGAAAGAGCTTACTGAAAATGTCTAGCAAAACGTCTGGCACAACAAACAACATAGCTCAGGCCAGAAGAACTGTTCAGCAGTTGAGAATAGAAGCATCTATAGAAAGAATAAAGGTAAGAAGGCATTTTTTTTCTTGTACTCTGTGACCATTATTTAAAGCAAGTCATTTATGTTAAGCTGCTTTGTATAAAGAAATCAACTATTCCTAAGGATATCCTTGCAGATGTTAAAAAGTGGTTATTTAGAGTATTGCAATTCATGTTCAACCAATGCATATGGCAACTCAAGCCCCTAGCTTCTGTATACAATTCTTAGATGTTTTTAGCAGGCACACATTCAGAGCATGTTACTCCAGGCAGTCACAGATAGCGGTGTTGTTATACTTTTGATGTATATTGGGAATGTGTGTGTTTGTATATATGTGCTTTGCCAGTGTGTGTTGACTAGAGAATGTCCATAAAAACTGGCCGTTGTGCACAATTACTGGACATCTTGGAAAATGTGCACAAATGAAGAGCTCTAGGAGGGGATTCTGCATATTGCCCTGTCAGTGTGTGTATAATCTCCAAATGATGCAGCAGGGAAGATGCAGAATATGGTTTTATTTGCACATTTTGCTGCATTTAAAATATATGCAGTATAAACAACAAAACACCACTTTATCTCAACCACCCTAACCCCAACTTTCTCCCAAAAGCTAATAAGAAACTATTAGCAAAGAAAGGGGAATGGGAAAAGAAATTAAAGAAGGGCCAGCTCAGTATGAAGGGAAGGGAAAAACATAATAATAAAGAGGGTCAAACTACACATGACCCTAAGTGCACCTTTGCATCTAACATGTAGGTTGACACCCCACCCCCTCCAACGCAAATGCTAGCTTCGGAAGAGGGATTTCTTCAGAACCACAGCAGGGGAAGAAAGCGTTAAATTCCCCCCTCCATATCCGTTTTGGTTCCATCAATTATCAACACTCCCCCAGCTGATGCAATTTGCTTTTTCAGAAAACTGCATGTTAGATGCAAAAGTTAGATGTGAAGAGATCATGTGTGGTTTGGCCCAGAGAGAAAAGAGTTGAAGGGTTAGGCCAACCTAGCACAAAAGCTTGAATACTGAAATTAATTAACAGAGATGCCAAATAAAAGTGTAAGTTTCAGGAATCTCCTACCATAATGCAGGTTTTCTTGTGCACTGACCTCCACTTTTCCTTCTAAACACTGCTCAGTAATAGAGAGTAAAAGCCCCATTATTGACGCATCAATCCCTTTGCCACCAGTGAAGCTTGTTAAATTGATAAAGTATTGTATTTAGAAAGCGCTGATAAGGAAAACTGTAACTCCAAAGCAAGTGATTAAAGAAAAACGGTACAGAGGAAGACAAAATAAGATACTCCATTTTATTTCACACATTACTTAGAGACTATGCACATTCATTGTTCAAATACATGGTTCTTTTGTTGCCAACATGTCATGATGGTTATGCATATTGACCAGAAAATGTACTCAGCTCCCTGTTCATCTTGCTAATGTGCATATTCTCCATAATATCCAGAATTTATTTTATTTTATTTACAATATTTGCATACTGCTCCACAACAAAAGATTTTGGAGCAGTGAACAACACAATCACCCATTTTGGGGTGTGTATTCTTCATTCAGCTTTCATTACCCCCAGCATATACACAATGTATATTTGAAGACACTGGGCAGTATCCACTGCTGCTGTTCCACTTAATGCAGTTAACGCAGCGTTAGCATAAGTGACCTCTAGTGCTACATCAATAGCGTAAGGTGGTGCAACGGGTTTTCCAGGGAAACCCAGCGTGCCAGCTTACATTATTGGTGTAGCACTAGAGGTTGCTTAAGTTAGCGCTATGTCAACTGTGTAAGCAGAGCAGCAACACTGGATACTGTCCACTGTGATGAAGTAACTGACCTTTCTACATATTTTAGATACACTGGAAGTAATCTTCAGAATGTATGCAGCGCTGAAAACTTTAGTAACAGGCTGAGATCCAAAGTGCTATGTGCAAAGGGAGCGATTCACTTTCCCTTCTAGTGACAGCCTCACACATTCCCTGGGAGCCTTCTGGAGCAGCAGCACCTCCTGAGGTGTGGGGGGTTGTCAGGAGGAAGAAAAATCAACCAACCCTGATTCCCACGTAGAAGTGCTATTCACCGTGCATGACCTTCTCTGACATACATAGCTTTGCAACCAAAGTGCTCTTTTTGTGAAGTATTTTGTGCCTTCTTAAGTTTTACCATAGCACTGAATTTAAATAATTATATGAATTTTTATTTATTGCACTTTTAAGCAGGCCAATAACCCAAGTTCTCTGGCCAGTGCACAATATATTAAAAACATAAAATGGAAGCCCTGAAACAAATACAGACAGCACATAGTAAAACCAATATAAAACCAGCAGCAAAGAATAAACGTATCTATTATATAATATTAAGTGCTCCAAGTGCTTCATGTACACTATCCCAGTACAACTCTATAAGATAGACTAATCTTATTCCCATATTACAAGATCGGGAGGGGGAGGCCAGAGGATCCTCAGTTCCTTCACAGGTAAACTGAGATTGGAAATAGCTTTTGTAATGTTGCTTATGACAGTGTTCCCCATCCTGGTGCCCTCCAGATGCGTTGGACTACAATTCCTATGCTGGCTGGGGATGATGGGAGTTGTAGTGCAACATATCTAGAAGGTGTCAAGTTGAGGAAGGCTGGTTTATGATATAATTTGTTTGTAGACATATAGATACCCAGATTAATTTACTATCAAAATATATAAGATGTATATGTAAAGAATGAAAGATGATAATCAATGCAGAAAAGGCTGAAGTCCTCTACACACTTACCTGAGAGTAACCCCTTTTAATCACAATAGAACTTATTTCAAAATAAACATGTACAGTATTGTGCTGTAGGTTTCTTGGTCCCCATCTACATGGGGAATTTACTCCAGTTCTACTGCTTCTCACAGGCATTCATGGCACATGACATTCCCTCCTCTCTGCAGCAAACTCAGATTTTCATGCCAAAAAGTCATGCCAGAAATGAAAAGTCGTTTTGTGACGTATTCTCCCATCGTGATGGCTTCAGTGCAGTTTTGGAGTCTGTGTGACCTCAAACAGCAATACTCCCTTCAGCTGGCTGAGGTATAGCACCAATAGGAAGAAGGAAAAGTTGCTTCATAAGCACATTTCCAGAGGTGCGCACTGGTGAACAGTCATGCTCTGTTTTCCGTAAATGATCCTTAACAGCTCACTAAGCATATCTACTCATATATAATTCCCATTTACGTTCACTGCACTTAAGGGCAAGGAGCAGAGGGAAGGGGTAGGAAAGCCTGTTGTATAAATCAGCCACTGCGTGGGGGGGAGAGGGGCACTTTTCCAGATCTGTGCACATGCTTTCCTTTTCTTCTGATGAGACTTAACATCAGCAAATTGCTTTGGGCCTTAGGGGTGCCACCATGGGGAAAGAGGAAGGTGCGCACAGGCGCACACACATTCTGGGCATTGACTTCCAGCGCACTTAAGCATGGAACTGAGGGTGTGGGAGTCTATGGTGTAAATCAGCGCTTTTCCAGAGATGCATACCTCCTCCGTTGTGCTGCCCACTCAGCCCCATGTCCTGGCTGCTCCTGCTGCTGAGCGCGGTGAGCGGAGCCATTGGGAGAGAGGCGCACACGGGCGCACACAGGTTCCAGGCAGTGACGTCCACTGCACTTAACCCTGGAGCGGGGGAGGGGGGAGCAGTCTATGGCACACCTTCACATAACTTCACTTTTCTTTTTAAGGCAAGCTTGTTGTTGCCATGAGACTTCACCCACATACGCCTGAACTAATGCCCTTTTTCGTGCTGTTCTTTTTGCAAAAGCGATCTTTTTGGGGAGGTATCCCCCACTTTAATTGACTGCATGTGCCACAGGAGGAGCAAATCCAATGTCATGGAAATGTGGCTTTAAACAGAATTTCATTAGAAAGTATCTCTGTATAGATGGGGCCTTGGAATCCGCAAGTCGATTGCAGTCCTTGCTGGCTGTAAATATTATTACATGATACAATCTTATTATTTTTGTTATTATTGTTGATTTGTATATATATCCTAAGCTGCATCAAGTTGTTGAGAAGAACTACATACATTCTCAAATACCTGAATAAATGGGACATCTTGTTTTACATTTTGTTGTTTTCACCACTGAAACTAATCCAGAAAGCAAAGCTGAGATACAGCAGCTTTTCTGTTTGGGGTCTGACTTTTGTATATATATTTTTTATTTATTCACTCATGTGTATCCAATGAATCCACCTGCAGCTGCTTAAAATTCTGTCACCAGTCCTGCTAACCTTCTAGGAAATCACTCTGGAATATTACAGTTCTGCATGTTTTTTCACTCTTCAGGTGTCCAAGGCATCAGCAGATCTACTGTGCTACTGTGAGGAGCATGCCAGGAAGGATCCTTTACTAATGGGCATTCCTGCTTCAGAAAACCCCTTCAAGGATAAAAAGACCTGTACTATCCTATAGGCAAAGCAACAAAATGTCTTCAAGACCCTCCCTGCAAAACCAACCAAGCAGATTCGTAGAGAAGTAACCCGAAAGTCTCCGGTACCAACTGCATAAAACAGCAACACATTTACATATAGTGTATAAATGAACATTTAAGTTTTCTAAAAGGTTTCTTTTCTTTATAGCATTCTAAGTGGGGATGCAAGGTTTATAAAGTTACTTCTTATAAAATGGGATGGTTCTAAGAGCGTAGTTGGAAATTGGATTCTGTTGGCTTTTGAGGGGATGAGAGAGTATTGGGGTGGGGTGGGTTTTACTTTAAAGTGCAATGAGTGTTCACAGTTCCAGCTGTTAGGCTGAACAGTCAAGACCAAAGTTGCCTGAGCTTCATTTACAGAACAGTGAGGCAGACAAGCATAGAGTCCTAATCAAGCTTACTTTTACATTTGATTTTATACCTGTGTATATCCTTGTATATGTAATTGGTGTCTATATCTAGGGTGTGTATGTATGTTTGTTTCGGTATATACACACATTCCAAAGTGCATTCTTTAAGTGCGCCCTTCAGAGTTAATTGCTGCATTTATTGATAAACTCCTGCAGTTCATGCCTTTACCATCAAGTATGTCTTAAGCTTTTCATGATGTCTTAAGAGCCTATAAACATATTCCTAGTATAAATTCTTATTCTGAAAGTAATGTTGAAAGGTGAAGTTTATAACCTTTGGTTCTGCCTTTCTCCTATTTCCTTTGAAATTTAGACAGTACTAAATAGCACATAGGCTCTGAGAATGGCATCTAAAATTTCTCCTCCTTTTCTATTGGGCTTTAAGAGGGCAATCTGCCCCGACACAGTTCCTACTGAACCGATTTTAGGTAGCATCCAGGCTTTTCTTACTTTGATGGCTAAATTCACATATCACAAATGCCAAACAATATCTAAAGAGGCTTGGGGGACTGGGTGCAATCCATGGTGCTATTGCTTCTGCACAAGGCATATTGAAAGCAATGGTTGTGTTGGAGAAATGTTTGAAGGATTGCAGCAATGCTCAACAGCAAATCTCTGAGCAATGTAAACTTTATGAAAATATTTGTGTATACTTCATGTGTTGATGAAATACTGAATGGCAAGAAACAATATTGACTTCTTCTAAGCCACAGATTTGTATCTACATTCCATTTGTTGCTAGCCCTTTAATATTTTTAATTTTGTGGTCTGCCATAGCTGTGTTTTTGCAGAATTCACTAACTGTCTGGAGTTTTGTCCAGCAAGGAACATACTGGGGTTGCTCCACATGTAAGAGACTTGAGATGCATGGCTAGATTCCCTTAACAGACCCCTAGTAGCAAAGCCAACCCATGATGTTTCCACCAAAAGAACCGGAAGATCCATCTTCAGCCAGCCTAGAGAAAAAGCTCCCTTGTTGAGAAGAGCTAGATTTCTTTTAAAGTAACTGCAGCCATATCTATTCCATGACAGGTAAACAAACAGATAGAAATCCCAAATACCTGGTTTCACTGTGACTACATTGAGAAGTTGGTTGCAGAGCCAACAAGTCAAGATCCCTGCCCCACTCCCTGGTGCTTTGCATTGTAATGGCCTGAAACTGCAGGATCAAAGTCTTGCAGATTTCTGTCTTAATGCTGTATAATTAAGGTTAAAGAGACATGGATGATGCTAGTAAGAAAAATTTGTTCATAGTCTAACTGCTTATTTTTGATATCACCAGAATTTCTTTTTATGATTAGAATATTTTTCTAAAGGCAGCTTTAGAAATGATAAGCGATGAATATTCACAGTGGTTTTGCTCACCGTACTTCAGTCTGCCTTCTCATAATGAATATTATTATGAG
Organism: Heloderma suspectum; assembly: GCF_057233095.1. Classification (NCBI taxonomy): domain Eukaryota; kingdom Metazoa; phylum Chordata; class Lepidosauria; order Squamata; family Helodermatidae; genus Heloderma; species Heloderma suspectum. The sequence goes on from NC_139461.1 coordinate 216,296,170, forward strand.
TTATTATGTTAACAATATTATTAATTTGAGGACAAATATCCACATTTGAGGTACCCATTAGAACCAGGGAATTTTCTTCTCTGATAATCAAGTCCTATGAACATGTTTTCAAATGAACATACTTAGGATCACACTCTGAACTAGCTGACTTTGTTTCTCTGTTGGTTTATTTTACGATATTGGGCAGCTGTTGATTTGTGTAAGAGACACAAATCTGCTTTTCTAAATGCTGATGCATGGTAACAACAACATGGGTTGACTTGCATTTTCTGTAGATCTGTAAGTGTTGCATCAGCCTTGTCAGTAGTTCATCATTTGTATGGATCATGACGTACCACATGGAAATCTTTGAAAAGTGTGTTGAATCTGGATGCGGTGACTCAAAATCTAGGTGCCTGTTCAAACTCTCATAGAGTTAGTGCAGCAGGTAAAAGTCAATGGAAATACCAAAATATATGGCCGTAAGCGCCGCTCTGATGGGACACGAAAACTATGGAAGCTGTGTCCAAGCTAACAAGTATCTCTCTGGCAACAAAATTGGCACTCATCACAGTAAGCCTCTGAGTGAGGAGAGTCTGAGTGGGCAGAGCTGCCAAGGGACAGCTCCCTTGGTGTGTGTTTATGCCTAATGCTAGCCCCAAATCCCTGGTGTCAAGTTGCCCGAGTGTTTAAAACCATGACGCTAGCTCCTAAAAATCTGAAATTGAGCCTAGGAATCTGTACTCTTCTCCCCCCACCACCACCATCAAGCCCTCCCAGATTATATCCACATATCTATATTTTTCAGGAATTAGAACTTTGTCCTTTCTAGAACTACCTTTACTCAACGAATTAATGCATTTTTTTTTTAAAAAAATAGTTCTTGATGCACTAATCAATTTGGTACTTTCATATAAAAATGAATATGCTATTTCAGTGATTGCAGTATTTTTTCAGTTACTGAATTAAAATATAAACTTGGATGCAAACAAAACATTTTAAATGTACACACTACACTGTCACCAGCAAATGCTGTATATGCTTTAATGTAGAATAATTTGGACACATTCTGTTGTCGTTTACACCCTTCACTTGAGATTAGTTGGTCATATCCTTAAGCCTTAAAATCCGGATACAGCTGCCTGACCTAGTACAGTTGTAGCCTCTTTAAAATATATTCAAATGATTGGGTATTCAAATATGTAAAACTTTGACATTGCGTAAGCATTACATACCTATTGACAAAGCCAGTGTTAACATGTGGTGACCTAGGCAGCTAAAGCTACCTGCCCATCGGGGAGGTGGGGGGAAGGCTGGCTGGAATAAGCATTTCAGGAGAGAATGAAGGTAGTCCTTGGAGGTTGCATTGCAACTGATCAACACCATTCCTGTTTTTTAATCTTCTCTTCTTCCTTTCCCACCTCCATTCCCACATTTTCCTGAAGTGGGCCCTTTGAGGGGGCGGTATTTTTATTGATACCGATGCTATTATAACCTAAGTGTATTTTAAAAATGTTTTTCATGTGTTCAGTATCTTCATGTGCATTGCAGCACCAGGACAAAATGGGTTGGATCCAAAGGTGCCCTTCTGCATGTGGCAGAAGGTGTCTTCTGCTCACCGAAGGACTGTTTTATACCTCATGCTAGAGAGTTGCCCAAGGAAAGCAAAACTAAGGCTGCAATCCTATACACACTTACCTGGGAGTAAGTCCCATTGAACACAATGGGCCTTAATTCTGAATAGACATGTATAGGATTACACTGTGAAGCTGCAATCCTAAAGACACTTACTAGGGAGTAAGCAGCACTGAGCATAGTGGGAATTGCTTCTGAATAAATGTGTAGGATTGCACAGCTTATCCAAAGATGATGATCTACTTAGTAAGCGAAAGCCTGGGAACTGCTAAAGAACTTACCTATTAGGGCACTTTGTAAACAATTCTGCTAGCTGTTGCAGAACAACTGTGCTCATGGTGCTTTGGATCCAAACCAATATTTTCACCAGCAGTGCTTTAGGTCTTTATTACACATAGGTATTTTACTACCTGAAAGAGGAGTATTAAAAATGTCATGTTATAAACTGCAGGGACATAATGTTAATCAAGTAAAAATTGTGCCAACTTTGTATTCAGAAATGCCTTTTGACTTCCACTCTAAAACCACATGGGTTGAAAACCTGGTCCCCATTCAGTTTCTTTCTTGACTTAAGTATAGCAGTTTCCAGTCACAGCAACTGTAAATTTAACACCAAAATACAACTAGCTGCTTCGGGTCACTTCTGTCAGATGTTCGGTAACTGCAAGATGCGTTGCCACTTTTTTCCAGGCTTCCATAATGTACTGTCATCTTGAAGAGTCAAAACATGTACACATTGCTCTTTTTATGAAAGCAGACTTTGTGGTGATAGTAGAATCATAGAGCAAAGCATAGAGAATGTTGCCTTCGTATGCAGCTCTGCTTCTCATCCTCCATTTCAGTGGGATTTGAATGGAAGTTATGCGGCAATAGTGCTTAGATGATTGCATCCAGTAGCATTGAATATGGATATTGAACCATCCAGAATAATAACTGCGAGATCACTGTGAGGTTTTGAAATTATGATACTTAACTAGAGTTTTCAGCAAACTGTACCACTATAACACGTCTTGGTGCTTTGATTAGAAATGCCTCAGTAGTAAAATAATACTCCAGAAAATGTTTAGTGTTTTCTTTTTGTCCTTTAAAAAAAAATGCAATCTGCTTTTTTCTTACAGGCACACCTTTTTGCTGGGTTTTTCTTTGAATTGCTTTTGCAAAATATTGTTTTGTATTATCATTGTAATCCTAGATCAACAAGAATAATACCATGCTTTGCCTTGGGGGGAAAACAGATATGTGAAATTATTTTAATAGAGCTAACTTGTTTTTGCCTTTCACGAGCAATCAGTCTCGAATATACATTGTACATTTGCATACATTGTGATATTTTATTGAAAGATGGCTTCTTGTAGCCATGAGAGGAGTTAAAAAAATCTGTAAGATTCTGTTCACAGCTAATATATTTAGTACCATGGATATGAAACACTATAATTAAATTTCACTTTTCATTGTACCTTTGTTGACTTCAGGTATTAGAAAAAAATATTTACTTTCTTATATAGCTTCAACTACATTGTCCAATAATGAAGTGTCAAATGTAAAAAAACGTATTTGAGCCTTAATACATAATACCTCCATGCAGTCACATTTTGACATTGCTAATGTAACACCATCCCTCCACAAACTAGGCAGTCATCAAACATAGTTCCACACCCACAGTGTCATGTGGATCACAAGTGAGGGCTACAACAGCAGCAGCACCCACCTGTACAAAATCAGTTATTCCTTTTAGGGCTTGTCACTGTTATCTTCCCAGGGCTCCTTTGACTTTTCAGAAAGTATGACAAACATCAGTGGACCAGGTACAGTGGTACCCAGCATAGAGCAGCGATGATAGGGGAAACCGCACCAGTTACTTCTCTGTCATGCAGTTTTCTCAGGCACAGGGACCCTGGAAAAACAGGAAAGTGGCAATCCCATTCCTAGATGGCACTCTCAGAACTCCACTGCTGATATTGTTAAACAAACCTGACTATGGCAGCTGTTCTGATAGCTAGCATCCTCCACACCCCACTTGTTACTCACTATAACTGTCTTCAGGATAGGGCACACAGAATGGAAGGAGGTCCAGCAAGTTGATTATTACCAGAACTGAGAGCCTGTTATGACCTTTCCACTGGAGCATTTGTGCACAGAGATGCTAGGAGCACATTGTCCCCCTGAACCAAGCAGTAAGGCTGCAAAAAGTGGAGAGGAGGTGAAAGCTCTATGTATGTGTCTGTGGATAAGGTGTGATGGGATCATAACCAGACAAGTGAAAGCACATGAGAGACATGACTTGGATGGCATTGTGCATGCTTCCTTCTGTGGGGAGCACCTTCTGTGGGGAGCATACTGCTGCCACCTGTTGAGTAAGAAAGGGTTGTTAAGCTAGTTCAGCTTCTCCTACTTCCAGGGCAGGAAAAGGACGTTCTGTCTGACCATAGGTAAATGCTCTGTGCTCTCATCTCTTTTCTGGAGGCGGGGAATAGAGATGGATAGAGGAGATGCAAGAGCCCTACTCAGAGGCATGGGATTCCCCCTGCCCCGCTTCCTTGTGTGTTGTGCCTTCTCTTTGTGGTCCCCCTCGTAGCAGTGGAATTGAGATTCCTGGTGGATGTTTCTGTCTAGAATCCTGAGGAAAGGTACCAGTAAAGGTTCAGAAAAGACAAAGGGTGTCCATATGTCCTTCATTTCCTTTTGCTCCTGCTGGCTGTTGGGTGTTCCTTGTTTGTATCTAATGAATGCATAAAATATACCACTGCAAAAATATTATGTGAAGATACATTTCATGTTTCCAAGTAACACCGCATGGCACAATTAGACAAGTCTGTCAAGAGAACCTGGCCATCCTCCTCCTCCAACATGAGTACATGCGCGCACAGTGAGGATAAGATGGTCAGAACTGATATCTTTCAGGTTTTCATTCCAGCAGTTTCAAGTGGTGACTTAGCAAACTAGTTTCAGGTTCTGCAGTTACACACACACTTTAACTGCAGTTTCATCCACAGTTAGTCATAGATCTTTAACTATGTGCACAATACTGGACCAGCTGGTTCCATCCATCTGATATTGCTGCTGAGCGGTCTCCATTTAATTCAGGCATGTGCAAGATTTTGTACCGACAATCCTTAAGACAATGACATTCCTGCTAACTCTACCCTTAAAAAAAACCTTTTCAATTGCTATTTTAATTATTGGCATTCCTGCCTCCTAAATGTTTAAGATTAAAGTGGAGAAAGATTTTTTTAACCCCAATAAGCCATAAGTGTATACATTATTTTGAAAGGCTGACAGTTAAAATTCCACAGAAAGCAACAATTCCAGGTTTGGAGGCACAGTTCCATGTTTGAAATAATGGCATGGTGCTGTTATTCTTCAGTCTGTGTTCAGTGTTTTAACTTCTTGCTTTCACTTAAGGCTGGCTAGCTGAGGGCAAGCTGATCAGTTTGGGGCGTGGGGAGTTATTTCCATTTTCTAGCTCTCAACATTGTTTTTTGGACTTCTCACTAATGCTTTCTCTTCACAGTGCAACGAAGGGTACTGATAATGGCCCTGGGTGCTGACAAGTTCACAAAATTCCTTTCCAGTTATGGCCTTGTACAGCATAACTTCCTTGCATGGTACAGTACTGATACCTCTTTTAGAACAGTATTGTATCTGTGTAAGGTCACTTACGTGTGAGATCTTGTCTTACTATAGGTGTTGCCTGAAGATAGGATTGCACTATTAGGCTCATACCATTTGCATCCCTATTTCGCACATAATGCTAACCCATGGTATGGGTTGCTGAATTCTGGGTTGTGATATGTGAATGCAACCACACTAACAATTATTTGTTAATCAGGAATGACCCAGAAAGAGAAGGCGTGATTTGTTGTTGGATTTAAACCATGGGTTGTCATTACGTGAGAACCCAGAACAGTGTGACATTCATGGGGTTCACCAAGCTACAGAGGTGGCAGGCAAGAGTGGTCAAAACTAGTAGTCACTGTACATGCCAGTATTCAGCACCACAAAGGCATTTGGGATACAGGGAAGGAGCGGACAAAGGAAAAGGGAAATAACCCCAGAGTTTGGGGAAACAAAGCAGAATTTGTACAGTTGTCTGACAGACAAACCCTGGGCAGGGCAATAAACCATGGGTTAAATAAATGATGTGTTTTTTTATTTACAACATTTGTATACCACTCCACATCTAAACAGATTCCAGAGAGGTGAACAACAGATAAAACAAACAAAAGATAAAAAGAATGAAACATGATGCTACAATTATTCTCTAAAAAACAGAGTGCCAAGAAAACTAAGGCTGGTAAACCTAAGGCTTCTTGGAAAACAGCTGTTTTCAGAAGGTGCCAAAAACAACTCGGGCCCCATCTACATGGCGCCAACTGGGTCTATTGCATTGTTGGCGCTGCGCAGCTCCTGCGCTGTGGATGCTCAACGACCTAGATGTACGGGGGCTCGTTACTGCAGAGTTTTGCTGCAGTGCAGGAGCCTGGCAAGCGCTGTTGCTGCTGCCTCAAGCAACAGCACCCGGCAGAGAGGGACAGTTGCTGCGGCGGCACGAAGCTCTGGTTGCCTCTCCCATCGCAGCTGTGTCCCTCTCTGCAGAGCAGAGCCCCTGGCAGAGGGGGGTGCAGTTGCGGCAGCGGCACAATGCACTGCTTCGCTCTCCCATCCCATCCCCTCTCCCAACTGCGGGCAGGATGGGAAGCGATTGGGAAGAGAGAGAGGGAAGAGTGGGGAGGAGGAAAAAGGCATCACACTGTCACTCACCGCCCACTCCATGCCCACCGCACCCCGCGCTGTCCCCCTAAGGGATGGTTCAACAGCACACCCCACCATGAAACATTCAGAGGAAAACGAGGAAACTGGAAATCTGCATTTTCTGGGCGGAAACCACAGAAGACTGCGAGGTGGCAACTGCGTCGTCTAATCAAAAGGACCTCCACTCGTACGGGCCCCGAAGGAAAAGGCACATCTAGATGTGCCCTCAGTGTTGGCGCCTGCCTGACCTCCAGAGGCAGGGAGCGCCATAGGAAGGGAGCCACCACTCAGCAGCATGTGCAAACCAGGCCTTTTGAGTGATCATACCTAGAAAGTCATTTGCAAATGGTTTACTTCCTATCCACTTACCTTCACAGCGTCTTCAGTTTAGGCTCAGTCAACATGCCCTAACTTCTGTTTATGTTTGTGAACCATAGTATTGTTTGATCTGTTTGTATCTTGCCCTCAAATCTCTTATGCTGGAATATTTCCATTTTCATGGAGTAAACAGTCTGCCCTTTCTTTTGTCTTTCCTGTGTAATACACTGAAGCAGTGCCCTCCTTCAAGGCATCTCTTGTGCGTAATGCTTCAAGCAATTCAATGGGTCCTTAGCAGCCTGTAAGTATGAAAACAGAGATTTAAAAAATTGCAGCAATGGGTGCAATTTAAAACTGGCCTGACCCATATGGAAAAGTTCAGTGGTGCACAGTTCCTTTGATTTTAATGGGGTTAGGCATGCCTTTCTCTGGATTACTCCCTATTTTGTAAACATCCCTAACGTAAAGCAGTTAAGATTGTTTTAAAAAAATTATGAGACATTGAATCAGGAGGCAATTCAAGAATTGTCTGTATTTAGACAAGCTAGACTTTTGGAGAACATTTGGCATTTGATTTGTTGAAGTTACTCACTAAGCTTTAATAGTGAGACCAACTTGCCCTTCGTAGATATTAGATCCTTTCCATAGCAGCCTTTTCATTTATTGCACACAACAAATCTTTCCTCAAGATTGCAGTTGTCCTGCATTAACTTTTTTTCCAAATACATGGGTCAAATGTTTGTCATGTGGAAAAATATGTAATTCCTTAGAAGAATGCATTTGTTGCTGTTGTGATTGCCTGGCAAGCATGTGATTGAAGAGTGTCAGAGGCACCTTGGGCTATTTCATGGGGGGGCAGTTGGCAACATCATCTTCCCCCAGTGTCCACACAATTTATCCCTTTCCATTTTTATTAAAGTTTTTAGGGGCTGTGCAACTCCTGCACAGGACTGCTCATCCAGCTAGTGATAAACAACAGCAGTGATAACCCCTCTCCACTGTAGCACCCACTAATTTTCTGAAACTTGTTTCTCTTTCCCTGCCCCCGCTTCATTTCATCTCCCATTTTGTGCAGGAGCATCCACATAGCTTTTTTTGTTTTTAAGTCAAGGGAGACAGCATCACTGTATTTCTACCTCGGGCCACCCTATAACTTGCAGATATTATGCTATTGTGAGGAACTTGCAAATGCATTGTGCAAAGGTTTAAATGCTGGGGCATACTCTGAGTGCAGTGTCCTAGCGGCCGTGCCCTAGATCAGCACGATCCTGTTTGCGCATTTATCTGCTTTCCAGGAGCTGTGTTACCAAAACTAATTCCTTGTGTTGTCTCCATCACAACAGCAAAAACACTGGTTTTCCATGGCTTTTACATCTTTATTTCAGCAAACACCATCCAATTTCAAACAAATTTATTAAAAGGTAGCAGTTCAAACATTTTAATACAAGTGGTGCACACAAGATGCTCTTGAAAATCCCTAGCATAAATAAATCTTTCATTGGTATCATAAAATAACTTAATATTTCTTTGAATAAAAAGCATGTTGAAACAAAATAGAGTACGTTTTATGAATGATGAACCTTTTTTTTCTTTTTAGCTCTTACAAGTGTAAAGTATTTAAAAACGGAAACTAAAAAGTTGCTCTTTTACAACTCCAACAAAGCGCATTTGGTGTGTTCTGAAAGGAACTCCGTCACACTGCTTTCACAACCTTCTTGCAGAACTCCAACTTCTTATTGCTCCCTCAACACAACTTCTGCTTTCAAGTCCATCATTTTCCAACAGCGAAGTCAAACGTCCTTCAGTTTCACACAACGTGTAGTTCAACCTCAACCTATGCACTTGACATCAGTTATTGTAATCCTTGTGCCAGGCTGGGAAATTACCTCCTGAGCAAACTACTAAAGTATTTTAAAACTTCAGTGCAATTTTTCTACAGTTCAGCTTCATTCATGTGTGTCACCGTTCAGGAAGGTTAATCACTGGGACCCACTGATCCATGTAGCGGCTTTCCCGGCAAAAGCAGATCAGCTGACTTAGGGCTGGATCCTTCCACTGAGAAGCATGTGGATTCTGTAGGGAGGGGAGGGAAAAGCCATGTCAGCATAAAATAAAATGCTGTGAACAGTAAAAATGCCACATAGTGATCTAACTAAGGCTACACACTGACCTAGGACTAAGTAATTGAACTCAGTTGGCTTCTGAATAGACATGCATGGGATTACCCTGTTTCTTTAGATCAAGGTGTTTGCATACATTTTGTGTTTATAGCACATCTTACAGGGTATTTTGGAATTAACTTTTCTTTACAACTAGTAGAGAGACAAAAGGCTGCAGCTGAATGTATTTATTGCTCAACTTCAAAAATGTTTTAGGTTGCTTTTTACTGTTTGTGAGGAGAGTTAGTCTATAAATGAATTCCTTGAAATAATCCAGCATATTTTAGGAAATTGCCTATAACAGGGTTTTGTATAAAGATTAAGTACTAAGCCAGTAAAATGTGTTTCCAATTTTTTGTATTAAGCATATACAGTGTGTAAGTAGAGCTCACAATACAGAAAGCAATCCTTAATTACATGAACAGTCAAGTACGTGCTTGGTTTCATACATGCAATTCATTTTTTAGAGTTCTATACACGCAGACCAAAAAGTACACGTGAATGTTTGCAAGATCAGCTCATTAATTTTTAGACAAACCTTGGTGTTCTGTCCACGTCTACTACTCAGGATGATGGGAAGTGAATATTACACTGGCTGAATTCCCCTTCCATTTACATTTTTAGTAACTTGATTTTTTAAATCTATTTTAAATAGTAAAAAGCATTAACACTGGAAACATTTCTTGAAATGTTTTCTGGACTATGATTAACAATTCAACTCTCTACATCTCACATTCGATCCCATGAACAGATCAGGATTGAGTAACAGTGACCAGTATTTTTGTTACAGTTAAACTAAGCTATCTAGTAATTGACCTCTGAACCAATTAGCAATAAGGAAAGACAAATATAGGCAGGGAGTTACTGTAGAAAGGTGACTCATGGGGTTGTACTCTCCTGGTGTCAACAGGACAGAACACGTTTGAACATGTCTTTTGCTTTGGAAATCCCTATGAGCAAAGTAGGAACTATGATACAATTTGTGCAGAGGGAAAGGCTAAGGAAAGGAAATGCTGATTCTCATTCAAACTAAAGAGCCAGATGCACCAAATGAAAGGACCCTGAACACTAGTATATACCATCTTGAAGTGCAATTAAAAAGGAGGACTAGAGTTTTAAGAGATTTTTACAATTTGCCATTCAAGCTCATTTCAAGGAAATGTTGCTCTTACAGTCAAGTGAGGTCACCCTGTCCAGTAGCTTTTATGCCCTATCTGTTAACGGAGCACAGCACTTACCGTCACAAGTATGCAGTGCAGGTCTGCAGGCTGCTCGCCCCCTCCGCTTGCCCCTAAGAGCAGTAGCTCAGCGAGCCGGCTTGGGTTACTCACTCGAAGTATGTTAATGTCATTCTCACAGCAGAAAGCTTGGATCAGGGTGAAGTGAATTTGTAAAGCCACATCCTGATTGTCTTCCTCATCCGCTGCCAACAGACAAAGCACCACATTATCTGGATCCCTGCAGATATAAACAATGCAGGCTGAGTTAGTCACAGCCCAACAAACAAGGATGCATTTTACAATGACAGATCAGAGACAAAACAGGAACTGGGCATGCTGCAAACCCATGCTAACTATACTGTTCATACACAATACACAGCATGGACACATCTATGTGCCTGAGCCTTCACACGTGCCCTGGATTATGGGAACTGAAATTTTAAGTGCTCAGCATCTCCAATTGAGGCCCATGGAGCGAGAGGGGGGCATTTTTAAAACAAGATCTGATTACATTTCAGCACCAAACTGAAGGGCACATTTTCAAAACTGCTGATCAGCAGTTCCCATTGTGTCAACTGTCACTGGGCGCTTAGAACTCTTTCTTGCATTGTGGGTAAAAAAGGGCTTCTTCTGAAATCTGGCCCATAAAGAAACTGCGGCACCCATGATGGATGAACAAACCTTTACATGACACGTGACTATGACCAAACACACCCAGATATTTTTTTTATGCCCGCTTAACCTAAGTTGACACCGTGAGCACACAGCAAATCTTTCTGCCCTGGTGTTTTCTCAGAACAGGGAGGTGATGCATGCACAAGCCCTAAGCTGCAGCAACCCAATAATGGTGAGAGGGCCTGGGGGGGGGGGGGTTAATAGAATAAAAGCACCAGAAAGTCAGTTCTCACTTACACGTTGAGCAGTTTGGCAGCCTCGTACACCCCAATGGTGATGCTTCTCTGAGTCAGGGCTTTGCTCAGGACTTCCTCCAGCGCATCCCCTACCTTCTCCATGCTGATGGAAGCCCAGAAAGAGAAAGGAGAAGCCAACTCAGACTATAGCCAAAACAGCGTTACAGCAGCGTTAAAAGAAAACAAGCTAGACCGCCTATCTTAAGTAGATCCCCAGTCCACATTCCCTCCCGGCGCTCTCCTCTCCTGCAAAACTGAGGAAAGGGCTGAGCTGAAAAGCCAGTCCCCTTAATCCGAAGCGATCGGCTCCTACAGAAGCGGGAGGGAGATGTGGCTACAGGGCAATCGTTTCTACACGCCGGTTGTGCGGGCGTCAGCGTGTACTGGGTGCCTTTTGTGTACCCCGTCAGGAAAAAGCCATACCCTTCCTCACGCACACGCCTGCTAGATTTCCTGCCTCACGCACACGCAGACGGCCTTTCTCCCGCACCGCCTCTTCCCAGCTCCCCCTCAGGCATTTTTGCACCACCGGTTCCCTCCCGCTCCCCCTCCCAGCTGTGAGGCGGCGGCCGGCCGGCCGGCCGGCTGGCGAGTCGCGCGATCCTGAGCCACCGCCGTCCTCCTCCAGCAGCAGATTTCGAAAACTTGACCATTTGCGGGGGACGCCCTGCCCCGGACCGAGGGCGGCCAAGCAGCTGTCGCGGCATGCCGTACCTTCCAAAGGTCTGATGCTCCCCAGCGAGCTCTTCCAGAGTCATGTTGCGGCTGCAGGTCCTTGCAAAAAGGGGATGGGGGAGAGAGGCAGCTGGAGCCGGCGCCCGGCCGATTCCTCCTCTGGGCTGCTGGTCCTTCCTGGCGGGCGGGCGGGCGGGCTGTGGTGCTCCGCTCCGGCCGCCCTCGTGCGAACCTCCGGGCGCGTCCCTCGGCCGATCAATCCGCCGGCGCCGACCCCGCTGCCGCACTTCCCCCGAGCCCCCGTCCTCCTTTCTTCGCCCCCCACGACGCCCGCAGCCCGCCGCGCACCGAGCCCGGTCTGAGGGACAAAGGGCTCCTGGGGCTGGAGTTATCCTGCCAACCGTCTCATGGCTCGTTTGCATGCGGCCATCCGATTGGGTCATGCAAATAAGCCGCGGCGCTCCACTTGACCTCCGCCTCGCTCCCGGTGTCCCTTAGGCAGAAAGAGAGAGCGCGAGGGAGAGACCGACAGAGCGCGCGCGCGCGCGGGGGGGGGGGATTGGGAGAGCCGGGTCGGTAACTTTCCCTGCCCTCGATGGTGCTGATTGGAAGATGGCCAAGTTTTGAGGGGCGGGGTTTGCTGTGGGAGAGAGCGAACGAGAGCCGTGGATGGTTCTTTCTTTCTTTCTTTCTTTCTCCCTCCCTCCCCTTTCAGCTGTTTTTCTTGTTGGTGCACATTTTTCCCCTTTGTTGGGGGGGGGGGGGCGGAGGGATTGACTCTAAGCTCCTGTTTGCAGGCCTAATGCTGTACAGATCACCCCTCACAACAAATAGTTGTGAGTAAGCAGGATATAAAGGTCAAAGAGGAGCTGACGCTCTGCAGGGAACTTTAACTGATGCTTGTGTAAACCTGGGAGCTACAATGCGCTACTGGGTCACGTCACCTCTTGCTTGCTAGGGTGGTTTTTGTGTGTGTGGTTGTTTTTAAATGTTATGATTGAGCTGTTATTGGACAGATACGCATGACAGGATTTTATGGGTGTTTTTAATGAGATATGGCCCAGCTATGTAAGTTTCAGGCGCTATTTCTAAACTGCAATGACCTGTGAGCTTAGGTCAGCCTTGCCCAAACTGGGGTCCTCCAGATGTGTTGGACTACAATTCCCAGCAACCCCAGCCAGCTGTGCTGGATGGTACTGGGCACATCTGGAGGGCACCTGGTTGGAGAAGTTTGCCTTAGGTCATACCTACGCCTCAATCCGAATGGGGATCTGAGCTTAATTTCAAGGCAACAATCCACTTTAGCAAGTGCTTGGCACTCCTGAAAAAATCAGGCCCATGTTGCAGTTTTCCTGGTGTGTATGTTTTGTAGACCAGAGACATTATTTTATATAAGGAAAGTCTTACTGGATCAGAAGTGTAGCCTTTCTACACTCCTTCCTTCCTTATTACATTTTTATCCCATCCATCTTCCAAGGAGCTCAGGGTGGTGTACCCAGTTCTCTCATCCCCAATTTTATCCCATACTCACAACAACCCTGTGGTGTAATTCAGGCTGGGAGAAAAAGATTGGCCCAAGGTCATCCAGTAAGCTTCATGGCTGAGTGAGGATTTGAAACTGGGCTTGACAGCAAACAGTACACACTGCTTTAAACTAATCTGTTCTTGCTTAATGTTTCTCACTTCCTTGAAAGTTATTAGCCATCAATCTTCTATGAACATCTTGTCCTTTCTGGAACCCAGTTATAACAACCAGCTATTACCACAATCCTGCTAAAATGTTTCTTTTTAATTGTTTTTGAAGGATTCTTTTCAGCAATATTTTCCCCCCAGAGAATAACAACTACCATTCTCACTTTAGACTGGAATTTATTTACATAAACAAGTCTGAAGCAAAGTACATTTAAGGCTGAGGCAAGTGAAAACCAAGGACAAGAGCTCTGGAACAGGCAAGGAGGAACTTCTTTTTGCCTCAGCAGTCATCTCAGGTTATCTGAGGTCTGGTTCACACATGCATGTCCATCATTTGATGATAGTTGCATCAAGTGATGACTTGCATGTGTGAGAAGCATGCCATCTGAGGTAAAAAACACTACACGCACAACTTTCATATCACCTCAAATAATGTATTTCAGACATGTCAGTTCACACTTTCAGCTGCTGGACATTATGTACGATAATCAAATTATGTACATGCATATGTGAACTACCTCCCTAGTGTAAAGATCAGGAGTGGGGAGTGTGTGGCCCTCCAAATGTTATTGGACTACTACAAACAACTCACCTGAGCCCCAGCCAGTATAGCCAATGGTCAGGGATGATGGAAGCTGGAATCCAACAACATCTGGAAGGCCACAGATTTCCCACCCCTAGTGTAAATAATATTACAGTGAAGTCCTATACACAGGGCAAGTCAGGATAGTGATTACCTGCCAGCATGCAGGGGACTCTGATAAGGCAAAAGCACACACACCTGGTCCTGCCCATCAAATGCTCATACAGTTGACACTGACATTCCAGGGAATGGAATGCAGAATGGCTGGTCTCAGAAGCAGAATGAAAAGCCTGCATACTCTAGTAATGCCAACCAATTGTTTTATTGGCATAAACTATGTGTGAAAGTATGTGTTATTCAATACTATAGGTAGTTGATCACTACAGAGAGAATGGTTAGGGGTTGCAAGAAAGAGCTGACCAGGACAAAGCAGTCAAAGTCCAGCAACTTCCTCCTTGCCTTATTTATTTATTATTTAATGTATTTCCCACCTTTCAGCTAAAAATAGTGCTCCAGGCAGCTAACAATAATTACAAAAACAGATAAAATGTAACATAATTAAAGCATAACCACACCAACTAAACACATCTATTTTAAAACACATTGGTTAAAAAGAAATTAACCACACCCGCCAGTTAAAACCTACTTCGGGAAACAAAACAACTCAACAGACAACAGCCTGCCTGACTAAAAATATCTTGCCTACTGATGGAAGGATAATAAAGGTGGAGCTAACCTGGCCTCCTTTAGCAAGGAGTGCCAGAGCCTGGGAGAAGCCACCAAGAAGGTCCTCACATTCCCACCAAATGTGCCCTCTGATGGTGGTGGGACAGAAAGAAGGACCTCTCTCGAGGATCTTAAAACCCAGGTAGGTTCACATGGGAGAATGTGGTCTTTCAAATAGTCTAGTCCCAAGCCATGTTGGGCTTTATCGGTCATAACCAGCACTTTGAATTGTGCTTGGAAACAAACCAGTAGTAACAAGGGAGACATGTGCTCCCTATAACTAGGATCCTCCACATTTCAAACATCACAAATTAAGCAGACTACAAAAGCAGGGAAGGGGAACACAGTGTTGATCTGTCTGCATGAACATACGTCTAACATACCTTTGTAAATTAATGGAATTTTAAAATCTGTTTTTATCAGCTGAGGCCAAAACATACAGGTTGACTTTTACTCTGTATAAAGGCATGCTCTCCTCCCATCTTTTCTATATTTACTGTTTATACCAATGAAAGAAAAGCCTCTTATCTGACTGGCATGACAATCAAGAGAAGCCATGAAAAAGAGCCCACCTTTCCATAGAACCTGCCTAAAAAGAAGAGGAGCCAGAACTTCTCTGCTTCCCATTTCTTCGTAATGATGTTGCTGTCATTGGCCGGAATCTAATGATAACCCACAAAGGATCCTTTCTGCACTGTGTTCTCTCCATATGGTGGCTAATGGGAGAGTCCCACATGTTTAGGCGGAACCAAGCATAAACCACCTTTCAAATGTTACTGCCTCCATGTGGAGAACCAACATAAGGAGTTTATTATATTTTATTTTAAGCAAATTCCACATGGAGTCTGTGGTCTGAGTCAGCCTTTAGGCCCAATTCTTTTGAAAAGGGAGCTGCATGTATGGGCATTGTTCCATGTAGGAAATTGTTTGTTTAAAATGGCTCCCTACATGGTTGTTATGGTTTCCACCACACCCATGGAAACCCACCCACTTAAAATGGGGTGCTGCCACAACTACCTGCTTCTCACATACTGTTTTGTACATCCCAATTCCTTTTCAAGTGGCAACCACAGCACTATTGTGGTATATGAAGTGGTAAAGAGACCCAACAAGAAAGCAAGATTAATCATGGCAACAGCATCTGAGGCAGAATTAGTGTACTGAGGTGTCATGTCCAACAGAGAACAGGTTAATTATAGTTACGCATAATGCCTCACAGGCAGGGCTTATGTTGAGCCAGGTTGTGGATCCTGTTTTGAATGTCAGGGCTAAGTGCTGGAGTTTGTGGTAATAAAGAAGACTGCCTCTGAGCATATGCAAGGTGTGCTGCTTTCACCATTGTATAACCACATCCTTTCCCCCAAATATCTGGGATTGGAGACAGGGGCTTTAGGCAGCTTAGCTCTGAATAAGCTCCTCAATTTCACATGCCACCAGATGAGTAAAGGCATGCTCCAGATGTAAGGGAACATCAAGGTTGTGATGACATTAACAGGCTTCTTGGCAGCAGATCCAGGAGCCAGCCCCAAATCTCTTTCATCATCGTGTTGTAACTGGATGGCATTTCTTCTTCCACCCTCTCTTCCCTTCCTTCATCAAGCCCACCACCCTCTCATCCCAGCCATCTATTTCTGCTTGGGCTGTTATGTTAAAAATCAGGCCCATATACACAGGATAAAGGACCTGCTATAATATAAATCCTGTTCTGAATGTCAGGGCTAAGCTTTCGAGTTTGTGGTAATAAAGGAGACTACCTCTGACCATGTGCAGTGTGCACTACACATAATATAAATAGTGCATTCTCCTATATATGATGCCTAATTATACATGTATTCTTATTTATCATCATGTTATTATAATATATGTCCAATTTGCATATTCATAATCTTATAACCTTTGCAGCCTCCCCATCTCCCCAGACCTTCTGCATTGCTGTTGTCTTCTGTTTAAGATACCATTAGTGAACACTCAAACTAAACATGTAACATGCTTGTCATCAAATTTGCTCTTTTTCTCTGGATCAGTTTGCACAATCAAATAGCCCACCATGGCTTATTTAAGCCATGGTGGGTTGTGACACATGCTGGTGGCCATTTTGAATATTCAGCTCCTGCCCACGGCTTGTTGTGTCATGCAAACCCGGGTGGCAGGGGCTGTGTGAGGATTAAACAACCCTTACATAACCCATTTTCTGTTGTTGGGTTGTGCAAGGGTTGCTTAATCCTTGCACAACCCCCACCACCTGGATTCACATGATACGACAAGCTGTGGCTGGGCATTGAATATTCAAATCCCAGCTGGCTTATTTAAGCCACAGTGGGCTGTGACATGTGCCAGCCTGGATGTGAATATTAAAGAGGCCACGGTGGGCTGTTTTGATCGTGCGAACCAGGTCTCTAGGTGGTAGAAACAAGCATTGTGGATACCACTGAAGCAGTTATACAGCTAGTTTTGTTGGGAACGTCTCAGTTCTTCAGATTTTCAGTCTTTCCTCCTCCAATTTCTGCTAGGTAAAATATGGTTTCCAATCAGCCTTTAGCTCTAGCTTGGCCACCTTTCATGTACTTGCCATGCTGCAAGCTGCTAATCAAGCATGGTACTATTTGCTACTGCCTCAACTTTATTCCCACATTTTTATTCTTCCTATTCCATTTGTTGGAACTATTCTGCATTAGGGATGTACGAAAGTCACTTACCTTTCCGCGGATTATGTTGATGGTGGGGGGGGAGGCGTTCCGTCCCTCCCCCCAGAATCCTCGACCGGGAGGGAGGCGATCCGTTCCTCCCCCCCGGAATCCTCCACGGCCGGCTGTGCTCCGCGGCAGCTCCGCGGAGCAGCCAGCCAGGCCCAGCCAGGCCAGAGCCGTCTGCAGCCAGATTTCCGGCCATGGAGGGCTCTGGGAAAAAACAAACCCACGTACGCAAATGGCGGGGGCTATGGCCGCCGCCATTTGTGTTCCTTATTTTTGGCCGTCTTAATCTATGTAAATATTGACGTAGACTATGACGGCGAAAATAAAGGGGAACGCAAATAGCGTAGCGGGCGCTATTTGCGTCCCTTTTTGATTCACCGTTTTAGCCTACGTAAATATTTACGTAGGCTAAAATGGCGAATCAAAAAGGGATGCAAATAGCGCCCGCTACACTATTTGCGTTCCCCTTTATTTTCGCCGTCATAGTCTGCGTAAATATTTATGTAAACTAAGACGGCCAAAAATAAGGAACGCAAATGGCGGCAGCTGTAGCCGCCATTTGCATATGCGGTGTTTTTTTTTTTAAACCCAGCCATGATAGGCTACGTAAATCTTTACGTAGCCTATCATGTCATTGTTGTTTTTTTAAAAAAAAACAGCCATGATAGGCTATGTAAATCTTTATGTAGCCTATCACATGGTTGTTTGGGGTTTTTTTTTTACAAGACTGCAAATGGCAGTGGCGGCAGCCGGTTGGAAGACCAGCCGCCACCGCCGAAGCCGCCACTGCCTGGAAGATCCGCCCCAGGTAAGTCTGTTCCCGGGGGGGATCCGCAGGGGGGCGGGGGGGCAGGCCGTTCCGCCACGGAGTTCGGGGGGCCGAATGCACTGGCATTCGGCCTCACCGAGATCCGTGGCAGAATTCTCTGACATCCCTATTCTGCATGTGTCTATTTTCCTGTCTGGATTCCGTCTTGATATTTCATTGTTTGTTTGTTTATTGCCCCTAATCTCACGATTCCCTAACTCATTTTACTAATGAGATCAACAGTAAGTAGATTTAGGTTCTAGGACATTTTCCCAACTGATTTTGAATTTTCTGCATCTGTCAAATGCAAAAACAATGATGGAATAAATTTGATTGCAAAATGACTGTTCTCAGTTTTCTATATCTCATTTTGAAATTACACAATGAGAGATTAAGGTTGCATTCCTATACCTATTACCTAGGAGTAAACTCCATTGAACTCAATGGGATGAACTTCTGAACAGACATTTATAGGACTGCGCTATAGAAGGCAGTATTATTAGAATTACCAATGGGACCTGTGACAAAAGGTTGTAGTATATCCCCATCCCCTAGCAAGAATGCTCCTGCTCAGGGTTCAGACAGACAGCCATGCCTTTCTACAGATACTATAAGCTGTTAGGAGCTCAAGCAAGCCAATCCATTCTCCTCCCCCACTCCCTTCCCCCTGCCGCCCCAGTTTCCATTTTTCTTTTCCAACTGGCACTTAGCATTTCATGCTTCCTAGAAACCATTGAGCTTGCTCAGTCCCCACTGTGTGCGCCATTTACAAACTTATATACTTCTGTGTATCTGGGCTGACCCCTGAGTATGTAGAAACTGCTATCTTATTTGTAGGTATACATACACACACACACACACACACACACACACTTATTCAGAAGTAAGTCCCACTTCAGTGGGGTTTTCTCAGAGGTAAGTGTGCACAAACTGCAACCAGACAGTGCACACATTGTGTGAGTTTACTGAGAAGTAAATCCTGTTCATTTCTATAAGGTTTACTCCCAAGGATTGCAGCCTTGGCCTGGTTTGAAACAAAAAACTGAACTATCACTTTTTACACCATTGACTGGGATGTGAAAAATTTTTTAAAATTGTTCCGCTATATTTTCACCTACTGTTGCAAGGTTCCCATGAATGATCCACTTATGCATTCCATGTTTCCCAGCACTTGGGAAAATTTGTTTTAACCAAATCCATCTGCTTCCTTTCTGGATTCCATCTGGCATCTCATTTTTGTTTTCCAGATCCATAATTGCATTGGGAGGATAATGTTCTGCCTCTTCTGGCTACCCTGAGATGAACAGAGAAAGCAAGCAAAGAAAGAGGCCATGTGTGTATTTAGAGCAAAGGACAAGTTTGAAAACTGTAGAAGAAAGAAGCAGGTAGATATTCTTATGTGTGTGCACCCCCCTTTGGAGTGGTGAGAAGTTTCAGGGGTTCCAGCACTTACCCAGGATGTTTCCTTAGAAGGAGGTCACTGAAGACGTACAGTGTTTCTGTAATGTAAGATTGATTCACATGAATATACAGGCTGAGCATAAGATAAAGGTTCACAGTATTAACTCTCCAACAGATTCCTATTTCCCATCAGATGTCTGGGGAAACTCACAGTGCTGTAGGATGTCCTGTACAGAGAAAAGTCATCTCTCTGTCTCCCTTTCAGATCGAGTTCCATCTACACTACACACACCGATCTCACTTGCTCCCTCCTTTTGTCTATTGGGGGAAGAAAAGATGAGTCATCTCCACTCATCACTTAAATGTCTCTGACCAGCATTTAATTTCGAAAATGGGAGGTGCTGGGTTGCCAAGCTGCCCAGACAATGCACCACCAGACTTGGAAGTGCTACTTTCAAGAGTGTAGGAGCTGGCTGAGATTACTTAGGAGTCATATGTTCTGCTTTAGATCACTTAACACAGATTACTTACACCAAATATGTTGACAATCTTCTCAACCTCCCATGCATGCTTATGGATGGCCAGAATTTCCTGGGGATCTGTCCCCCGAAGCGTTGGTGCAGAACACACCTCAGTCTGGTAGTTTCTCCAGTTAGGACTTTATTTCTAGGCTGTTTTTTCTAGTCATAGAAAGCAATTTTCCCCCAGCGCATCAAGGAATGCTAACTTTAGATGGATATGCTTGCAATCGGCAGGATGGAGCATTCCTCTTCATGAGTAGATCCTATGGCAGAGACGTGAACCAGCTCACTGCTTCATGTGTCAGGGAGTGCAGCTGCTCATCACAAATGGGTGTGCTAGGAGATCTGCTGGTGCAGAAGGCTCTTTTCCATCCAGATTCCTCCTCAAGCAGATTTTTTTGTAGGGAAGAAGATCTGCTGCATGATGCAGCCAGCGGTGTAGAGGAGCCAGGGCTCACAGGGCTGAAGAGCAGGACTTTTTGATTAGCAGGAACGATGACATCATCTGCCACCCCCTTCAGATGTCTGTGTTGCCTCTGAGTTTAGCTGTAATCCTCACAGCAGCTGGGGCAAAATGGATTTCCCCAGCAAAATATATATTGCATGATATATATTACAAAATATATGCATCATGCTGCATCATGTATGTGTGTGCATCATACATGATGCACACGTGCACACGTGCGCACGCGCACACACACACACACACACTGTGTGTGTGTGTGTGTGTGTGTGTAGGGGGAAATCCATTTTGCCCCAGCTGCTGTGAGGATTGCAGCTAAACTCAGAGGCAACACAGACATCTGAAGGGGTGGCAGAAGATGTCATCATTCCTGCTAACCAAAATGTCCTGGCGCTTCAACCCTGTGAGCCCTTGCTCCTCTACACCACTGGCTGCATCACGCTGGATCATGATAGATAGAGATATTGGTTTATACACACAGAGAGAGAGAGATCAACACAGCTGTCTCCTTGAGGCTCTGGGAAATGTAATGCTGAGTGCCTGAGCTTCAAAATATACCGTTACACCACTGGATGCAGCCAATGGAGCAACTTAAAAAAATGCACCACTGAGTTTCATATAATACGCATGAATAAGTCTTGCATTATTCTTTACATATGTAGTCTGTGCATGTACAACAAGTGTCACACGAACTTACTGCAGCCCCCCCACACCTTTTGGGGTCAGTGGGCACATTTGAAATTTTGACAATGTGTTGTGAGCACTCCCAAAAAAATAGCTGCCATGGGTGGGGGTTCTTGCCCATTCAAAAAAGGTCTGCCACAGTGAGCTTTGCTGGTCACAAAAACACTTATTTCCTAGAAGGCAAACTGGGTACTCTAAAACAAAAGTATCTTGCCCAAGAACTGAAGTGCAAGGCAGAAGTGAAATCTGAGCTTCAAATAATTCCACAAATATCCATTTTGAAAGCAAATAAAGATGATGTGGAAGGGCAGCTCCTTGCTTTGCAGCTTTCCAGCCTCTAAGTTTTAAAAATCTTAAGAAATAAAAGAAAGATCAGGAGGGGCAGGGAACCTAGTATGTGCTAAGGGAGGTATTTGCAGGCACATTAGTGCCCACGTTGAAGACCCCACGCATACTGGGTCAAGGAAAGAGAAATGCAAAGGAGTATACCCCCTGTCCTGCGAAGAAACAAGCTGGGGAGGAGACAGCCCTCTTCTACTGAATTTCTCCAACTCTCCGTATGGGTAAGGCAGCCTGGCGACCCCTCTGAAGTTCCTACAACTCACCATTTGAAAACGGCCCACACAGCCCAGGCAGTTAACTGAACACTGCCTCATTTTGGACACACAGTCACATCCTGAGTTTCTCATTCCCTTCTTATTTTGGACACGCAATCACATCCTGAGTTTCTCACCCCCTTCTTATTTCAGTAAATTATTGACGTAAAGGCTCAGGCAGAAGATATGGTGAGAAACTTTGTACCTCTGTCGAAACAGGAAGGGCTGAGCCCTAGAGCTATTAATGTTACAAAGGCTGCCTTAAGAAGCAAAGTCCGTATTTGCACACTGAAAAGAGGATTAGGTATAAAATGAGTATCCTTTCTTTCTGCCCGAGAGAAGAACATAACATTCTTAGCTAACCTTACAAAGGGCATCTCTATACCAGCCTAAAATCCTGCATTTAAAATGAGGCTTTCTGCTTCTGTTTTAAATGCAGGATCACAACGACTCCCCTTTTCATGTGCTTCTTTTCCCCCCACCCCTCCTCCTCCTTATCCCCTATGTGAGTCTTCCATTATCTTTCATTGATCTCACTCCTCTTCTTGCCGCTTTTACTCTTTTCATGGAGGAAACTAAAGCACAACACAGCGGGGTAATTTGATACCTCCTTATCTAAGATCTATTTAAAAATGGAGCAAAGGGCATTTAGTGCAAGAGATGCCTTGAATGATCACAGCGTCATGTAAAGAGCCCGCAAACTTCCGTGAAGGAGCGATCTCAGTTGTAGGATAAAAGCTCAGTGTGAAGGTTTTGTTTGTCGCTCTACTCTTACTAGGGGAAAAGCTGGACCAGTTTCAAAGCAGGTTTTTTTTTTTTTTTAATTTCCAAGAGTTTGTGTGAAAAGGGAGAGAGAGAAACATTTAAGTTCTGCATTCAGTATTAGTTGGAAAAGGGGAGGAATTAGGTTTGCCACCGTTCCCCCCCTCAAAACTGATTTCTTTTACTCCACCCACATATTTGTAACTCTGAAACAGACTCTTGCCATGACACCTTAACCAATCGAAAGCCAAATGGATGATGTAATTTATGGGCAAACCCCAGCATCTCCCTGCAGATTTAGCCATGGATATTTGCCTGGTTGCCCAATGCGTTGCATTGACATTCCATGTGATCACCTTAGTAGCTGCACATTACTGGAGGTACAAAGTTCTCTATAGACTTGGCTGCATGAATCAGCATTTCTTTTGTCAGGAAATGGCCAAGATAAAGGTGGAACATGAACACAGCAGATTTTTCTCCCATGGGGTGAGACCAACTTCCTTCTATGTCTGCAATGTAAATGCTAGAGGTACATACCTGCAGTAAGAACACTGGTTAAATAATCAGTCTTGCTCCTTCTGCTGTGTTTCAGGTAGGGATGTCAGAGAATTTCACCATGAATCTCGGGGAGATTCTGCCCCCAGTCTGCCCCCCCGCCCCCCCCCCCAGGATGGGACTTACCTTTGGCAAATCTCCATGGCGGCAGCGGCTCCAGCAGCGGCTTGGCGGCGGCAGCTGCGGCAGCCGGTATTCCGACCGGCTGCCACCGCCGCCATTTCCAGTAAAACACACACACACACACACACGTGATAGGCTATGTAAAGATTTACGTAACCTATCATGGCTAGATTTTCAAAAAATACCGTGATAGGCTACGTAAATCTTTACGTAGCCTATCACGGCTGAGTTAAAAAAAAACAAAAAACCCCGCGCGTGCGCAAATGGCGGCGTCCATGGGCGCCGCCATTTGCTTTCCTTATTTTAGCATGTGTAGTCTACATAAACATTTACGTAGACTACGGCGAAAATAAGGGGGACGCAAATAGCGTAGCATCTACGCTATTTGCGTTCCCCTTATTTTCACCGTAGTCTACGTAAATGTTTACGTAGACTACACATACCAAAATAAGGAACGCAAATGGTGGCGCCCATGGGCGCCACCATTTGCATATGCGCGGTTTTGTTTTGTTTTCACTCAGCTGTGATAGGCTACGTAAACATTTACGTAGCCTATCACGGCTGACTGCAGGGACGCAAACGGCAGCGGCTATGGCCGCCGCCATTTGCATTCCCGGCCGGCTGGGATTCGCGGTGGGAGGGACGGGGCGCCTCCCCCCCCGGCCAGAATTTTGGGGGGGAGGGACGGGACGCCTCCCCACAACCGCGAAGCAAATTTCGTCAAAGGTAAGTGACTTTCGTACATCCCTAGTTTCAGGTGTGCCATCCACCTTTTTTATTTTTCAAAATGTCACAGATACATTTAGATTGCAATCCTGTGCATGTTTAGACAGAAAAAAGTCCTACAACTCTCAGCATTCCCTAACCAGCTATGGGTCCTAATTAGCCAGGTCCTAATTAGCCAAGGATGTGTTTGGGGAATGGCCTCCAGGGTTATGTTTACCCCATTAGTCTATTCAAGTAAAACACACCTGTTTTCTGCATGTTCCTTGTTTATTATCATAGGTTGTCTCATGGGATTCCATATGCTCATGGTATTCTATTGTTGCACTTTCAGACATATAGTGCCTTGTCACCACCCATCTCTGATTATCAGAATTTAAGGCTGCAACCCTCTAAACACATACCGGGGAGTAAGCCCAAGTGAACACTGTGGATCCTAGTTCTGTGAGTAAACATGAATAGGATTGCACTCTAAAGGTGCTTCCAGATGGAGAGCTCCTAGTGCTGTCAATCAGAATGCACCTGTGCAGGACTTCCATCTTTTTCCACTTAAGTGGACTTTCTGTGGTAAGGAAAAAGAGGGAACAAGTGTTGGGAAAACCCAGGAGGGCTACAACTGGAAGATGATGACGTCTGGACACCCACCTACCCATAAAATTCCATGAATGAGACAGGGTGATGGTGCTGAAAAAGCCTCATCTAGAAGAACCCTAAGAAAGAAAAGGTACAATGAAACTTTCCCTCAAGCCATAATTGGTAAAGGTGGTCACATGACAGCCTCTCCTCTCCTGAAAGTGGGGCAGTATTTGGTATTCACAGCTCACATGGTTGTTTATCTATAAACTGTAACACAGGTCAAGGTATCCCACATTTCCTACTTTCCCCATTACATATTTATCCTGCTTTTCCTCCAGGGAGCTCAGGGCAGCATATAATCTCAGTTACCCCCACAATAACCCTGTGAGGAGAGTGTGAGCTTTGTAGCTGAACAGAGATTTGAACCTGGGCCTCCCCATTCTAACTCTGACACACTGGCCACTGAACTGCATTGGATTTCAAAGACTGTGTAAATTAGCCAGTTTTTAGTCAGTGCTGCTATGGTTCATAAGCTTGAGCTGATTGTCTACAAAGTGATGGGCTGTACTTGGTAAATAGGACGGTTGGCTCAGTATTTCTTTTGAAACTTCTACTGACATAAGGTGCCAACTTTTGCTGTTTAAGTTTTACAAGGGAGAGTTCATTATCACTCACTTTAATTGTGAACTCAGGTGGTGAGTGCCAACAGAAACGGAAGCAAAATGGGGCCATTGAGAAACAACATACTTGTGGGAACCCCAAGGTTTGCAGAAGTACACATTTTTTAAAAACACACAATTCTAAGGGAACAACAACCGCTTAAAGATCAGTCCAGTGGGGACTGAACATACTCAGTAGCCAAGAGGAGTTAAGTGTCAACTGGGGAAAAAAACCTGGAAAAGCAGCCAGGGTAGGGGGAGTGGAGTGGAGTGGAATGCCGAGCTTGGGAGGAATGGATGGAAGCCTGAGCAGGAGCACTCCTGTTAAGAGATAGGATACGCTGCAACAATTTGTTACAGGTCCCAATTTCTTGAGTCTATGTCGGAGATCATGTTTTTAAAAGCAATATTTCATATTTCAGTGAAATTATGTATGAAATAAAAGTTTGGAAGGTCTGAGGAGGAAGCCTGCATAACACCACTTAGCTGTGTAGGTACCTTCACTGAGCTATTGATCAGCCAGCTACATTTCAGGTACAAACATTCCTACAAAGCAGCAAATATTGTTTGTTTCTCCCAAAAGCTCTGAGGCTGCTTAAGCAATCTGAACCTTCCAAGGGTCATCTGAAAGTCTGTGGCTTAAAGCCAAAGACTAGATGGCATCATTGTGCACAGGATGCTCATTAGACTTTGAAATTCAGGTTCAATCTAAGGTGTCTGGTGACCCCTCTCAGGTATTTAGGGCAAGGTAGGTCAGTCCCTCTGTCATGTTAGAGCAGCTGAGCCAGGACAGCTGCATGATTTCTGCAAGCTGAACACAGCCCCCCAGTCCCCATCAGGGGCCCAATAAACCTCCTGGTTTTCCTGCCTGCCTGGGATTTGCAGGAAAAAGTTGATAAACACTTAGGAAGCCTCAGAATATGGCTATGGGGTGAATTCAGCTTGATGGGTGACAAGCCGTGT
Organism: Heloderma suspectum; assembly: GCF_057233095.1. Lineage (NCBI taxonomy): Eukaryota > Metazoa > Chordata > Lepidosauria > Squamata > Helodermatidae > Heloderma > Heloderma suspectum. Next base: position 216,322,347 of record NC_139461.1, read on the forward strand.
AGGCCAGAGCTAAACCAGTGGTAGTCAAACAACCCAAAACTTCAGCACCACAAACAGATTCACTTCTCACAACAGAAGAATCAATGGCAGAGCAAGTAGATGCAGGGGTGGGCAATTTCTAGCCCTCCAGATATTTTGGCCTACATCTAGACAAGCATACAAAGAGGGATCCAAGCTTCCTCAGTTTCTATAAACAGCTTGAAAGTTTCTGGAAGCGAAGCCTCCTGAGTTATCTTGTATCTAGGTTAACTTTTTGGTATATGTAAGTATGTACATTTTTATATAAAGGAAATTTGTGCATTTTTAGTTTGTTTCAGAATGATAATTTTACCTCTGTAAATTTGTTTTCAGGACTACTACAGTTCCTTGCCTTTCTTGGACATATTTTAGGCCTAAGACTCCTTTCAGTCTGAGATTATTTAAATATGCATATGCATTTGAATGTATTTTTTCTTACTTTTGGTTTGGTAAAGTCTATGAGTATGAGCCTGAATTGGGGGGGGGGGGGACATATAATATATTCATATGTTTTATATATATTCTTTGTAAGTTCAATTAAAAAAAATAAATTTGTTTTTATAATTGCAGATGGATACACTGTAGTATTTTACATTGTGAATATGTCTGAGAAGCTTGCATAAGTGTGTGTGTGTCTTTATATACCCTTTTACATACTAGACCACGGAAGAAGACCTATGGTCAAAAGGCATTTGGTTACTTTTGGTATTGAATGACATGATTGTACACTTGGGATTTGTTTTTTTGCATTGTATGAATACTATATTTTAGTCTGTACAGATAAAGGTGCATTATCAGGCTTTTTAGATATTGTTTATTTTCACCAGTTTACTTATCCCAACTGATTAGTTGCTTTCTGTCATATTAATATACCATTTACTAGCAGGGTATTGTATTCTCCCTTACCCTCCATTTTAAGTGTGAAGACTTGTTAGTGTACTTATCTTCCAACCTTGGTTGCTAGCTCTCTTGGTTGCTAGCTTTCTACTTATCTCGATTTCTAAACATGTTTAAAGGCTGATACTCAGCAACCGCAAAAGGTGGGTTTTACAATATGAATCAATAAAAGCTGCATATATTTTAGATATTTATTACAATGGCAAAATCTCTGGGGTGTTTTTTTCCCTCTTTTTAACAGAATCAGGAATATTTGGGGAGGACATTTGATGATGAAATGGAAGGGGTTTTATAGTGTGTGTGGGCGTGTGTGTGTTTGAACACTGCAAAGGGCAGAATTAAAAGAGCTCTTCTAGTTTCTGCATCACTGATATAAGCAGATTCTGACATTCTTGAAGGCCACAATTCTATGCTTTTTTAGACAGAAAAAAACTCCTACAAATCCCAGTGTCCTTCAATCAGCCATGCTGGCTGGGGCATGCTAGGAGTTGTAGGACATTTTCTGTCTAAATATGCATAGGACTACACATGAAATGGATAATTACCATGTTCACTTGCCTTTGTAATGGTACTCACTTTTACTGGGCTGGTGCCAAGAAATACACCACCCAGCCTGGACCAGAGCTTTATACTTTATACCTCTGAATAAACATGTATGCTTGCTGTTATAGATTGGTCACAATGGAATTTTGAAGTTTTTTTTTTTTAATTTAGCCCTGCCCACTTTTGCCTGTGGCCCCCAAGAGCTTCTCTGAAATGGAATGCAGCCCTGTCAACAGTTAGCTGCCTGTCAACAGTTAGCACCTAAATAGCAGACTGAGCAGGCACACAGGCCATCTGGTCACATATATGGTGAGATCATTGCATGTCCCAATATGGAGAGATTCCTGCATTTCTGTTTAAATTAGAGTAATTATTTGTAAATGTGCATCAATACATATAAGCATAGGCTAATTTTATGCAAATCTGTTCTTTTTGTTGTTGTTGATGCAGTTCCTCTTTTATGGCAATTCCTGAGTAGCCACCTTAGGCAGATGATCCAGCATCCCCCCACACACACACACACACACTATTTAGAATTGATCTCTTAGGGCTTCTTCACACGGAGCTTTTATCCTGCTATTGATATTGCTCACTCACGGAAGTGTGCAGGCCCTTTAGATGATGTCATGAACCTCCAGGGTATCTCCTGCACTTATTGTAGTTCAGTCGTTCAGTCGTGTCCAACTCTTCGTGACCCCATGGACCATAGCACGCCAGGCCTTCCTGTCCTGCGCTCTCTCCCGGAGCATGCTCAAGTCCATATTCATTGCATCAGTGATGCTATCTAGCCATCTCATCCTCTGCCGTCCCCTTCTCCTTTTGCCTTCAGTCTTTCCCAGCATCAGGGTCTTTTCCAGAGAGTTTTCTCTTCGCATTAAGTGGCCAAAATATTTGAGCTTCAGCTTCAGTATCTGTCCATTTTAGTTTGCTGATTCCCAAGATGTCGATGTTCAATCTTGCCATCTCATGTTTGACCACCTCCAGCTTACCTTGATTCATTGATCTGACATTCCAGGTTCCTAAACAATATTGCTCTTTACAGCATCAGACTTTCTTTTCACCACCAGACACATCCACAGCTGAGTGTCCTTTTGGCTTTGGCCCTGCCCCTTCACTCTTTCTGGCGCTACTTGGAAATACCCTCTGCTCTTCCCCAGTAGTATATTGGACACCTTCCGACCTGAGGGGCTCATCTTCCGGCATCATCTCTTTTAGCCTTGTGATACGTTCCATGGGGTTTTCTTGGCAAGAATACTGGAGTGGGTTGCCATTTCCTTCTCCAGTGGACCACATTTTGTCAGAACTCTCTGCCATGACCTGTCCGTCTTGGGTGGCCCTGCACGGCATAGCTTATGGCTTCACTGAGTTATGCAAGCCCCCTCGCCACAGCAAGGCAGTGATCCATGAACGGGATCTCCTGCACTAAATGACCTTTATTCCATTTTTAAATAGATTCGAGATAATGAGGTATCAAATTATTCCGCTTGTGTTCCACTTGAGTTACCTCCATAAAAAAGGGAAAGTGGCAAGAAGAGGAGCTAGATCAATGAAACATATAGCAGACTCAGATAAGGGGGAGAAGGAGGGGGAAAGGGGAGAGGGGAAAGGAAGCACGTGTAAATGGAGTCCTTTGTGATCCTGCATTTAAAATGGAAGCAGAACGCCCTTTTTAAATGTGGGATTTTAGGCTGGTGTAGAGATGCTCTTAGAGTAAACCTAGTGTGCCTATTGTTTGCATTCCCCTCCCCCCCCTCATGTAGCTGGGCGTGACCTTCTAAGCATTCTCATATTATAAGTGTGAAAATTGAGGAAACTACTACACCACAATTGACTGTACCCCTTATATTATGCCACTTATGTTTTGCCAGATGAATGTCTTTAGACCTGAAACATTCAATGTAATGTAATAGAAAATAGATAATGGAATAGCTTTGTACTGAAGTTCATATGCACAGTTAAGTTTCTTTAGAACTACAGTGCAAATTTTGTCACCAGTAGGACTCGATAATTTGTAACGTTGTGCTATTTCTTACCCTGACTGTCTCTGGGCAAGAAGCCATCAGCCGTCACTTTACACACAAGTCCCTATAATAAAAGTATTGCTTCTCTTACAGCAAAACTCAGTTTTGCTGTATGTGAATAATTGAGTGTGTGAATAACTGAGTGTCCTACTTCGATTATCGACATTGCCACGTTAGGTCAGACTATTCCATTGTTACACTGAGTGATGAGATGTGGCATGACATGGCTTAAAACCTTACTGCATGAGAAAGCTGCTGTTGCAAGCAGGTAGAAAGGGAGCAGCAGATGGTAATGCACTGGAAAAACAGGTGGAGACATTGTTTGAAGACGGTCCAAATTAAGCTCGCTTAATTTGTTAGATCTCTGCTTAACCCCAGCAACTACGGTCTTTTGCGCTCTATCAGGTTTATCCAGCAGGCAAATGGTCAGAACTCGCCCATCTGCAATCACTTCTTCCACTAAATCTTCTTTAAAGCTAGCCACCAAACAAATGCCTTTTCCTTCCTTCTCTCTCTCTCTCTCTCTCTCTCTCTAGGTGAGAGCAGCCTCTGACACCAGGGCATGAGAAAATACTCTGCAGCGCTTGGAAAAATGTTTATTTTCTTGGAAGCATTTTCAGCTGTAGGGTGACTCCCTTCTCTTCTCACTTGGCTAAAGTGCAAAGAAAACTCTGACCATCACAGACTTCGCCTTCTTTGCAGGGCCCTCTTCCAAACAAAACAAAACACAAAAGCAAGGGAGCATTTTCCAAAACAAGGGCCCTCCACGGAGTGCTGAGATTGCAGTCTCGCTGTGGAAATCAGCTCCAAACTGCTCCCACTCTTGCTGTAGCTTGAGTAGTAAGACAAATTAGTACTACAAAAGGGGGGCTTGGGGGGAGTGGAAATGAAGATTCAGATTCCGCTTGGCATGCATCGAGTCAGGGTGCATCTGACAGCACACAATGGCAAGTTCTTTCTGCCCTTTTACGCTAGGGTTTAAAGAGAGGTTAGCGTGGACGGTCTTCTCTCAAATAGCCCTGAGCAAACGATGACGAGGTCTGGGAGGCCAGGCTCCTGACCAGACATCAGGCTGAAGACCCTGAGCACTAGTTTGCAGAAGGTGTGTACATCCCAGGACTTATAGTAGCCGCTTGGTCAGTTGCCAGAATTGGAGGATGAAACACACACACACACACACACACACACTCTCCAGAAAACCCCCAGCCAAACAGGTTTTTTCCCTCTCTCTCTTAATGAATACAAAGGGAGTGCATGGGGATGGGTGGGTGTTGTCGTCCCACTTGTAATATAGTGCACACATGTAATCTGAACACTTCATGCTCTGAGTGCAAATGGGTAGAGACTGCTGGCCTGTAAGTGCATCATTCAGGGGTCTGGCCCAGATTTTCAGGATGCATTAGGTGAGACTGTATGTGTGCGCGCTCATTACTCTCCCAGTTGCTGTGCCAACTCACCCAAAGGAGAGACTAGCCGTATCCCACACAGTCCAAAGCAACCTTCCCTGTTCCAAAGACTGCCTTACGGGTCCCTCCTCCCATGCTAGGCCATTTCACTGCACTGCGCAGGTGGAGCCTGAGCAAGCAGGCTGAGGCTGAGATGCCAGACGCCAGATGCCCAAAGACGTGCCTGACCAGCCTCCAAGCAGGCAAGGGAGCATTTTCTTCACACTCTGCAGCAGCTCTTTGCCCGTTGGTCCTTTCAAAACAAGGAGGACAATGTCACCAGGAAAACTCATTCCAACTTGAGCTGATGATCTCCATGCATTCGTGCTGAGGGGCACAATGCCAGGGCTGGGCAATTGGCCCACCAGCTGCCGTTGGACTCCAACTCCCATCGTGCCTCGATGTTGGCTGTGCTGGCTAAGGCCAAGGGGGATTGCACTCCGACAATAGCGGGAGGGCCACTGGTAGCCCAGCCCTGCACGCTGTGCCAACTTGTAAACAAGTCATTGTAGGTGTGAGCCAGAAATCACCTCTGGAAGGAGCTGTGGGAAAAGGCCAGGCAGGGTCAGTCCATCAAATGTATGTTAGAAAGCTCACACTTAGGACTACATTAAACATGATGGTGGCAAGTGGGGTGCATGTGTGTGTAAACACAGATGTGTCCCAATCAGACAGCAAGCAGATGGTGGAGGGCCTGACGATAACAGCCAGAGGGGAATGTGGCTGAGGAAAACAGAATCCTTCCCCTGACCACAGCCTATGTTTCTGCAGCCCCTTTCCCGTAGAACTTTATTCCAGCCAAATATAGTTGGGGCACTTAGCTAAGGAGAAAAGCACCTGCAAGTTAGTGGGGAGGAAGACAAAGCCCTATGAGGAGAGACTGAAAGAACTGGGCATGTTTAGCCTTCAGAAGAGAAGACTGAGGGGAGATATGATAGCGCTCTTCATGTACTTGAAAGGTTGTCACAGAGAGGAAGGCCAGCATCTCTTCTCCATCATCCCAGAGTGCAGGACACAGAATAATGGGCTCCAGTTATAGGAAGCCAGATTCCAGCTGAACATCAGGAAAAACGTCCTGACTGTTAGAGCAATACGACAATGGAACCAATTACCTGGGGAAGTGGTGGGCTCTCCCACGCTGGAGGCATTTAAGATGAAGCTGAACAGCCACTTGTCAGGGATGCTTTGACTTGGATTCCTGCATTAAGCAGGAGGTTGGACTTAATGGTTTTATAGGCCCCTTCCAACCCTACTATGATTCTGACAGTGGGCAGTATGCTGGGCATTTGGGGAGGGGAGGATGCATCTGCATGCACCCTTTTTTGCACCCCTTTTTCCACACGATTGGGGCAGATCTGAGTTTAAACCCAGAGATCTGCCCCCTTCACATGTAATTTGGCCCTGATGGCTAAAAGTGTAGTAACCCAAATCAGACCCCACAAAAAGGCCTTGTCACACATGATCCAAGACAGTAGGATTGGGTTTTGTTATGCCTCCTATATATTATAAAGGCATTGAATGTAATCCACCACTCTGAGGTCAATTATTTATGATTTCACTACTGTACAGAAAACCTATCCTTCACCTTCAATATGATATGGTTTAAGGGAAGAGCGGGGCCTGTTTTAACCTTTATCAGTCAGTCTTCAGGCTGAAAGGTGGTGTTGAGTAAAACGTAGGAGATCCTCTGGAATAGGCTGAAGCGATGCCTGAAGAGAGTACTTCCCCCTCAGCCTCACCAGGAGAGGACTTGGAGCTTGCCAACAAACGCACATCCAGTATGAACTCACAGTTGTACGTGGGTTTCCATCTGGCAGCTGCCACTAAATCTGCTTCTGATCACCTGCCAAGAATTGCTAAGGGCGTTTTCTTCCCCATATGGACCTCTGTGCTTTAATCTTTACTTTCATAATTTGCCAGGCTCCTACTTGGATCTCCCTTTTTATGGAACTTATTTGGCTGCATTTTCAATATTGTGTGTGATTCTGGTCTGCCCATCTGAAAAAACAAATAAAGAAAAAGAAGTATTGTAGAACTAGAAAAGGGGCAGAAAAAGGCAGCTATAATAATCAGGGTGGTGGATCAACCTGACCGTTGAGGGAAGGCTGAAGTGTCTGGGCATTTATAGCAGCTCCCCATCTGAGTGCCCTCTGGGTGTTTTGGACCAACTCCTATCACCCACAGCCAGCATGGCCAATGGTAAGGAATGCTGGGAGTTGTTGTCCAGAACAAAAAGAAAGCAATAAGACAGGGGAACGCTGGTGTTCAAAACTGGTAGGATAGGCAGGAGATAGAGGTGGGACTTGGGATGTACCTCCTGTGGTGTGATGGGACCACCCAACAGGTATTTAGCGATACTAGCACAGCTGCCCCCCCCCAGCAAAACACCTGTGACAGTCATGCTTGCCAAAGCCAGAAGAGCAATTTACCAGCAACTTAGGTTACTCAGTACTTTGCCTCTTGGCAAACAGCAATTCCCTCACAGTGGAAGTGCTTGCTGAGGCAATTTTGTCCGGGCAGTTTACTGGTGGCTTTGCAATTGTGGGTATAAGCCACAGCCGCCGGAAAAGCCCCAAGTGTTTATAAAGCTATACAGAGATGTTACATCTCCATTATGCTCTTACACACACTGCTTTGTAGAAAGAATGAAAAAAGTGCAGGGGGGATTTCAAATTACAAATTCTGGTAAGGAAATCTAATTGGAATCAGAGCCAAGGAAGCCAAAAAGGAGTTCCATGCACAGATACAAAATCCAGGGTCTAGAAGTCTGATAGATGGCTTAAGCCTCTGTTTCTGTAACGTCAAGAGCCCTAAACGCTTCATTAAGCCAGACAGACTTAACTGGAAAGCAGTATTAAAAGCAGAAGAGCTTCCTGAGTGTTAAGGAAGAAGCCGTCCAACTTGAGCTTTGTGAAATAAGAGCAAATACTGTAAATGGGAAGGTGACTGAGCAGTACTCGTGTCAAACAAGAATAATAAATTGGGCACAGCCCAGATGTTTCCTTGCAGTTTACTCACTGGGTTTCCGCAAAGACAGGTAAACAAACCAGCAAACTGGCTTTCCAAGGTCTCTTTGGATGTTGTTCGCATCCACTAGACAGGAGAGTCTCAACACGCTCTTTAAAATGCAAATTATGAGGTGCATGTACAACAAATATGCCCTGAGAATAAATCCCATGCTATCTGATGTTCCTCTTACTTCTAACTCAGGAAAGATGAAACCCTCAGCAATTTGTAGGATATACTCTATGTATATCCATTCCTGAAACCTGTTTAACATTCTGTGCACAGGCAATCCAAATTTTACGCCAAGCAAAGCAGAATTTTTCCTACCTGTATAAATTATGCAAATTGAGTATTTGCGCAGTCTCTTTTATTGTGCATAATTTATTCCACAATTTTGACCATTATGCAAAACTTCTTCTGGTTTAGCTAGGCAGAGGCTAGACAAGGAGGTATACAGGGCACTGAAGAGCCGTTCCCAGGGAATCTTGTTCAGCCACTGCTGTCCATGCTAAGACTTTGGCAAGGTTTCCCTGCACACTTTCATGCGTACCTTATCTTGACAACCATTGGAGTAGCTGAGCTTCTCAGGAGGTGCCATTCTGCACCTGGTATAACATTCTGCACTTCTTCTGGGCTCTTGAAGAATTGCAGGATATGTAACGGCCCTGTATATACCCACTGTGCAATTCTCGTTGGCGAAAGACGTCCACTTTGTGTTCACAGATGGGGAAGAAAAACTCAGGTGTGCAGATTCAGTGCTTAAGGGCACAATCCTATGTATGTTCAGTACAGGAAAAAAAAGTCCTACAATTCCCAGCATTCTCCAGCCAGCATGGCTGGCTGGGGAATGCTGGGGGTTGTAGGACTTTTTTCTGTCTAAACATGCATAGGATGGAGCTCTAATTTAATTTCCAAAATGAGAGCTAGCAACCAAGATTGGAAGCCGTCTAGTCAACAAGTCAAAGCTCTAGACCAGCCTTCCCCAACTGGGTGCTTGTCAGGCAGTCGAAATACAACTCCCATCATCTCCAGTCCAGCTGTCTGGCTAAGGATGATGGGATTTGTAATCCAACACATCTGAAGGGTGTCTGGTTGGGGGAGATGACTTTAGACCCAAATCCCAAATGTGATGCATACTTGTGGTTGCTTGGTGGTATTGGAAAGGCAGTTGGCTGTGAATTTTAAGATATGCCATTCTGCTGTTTTGTCATTGATTTATTGTTTTTAGGGTCATTAGGGCTATCTGCCATTTGGGGTTGTTATTTGTTTAGTTTACCACTTTGTACACTGTACTGGAGAATAATGGTTGCTACATTTTAGAAATAAAATAAAAACAGATCAGTTCAGCTGATGCTCAGATGCACTCACATCTTCATTATTACTTCACATGGTCATATTACAGTGCTGACATGGCCAACTGGTACAAATGCAGGATCAATTGCAGGTGGCAAAAAGGTGCAAAAATGCTGTGCAAAACTGTACCTTTCTTTCCGGATTGCATCATCCTGTTATGTGCTCAAGACACCCTGCCCAGACTTTTGTGCATGACTCTGTCAAAATATGGGGACTTCAGTTGAACCTCAAAATGGTTAAGCTAGTCCCACATGAGCTATGAGGCTGAAATTTGAGACATCCTCAATTATTATAGAAGTCTGAACTAGGGTGCATTTCTATATCTCTCCCTGCAAATGGGGAACAAGAAGTGAATCCCCAAGTGGTTACAGTACTTCTAGCCCACCCAGAAAGCTGAAATTTGGCAGATAATATAGTGAAGATAGTCTGATTACTAGAAAATTCCAAAAACGTGGAGCATGAAGTCCACCTCCTAATAGAAAGCGGCATTCCAGCACAGAACAAATTAAGCTATACATTAGAGGGAGTGCTGGGTTGTGGGAGTTCTGAAACCTCTTTAGGCTTCAATGTGGGAGGGGGACACTTCCAGTTATAGCCAGAAACATAGAGCTATGCTTGCATGTGTGTCATACACAAATATATATTAAAAAGTATAATAATGACTATGTTCTACAGTTACATGTTAACAATTCAGGCTAGCTGCAGCATTCCTTTTTCTTAGCAGTGTAAGCCTAAAAAGCAGGGCAATTCCACACATAAATCCAAGAGTGGCCCAATGCAGGGGTTTCCAGTGCCAATGTATTGGCATATAAAACTGATACGCCTGGCAGAAGACCAGCAGCCCAACCCAAGGGAGCAAACATGGATCATCCGGGGCTGTGCGTGAGATGCCCTTTCAAAAAGGTTAACATTAGCTGTTTGGTGGGGAAGGGAGAAGGGGGAGGGGTTATGGAGGGCCTTTCTACATGAGGCTTTTATCCCACACCCTTACTGGGGCTTCTGCTGCCAGATTCTTTGCAGGATTAAGATTGGCTCCTTTGCATGGGCTTTTTTCCTGGGGTTGTCTTTCTCTGCCTTCCTATATGTTTCATTATACAGCCACTACATGGCTCTGTAGTACAGCAGAATTGCGCAATTGCACGAGACTCTCATTCCACTATTTCTAAATAATACCAGGCTTTCCTCATTAGGAAAAAAACCCCGCGATAATGGTTGCAAAGCATGGGAGAGGCCCTGGAGGAAGATGACATTGGGTAAAGGATCCACAAACTACTATGAGTGAGCAATCATGACTGCACAATAAGAGCCTCATGTAGAAAGGCTCGGAATGTTCATATTTTGAAGGGGCTCCATGTGCACAGTACCAGCTTTTAGAGCAGAATGGGCACCACAAGGACAGCACCCATTGGAACATGTTCCAAATCCAGTTTGAGATATGTGCGTGGCCCGAGATTGGGACTGGGGCACAGGTGTAGCCAGATATGTCCTCCAGATGTCTTGGACCTCAACTCCCATCAGCCAGCATGACTAATGATCAGGAATGCTGGGAGTTGTGCTCCAAAACATCTGGAGAGCACCAAGTTGGAGAAGCCTGTGACAGACAATACAGGATGTTAGTTTATGCCAGAAAAGCTAGGGGCGATACTTCTAATTGAAACCTGATCGCTGCCTTTTCCCATTTTACTGTTTCTATGTGTTAGATGATTGACTCAGCAGCTGTTCTGTGAAGCTGATCAAACAACCACTTGATGGCATGAGAAGTGCTATTGCACATGATGACTTCATGTTTAAGTGAAGCCAATGGGGACCCTGTGTAAGAGACCACACAGGGGTTTTGATGAACCTCCTTGACATGATCCCTCAGATGGTTCCCAATTATTCCTTAAAAAAAACCTAGCTAAAAATGGAAGTTATTGCCCCCACAACAAACAGGCTTTCCTTTGGTTTCGGGGGGGGGGGGATTTGGTGATGGCTCAATTTCTCACATACAAGTAAAGTAACTATCAATAGTAGAACAGAGGATTTAGTGTAGTTCAGTGTTTAAATTGAGAGGTTGATTGGTACCATAGACAAACATTTGTTTATTAAATAGGAATCACTTGGCATGCAAATGCAAACGAAATTAAGGTATCTTTAAATCTAGCTATTAAGCAAACCTTGAGAATGGTATAAAGGACAAGGCACCCAGAGGCTTCAATTTATTTTACTGAAACCGGTTTAAATTTATTTTTAATATGATTATTACGTTCGTATTGTTTTTATACTGTAAGCTGCCTTGGGAAGATTATAGTCTTGAACCGCAGCTAAGATATGGATTAAAGAAAAATATTACAGGCCATTTCAAAACAGCATCAGGTATATGTTTGCTAAACCACCCCCATCTTGGAGGCAGCCCAGTCAGACCATCTGGCAAAATGAATACAAAAGAGAAAGAGGGAGAGTCTTGGGCCTGCTGATTTTAAAAACCTCAAACCATCTGAACTGGCAACAGGCGCCCACTGATCCGGCCACCTCCCACTTTTGCTAACTTCTCAAAATGGAGTTGGGGGCTTTTAAAAATGGAAGTCAGAATGTCAAGCTGGCCCAAATGGAATCAAATTGTGGCTAACAAGAGCCATCACCGTTCGTTCTTCGAGGCATACTTGAATTGAGAAAGGGATCTAGGTCTAGAACCAACAGAGTCTACAGATGGCATTGCGTGGCAGTCAGTGAGAAGAAAAGAGCTGTCTGCAACAGACTGTGCCTGGGGTTTCCAGTGTGGGGCCCATGGGCACCAGTGTGCCTGTTACACCTCTGTTGGCACCCAGTAGGCTCCCTGCCCCTCCTGATCTTTATTTTATTTAATTAGATTTTTTAATTATTATTTTTAATGGGGAGCTTGGCATGCTGCAAATCTAGGTGTGAGCTTCCAGTACCATATTAATTTACAAGAATGCCTCTTGGCCCCATGTGATCAGTGGCTTCAGCCCAGGGCTTTATTTTGAGGCATGCCCAGCTGCCAAGAAAAAGGTAAGCTGGGAGGGGGGCTAGAGCATGTCCTGGGGAGCAAGGGGAGTGTTTTGCCTATGCTGTGTGTGTGCGCATGTGTGTATTTGCAAATACAGCAACAACAAACAAACAAAACAAATCAAGAGGGGGAACCACAAAAGAGAGAAAAGAAAAACAGAACATCTCATAATATCCATGCGCAATAATCATTTACATCACCCTGAATATAAAAAGAAAAAGAGGGAAGAAGAAGGATTTAACACTTCTATTTCAAATATATACTTTAATATAAGCAGTCCATATATCTAAGTAAGCATCCATATGAGATTGACAGCTGTAAGAAATATGTTCAAGTGTAACAAGTGCAGTAAGATCTTCAATCCATTGAATGATAGGTGGTGGATGTTTATCCTTCCAAATTTGGAAGGATAAACCAATAATAATAATGAGGAGGAGGAGGAGGAGGGGAATCCCTTCCAAAATGGGCAAGTTGTAATCTGAATTTGCCCCTTCATGGATCACTGCCTTGTTGTGGCGAAGGGGCTTGCGTAACTCAGTGAAGCCATAAGCTATGCTGTGCAGGGCCACCCAAGATGGACAGGTCATGGTGGAGAGTTCTGACAAAAATGATAGAATGATCTCAGTACGAATCCAAGGCAAACCATTCAACATCACATTATTCAAGTATATGCCCCAACCACTGATGCTGAAGAAGCTGAGGTTGATCGTTTCTATGAAGACCTACAACACCTTCTAGAACTAACACCAAAAAAAGATGTCCTCTTCATCATAGGGGATTGGAATGCTAAAGTAGAAAGTCAAGAAATCACTGGGATAACAGGCAAGCATGGCCTTGGTGTACAAAATGAAGCAGGACAAAGGCTGATAGAGTTTTGCCAAGAGAACATGCTGATCATAGCAAACACTCTTTTCCAACAGCACAAGAGGCGACTGTACACATGGACATCACCAGATGGTCAATATCGAAATCAGATTGATTATGTCCTTTGCAGCCAGAGATGGAGAAGCTCTATACAGTCAGTAAAAACAAGACCTGGAGCTGACTGTGGCTCAGATCATGAGCTTCTTATTGCAACATTTCAGCTTAAATTGAAGAACGTAGGGAAAACCACTAAACCATTCAGGTATGACCTAAATCATATCCCTTATGAATATACAGTGGAGGTGAGGAATAGATTTAAGGGATTAGACCTGATAGACAGAGTGCCTGAGGAACTATGGACGGAGGTTCGTAACATTGTTCAGGAGGCAGCAACTCAATCCATCCCAAAGAAAAAGAAATGCAAGAAAGCCAAGTGGCTGTCGGATGAGGCTTTACAAGAAGCTGAGGAAAGAACGGAAGTGAAAAGCAAGGGAGAAAGGGCAAGATATATCCAACTGAATGCAGCGTTCCAGAGAATAGCAAGGAGAGACAAGAAGGCCTTCTTAAATGAACAATGCAAAGAAATCGAGGAAAACAACAGAATGGGAAAGACTAGAGATCTTTTCAAGGAAATCGGAGATCTCAAGGGAACATTTTGTGCAAAGACAGGCATGATAAAGAACAAAGAAGGCAGGGACCTCACAGAAGCAGATGAGATTAAGAAGAGGTGGAAAGAATACACAGAAGAACTATACAGGAAAGATCTGAATGTCCCTGATAGCCATGATAGTGCGGTCACTGAACTTGAGCCGGACATCCTAGAGAGTGGAGTCAAGTGGGCCTTAGGAAGCATTACTAACAACAAAGCTAGCAGAGATGACAGTATTCCAGCTGAGCTATTTAAGATCCTAAAAGATGATGCTGTTAATGTGCTGCACTCAATATGCCAACAAATTTGGAACACTCAGCAGTGGCCACAAGACTGGAAAAGGTCAGTTTACATTCCAATTCCAAAGAAGGGCAACGCCAAAGAGTGTTCAAGCTACCGTACAATTGCGCTCATTTCACATGCCAGCAAGGTTATGCTCAAAATCCTACAAGCTAGGCTTCAGCAGTATGTGAACCGAGAACTACCGGAAGTACAAGCTGGGTTTCGAAGAGGCAGAGGAACTAGAGATCAAATCACCAACATTCACTGGATCATGGAGAAAGCAAGAGAATTCCAGAAAAACGTCTATTTCTGCTTCATTGACTACGCCAAAGCCTTTGATTATGTGGATCACAACAAACTGTGGCAAATTCTTAAAGAGATGGGAGTACCAGACCACCTTACCTGTCTCCTGAGAACCTGTACGAGGATCAAGAAGCAACAGTAAGAACCGGACATGGAACAACCGATTGGTTCAGAATTGAGAAAGGAGTATGACAAAGCTGTATATTGTCGCCCTGCTTATTTAATTTATATGCAGAGTACATCATGAGAAACGCCAGGTTGGATGAATCACAGGTCTGAATTAAGATTGCTGGGAGAATTATCAACAACCTCAGGTACGGAGACGATACCACCCTAATGGCAGAAAGCGAAGAGGATCTAAAGAGCCTCTTATTGAGGGTGAAAGTGGAGAGTGCAAAAAATGGTTTGAAACTCAACATTAAAAAAATGAAGATCATGGCATCTGGCCCCATCACTTCCTGGCATATAGAAAGGGAAGAAATGGAAGCAGTGACAGATTTTATTTTCTTGGGCTCCAAGATCACCGCAGACGGTGAGTGTAGCCATGAAATTCAGAGACACTTGCTCCTTGGGAGGAAAGCTATGGCAAACCTAGACAGCATAGTAAGAAGCAGAGACATCACCTTGCCAACAAAGGTTCGTATAATCAAAGCTATGGTTTTCCCAGTAGCAACTTATGGCTGTGAGAGCTGGACTATAAGGAAGGCTGAGCACCGAAGAATTGATGCTTTCAAACTGTGGTGCTGGAGAAGACTCTTTCGAGTCCCCTGGACTGCAAGGAGGTCAGATCAGTCAGTCCTAAGGAAAATCAACCCTGACTGTTCATTGGAAGAACAGATACTTAAGCTGAAGCTCAAAATTTTTTGCCACCTAATGCGAAGAGAAAACTCCCTGGAAAAGACCCTGATGCTGGGAAAGATTGAAGGCAAAAGGAGAAGGGGACGGCAGAGGATGAGATGGCTAGATAGCATCACCGATGCAATGAATATGAACTTGAGCACACTCCGGGAGAGAGCGCAGGACAGGAAGGCCTGGCGTGCTATGGTCCATGGGGTCACGAAGAGTCGGACACGACTGAACGACTGAACAACAACAAATCTGAATTTGAAGACTTCTTTGTGAATCCAGTCCTCCAGCTCCCTCCCACCCCAATTTCACTGCATCCCACCAATCTGTTTCAAATTCTGTCTTCAGATTTCAGCTTGCCCATTTTGGAAGGGATTCTCCTCCTCCTCCTCCCCCTCCTCCTCATGTTACTCTTTTTGTTTCTCAGAAATCCTCTGGGAGATGTTGGCTGCAATTCTAAACCCACTTACAGGAGAGGAAGCCCCATTGAAGCCAATGGGGCTTACTTCTGAGGAGAGATGCATAGGATTGCAATGTTCCCCATTTCTAGCCCCCCCCCCAATTTCGGCACCTCTGCTGCGGAATTACTGCCAATTTTTCCCCATGTGCGCACGTTTGCCTACTGCTTCCACCCTCCACCCTTTCTCCCTTTCTCCTTCCCCCTGGAATAAGAAGGCAAGATCCTTACTGCAATCAACAGAGAAACTACAGAACATGCCCTGTATAAAGAAGCACAACTTCCCAATCGGGATTTAAGAGAGCAACAGGAGAGGCGACAGAGCACTTTAGGGTGAGTTACCACAGTTAGCCTTTAACCGTTTCACTGCAGGGGAAAGAGATTTATTTCGTACTTCTGAGTAAACATGCACACAAAGGGGGGGAATGTTGAAGACTGAAACCAGGCTCCATTCACTCCCCCCTCCCCCCACCCAGGCAACTGTGGTTGGTGAAACTGGAGTGTTTACTTTGGGTTCACACTGGAGCAGTAATACACTACTTCCACCTTTGTGCTTTTAAGGGGATTTTTTTTTCAAGGTAGAGGCTGCCAAGCAGAGCACACCTATACTTTCAGGTGGATGGCCACCAGAGGTTAGTGGTAGGCAAGGCGAAGTAAATACCATAAAGTAGCTCAGGCCTCCTGATGGGCCAGGTGCCCAATGGCAGAAACATCAGGGAAACACAGGGAGGGGGAATATTGGGGGAACACCCCTTGACCAGGGTCAGCGAGGTCAAGGCCGGTGAAAGACGCACCCCTGGGTTGGGCTGTCCTGCCGATGTAAATGCGGAGGGTGGGTACACACTGCGACAGAAGCACAGACAAGCCAAATTAGGGGAAACAATCAGACTAAAAGTCATCTCTGAAAAACTGGGTTATCCATGAAAATCTCCAGGATGGCTTCGAGAAGGCCTCAATATCATGTGCCCCGAACAACCTCCGAATGCAGCCAACTTGAAGTAAATTGCTTGTGGAGGCACCCCCCCCCCCGCCCAGATCTACCAGTAAATCTAATCTACCTTCCCCCCACCCCACCCCTGGTACAGGCTATAGTGAACAGAGGGGAAAAGCAGGGGCAAAAAGAATCACAGGAGCAAGCTAGATGATACACTGGATGTGCGCATGTGTTGCATGTATCTACACTTCATGTATCTGGGTTTCTCATTGCAGCCATGGGAGGTATCAGTATCAGGACCATAGTGCATGGGGAGGGGTCTTCTCTTCTGGCCCCCAATTTGCTCCTGGTCCCCAAGTTGCAGTCTCAATTAAAGTTGCCCCCCCCCATGCTGCTATGCCCCCACCCCAGGAGGGAGGTTTGCATTGGTGGAGGAGTTGAACCAAGAGGCTTAATACAGACACCAATTTAGTAACAGTGACGCGACTGGAAGGCAAATACTGTAATATAACCCCTTGCCAAAGATTTTTCCGTTTCCATTGTGAGACAAAGTCATTCTGACTTCTCTCCTGTGCTCGCAATTCCCAGAAGTATTTGAGAAGGCAAAGCTTGATGGCAGGAAAGAACCATTTTCAAGTGTTGCATTCCTGGATATTTATAAAAAGCATCTTTAGAATGTGTTGTTCAAGCACTGACATGAGCATCTTCGAAAGTGGCTTGTGCTGTACAGAGGCAAAAGGTTCACACACAGTGCATCTTTGTGCAGCATATCTGGGAGATTGGCTGAAAGGTGGAGAGAAGAATGGGTATTGTCTTCATTTCTTGGAAGGCACTTGTCTTGAGTTATGGGCAGAGCCAATGCAGAAGTGCTAAGAAGATGAATGACTTTCTTAATTTGCAGTGCTGATCAACAAGACGTTGTTATCAACAGACCTTATCATTTTTCCTCAGTTGAAGTTAGGTTGCTACATCCTGCATGGGGCAGGTTTCCCATGCCTTTAATAGTTATAGAGAATGGAGAATTTCAGCTGGCATGGTTTTTATCCCCAAACGAGTGAAGGTGGAAGTAGCTGCACCAGCTCCCCACTTCATGACTACTGAAAGCATGAGAACCCTGTTTTGTGTGGGGCAGTGCTTCAAAAAGGGAGAAGCTGCACGAAAAGGAGGTCTCGGGAAATGTATCTGAGGTGGTGCCAAGTTGTTCGGGTGTCCCCTCACTTACTTGTATCCTGGCTCCCTCAGAAAGTGCCAAATGATTCAAGCTAGCCATTAGAAATGAGTTTTCAATTAATAGAAAAGAAGGAAAGGTGAAATTCTATATACAGTGAGATGGCTTCAAGACCTGTGTGACTCTACAACCGTCATTAAAGGAAGTGTTTTGAAGGCTAGCTGACGTCTGAGGTCATGGGCCAGACGCTGACAGAAGAGAAGCTAGGATTGTTACTTCATTGTTGCTGTTTTCTTTAATGAGGACAATGAGTTCTGTCTGCTTGCCTTCCTGCTTCATGGGTTGCCCCCAGCCCCTTACCAATGGCCCAGTTTCTTCCATGCTGTGAAATTTCAACTGCATCCCATGTTGCAGGGCCAGTATTGCTTCCTTCCTGTGGTGTGAAACTTGTCAGTAACCTTCCTGCTGTTGACAGAACAGCTTGCCACCATGAAATTTTCCATCAAGGCACATCATTGCGGACTCAAAGCCCTGACACTTGACTCCTCCGTAAACACTGTAGTAGTACCAAAAAAGAGAGAAGAAGATGGAGGATGTTTTCTGCAGGCTGCCTTGGTGAGGAAGTCGGGGGGGGGGAGGAAAAATGCACCCTACTTGTTTGTTTTCAGCATCTAGATAGTAATTTACTTTTTTCCAATTAAACAAATGAAAATGTTTTTCATCAGTGTGGCTATTTATAAAAAGTCCATTTATTCCCTGCCACACTATTAGTCACCCCACTGTTCACTATTAGCATTACTATCTCTCCAGGAGCCTGCTAGACACTGTGTGGGACACAGAAGCAGCCCAGTCGCTTTCCAGAGGCCGTGCAATCCACAAGATCCAGAAGTGAGGAGAACTCAGGAATTGAGGCGAGGGGGGGGGGAGGAAGTGGCTCTGAAGGAGCAGGCAAAGTGATGTCAGGCTAATTCAGAAAAGGCTTCTTCCCCTTCCCCTTCCCACATATTCTATAGGACCCCTGGCTTGTGCAGCTTCCTGAAATCAATTATTGAGTCTTAAGGGTAAAATAAAAGGTGCAACCTTGCTAGTACACCCAGTGGTGGCTGGTGCTCATTGGAGCTGGTGTGGCAGAGGGCAGGGAAGATATTCAATATTCTACTGAGATTACTGGAGGGGGACAGGAGACGGTCATGAGTTACAACTGGCAGCTCCATACATTGGAGCAAATGTACCTGGTTGTGGGGGGATTTCTCTGCCAGAGGGGGGGGGGAGGGGCAGAGAGTCGCTGCCCCATTTGCCCTAAATATGGAGCCACCTCTGAGTACACCCATTACAACCTCAAGTCAGTTCTTAAACCACTTATTCTAGATGAGACCTCTAGGCTTCAAGGGGACTGCTTTGGAATCAGTGGTTTTAAAAGTGATGGCATTGTTAGTGACATTCTCAAAGGAGCTGGTGTTTGTTCGGTGATGCACAGGAGTTACTCAGAGGAGGTGTCCTACCTTGGGGAAAACCTTGCTGCAGTGGGAATACCTCTTTGCCCTTCTTTCTGAATGGGGGAAAGTCTTGAGCAATGGGACCTCTAAGGGAGGAAAGCATCCCAAGCCTCTTTAAAAGTTATGGCCTGTGTGCAGCTGAAGTGTGAGGGGTAGAAAGCTGAGAAGTAAAGGGGAGAAATAAGGGATCCTGTTATGATTTTTGGAAGAAATGAACAGGTTGGATCCGAGCCCCTAAATCAATTGTACATAGCTCTCCAGAGACTGCCAGGCCAGCCAGAAAGATCCTGCAGGTGTAATTGTGCTCTTCTGTGGGATATAATGTTCTAGAAGAAAAGCAAGTTCTGACAAACTAAGCAGGCCCATTAAAATCAAGGGACATCTGGCAACTGGGGTTTCTTGATTTCTAGTGGGGAGTGGGGAGCACCTTTCAGCCAAAGCTGCTCCCTTTTTCCTCCTCCTCGCTTGGCTTGTATGTGGATTCTTGGCCAGCTGGGCCACTGCAACCCTCTCTCCACTCATTTGGCTCCTGAGCCATGTGGTTGATCATGAGCGTGGGCACCTGGCCAGCTGCTTCCCTCCAAAACAGGGTCAAGGCAGTCCACGAGGGAGTCTTGTTTACCCCACACTGCTCATTCACAGCCAGTGACTTGCCATTGGCTTGCAGAGCTTGACTGAATGCAGGAGAGGGACTGATCCAGGACGCTCTTGGAAGAACCTCTTTCGGCTTTTGCGGGGTTAGCCTTTGCTTCGCTTATTGCAACACTGAACGTTACTGCGCTGGGCCATGTGGTCTGAATGCAAAGAGGATTCTGCAAATGAAGGAGAGGTGGAAAAGGTCACAATGCATGATGAGTGGTTGTCAGTGGAAGCTGGTGGCACCTATGTCAATGGGGCGGTGGATCCTCTCTGGGGTTCAGAACCAGCCAGAACGCTAAAGGAACTATCCAAGGTGCTGAGTCCTAGCCCCCAAATGGGTTCAGCACCTTGGATAGCTCCATTGGAGTTCTGGATGCTCTGCCCCACTGACATCGGAGCCACCAGCCTCCACCGACTGTTGTGGGTGTTACTATTAAAGCACTGGGTTTCAGCCGTTCAGGCTGGCACAATCTGCAGTGCTGCCTATGGGCTACTCATTGTGCTGGCCTTCCTTTACAGAGCAGGCTGTTGAGCAGTCCAGCCCCACAGTATTGATTTAGCTGCTGCAGCAGAAGCAGTCTTTTCTGTGCAAGGCATGAGGTGCAGATCCTGCACTTTTGCCCCATCTACGTCTCCTTACTTCTCACTTAGCACTGCCGGTGCCAAGTTGTCATTGTGCTGGAGTGTCAGGGTGGTCCTTTGTGCAAGGGACACAAGGGTGCCTTCTCCACCCTCACTCCATCCCCCCCCCAACCCCTGTGGTCATCAGAGTTGCACATGCAGGAGTCTGGAAGGAGCCCCATGCATCAGAGAAAGTAGTTACTACGGTGTAGGCTCGCCAGTCTAGACACTGAGAGGCTGCAATCCTGTGTACGCTTACTTAGGAGCAAGCCCTATTGAACTCAGTGGCGCTTGCTTCTAAGTGAAGATATTAGAGGTTGCATTGTAGGAGTTGTACTGAATTCCCCCAGTGTGGCTGCTGGGGTGGCCAGATGCAAAAGAAGGAAGGGCTCTTGCACTTTTAAGAATTGGGTAAAAGAGGGCATTTCAGCAGATGTAGCTTGTCATGCAATCTACACCTGCTGAAATTTCCTCTTCTGCCCAACTATCAAAGGTGCAGAAAGAAAGGGGGAATTCAACCCTTTTCTCCCCTGCTGGAGTCATCAGGAAAATCCCTCCTCTGAAGCAGGTATTTGCTTTGCAGGGAAAATCTCCCACTAGAAATTACACCCCCCCCCCCACACACACACACATCTATGCAAATAGAACTTTCAAGGGAAGGATGTTGTATCAGGGGAGGAAAGGGTTAAATATCTCCCTCCATGTATGCTGAGATCCTGATCAGCCTGACTGTCCCCCACTCCAGCTGATACCATTTGAATGTTTTAAAACCTGCCTGTTAAGTGTAAAGATGCATTCAATGGTCATGTTTGGTTTGGCCCTTCTGCGGGCAGACAGATGCCCCCAGACGTCCAAAGAAGAATGAAACACCCCAGGTTGCAACACTCGAGCCTTTTTAAACAATGCCACTTTGCAATCTCCAATTGTCGTTGGAGCTTCTCCTTACCATTCACGTCTGCAGAAAAACCGCAGCAGAAACTCGAAAAATGTTTGTTCAGGAACTGAATGAGGCAAGAGCGAGACTGACTTGGCAGAAGCCGAATCTGGTTTTCCTGGAAGGGAGCAACTGAACTTGCTGTACAAAACTGAAGCAAACCTGCACTTCCCGGTATTTTTTCAAGGACGAAAGCGGCCGGGTGTTTAGGGTGTGCAGGTCGAGCAGGCCACACACACACACACACACACACGAGTTAAACTGTAACAGGCAGTTAGTGATTGCCACTGCCTTTATTCCTTGGACACCCAGAGTGTCCAACAGTGGCAAGAAAGGAACTAAAAACGACAATACTGAGTGCTGTTGGGGAGGGAAAAATACTTTATTGGAGTTCGTGAGGGGTTTTCTTTTCTTTTTTTGCACATCATTTTATTCATGCTCCTGAAAGGTCATCGTGTGCAGTCTCTCATTACAGTCGTTGTTTGCCATCTTGCGCTCCTGACCAGAACAATATCCTTGCTCACCCTTCTGCTGGCACCAATTGGAGACCTGACATTCTTCTCATGCTACTACAGCCCACTTTTTTTACGTTCTGACTGAAACCATGGCTAAAAGAAACACAGTTTTACGTAAAGTCTGATAGAATATTCTTGTCCTCTGTCATTTGATATTTTTCTCTGAGGTCAGAAACCAAATGTTTCTTGGGAACTGCAGCCTACAACCACCACATGTTTGAAATGGCTCCATTTTATTTTCCCAAGTAACTGCCTCCCCAACCCTGTCCAGCTAGATTATCATTGCAAACAAAACAAAATGGAAAGTGTTGCTAAAAAGACATGCTGGGATGAGAAACTTGGCTAGGGAGATGTTTTGTCTGTGAGAAGTGAGCAGTGCAGAATAAAGAGCCCCCCGCCCTTCCTGCCAAGAAAGCTTACTCAACTCTGGATGAAGGTTTTAAAGGTTTAGAGAAATGGCTGGATACTTTACATGTTCATTGGAGAGATAGTAAAGGTACCGCTTGACCTTAAGCATGTTTATGGGGAAGTAAGTCCCACTGAGTTCAGTCAGCTAGGTAATTTTAGACCCTGGACTTAGAGTGAAATTAATTGCATGTATAGACAGAAAAAAATCCTACAGCTCCCAGCATTTCCCAGCCAGCCAGGACTTCGTTTTCTGTCCATACTTGCATAGGATTGCACCTTTAATTATCTTATGGAACTCCTCTTTAGAGGGCCGTGTGTATTATTTCAGTTGCAAACCACACAACAAACATTCCTCTTCCCCCCTTGCCACCATTCCATGCTTCACAACTGGTTCTACATTCCTGATATATTACAGCAAAAAAAACAACAGCACCTGTTTACCAGCCCTGATTGAAAACAACAAATACTGCAAGCATGTGCAGTTTTGCATTTGTAACTCGAATCACAGCACCACTATGACTACAGGAATCAATCTGGGCTTGCTTCTGCGGCCCCAGTTCTAAAAATGTTCATTTACTTGGGAATAAGCATCGTTTTGTTGTAGAGGGGGATAATATCTTTTAAAAAGTCCAAATCATAAGATGAGCATCTGTAAGCATGGACATGTCCAGTTGGCTGCTTCCCAAGTCTGAAATGCTTACAAGTAAGAAGGATGCTGCCGCAAGCAGCGTCAGCCCTCACGGGGGCCCGGCATGTCCATGCCAGCCCAGGTGCTGATACAGGGCCTTTTGCTGCTGTGGCCCCTGACCCTTGCTGCTCTCTGGATGATCATATGGGGGGACCATGGGCTGCAGGGTGCCTGGACATTGGCCCCAAGATCCAGCCCTAACTGCGCCACAGAGTTCACTGAATTTCCAGTGCAATCCTATCAATGTTTACTCAGAAGTAATCCCCACTGAATTCTATGGGACTCCCTTCCAGGTGAGTATAGGATTACAGCTTTACTCTCAGGTTGATGTGCATAGGATGGATGCATGCATTTATCAAAATTCTTTATTCTTGCCAAACGCTTTATTCTTGGGATTTTCCTCCCACCAACCCTGTAGGTTAGGTACACTCTACTCCCATTTCACAGATGGGGAGAGTGATGAAGCCAGCTTTCTGAAACCTGTGTCCAGGGCTGTAGCCTTTGGGCATCCATAGCTCACTCTCAAGTGGGGGCTCAGTCTCAGGGCTGACTCCTCTGCCACTGCTGTAGCCATGTGAAGTGGGCCAGGAGACCACTGGAGGGCTGGAAGCTGACGCTACTCTCAGATGTCCCAAGGCAGAATTTTTCTGGTGTGGCCTTTGCCTAGAAGTGGAGCTGGTCCTGTTTACTTTACTTTGGTAGTAGTCACAGCTTCCTTTTCTGCTGTGTGAACATGTGTGTGTGCGACACACATGCACACACACATCCCACAGCTGCTCATTCAGGGATGGGGGAGACATTTGCTATCAGTCATGTTCACCTTTCTGCCTCCATCCCGTGTCTAGGACTTAATTTAAGCCAGGGCTGTTTGCCAAAGCTAATCCTCTCAGCCAGAGGATCTGTTTTCATAAACTCTGGCAAGGAGCACCAGCGAGAACGAAACCCCTGTACTTATCTGGCTTCTAGAAAGGTTCCTTTTTTTTGAGCTGCATAATAATAGTCAGAAATATTGCTTTCGTTTTCCCCTTGTTATTGCCTGTACACACTGTGAAAGCCTGCCCCTGTTGAGTTTCTGTCTGTCATGTCCTGTGACTGTGAAAGGCACAGGAGCTCTGGTGTGAAAGGTGGCAATTTCACTGGATGCCTCCGACACTGCTCAGCCCTGTCTTTGCCCTTCTGAGCTGCTGGCTTCCTTTTATCACATCTGCTTAATACAGTGGCAAAGTGTCTGATCTTTGGGGCCGGATTATCTAAAGATACCTTGGGGCTATGAGTCCAAGGATTGTTCTATAGCAGGGCTGAGCAACGTCTGGATGTTGGGGGCTTCATTGCCGCCCCTCCCCCCCAGAACTCACCACCACTGAGTTTACTGCTGTTGCATTGATTTCGCAGGGAAACAAGGCAAGTGGGGAGCGTGCACCTTGTTTTCAAGCAGCATGGCACGTCTGGGAACATGGTTCTGCTTCCAAACAAGGCGCATGCTCCCCACTCACCTTTCCCCACAAAATTGCTGCAATTTTTGGCACGGCTTGTGCTGGCTGTGCAATTTCGGTGGTGGCAGGGGGACTGTGAGGGCTGCGTGTTGCCCACTCGTTCTGTAGCAATGGCAAAACCAACAAGGTTGGGACCTAATCCAGCCCCTGGGTGGGAGATCGCTGGGAGCCACTGGTGAGCAACTCAGATTTCTAAAGCAAGAGTGAGCCATAGAATGTGATTAATAAGTTACAGGGGTGCAATGTTAATCAATTAAAATTCTCTCCAACGGTTAAAGTAATGTCCATGGTTCATTTGGCCTCCGCTGTCCCAAGCCAACCTGGTGAATTTCCAAGAACTTGTGACCTCCTCCCCTGGTACAGAAGGATCACCGGAGTGCAAGCCCTGATCTGGCAGTGCACAGCCCTCTCAAAGCAGGAACATGAAGGTATGGGCAGGGTGAGCCATCCCCCGTGCCCTCCAAGCCACAGAGGCATGGGGATGGCATGCTGGGTCCTGAAAGAAGCCATGCTTCCATGGCTCTGGTGATGGAGATGTGGCTCCTAGCAGAAAGCAATGCAAATGCCTTGCAAGATGGGGAAGGCACGTAGGACATACATGAGCTTTGAAGCTGCATTGTCCAGCACAGGGATCAGCTAAGAAGGATTTCCCTGCAATTTGGCCAGTGAGTAAGTAGCCAGGTATGAGGAAGAGGGGATAATCTGCACCTGAGACTTCACCAGGTTGGTACATAGGAGACAGCCTCATTCCAGCTCAGACTATTTGTCCACCTAGTGTAGTATTATCTACCCTTACTGGCAGCAGCTCTCCAGGTCTTGAGCAGAAGAGAGGCTTTTCTGCCACTCACTACCTGGTCCTTTTTAACTGGCGATGCCAGGGGCTGTGCATGCAAAGCATGTCAACATAAGAAGAGCCGTGCTGGATCAGTCCAAGGCTCCATCTAGTCCAGCATTCTGTTCACACAGTGGCCAACCAACTGTCAACCAGGAACCCACAAGCAGGACATGAGTGCAACGGCACCCTCCCACCCATGCTCCCCAGCAACTGATGTACATAGGCGTACTGCCTTCAATACTGGAGGTAGCATAGAGCCAACAGGACTAGTGGCCACTGATAGCCTTCTCCTCCAGGAATTTGTCTAATGCTCTTTTAAAGCCATCCAAATTGGTGGCCATCACCACGTTTTGTGGTAGTGAATTCCATAGTTTGACTATGCGCTGTGTGAAGAAGTACTTCCTTTTGTCTCTCCTGAATCTCCCACCAGTCAGCTTCATGAGATGACTCTGGGTTCTAGTATTATGAGAGAGGGAGAAACATGTCTCCCTATCTACTTCACACCGTGCATAATTTTGTACATCTCTATCATGTCTCCTCTTACTTGCCTTTATGTGCTGTACCACTAAGCTATGGATCCTCCACACTAAGTGGAGATTGGGATACTACCCTCCTTTTTTCTGACCTGGGCTCAGGGTGACTCCCTCACTGTTAAACAAAGAGGAAGAAAATATAAACACTCAAAACGTCTAGTTGGCCACAGTTGTGAATACAATGCTGCTCCAAAAGGCCATTGATGTGATCCAACAAGGCACTTCTCATGTTCTTTATTAGTCTCCATGGCCCTCTGCACAGTGGTGGGCAGACTCTAGGTTTGCGGGATCTGCTTTGTTTGTTTTTCTAGAACCTCAATATCTGCAAATCGGAACCAGGTACAAAAGACATGCATTGCTCCTGTCTCTTGAATACTGAATAGCGAGGAGTAGAAACCAGTTAGTCATGACATGGAGCTAAACATTATCACCTATTAATAGCTGCAGATAAAATCTGTACCAAAGGAAGCTACAGGGGTCAGTTTGAAAGTTGTCCCTTCCACAAGAGAGGTGCAATTGGCAGGTTAGAGGCTGAGGAGGAAATTGCAAAAGTAAAGAGATAACAGGACGTGGACAGGATTGTGAGAAAAATAAATAGGCCCTTGTACTGTAGGGGGTTTTTTTGGTTTTTTTTTTAACCCAACAACACTGAGTTATAAATAAGCAGATGGTGTAAGTTGGATGGTAAACATCTGTATGGGCCTGAACGTTGCCTACTCTTGTTTTTGGAGCAAATATGTTTGTATTGCATCCCTTGGCTGGTCAGACAGTTGAGCTTATGAACTTGCTAAGCCCCCTGCTGCTGGATACAGTTCAGTCAAGTGTGCAAAGAACCAGGTGTGAGACTGGGGGTGGGCAGGGAATGGTGTCTTGCGAGTTACTTTGGTCACACAAGACACAATAAAGCCAACCAGTGTTGCTGCTGGTCTTGTTTTTAACATCAAGGCAGCTTACTAATCTTGTTAAAAGCAACACAGCATGTTTTAAAGAAATACATTTTAAGGTTCCCTTTCCCAAACACACATGACAGAGGCAGCCACTTGTTGATATCCAAATGCCTATAACCATGGGGTTGGATTCAGGATCTGACTTCTGTGAGAGGAAGGGCTGTGCTCACAGAAGGTCCCTCTGCCCCAATATTTGGGATCCCCTCCCACACGGACACACACCACAGCTCATGCCATTCAGCAGGCTCTCGTGACTCTCTGTATAGTGTTTTCAGGGGGCTGGAGGGGCTGCCATGTGAAGGAGGGGGCAGGGAAGTCCCCTTCCTCCAGTGCAGTTGATCCAGTGTAAGTCTGGATCCAACCCACAGCCTCCAATGTTTCCCAAACGAGAGTACTGAGACTTGTGTATTTATTCCAAAATCCATATTAGTGGAATGCCTTTATTTGGCCAAACCAAAAGATCAAAGAAATCACGCAACTTTTTTAAAAATATATTTTTATTTATTTTATTTTTATAAATGAAATAAACAATACCAAAATTACCAACAACCTAATCAATACTTCAATTTCCCAACAGTACAATATTCTGATAAGGACACCACAATAACAAAGAGAGAAGAAAAAAGAGAGAAAGAAAAAAAGAGAAAAAGGGGGAAAGGGAGGAGGAAAGGAAGTGAAGAAAAAAAGAAAAAAAATTCCCTCCCCTTCCCTCCCCCTCTCCCTCTCCCTCCCCCTTAAAAAATTAAGTTTAAACTCCAACACCCCCTGGCCTCCAATGCCATTCTATTTTAAAAACTATATCTATAACCTTAACAATCTTACAGTTTAATAAACAACCTTACATCTCTATATCATATCATCAATCTTATATCAAGGAAACAGGTCTACAATTCATTCCTAAAAGCCTATATTATTATTATTAGTAATAATAATAATAATAATGAAATATACATATAGTATTATATAATAATAAAACTTAATATAAACCTTCAACCATCAGTAATAAATTTTATACTAGATACATTATCTATTTTAAAATAAAAAATATAAAGAAAAGCAAGAAAAGATAAAAGAGAATAAACCAATATAAATATAATCATTTATCTTCTGAATTAGCCTGAGTCACATAGACTAAGCACAAACAGTTAACAAAGCTTGTTTAAAGATTCCAGTTCATGGGGTTGTAACAGAATTCTCACACATTTTTACATTAAGCCAAGCCTCCACCATTTCATGATTTAAAAATTTCTTCATCTGACCTTCAGACACAATACAAAGTGTAGCAGGATATTTTAAGTAATATTGTAAGTTCATTTCTTTTGCCATATTCTTTGCATTGATAAATTGCCTTCTTTTATTCGCCACCTCTTTGATGTAGTCTGGGAATAACATAACTTTATCTTGTTTCCAGGAAAGGCTTCCAGCCTCCCTTGCCAAGCGCAGGATATAATTCTTTGTGGAGACTTTTGCAAATTGAACTATGATGGTGTAATCAGTCCCTTTAGCATTTGGCACACGAAATGCCTGCTCAATATCAAGTAAATAATCAGATGGAATAGGGAATATCTCATGCAAAAGTTTATCCACAAAAATAAGCAATTTTACATCATTAGGCAGATTTTTAATCCCAATAATCTGTACATTGGATCTTTTCGTGAAAGCCTCCAGTTGAGAGATTCTATCAGAGATATTTTTAAAACAAATTTGTGACGTAGTTTCATTTTCTGCCACTCGGTTTTCGAGCTCATTAATTTTCGTCTCCATTTTTTGCCATGATGCATTAATTGAATCAACAGCTCCTTACAGGGCGATGATGGAATTTTGGATTAAATCCAGCCTTTTGACTTGCTCCGTAAATTGCAAAGATAAAGTCTTTATCAGCGTAAATAAATCCCCTATATCTTCTGTCTTCGACACTTTTGACACAGAGGATGCGGGGAGAGTAGATGCCATATCCTTTCTGCTCAGCACAGACATGTTTCTCTCAAACAGATCTTACAGGTCCTCAGATGTTCTCAAATATTGTTAACGTTTCTTAAATCATCCCTCAGAGGTTGTTGATATTTCTTAAAGCATATATTATTATGGAACACGTCAGCCCTGTTTTCTCCTATAAAATAAGAATCTCAGTACAGCTTTTTGCGCTGGTAAAGCTCTGGGGAGATAATCCTGGAATCCAGCCCCCCCACTATCACGTGGGAGTTACCTTTCTCCAAGATGTTGTCCAGAGCTGTTGCCTTGACCCCCTTTCCATTCCGGTTTTTCAACCTTTTAAAAAGCTGTTTGAGAAAGCTCCTATGGAGACCCGTGGGAAGCTACTAGAGTGACATCGGTCCCAACTGGAAGTCCAAAAATTGCACAACTTTTTGAGATCTCCAGATCTCTTCATCAGGCAAGATGTTACAAAAAGCAGGGAGGGGAGAAAACAAAATCTGATTTGATGATGAAGTCAGAGTGTCTGCATGTTCAGAGTCGCAAGGTGAAGGGGGATGTCAGCAGACATTCAAATTAGACTCTGCAGGTCATGTGACAGCTGGACCTGCAGCAGCCCCACAGGTTGCTGGGAATCAGAAAGGGGAACATGTTGGATTCCCCATTTTGTGTATTTATAACACCCCACTCCTGACACAATTGATCACTGTGTGCCCCTGTGATGTATCATTTAAAAGGTTCAGCAGCCTGTACTGAACTGGCCTCTAAAACCAATGATAACAGTTTTCTTTATTAGGTCTGCTGTCCCCCTCTAAATTGCTGGGGGTGGGTCTTATGTCTGAGTAGATATGCATAGAATTGCACTGTTATGCTTTTTAAAAGTCTAATAGAACATCTAATCTCTCAATGGACGGGGTTGAAATTATTATGGAGCAGCAGCAACTCAAAAACATTCTGCAATGTTTATTATCTGGTTAGGCTGTTGTAGGAGAATGAAAGGGACACTAGTGCTCCCTAGTGCACACGTGCAGATAATGATGACAATTTTAAACAGGCATTCCCTAGAAGGCAGAACAAGGGTGGCGATTTTCCAGAAAATAGGCATTGTCAACAGTGCATAGTGACAATCTGTGTCTTGTAATGAGTGATACCCTTTCAGTGTTGAGAACTTCAGTAGAATGCTGCTAGCGCCACCCTCTTTTCTGCTACTTGAAGTGCAAACTTCAGCAAGTGAAGTTTATCTCTGTGCTGTGAAAAGCTTCACCTGGCTGGTTTCTGCTCATCCCGCAGAAAAGTGTTTCTGTTCTTGAACGCATACAGTTTGTACAACTGATTTCTTTAGAAGTTGCATAAAAAGGGAACTTCAGCTAGGTCAAGCTGTTGCTGTTAGATGCATGCAGTCTACACAGATTTCTCAAAGTTGCACTTCTGTTCTGGAATGCTGTATTCTTTCCAGCAATCTTTTACCCAGAAAAATGCGCTAGCCACAACAAAGAGTGGCCTTTCTGAATAAAGTGACAAAAGCTCAGGGAAGTTTCGTTTCCTAATTTAAATATATGCTTAAAACCTTTTATTTGTATTTTCAAGGCCCTACTTCCGCTTTACTGGATTGGTAGTTCAATGTTTTATCAGTATGTTTTCTTGTGTTTATATTGTAATGGCCATTGGCTATAAACAATTTTTTAAAAAGTGAACCATTCTGCCCAGAGCTAACCAGTTATTTGGATTACTTGGTAAACTTACCCACAAATGTACATTGAAAGGGAGCAGGAGAGAGAAAGACCATTGTTTTACTATCTCTTAACCCCCCTGTCTGTTAATACAATGGGATGGTTAAAAGGTATTATGATATATCTAACCAAAGTGATGTTGAATATATAGTGCTATACCAGCCTAGCTAAAACCATAGCTGTGTTTTCCCCGTATTACTCCACTGGCATGATGGAGATTTCTTCTTTGAGTTCTGAACTGTAGTGCAGTACATCTATAAACTTGTGTTTAATAAACCATATTATATCCAGGAAGTGACAGCAGTATTAACAGACACACATTGTAGGGAGCCACATTGAGTTCAGATAATCAAAGACTGGGTAACTTTGGACTTTACGTCTTGCGGAGGGTTTCTGCAGAAGTTCATAACAATCAAACAGCAACTTGTCTTCCAAGCTATTCCACACTGTGGGAACCTAGACATCTCAAAGAATGGAGATTCCCTTTCATTTAAAGGGTCTTTTCTGAGGCTATAAACCTATGTAAAGTTACTGGGGGGTGGGGGGAGAAATGGTGGCAGTCCTGTACACACTTTACCAGGGAGTGAGTCCCAATGAACTCAGTGCAGCTTACTTCTGAGTAGACATGTATAGCGTTGCAGGTTAAGTCTTACTGAAATCAGTGGCATTCGCTGCAGGGTAGACGTTCCTAGAATCCAACTGTAAATTGGATTAAACATGCTGTATACTCAACATCACCCCTTCGTGGATCACTGCCTTGTTGTGGCGAAGGGGCTTGCGTAAGTCAGTGAAGCCATAAGCTATGCCGTGCAGGGCCACCCAAGACGGACAGGTCTTGGGTGGCAACCCACTCCAAATGGCAACCCACTCCAGTATTCTTGCCAAGAAAACCCCATGGAACGTATCACAAGGCTAAAAGAGATGACGCTGAAAGATGAGACCCTCAGGTCAGAAGGTGTCCAATATACTACTGGGGAAGAGCAGAGGGTATTTCCAAGTAGCGCCAGAAAGAGTGAAGCAGCTGGGCCAAAGCCGAAAGGACACTCAGCTGTGGATGTGTCTGGTGGTGAAAAGAAAATCCGAAGCTGTAAAGAACAATATTGTTTAGGAACCTGGAATGTAAGATCAGTGAATCAAGGTAAGCTAGAGGTGGTCAAACATGAGATGGCAAGATTCAACATTGACATCTTGGGAATCAGCAAACTAAAATGGACAGGCATGGGCGAATTTAATTCAGGTGACCATCATATCTACTACTGTGGGCAAGAATCCCTTAGAAGAAATGGAGTAGCACTCATAGTCAATAAAAGGGTGGGAAAAGCAGTACTGGGGTACAATCTCAAAAATGATAGAATGATCTCAGTACGAATCCAAGGCAAACCATTCAACATCACAGTAATTCAAGTCTATGCCCCAACCACTGAGGCCGAAGAAGCTGAGGTTGATCGGTTCTATGAAGACCTACAACACCTTCTAGAACTAACACCAAAAAAAGATGTCCTTTTCATCATAGGGGATTGGAATGCCAAAGCAGGAAGTCAAGAAATCACCAGGATAACAGGCAGGCATGGCCTTGGTGTACAAAATGAAGCAGGACAAAAGCTAATAGAGTTTTGCCAAGAGAACATGCTGATCATAGCAAACACTCTTTTCCAACAGCCCAGGAGGCGACTGTACACATGGACATCACCAGATGGTCAATATCGAAATCAGATTGATTATGTACTTTGCAGCCAAAGATGGAGAAGCTCTATACAGTCAGTAAAAACAAGACCTGGAGCTGACTGTGGCTCAGATCATGAGCTTCTTATCGCAAAATTTCGGCTTAAATTGAAGAACGTAGGGAAAACCACTAAACCATTGAGGTACGACCTAAATCATATCCCTTATGAATATACAGTGGAAGTGAGGAATAGATTTAAGGGATTAGTCCTGATAGACAGAGTGCCTGAGGAACTATGGACGGAGGTCCGTAACATTGTTCAGGAGGCAGCAACGAAATCCATCCCAAAGAAAAAGAAAAACAAGAAAGCAAAGTGGCTGTCTGAGGAGGCTTTACAAGTAGCTGAGGAAAGAACGGAAGTGAAAAGCAAGGGAGAAAGGGGAAGATATATCCAACTGAATGCAGCGTTCCAGAGAATAGCAAGGAGAGACAAGAAGGCCTTCTTAAATGAACAATGCAAAGAAATTGAGGAAAACAACAGAATGGGAAAGACTAGAGATCTTTTCAAGAAAATCGGAGATCTCAAGGAAATGTTTTGTGCAAAGGCGGGCATGATAAAGGACAAAGAAGGCAGGGACCTCACAGAAGCAGATGAGATTAAGAAGAGATGGAAAGAATACACAGAAGAACTATACAGGAAAGATCTGAATGTCCCTGATAGCCATGATAGTGCAGTCACTGAACTTGAGCCGGACATCCTAGAGAGTGAAGTCAAGTGGGCCTTAGGAAGTATTACTAACAACAAAGCTAGTGGAGATGACAGTATTCCAGCTGAGCTATTTAAAATCCTAAAAGATGATGCTGTTAAAGTGCTGCACTCAATATGCCAACATTCACTGGATCATGGAGAAAGCAAGAGAATTCCAGAAAAACGTCTATGTCTGCTTCATTGACTACGCTAAAGCCTTTGATTGTGTGGATCACAACAAACTGTGGCAAATTCTTAAAGAGGTGGGAGTACCAGACCACCTTACCTGTCTCCTGAGAAACCTGTACTAGGGTCAAGAAGCAACAGTAAGAACCAGACATGGAACAACCGATTGGTTCAAAATTGGGAAAGGAGTACAGCAAGGCTGCATATTGTCGCCCTACTTATTTAACTTATATGCAGAGTACATCATGAGAAACGCCGGGTTGGGTGAATCACAGGTCGGAATTAAGATTGCCGGGAGAATTATCAACAACCTCAGATACACAGACGATACCACCCTAATGGCAGAAACCGAAGAGGATCTAAAGAGCCTCTTGTTGAGGGTGAAAGAGGAGAGTGCAAAAGCTGGTTTGAAACTCAACATTAAAAAAACGAAGATCATGGCATCTGGCCCCATCACTTCCTGGCATACAGAAGGGGAAAAAATGGAAGCAGTGACAGATTTTATTTTCTTGGGCTCCAAGATCACTGCAGATGATGACTGTAGCCATGAAATTAAAAGATGCTTGCTACTTGGGAGGAAAGCTATGACAAACAGACACAGCATAGTAAGAAGCAGAGACATCACCTTGCCAACAAAGGTCCGTCTAATCAAAGCTATGGTTTTCCCATTAGTAATGTATGGCTGTGACAGCTGGACTATAAGGAAGGCTGAGTGCCGAAGAATTGATGCCTTCGAACTGTGGTGCTGGAGAAGACTCTGACGAGTCCCCTGGACTGCAAGGAGGTCAAATCAGTCCATCCTAAAGGAAATCAACCCTGACTGCTCATTGGAAGAACAGATACTTAAGCTGAAGCTCAAATATTTTGGCCACCTAATGCGAAGAGAAAACTCACTGGAAAAGACCCTGATGCTGGGAAAGACTGAAGGCAAAAGGAGAAGGGGACAGAAGAGGATGAGATGGCTAGATAGCATCACCGATGTAATGAATATGAACTTGAGCACACTCCGGGAGAGAGCGGAGGACAGGAAGGCCTGGCGTGCAATGGTCCATGGGGTCACGAAGAGTCAGACACAACTTAACGACTGAACAACAACAACATACTCAACATCAAAGTATTTACATATATTGGCAGCCTGTAAGTTTGTTATAACTGGTGCTGCGTTTTTGTTTTTGGTGATGCTTTGCTTTTTGATACAAGGTGAGCTTTTAAGGTGTGCACAAGCCAGTTCATTTCTCTAATGTGCTACCACTCAAGCATAATTTTAAGTGTGGGGGTTTTTTTCACTGCATGATTCCAGCCAATCAGGGATCATGTAATAAACATGATTAATTGCCACTCTACTGACAGAAGATGTCAGCCAGCAGAATCAGGAGGGATGAGATTCGGGGCAATTCCCCCTCTTCTGTGTACCCCCCCATCTGCTCCAGAGGGTTGGGATGCAGAGGATAGGGGAAAATAGTCCCAAATTTCCTCCCTTTCTGTTCTGCTGTTAGATGTCTTCCATCAGCAGAGTAACCACCATTGCATACAGCCTGATGACATCACAACACCACATAGCCAGTTAGATTTGGTTACGTGATGACATCACTAAGGACAATGAAGCCATCCCATGGCCCTCATTCTGAAAGGAGGTGGTGGTACGATGCCTTTGTCCAGGCAGCCAGGTGACACTCCATCTCTTGCCCCACTGCACTGGCAATGTACAACCAGTCATAGTTGCATGGCAAGACTTCTACTCTTATCCAGCTCTAGTTCTTCATAGTTATGTATGACTAGTGGGGCAGAATGAAGTGAAAGTAATGCAGTGCAAATGGACAACATCCACATTCAGATGCGCACCTAGGTATGAATGTCTATCTACACTGCATTATTTTCTGTTGGGGGCCCTAGCCACATTCTCCCCCAAGTTGGCCCTGCTGTGCTCAGGTGTTCACTATAGGAAAGAGAAGAGTGTTCAGATGACTGGCTCATCCTTGGAATCTAGTAATTATTCTTTAGTTATGACTATGAATGGAAAATCACTGAGAACAGTTTAACAGTCAGGTTCACGAATGTGTTAATTTTTGAGCAAAATGCCTCCCAGGGATTTGTTACATTTCTTTTACAGACAGAAGCACTCTGCACAACCTCCTCCTCCACTGAAAGTACCCAGAAACATGTACAGCATAATCCTAAAGCTATATAATATTGTCAATAAAAACACAAGTACAACTAACACCTAAGTGTGTGTGTGTGTGTGTGTGTGTAAAACAGAGAACATATAATCTAGCCAGCATTTAAAAACAAAAGAAAAACCTATAGCTGTATCAGAAGCTGGAGTTGTATTGCAGGTACAAATCAATCTGGGAAGATTTGTGGGTGGGGAGATTACAAAGAGTGACATGTGTTGATTTCTACCTCTCACGTAACTGATAAAAGGCATAAAGTCACCATTCCATTTAAAACAAAGGGTGGGGAAGTGTAGTTATAGAGTGTTTATACCTATTTTCCATTGGTGAATATCCTGGGGAAAAAAAGGGGTGCCCAGGAGATGAAAAGCTAAAACCCTACGCCATTCTTGAGGAAAATCAGTTGAACTGTTTTTGCTTCCTCTCTGGTGCCATCTTGTGGCTATTTTGTCTTACGTACAAACCAATTATTTAAGTTGCTGGGCCTTGATTACCACCAAATAAGCTGCCTCACCCAGATCTTAATCTTTTAGGGCTACATTAACACTTACTCATTAAAACATTCCCGATTCTACCCAGATTGCTCTGTGGAAACATCAGGTTAATGACTTCTCTTCACTAATACATGCGCGTGTGCACACACCCACACACACTTCCACTGATAACTAGTTACTCATGTCTTCTCTAGAT
Source organism: Heloderma suspectum (assembly GCF_057233095.1). NCBI lineage: Eukaryota > Metazoa > Chordata > Lepidosauria > Squamata > Helodermatidae > Heloderma > Heloderma suspectum. The sequence goes on from NC_139461.1 coordinate 216,358,369, forward strand.
TTATCCCTAACTGTGGCGAATTCAGAAGGGCAGGGTCCCTTCATGACAGTCACAGCCACATACCCCTCACAGCCATGCCCCCTTCTAAGATTATACAACCTTGTAAGATTATACAATACAAATGAGCTTTCAGTCATTTTCTTTCGAGTATCTGGTCACCCTGATTCAGAATTATTAAAAGGTGCATTGAAAAGAAAACACACACACACAAAGTCATGTCCAGCAACTTGCTAGAAAATATTATTTGGTTAATCATAGAATCATAGGGTTGGAAGGGGCCTATAAGCCCATCAAGTCCAACCCTCTGCTCAATGCAGGAATCCAAGTCAAAGCATCCCTGGCAGGTGGCTGTCGAGCTTCATCTTGAATGCCTCCATTGTGGACTAAAAAGGTTAGTCCTTTTTAATTCAAGAAACAATGACAACGGTAGTGGTAGTAGTAGTAGTATATTTATTATTAATTATTATCATGAAGAGCCATTGCAACCACGTGTGAAGTAATGCCCCATTACAATAAATGGAACTTAGTCCATGGTGACCCACAACTCCTTTAAGGCTGCAATCCTATACACACTTATCTGGGAGTAAATCCCATTGAACATAATGGTATACTTACTTCTGAATAGACAAGTAGGATTGCCCTACAAGGCTACAAGCATAATTGCACTCACTAGGGAAGTAAACCGAAGTCCAAATCACCACCCCCCCCCCGTAGCCACGGATGTAGACAAAACACGCTCGAGTGGTGGGTTAGGAACAGACTTTTTCTGGAGATGTAACCAACTTACATCTCAAGATAAGCTGGCTGAGGTCAGCATCACTTGCAGGAGAAGGAAGGAAGAAAATAGGAAAGTAGAGGGAGGAGACAAGGAAAAGGCAGAAGAGGCGTCTCCCTCCCTCCCTCCCACCTTACTCATATTAACCCTTCACGTTCAGCTTAAGTGACTCATGGCCCTAGTCCCTCCAACACAAACTCCACTGAACACATTGGGACTTGCTTCCGAGTAAACAAACCTAGGACCCTACTGTCAACCAGAGGGGTTGGATGCAACCCCAGGCCCCCTCCTGTGCCTTGAAGGACAAACTTGATGTGCAAACAAACAGCGGGTGAAAACTTTTCACTGCATGGTGCCAAAACATGACCCCCTGCTAACTTCTGCACATCAAGCCCACTAGAATCCCTCTCCCACACCCAGCAAACCGCACGCATAAGCACGAGCAACGGACAACAGCGGCAGCGCCCCGCCCTGCCCCCTGCTCCTGCGGTGGTCAGCAGCAGCAGCCACCGCCGCCCTGAACGGGTGGCCAGTGCTGCAGGATGGCGAGGGCAGCGCAGGGCAGGCAGCAGGGTGGGGAAAGGGTCAGGAAGCTGAGGGGCTGGTTGGGGACGGTTGAGTTGCGAGGTGTAGTGGTTCCTCAAGGGGTGGAAGGCAGAGAAGCTGAGAGCTGAGGAGGAGAATAGGGGGCACCAAGAGGAGGCAGCAGAGCTCCCTCAGGCTCCCTCTCTTGCCCCCTATGTCTGGCCAGCTCTGCATGGTAGGCGAGAGGCAGCCGCCAGTCACTCGCACTCCCTTCCTCTGCTCCGTCGTCCTCCCACCACATCTGCCTCGCAGCAGCCTGTGACCCAGCTGGGAGCCAGCTCCAATAAAACTGCAGGGGCGAAGCAGCAGTGTGACCCCAGAGCACTACACCCCTGATCCCTAATGCACACTTAATTCTGGGTGTGGGGCAGGATTTACAAAGTCTCCCTTTATGGGAAATTCAGCTCCAGACTTTGACAAAAAAAATTAAATGACTTGAATTTAAGAAAAATGTAAAATGGTTGCTAAAATGGTTGCTAGAAGACTGATACTACGATACTGGAAGGATAAAAGCTCACTGCCTATAATGCAATGGATTGAAGACTCAACAATGCTAGCAACATATGAAAGAGTGGTGTATAGGTGTAACTTGCAAATGGACTTATATTTGGATATCTAGTCTGCTTTGACTGACGTTTATGTATAGCCATTTTTTCTCTCTTTCTCTCCTTAGAATATTGTAATATTTGAAACTGAGGATTTTAGAACATGCTGTTATATTTTTAAATTTTGAGGGTTTTAAATGTTTTTTGTTTGTTTGCGGAATAGGAGGATATCCTGCGTCAGCTGAGGGAGGACCAGGTCCTGTGGGTGGATGGGTAGGCGGATAGGCAGCCTGACTTTACCCCACTAACCCCAGTTGGTCCCTCACTCACCTCCACAGCCTCGGTCATATTCCCTGTGTATGCACACAGGAATTGAAATAAAGGCATCTTTGTCGTTTTATTTGTTTAATTTCAATTTTTCCCTTGAATTTGGCACCCCACTTAACTTGGCACCTACATGGACGGGCCACCCCTGACAGAAGAAACCACTCACTTCTGAAGGCAGTTGTAAGTTATAATTGATACACTTTTGCTCAAGAATTTACATGGTTCAAGAGTGCAATGATCGTTATTAATCATTGTGGTTGCAGAAAAGCTGCTTCCTGCAACCAAGAGAATATGGTAACCAACAGTGGTATGCCTAAGACATTTTTAACCAATGTGGAGTACTTATTTCTACCTGTGAATGCTGAAAGAAATAATATTTGGAGTGGTTACAGAGTCAATGGGGTGTGTACATGTATATACACAACCAAAGGGTCCCTTTTATGAGCTGTCCTGGCATGATGATGTTGCAAAGCCGGTCTGGTATCCCTGGTTGTCTTGAAAGGATGGAACATTACAGTAGGATTAATAGGGAGAAGCAGAGGGTTTCATTGTTTGCTTTTGTAGCCTGCAGCTATTGTTAGTTTGTAAATGAAGGTACAGTTGAAGAATTAGACAAGGGGAGAAAAAGGCATCACCAACCACTCAAAAGAGAGGTGGGGCTAATCCCTGCTCTCTGACAAGTTAGCCTGTATGATGCATGTGTTTTCAAACACCTGTTTTCTCATATCCACTGTGAGCAGGTCTTGTGGCAAAGGCACATCAAAAATTCCTTGGTCCATTGACTCCATCAGAGGGGGTGTTTCTACCAGCAATTTACTCTGAGCCAGCTGAGTGTTGAGGTCACTAAGGATACATGACGTTATGGCCATCCAGCAGCCACCCTGGAGCTTATCAGGGAAAACCCAGTTTTCCTGAGACTGCTTGAGGATCGATTCTTTTCCTTAAATCAGGTTCACCCTAGTATAGTTGCTGTGTGCCCCAACCCCCACATTTAGCTTGGGTACGGTAGCCGTGCCCAGGACTGTGCCTTTCACCGTGACCCCGGTCAACGCGTGTTTCCTCCCGTTGTGCTGAATGAGGCTTGCCCTCTGAATGCCCACAGAAATAACAGAGAAGCCCCTCAACTGACACAGCACATGTTAAAGCCCAGTTCCTTAAGTGCAATTAAGCATGATCTCGAGGCTCCAGTTCATTGCCTTAAGAAGTAACTACTTCCCAGCTTCCTTATAGAGATCCTGTGCATTAAAATGGGGGCTGGTTTCCATCTCTTTCCCACAACAAACCAATTAGTGTCTCCTCAGAAGTAACTCCCATTGTGCTGAATGAGTTTGAATGCCTTTGAATGCCCACATCAGAACTTACAGAGATTCCTCCTCAATTGAAATGGTGCATTTTAAAGCCCAATTCCTTAAGTGCAATTAAGGCTCCAAATAATTGCCTTAGGAAGAAAGTACTTCACAGCTTTGTTATAGATAACCTGCAGGTTACAATGGGGGCTGGTTTCTGTCTTTGTGTTTACTGCTCTCTTCCCCACAACAAACCCATTAGTGTCTCCTCAGAAGTAACTCCCTTTGTGGTCAATGAGGTCCTCTGGGTTAAAATGGGGGCTGGTTTCCCTCTTTGTGTTCACCCCCTCCTTCCCAGCAACTCCCATTGTGCACAATGAGGCTTGCTCCTGAAATGCAGGCGCATCTGGCCTTTCAGGGGAAAGGAGAAAGGGTGTAGGAGGTGGGGGGGAGCCTCTCTTATTGGTTGAGCAGCTGCCAGTCAGATGACATTCACTCCAGCCCCCACTCCATGTTCCATGAAGCGATTTTTACTGGTCCAGACAATCTGCTTGTGGAACCCTGCTCACAGCAAAGCCGATTCCTTTTTTAAAATCTGCTACTCCTCCATTAGCTTCTCCTTCCATTGTCCTGGAAACATGGCCAGAGACACAGCTGCTAGAAATAGGCTCTAACTCAAAAGGTGAATAAGCAAGACTCTTCTAGTTACAATAGTGGTAGTCTTCAAACAGAACATAAAACAACTGGGGAATCGCTCATTCATTAGGAGAATTCTCTCCACTTTCACCTACAGCAGGAACTGAGGCCAGGCAGGTAAATAATCCCACCTCTCTGCCAAATGCATGAGAAGTAACAGTGCCCACAGCTGCTAAATCTTTCTGTGCTGTTCCCCCCCAGTACCTTTCCTGGGGAAAAAGCTGACTCCCCCAGTCTTGAGCAGCCAAGTCCAGAGCAGCCTTTTTGGAGCTTGCTCTTAAAGGGGCAATCGAAGAAGCGGGGTGGGGTAGATCTCTTCTCTTCCCAATAGATTAAGCAGCCCCTGAGGAGCAGAGTTTGCCATTTCCCAGGTAAAAAGCTGTTCCTCACTCCCAGCTTGCCTTCCTCTCTCCTGCTGTCTGGGTCTCTGTTCATCTCGTCATCTCTTCTCCACCTCCTCCCACTCAGAGCATCTCTACACCAGCCTAAAATCCCACATTTAAAATGGGGCTTTCTGCTTCCATTTTAAATGCAGGATCATGTGGGACTCCATGCTTCCTTCCCCCTGCCCTGCTTTCCCCGCTCCTTTCCCCCTTATCTGAGTCTTCCATATGTTTCGTTATACAGGCTCTAGATGGCGCTGTGGTCTAGCTCCTATTATTGAGGATTTTCCTTTTTCATGAAGGAACTCAAGTGGAACTCAAGTGTGGTAATCTGATAGCTCATTATCTCCAATCTTTTAAAAAAAAAAATGGAATACAGGTCATTTAGTGCGGGAGATGCCTTGGAGCTTGACTACGTCATCTAAAGGACCGGCAGATTCCATGAGTAACCTATCTCAATAGCAGGATAAAACTTGGTGAAAGGAGCCCTCTATCTCCTTTCCCCACTTTTTATCCAGTGTCAGCCCACTTTTCTCCCATCATCTTCTTCATCCCCTCCCTCTTCCAGGTGAATCCTTTCACAGTGCCTGTGAAGCACTTTCACAAGCCTTGAGCATGTGCTGGCTGGCGCCGCTATTCATTTGCACTGCCGCCAATTGCCGCTGCCCGGGCATAGCCAATCTCCTTCAGCCCAGCATTTGGAAGGGTGCAGGGTGCCCTGGCAACACCGTGATGGGTCTGAGAGAGAGCAAGCCCTGTCGATCTCTCACATCCACACTTTACGTTTTAGGTGACATCATGACATCACCTGGCAAGATGGTGATCCCAATCCTCCATTTGAACCCCCCACAAAAAAGCTTGACTGGCTAGACATTGGCCCTCTGATGTGTTTTGCAGTACCTGGAAGATAAAGTAGATGGGTCCCTGCTGTCATGGGAAGACTTAGAGGATAAACCGGTCAGGAAGACTGGGCAAGAACTTTGTCTCTCTTCAGCAAGAACAGAGCAGCAACAGGAAACTCCTGACTCCACTCAGATAAACTAAGTCCAGTGCCATCTAGTGAGTAAACTATATAATGACCCACATACCTACCATTGGCATTAAGAGCTTTTCTACACATGTCTGTTAAATGGCTCTTAATCTGTTGTATCTCCTTCTGGTTTAATTGCAGAACTGAGATTCAAGCACTACAGAAGTATTTCCTCTTCTGCTTTTCCACTACATAATCTCTAGGAGGCACTGTGGTATAGTGGAATAGTGCAAATACACAAGAGGAAATTGTGCTTCTTTCACTCTCACAACTTTCCCTGCTCTAACCCCCCCCCCCCCGAAAGTGCTGGTTAGACACAAAAGTGAAACTGGAGGGTCAGGATGTTGTCTAAAGAACCCATAAACAACTGTGAGTAGGGAATGACAAGTGCATGATAAATGCTGCATGTAGAAAAGCCCTAAGAGGTTCCAGAAGTAATTTTAGGTATTGAAACAAGATTATATCCCACCTTTCTGGTGCTTATGCAACACTCAGGGTGGCTAATAACAATTAAATTGACAAGAAAATACAATAACATTCTACAACAGTGACAGCATCATAAAAGCAGACAGCTCTAGCAGATTAATTCAGGCCAAGAAATGCTCTTTCTTCAGACAGGGAGTTCAGATACAGAGCTCTGGTCTCCAGCTAAACAGTGTGTGTATGTGCATGCATGCGCACACACACACAACTTGCATAGGTGAAGAGCAAATAGCCCCATTAACAAAGGGAGAGTTTGAAACCTACTCCCTAAAAGCTGAATTTTCAACTCGAATCCTCCCTATTAAGGTGACAATCTGTTAACTGATAAAGTTTTCCTGAAATTGTGCAGTGGAATATGAAATCTGTACAGTCTTTGGAGGGAGGAATCTCCACAGAGCAGAGCCTCCTTAATAAGATTGATGATACTATGAATTGCTGTTGCAGGTGCAGCCTTAGTTTACAGCTGCCTTACCCAGCGAGGTGCCCTCTATATGCTTTGGAATACAGCTCCCATCACCCCTGTCCATTGGCTGTACTGGCTGGGGCTAATAGGAGTTGTAGTCCAAAACATGTGGAGGACACCACATTGGGGAAGGCTGGTGCAGAGAATGTAAAGAGGGCTCAGAGGGATATATATCATTTTGATGTATTTCTTACTGAGTGGATCAAAACCATTTTTGGCATGAAACCCTCAGATGAGGTGAGGATAGAGCTATATCATATCAGATCTTGCTGAGGGGAAAGCTTCAAGTTGTTACAGTGATACTTTTGTATTTCCCAGACATGAAGAAAGATCTAAAATGTAGAAATCTCAGGGAAATTTCATATAAACAGGGATAGCCCTGCCATGCACTAGGCTAAAGAAACCTGCTACAGGCAGCCCAAGTAGGAATTGGTACCTGAATTGTGGAGAGACATGTTGCAAATCTTTGGTCCTGGGGTGGTGGGGAAGGGAGAGTTTGGGTTCTACTTCAGGGAGCAATGTATCTTGGGCCAATGTAACGCACTGGCATATTTTTCTTTAAGAATTCTGAGTGGGGATATTCCTGCACATGCTCAGCAAAAGAGTGAGTTAGGGAGTGGCCACCCTTTTAGGCAGTTACCAAAGTGCAGTGTGGAAGAAGCTTGCTTTCTCTTCTCTGTAAGACCCTTGAGACAGGTTAGTAGGGAGGGTTTCTTTTGAATTTTTTTAAGGAGTCACATTGGTTTTTTTTACAAACACTATGAGTTCCTTATTTGTTTATGTTCTTTCATATTGTATATAGAGCTGTTTACAAAGTTGTTCCTGTGTTGCTGGATCCTGGTCCATTTTGAGAAGATTGCTGTGGAGCTGGAGTGAACTGCGTAGAGACTGTTTTCTTCATCCAGCAGAAATATCAAGCTTCAGAGAGAAGTTTTATTTATATTTTTGTTGTGGACTCAAGCTGAAGGACACAACTTTGGGAGGGTTGTGCTCTGTTTTATTGTTTTGGTGATAAGTGAATTGTTATGCATGTAAAATTATTACATGTGCATTATTGTTTTAATTAAGAAATTCAAATGATATATGTTAATTGTCTCTGTACAAGGCCTTTGCTGTGAATCCCTTTAGAGACCCTGAAGAAAAGTGTTACACCACCACTCCATGTTCAGTATCTGTGCTCAGAAACACTCCATGAGGCAGCACAAAGCAGTGAAGCCAGTGATAAAACTCCTCCTCTCCAAAAGAAGACTAAAACATGTCTGGGGCTTCCCATTGAAAATTATGGTTGGAAAAGTTGACAAGACATATATGGCTTTGTCCCTGAATGGAGGACTGATTTTAATAGGCATTAAAACATGAGAGATAGCAAATGGAGATGGTAAAATATAATGCTGCAGATGTAGAAGATGAAAATAATGGGGCTGTTCACATGTCATGGTAATGCTTGATGGGTGACTAGCCACGCGGAGTGTGTTGTTTTGCAAACAACCCACCCTACGTGGTTAGCACACCCACCAGACATTCAGGCAAATAACTCACACTGCATGGGGCTTTGCCCGATTGTCCCCCTCTCCAGGGGACTTGGCAGCAGAAGTCATCTTGTCTGCCATCAAGCCCCTGCCGCCACCACCACCCATGATCTTTTCCCCAAACCAGGGATGATTGTGTCATTCTATGGGAAGGAGAGGGGGGTGCCTGAGGGGAGTGGGGGCCATGTGGTGGACCACCCCAAAGGGCTCTCCCTCTGAGGCATGACTGGGAAACGCACAGATAAGTGGGTAATTTTAATCCTTTGTCCCCCTGCAGGATGGGGGGGAAGGGTTAAAATCACCCACTTACCTGTCGGTTTCCCAGTCATGCCTTGGTGGGGTAGCCCTTCAGGGGTTCCCCCACATGGCCCCTGACTCTCCCCCCCCCCAGCACCCTCTCATTCCCAAAGAACTACACGGTTGTCCCCGGTTCAGGGTAAAGATCTTTTTCACACGGGGAGCTTTAAATCCCAGTACAAGCCTATAGGGGTGGGATTCCCCTCCATGCAATTTTTGGGATGGGGTGCTTTTAAAAAAATTTCCCAGCCTCATTTGAATGCAAAATGGGGCTGGGAGAAATTTTTTTAAAGGACTCTGACCACAAGCAAGATGCCGATCAGAGCCAGGAAGGGGTGATTGTTGGGGGCAAATGGGGGAGGGGTTGACAGCCCCTCCAAGGGGTCATTTGGGCACCACTGGAGGGGCTGTCACTGGCATCTGCAGCGGCTTGGCTGTGATCATGAATGGCCATCGCGGCCGCACTTAGCAGGAGCAGCAGGGGTCCTATGCAAGCAGCTCGCTGCCTGATGCCCTTTGTCTATGATGGGTTGGCATGTCTGGGTTCACCCAGCATAACAACTTATCGTGGGTAAACCTACTGCAGATTGTTGGCTCTCAGGGTGGGTTGTTTGGGAAAGAACTGGCTGGCGGTCACCCATGATGGGTTACTGCGAGGCATGCAAACCCAGTCAAGGAGTGACAGAATCTGTGACTCATAGGAGCAGATTTATTATCATTATCATCATTATCATTATCATAAAAACAAACAAGAAAAAAATCAACAACAGTATCAATAATACAGTCTAAAACCAGCGATAACGGAATATCACCATAAAATAGTAGCAATGATTTCAAAGTAGCAAAAGCCTGGGCCAACTTCAGATTAGAGAAAAGGAGATATAAAGAGTCTGAGTTGTTGTTGTTGTTCCCAATGATTTAAAAACATGCAAGAAAGAGTTAAATGAACATCTTGTGCAAGCTAGTTCTAGAATGATGGGGCTACCACTGAAAAGGCCCTGTATCTTCTTCCCACCAACTGTTGGACTTTACTGGCAGGCCTGTGAGCAGGGCCTCAGGGGCCAGTCTTAATGGCTGGGCAGTCTTTTATGTGGTCCTTCAAATAACCTGGTCCTAAGCTTGTTAGCAATTTACAGTAAAAAAACAGTACTTTGAACTGGGCCCAGGAGCACACTGGTAACTAAGTACTGCTGGTGCAAATGTGGTGTTATAGGCTCCAATCACTTGGCCCTCACAAGGAACTGGTAGGGTGGCCACTTATGTATTCCAAAAAAGAGGAAATGCATTTATTTAAAAAGATGACAAAAAAGGGCACTGATTTGCATAAAATTTTATTATGCTAATTAATATGAATACATGAAAAATTAGAAATAATAATTGTAATGTATTTCTGTTTAAATTAAATTACATCTCAGTACAGTGGGGAAGAATGTGACCAGGTGAGCTGAGTGCCCACTTGCTCAATCTGCTGTCCAGGTGCTAAGCGTTGATGTGTTCTGGCTGTCTTCTTAGGGTGCTTTATCTTTGAACCAGACTTGGGGCTGAAGGGACTGGGCAGCCCTTCAAATAGAGGTCTGTTCCCTGTAAAGTGGGACCCTGGTTTGGATTCAAACTTAGGCATACTTAGAGGAAACACATGGAAATCAACGGGACTGAAGTTGCTCATGCCTATCTTAAGTTCTATTGAGTTAGGTCAGACTAGTTTAAGTATAACAAAGTCTGGATCCAGCCCACGGCTGCCCTAGCGACTGGGCAGCTGCACTGTGACTCATTGATAGGAAGATGTTCCAGAGTTCTGAGTTAGCTAAAAACAACCTAGTGGGCAGTGTCCTACACCGCCTGCATGCTAGTGGAACGGACTGCTAGTGCAACAGGAACTAGAGGCTCCAGAAACGAGTGGCAAAGCTCGTTCCTGACATGAGTCAGTAGAGCTCTCAGAAGGGAGCTCTGCTGACATACCCCATTCTGGAAATGAGCATTTCTGCTTATTTTCTGCTTTATTTCAGGAACTGCTAGCAGTCCATTCTGCTGGTGCAACAGAACTAGTAGAAGCACAGCAGCAGTGTAGGATACTGCCCGGAATGTTTTATGAAGAAGGTGCTTACTACCTTTAGCAACTATATTTTGAGAAGCTATGATGCTCTGTTTCTCTTTGAGCCCACCATTTTCTCCCCGTTGTAGAAAAATGCTTGTAGGGAAGGGATGGTGACATTCCCTCAGTTAGGGAAGGTGTTCTTTTCTTTAAAGTTTAGCGAATGTTTAAAAACATATTAAATGGTATTTGGGGGGACCCCCTCCCTCTTCAGTGTTTTTATTCTTTATTGTAAAAGTGTTTCAAATACTTTAAACAGGAACAAACCACTGACCAAAAATAATTACTTGTTTTAGGATGCAATCTTACACAAACTTTCTGAAGCATAAGACCCACTGAATTCAGTAGACGCAAATGACAGTGTTATAATGCTTACCCCTAAAATGCTCTCTCTCTCTCTCTCTCTCACCATTTTAGCAAGGTAGTTAATGGAAAGGGGTTTAAAATGATTTTTAAAGCATGATATGGGTATAGCGCTATACCCCTGAAATGCTATAATACTTTACAGTAGCATCATAGCATTATAGGGGTAATGGCAGCTACCACAAAGGTTACACTGAATGTGTGCTGAGCTATAATAGGTTTGCCTGCTGATAAGTCACTGCTCATATCAAAACCGCACCTCTTTTTAAAAATGGAAGGGTAGTGCCAAGGGCATCTACACCTGTGCAGGGCTCCTGAACTGAAAGGCGGACTAGAAATATTTTAAATTTAAAAAGCATATGTTTCCATCCTTCTCCAAAAAGCCAGATTTTCTCCAGTAAGACAAAGGACTCCAGGTTTGTATGTCACACTCACAACCTCCAATCAGGCTGGCTGGAGGTTGTTTACAGGGACCAGAAGTGGCTCGCAGATGGTGCATTCCCATGAATCATGACATTAAATAATGCATGTTTTGCCGCCATGACATGTGAAATGGGACTTTGGCATAATTTGGGTGCACAGAAGCTTTAAGGGGCATGCTATAAGCATTCCTTCATGGAATCTGCACTTCCAGAAATATACTACAGTAGGACTGTGGTTGCATTCACAGGTACTATATATACAATAAAATCCAAGCTGAGTATCTAATTGCTTTCAGGCATGCCCACCTAATGCAACTGGGATGTTTCAGATGAAATACGAGGGAAATAGTTGCCACCCAGTTCTTGCACTCGTGCATTCTTCTTCTGATTTTAATTTTATAAGATAAAATATCGGTGGTAACCCTTGACAAAATTAACCAATGCGCAACCCTGACATTCAGAATGGGTTCCTGCATTGAGTCCTTGCTCAAATTAAGCTCATTTGTTTTAAAACTAATTTTCAAACCCACATATTTATGGCCAATAAGCAACACTTCTTAATGACTGTGCATAACTGCTGGAGATCACAGTCTTGACAATGGCATCATATTTCCAGTAAGAAAACCTCTACTTTTACCTACCAGTGGCTGCCCATAGCCCGCTGATAAATTCATCATTCCAGCTGCCAAGGTTTTGAGTTAGCAAGAAGTCAGTGGAGTAAAATGTTCTGGCCATGTTTCAAAGGAACTAGTCCAATGTCTTGCACAATGTGTTCCAGCTCTCACTGCCCCATAAAGCCTCTAATCGACCTGCCTACCTGTTTCCTCTATTGTGTAACCCCATTCCCCCTCTATCCCAAGCTGATGGGGAGGTCAACCTGAGTCAAGTGAACAGTTCCACACTCATCTGGATCTTTGTCTGTCCTGCATTTGGCAATCGTCTGCATATAAGAATTAGGCTGTAAATCTATATACCAGGGATGGGGAACCATTTTGGGCTGGAGGGCCAAATTCAAATCTCAGAAAGATCTCGGGGGCCACATTCCAGAGGTGGGCAGCACTATAAGTGAAGAGGGCAGGGCTACATTTGCAGTGGGTGGGCCCTATTTTTTTTTTTTTCATTTTACCAATCGTGTTTATTTTTTCATTTTACCAATGTAAAAGGATAAAAAGAAGTGCTTCTTCACACAGCACATAGTTAAACTATGGAATTTGTTACTCAAGATATAGAGATGGCCACCAACTTGGATGGCTTTAAATGAGGATTAGACAAATTCATGGAGGAGAAGGCTATCAATAGCTATCAGTCATGATGGCTATATATTACCTCCAGTATATTGGAGGCCACATGCCTCTGTATACCAGTTGCTGGGAAACACAAGCAGGAGGTTGGTATTGTGTTCATGTCCTACTTATGGGCAGGGCTGCCCCAGACATGTTTCTGCTTGAGGCAAAGGATAAGATGGTGCCCCTTTCCCATTTCATGTACTGAAGACAGCTGGATTAGCAGCTGAATCTTAACACTGGTGACAATATAGTGTCCTCTGCTGCATCTGAGGCAACAGGCTGGACAAGCTGTGTGGCCTCTAACAAAGGTGGAATGCCTGACAGTTCAGGAGGAATGGCCTGGGGGCAGGGGGCAGCTGCTGCAGTTCCCCAGAATTTGCTGCCGGAGGCATTTGCTTCACTCTGCCTAACGGTAGGGCAGGCCCTGCTTGTGGGCTTCCCACAGACAGTTGGCGGGCCACTGTGTGAACAGAATACTGCACTAGAGAGGCCTTTGGTCTCATCCAGCAGGGTTCTTCTTATGTTCTTATTCAGTCTTTGGGAAAAGGATATACTTTGGTAAAGGAATTCCCTTTCTATGAAGTTTTGATCAGTCTCTGTGGTTCCTTTGATATGTGCTCCTTCAAAGAAAAAGAAAAAAAAAGTGGGAGCTGCAGTCCACACATTCTCAAGGGCCCCAGGTTGGGCAAGTCTGGGCAAGCGGAAGCACATGGGCTAAAAGCCCATCAGGGAGGGGGAAGGCTAGATCTGCTGGCATCTTGCAGGAGAGCCCGTTTGTTCCAGTGGAGTGAGTTTTAGGCTGGGACCTGTCTTAAAACTGCCATTCTTCTAGCTGATCTTGGGTCAAATTGCTTTCTCTTGCTCCTCCTGCTTTTTAACATGGGGATGATAGCGACCAACATCACAGTGTTGTTGGGAGCGCAACACAATCCAGTGTATAAAATGCTTGACACATCAGGATGTTATATATATGGTAATGATATCCACCCACAATACTTTGGCAGACTTATCTGTGGCACACAGGGGTGGTGTTGCGTGGCAGGGTGGGGGCTGCTCCCTAGGTGGAGACCTGTGGGTTGGGGCCTCCTACCGTGCCATCTCTCAGCCTAATGTTTGGAGGCATAACCACCTTACATCCTGCTTTGCTGTGTTTGGGGGGCCTGGAGCTCCAGGTATACCCACCTTTGGGCAGCCCTGCCTCTGTTTTCCTCTCTTGAAAGCCAAGCGGGGCATGCCACGGCTGCATCGACCCTTTGCAAGATACTCCCGGGAGCCATGACCCAGCAGCACCTGTGGCCTAGCCTGTCTCCATGCCATCCTCGTGGTTGCAGGATGGCCTTCCCCCAACCTGGCGCCCTCCAGATGTGTTGGACTACAGCTCCCCTCAGCCCCAGCTAGCATGGAAGGCACCAGGTTGGGGAAGGCTGAGATCAGGAAAGAAGGAGCAAGCTGGGTAGCAGTGACGCTGTTGGGAACACCCAAGACAGTGGCACTGACGGCTGGACTGAAACAGGCGGTAGCAAAGCCTGCATTGTATGGCATGTTCTGGGGTTCATATGCAGGGTGAGCTTTGTTTCTTTTTTGCTGCCCTACATGAGGGGGAAGGGGCAAAGGTGTCCATATGCAAACTGACCCCACGCCCCAGAATCTCCCAGAGGGGGAGAACACAAAGAGGGAAACTAGCCCCCATTTTAACCCAGAGGACCTCATTGACCACAATGGGAGTTACTTCTGAGGAGACAGTAATGGGGTTGTTGTGGGAAAGAGAGCAGTAAACACAAAGACAGAAACCAGCCCCCATTGTAACCTGCAGGATATCTATAACGAAGTTGTGAAGTACTTTCTTCCTAAGGCAATTATTCGGAGCCTCGCTTGGTTGCTTAAAGGCATTTAAGGAATTGGGCTTAAAAGTGTGCCATTTCAACTGAGGGGGAAATCTCAGCCTCATTCACCTCAATGGGAGTTACCTCTGATGAGACAGTAATGGGTTTGTTGTGGGAAAGAGAGCGAAACCAGCCCACATTTTAATGCACAGGATCTCTATATGGAAGCTTTGAAGGAGTTACTTCCTAAGGCAATGGATCAGAGCCTCAAGATCCCGCTTAATTGCATTTAAGGAATTGGGCTTTGATACGTGTGTGTCAATTGAGGGGCTTCTCTGTTATTTCTGTGGTCATTGAGATGGCAACCCAATTCAGCACAATGGGAGAAACACCCCTTGACTGGGGTCATGGACTGTGATCTAGTGCTTATTTTCAATGATGTTTTAAAAGTTGGTCCTTTGGCATCCTACTCCAAAACGGTGATGAAACTTCTGGAAAACAGGGAGGGAAAGGGCTGGGTCACTGAGGTCAGAGTGACACACCCACAAAGGGTGGGCTACACACCCCATGGGCAGGACTATGATAGCAGACCCAGTGTGATTGTGGAAACAGGTCGGTAATGGAGCTGCGGTAAGCTGGAAAAGTCGGACTATAAGCAGTTTCAGAAGAAGCGGTTGTTCGGTGATAAAAGGCAGGGCTGGTTCTGAATGGCCACGATGTCATGGAAACACAGAGACCTCACCGCACAGCCAGGTTGGAGTAAATCTCTGGTGGAAATAATCTCTGTGACTGGAATCCCCCCACACGCAAAGACACACACTAAGGGATTTGGAGAGAATTGTGTTTGAGGGTGGGGAGGGTTCAGCTCTCCCTTCAGCCTATCTGTCCATGCTCCACTTTAAATCTCTCTCTCTGTCTTTCTCTCTCGCATGCGCACACACACACACACACCCTTTATAGGGGCTTGGTGGCAGACCCAACTCCACACACATGTGTGCTACCATTGAGGCTAGTTTGCCCCTTAACCTTGCCAAATCTTTTGGCTGCTCTCTGTCAGATGGGTAGCTGCCAGCTTTCCCAATCATAAAGAAAAAACCCAACAACAATGCAAAATTATTTATTACTGGTTAGGGTTGATCTTCTTAAATGGAATGCCTGACTAATTGCTTTGTATGTTATTAAGAGCCTGGAAGCTGTATCCATGACTCAGAGTTAGTAGGATACAAAGCCATTGTGCCTAGCAAAGCCTTTTAAAAAGGACCTCTTGCATATCGCATTAAAATATGTTTATCCCAAAGGAGGTGGCAGGGAATAGGAAATCACAGGTGGGAGGAGGAGGTGCGTGTGGCAGCAAGGAGAAAGAAGGAATGAGAGGTGGTGTGGGAAGGGAATCCCAAGCAAGGAGGAGGAAGAGGAAGTAGGGGGCAGAAAAGAGAGAATCCATGGAGGGGGCAGAAAGGAAAGACCCCTGGAAAAAAATAGCAAATGTGCCCCCAGACCCATGAAAAAATGACAACTGTGCCTGTGGCCTGAAAAGGTTGCCTGCCTTGGTCTACATGGTATGTTCCAGTGTTTGAATGTCCATATTTCAGTAGCTATTTCAATTATGATAAAAAGTTCCAGATGGAGCAATAGTATGCTCTCTAACATGATGGGATGAGATCTATCTCTACGCTTTTCTACATGAGTCTGTTAATCTGCTGTATCTACTTTCAGTTTCATCGCAGAATTGAGATCTGAGCACTATACGAAGAGCATTTCCTTTCCTGCTTTTCTGCTACGTAACCTCTAGGTGGCACTGTGGTATAATAGAATAACACAAATACACAAGTAGAGAAAGGTTTTCTTTCACTTTAATAAATAAAATCGCATTTTCCCTGCTCTAAAAAAAACCTTACTGCTATTCTGTTTAAAAACAGAAGCAAAACTGGAGGGTCATGGCATCATCTAAAGAACCCATAAACAATCATGGATAGGGAATGGTGAGCATGCAATAAATGCCTTATATAGAAAAGCTCTAAATGAAGATGCTGTGCTGCTCTGATGGATGACAAACAGGATCCCCCCTCCTAAATATGTTTGAGATGCGGCTCAGAGACCAGATGGAGATGTTTCTCCTTATACAGGACTACAAAGCATAAGGAGTCAGCCACCAATTTCTTTCTAGTACTCCACTTGGGTGCCATGAGCATGGCTACAAGGGAATTGCATTTAGTAATGGCTTTAGTGTTCTTGTTTTTGTTGAGAAGTAACTTGGTGATCTAGTTGGACAGGTGTTTTTAGCTTGAAATGAAAGCATGTAATTTACTGTTCAGCCAAACACTGCAAGTCTCATATGTGACTCAACAGGACCATTTAATGTCTAACCATAGATGAAACTATTTCCTTTGAAGGCTTAGGTTCCTTTCTAATTTTGTACAATTAAACCAGGGGTATCCAGTTGTTTTGGACTACAGCTCATATAGTTCCTGATCGCTGGTCATGCTGACTGGGGGTTATGTACAGTAGTCCAAAACATCAGGAGAGAACCAGGTCACCAACCCCTGAAGGGGTTCAGTTATCCACGATTAGGAAGCTCAGTCATGACTTTTTTTCTGTTTAAGTCTAAATTTGCTTCCTTGGTTTTACAGCGTTGTATAACTCGATTGCACCAACAATTCCAGATGGGCTGTAATTCAGTTAGTTCACTATCAGCTGAAAATGTGCTGTTCTTTTACTTTAAAGAACCCTTAGCTGTACTGTATCCATCTGATAATACAGGCTTTTGTCGACAAAAGTTCATGCTGCAATGATTTTGTTAGTCTTGGTGTGATAGGTCTCTTCTGCATTAGTCAGAGTGGGCATGTGACATCATTGTGAATGGGCCCATTGCTTCTCCCATAAAGGTGCATTTGTTCCACCTCTTCCCAGGAGAAACAGCTGGGGCAACCTACATCTCCCTCCCATTAAACAAAGGTGGGGAACCAGTGGTCCTCTAGATATTGCTGGACTCTCACCATCCCTGATCACTGGCTGGTGGCTGATGGGACTTGTAGTCCAACAACATCTGGAGGGCCACTGGTTCCCCAACCCCTGCCATTAAAGCACCACTCCTAGTTTTTGGAGAAAAAATAGTACCTCATTAAGATAGCTTTCTCCCGTGCATTGCCATCATATCTACAAATGATCCCGAGTAGATCCACTGGTGGAAAAGAGTCTCAGCCACAGCCTGTTTCCTCACAAGTAATTCCCCAGGGGTATACGCGTGTGTGTGCAAGCACAAAGATTGTTGTCATAGTAACTTACAAAGGACAAGCTTTAAAAACTTGCCCCTTTTTGACCCAGAAAGAAATTGACTAGCAAAGGTATAGCACAAAAATGTAAAGATTTGCCTCACCAAACCCTCATTCCTTAGCCTGTAAAATAAGGGGAGGGGTGTATAACTTAAAGCAAACAGGCACTCTTGTTCATGGGAAAGGGACTGAAAATTTAGTAATGCATATACATCCACAATCCTTTAAACTAGGGGAGGGGAACGAAATTCAGGTGGAGGCAGGCTGACCCCCCCCCCCCACACACACACAGCCAACCCTCCATGGGCCAAATGATGTCAGGGGGTATGGTCCTACCTCCTGACATCGTTTGGTCCCTGACTGATGTGCCAGGTGGAAGATCGACCCAGTGCGTCAGCCAGAAGCCGGCTTCATTGTGTGCAGAGCTTCCTCTATGGAGGAAGCCCCATACATGGCAAAGCCACCCCAACCAACGTGCCAGGTGGATGTTCCCCTGACACACTGGCCAAGGCAGCTTTGCCTGCCCTATGCCTTCTCCCATCAGGTGAGGATGTGGGGAAGATGAAGCCAGCTGGGTGGCTGCCTCCTTTGTGCACTGTCCTGACTGAGACACCAAACTGCATGCAAAGGAAAGAATTTGCAGGAGTGCCTACAAGTGCCAGCCAAGTGCTCAATTCGGCATTGCTTATCTTTTGCCTTCCCTGTGAGCAGAAGGCAAAGGTCGAGTGAAGGGTGCTTGGCTGGCCAGAGCTCCTGCAAGTGCTGGCTGAGCGTGCAGCTGCCTCCCCCCTCCTCCAAGAGAATCCCCTTGTTATCTCCTATCTGTGATTGGAGATAACAAGGGGATTCCCCTTCATGCCATATCCCCTCCCAACAGGAGAGGGAGCAGTACTCAGGGAAATCCCCTTGCTATTTCCAATCACAGATCAGAGAATATGTCCCCCGGCAGCCTTCAGGTGAAGGGGTGAGGCTTGGGGAATGGGTGGGGTTGGAGGAAGGGAGTGAGCAGGGCCCACAGAAGGCGCCTAAGCCTCTGTGGGCTAGATGGGGAACCTCTGTGGCCTGGAGCTTCCTCACCCCTGCTTTAAACAGAAACACAAGAATTTCACTGTAGTGGGGACAACTGTGACCAGGTGACGTCCAGGTAGACCTATAGACTGTTGATGGGCAACTTCAAGGTCGCTGCTCTATCTTCTTATGGCTCTTTAACTTTAAACCAGCTTTGGATGTGATGGCTCTTCAAGTAAAAGATACCTTCAAATAGTAGTCTGTCCTCTGTAAAGTAGGATTCATGGCTTCCATCATCGGTATTTTGATTCATCTCCCCTTCTTGCCACAACTGCTGCTTTCAGTTTCAAGCAGTACTTTTGAAAACTCAGCCTTGTTCTCCCCTCTGTGTCAAAACACCCATGCTTTTTGATAAGCATAAATAAATGCAGCAGCCTGAACGTTACCATGAATAAACAGAGGAGCCTTCACAACAAAGCTGCACTGCCCACTCTAAAGTTGAGTCGCAATTAAAATGCCTCTGAAAAAGGCCATGAAGCTTATTGGTTGTGACCTGCTCTTGTGGAAAGCATTTCTTTCTTTCTTTTTGCCCAGCACCTGAGCTGAGTGAGTAGTACTCAGCAGAAAAAGCCAGTTTTGGAGCAATTAAATATTTGGGTGTGGTGAGACAGAGAGGCTAAGGAGAAATGGGTGTGACCACAGAGCATAGCTACAACAGAGATGCTCTCCAAAGAATGTGCCCTTATTTGCACTCTCTGTGGCCATCTCAAGAGCAAGAGCCATACTGCAAGTCAAGACCTGACAGCAATAGTTTCTTAGGCATGGTTCCCACAAAGACCTATACAGTGGCCATTTAAAAGTAAGCAACTGTGTGGTGGCTGTTCAACATGGCAAGTCAATCAGGTGAAGCTGCTCCTAGCATGAAGATGCAAATTGTCCCAACACCTCCCCTCAAAAATGGCCTAGTGGCAGCATGGTGAAAATGGGCAATCGTCACTCCACGGTGTTGCATCAGACATACACATTTCACATCTTTAGTTGCACTTTAGCTTTTTATGTGTATGGCACAGGGATATCCCTTCCTGTCCCTGCCTCCACTCTTGCTTTATTTTGACACTACTCTTGCCCACTGGTTCATCAGTTCTGTTAGTGTTGTGCAGCATGTGCTCGAGTCAAGCCCACCTATTGGCTAGTGCCTGTGACATCAATAGTGATAAAGCAACACATTTGTGGGATTTCTCACAAATCCCACAAAAACAAACCAGAGATGAGCTTGCAGTATCCCCTAGTTTGGAGGAAGTCAGTAAAGCCATTAACCAAATGAAAAATAATAAAGCTAGTGGACCTGATGGGATCCCTGTTAAAGTCTTTAAAGAAGGAGGGCCTGAAGCTACACAACAGCTTCACAAGCTCATCGAAAAAAACTGGATGAGGGAGGAGATCCCAGCAGACTTCAGGGATTAAAGTCAGGGATCCCATAATTAACACTCTCTTTAAAAAGGGTGATAGATCAGATTGTGGAAACTACTGAGGCATCTCCCTTCTAGCTACGGCAGGCAAAATCCTGGCAAGGATCCTCGCAAACTGCCTTCTACCTATCTCAGAAGACATCCTCCCTGAATCCCAAAATGGCTTCCACCCCTCCAGGGGGACAGTGGATATGATCTTCACTGCACAACAGCTCCAAGAAAAATGCAGGGAAGAAAACTAACCCCTGTACTTGGCGTTTATTGATCTGACTAAGGCCTTCGACATGGTAAACCGTACTGCTCTCTGGACTATCCTTCTGAAAACCGGATGCCCTAATAAATTTGTGAACATCTTGTGGCTCCTCCATGACGGCAACAGTCTTGGATAACCATGGCTCTCAAAGTGATCCATTCACCTTGTGGGATCAGGCGTTAAACAGGGATGCGTCATTGCTCCAACCTTATTCGCTGTCTTCATCGCTATGATTCTACACCTTGTTGAAGGGAAACTTCCCACTGGTGTAGAAATCATATATCGAACAGATGGAAAACTTTTTAATCTTAGTAGGCTGAAAGCAAAAAGTAAGGTAATTACAACCTCTGTCATATAGCTTCAATATGTTGATGATAATGTAATCTGTGCACACTCAGAGGAAGATCTCCAAACTATCCTAAACATCTTTGCAGAAGCATATGAAAAGCTCAGCCTCTCGCTTAACTTCAAAAAACCCAAAGTGCTTTACCAGCTAGCACAAATCAATCCCTCTGTAGCGCCATCAATCCAGCTTAATGGTGTGATGCTGGAAAATGTTGATCACTTTTCTTATCTTGGCAGCCATCTCTCCACAAAAGCTGACATCGATGCTGAAATTCAGCATTGCCTGAGCTCTGCGAGTGTAGCATTCTCCCGAATGAAGCGTAGAGTGTTCGAGGATTGGGACATTCGCAGGGAGACCAAAATGCTTGTTTACAAAGCCATTGTACTACCAACCTTATTGTACGCCTGTGAAACATGGACCATCTATAGACGCCACTCCCAGCTTCTTGAAAGATTCCACCAATGCTGCCTCCGAAAAATTCTGCAAATTACTTGGGAAGACAGATGGACAAATATCAGCGTACTGGAAGAAGCAAAGACCACCAGTGTTGAAACAATGATTCTCTGACATCAACTTCGCTGGATCGGCCATGTTGTTCGAATGCCTGATTATTGTCTTCCAAAGCAGCTACTCTATTCCCAACTTATGAATGGAAAACAGAATATTGGTGGACAGCAAAAGAGATTTAAAGATGTTCTTAAAGCTAATCTAAAAAACTGTAACATAAGCATTGAGAACTGGGAAGCTCTAACCTATGAGCGTTCCAACTGGAGGTCAGCCTATATTAAAGGCGCTATGGACTTTTAAGAAGCACAAGTACAGAGCGAAAGGGAGAAACGAGCTCAGCAGAAGGCACATCAAGCAAACCCTCATCGTGACCGCCTTCCACCTGGAAACCGATGTCCTCACTGTGGGAGGCCGTGTAGATCCAGAATTGGCCTTCGCAGCCACCTGCAGATCCACTGCTAAGACTCTATCTCTGGAAGACAATCTTACTCAGTCACAAGTGATCGCCATGATGATGATGACGATGAAAGCAACACAGCCTTTCCTCATGCCTGTGCTATTCTGAGAACTTTTTCAAAGTTTGATTTTACGTACCAGGCGCTTGCTTCCATTCAAACACTCATGATAGCTGGGGGTGGAGGATGTGTCGAACACCAACAAGGGGAGGGTTTTTTAAATTATCTTAATTTTTTTAATTAGCTGAGTAGATCCTAACATCATAATCTCCTTTTTTATTTTTATCTTTGCTGCTCTGCCTGACAATCTTTATACAGCTGAAAACCCTGCAGCTATTCCACAGAATTATATTTGACCTAATAAGAGATGCTAGCAGCAATCCAAGGCATGTGACAAGGTTTATTAGGCCATTGCCTTTCTGCAAGTCTGAGTTCAAAAAGTAGTCGCTTGTGGTTTAGTACAGCATAGTGCAAAAGGAGAAAGCACCAGATGAACCATGATGTCTCCAAATGATTGCTTGCAAGTATGTAAAGTACTTTGTTACATCACATATACATCGTCTTTCTTCCCTCAGGAAATACTGAGCGTTGTAATTTTGTGAGTGTGCCAAGGATTCTCTGTAAGAATGTAATTATTCCTTTAAAACTTCAATTCCCAAGATTCTTTTGGTGGAAACTTTAGGAATTAAATCTGTTTGCATAGTTAATAGGTTTCCATTTATTTCCAAAACCACAGGAGCAATCCTATCAGGATAGGTGGCCGCCTCCAAACTCGGAGGTGACTGTCAATCCAATGCAGGGAAGGTAGAGCACAGAGGGATCTACTCCTCCGCACTCCGGCCGCCCTGCATTCATGGCTAGGTGGCCGATGTCGGCTGTATGGCCACAGGACTTCAGAGTGTGTGGGGGAGGCCAGACGGTGTATAGGAAGCATCATACTGGCACTTCCGCACTCCCCACCCCTCCCCATCTCTGGGAATGCCCCTTTTGCCCCTCTCTATGCTGCTGTTCTGAGCCTGGAGGATTGGGATGATCCACGCCACCTACAAGGGGGTGGGGAGGTGGTTTTCTGGGAACCAACCTTGGCACGCAGGCTCCGTGGTCGGTTCCCGGAAACCGAACGACCATATGGCTGTCTAGCTGCTTTCTAGTGGCCATAGGATTGCACCCTCGCTAGATGAGTCACATTGCCCATTGTAACCGAGAAGATGCTAATAGTGCAATCCTATAGATGTCTACTCAGAAGTAGTCCCATTACATTCAATGGGATTTACTCCCAGCTAAGCAGGTCTGATAATATACAAAAGTATGAATATACAAAACATAATCTATAGCAGCCTTTCCCAGCCTGGTGCCCTCCAGAAGTGTTAGACTACAACTCCAGTTAGGCTAGCTAGGGGATCCTGGGAGTTGTAGTCCAACACCTCTGGAGAGCACCAGGCTGGGAAAGGCTGATCTATAGCTTAAAATATTTGAAAGGAAACCTAGTATCTTAAGGTTAATTTCATAAAAAGAGACTCTCTGAAATTACTACTGGGCCGCCTTTAAGGCATTCCAACTGAGACAGCAGGGAAGCATGACCAGTACATATACATAGACCCAGAAGAACACAATGTTAATGTGTTTCCAGATAGTAACCAGGGATGTACCTAAGAAATGTACAGTTTTAACAAGTTACATTTGTACCAATCATTAGAAAACTAGTTTGTAAACTGCGCAGAAAAAACAAAGGAAGAATGACAGTGGAAAGTAACGAGACTACATTTTTCTTGTGAAGCCCATGGATTTTTCTTTGAGGGAGGATGCAAAGTAGCATGAATGTTGTTACAGCTTACTGGAGAACTCTGAGCGAACATCAGACAATACTTTTACAGAAGAACATGAAGAAAAAAATCCGTGCTACTCCATGCTATTCAATAAAATAATGATGGAGTGGATTAGGATATTTAAAAAATACACAACATGGTCCATTAAAAAAAAGATACATACGTAATTGTATGCATCCTAATATTACAGAAGTAGCTATGGAAATCACCCTACAGACTTACCATGGTTGCTCTGTCCCTAGGCAGATTTACATTCTCCATTTTTCTCTGGACAGTCTGAAGTCTAGAAACTTGCATACTTTAAAAAAGAAAAGAAAAGAAAGCCAGGATTCCCAGCATTCTTGCTAAACTCTGTATGGTGACGTTATCATTGCACCCCTAAACATTTTAAGAGCTCTGTCTTGTTTACAGAATCTTTCTGCTTCCATTGAAGCTAGTGAATAGCAAGACTGCAGCTGGTGCATTTCATCTTCACTATGGAGTTATATCCTCTGACAGGGCATACTGTGCACACACTGCAATCCTTAACACACTTACTAGGGAGTAAGCCCCACTGAACATAGTGGGATTTACTCTGAAATAAACATAGGATTGCACTGCATGAGACTGCTGCCAGGGGAGATAGGAAACTTGTGGTCACAATTAACTAGTTGGGTTTTTTTGGTAAAAGATTAAAGTTGCTAACAATTAAAGGTATTTTATGCCGTTGCTCTGACAATACTCTTGGTTTTGTTTTCAGATCAGGATAGACAATTCTTTCTCGCTCTCCCTGTCTTATTGCAAAGGTCCCCAACTTTTTTGGACCTGTGGGCACATTTGGGAATTTGAGATACTGCTGTGGGCACCACCACAAAATGGTTCCCATGGAGGATATGGCTAGTCACATAATAGCTGCCGTGGGGGCCTGGCTAGTTAAGAGATAAGGGGGAGGGGACAGAAATAGCAAAGCTAGAGGCTGGGAGGGATGGGGAAATGGAAAGAGTTACTTCCTGGCCCACCCAATCTTCTTCCTTCCACACAGACCTTTCCCTTTTGCTCTCTTTCTCTCCACTCCTAGCCTCTAGCCTTGCTCTTTCTCTTTCTCTTCCCCAACCCCTTCCCTCACTATTTCTGTCCCTTCCCCATCCCTAGCCACATTCTTTCTCTCCCTTCATAGCCCCTAGCCTTGCTCTTTTTCTTCCACTTGTTTTTCTTCCCCAAAATATTGTTGTTTCTCTCCACTCCCAGCCTCTAGCTTTGCTATTTCTCTCCCCACCACCTCTTTATCTTGCTGCCCCCACCCCCCTCAGCCTCTCATTTTCTTTCTCCTATACACCTATGCCTTGCTTTCTCTTTCTGCCTGCCAAACAGTGAATCAGAACAGGTTCAGGAACAGGAAGGAGAACCCGCCATCCTAGTGTTTTTCATTTTTTTATTTAAAAAAATTATTTGAAGAGGGCAGGGGGTAGAGAGCTTTGTGGGCACTGCTGGAAGTCCTCACAGGTGCCATGTTGGGGACCCTTGCTTTATCGGATAGAATTGTATGCATACGAACCAGAATATGCACTGGGTTAGAAACAAACACAATTATTTTGACTTCTTGCCTCTTGGTATAGCCCATCTTCCATGTGTTCACCAGGATGGGGACTTTTGGAGATGAGTTAGCATTCATAAGATAGTTGCAATGTCCCCCTCCTTTCCCATCCAACTCACTTACTTAGATTTCTTTCACAAATTATCCCATGGGCTCAGGGCAGGTTAATATAAAATAAAATAGACTCTTTTCATTTTATCATCACAATAATTGTGACATGTGGCAATGAGAAATAGTAAACTTGTGCAAGGCCACAACTAATTTAATAGCTGAATATTTTATTTTTTTATTGTTTTTATTGTATGTTGTACATCGCCCAGAGTGGCTGGGTGACCAGCCAGATGGGCGATTAATAAATTTAATAATAAATAAAAATAAAAAATATACATTTGCATTGGGATTTAAGGTTGGCAGTGTCTTTTTTAACTAACCCATGCCGCTCTGTCTTTAACAGTCCTTGTTCTGTAAGACATTAGTAAGTGATAATGTTTTTCCCCCTGCTGTGAAAAGCTTCACCTGATTGTTTTTTGCAGATAGCTGTTGTTAAACTTGCCAACTGGATAACAGACATGTTCCTTTAATGCTCTCAATCCAGCTATGGTTCCTTATGCCTGTTCCCAAGGTAAAAAGAACATAAATTATGGGTCTCGCACAAAAGTCACAAGCCCAAATTTAGCTACAAATGGCACTTATATTGCACTTACAAAACCAAAAATGTAAAACACACATATACACACACAGAGCGCTCACAACCACATGAATATTAAACATGTACAGCGGAATACCAGTAAAAGTCCGTTCCAACTCCAGGACTTTTTTCAAGTTCATTTGAGAATAGTTTCTACTTCTTTGGGAGAAAGTTCTTCTTTTTTTGTCTTTTTGGCAGATTCCAGCTTGAGTTGTTGTCACCCACAAAATCCTCCCACTCATTTTGAGTGTGATAAATACGATCCTTTTAGGCTCAACCTGTGAAAAATGTTTTGTCTGTGTTTTGCTACTTAATAGCAAACTACGCTTGAGCACCTCCATGACGCCATGAGCTAAACTGTGAAGGGACACCCAAGACGGGAAGGTCATGGCAGAGAGGTCAGACTAAATTCGATCCCTGGGGATGGTAACGGCAACCTACCCCAGTATTCTTGCCGTGAAAACTAAATGGATCAGTACAACCAGAGAT
Organism: Heloderma suspectum; assembly: GCF_057233095.1. Taxonomy (NCBI): domain Eukaryota; kingdom Metazoa; phylum Chordata; class Lepidosauria; order Squamata; family Helodermatidae; genus Heloderma; species Heloderma suspectum. Next base: position 216,384,640 of record NC_139461.1, read on the forward strand.
GTGTTGGCATACCATTGGAAGGTAGGACTCCCAGGTTGGAAGATGGTCAAAATGCTACTGGGGAGGAACAGAGGATAAGTTCAACAGCTCCAGATGTGATGACGCAGCTAGCTCAATGCCGAAAGGACGGCTAGCAGCCGGTGGTGCTGGTGAACGACGAATCCGATGTTCTAAAGATCAACACACCATAGGAACCTGGAATGTAAGATCTATGAGCCAAGGCAAATTGGATGTGGTTATTGGGGAGATGTCAAGATTAAATATAGACATTTTGAGTGTCAGTGAACTGAAATGGACTGGAATGGGCCACTTCACATCAGATGACCACCAGATCTACTACTGTGGACAAGAGGACCACAGAAGAAATGAAGTAGCCTTCATAATTAATAATAAAGTGGCTAAAGCAGTGCTTGGATACAATCCAAAAAATGATAGAATGATCCCAATTCGAATTCAGGGTAAGCCATTTAACATCACAGTGATCCAAATATACGGCCCAACCACAGATGCTGACAAAGCAGAAGTAGATCAGTTCTATGAGGATCTGCAGCACTTATTGGATAATACACCCAAAAGAGATGTTATTTTCATCACAGGAGACTGGAATGCTAAGGTGGGTAGTCAAACAACACCTGGAATTACAGGCAAGCATGGTCTGGGAGAACAAAATGAAGCGGGACATAGGCTGGTAGAATTTTGTCAAGACAACTCACTGTGCATAACAAACACTTTCTTCCAACAACCTAAAAGATGGCTTTACACATGGACTTCACCAGATGGTGGACACTGAAATCAGATTGACTACATCTTTGTATCCAAAGGTGGCAGACATCTATGCAGTTGGCAAAAACAAGACCTGGAGCTGACTGTAGTTCAGATCATGAACTTCTTATTGAACAATTTAGAATCAGACTAAAGAGAATAGGGAAGACCCACAGAGCAGTTAGATATGAGCTCACTAATATTCCTCATGAATATGCAGTGGAGGTGAAGAATAGATTTAAGGGACTAGATTTAGTAGATAGGGTCCCGGAAGAACTATGGACAGAAGTTCGCAACATTGTTCAGGAGGCGGCAACAAAAAATGTCCCAAAGAAAAAGAAAACCAAGAAGGCAAGATGGCTGTCTGCTGAGACACTAGAAGTAGTCCAAGAAAGAAGGAAAGCAAAAGGCAACAGTGAAAGGGGGAGATATGCCCAATTAAATGCAAAATTCCAGAGGTTAGCCCGAAGAGATAAGGAATTATTTTTAAACAAGCAATGCGCGGAAGTGGAAGAAAATAATAGAATAGGAAGGACAAGAGACCTCTTCCAGAAAATTGGAAACATCGGAGGTAAATTCCAGGCAAAAATGGGTATGATCAAAAACAATGATGGCAAGGACCTAACAGAAGCAGAAGAGAGCAAGAAAAGGTGGCAAGAATATACGGAAGATCTGTATAGGAAGGATAATAATATTGGGAATAGATTTGATGGTATGGTCAGTGAGATAGAGCCAGACATCCTGAAGAGTGAGGTTGAATGGGCCTTAAGAAGCATTGCTAATAACAAGGCAGCAGGAGATGATGGTATCCCAGTTGAACTGTTTAAAATCTTGCAAGATGATGCTGTCAAGGTGATGCATGCCATATGCCAGCAAATTTGGAAAACACAAGAATGGCCACCAGATTGGAAAAAGTCAACTTATATCCCCATACCAAAAAAGGGAAGCACCAAAGAATGTTCAAACTATCAAACAGTGGCACTTATTTCACATGCCAGTAAGGTAACGCTCAAGATCTTGCAAGGTAGACTCCAGCAATTCATGGAACGAGAATTGCCAGATGTACAAGCTGGGTTTAGAAAAGGCAGAGGAACTAGAGACCAAATTGCCAGTATCTTCTGGATAATGGAGAAAGCTAGGGAGTTTCAGAAAAACATCTATTTCTGTTTTATTGACTATTCTAAAGCCTTTGACTGCGTGGATCATAACAAACTGTGGCAAGTTCTTGATGGTATGGGGATACCAAATCATCTTGTCTGCCTCCTGAGGAATCTGTATAATGACCAAGTAGCAACAGTAAGAACAAACCATGGAACAACAGACTGGTTTAAGATTGGGAAAGGAGTACGGCAGGGTTGTATAGTCTCACCCTACCTATTCAACTTGTATGCAGAACACATCATGTTCTGGGCTTGATGAAGCCAAGGCTGGAGTTAAAATCGCTGGAAGAAACATTAACAGTCTCAGATATGCAGATGATACCACTTTGATGGCTGAAAGTGAGGAGGAGCTGAGGAACCTCATGACAAAGGTGAAAGAAGAAAGTGCAAAAGCTGGGTTGCAATTAAACCTAAAACAAAACAAGATTATGGCAACCAGCTTAATTGAAAACTGGCAAATAGAAGGAGAAAACGTGGAGGCAGTGACAGACTTTGTATTTCTAGGCACAAAATTACTGCAGATGCTGACTGCAGCCAGGAAATCAGAAGACATTTACTTTTTGGGAGGAGAGCAATGACAAATCTTGATAAAATAGTGAAGAGCAGAGACATCACACTGACAACAAAGGTCCGCATAGTTAAAGCAATGGTATTCCCCGTAGTAACCTATGACTGCGAGAGCTGGACCATAAGAAAGGCTGAGCGAAGGAAGGTAGATGCTTTTGAACTGTGGTGTTGGAGGAAAATTCTGAGAGTGCCTTGGACTGCAAGAAGATCAAACCAGTCCATCTTCCAGGAAATAAAACCAGACTGCTCACTTGAGGGAATTATATTAAAGGCAAAACTGAAGTACTTTGACCACATAATGAGAAGACAGGATACCCTGGAGAAGATGCTGATGCTAGGGAAAGTGGAAGGCAAAAGGAAGAGGGGCTGACCAAGGGCAAGATGGATGGATGATATTCTGGAAGTGATGGACTCAACCTTGGGGGAGCTGGGGGTGGCGATGGCCGACAGGAAGCTCTGGTGTGGGCTGGTCCATGAAGTCATGAAGAGTCAGAAGCGACTGACCAAATAAACAACAACACATATCAAACATGCCCTGTATGGAGCCCAGTTACACTTACCAGCTCACAATCAAGTGAACTTCTACAACACACACACCATCTCCAGTTTTCCAGTTGAAAGATATTACAAGTATAGAAACATGCTCCCATTACCTTTATTGGTATGTCTCCATCCTTAGGCCTGACAGCCCTTCACTGTAATCCAAAGAAATAATAAAAATTCCTGGAAAGACCTAGGGTTCAAACCGACTTTTACTGGTGTTCCATTGTATATGTTTGATATTCATCTAGTTGTGAGTGCTATAACTCGTGTGTGTGTGTGTGTGTAACAATTTTGGTTTTGTAAGTGCAATATAAGTACCATTTGTATATCAATTGGGTGTTGTATTTGTGATTGCTCCCTCCCCAGGCCTGTGGTCCACCCCTCCATTCCCTGCTTGCTGTGATGGGGTAATGCTGTGGTGTGGTAATCCCACCTGGGTTTCCAACCCCTCACTCTAATAATTGTCCTAAACAGCTTCAGCTAAGTCTGTAATAATAATGAATATATGTTGCATATGTAGGTACGGGCACCCACTCAAATTTGCCTGAAGAAATAACACTGCAACTATCCTTGCTTTGTTGAAGCTTAACTGATACCTGTATAGGTGCCTTGTTTTTGAAGGGAACTACCATAGGCCTGGGTGGCCAGATGCCAAACAGAACAGTCTGAGGGGAATTTCAGCAGATGAAGCTTGTCATGCAAGCTACACCTACTGAAATTCCCTCTTCCAGATCACTAAGTAAAGAGGAAGGAGCCCTGTTCGCTTTGGCATCTGGCCAGCCTACCCTTTGTAGCACCTTTAACACAATGCCAAAATGGTTAAAATATAATTGATACTTATCAGTTTGAAGTTGGGGCCTTAGGAGACATGCTTCAGAATATTTGTACTGGATGATGGAAATAAATGGGACCTCAGACATCTGGCCTAAGGACTGAGACACACCCATAAAGGTAATGGGAGTGTGTTTCTAAACTTGTAATATCTTTCAAGTGGATCACTCCTTTTGCTTCGCTCCATGTTAAAGGCTTAAGCAACAGTGCCCTGCTCTACAGGTTCTTTTCAGAGAAAGGAGTGTTAGCAAAGTAAGTTACAGACCTACTGCTGCCGAGTATCTTTGAATGACTTTAATGTATGGATATAAATGTGGAATATACTTTGGCTGTGCCTCTGTCCATGAATTTTGCAATAGTGATGAATATATATATCAAATCTGGATGAACTGGCACTAACTTACATCCTCCTGTAACCACTGTTGTAGTTGGTCTGCAGGAGCTGGCTCAGTCTACTAGCTGTAAACCATGCTGGCTGGGAAAAGATGAGAGTCGTAATCTGGCGCATCTGGAGCTTTTCTACATGAGGCATTTATTGTGCACCCATCATTCCCTACTCATGGTTGTTTATGGATTCTTTAGATGACATTGTGACCCACTGCTTTCGCTTCTGTTTTTAAACGGCACTTTTGGCAGGTATTTTTACAGCAGGGAAAATGCAGTCGTATTTGTGAAAGCAAAAGAAAATGCTTTTTCCATTTCTGTATTGGCACCATTCCACTATACCACAGTGCTACCTAGAAATTATGTAGTAGAAAAATGGGAAAGGAAATGCTCTTTGTGTAGTGCTCTGGTCTCAGTTCTGTAATGAAACCAAAAGTAGATACAGTGGATTAAAAGCCCCATGTAGAAAAGCTCCTGGAGCGCACCACATTGGAGAAGCCTATTATAAAGGCATCTTAAGGACAAGCCTTGTTGCAGAAGCAAATAGAATGGGTATTTGCAGAAGGCTTTTGAGTGTTGTGGTACTCTCTCATTATGGTGATGCTATTCTTACTGGGCTATGGTCAGCTAGGTCATGGGCAAACCCTTGTTGGGTTCTTTTTTTAAACAACACACAGTGTTTACGGTACCTCATAAAATATTGTGTAGCCTTGTTTATGCATAAACAAGTAATTAAGTAAGTAAGTAATATGCTTATTGCTCAGATCACTGCAAAAGATACAATAAAGAAGTACTAAATAGAGAAAATCCATGTGTTTGCTGTGGCAGTGCCATGGTCTAAATACATATGTGCCAACTTTAAGAAGTTGAGCAGCTCCATTTGGAATATTCACAAGTCAGCAGCCAAAAGCTGTAGGTCCTTTTTCTACTTTGTCCACAATATCAGTGTGTTGTATTTCCTATTGCCTGTTTAGCGCTGCTTCATAAGCACCCTTTGAGCAGCTGTTGCCTCTGCTTGAAAATAGCACAAACAGTGTAGTGTGTCACAAAGAACTCAGCTCCTCTTTTGGTAAGGAGTGTAGGAGCCGTTCCTTAGGTAGGTTGTGTATGAGCTGGTGTGAGCCAAGTAATGCTATTTTCATTCTGTAGCCATAAATAGCTCCAGCAGCCTTGCTTCTGTAGCTGCTGGAAGTGCTGGATTTACTCCAGTGCTAAATAGTGACTAATAAAATAAGCTTATTTTGAAGGATCTCGGTGCTTTGGTTGAGTTCTTCAAAATCTTCAGCTCCAGGTTGTATGGAAATGTTTTCTTTCTTTTTCTTTTAAAAAACCTATTTGCAAATATAGCAGGAAAAAAAGGAAAAGGGGGGGACAACAACAACAAAGGGGGGAATCCACTCACAGTAACAGTTCACAACACCATTAATAAAAAAGAAGAAAACAGTCCAACATTTCTGTTCCAAATGTATACTTAACATAAGCATTCAGGCGAAATTGACCACTGTAGGATATGCATTCAAATGTAGCCAGAGCAGTAAGAACTTCAGACCACTGCATGACGGGTGGTGGGTGTTTATCTTTCCAGGCTCGGAGGACGAGTCTCTGTGCAACTGTATGAGCTCTTGAAGTCCACTTTTGCTGTCTGCCTCTTAATCCTCACATCACAAGAATATCATTAAAATGCCTTCTTGAGGCTTGTTCCCACTTCTGGGTGCGTGCCTAATATGATGTACTTGCTTGCAACTTCCCCTCTGAACACAGCATACAAATAAGCAGCAAGCACTTCAGAACTCTGAAAACATCCAGGAAATCACAAGGTGTAATCTGAAAGTGTAACGCATGATCCTTTCTACTGCCACTACTATTTATGATGCACATGACATTCTTTAAACCTTGCCAGATGCTTGCTCAGTTTTACTGTGTTGCAAGTAACGGCTGCCCCCCTGTTTACAGCTATGGAATTGAGGCAAAGAGAGAGAATAATTTCCTCAAAGCTACCTAATGAATTTGTGAAAAAGCTGGCGTATAAACCCATCTCTCTTAGTTCTGCAGTCCAGCACTACCTAGTGAAACACTTCTCTGTTGCTATTAGGCTTTGGTTTGTTTAAAAGTCTATAACAGGATAGAAATATTCAGCCTATGAAAGCTTTTGCTGCTCTGTACAAGCTGTGCAGTAACGCACCTATGAATGGTGGTTCAGGGGAGAATCTTGGAGCACCAGATAACTGCCCACTGGCAGATAACTTGGAGCACCAGATAACTGCCCACTTCCCCAACCTAATGCCCTCCTGATGCATTGGACTACAACTCCCAGAATTCCCCAGCCAACATGGCTGGCTGGGGGATTCTGGGACTTGTAGTCCAACACTTCTAGAGGGAACAGGTTGGGGAAGGCTGCCATTGACCATATGTAAGCAAGCCCTGGTCTTGATATGTTTGTGAAATTGTGCATGCCTGCTATTCCTGCCTGGCTGTCTTTCTATACCTTCTGGGACTGTAGCCATGTCTCTGACTTGGTTTGCCATCTCCCTGGCACATGGAGCTGGTCACATGAAGCACTGCTAGGACCAGAAGCATGAAGGTTCTATGGCGGTTCTATTCCCGGGCTTGTTTCTTGCATGGCATAGATCATCTTACAACCAGTCTTTAAAACTGTTGTTGTTGTTGTTGTTGTTGTTGCATGAAGCTGCTGTATAAGTTGGACCATTGGTCCATTTAGCTTAGTATGGTCTACCCTGACCGGCATTGTCTACTCTTTGGGATTTCAGGCTGGGGTCATTCCCAACCCTACCTGAAGATGCTAGGGACTGAACCTTTCTGCATGTGAAGCATGTGCTCTGCTCCTGAACTATAGCCCATTGGGTATCTTTAGGCTCACTGATGTCACTTTGAAACATACTATGCATTGCACCCCTTCCAAGTTAGATCCTTAAGATGGCAGGGCCTGGTGTAGGGATGTCAGAGAATTCCATGAGAATCTAAGTGAGGCTGGATTCCAAAGAAATCCCAAAGAGTAGACAATGCCCCGGAATCTGTGACGGAACGGCCTCCCCCCCGCCACACTGCGGAATCCCCCCAGGATGGAGCGTACCTGGTGGCGGATGCGGAGGCAGCTCCGGCTGGTCTCTCGGCCGCTGCCAGGCTGCTGGGGCCACAAATGGCGGCTGTAGTAGTGGCCGCCATTTGCGTGGCTACCTTTCTTCTTGATAGGCTACGTAAATACTTACGTAGCCTATCATGGCAAAAAGCAGGGGTGCAAATGGTGGCCGCTATGCCATTTGTGCCCCTGCTCTTTGCTGTGATAGGCTACGTAAGTATTTCCATAGCCTATCACAATGAAAGGCAGCCATGCAAATGGCGTAGTGGCCACCATTTGCATGGCTGCCTTTTGTCGTGATAGGCTACGTAAATACTTACGTAGCCTATCACGGCTTGGCAGCCACGCAAATGGTGGCCAGTGTAGCGGCCGCCATTTGCGGCTGCAGCAGCCCGGCAGCAGCCGGAATTCTGGCTGCGGCCAACCCTGGCTGGTGACTCCACAGAGTCGCAGGGGAGTGGAGCCGGCTGGGGAGGATTCCAGGGGGAGGGACAGAGCACCTCTCTCCCACCGTGGATGCCCCAGAACGGAGCAAGGTAACTGTTTCGTACATTCCTAGCCTGGTGCAGGAGGGAGGGTGCCTTCTAGCAGAATAACTTGAACTGACCAAAGCCCCTGCATCTTTGGGAAGAGAGGGACAGCTATGCAAAGAAGCCAGCATGGCGCTTGCATGGCAAGTGTGAACACTGGGCAAACTCATGAAGACTGTTTTCCTTCCAGTGGGACTGAACTTGGCAACCAAGGCCTCTTTTGCATCTATACTATATTGCGTTTGTGGCAGTGAAACCTCTGATTCTGGCTGAGTTACGTTGCCAATTGTAAATAATGCTCTCGGAATGTTTGTAGAGGAAGTGGAGAACTGAAGAAACTTCATTGAGCATGAAGTCCAATGGGGTTGTATTCTGAGTGAAGGGAGTAGGCTGTTGACTGAAAGGCAGGGCTGCACAGTTGTTCAAGCTCAACGCAATGTGGGGCAAACATCCCCTTATTCTCCTCACCCCTCTCCACAAAGAGAGATCACCTTGGAAACTGTTGAGAATATGCAACGTATAAATAAACAACTAAATTAGACATGTCTCTAACTGGATTCTTTTTCAGTACATTGGACTTGCACCTCTGTCTTTGCTGGGGTTTCTCTCCACCTTCCTGCTATAAATGGGTTTCTGAAGACACCTTGGGTGGTTAGGGTGTGAAAAATAGAGGGGGAAAGAGAAAGTAGGGCTGAGGCAATACTTCACATGGGGGCCTAGGAAGATGAGGGGCTATGCCCTATCTTTCAGGAAAGAAATATACGGGGGTGGGGTTCTCCATGACAACAGAAGGAGATGGAGGGAGAAGCCAATCGTGGCTTTCCCAAATTTTTCAAGGAGCTGGCTTTGCTCCAGGTAGGGCTCCACAAGCAAGTGTATTGCACCAGTAAAAGTCGCATCACAGAACATACTTCCAAGTACGGGCAGGGTTTGGAGTGAATGTCATCTGACAGGCAGGGGCTGCTCAACCAATAAGAGAGCCTCCCCACCTCCAGGCTCCCCCCTTTTCACCTTTGATAAAATCCCAGGAGGTTTTCTCCTGTGTTGCTTCATAAATCTCTCTCTCTCTCTCTCTCTCTCTCTCTCACACACACACACACACACACAAACACACTATTTACTCTGTTAAAGAACAATTACTAAAGGAACATAATGTGCTCCTTCCCCTGAAACTGAGGATGCTGGGAACAATCTCCTTCCCTCTCCCCACCCCCCAGCATCATTTACTCCCTTAAAGAACAACCACCAATGGAACACCATGGCCTTTCTGCCCTGATCAGCCAATGATGTGATCAATTTTGAAGCTTCAAAACTTCAACATTAAGGCTCCTAAATGCGTTATTTCAATTCATGAGAATCTAGTAACTCCAGGAGTGGGAATGCGCATTTCGGGGACAAGCTTCATTGACCACAGTGGGAGTTACTTCTGAGTAGACACACATATGTTTGTGCTGAGAAAGACAGAGGGGAAAGGAAGAGATAGGAAACGAGCCCCCTTTCTAACCCAGTGCTATGCAGGATCGAAGGTGGAAGTAGTTACTTCTGAATGGCAATAAACCAAACAACAGGGAATCACAGCTTCGGGCAAGTGCTTTACAGCCTTTAGGGAATTAGTGCTTTACAATCCGCTGTTTCAATTGAGGGGGATCTCTGTAAATGCTGGTGTGTGCATTCAGGGGACAAGACTCATTGACCACAATGGAAGTTACTTCTGAGTAGACACTAATTGGTTTGTGCTGGGAAACACAGGGATGGGAAACACCCCTTGACTGAGGTCATGGCGAAAGGCACACCCCTGGGCAGGGCTAGCATATCCAATGTCAGTGCGGGGGCTGGGGCACACAACAACTATACTGTGGAGAACTCAACTTAAGGAAAAGAATCGGACTTTAAGCAGTCTCAGGAAATCCATTTTTTCCGTGAAAAGCTCTGGGGTGGCTGCTGGTTGGCCATGACGTCCTGTATCCCTAATGACCTCCAGATGCTGCCAGCTTGGTGGCGACACTCCCTTGGAAAGGAGGTGGAAACTGTGAGCCAGGCACTAAGGAGGCATAGGGTGGCTCAGCTTTGCAATCTAGAACTGGGGTTGGCAATACACCCCAGTGCACTCCAGACACCTCCATTGGTGCCTGCTGAGATGCCCAACTCTTCCCAATTTAGATTTTTTTAAAAAAAAAATCCTCCCCGGTGGCTGGAATTGCTTTGCAGTAATGCCCTGGCCTCCAACCACCACCATCTTCATTCCCCCACAGTGACTTTGGGCTCATGTGGGCCTGAGGGCATTCTTAAGAAATGAAGATGGCAGGCTGCTGCAGGTCAGAGCACTGCTCTGTAGGGTGCTCAGCTATCAGCAAAAGGAAAAAAGGGACCCTCATCACCATTGCTGGCGGGAGGTTCAGAGAGCAATGGGTGAGTGGCTGGGGAGGATAGCCCATTCAGGGGAGACAAGGAAAGCCAGCGGTACCTAGGGAGGAGGGACTAGGGAAGCCAGCAGAGGCTGGGAAAGCCAGGGGAGGGGAGGATAGGGAAGGTAGCGGGAAGCCGGCAGGGGGGGCGATATTGCAGGAAGCTGGGGGAGTTGGGGAAGCCACAAGGGAGAGAAGCCAGCAAAGAGGTGGGGTGGGGTGTTAGAAGAATAGCAAGGAGTGGCTGGGGAGTGATGTTTGGGAGAGCTGAGCAGAGGTGTGTGTGATGGATGGATGGCATAAGTGGTTGTGTCTCTGTGAATGGATGGGGGTTACGTGTGCACACGAGTTTGTCTGTAAAAGAGAAATAAAGAGTTTAGGAGCAATCCAGTAGGGGAGGGTATATGTGTATTTTGAGCGGGGATGATCCTGAAAGAGACAGAGTGACTTTTTCTGTATTTTCCACTGTGGGCTTCTGTACGTGGGTAGATGGGTGTGTGTGTGTGGGGGGGGGGTGAGGGTTATGTGTTTGGCAGGAAATAATTTCAGGGTGATCTTCTGTTAATTATGGGGAAATAAATTTTAGGGAATTATTTTTAGAGGGATTTATTTAGAGGGTATTTGGGGAAATTGTCTTGCCTGTCAGTGAAATATGTGTTCTGCTGGAGCAGAAAACTGTGAGTTCGATGAAGTGTGTTTGTGTTTTGGAGCTCAGACCCCCACTTCTGCCTTGTACTCCCATTTTGGGGCAAGTTACTTGTCTATTAGCCTCAGTAGTTTTCCTGTCTGTGAAATGAGTGTGTGTTGTATTTGTAAATCTTGTGATTGGCCATACCTTGTGGCAGCCATTTTGTGATGGTACTCACAACATTTTCTCAAAAGTCCAGATGAGTCCATGGGCCCAAAAAGATTGGGAACCCCCGGTCTAGACCTTAGTAAGTTTGCTAGTCCTTTATGAATTGCATAGAAAGGTGAATTTCTCATTCCTGGCTGCTGTTGTCACTGTAGCCCAGTGACCTGATAAGCATACGTGGGCTACAAGAAGCAGTATGGGACCTGAACTGCACTTACTGATATGAACTGATCACATCCCTGGCTGCAGACTTTAGTTGGTCTTGACCTGAGCCAGAGAAAAATGTTGTCTCCCAACATAATTTGAATATAGGAAGTAACAATTTTGTTCATTCAGAAAGGCAGTTAATTGTCAACATAAAACAATTGTACAGTATTCAAATGTAAGTCAATATGTAAAAAAAAGTTCAGACTAAACAATTCAAATTGCCACTATTTTAAAAAAAGGTGGTTTGAGGCAAAGGAGTTTTGGAAAACTTGGCTCAGTTCATTTCAGGCACTATCCCAAATTGTTTTCAAATCACAACTCCTGCCAGTGATGGAGAGCAAAAATTATATATTTTTTTAAATTAGGCAGTAACTTGAGTTAATGCAATCACTGACCTGACCTAGTAGGCAGTGGGTGAGTTGGCACCAAATGGACAGACAGTGACAGCTGTTTGAAGGAGCTTCTTGGGGGTACTAGGAGAGAGAGAGAGAGAGAGAGAGAGAGAGAGAGAGAGAGAGAGGAGAGAGAGAGAGAGAGAGGAGAGAGAGAGAGAGAGAGGAGAGAGAGAGAAAGGCAGCTTGAAGAAGAGATGAAAACGCTGGGATCACGAGGAGGAAGGATATCCCCCAGGAACATTTCCGGTTTAAGACTAACGATTGGTTTGTCAGACAGCTGACAAAGGTAATATGACAGAAGTTTTGTTCCCTGCCATGTACATATTCATTTCTTTTGCCCTGCTGTTGTCTCCATTGAAACAGGTTTTGCAGGTTTTTGAAAAACTCTGCAAAACTCATTTGATCAAGGATTACAGTGGGATGAGGGAATATACCATGGCCAATGATGCTTGTTTCTTATCATCTTCAGCTCTTTGAAGAAGTATAATCTGTCTGAACCCTCATGGTGTGTCAACACTAGTTTTGAAAGAAAACAGATGCATTCCCAAGTCATAGAAAAGCCATAGAGAGCAGTGTTGATCCATTGGGGGGGGGGGGAATGAAAAATCACAGTAGGTTAATACATTTATTAGGATGAACTAAAATGCCACAAAATAGTGAGGAAGCTTTTGAATTTTCCAGAACTCTTAGTCAGGGGCCTAGGGGATGGTGGGACTTGCAGTCCATCACATCTGGAGAGCACCAGGTTGGGGAAAGCTGCTTTAACTGAAGCTGCTAGGTATTCAAATGTATGACCTTGTTTGCAAGTGTTGTCCCTTAACACCTAACCAGGGGTGCATTGTTCAGAGATAACCTAAAGCAGGGGTGTAGAACTTTCAGCCTGCAGGCCTAAATTGGCCTGTGGGGCACCTCAGTCTGGACCACACACCCTCTTGGGCTCCTACAAGGGGTGGGACTTTGGCTCCAAGCCCCATCCTATGGAGGAATCCCCTTGGAGGACATTTCCACTGCTATCTCCAACCTGAGATAGAAGGTAACAGCGGGGATCTCATATTGGAGATAGCAGTGGAGATGCTGGGCCTGACTTGCCCACTGGGGAGAGCAGCTGCTCTTCCCTGTGCAAATGAGTCCCACCACCTGCCATCCCTACTGCTATCTCAGATCAGAAGTAACAGCAGGGATGAGAGGCAGTGGGACTTGCCCACATGGGGAAAATTGACCACACTCCCTGCATAGGTGAGTCCCAATGCCCATCAGCCCTCATCCCCACTGCTATCTCTGATTTCTAGATGGGGGGGAGGTGGCAGGACATGCCCACACTGGGGAAAACTCCCAACCCTCAAGCCACCCCACTGTCATGTGCCGGCATATTTGTAGTCAAACAAAGACGTCAATCTCTAAGTAAATAACCTTTATTATGCAAATCAATCAGTCCAACAGAGGTTCAGGTTACAGATTTTGTCATTCTACACCAGCCTAGTGCTAATTTCCATGATTAAGCTGACACAATATGAAATAGACTACCTGAAGATCCCTTTGATGGATGCACTACTGTTAAGAGAGAAGTTGCTTCAAATCTGGTGCCAGTCTGCAGTACAGAACCTGAGAGGCTTTTCCAGTCCTGCCTTCAGGGAGCATCTTCCCCTAGAGACCTCTTGTGATGGGCCAACTTTGTAGAACACTTTACTTCCTGAAGCTGCTCCTCCCTCTTGACCCAACGTCTGTTCCGTACATCTGTCACGCCCAGCTCCCTCCCCCTACCGTGAGTTGCTGTGTTCCCACAGAGAGAGGTTATGGTCAAGCTTTGATCCAACTCATTAGCCTGCACCTGGACAGAGTCTTCTCTGTCTGTCTCCCTGACGTGCTGGTCCCTCCCCCACCACTCTACACTGCTCCTCCTCTAAGCCTGTCCCCACAGCCTCTCGAGAGGCCTCTGCTGAGACGCTGGACCCAATCCTGGCATCTCCATCTGTCAGGGTTGGAACTGAACCCATAGAGCATATTTTTCAAGCAAGAGCTGCTTTGGCTCCAGGCACTGCCACCAACGCAATGTGGGGACCTTTCCTGAGCCTCCTCTTTCTCCTCTCCTCTCCCCCCCACCCCCACGCCCAGGGTCAAGCAGCAACACTGTGGAGTCCTGGAGGCCTTTTCATGCCTCTCCTCCCCATCGCTATGCAAGGCCTCAGTCAGTCAGTCACTAAGTCATCAGGCAGGCAAGTTCTGAAGGCTCACTTGGTCCTTGGATGGGATGGATCCTTTTCTCATCACTGAAAGAATGCTGCTGCACTCTCCTTGGTGCTGCAAGATCTCCCATTGCAGAGCCATATTATTCTCTCTCTTGCCCATGCATTTAATTTCCTCTCAAGTGCCTTGTGCAGAGCACCACTGCAGCGAGCCAATTGTGTTACTCGTTGTCTCATGGCTCCTTCACCACAGCTAATTGGCTAATTGCTCCTGAATTCTCCTCTTCCCTCCCAACCCCCACCACCTTACTTATTTATTTATATTTCTGTGCCACCTTTCAGGGCAAGAACCCTCCCAGCGCGGATTACAACAATGAAATCCCATAGAATAAACCCATAGAATGATAAAGCAGCAAAAACTCATAAATACAACAAACACCAGCAATAAAACATTTGGCCTGGTTAGTACTAAAATCTACAACACTGTTGTGCCTTAGAGTTGCTGAGTGACAGGTCTCCTGACTCCCCAGCCCCGAAGCCTCCTTTGGTAGCCCAGATCACAGCAGCCAGCCCACTGCTGAAGGAAACAACAAGGCAAAGCTAGAGAGCCCCTGCTGAGAGTGAGCAGATACTGCCAAGAGAGAGAGAGAGAGAGGTGGAGAGCTGCACTTGAGTTGATTGGGAGCCCCCAGTGGCCCTCCGGCCTTGCAGGGAAGAACACTGATATAAGATGAACAGTCCTAGGCAGGGGTGCTGAACCTTCAACCTGCAGGGCACCCCAATCCTGCCCACGCCACCTCTTCAGTTCCTCCAGGGAGTAGGGCTTGGGCTCTAAGCCCCACCCCCTGGAGGAAACCCCTTGGAAGGCATCCCCACTGCTATCTTTGATCTGAGATAAACAGCAGGGATTCCCCTGCGGGCACATGCCAGCAGCAGAACCCCCAGTGCTATCTCAGACCAGAGATAGATAGCAGTGGGGATGAGAGAGGTGGCCAGACACATCCATGCAGGGGGAAGAGTGAGCAAGTCTCAACCCCCACAACTTCTCACCCCTGCTGCAGTCTCTGAGATCACTGGGACTTGCCCAAGCGATCTCAGCCAATGGCCAGGCTGCCCTGAATCCCTGCTGCAGCAGAGGGGTGTGGGGCAGCCTGGGTTTTCTCCACGCCGGGAGGAGGCTCAGTTCCATGCCTCCTTCCAGCACGAAGAAAAAAGGGGGCGACATTAGACAGAACCAGGTGGTCTGGGTCAAGCAGGGAGTGAGGCTGTGTGGCAGAACTCCAGCGTTCCATGGATCAAAGTGATTTCAGGGAAGGAGTGAGAGACAACGGACAACTGGGCTTGTCATGCAACCAGAGAGCAGGGGATCAGGCCCTTGGCAGGCCACAGAACTACAGAGCTTGCCACGCACCAGGAGCAGGAGTGGTACCCTGCCTATGTGTGGTACCCTGCCTAGGCCAGGAACCAAATGAGTGATTTCCGCAAAGCAGGACTGGTGTGGGTATGGGACACTGAGGACTTGGAGCCCAGAATTTTTATATGGGTTAGACCAGGGGCAGGCAACCTCTTTGGGCCTGTGGGCACATTTGGCAATTTGAGGGGCACCACCACAATATGGCTGTCATGGGAGGCATGGCTAGTCACAAAGGACAAGTAGCCTACCCAAAAGACTGAGTACAAGGCAAATGTGGGGTCTGAGCCCCAACACACTAAATGATTCCTTTGAGGCCACAGTTTTCAGCATCAACAGAAACCAATTTCACAGAAGGCAAAGTCTTTTTCTCCCTCCCCTGCCATTTGCCTGCCAACTCATCCCCCCCATCTCTTTTCTCTCTCACCTTGGCTCACCATCCATTGATGCTCTCCTTCCCAGCCACACACACACACACACACACACACACACCATGCCCCATCTATCCTCCATCCATTCACATACACACTTTGCTTTGAAGTGATCCCAGCCGTTGGCAAGAAAATGTGTTAATTTTTTAAAAAAAGTGGGAGGGGTACTGCACCTTGGTGGGCAGCAAAGGGCATCACATCGCCTACTTCTTGTTTAGACAAAGGGATCAAAGAAAACCATTCTAGATCCAACTGAGGCACCCCAAACAAGAGAGAGGAAAATGGCTTTGAGCACTTTTAGGCAGGGGACTCAATAAGGCAGATCAAATCCAGTCACCCAGTCCATCTTGATGATTGCAGTTCTGGAAGGTGTGAGGCCTCTGTCTGGTCACAATACTTAAACACCAGTTTCAGGTAACACCCTGAAGTTTGCAACTCTGTGTTTGGGTATATTCAGATTTATTTCCTGATTTCTATGCCTTAAGCTAATCGTGAGGCATTAATTTGGTGATGTTTGATGAATATGTATTTTTGAATATTTTCCTGTGTACATGACCAGAGACAGGATCTCATTGACAAAACTATTTGCTAAATGCTCTCCATTCAGCCCAAGATGCAAGCCCTCCTTAGGTTCATCTTGATATCAGGAGGCCAGCTGAATTTCCTAAAGCAACAGTGCTGCGTCATGCCAAATACTGGGGTAAAATAGCTTTTGTGCTCTGTGCCAAGCAGATTGCCAATAACCTTGTACGTGCAAACTAAGTGCTTTATAAATGAGTCATTACTGCACCTCCAATTCTTAATTTTAATGCTGAAGAAGCAGGGAGAGAGGCTTGTAATTGGCATGGATAAATGTGGGTCATTATATCTTGTGCTTAATAAAGCTAGACAAAATGGTCAAAACATTCCCTATACCTCCACTTATGCATTGGGTTTACCAGTTAATGTTAATGGTCAAAGACTACTTATTTTGACTATATTTCTATAACTGAAATGTCCATATGTCCACATGTACTTTTTTTAGTGAAGCAGATGTTCTAAAACTCATCTAAAAATGGAGGATATTATTCTGTAGCTCAGGGATGGCCCTCCCATGAGGCAGGGTGAATCCTCTGCCTCAAGCAGTGGAGTGGGAGGAGCAGTGAATTGTCTTGCTCCCTCTGCCCATGCCAGGAGTGCCTACTACTGCCTCCTCCAGCGGGTGCTCCAGAGAGCCCCACCAGCTGCTCTCCTGCCATGATATTTGCCACAGCAGGAGAGCAGGGGCAGCAGGGCTCTCTGGAGCAGCCACTTGCTCAGTGACACTAGCAGGTGCTGAGGAGAGACCTGACAGTCCCATTCTCCTGCTGTGGCAAGTGCTGCAGCAAGAGAGCAGCTGGCAGGGCTCTCTGGAGCAGCTGCCCACCCTCTGTTTTGCTCTGAGCTCAGAAAGAGAACAAAAAAGAGGACAGGCAGCTGCTCTCAGCCACCCACCCCCTGGCACATGCTGAGAATTCTCTGTACAGGTGACCTCTGTACAGGAGACACCCCTCCCATGCCTGGCTCTGAGGAAGCCCCCCCCCCCCCAAGCCAGGCATTTCGGCCAGCTCCCTGAAGATCCATGGCCGCCGGTTCCTTCAGCTGATGCAGCTCTCCAGAGACCCCACATGTCCTGTGGCTTGTATAATGTGGTTGTGGTGAGAGGGTGGGGGCAACGTGTCAGGAGCACTTGCACCAGGGCTGTTATAGCTAGATGTGGTTCCCGGGCATAGTGAGCATCTTCCGTCCATAAAGAATGCATTCAGCATTTTTATTTGAAAGAGGATAATGCTAAGGCTAAAACTACCATTTCTTAGAGAGTGGCCCTGTCTCCTACTCTGCAGAGAACAGTCCTCTGTTTGAAGGACTGTCCAGCTTAAAGATAAAGAACCCTACAAAGGGAAAGTGAAGGCCCACCAACAGCTAGTACCTGGACAACAGACTGAGCTGGTACATAATTTCTACATTTGTATCTATACATATAAATTACCATGCAATGTTTATCAAACCTGTGTCCTTTCTTGTCCTTTGGGGGGCGGGGGATGGCAAAGTGGCCACCTTAATCTTTTGCTAGCAACTACTCTTGTTCTTGCTGGAATTCCCCATCCTTCTTCCCCCTTGCATAGTAACGTATTGGTCAATAGAGCATCTAATTAATTATATTTTTGTTTTATTTTAATATGTATTTATTTATTGTCCTTCAGCCAAAAAAATACTGCCCAGGTCGGTTTGCAACAACAACATTGGAGCTGCAATACCATCAGCACAACAAAACAAAGTAAAATCAAATCACAATTAAAAGCAGCAGTTCAAACCCAAGAATGTGAAGTGCCTGGGGTAACAAAAAGCTAAACAACCCAGCATTTAGCCCATGGTTTGTTGTTGGCTTAACTGCTGGGTTGTTTAGCCCCTAAACAACCCAGCAGTCTGGGTTCAGATGTCACACTCAGCAGGAGCCAATTGTGGGCTGCCAAGCTTATCGTGGGTTACTGAGTAAAAGCGGAAGAGGCAGGCAGACTGCAGGCTTGTGCACAGTAATCAATGGGTTGCTGTTATGTGCGAACAACTCCAGTATCTCCCTCCTTGAGTTCTTTAGTTCCTATGGCAACTAGAACTGCTCAGCAGCCTATTTTTCAAAATGGGCTATCCTTTAGCAGACCACTCTCACACAAGGCTCACTACAAAAGCATGTGCTGTGATGCTAGTGAAAATCATCCAAAGAAGAATGGGGCCAGTCATCAAAATGACGGATCACTTGGGGATAAACACATGTGGCACATCCTGCACAGTTCAGTGGGGTGGAGCACAAAGCCCCTGTCTACAAGTCTTCCCTCAGTCCCACTTGCCAGCCCCAACAGTATCTCCACATCATTTCCCTCCAGACAAAGAGCTTTTCTACACAGGGCTGTTAATCAGCTGTTAATCCTCTGTATCTACTTTCAGTTTTGTCGCAGAATTGAGAGCTAAGCACTGCATGAAGAATGTTTCCTTTTCTGCTACATAACCTCTAGATGGCACTGTGGTATAGCCCAATAGCACAAATACACAAAAGAAATGGTGTTTTATTTCACTTTCACAGTTAAATGCTGCATTTTCCCTGCTCTAAAAAAACTCACAGAAAGTGCTGGTTAGATACAGAAGCAAAACTGGAGAATCACAACGTGATCTAAAGAACCCATAAACAACCGTGAATAGGGAATGACAAGCGCATGATAAATTTCTCATGTAGAAAAGCCCAAAGTTGTCCTTCCATATGACATCCCTGCCCTACACTGTGTTGTCTGACTTCTTCCTGTTAGATTGGGATGAGGCCACCTTGTCCATCTTTGCTCTCCTGGCTGTAGGCCCAGTTGGGAAAGGGCACCTGAACTAGCTATAGCCCAGAAACTGCCATTTGGATCATGGCAAATTAAACATGGCACAATGTCAGGGCTGTATCTGCCCTAATTAACTTTGAATGTATTATATTATTAAGAAGGCTCCTCCCCCAAACTTGCTCCAGGTCTGGTGGCACATGCACTCTTTCCTCTGCCACTTATTATTATTATTATTATTTAAATGTATGCACTTCCCACCACAAAAAGCAGTCTCCACGCGACTTACACACTCAGATACAGAAATCCATAATTAATATAGCAGGGGGATGGGGATGGGATAAACACCCCCCAAACCATGTTGAACAGGAAGCAATGAAAGAGGCAGATCCAACAAGGAGGAAGCTTTTAAATACAGGCACAATTTACTTGCAAAGTGCTTTGCCTTTCCATGGTGAAACTGTGTTCTATTGTTTAAAAAAGAGCCACAAATCAGGTCTGAAAAAACACAGGATAATAGAAAACACTGGAAGAGAATGATTTGGTGGTGGCATTGTCTGGATTCTCTGTAAAAAAACAAAGCAAAACCCAGCAAGTCAACAAAGGGTGACAATTCCAAAGAAATAAGTGGGAGCTGGAGTGAGTTCTCAGCTCCTTGCAGGAGTGCTCCTGTTTAGGGTCCCTGCCAACCAGCTATCCCTTCCTCCAGGATACTATATGCCAGCTTTCCTCAACCTGCTGCCTTCCAGATGTGTTGAATTGCAATTCCCATCATCTCCAAACATGGCATTGCCCCCCCCCCACACACACACACACACTGGTTTCCTTTTCCAACAGTCAGTCAACATTCTGAGCATGCTCAGCCATCAGTAGGCTGTTCTTTGGGAGTTTTGCCCTGTTAGATCTTTCTTTCTTTCTTTCTTTCTTTCTTTCTTTCTTTCTTTCTTACGGTTCTACAAGCCCTGGGGTTATTCTCTCCATTTTCCTACTCCTTGGACATCTTTGCAGGGGGAGAGAAATGACTACTACTACTCCCCCCAGCAACTACCATTCTTCTAATTATCTGCCATTCAGAATACTTATGCCATGCGCCAGACCCTATAGAACCATGTGCTGCCTTGTGAATTCTAGGAGCAGCCAATGGCCTCCATAGCACATTTTGAGCAACAGATCTCAGGCCTCAAGAGAGTCAAGAAGTGAAAATCCTATGAAGAATAAAATGTATGTCCGTGTTTTCTCCTTTATAGGGAATTATACCCTAGGTTAAGAGTGTGGAAAAATGGATTACCGAGCAATACCAACATGCACGTACTTCCTGCAGTTCCCATCAGAGGTTATCACAGAGCTAATCACGTGCCTTCTTCCTACTGAGAAGTCCAGTCTGCGTGCCACTTGAAGGCACTTCAAGGACTTGGGGCTTCTTCACATGGAGCTTTTATCCTGCTATTGAGACTGGTTACTCACGGCAGTTTGTGGGTCCTTTAGATGACGTCATCAACCTCCAGGGTGTCTTCCATTTTTTAAAAGATCGGCGATAATGAGCTATCAAATTACAGAGCTTGCATTCCGCTTGAGTTCCCTTGTGAAAAAGGAAAAGCCACAATAAGAGGAGCTAGACCACAGCACCATCTAGTGGCTGTATAACAAAACATATGGAAGACTCAGATAAGGGGGGAAAGGGGTGGGAAAATGAGCGGGGAAGGAAGCACGTGTAAAGGGAGTCTGTTGTGATCCTGCATTTAAAACAGAAGCAGATAGCCCCGTTTTAAATGCAGGATTTTAGGCTGCTGTAGAGATGCTCTTGATTAACCAACCTGCCTTGGAGTACAGCTGTCCTTCAACTGCACCTGGTTTCAATTATGCATTTTGGAAATTGCTCCAGAACTGAAAGATCAGTCATTGCACTTGCAGAATGTCCTTAAGTTCCTGCCCAGCCTTTGAGCTTTGCCAACAGACTTTCCCTCAAGTGATGCAGCAGCAAAAGGCATCCAGTTGATGGCAGGCTTGCAAAAACCCCACTTGGAAGACTGTGAATTTGTTGGCAAGAACCTGTCAGGCCCGGCTCCCTTGTAACATTAGCGACCAAACACGCGTTAAAGAAACAGTAAACTACATTATTACAGCACGACACAGGCACGTCAGCAGAGTCTACAGATCAGAGTCCTTAGTGAGCCCAAGTTCAAATAAACTCAGATAATCTGAACAGAAGCCAGAGTCAGGGTTTTATAATCCAGCAGTATAATCCAAAACAGGTTCCCAAGACATGGGATTCAAGGCATGCAATAATTCAGGGTTCAAGATTAGTCTCAGCAAAGGAGTGTCCAGGATCACAAACATTGTACCCACAAACCTCTTTTGCCTGCATGCCAGTTTATATGCAGGGGTGGGGCGACTAGAGCTCCTCACTGGTCAATCCAGCCCTACAGGAAAACCTAACCTGGAGTCGAGAACTCTGCCAGGTTGTTTTTCCTCTTGCCTTCTCAGCTGCCTCCATTGCCTGGGAGACAGTCTAGGGCCTTGGTTGGCTGAGTCCCCTGCTGACTGCTTATCCAAGAATGTTCCTTGGGCTGCAGCAGCTCAAGTACTTTTTCTCAGACGAACTCTGGCTGTAATCGGGAAAGATAGCTGCCTCCCCATGACTGCAGTCTTCTGAGCAACCAGGCAGAGATGAATTCCCAGCACCCTGCTGCTCCGTTCTTTGACTAGGTGCTAAATCAGATTCTTCTATCTCTGAACCTGATTATTCCTCTGAGGCTGCAATGTCAGGGGAAGGCATGACAGAATCTTCTAGGAAGTTTTGCGCTGTCAGCAGTTTGTACATTTGTTCTTATGCAGAACAGCTGTGTTGAGTGACTCTGAATAGATGCAGATTTCTATCTTGCAGAAGCTACATACTCTATCCTTGCATGTCATGGACACTTTCTTTCCTGGCAGAACATTAGAAATTAGTTCACTCCATTTCCCAGATCTTGTAGAACTTGTTTGCACCAACATGAAAAGAGATGTTGCTCAGTCTTGATGTGGCAGCTTAGGACAGATTGATGACTCCCCCAAGAGTGAGTGAGTAACTTCTGCTAGCTCTAGGGGGGTAGTTGAAGGCTTTGATTAGCAACTACTTTTACTGGCAGACCACTTAGAAGATTGGATGGTGGGTCAGGGTTCTATCACAACCCCCAAAGGGCACTGCTAGCCAGTTCTGTGGCCACAGGGGTTGCTCCTTACAGAAACACTCTCTTTATTCAGTGTTGGTAGTTGCAAAGGGTGGGGGAGGCAGATGATATCCCTCAGTGCTTAATCTCAGTACCCCCAGTTGCTGATCTCTAGCAAGGATGATGGTAGTGGTAAGATGGCATCTAGCAATGGATAACAACAAGGCATCTTGCTCCTTGAGTTCCAAGATGGCAAGTCATCTTGCTTTTGCTTAAACATGCAAAAGTACCATCAGTTGACTTTTGCCCATCATTAAGACCAAACTGAAGGATCAGTAGAAATTGCGGTCAGGAAGCCAGACAAACAGTAAGCTTCTTGAGTTGAAACAGAGCCTTTGATTGTGGTCAAATGGGTTACATAAGAACTGAAGGAAGGAAATTGGTCTGGCTCAATTAAGGATTAAGCACAGAGTGCCCAATCACTGACATCTATTAAGAGGGAAGGCTCCACCCATTTGCATGCCTTATAGTGCTCCCCCCACACTGTAAACATGTCTTGCAGGAGTGTCCACAATTCTAGAACATAGGAAGGTGCCTTGGGCAATCTGTGGAGAAAGCATTAAGCGTCCCCTCTCCATCCTGCTGCTGGGCAGATCAAATTTGGACTCTTCTGTGGCTGTCCTAATTATTATTATTTTAATCAAAATGTCTTCTATGCCTCCCACATCTTGTCACATTTAGCCCTAAGCTAAGAAACTTGGGGTAGCTATAATCATGTCTAAAAAACGTACCAGAAATGTGAAAATGTCAGACGGGAGTATGCCCTCCCACAAAAGCAACTAAATTATGGCTGGGTACCTGCAGAACATTATTTGAGGGGTGGTGCCACCTTGGAAGCCCACTCACTGTGTTTTGTTCAAATCGGAAATTTTCTATTGAGGTTCAAGCTCCAGTGCTGATTTGCTAATGCAACCAATTGCACTCCCTGGACCAGTTATGGGATTCTCATTAAATGTGTTGAATAATAATAATAATAATGGCACAATCCTATGGGATGGGCCCTGGCTACTCATAAGATTCTGAACCCGGAGGCTTACGTGTATTCTATGCAGAGTGGGAAGCGTGTTGCGCCTCCCACTCTGCATTTAAGCTAGACAGGCATTTTCGCCCATCTAGCAGAGGCTTTGAGGAGGCAGAGGGAAGGAGGCCATAGGATTTTTCATATGGCTGCCATCCCGGTCTCCTCCCCTCCCCACCCCCAGGAAACTCAAGAACTTTGGGGCCAAGATAGTTTTCTCATCCATCCTTTCAGTAGTTAGAAGGATAGCAAGGGAAAGAAAAATACTCTGGGTGAATGACTGGCTACGAAGGTGGTGCTGACGCGAGAGATTTGGATTCTGGGACCATGGGCTATACTTCCTGGAGGATGGACTAAAGGAAGCAAAAGCCAAGTGTAGCCAAACGTGTACCCTGGATTTTAGGAAAGCCAATTTTAATAAACTCAGAACAATGCTAAGTAAGGTCCCATGGCAAGCGACTCTAACAAGAAAAGGAGTCCAAGATGGGTGGGAGTTTTTAAAAAAGGACATTCTAAAAGTACAATTACAAACAATTCCAACAAGAAATAAAGGTGGAAGACAACAGAAGAAGCCAATGTGGCTTCACAAAAAGCTTAGAGAAGACCTAAAATCAAAAAAGGACACATATAGGAAGTGGAAAGAAGGCCAAGCTACAAAGGAAGAGTACAGGCAGATAGCACAGAATTGCAGGGATGGCGTCAGGAAAGCTAAAGCTGAGAATGAGCTGAGGTTAGCAAGGGATGCTAAAAGCAACAAAAAGGCTTTCTTCAGATACGTGCATAGTAAAAGACAGAGGAAAGAAATGGTGGTTCAGCTATTAAATAAGGATGACAAAATGATAACAGATGACAAAGAAAAGGCAGAAGTGCTCAGTTCCTACTTTGGCTCAGTCTTCTCCCAAAAGGGGGTCTATGACCCCCCTGGTGAAGGTGAAGTACAGGCTGAAGGGGCAGGATTGCAACTTGAGATTGATAGGCATATAGTCAAGGAACACCTAATTACTTTGAATGAGTTCAAATCTCCAGGGCCAGATGAACTGCATCCTAGAGTAATAAAGGAACTGGCAGAAGAACTCTCAGAACTGCTGTCTATTGTCTTTGAGAAATCATGGAGGATGGGGGAAGTGCCAGATGACTGGAGGAGGGCTAATGTTTTCCCTGTCTTCAAAAAGGGCAAAAAGGAGGAACCTGGGAACTACAGACCAGTCGGTCTGACATCAATCCCTGGGAAAATTCTGGAGCAGATGATAAAGCAATCCATCTGGAAGCACCTTGACAACAATGCCGTGATTACTCAAAGCCAACATGGATTTGTCAAGAACAAATCCTGCCAGACTAACCTGATCTCGTCTTTTGATCAGGTCACCTCCCTTGTGGATTGTGGGAATGCTGTGGACATAATATATCTCGACTTCAGCAAAGCTTTTGACAAAGTGCCCCATGATATCCTGATTAGCAAACTAGCTAAAAGTGGGATAGATGAAACAACAATCAGGTGGATTCATAGTTGGCTACAAAATTGGACTCAAAGAGTGCTTATCAATGGGATCTTCTCAAACTGGGGAGAGGTAATGAGCGGGGTACCACAGGGCTCAGTCCTGGGCCCAGTGCTCTTCAACATTTTTATTAATGACTTGGATAAGGAGGTGCAGGGAATGCTGATCAAATTTGCAGATGACACAAAATTGGGCAAGATAGCTTGGAAGACAGAAAAAACATTCACAGTGATCTTGATAGGCTGGAATGCTGGGCAGAAAACAACAGAATGAAATTTCATAGGAATAAATGCCAAGTTCTGCACCTAGGAAAAAGAAACCAAATGCACAGTTACAAGATGGGAGATACTTGGCTCAACAATACTACAAGCAAGAAGGATCTTGGAATTGTTGTCGATCACAAGCTGAATATGAGCCAACAATGTGATATGGCTGCAAAAAAGGCAAATGCTCTTTTGGGCTGCATTAATAGAAGAATAGCTTCCAAATCCGAGAAGTACTAGTTCCCCTCTACTCAGCACTGGTTAGGCCTCATCTGGAGTACTGTGTCCAGTTCTGGGCACCACACTTTAAGAAGGATGCAGACAAGCTGGAGAAGGTTCAGAGGAGGGCAACAAAGATGATCAAGGGACTGGAAACAAAGCCCTATGAGAAGAGACTGAAAGAACTGGGCATGTTTAGCCTTGAGAAGAGAAGACTGAGGGGAGATATGATAGCGCTCTTCAATTTCTTGAAAGGTTGTCCCAGAGAGGAAGGCCAGGATCTCTTCTCGATCATCCCAGAGTGCAGGACACGGAATAATGGGCTCAAGCTACAGGAAGCCAGATTCCAGCTGAACATCAAGAAAAACTTCCTGACTGTTAGAGCAATACGGCAATGGAACCAATTACCTAGGGAGGTGGTGGGCTGTCCCACACTGGAGACATTCAAGATGAAGCTGGACAGCTACTTGTCAGGGATGCTTTGACTTGGATTCCTGCATTGAGCAGGGGGTTGGACTTGATGGTCTTATAGGACCCTTCCAACCCTACTATTCTATGATTCTATGAATGCCCCCTTTCCTCCATCTCTGCACTCCATTTTCTGAGTGTGGAGAGGTAGCCAGAGCAGTTCTTCCCGTACCAGCTGGGAGGGGGAGGGGGAGGGGAGTGTGGTTTCCTGGCTCTGAGGTCGGAGCCCTGTTTCTGACCTCGCAGCCAGGAAACCGAATAATCTTCAGTTTCTAGGGGGCATAGGATTGCTCTCCCCAGCATTAAAAACAATGCTTTAAAAAATTAAGGCAGACAGATCACCTAAAGTATTGGGGGAAGGGTGTGTGTTCATGTTGGCTGAACCACTGTTTGAATCGCACCTGCCATTTTGTACAGTGAAGATGGAAGGAAGCTGGACTTCTTCTACAAGAGAAATAAAATGGCTGCAACTCCAGTTCTAATGTTTCGTTTGGATGCAGCTGATATCTTTATGCCTTGGGTGAGTATCTAACCAGTTAGTGTGGTCATGTGTCCTCTTTTACTGAGGACAGCCCCCTACTTGAAGGGCTGCCCTATCCAGTTCCAGTTTAAAGATAATGAACGCTAAGAATTGTTGTCTGTCAGCAGTTAGCACCCAGACAACAGACTGAAGAGGCAGGCACCACAGGTCACTTGGTCACAGTCCTCCACACTATGGTGGAGATTTAATTACAGTAATAATTTATAGGTTTGCAACTGTACACATACATTAGCATACGCAAGTTGTATGCTGTCCTCCTTTTGGGGATCCATAAGTGGCCACCCTAGTTTTTGAAGGCGGTTTCATGAGTACATGTGATGTGACAACTTTAGGCCCCCTTCTGCCTGTGTGTGTGAAATCAAGCATTTAGGCAAGCCTTCTCCTTGAAGTGTCTGATTTATTCTTTATTGATTAAATGTATTTACAGATCACTTTTCTGCCCACCAGAGCACTCCAAGCGATGTAATAATGCAATACAATTAGATCACAATCATGACAGCAACACTTTTCCATGAAAGCAATCCAGGTGCATAATTCAAACATGCACATACACTTAGTGCAGTTCATGGACAACTGTAACCACATGTGTTCATGTTTGAACTAGCTTTTTGAGTGACCACTCCAAGATGCAGAATACCTGCTATTTCTTGACTCCTCCTCCTGTCCTATTCTCTTCATCCCCACCCCCCGCCCACACACACACTTTCCAAATGACATGCTTTGCCTTTAAATAATTATTTCCTCCAGTCTGATGGCCAGTATTACAGCAAATTAGCTATAATTCAGGACTGGTTTGTACAACCAATTAATTTGCTGAGTGATGCCATACAGATTTAGATTCTAGTGTTAACCAGACACATCTTTGCTTCACTCATGTGCCCAGCTTACAATGTGACTCACATAAACTAGGATACCACAAAAACCACAAAACAAGCGCATGACTGACCACTTCACAGAGTTCAAAACTCTGCATGGCTCCATTAATTGCACTCTCTCCCTACACCAATTCAAACTGGACCTGAATTAGTGCTCTTCAGAATGTTACATCTCTTCCCCTTGACAAGTGCTGGCTCTGACAAGCTCACACTCCTGCTGCATCACACTCCTGCATTCACCTAACTATGGCTTTCAAATGTATAAATCTGAGAGAGATCCGGCCACCGGGAGAGGCTGGGGAAGGGGAGAGGAGAAGGAGGAGGAGGGAGTGAGCTTTGCTGTGAGTCAGCCTCCATTTGCTCACTGTGAGAGAGATGGTGTTACTGGAGAGGAGAGGGCTGTCTGAACGTCATTTGGCTAGAGCGGTGGTCTCCAAAGTGGGATGCACGCACCTCAGGGGGTGTGCAAGACAATCCATTGGGGTGTGCGAGCCACCTGATAATAGCGCAGCCTCCCACTGCCTTGACAAGCTGCCATTGTGTGCAATGCGGTGGCAGCAGGATGGGGCGGGAGCTGAGAGGGAAGCTCCATGGCATTTCTCTCTCTGTTGCAGTCCTACCCTGCTTCTGCTGAGGCCACTGGAAGCAACTGCCCCAGTCTCTGCCAGGCATGGCAGAGGAAGCCTTAACACTTCCCACTAACCCTAACACTGGCCTCACTTAAGGTCCACGGGATCCTCGCAAGCAAGGAACCCGTGAAGGCTTGAGCAGAGGCAGGAGCAGGCTCCAACTGGGCTCCCTCCCCTCCTTCCAGGGAAGGGAGAGAGCATAGTTGGAGAGCACTCCTGCCCTTGTGCCTGTTGGCAGTTGGCAGGCTGTGATGGGCAGTGGTTTCCCTGGCAGTGCCTTTTCCAGCAGTGATGGCAGTGGCTCCCCTGGTGGCACCAGCAGCAGTGGCAGTTCCCCTGGCAGCAGTGCACGCCCCCCCCCCCAGAACAAAGGCCCAGGTAAGGAGCTGGGGGGCTGGGCAAAGTGGGATTCGGATATCTGAATCCCACTTAGCTTTGTAGGCCAAGGCAGGTTGGGGCTCAAGCTGAATTGGGCCTGCCTCAGAAGCCCTGAAGCAGCTTCGGAGTTGGATCGGGGAGTCTGTGCACAGCCCTACTATACACAATCTTATCTTGTGAGTTAACTTCGATGTTTGACAGCTGAAACATACAAGGCAGCAGACAAGGCGAGCTTATATATTTTTGACAGCTGGAATTGCGCAACTGTGCAACTCTGACCCAATTTTACAAGAAATAAAATAAATACAAAGACATTTGTACACATTCCCAGAGCTGGAAAAAAAAATACAATTTTTGGCTCCATGTGCACAAATGTTGGGGGCCAGAAAAAACAACAACTAGGAACTGCAACCGGGGTCGTGATCGGAGCATGGAGGGGACAGACAAGATGGGCTCTGCCACCAAATCCCCTGGGATACCTGCTGAAGCCCTCTGGAGGACTGAGGGGGAAGGACGAGGAGAACAACTCAGGGTAAGCCCAGTTGTTGGGCTCACCATGGGTTGTTCTGCAGACAACCCACACTGTGTGACTTATTTGCCAGGGTGGGTTGTCGTGCCATGCAAACTCAGCGTGTGTATCAACTTACTCAACAAGTGCAGCAAGCAAGGAATCCTAACTTTAAGAAAAATATTATGGTACCATGGTTTATCTTTATTTCCTATGTTGATGCTCTTCAAACTAAACTTTTGATCAAATTCCAACCAAGTACAGTTGCCTATATTTTTTCTGACTAACACATACACACAAAATAACATACATTCGTACATGCTCTGTTTATATGTTGTTTAAATTGTATTTTTACTCTTTCATTAGGTATTGAGCTCCTACCTAGGCCATTTTACTGTAGATGTTCCATAAGCATATTGGTTATACACTAAGAATTATAATTAGTGAATTCCTTTGTTTCTTTAGTGATCTTGGTTTATTATTATGCATGTTCTTCCTTTTGTTGCCTTTATTTTGTTAATTTTATTTCGAAATAAAATGAAATTTCATGGGGGGAAAATAGATATGCCACATACAAAAATAGCATTCATCTTCATCTGAATGTGGTTGCGTATAAGTAGGGATGTGCGAAAGTCACTTACCTTTTCGAAGGGGGTGATTCGTGGTGGGGGGGAGGTGCTCCACACCTCCCCCCGAAATCCTAACCTGGCCAGCTCCACTCCGCGGCAACTCCGCAGAGCAGTTGGCCGGGTGCATTCGCAGGTGTGCGGAGCCTGCGGACACAAATGACGGTGGCTACAGCAGCCGCCATTTGCGTTCCTGTTTTTTTGCCATGATAGGCTATGTAAATATTTATGTAGCCTATCACAGCAAAAAACCAGGGGCGCAAATGGCGGCCGCCGTAGCCGCTGCCATTTGCGTTCCCTTTTTTTGCTGTGATAGGCTACGTAAGTATTTACGTAGCCTATCACGGCAAAAATGGGGAAGCAAATGATGGCCACAGACGCCATTCGCAAAGCAGCGCGAACGGCACCAGGTAAGTGCTCCGTTTCACGTGCCTTTCGCAGGGTGGTGGGGCGGGGGGCTTCGTTCCGCCGCGGATTTCGGGGGGCCGAATGCAATGGCATTCGGCCTCACTGAGATCCGTGGCGGAATTCTCTGACATCCCTACGTATAGGTTAACAAGCGGGATCACATGCAACTAATTCACTGTATGTGTGGGGGTGGTGGGTGGTAAATGATTCTTTATTGAGCATTTTTTCATTGTGAAATGAAAGTAACTATCTTTGTATTGTAAATATTCTTTCTAAATGCAGGTGATACACTTCCTTTTTCTAGTAGTTTTAAAATTCAGGATCCACAGATTAAAAGGCAGAGTATGGGATATGATGGAGGAAATGAGCAGCAGGGGACTCTCACTTTTGTGCTGCTAAAAAGAGATTCCTGCTATTTTTTACCTTCTCCAAACTGGATATAAGAGATCTGGGGAAAGGATTTGTTTGGTACTGGGCATCCTGTTTGCCAGGTAAACTTGGCTCTAGTGAGCGGATTTGTGGACACTTCTGTTGAACAATAAATATCTAAGGATAGCTAGGCTGGTGAGGACTAAAGAGAGGGCCTTTTCTGGGGTGGCAGAAATTCCCTCCCTGGTGACCTCCGCCATGCCCCCCTTTGATGAGCTTCCACCGGGCTTTGAAAACCTGGCTGTTCAGGTGGGCATTTGGGCTGGGTTAGGGTTTTTTAGAGTAATACTGTTTTGTTCAGTTGATTATGTAAATTTGTGGCATTTTGTGTAGTTATTTGTATTGTATGCCACCTAGAGTGGCCGGGTAGCTAATAAATTAATTAATAAATAAATAAAACATTTCTATAATTCTTCCCCGCTTTTCAGACTTTTGATATTTTGTATTTTACATTAGATGTCAGGTATGAAAACGTTTTCTTTATGTAGTGCTATAATTGTTTTCTTTTTATTTTGCTATTGTTTTCATTATAGTAATTTTGTTGTTGTTGTTCAGTCGTTCAGTCATGTCCGACTCTTCGTGACACCATGGACCATAGCACGCCAGGCCTTCCTGTCCTGCGCTCTCTCCCGGAGCATGCTCAAGTTCATATTCATTGCATCCGTGATGCTATCTAGCCATCTCATCCTCTGCCGTCCCCTTCTCCTTTTGCCTTCAGTCTTTCCCAGCATCAGGGTCTTTTCCAGGGAGTTTTCTCTTCGCATTAGGTGGCCAAAATATTGGAGCTTCAGCTTCATTATCTGTCCTTCCAATGAGCACTCAGGGTTGATTTCCTTTAGGATGGACTGATTTGACCTCCTTGCAGTCCAGGGGACTCGTCAGAGTCTTCTCCAGCACCACAGTTCGAAAGCATCAATTCTTCGGCGCTCAGCCTTCCTTATAGTCCAGCTCTCACAGCCATACATTACTACTGGGAAAACCATAGCTTTGATTAGACGGACCTTTGTCGGCAAGGTGATGTCTCTGCTTCTTACTATGCTGTCTAGGTTGGCCATAGCTTTCCTCCCAAGGAGCAAGCGTCTTTTAATTTCATGGCTACAGTCACCATCTGCGGTGATCTTGGAGCCCAAGAAAGTAAAATCTGTCACTGCTTCCATTTCTTCCCCTTCTATATGCCAGGAAGTGATGGGGCCAGATGCCATGATCTTCGTTTTTTTAATGTTGAGTTTCAAACCAGTTTTTGAACTCTCCTCTTTCACTCTCAACAAGAGGCTCTTTAGATCCTCTTCGCTTTCTGCCATTAGGGTGGTATCGTCTGCATATCGGAGGTTGTTGATAATTCTCCCGGCAATCTTAATTCCGACCTCTGATTCATCCAACCCGGCATTTCTCATGATGTACTCTGCATATAAGTTAAATAAGCAGGGTGACAATATGCAGCCTTGTCGTACTCCTTTCCCAATTTTGAACCAATCGGTTGTTCCATCTCTGGTTCTTACTGTTGCTTCTTGATCCTCATACAGGTTTCTCAGGAGACAGGTAAGGTGGTCTGGTACTCCCATCACTTTAAGAATTTGCCACAGTTTGTTGTGATCCACACAATCAAAGGCTTTAGCGTAGTCAATGAAGCAGAAATAGACGTTTTTCTGGAATTCTCTTGCTTTCTCCATGATCCAGCGAATGTTGGAGATTTGATCTCTAGTTCCTCTGCCTCTTCGAAACCCAGCTTGTACTTCCGGTAGTTCTCGGTTCGCATACTGCTGAAGCCTAGCTTGTAGGATTTTGAGCATCACCTTGCTGGCATGTGAAATGAGCGCAATGGTGCGGTAGTTTGAACACTCTTTGGCGTTGCCCTTCTTTGGAATTGGAATGTAAACTGACCTTTTCCAGTCTTGTGGCCACTGTTGAGTGTTCCAGAGTTGTTGGCATATTGAATGCAGCACATTAACAGCATCATCTTTTAGGATTTTAAATAGCTCGGCTGGAATACTGTCATCTCCGCTAGCTTTGTTGTTACTAATGCTTCCTAAGGCCCACTTGACTTCACGCTCGAGGATGTCCGGCTCAAGTTCAGTGACTGCACTATCATGGCTATCAGGGACATTCAGATCTTTCCTGTATAGTTCTTCTGTGTATTCTTGCCACCTCTTCTTAATCTCATCTGCTTCTGTTAGGTCCCTGCCTTCTTTGTCCTTTATCATGCCCGTCTTTGTACAAAACGTTCCCTTGAGATCTCCGATTTTCTTGAAGAGATCTCTAGTCTTTCCCATTCTGTTGTTTTCTTCAATTTCTTTGCATTGTTCATTTAAGAAGGCCTTCTTGTCTCTCCTTGCTATTCTCTGGAACTCTGCATTCAGTTGGGTATATCTTCCCCTTTCTCCCTTGCTTTTCGCTTCCCTTCTTTCCTCAGCTACTTGTAAAGCCTCATCAGACAGCCACTTGGCTTTCTTGCATTTCTTTTTCTTTGGGATGGATTTCGTTGCTGCCTCCTGAACAATGTTACGGACCTCCGTCCATAGTTCCTCAGGCACTCTGTCTATCAGGTCTAATCCCTGAAATCTATTCCTCACCTCCACTGTATATTCATCAGGGATATGATTTAGGTCATACCTGAATGGTTTAGTGGTTTTCCCGACGTTCTTCAATTTAAGCCGAAATTTTGCAACAAGGAGCTCATGATCTGAGCCACAGTCAGCTCCAGGTCTTGTTTTTACTGACTGTATGGAGCTTCTCCATCTTTGGCTGCAAAGGACATAATCAATCTGATTTCGATATTGACCATCTGGTGACGTCCATGTGTAGAGTCGCCTCTTGTGCTGTTGGAAAAGAGTGTTTGCTATGATCAGCATGTTCTCTTGGCAAAACTCTATTAGCTTTTGTCCTGCTTCATTTTGTACACCAAGGCCATGCCTGCCTGTTATCCCGGTGATTTCTTGACTTCCTACTTTAGCATTCCAATCCCCTATGATGAAGAGGACATCTTTTTTGGTGTTAGTTCTAGAAGGTGTTGTAGGTCTTCATAGAACCGATCAACCTCAGCTTCTTTGGCCTCAGTGGTTGGGGCATAGACTTGAATTACTGTGTTGTTGAATGGTTTGCCTTGGATTCGTACTGAGATCATTCTATCATTTTTAAGATTGTACCCCAGTACTGCTTTTCCCACCCTTTTGTTGACTATGAGTGCTACTCCATTTGTTCTAAGGGATTCTTGCCCAGAATAGTAGATATGATGGTCACCTGAATTAAATTTGCCCATGCCTGTCCATTTTAGTTCGCTGATTCCCAAGATGTCGATGTTCAATCTTGCCATCTCATGTTTGACCACCTCCAGCTTACCTTGATTCATTGATCTGACATTCCAGGTTCCTAAACAATATTGTTCTTTACAGCATCGGATTTTCTTTTCACCACCAGACACATCCACAGCTGAGTGTCCTTTCGGGTTTGGCCCAGCCGCTTCACTCTTTCTGGCGCTACTTGGAAATACCCTCTGCTCTTCCCCAGTAGTATATTGGACACCTTCCGACCTGAGGGGCTCATCTTCCGGCGTCATATCTTTTAGCCTTGTGATACATTCCATGGGGTTTTCTTGGCAAGAATACTGGAGTGGGTTGCCATTTCCTTCTCCAGTGGACCACATTTTGTCAGAACTCTCTGCCATGACCTGTCCGTCTTGGGTGGCCCTGCACGGCATAGCTTATGGCTTCATTGAGTTACGCAAGCCCCTTCGCCACAACAAGGCAGTGATCCATGAAGGGGATAGTAAAAATGCTACCATATTTTCCTTTGTGTTAAGTAGTTCCTCTGCTGTAAAACTGTTGTTTATTGTAAAGAGACTGAATTAAAATAGCTTTAAACGTAATATTGTGTATTTCTTGATTTATGTCACGTAAGCCATTGGCCTGTGGTTCCTTTCTTCAGCAGCTTCTGAACAGTCTTAACTTTTACTTTACTTTAGTATCCATTCTTTCCAGGAATGCATTTTTCCCATTTTTTTCCTGCAAAGTGAAATTGTTATAATGATTATCTGTCTGAATTCAGTATTGTTTCTTTATTTTCATTCTTACCTCTCCCCCCCTCCCCCATTCATTGGCATCTCCCTCCATGGATTGCAGGAATGGTTGTCTGGCTGGTGGTAGACTAGGAGGGGGAACTCTTGCTTGGATATTGAACTTTTTCCTTTAACTTTTCTGTTGTTGCTTGCTTTACTTTGTTCTCTACTTCTTCGAGTCTTGTTTTGTTTATTACTTCAGAACTTTTATAGTTAGTAAGTCCTATGTTTATACAAAATAGCTTATTATCTGCTCTTACCTTTCCCACAATGTCATACTCTACTCCTTTGATATTTTTGTGTTCTCTTTCCCATGGTTTCTGTGAATTTGTCTCTGCCATTTGTCTCTGACCTGTAAAAGATACTTTCTTAATCAGGACAGGTGCAAACTCTCCCATCGCCTGAGGCGGGACACCACTTGTGCACTTCCACTAAGTCTCCCCAACTCCCCCCCCCCGCCACATGCTACATCTACCCTCAGGCCCCACCTCACCTACCCCCCTACCTCAGCCACGCCTCCCATCTCCCCATTTAGAACCATCTGTGTCCTGTTCTGTCAGTTATGTAATCCACAGGTTTACATAGTGAGATCAGCTTTCATTTCCCAGTGCTTTAGATTTAAACTCTTGATTCATAGTCTTTTTCTGGAGCACCTGCTGTTTTGCTGCCAGGCTGGGTAGCAACTCCAGGGACCCCTGTTGGCAATCTAATGCCACAGTGGACAGTAACCAGCGGGGCTCTTCAGACCTCCCACCCGACCGGCAGCACCAATGGGGGGCCCTCCTGACAGGGGTGGAAGTGTGCAATTCACCGCTCCTCCTGCTCTGCCACCTGAGGTGGGGGATTCACCCCACCTGAGGGGAAGGCCAGCCTTGCTCTTAATTGGTTTTTAAATAATTTACAATGGAAGAGGCTAAACTTTTGATTGTTCTTATTATGGTTACGTTATTTCGATGTCCACTTTCCCCATTTTTTGCCACCTTTATTTCCCTCTCTCTTCTGTACTGACAACTGTTTCTTCCATATGCAATGAGGTCATGTACAGCATACATGTGAGCGGGCTTTATTTTTGGAATAGATATTTTCATGCCTATTTGTGCTTATGTTCACATTTTTAACATTTAAAACATGCTTGCTCCAAAACATGAAGTTTGTTCCATTAGAATTAATGGAATTCACAGTAAAGCATGTACGACTGCAGTCTGATGAGCACTTCAAACTCCAATAAGCTCCAGTAACTAAGTTTGATGTATTTCAGATAAATATACCTGTTAACCACAACCGTGTCCCTATCCCAACTTTCTAATCTTTGTCCAAATGTCCCTGCCATCACTTTCCTTTCTGTTCCTGTCCACTTTAATCCTGAGGATATTAAGCCCCAAACAGCCCTCTGCACTGTTTGCAAACTGCAAAAAGGGGGATTCTCTCCAAGGAATGAGAGAGACAAGGGACTGAGTGAGAGCAGAAAGGTGGTTAAAGGAAGTAGGGCAGAATAGGCAGATTAGAATAAATCACCCTTCTCCAACCTAGTGTCCTCCAGATATTTTGGACGACAACTCCCAGGATTCCTGACAATTGGCCATGCTGGCTGGGGGTGATGGAAGTTCAAATCCAAAATATTTGGAGAGTACCAGGTTGAGGAAGGCTGAATAAAATAAAGTCTATCTTGCATCTCTACTATATCAATTGGAGGACTTCATTCTCAGAATTCCTTTGTTTGATTACAAGATACGATCTATAGAAACAGTATAGAGAACCTGATTCCCTCAAAGCAGCACTTCTCAATCTTTGTCATGCTGAATTGTCTTAAATCAATACTCTCACTGTTTGAACTGCACAAATCTCTTATGCCTATATTCACCAGTTGCTGGGGAACATGGGCGGGAGGTTGCTGTTGCACTTATGTCCTGCTTGTGGGTTTCCCACAGGCAGTTGTTTTACCACTGTGTGAATGCTGGACTAGATGGACCTTTGATCTGATACAGCATGGATCTTCTTATGTTTGTATATTCTTGGGTTGACAATTACATTTTACAGTTATATTGTTTTAACATTTATGCTTAAGCCATAAAATAAATGTACAGGTTTCTTTTGAACCCCCTATATATTGGTTCCGGAGGGAGCAATCCTATCAAGATCCACGGTCGCCTCCAACCCCAGGGGTAACCACCTATCCAGTGCAGGACAGGAGGAGTGGTAAGGAGCAGATCTCCTTCTCATTTCCTCAGCCCTGCTTTTGCGGCTAGGCAGCCGATTTTGGCTGTCTAGCCGCGAGGCCTCGGAGTGTGGAAAGCAGTAGCTGGACAGCACATAGGATGTGTCATACCAGATTTCTGACTTCCCCACCCCAGCCTGCTCCCAGGAACGCCCCGTTTTTGCCGCTTCACACTGCTCTTATGAGTGTGGGGTGCGGTGCCGATCTGTGCTGCCTATGAGGTGGTGCGGGAGGGGGTGGGGGTTGGTTCTCTGGGAACTAGGGATGTACGAAAGTCACTTACCTTTTCAAAGGGTGACATTCGCAGTGGGGGTGGAGGCGCTCCGTCCCTCCCCCCGAAATTCTGGCTGGGGGGGAAGCGCTCCGTCCCTCCCCCCCGAATCCTGGCTGGCCGGCTCTGCAAATGGCGGCGGCCATAGCAGTCAGCCATGATCGGCTACGTAAATGTTTACGTAGCCGATCACGGCTGATTTAAAAGAAAAAAAAACCCGCGCGTACGCAAATGGTGGCGCCCATGGGCGCCGCCATTTGCGTTCCTTATTTTGGCACGTCTTATTTTGCGTTCCTTATTTTGGCACGTCTACGCTATTTGCGTTCCCCTTATTTTCGCCGTCTTAGTCTACGTAAATGTTTACGTAGACTAAGACGTGCCAAAATAAGGAACGCAAATGGCGGTGCCCATGGGTGCCGCCATTTGCGTACATACGGTGTGTGTTTTTTTCTTTTAAATCAGCCATGATAGGCTATGTAAACATTTACGTAGCCTATCACGGTGTTTTTTAAAAATCTAGCCATGATAGGCTATGTAAATCTTTACGTAGCCTATCACTTTTTTTGTTTTTTTAACTGGAAATGGCGGCGGCGGCAGCCGGTCAGAAGACCGGCTGCCGCAGCCGCCGCCAGGAAGATTCGCCGAAGGTAAGTCCCGTCCTGGGGAGGGCGGGGGGGTGGCAGACCATTTCACCACCGATTTTGGAAGGCCGAATGCGCTGGTATTCGGCCTCCCCGGGATTCGTGGCGAAATTCTCTGACATCACTACGTTGGAACAGGCCTTGGAACGTGGGAACCGACCTATCCTATGGCTGTCTAGCTGCTGACTAGTGGCCATAGGACTGCACCCTTAGTTCCAAAAATATTTAACATATTTTTATGTGTTTGGTTGAACTAAGTGTTCAACATTGGCAGGTTTTCAAACTCTGGCTGAGGGAGAGATCTTGGGTGCATCTTGTGTCCCAAACCCATTCAGTTATAAGTATTTACAAATCAGTTGAATATATTATGTTATAAATTAAGAAATGTCACAGACTGGAACAAGTTATAATGTGGTTTATATTGTTTGTAAGTGTAAACAGTTGTACGTTGGTAAAAGCAGACTATCCAGTTAATGTTGGTCTTTGCTTATTTTACTTAAATAGTTATGGGAATAATGCTATATCTTGGGTTTTTTTTAATCTGTTCATGATTCTGGTTAGTGGTTTTTCACTTATTTCAGTGCATCATCATAATCTGAGTGGCACATTTTAATGTTATATGAAATTTTGTAAGGATCATGTTCTGCCTTATCTATTTTGCCCCAGACAAATGTATTTATTTTATTTTATTTTTGCCCTGCCTTTCTGTATAACATATAATCAAGTTCGCTGGTGGAAATTGTTGTAATTACAGCTAGCATATGTTACACACAATGTATTTCTATTTAAAGAGTAAAATCTATATAGTATGTTGACAACTATAGCTTTTTTGTGTTGCTTTTTTCTGATGTTGCATCAGAACATTAGTACTGCTGTAAGTAAAAACATAGGTTGCAAAAGTATCTATTTGTTCACAGGACAACTTACAGCTTTGGACATGCCATATTTTAAAGCAGCGGTGGGCAACTTGTTTTGGCATACAACTCCCATGAGCCATACCAATATAGCCAGTGTTGAGGGATGACTGGAGTTGTAGGGAAAAACATCTGCAGGGCCACAATTTGGCCACCTGTTTTAAAGAGTGTGAAGGTTACTGCTTCAAATGCAGTGTAATCCTATGTATGTTTACTTGGAAGTAAGTTCATGTAAGGATACTTCCAGGTGAGTCTTTGGTCCAGCAATCCCTCTGCCTCGTTCATGGAACTTTATGGCAGTGTGTGTGTCCAGATGGCGTCATCTTCCATTTGTAAGCCTCCCATGTTTACCCATTTCTTTTGTCTTTTGGGGTGCTTCCAGACAGAGGGTTCCTAGAGCTATCAATGAAAAGGCATTGTGTACCTATTTTGTCTTCTTTTCCTGAACATATTTTTCATATTAAGAAAAAGGATGGAAGAAGCAGTGGGAAAACATGGGATACAAATGGAAGTCTGGATGCCCTATAAAGTTCTGTGATTGAGGCAGGGCAATTGCACCTGTCTCTTACCAGAAAAAAAAAATGTTAAGGAGGAAGAGACAGAATAGATGCATAATGCATTCTGAGTGGTAAATGCTAGGAGCCCTCCATCTGGAAGCACCCTAAGATTTCAGCTTCATCGCTGTGCATAGTCTGCCAGCGATACAGGCAATGCGCACCTGATAGTAAAGGCATTCAGAAACGTCTGCAGCATGAACATGGTACAATTCTGAGGCTGCATATACAAAACGTGCTGTATGTAGCCGTGAAGATATAACGTGTGCACTGAAGCTGCCCTAAGTAATCCGTGTTAACTGATCTTG
Organism: Heloderma suspectum; assembly: GCF_057233095.1. Classification (NCBI taxonomy): domain Eukaryota; kingdom Metazoa; phylum Chordata; class Lepidosauria; order Squamata; family Helodermatidae; genus Heloderma; species Heloderma suspectum. The sequence goes on from NC_139461.1 coordinate 216,423,752, forward strand.
AGTAAGCAGCAATAGAAGCATTGGCCTTTCAGGTTTGCTGCCACGCCTGCAGGGAACAGCATCCCTCGGTCTGCTTTATGTTATGAAGGTTTCACTACAATTTAGGGGGAGGAAAGGAACTGCCTCCTCGTTCCAAAATAAAAACCGCAACGGGTTCATCTCCCTCTTTCTCTCTTCCTTGGTGCCGCGGTGCCTGCTGGGAATTGTGGGCCCTCCCTGCGAGGACAGACGGTTGCTCGGGCAGTCGGGGAGTTTGGCCTCCAGCTCCCGAGATCCTCTGCGGGCGCTAGCGGCGTCTGTTGCTGTTTCCCGGATGTCACTCTCGCCGGAAGAGAAGCGAGTTTCTTTGGGGGCCGGCCATCTTGTGTGGGCAGCAGGCGAGCGCGCAGGGGGTGGGCCAGGGGCCTGGGCAGCATCGGAGGAGGATCCCACCGAGAGGGGCCCATCATGCCCGGACACCTGCAGGAAGGCTTCGGTTGCGTCGTCACCAACCGCTTTGACCAGCTCTTGGACGACGAATCCGACCCCTTCGAGGTGATCCAGGCGGCCGAGAGCCGCAAGAAAGAGAGCGCCGGCGGAGGCGGAGGCGGGAGCCACCAAGGTAGCCGTGGAGGCGGCGGCGGGCAGGTGGCCCAAGCCAACTCCTCCTCAGGCGGCGGCGGCTCGGGCCAGGCCGGCTCCGGGGGCGGGAGCGGCAGCGCGGCCAAGCAACTGCGCAGGGAGTCGCAGAAGGAGCGCAAGAACCCCTTGCCGCCCTTCGCCCCCTCTTCCGGGCCTGGCGGCGCCGGGGACCGAAGAGAGGATGGGGGCGGGCAGCCTGGCTCCGCGCCCCTCAGGAAGGAAGGTGAGCGGTGGGGTTTTGTGTGCGCCTGTTGGGGCGGGGGAGGTAGAGGGGAAGGGCCCCTCACAAGGTCAGCGCCTGCACTGAGCGGGCGGAGAGAGCCTGCCGGGCCTCCCCCGTCAGTAAGTCGAGCCCGCGGCAGCCCTCCCTCACGGCCTCCTCACCGCCTTCCGAACAGCACGTGGTGCCGAGCAGGACCCCCCACCTCTTTCCTGGCGGGCCGGGCAAAGGTAAGCTGCTAGAGGAGACCTGAAGCCCCATGTTCCTTGACTGGGCGTGGGTGGGTGTGGAGCTCGCTCTGCCTGCCCTGAGCGGAGCCGCCTCGTGTGTCCGCGCGCCGCATGGGAGGGAAATGGGGGTAGCTCGCTAGGCTGAGCCGGGGAGCCTTCCAGCCCTCACGCCGCCCGTGTGGAGGCAAGGTCTGAGGGGCGTGCGCCAAAAAAGGCTCCTTGCGTAGGGATGCTTTGGCCCTCGAGAGACCGGGGGGGGGGGGAGGTCGGGGGGTGTCAGTAGTGGGATGCTTCTCGAGGGGGTGGGCATGTTCCTAACGTGAGGTTTAAAACGCTGATTATACATCGACAGTGGATTTGGTGCCTCTTTTCTGTAAAGCCCGGTGTCTTGAGTCAGAAGAAGCACGGTGGACGCGTGGTGGTGGTAATGAAGTTTATTCAATTTATACCTGGGCCACGTGCGTTGCCCTCATGTTGCTTGGCTAGTGGTTTGGTTCCAACTATATCGCCGCCTACTAGGGCTGTGAGAAGAGACAAAATGGAGTTCTTTAAGTGGTTTAGTTGAGGCCTTGTGTGGTAGCATGGGAAAGAAATATTCTAGGCACCTTCAAGTTTTAATTGCGGATTTGCAACGCAATGCTGTGCATGCTTACTAGGAAGTAAGCTTCACCTCATTGGAACGTGCTCCCAAGAAAGTGAGAATAGGTTGGTCTCTATTTAGTAAATGATTTCTCATTTGAGGATCAAATGATTTGTGCTTATTCTGTTGTGAAATGTTGGGAACTGTGCACCACTGTTTGAATACTCCCCCCCTCTTTGCAAGTTGAGTAGTATGTAGAACAACTAAAATGACATTTGGGACAGGGGGAGGGAATCAAACCTGGAGTCTTTCAAAGTGTATTAATATTTTCCTGTCATTTTAAGCTAATAAAACAGCTCATGTATTTACTGTGAGTTGCGTTTTCAGAATATTGAAGAAATGGTACTCAGCTAAGTGACACTGGGGTCTTTTTCTCTAAAGTTGTACAGAAGGACAAAATGTATTGTGCATTCTTTTCATGACGGTGCTACTCCCCATGTGCTTTTATTAGGGCGAAAATTCTGATACGTAATGTGATGATAGTTTTAAAAATTGCTAAATTTGAAGTTATAGTCAAGAGATTGTGTGTGTGAAGTATATACATTGAATAATTAACATTTGTTTACAGGTCAGTCACATTCTACTTTTAAATTTTGTGCAGTGCACTAAATGCAGTAACATTTTTCTTGGGTATATTCAGATTACTTAACACAAATGAATAGCTACTTATTGTGCTTAATAATTATTTTATTGTGCCCTTCATTCTCACAAATAATTGGTTAAAAAGTGTCATTCTTTTAAAAAATGCATTAGGACTTAATCAGGGTTTCTGATCATGGGAACATGCTCCTATATGGCTACAGCAAATAAAAACTTCAGGCCAGATACTAATTGGTATAGCCCAAGTGTCATAACTGTCAAATACTTTGAGTACATAAATAATGTATTTGCTTATGATTTATACTGAAGATCAAGCATGTAAGCTCTGCTCAATAACTGGCCCTTAAGTCACATATGCAGTTTTTCTGACTGCTTATTGACCCAGTGGTGAAAGGTCTGCCCTCCCCCCCCCCCTTGTGCCCTTGTAGTGACTCCATTAACTATATTTCAGTAATGGTTTTAGTTAGGGAAGGAGTTGGTGGGATGATTGACCTTTTGTGAAGAATTATTTAGGTCGCAATCCTATGTATGCATGATTAGACAGAAAAAAGTCCTACAACTCCCCAGCATTCCCTAGCCAGCATGACTGGCTGGGGCATGCTGGGAGTTGTAGGTCTTTCTGTCTAAAGAAGCATAGGATTGCACCCTTAGTGAAACAAGGAATTGAGAAGTAACAGCAAATAGCGGTGGTTTAGAGGCGATAGCAGATAAACTGAAATTAATGTTAACTTGAAAAGTTAACATAGCAAAGCATGGCAGTCTTAATTATGAAAACATTTGTAAGCTTTATTGTGTTAGCTGGATTTACCAATTTGTTGAACACGTTGGTGATACTCGCACAGACCATGTTTTCCAAAGCAGCTGTTCCATTAACAGTGTAAAATGTTTTACTACTATAATGTTAAAACAAATTTGAAAATTAAACTTCTGTTGGGTTCTATACTTTTTGTATGTTTTGGAAAAGGTTTAAAAAAAAAAAAAGATGTGCACCAGGAAGGAGACATGATTTTGTGGTTAAGGCACTAAACAAAGACTTGGATTATTTACACTTGGATCCAGGTGTTTATACTGGTACAGCTTTTTTTGAAGCTTTCTGAGGCATGTGTAAAATATATTAGTAGCATCTGAGAACTAAGCAAGCAATCCTATCAGGATAGGCGGCTGTCCCAGAACTCGAAGGTGGCCACCTATCCTGTGCAGGGTGGGCGGAGCACAGAGGGGATCTTCTCCGCATTCCACCTGTCCTGCATTCATAGCTAGATGGCCAATTTTGGCTGTCTAGCCTCAGGACTTTGGAGCAGGTGGAGGGGAGAGGCGGGACGAAGCATAGGAAGCATCATACTCCCCCGGAATGCCCCCTTTTGCCGAGGGACAATTCATGCCACCTATGAGGGGTAGGGGAGGCGGTTTTGCAGGAACTGACCTCGGAGCATGGGCTCTGAGGCTGGTTCCTGGAAACCAAACAATCCTATGGCTGTCTAGCCGCTGTCCAGCAGCCATAGGATTGAGCCTTTCATGTCATCATTAGTCTGTAAAAATTACCAGACGCATATTTCCGTACAGTGTACTTTTATGCTTACATGTGGATTTGTTGTTGTTCAGTCGTTAAGTCGTGTCCGACTCTTCGTGACCCCATGGACCATAGCACGCCAGGCCTTCCTGTCCTCCGCTCTCTCCCGGAGCGTGCTCAAGTTCATATTCATTGCATCGGTGATGCTATCTAGCCATCTCATCCTCTGCCGTCCCCTTTTCCTTTTGCCTTTACATGTGGATATCATTGTTTAAATGCTCAATTCTGCTTGAACTTACATTTTCACATGATGTAGAAGTCTACTTAGCTTAAGTTTAGGAAATTGGGTGACGGCTTTTTACAAGGTATGGAATTTCTGGCAGTTTTATATCACTGTCCAAATCCAGCCTGCCTTGAAGTTTGTGCTCTGAACTTATTCTAAGAAACAAAATGATTTCAAATGTAAGGTAGCTGTATTTCAGGTCCACATTTTTATGTGATGTTCATCTATTCATGAAGCATATTTATTTATCCATCCTTTCATGAACCTCAGGGTAGTATACATGGAATTCTCAGGAAGTTCCGCAGCAATATACTGGCCAGGCCTAATTGTGGCATGCTCCATTAACACTTTGTATAATTTAGGTTTTTATGGTGAAATATGTGGTGCTGGTTCTGTATTATAGCAGTTGTAGATAACTATTCTTTTTTTAAGAGACTCATTACATATGCCTTGTCTTCATATATGACACAATCCTATTTTGAGGCAATCTACTCATAGTTGATAACTCCATTACCTTGGGTGGTGTTATAGTCCAATCACGATGTTACAGAATTGCCTTTATTATTACAAAATGGTGTTGTGTAAATTCAAGAAAAAATCTTAGCGCTATTGACACAAACATAAAAATCTCCAAAATAACTTCAGAAAAGTAGAAATCAAGGTGTGGTGTAAGCAGCTCGCTAATACATTTCTACTCTTGGCATTAGGCCTCTGCTTGGCTGATGCAACATGAGAATCCCTTCCCCATCACTGGCGAGGGAATTGGGTGGGTGGGGTTCATTTTCAGCAAGTGACTGCCTGCTCCAAAATCCAACATGGCTCCTTCCTTCCCCTGAATTCTCTAATGCATTGGGGGATTGTAGCAGTCAGGGTAGCTGCAAATTATGGGCCCCTATTTACATTGTCCTTTGAGGAAAACCTTTTTTTAAAAATAAGCAGCAAACTTCTCTGGCAGAACATTGCCACACTAGTGTTGTGTAAATAGATTATACCTTTCCAGAGATTTGGAAACACTTGTGGTAGAATGAACATTGCATGCAGTTTGTCTTGCTGACAATATGAGGTAGGTGTGTGTGGGTGGCAACTGTGGACACCTACTGGATACTACTGGTAACATTGCTGGTGGTATGTACTGCCTTGCCCCTCCATCCCATTTGTGTTTTTCTTGACAGAGATTGTGAGCAGATTCTGGTCTAGTCAATTTGGTCTAGTCAGTTTCACTGGACTTGCATGGGACTGCTAGAGAAAATGCCTCAATTATGTTTGTATAGTGATCAAGCTATGTCAAGGATCAGAGGTAACGTTTAGTAGAAATTTGTGCATAGAGCTGATGATTTATACATAGCCCTGATTGTGTGCAATGTTTACGATCCATCAGAATTGAGTTAAAAGATCCTACTGAACAAGTGGGCCTAGGGTGCACCGCGTATGCCAGATTTTTAGGTGGTAGTTGTGTGTGATGCAGTATGTTATACTGGGGTGGAGCGCTGGATAACCATCAGGCAGTGCAGACCATTTTGCATGTTCAACGTGTCTTTCAACAGTAAACAGTGCTGCTCCAGTATCACAAGAGCTCCTTTCAGCCACCTAAACTAGTCTGATACTGTACAAGAACACTGTTTAGTCTGGTATAAAATGTACTAGAGTGTTTTTATATTACTAGTAAATGTGCAATTTAGGCCAAAACTAACAATGGCAAAGTGAAGACTGTTATATCACTTTCATTTTGAACTGTTACAGAAGCAAAAGTCAGTGGGTTGGATTCAGACTAAACTAGTCATGCTTTTGTCCCATTGAAATCAATGGGACAGGTTAGTCCTGACTGACTCAGTTGGGACTAAAGCATGACAAACTTAGCTTGGATCTAACCCAGTGTCTTAAATTCTTGGGTGCAACTATGTAATACTTTGAGAGAGAATTTTATACTATGTGATTGGTACTACATTTAAAAAGCAACCCTTAAGTATTCAAATGCTGCTTAATGTGAGTTCTCATTTATTGCATTTTCAGTTCCAGGGAGTTAAAATCATTGGTAACCAAAATTTTGCGAGAGCCACCACCCCACCCCCTCTCACAGCATGGAGGAAGAGAGGAGTCTAGTCTCTGTCACACTGAGCATTAGAGGCACTTGGAAGTGGTGAGTAATCTCGTTGATTCTGGAGTGCCTCCAGTGCCCAGCATGACTCCGAGCAGGGCTTCTGCACATGTCTCGCCATACCTTAGGATAGGCTGTGCAAGGACAAGGATGCCTGTTCAGTGAAGTGGGAGAAGTGGGCGAAGTTGCATATCCTGGAATTGCAGGGACAAGCCAGGACATGCTGCCACTGAATGGTATAGAGGAGAGTTCCATTGTGGGGAGACCTGGAGCTCATTCTGTTCTATCCAGCAGGTTTAGCATAACATGCTATGAGACAGGAAGGCACTCTAATCCTGGCTTCAGAAGGATAGGATATGCTGGCCAGGGTGACTAGGACAGATTCCTCGGTTCCGTTGGGGTATGGGAATCTCTCAAGAGTTCAGGGGTTCGTAAGAGAGCAGGCATGACCTAGTTGGGAGCGTGGAAGTTAGCAGAGGGAATTGCCAAGGAGAATATCTCCCATGGTTCCTAGTGATGTGGGAAGGGATTGTGGGATAAGTTCAATTATGGTTGATAGGAGCCCCTTTATTTCTCATCAGAGGCCACAGCAGTTAGCCTCAGGAGTGGGCTTGGGCCTGACAGAAGCTTACCATATTTAAAGATGTGGTCACCAATGGCAACCTGTTGAGTGTTTTTATGGACTGCTGATCAATTCTGTTTCAGAAAGAGCTGCTATTATTCCAGCTGTACCTGTCTTAACTTTGATCAGTAGTTCTCATAAGCAGCCAGCACTCTTCTAGCTACCTTTTAGTAGCTTTCATTTCCTACCCAAATTGCACAGTAACACCATGCAGTGCAGGATACAGGATAGGTCTCGCCTATAATGTATGATCTGTTTTATTAGATGAGGCTATTTAATCTGATTTGGAGTTCTGTTTCTGGGACTTTCAAGGCGGTTTCTGATGTTACTTTTTAAGACACACAAGTGCGAAGTCATGTAGAATGGGCTTAGCGTTCAGCACAACTCTGTCCAAAGTATCTTTTCTATAAAGTGGGTTTATAGCCCTTCAGCTTTGCATATGATGCTGGTATTCAAGTATTATTTGAAGCAGCCATTGATGCTAAGAAGAGGAAAGGCCAATTCCTAACACAGAAATATACCTACATGTCCTTATTTATTTGAATGGAAACATTGGGGACTGATCCACAGAAGTTCTCAGCTGTTTTGACACAGGTCTTCCCTGACTTCCATCAGACTAGGCAGCTGAGTACAAAAAGCATGGCCAGGCTGCTGTGCAGTCACCAATCGCATCTCCCAGACAGGGCAAAGAGTGGGTTGCATGCTGGGCCCTGTTGCTCTCAGTTGTAGCAATGCTTCTCATTGTTGTACAGTTAATTGGAGAGGAATGCTAGTGCAGCACTCCAGAGTACTACTACACAAAGAACAATTTCTCTGGGGTCATAGGTCCAGCTTACTCCTTACCATGCCATAGTGCAAGCCCTCATTGGGCATGATTAACTTGATTAGTGTTCATACTTAATGAGGGGAGGGATGGTTCCCTCTTTCCCTAAGTGTTGCACTTCCCCTAGTCCAGCCTTCCCCAACGTTGTGCCCTCCAGATGTCTTGGACTTCAACTCCCACCAGCCTCAGCCAGCGTAACCAGTGACCAGGAATGCTGGGAGTTGTAGTCTAAAACATCTGGAGGTTACCCAGTTGGGGAAGGCTGCCCTAATCCCATAAAAGTCTCTGAAGTGGAAATATTAACTAGACCAGCTTCTTCTCTAGTTGGTTTCACATGCGTGTGCGCTCTCACGCGCATGTGTGCACTCCCCCCCCCCCAGAGCTTAAAAATAAAATCTTGAATGGTGGGGTGTTGCCCAGAGGTGAAAGTGCAGTTTTACTGTTTGTTTTTGCCTGTTAAGGGCTGTCTGTGTGCATATATGAATATGTACCCACCTTTCCACTACCAAAGTAAAAGTAAATCCTTTGCAAGCTGTTCCAAAACGGTGGCATGTAATTAGCGGAGCGTGGAACAAGTTACTTGAAAGTCTCACCAAAACAAACACTGGTTGTCAATTTTGTTAAACAGAAAGGAGGGCAATAAATATGCTTCTGCGGGCTTAGTTGTGACTTTTCTGGAGTGCAGCTTGAAGGAGTATAAACACCTGCAAAGCTAGTTTGACCCAGAGATCATGGAACATTAAAAAATGACTGTGTGTACCATAGGCAAAGGCAGTTTTATAATACTGCCTCCAAGTTCTGGAAAAACTACTATCCATAAACTGTAGTGCTTGTACTGTGTTTTAAAGAATAGCACTTGCTTTGTGGAAGTGGATAAATAACTTACTGATGCGGATTGCCTTCTATTTTTAGGGATAAGGCGAATTGGCAGACGGCCTGATCAGCAGCAACCACAGGGGGAAGGCAAGCCTGTTGAGAGGAGGCAAGAGAGACGGCCTCCTCGTGAACGACGATTTGATAAACCTACTGAAGAAAAGGGGGAAGGAGGAGAATTTTCCGTTGATAAGTAAGAATTGTGTATTTTCAGATTTGGCTGGAGGAGAAAATGGTTCTAGGTGTGGCCTGTTAATGGATTTAATGCAAAGATGCTTAAGTAGTCAAAAATACTTGCCTTACGATGGCATGTTTCTTCATATATTTTAATGAAAATGCTGGAACCAGTCTGGCCTAGAGTTAAATGTGTGCTCTGTGAGGATAATACTCTTCAAGAACGTTAGTAACTAATGTAGTTGCATCATCATTGTAAAACGATATTGGGGGTGGGGGGAAGAATAAGGATAATTGCTACTACTGTTACGATAGAAGTATAATAGGAAGGATGGCTTGTATACGAATGACTGAAGTATTTCAGTATTATAAAGATCCGGACTATTTTTTGTTAGGGCATGTAAAATGCACTTGCAAATGTAATTTGCAATTTCATTTTTATTTACAATAGACCCATTATCGATCGTCCAATGCGTGGCCGTGGTGGCCCAGGTGGAAGAGGTGGCCGTGGCGGCAGAGGACGTGGAATGGGCAGAGGAGATGGCTTTGACTCCCGAGGCAAACGTGAATTTGATAGGCATAGTGGAAGTGACAGATCGTAAGTCTTAAACACAATATTTTTGCCCTTCAAAAATATATTGTTTCCCACCAGACTAATACTTTGAAATTTTGCCTTTGAATTTCTGTATCCCAACACTATTATGTTAACTCAGTTTTGTTAGTTCTCTTTCACATTCACTTTTCAGTGGTCTAAAGCATGAGGACAAGCGTGGTGGAAGTGGATCGCACAACTGGGGAACTGTCAAAGATGAGCTAACGTTAGTATTTTGCTTTAAAATGCGTTTTTCAGAGTTAACATAAATTATAAGCAAAGCTATATTCTCAAAATCACATGATGAAAGTTTAAAACCTCACCCATCAGGCATAATATTCAGCATCCTAGGTTAGAAATCATGGGAGGTGGCTAGAAGGAGCAAGATTTTGTGAAGGTGTAGCATGGAACAACATAGAAAATAACAAGCGTTTCTCTATATTTGGCATTATGATTCTGGTGGTTAATTATGTCTGTGTTGAATCTCAGTTGGCATGTAAAACCACCTGGATTTTTGCCTTTTCAACTTCATTGTTGGCAGTCTTGTATTGAGGGAAATACCATAAGGTTCTTTGATAAGATTCTGTATGATGCGGGCATGCATTCCTAGGAAGCTGAAGGAGCTGTGATATTAGAGAGAATGAAAATTCTATGAAGTTACACTACATGTTTTCGAATAATTTTGAGCTCAGTGACTGTTAGGGCACAATCCTATGTGGATAGGCCTCCGCCTCCGAACTCTGAGGCGACCACCCATCCAATTCAAGGCAGGAGAAGCATGGAGGGGATCGTTCCCTCCGCACTTCTCCTTCCGTGAATTTGTGGCTAGACAGCTGATTTTGGCTGTTTAGCCACGGGAAGGCGGAGCAGGGAGGAGGCTGCTGGATGATACATAGGATGTGTCATACTGGCATTTCCGCCTTCCCTGCTGTGGAGCGCCCCCCTGCCCCGAATGCCCTGTTTTGGCTGCTCCGCGCTCCTCTTTGGAGTGTGGAGTGCGGGGCAGTTCCACGCTGCCTGTGAAGCAGCGCAGAAAGAAGGGAAGATTGGTTCTCTGGGAACTGACCTCGGAGCGTGAGCTTCCAGGGCGGTTCCCGGAAAACCAGATATCCTATGGCTGCCTAGCTGCTGACTAGAGGCCATAGGATTGCTCCCCCTGCAAATTTATTAAGCTTGCTGATTTGAAACACCAATCTTAAAGAAACCCCACTTAATTTCAGTGACTTGGAACAATCAAATGCAACAGAGGAAACGCCAGAGGGAGAGGAGCATCCACCTGCTGACTCAGAGAATAAGTAAGTATTAAATTGCCAGGAGCGTTCTTTGATCACCTGTGAGAAGTTTGGCTCTTGATAAGATAGATAGTACATGTGGAAAATGGTTGATTTTTGTTTTAGTAGAAAGCTTTTCTTTTAAAAATTGGATTCTGTGTATGCTAATTTATTTTGGTTATATGACAGGCTGATTAAAACAGATATTTTAATTGGAATTAATTAATCTAAAATGTCTCAAACCTCAAATTTGTGAAATTGCATGTAGGTGAGAAGCTCTGGTTCTGAATTGTATGTGGTAAAACTTGTGAAATCCAGATTTGATACAGGGGAGAAAGAATTATTGCAATTGCTTCTTTGTCTTGATGTGGTGTAGCAATGCTGTGCAAAACTGTTAAATGGGTGAGAAATGGTGAGTGGTAGTGCTAGGAACAGGACTACCATAGAACCATGTAGGTTGGTACAAACCAGTGTGCCTGACTTACTGTTATGACCTTTCAAAATGGAGACACCTTCTCAGGAAATAAACAAGAATATATATTGCCTTACCTAAGGAGCTGCTGTGCTGTAATATGCTAGTGCACACCACTCTCTATGCCATGTTTAGAGTGTCAAATATATGAATTCTGCCCATGCATGCACTTTGGGGATTTTTTTGGCAATGCTTATTTCCATTCTTGGTGGCCATGTATACATTAGGATCTCATTTAACTGAAGTTTAATTTTGAGCCTCTTGCCATACATGATAAATCAAAATCATGGCATTGATGTACTTGATCATAGCTAGGGATGTCAGAAAATTCCGCCATGGATCTCGGTGAGGCCGAATGCCAGTGCACTCGGACCCCTGAAATCCATAGCAGAACGAAGCCCCCCCGCACCCCACGAAATGGGCCCGGAACGGAGCACCTACCTGCTGCCGTTTGTGCTGACTTGCGAATGGCGGCTGCATCTGCGGCCACCTTTTGCTTCTTCCATGTAGCTGTAATAGGCTACGTAAATACTTACGTAGCCTATTATGGCTAACGCAGGGACACCATTTGTGTAAAAATTGGCATACAAATTTGGGTAAAAATAAAGTATTTACGTAGTCTATCACAGCAAAAAAAAACAGCGAACACAAAATGGCAGCGGCTATGGTGGCCGCCATTTGCGTTCGCTGTTGGCTTTTTTTGCCGTGATAGGCTACGTAAATATTTATATAGCCTATCACGGCAAAATACAAGGAGGCAAATGACGGCAGCTATGGCAGCTGCCATTTGCGTCCCTGCAGGCTGCCCAGCGGCCGGATGTCCAGCTGTGGGTGGCCCTGGCCGGCAGCTCCGCAGAATCCGGCCAGAGAGAATTTCGGGGGGAGGGATGGAGCGCCTCCCCCCCACCGTGAATATCACCCTTAGAAAAGGTAAGTGACTTTCGTACATCCCTAATCATAGCCGTGGTCACCTTGTGACAGGTTTCCATCATGTTCTGTACACATCAAGTTGCTCATCATTGCAATTTGAATAAAATCCCCTTAATTTTTTCTCCGAAGATACAAACAGACATTGTTAAAAATGGTTGTGAAATTGGTATGCAGTTTAAATTAAAATGCCTCAGAAAAGTCAGCATTTGGGACTATAGTGCATGATCTTGCTATTTGGAGTGTCTTAGGGTTGGTGCACATACAGCAGGTAGTCAGTGGAGGTCAGTTTAAATTTCTCCTTGTGGTGGCTGCCTCCCCATGACAATCTGTCTTACCTGCATGGAGACAGATGGAGTTCAAATCATAGCGCTTTTAAGGGTAATTGAAGAACGTAGGGAAAACCACTAAACCATTTAGGTATGACCTAAATCATATCCCTTACGAATATACTGTGGCGGTGACGAATAGATTTAAGGGGTTAGACCTGATAGACAGAGTGCCTGAGGAACTATGGGTGGAGGTCCGTAACATTGTTCAGGAGGCAGCAACTCAGTCCATCCCAAAGAAAAAGAAATGCAAGAAAGCAAAGTGGCTGTCTGATGAGGCTTTACAAGTAGCTGAGGAAAGAAGGGAAGTGAAAAGCAAGGGAGAAAGGGGAAGATATATCCAACTGAATGCAGAGTTCCAGAGAATAGCAAGGAGAGACAAGAAGGCCTTCTTAAATGAACAATGCGAAGAAATTGAAGAAAACAATAGAATGGGAAAGACTAGAGATCTCTTCAAGAAAATCGGAGATATCAAGGGAACGTTTTGTGCAAAGACAGGCATGATAAAGGACAAAGAAGGCAGGGACCTAACAGAAGCAGATGAGATTAAGAAGAGGTGGCAAGAATACACAGAAGAACTATACAGGAAAGATCTGAATGTCCCTGATAACCATGATAATGCGGTCACTGAACTTGAGCCGGACATCCTAGAGAGCGAAGTCAAGTGGGCCTTAGGAAGCGTTACTAACAACAAAGCTAGCAGAGATGACAGTATTCCAGCTGAGCTATTTAAAATCCTAAAAGATGATGCTGTTAATGTGCTGCACTCAATATGCCAACAAATGTGGAACACTCAACAGTGGCCACAAGACTGGAAAAGGTCAGTTTATATTCTAGTTCCAAAGAAGGGCAATGCCAAAGAGTGTTCAAACTACTGTACAATTGCGCTCATTTCACATGCCAGCAAGGTTATGCTCAAAATCCTACAAGCTAGGCTTCAGCAGTATGCGAACCGAGAACTACTGGAAGTACAAGCTGGGTTTTGAAGAGGCAGAGGAACTAGAGATCAAATCGCCAACATTTGCTGGATCATGGAGAAAGCAAGAGAATTCCAGAAAAACGTCTATTTCTGCTTCATTGACTAAGCTAAAGCCTTTGATTGTGTGGATCACAACAAACTGTGGCAAATCCTTAAAGAGTTGGGGGTACCAGACCACCTTACCTGTCTCCTGAGAAACCTGTATGAGGATCAAGAAGCAACAGTAAGAATCGGACATGGAACAACTGATTGGTTCAAAATTGGGAAAGGAGTACGACAAGGATGTATATTGTCGCCCTGCTTATTTAATTTATATGCAGAGTACATCATGAGAAATGCCGGGTTGGATGAATCAGAGGTCGGAATTAAGATTGCTGGGAGAATTATCAACAACCTCAGATATGCAGCTGATACCACCTAATGGCAGAAAGCGAAGAGGATCTCAAGAGCCTCTTGTTGAGGGTGAAAGAGGAGAGTGCAAAAGCTGGTTTGAAACTCAGCATTAAAAAAACGAAGATCATGGCATCTGGCCCCATCACTTCCTGGCATATAGAAGGGGAAGAAATGGAAGCAGTGACAGATTTTATTTTCTTGGGCTCCAAGATCAGCGCAGACGCTGACTGTAGCCGTGAAATTAAAAGACGCTTGCTCCTTGGGAGGAAAGTTATGGCAAACTTAGACAGCAAAGTAAGAAGCAGAGACATCACCTTGCCGATAAAGGTTCGTATAATCAAAGCTGTGGTTTTCCCATCGCAACGTGTGGCTGTGAGAGCTGGACTATAAAGAAGGCTGAGCGCCGAAGAATTGATGCTTTCAAACTGTGGTGCTGGAGAAGACTCTTTTGAGTCCCCTGGACTGCAAGGAGATAAATCAGTCCATCCTAAAGGAAATCAACCCTGAGTGCTCATTGGAAGGACAGATGCTGAAGCTGAAGCTCAAATATTTTGGCCACCTAATGCGAAGAGAAAACTCCCTGGAAAAGACCCTGATGCTGGGAAAGACTGAAGGCGAAAGGAGAAGGGGATGGCAGAGGATGAGATGGCTAGATAGCATCACCGATGCATTGAATATGGACTTGAGCACACTCCGGGAGAGAGTGCAGGACAGGAAGGCCTTGCGTGCTATGGTCCGTGGGGTCACGAAGAGTCCGACACGACTGAACAACAGCAAATGTATCTGTTGGGAAAGAATGATCTCTTCCAGTCTTGCTGCTGCTGAGGAATAACTGGGAATGAGGACTGATCATGCACAATTGTCACATCTGTTTTTGTTTGTTCTCTGCTAGCAATATACAGTGTGCCTGCCCTTAGTTTCTGGTTGTCAGCAATATATTCGCATATAATGACAAACCATGGTTAAATTAACTATAGTTGGTTGAATCATGAGTTGTTGTTACAAGCGAACCTAGAACTATGGGTTAACTATGGGTTTTTAACCACGAACAATCCACAAAGAGAACCTGTGGTTTGTAGTTGGATTGGGACTGTTTGCACGATTTGATAGCCCACGACAAAGGCTGTGGTATGTGCATGGCACATGAGGCCACAATTTTGAATAGGCAACCTCCACTCAGGGGTTGTCGTGTTGTGCGAACCCAGCAAGCGTGGGTTATGCGAGGGTTAAAGAACCCTTGCATAACCCATGGTGTGCTTTAGGGTTATGCCCTCGCATAAGCCATGGTTGATTTTAGGGTTTAACCCTTGCATAACCCATGCTTGCTGGGTTCGCACGACACAACCCCCAAGTGGAGATTGCGTATTTAATATGGCGCCTGCGGGCACCATGGCTTCTTGTCCAAACTTGGTCACTGTGAACTGTGAGTTGTTTAAACCATGGATTGTCATTACGTATGAACCTAGAATCATGGGTTGCTCATCAGTTTTCACCAGACTACAGAGGCAGTGGGCAAAAGCAGTTAAAAACCCACTTTCTTTACATGCCAGTACTGCAGTGTTGCAAAGGCAGTTGCAATACAAGGAGGGAGCAGGTGAAGGAGGAGAGAAACAGCCCAGAGACAGAGAGAACAAACCATGGTTTAAATAAACCATGAGTTAGCATTATGTGCAAATCATGCCATTAACTCTGTTGCACTGGAATTGGAAAATAGGTGTGATAGTAAAGCTTGTGTGTTCAAATGATTTCCAGAGAACATTATTTTGTCTGAATTAAAAATTCATGTGTTAAAATAAAGCTTTTTTTGTTAAGAATAAATTAGATGGCCTTCCTCCTTGAGGTAGCATTCCTGTGTTCAGACTTCACCATTCTGAATGTATTGCTCACTGCAAAAAATGTGAAATGAATAGCCATCACTGTAAACTTATTGTAGAGAGAATGAAGTAGAAGAAGTCAAGGAAGAAGGTCCTAAGGAAATGACTCTAGATGAATGGAAAGCTATTCAGAATAAGGATCGTGCAAAGGTTGAGTTCAACATCCGCAAACCAAATGAAGGTGCTGATGGACAATGGAAAAAAGGTTTTGTTCTTCATAAGTCAAAGAGTGAGGAGGTAGGATATACCTTGTAAATTATGTCTTGTCTTGTCTTCATGTTTTGTTGAGAGTTTTTTTTAATACACTTTAGGGTATTCCAACCATATTTATTCTCTGCATCAGATTTTACCATGTTGTATGCCTCAGCCGTGGGCTGCTAAAGTTTGGAGGTGCCAAGATAATGATAAGCCAGATCCAGGTTTGCTTACAAGGAGACTTTATTGAGTACTTGCAGCACACAGGTGTACCTATTCAGACAGCTTCTCTGAACCCAGAGCCATGGGGTAAAATGGGTTTTATACTATACATGTCAGCAGTGAGGCAGTATGACAGCAGCAAGCATTAATTAGTGTTCATCTGCAACTTTCCCAGCACAGCCACCTGTAACTCGGCATAAACATAGCCTCACTTCTCAGGCACATCCTAGGCCCTGATAAGATACTAGCCTTCATTAGCATGGAATGTGCTGAGGCTGCGCCATCGACCTTTGACTCATCTCACATGCTCAGAGCCCACTAGCAAGAGAATTGCACCAATAATGAACCTAAGCAAAGCATTATGCATCTCTAGGCCCCTCTAAAACTACAGGTGACTTGGTTACACTCCTGGGACCATTAAACATGTGAGTGTCAAAAATGTGTTTAACCTAAGATTGTCAGCTTTCATTTTGAAGCACAAGTTGCTAGCATTTGCAATTGAAGAGGAAAGCTTACAATATGACTAGCATCTGTGTGTAGGGCTTTAGGGTATAGATACAAGATGTATTCCAACTTCATTAAATTCAGTGGGAGACTTCCCAGTGGGATGTGGACTGCACCCATGATTAATTGAAAGCCTGAATCCTAGAGCCAACTCAAATCTGCTGAAATTGTGTGTGTAGTACATTGTTTTCCTGGATGGTACTACTTCATATGGGTAATTCAAACATGCAGTGTTTTAGCATGTTAAAAAGTACATGGAAAGTAAGCAGTCTCCCATCAGAAACTGTAGTAGCTTCCTGTCAGAAACGTCAAATTGAATAAAGTTAGTACTAATGAGGTGATGTTTGGAACAAAGCACTGGGTTTAAATAAACGTTCACCTTTTTAAACTACTTTTTTCTCTCCCAGATGGAAATGTTTGCCCAGGCAGATAAATGTTGGAAATATGGGGATGAGAGAGATACTGAAAATTGAATATTGGGCTGCAGAGTTAACTGTTTTTGTTGTTGAGCTTATTTATGGTTAGGTGTATTTACAGAGGTAATTGTTGCTAAAAGTGACTAAACACCTTGAAAATACGTCAAGCTGCCATTGTAAATATTTTTGGTTCCCTTGGTCCTCTATTTCTCCTAACAGCACAATCTGTTATATATTTACTCAGAAGTAAGCCCCACTGTTTTCATTGGGGCGTAATCCTGCATAATGTGTTTAGGATTGCACCTAGATATGTATTTTAGAGTTCTACATTTCCCTTAAGACTAAGAGCCAGTTCGCACACAGCGCATGAGCAGAAGTGAATATGCACACTGCTTCCCACGTATTCCTCACTTCCGCTTTTAATTATCCTACGATCCAGCAAATTGTAGGTTGTTGATTAAAAGTGGAAGGGAGGAACATGTGGGAGGCAGCACGTTTGCTCACTCCCACTCGTACATGGCAAATCATGGGTTAGCTGTGAGAACCAGGTCTGTAGTCTAATGTAATCCACTCTTCTGTGTTTTTTCATGGAGCTAATTTTACCGGTGTTTACTTTGCCCCGCAAAATACTGGCTTCAAAACCTTAAGTCTCTAGTTGCAAAACATCTCTTCTGCTTGCTGCTTTTGACTTCATCCTTGATCTGTCTACTTGTTTAGTGACTTGTATCCTACAAGTTCACTTTCCTAATCCTAGAGCATGTTATTTCTATATGTAGAGTCTCATTTTCTTCCCTTTGTTTTTATCCCTTGTGTGTCGACATAAACTTGCATCAGACAAAGGGCATGACAGAGATGCAGGGGAGTCAGCTGGAACCCAATGAGGTATTGACCTTTTATATTTATTTAGTGAATGACGAAAAACAAACTTTTTAAAAGCTCAGTTTAAGAGGTTTATAAGAAATGCATTGGGAATGGGCAATCTAAATCAAGGATATGACTCCTGATTGTGAATTAATTAGTGAATTCTTTGTAGCTGATGTGCCTGCTGCCCAATCACAAGTCTTGTCCCTGTTAATTCATCGGTGCCTGCTTTGTCACATATTGCCATGCATCTCTCTTACTGTTGTAATATACTTTGTGTAGCACTCTTTATAAAAATTATGAAGGATCTTTTCACACTGGATCCCAATACACACTTCAGTCATGATGGCTATCTAGGTACAATATAACCTGAATAGTAAACCTTTATTATTATTGCACATTTTTTCTGAAAAGTTTTGTATTTGTTTCCAGTAACATGTATGTGGATCTGTGATAATCATCATCCTCTTACTCCTGTGTAGTTACGCCTATCCAACTCTTAAAATATTTGTCAGGGCATGTGATTGCTGTGATTATTCCTTCTATTTCTGATGTTAGGGCTGTTTGCAATTGCTTATATAGCCAAAACGGCACCACACATGCACAAGAGGGGGTATCAGCAGGCATTGGGGAACCCCAGGTTTGCAGAAGTATATATAAAATATTTAAAGACCCCAAGGGGGGGACCCAAAACATCTCAGTGAGGACTAAATATGCTCAGTGGCCACCAAATGCTGAATGACTCTTGAGGAGGGGTAACAGAAAATGGAGGGAGGGGTGTGGAATGGACTGGCAGAAATCCTGAAGAGAAGCACTTGGTGCTTGTTGTTCTTCTGATGTGTGTTTATTTGTTTTATGTTTTAATTACAGCTTTGTATTTTATTTGTATTTTATTTTTGGCTTCTTTGAGCACTATTTTAGTAGAAAAGTGGGATATAAACTTAATACATTTAAACTTGTTGCAAGTCCCACTTGTACTGATACGTGTCCAATCTTAAGCATTTCTGTACAGATAATTAAGTATTAAGATTGGGTTTGAAATGTCTTTTAGGAAAGTTCTAATTTTGAATAGGTAGAACTTAATATGATATGAATACCCCTCCCAAGCGTTTTGAAGTTAATGTGTTAATATGCAGTAGTTGTACTATGTGCAAAAATGTAAAGGAGTGTCTGATTGTTCAGTCACCTGTCCCATTCGAGGAACTGTGTGACCCAAATTGAGGTAATCACAATTTAGAGACCTTATTACAGTAGTGGTAAGGTTAATGTTGATAAACATGCTTATGGGCTTTTATAATCTACCCAGTTTTATGTATTTTATTACTATCTAGTTCTACTTATCTAGTTTATTTGCCTGCACATTATGTATCTTGCCAGTTGATCTGATTGTTTGGGTGCAATACGACAAAAAACATAGCAGGTACATGGTCTATTTTAGGGATTAAATTAAATATGAAAAATAAAATCTTAATAGCTTCCACAGTTTTGGCTTTACTATATTGAAAAGAGTATATGAAAGTTCTAAGCATGCTCATTTGATACAAAACTAGATAATTCCAAGATGGCAGAGAGCAGAGTCATGTGAGATGCTGTTGGGGGCGGGGCAAAGAGATGATGCATAACTGGGATCCAGTGGTGATGGTAGTTTGAGGAAGTCCCCTTAGCTAGGGTGACCCCTTCAAAGCAACAGTTGAGGAAAGCATACTATTGTATACTACAGCTAATGTGAAAAAGAGCAGGAGACACTACACAAGCCAAACCTGTAAGCAGAGGCTGGGAGCAGTAAGGTCAATGTGAGGCCTGGCTGGGGTTGCACACAAGAAATGTGAAGAGGATGGGTCACTCCACAAGGAACAGTGGCTTTCAAAGGTGGCAAATTCTGCTTATCAGCTGACTGTTGGAACCCAGCATCCCATTCTAATTACATGAAGTTTGTCCAGCCTGTAGGAGTACTTTGAATAGGATTTTTTTTGTTAGACATCTGTACATTTTATAACGCTTATTACCCGCTTTTCATTGTGAAATCCCAATGTGTGTACAATAGTAATAAAGCAAACCATCAGTGACCAGTAAAATGGGAGAGCGCATAACAATCAGTAGTGGTGTACAAAGCGCAGCAACACAAATTCAGTAGAAAGCCTGGGTGAGTAAATAGGTCTTCAGTTGGTGCTGAAAGCGTAAAAGACTTTGTGCCAACCTGTCATTATGTCTTCTGAGTTACCCCTACAACTCCAGAGCTATTGGCCAGAGGATGGGATAGGCTTGGGTACATTTTAGAGAGGGTGTAGCAGTTACTTCTGGGCTCTACCACCCCACCTCCAGCATTGCAGTTTTTACAGACATTTCAGCTATATTCATATAGCTATATTGCTATATTAAAATAAAGATATATAAATGAATAGTAAAGCTTTGTATATATTTACTGCACATTATGTTTCCAGTGTTCTATCGAAATGAGCTGTCGAATGCTTACAGTTGCAATATTATTGCTAGCGGTGGTTAAATATTTTTTTGCCTCAGTCTCAAAGCACCCCCAGTTGGGGGCAAAAGGTGTGTGCTGCATTCCCTTGTTGACCTGACTATCCTGCTTGCGGCAGTCAACAGGGCTGGGGCCTGTTACGGCAGTTGTTGAGCATCATTTCAAGCAAGTAATGTTGGTTGAGTACCGCAGTGCTCTTCTCTTGTATTCCTGAGTTGATTTCGGTACTTGGTGAAAATATGTTTAAGTGGCAGTATTTGATCCTGAACCGCTTGCTTTCCTTTTAGTCTCATGCCGAAGACTCTGGAATGGATCATCATTTCCGCAAGCCCGCAAATGATATCACATCCCAGCTGGAGATCAATTTTGGTGATCTTGGTCGTCCTGGACGTGGTGGTAGAGGTGGAAGAGGAGGGCGTGGGCGTGGGGGAAGGGCTAGCCGTGGAAGCAGAACTGACAAGGTAATAGTTGGTTCTATTTAAATGAAGCAGTTCTTCATAGATTTTGTTGTTGTTCAGTCGTGTCCGACTCTTCGTGACCCCATGGACCATAGCCAGGCCTTCCTGTCCTGCGCACTCTCCCGGAGCGTGCTCAAGTTCATATTCATTGCATCGGTGATGCTATCTAGCCATCTCATCCTCTGCCGTCCCCTTCTCCTTTTGCCTTCAGTCTTTCCCAGCATCAGGGTCTTTTCCAGAGAGTTTTCTCTTCGCATTAGGTGGCCAAAATATTTGAGCTTCAGCTTCAGCATCTGTCCTTCCAATGAGCACTCGGGGTTGATTTCCTTTAGGATTGACTGATTTGACCTCCTTGCAGTCCAGGGGACTCGTAACAGTCTTCTCTGGCACCACAGTTCGAAAGCATCAATTCTTCGGCGCTCAGCCTTCCTTATAGTCCAGCTCTCACAGCCTTACATTACTACTGGGAAAACCATAGCTTTGATTAGACAGACCTTTTATTGGCAAGGTGATGTCTCTGCTTCTTACTATGCTGTCTAGGTTTGCCATAGCTTTCCTCCCAAAGAGCAAGCGTATTTTAATTTCATGGCTACAGTCACCGTCTGCGGTGATCTTGGAGCCCAAGAAAGTAAAATCTGTCACTGTTTCCATTTCTTCCCCTTCTATATGCCAGGAAGTGATAGGGCCAGATGCCATGATCTTCATTTTTTTAATGTTGAGTTTCAAACCAGCTTTTGCACTCTCCTCTTTCACCCTCAACAAGAGGCTCTTTAGATCCTCTTCGCTTTCTGCCATTAGGGTGGTCATCTGCATATCGGAGGTTGTTGATAATTCTCCCAGCAATCTTAATTCCGACCTCTGAGCTAATTCATGACAGGTGCTTATTTAGTAATAGTGATTTTAATCCTGGGAGGTCAGGTACATTAGTTTGCCACCATGAGTTTGAAAGTTGAAAGAGACTTGAATCTAACCCCCTGTGTATGAGCAGAAGACACTTCTGCAAGTAATTGGGAGTGTTACTGATTACGTTTCTCAGCTGCAACCCTTCATGACCCTAAAATGATATTCCATGGGAGCCCCTAAATGTTGGGAAGCACTGGGTGCTGCACCCCAGAGGCAGAAAAGGCTTCATGCATAAGCCGAAGAAGCCTTACATAATTTTAGATCCAAGCTATTGTTTTCTTGACATAAAAGGTAGAATACCCAGGATTTTACCATATGTTTCATACGTTCGTTGTCTCACAGTTAGGTGTAACTGTATTATGCCTGTCTCACTTCAAAACATGACATTCCCCATTCATGACAGTGGTTTCTTTTGTCATAGCTATATTGTGGATAGCACAAATTCCAAATAGAAATTGATATCCCAAGCAGTGTTGTGGTCTCCTACATCAAAAACAGGGATGTTTACCTTTTTTTAATATGCTTTAAGGGGGGGACAGTATAGTCTCTTTTCACTATTAATTCAGTTCCTGGATTTACTTCTTTGAAATGTTCTCACTACTAAAAGTCTTGCTGAAAGCAGTTCTTAGAACTAGAGTCCTATATGTGATTTTGCTCATTACAGATGTATAGATCCGTGCTAACATTTTTGTTTCACTGTGTTGCATTCTAGTTGGTTAAGGAGTTTGATGTGATCCACACACCCAACCAGGTTGGTGATTTGATAGTTTTTTCATATACTTTATGTAAGGCTAGGGTTGTGGAAGTTTCTAGATCGCTCTCATATAAGACATATAGGAGTTAATATATTGTTGCCCTTAGGCCTGACCAGACACATTTTAGTAGTGAAAGTTGACATGGTAATGATGGAGTGAGTGTTTTGGGCTCCTGTGCAAAGCCTCTCCCCACAAACCGGGACTTACAAACTCATAAAATCTCTTCCTATCCACATACTTGCCTGTTTTCTATGTTAGAAAGCACCAAACATTGTAACCTCTCTTTGTAGCAAAATGGGCACCAGGCAAGTGCCAGGAGAAGAACAGGAGAAGGTACTATTATACTATACGTATGCTAGCATCAAAACTTGCCAGTTTTTACTAACTAAACAAAGCCTTTCTGATGGATATTGGCTGTATGGCGTTAATAATTCAGTGCACAACTGCTTATCTATTCGGAACTTATAAGCAAGATTGTCACTAATAACTTCCAGAGTACAGAGGCAGCAGGCGGTTTCATAACTTCACTACCTTGTATGCATTCATTGGATACAAATGTTTCACTATCTTATGTAATACCACAACTGAAAACTGATACACAAACTGACTCTCCAAATAATATATATCCTATTTTTCTTTCAGTCAAGTGCTTCTGCTCCTGATGTTGATGATCCAGAAGCTTTCCCAGCTCTGTCCTAAACTGGATGCCCTAAGCCAACCCTCTGCCCCTTGCTGGGCCCTCCTCTACAAGGCTTGCATGCTTAAGGATCCTAAAAACAACTTAAGAAATTAAAAAGGGGACTCTCATTCATACCATTCACACCTGAAGACTGAATTTTACCTGTTTTGAAAATGAACTTCTCTTGCTACACAGAAGCAACAATATGGTAGTCAGTTTTGTATTTAGAAATGTAATGGTAGCAGGGATGTTTTCATAATTTTTTTCGGAAATTATGCATTCTTCATGGATACTTTTTTGTATTGCTGCTTGAAAATATGCGTTTCCAAACTTGAAATATAGGTGTGAACAGTGTGTACCAGTTAAAGCTTTCACTTCATTTGTTTTTATTTTTTTTAAGTTAGGGTTTTAGATGTGTTTTCCCTGAACTACAAACAATTTTAACTCTTGCACACTATCTTTCTTCTAATACTGCTTAGCAGATTGTTTTCAGTCCATGGTCAGCTGGGATATGTACAAACATAATTTGGAAAATTGTTAGTACTGTGTGGAATACTAACTTCTGGAGTATTTTGAGTTTTTAATACTTAAATTCAAACTTGGAGAAGTCCATTTTCTTCTATCTTTGGTAGTTTGTGTATTCAAAATCTTTATACAAAATTGATATCAGATACTTGAAAAATAGTCAAAGCACATTGGTTTATACTCTCAATACCTGCGTATGAATCCAGCAGCTCTGTTTTGGATATTTGGTCTAAGCCATTTTTTAAAAAATCCGTGTTACACCTCCCATATTTACCCTTTTAAATCTTATTCCCTTCCTTGTTTCTTCAACAAAACTAGTTGTCTGTTCGGTAAACTTCATTTAAACGTGTTAATATTGTTGCTACCAAAAATACCCTGTAGACTAGAGCAACTTTTTTTTTTTCAAGACATGAAAGGTTGGGAAGGGAGTGGCATCTATTAATACAGTTGGTTTAAACTACATTTGATATTTGTCAGGCAGTGCAGTATATCTTCATAAAAATGCCACCTGCATTGGATTCATTCAAACATTGTTCAATTAGCTGCAACCATGATCCTAAAGAAGAAACCAAAGGGCACTACTTGGGAGGAGGATTATTTGACTCGTGTAAGTTGGAGAACAAAAGAGCATCAAAATGGGACAGCTGTGGTCTCCGTGGGACATAAACCAAAACCTCACCACGTAATTGAAGTGTTGTGGATTTTGCTCTGTTGCTTCAGCTTCTGGTCTCTGCTAGCTGACAAGTGAATGTTTTATTTTCAGAGGGTGACTGTAAGAAATTCTCCTTTCCACTGTAGAATTTTCTTAATAGTTTAAATTAATCCCTGTGAACAGGAATGTTACCACTTTCAAAACACAAAAGGACTTGAGCAAATAATAAAAAGGACTACTTAGGCTTTTTGTCTGCAACATTTGTTAGGAGGCTAGAACAGGAATATCAATTTATTTAAGGTTTTTACATTTTGAGCAGCTTGTAGCATTTGTGGGTTTCTTAATGAGGTAGAAAACTAATGGTGATGCCCTATTTTTTTAAAAGCTGTATAGAATGGGCTAAAGTATTGGACAACTGAATAGTAAACTCCTTGCTTGCAGTATTCAGCTGACTTGCATAATCTGATTTCTATGAACTTTTGTTTACATAAGCAGAGGTTACTGTATTGGATTGGACTCATGGTGCATTCAACTTTTCAGCATTGTAGTCGGGAAGAAATAAGCAGATCTTTAAGTGAATCAAATAGATTTTGCCCCAAGGGTGGTTTTTAAGATGCTAAGCATTTTTTCAGAGTTACTTGGTGCTTAGTTTTGAAACCTCCGATTTTTGGAGGTAGTCAATTTCCTTGGGTCAACAGGTGCATAAGTTTTCGGTAGGGTTTTTTGTTCCATGTATATCTCATAGCATATGTTGAAAGATATTGGATGTTGTCAGTATCCTTAAAGAACATTTCATCATATAACCACTGTGCAAGTATTCTGGTCCCCAAAGACATGCTTACTGAATAGTTCTTTGCTGGTCCTTATATTCCCCTGCCTTATACTTTCCTTTTCTAGGGCAATAATGGCGCTTTCCACCCCAAATCTTAGCCCTTTTGTCCATATTATTCCTGGAAGCCACGCATCCTAGGCCGTGCCAATTTGATACTTGACACATAATTCCTTCATCTTATAGCATATGTGTAATATAGAACAGGTTTAGAAAGGCCTTTTAAAGATGGCCCATTTGCTGTTCTTTAATAGCTGTGTACTTAATTTGTGCCAAGCTGTGAAAAACATCTAATATTGGTGCGTGTGTTAACAAAATAAAGGTTTATTTTCATGCTCTTTTATAAAAACATCATGAAAAGTTGGCATTATGAATGCCTCTAATGTCACGCATCTGATTTAGTTTCTGGCTTCTAAGCCCCTAAATACTTTTCTGGGGGTGGTCCCCTTGTGGATCCATGATCAGCAGTGGGCATTGCTTTGGCAAAATATCTACTTGCATAGTTCTAGTATTAGCTATTAAATGAATTTGACTTTGTTTCATTTTCTCTTGCTTGCTTATCCTGCTCTTGCACCACTGTGTTTAGGGGTGAGGCCTCTCTTAAAATGGGCCAATATTGAATATGAATTGGTTGACTTATTTTAATGTTTGAGCATGAAAGTTCATCTTGTGTCAAATGACTGGCAGAAAAGTTACCAGATGAGTAAAAGAAAAAAGCACAAGCCCTTCTAAGGTAAAACCCCGAGGATCAAAACTATGTCTGTTATAAATCTGCATCGTCTTTCTGTTGGACGGGTACTGCATCTTATGGTTGGTTACGTCTTGCCCTATGAGATTCACTTGCATACAATACCTGTTGACTTAATAAAAGCAGGACTGATGCTTCTGGCTGTCTTGAGTGCTCAGAGTATAGAGATGTGTTCATCTTCAGATGAATAAAACTAGTTGGGGTGCTAACTGAAATTACTGATAAAAAATTACAATTTGTAATAAGGTAGTCCCCTTATTTTGTAGGATTGTAGGTATTGGTTATACATTAGATTTCAGCTGTGGTACCTTGGAAAATGCACAGACCATAATATGATGGCATTTTTGTTAGTTTTTACTATAGATGTAGTAAAAACATCCTAATCCACAGATTACTTGAGGTGGACCCAGAAGAGTTGATGACTCCCCTGTTGCCTTGCACTCCTCCCTTCCCCTAGCGCAGGGAAAGACCACTCTTTGGAGCCTCTGGGCACATCTGGCAATTTCAGAAGTTCTGGGCACCACAACAAAATGGTTGCCATGGGAGGTGTGACTTGTCACAATGGTCAATAACCTGCCCTAAAAGCCTGAGTACAAGGCAAAAGGTAGGGATCTCAGCCCCAACACATTAAACTAATTTGAACCCACAGTTTTCAGTGCCAATGGAAGCCCATTTCACAGACGGAAAACTTTTTTTTCTCCTCTATTCTCTCCGCCCACCCCCTGCCCTGCTGTCTCGTGTTCTCTCTCCACCCCAACAGCACATGTGCTCTCTCACCACATGGCCCTAGACAGCCATCCTCTTTCCTGTCACACACACATCATGTATCCTGCATGCATGCATATCACCTCCCAGATGCTTTCTCCCAATCTCATACAGCCCCCATCCATTCAGACACACAAGCACCCCAGCTGGCTTACCACTACCTTACTAGCCCCTGCCCCCACTTTTTCCAGCCTACTACTGCTCTCTTTAGCCCTGCCTTTCCCATCAGCTTACCAGACAGAAATGACAGGAGTCTCTTTGTGGCTGGGAATACCGCTGAGGAAATCCTCAGCCTGCAGCTGTCCACCATCTTCATTTCCTAAGAATGTCTTGGAGCCCTCATGTGGCCCAGAAGCATTCACGGGAAATGAGGATGACAGCAGCTGGAGGCCCTTACTTCGCTTTGATGTAATCCCAGCTGCCCAGAAGAAAGTGTGTTTAAAAGAAAGGGTGGAGCACCTTAGCAGGTCCCAAGAAAGGTGTCCAGGGCCACGCTGGTGCCCGTGGACACCATGTTGCTTCCCCCTGCTTTAGCACTATCCAAGCAAAGTTTTAAAAATTTAAGGGCTATGCAGGTGGAATCAGTGGAGCGAGGACGGGAAGGGTGGGGAATACTTATTCTAATAGGGAGATGTTGGTCTTAATCACTCGCATTAAACATTGTTCTGCTTCCTCTGTTGTGATTTCAGATGTGTTGCATTTGCTGGTATATGCCTTTTGTCAATTCAAGCTTTAACGTCTTAATCGCATCTATAAGCATTTGGTCTCACTGAGTCAGTTTTGTAATTTCTTGTAAGATAAGGGGGGGGAAGGGTTGTAAGATAAAACCAGCAAAAATACTGGTAGATATTGCAGGTTAATTCTCGAGCTGTTTTCAGCAGCACTTCCCTTGTCTCTGATCAGCTATTGGCAAAGCATCCTTGGAGGATGAACATGTGAGGGGCAGAAGGAGTGAATGGGAACAACTTTTTATAAAAGCCTCTTTTCGCCCTTGCTGCCTTCAAGAGAATTGTTAAATTTGCAATACATTGATTTGTTGGGTTAATGAACTGAAAACTTGGAGAAGATGTGAGGAAGTTAAAAGTTCAGTTTTCTTTCAGGGGAATGAACAACTGAAATAAAAGTGTAAGTTGCTTGGTCAATTAAAATGGAAAGCAGGACTAGGGTAATAGCAGTGCAACCCACTTGTTGGATTTGTCAGTGCCTGGGAATAGGCTGAGGTTGCTTGGTGAGCCAAAGGAAAAGTGCCATTTCTTTTTATTCCTCTATTTTAGAAGTCAGTCCTGGTCTAAACAGTTTCTAGGAACTTAATCTTGGGGAGCACTTGTACATTAACCCCAAATCAGTGGTCATATGTTTTCTTGCTAATTTGTGCAGTTTCTAAACCTACTCCTGGACAATTCTTTATACCCTGGGGCGTATTGTTGCATATTTCAGCAGAAGGAATATGTTATATCCTATTGATTCTCCTGGACACAGCACTGTAGTAACTGCTTCTTCATAAGGCAGACATGTTTGCTTGCCTGCAACCAGAGGCAACAGAAGCTTTCTAGAGGCTTTAGATGGAGTATACACAGCAGTCTTCTTCCCCTTCCCAATTAACCTCTGACAGGACAGTTAACATTCTAACTTAAGGAACTGCTTTGTGAGATCTCACTTGTCAACTGATCTGTTTAGTTCGATGACAGGCTAAGCCTATCAGATCATTTCCTCACACAAACAGGATAACATCTTACAGGTTCTGGAGTAGACTCAGCAGATGCTGTTGGAGATAATTAGATGGCAGTTCTGGCTCTTGTTCACTTGTGAGGTACTGATGAGAATACTGTTTCTGTACTCTCCAATTCAGTGGTTGATCTACCAAATTCAGTGCAGGTAGTGCTAAGTTCTATAAGAAAATTCTCATATCTGTTCAATGTTCCAGTGCCAGGTCACATTAGGTGCAACTGCAACTTCATAAGAATATGCTTCTCTCACAGTTTGAATAGTATACCTGGAATCCTTTTTTCAAGTTCCTCTATATGCTTGAACAAGGATAGATTCACCTAATCTGTAGTTGTCTGTCATGTTGCTTTACTTGATCAAGTTTACTTGTTGATAATATCCTTCTAGAGGTCAGGTTTTAACAGACCCAACCGAGATGTGGGAGTGTGTCCCAGAAACAAGCTGGAAGATGTCTGGTTGACATATGCACAGCATTCCATTGTGCCAACAGCAATTTTTCAGATTTTAATATATAAGGAGCCCTGGTTGTTCTGCAGCTCTCAAAGCATGTTTCATAGTTTGGCTAAATGCTTGTTCCATTTTATTTCAGAAAGGGCTGGAATTCCATTGATACAAATTGAGCACCATTGCCCATTACCACTTGCACAGGCAACCCTGTTGGATCAGAAAGGTCTTGAAACCATTTGGAACATCCATCTACCACTTCTAGGACATTTTTTTACCAAAGGATGAGCCTGCAAAATCCCAGTGATTGTGTTCCCAGAGAGCTGTTCCCAGTTCCACAAATGAAGTCATGCCCATTCAGTCATAAGTTGTATTTGCTGATAGCCAGAACAATTCTTTGCTGATTGGGCAAGGCACAGATGGACACACTGAACGATGTCCAGTGCCATCACCTTGACTGCAGCCTTTCAGGGATTATCACATAACATGCCCATCGAGTTGCAGCCTTGGTAATTGTGAGTTCATTTCTGCAGTGAAAAACCATTTCGAACTTTCCACTGGCTTATTTTTTTGTCCTGTTAAGGTGGCTTCATACACTTGTGCGAACA
This sequence comes from Heloderma suspectum, assembly GCF_057233095.1. Taxonomy (NCBI): domain Eukaryota; kingdom Metazoa; phylum Chordata; class Lepidosauria; order Squamata; family Helodermatidae; genus Heloderma; species Heloderma suspectum. Next base: position 216,453,048 of record NC_139461.1, read on the forward strand.
AGAGATTTTTGCCTGCCTGTCATCTTGGGCACGATTGGTAGGTTATCAATATGTGTTACATTGAACATTTCTACAGCAGTGACCTCATCCTGCTGTTTTGCTTCTCAATCCAACTGTTGTAATGGCAGTCCTGAAAAGCCAACTGCATTACAGTGATTGGCTGTTTCGTTAAACATAATTGTTTAAAGAAGCCCCAAAACAAAGCCTGTATTTGGGTATGGGCTGCAGCGATCTGCAACGTCCTTCATGGAATGAAAAATGGGCAGCAAGAGTTTGTGGTCTGTAACTAAATTTCCTACCAGAAAGGTAATGTCCATATTTCTTAGCTCCCCAGACCAGTCTCCTGGTCTAAGTATAGTTACCTTCTGCAGGGCTGAAGGATCTGGAAGCAAAAGCCATGGGCTATTCTCTTGTATCTGGCATTGCATGGGAAGTCACTGCTCCAGTTACATGAGCTGAAGCATCATATGCCAGGGTGACTTCAAAGCCTGGGCTGTAATGTGTTAACACATGTTCTGAAGTGGCAAGCTTCTTTGCCCCCTGTATGCACGTTCACTTGAATTCCTTTCCAGTGTTTTCCTTTCTGAAGCACACGTGCTAAATTTGGTAGAAGAAGAAGAAAAAAGAATGATAATGGTTAACTCAGTGAATGAACTAACATGTGTTATGTTTGCTGGGTGAGATGCCCTCAAGACTACTATTTTTTTCAGGTGGCTTTTGTAATCCTTTGGCATCTATAAAATGTCCACAATATGTAACTGGCTTTCTGAAGAACACACTTATCATGGTTTACTTGTAGTCCATATTCATATTCTTCAGTCTCTGAGAACTTCTACCAGACGTTTCAGATGATCCTTACCATTGGATGCCGTAACAATGATGTCATCTGGGTTATATCTACAATTGGATATATGTTGTAGTACTTGCTCCGTGGACCTCTGCCAATTTGCAGGTGCAAATGCCACTCCAAACAACACTTGATTATACTGGAGATGTCTTTCCTCTGGCTGACAATAAAATACCCTCAATTCAAGACAAAGGATTTTGTTTTCTCCCACACTGGGTTAATCACCACTGAAGTTATCACAAATCTGTACTGATTGTGTTTTTTTCATAACAGAAACAATAGGTGTTGCCCACTTCATTCACTTTTAGTCAGTATGCCTGTTCCTTCTAGGCTTACCCAGTTCCTTAGCCACTGCCTCTGATTGAAGTGGAATCCGATGGGCTTTCAAGAATTTGGGTTTTGCTCCATCAGTCAAAATGGTGCTGTCCTTAATATTCCTCAGTTGTCAAATGCCCTGTTCAAAAAACTGGATTAGCCTTGGCAAGAGTTCTGTCATCTGTTCTTGTGAGCTCGTTTTCTGGTGTACTTGAAGAGTTTTGATAGCATTCCAGTTTAAATTAATAGTATGTAATCAGTGTCATCCAAACAGTGTTGGTCCCTTTGATGGTACAACATACAGGCCTAAGGTGACTCTTAACAATTATACTGTGCTGCTGTTGTGCACACTCCCAGTGGAGTTTTTTCTTTCTCCTGTGTATGCTTTCAGCATAGCTGTTTTTCAACTGCACGTTGCTGATCTTTTGGATAAACCCTTTGTGTGGAAGAACAAATACAGCCAAGCCGGTGTCTAGTTCCATCTTGCACATTTCCCCATCTGCTAGGGATGTTATCCACATAGGTTCTTTATCTCCATCTCTTATACAAGGCACTAATAGTCAAACAATACTTAATGTAGCTAAGTCCTCACTACTCCATCTGCTTCTTCTGCATGTACTTTATGTTGTCTTTCCAGCCCTCTTTTTTCCCGCTCTGTTGTGGGTGGCAGACCTACACACTCTGCCAGCATGTTTTCCCCACTCTGCCAGCATGTTATGTTTTGGAGTCAGCCAATTGCTTTATGTCCTGCCTCACCACAGTGACTGCATTTCTGTTTTGACTCCATTTTGTTTCTTTGACTAGAAGAAGAATGTAACATGTAGGTGAGGGTTTCACTCCTGTCCATGGCTTGAAATTCCTGTAACTCACGGCTGCTTCCATGAAAGTAGCTCTTTTTATGGCTTCCTTAACAGTGAGAATAGACGATGTCAGGAGGCATTTCTGAATAATTTGATCTGAAACTAAAGACCACATGATCTTCCAGAATCCTTTGTAAGACATCTCCAGGATTGGTGTTGCCAGCTTTTGGAGTGCAGCTCCATAATCCTTAACTCTTTCCCCTTCTTGCGAGTTACACTTGTGAAATCTAAATCTCTGCAATCTTCATGGGCTTTGGAGCAAAATGTTCCTGCAGCAGAGCCCATAACTTCTGCAAAAGATTAGGAGCATGGCTTCTCTGAATGTGTCAAACTACAAAGCGAGTGGTGTGCATGATCCCCATCCCCCATGTAGTTCAGCAATGCAGGCACTTTATTTTCCTCTGGGGTATCATGAAAACCAAAGTACTGCTCAAGGCATTCAACATATGTGGGGCAGTCTTCTCCAGTACTAGCAAAGGGGTCCATATGCTTTCTCTTGGACCCCATTTTACAAATTTAATCTTCATGAGATTATCTGGCCAGTTTACTTATACACACACAAAACACACACATACCCCTACCTCCTTGAGGCCTGTATTTGGGGATGGGGGGGAAATTAGTTGAGTTCACATTTTAATGTGATTTTACCTAATTCTGTACTCGCAAACCACTATGCAAACCAAAACTCAGTTATCCTTCAACATTTGCACTTTTCCGAATTTTGCAATGGAATTCTCTAATCAAAAAAGTATAAAGGGAAATGTTTAAAAATGCATTGTATTAGGAAAATCGTTTGCAAAAAACGTGTATATTAGGCAAATATGGATTTTAAAATACATATATCAGGAGAAATATGCATTAAAACTCTTAAGTTTATATGCAGACTTTTAAAAAAAATCTCAAAGCTCTAGACAAACCAAACTTGACACTGGAAACATGAGAAACTGAAATTGAGAGATTTGCCCATCTCTATGCTTAGGCCTAGTTTTAATAACAAGGCCTCTAGGCTTACCACAATCCAAGCACCTCAGTCACTCATACTTACTAGCTCCTTTGGTGATAACTCTTAATACAGTTTCAGTAATATCACGAAAGTGTGAGTCCACCCCATCTTCATTGCCACTGTTAAATCTCTTCCTGTTGATACTCCTGGACGCAACACTGTAGTAGTGGCGTCTTCATTAGGCAGACATGTTGCTTGCCTGCCTGTTCGCTGTGTTCTGCACTGATAGACAGCGGAAGCCACCTATAGGCTTGAAATGGAACATAAACAACAGAATTAGGCTAAATAAATAGTGCAGAAACAGTGCATTTTATGGCATTGGCAGTCTGATCATATATATAATGAGAACTCCCTGTTGATTTTAATGGGATTTCAGGTAAGGGCTTAAAATTGCTGCTTTTGTTTATTTCATTTTGAAGTGGCAGGTTTAAACAGCTCATACCTAGACATCAATTGTATTGCACAGTTGAGAGTAAGCTCTGTTGGAATCCTGTCAAAGTAAACACTGTCCTGGTTTGCACGTAACAAGAGCCCGTTGGTTTAAAAACCAGTGGGTTGACATGCACAAGCAGGAGAGAGTAGGCTTTTAAACTGATGGGTGGTTGTTACGTGTGAACAGCCCCATTAATAGGATTTGGGCTGTTCACCTGCAGTATTGAAAATGTGTTCTGTCTGGTGTTCAGCTGTCCTGATCAAGTTCTATATTCAGTTATAGGTTGCTTCAAAATGTGTCTCTCCCCCCACCCCAGTACACACACTGCCATGGTTTTAGTAACTGGCGTGGGGCTAATGATTTCGCTCTCACTTTTGGTGTTTTTCATTTGTAAAATAGGACTATCTTTATTACCTTTGATCAAGTCTTTGTTCAGCTTATCTGGTGCATTTTTAGGGGTGGATATTAGAATCTTTGATCAGAAATAATTTGGATGTGGCTGTGCTTCTGTATATCCTGGTCACCCCAGTGGATGCCTCATAGGATGCAGCAGGTAATTTTATTTATTACATTTCTGTACTGCCAATAGCCAATTACGACTGGCTGTGTTCCCTGAGCTTCCAGTTTAGCTCCAGAAGTTCACACAGGCCTGAAGTCTGCCCAGCTCAATACAATTTTATTAAAGTTTTCAACAAATGTTTTGACAACACCTGCCCGTACTACAGCAAAGAGAAACACATGTTCTCAATACCCATCCCTCCCTGCACCTTTATTCTACACACTGTTCTACTTCATTCCACTTTCTCATTACAAATAAAATGCATAAAAATAAAATACAAAGTGTAAAAATATATTTTTTTAAATTGGTAGCAAAATAAAATAGAAAATTTTAAAATGTATGTTATTTTTATCCTTTCCAGTCAGTATATAGTTCAAAGTAGTTAATTCATAATTCTGTGAATTTATTCTCATTGTTCAGTTTGGTCCATAACACCCATTCATGTACTACCTGTACCACCAGGTCCTGGATTCACTGAAGGCTGCAAAGTATGTTAAGAAACCTGCAAACATGGAATTGTGTATACAAAAAAAGAAGAGGAAACACATCAAATTCCATAGTTAGATTTACAATTTGTGCCGATCATAGGTGGTGGTCTTGATTGTTTGCAACCATATGGTTTTATTCACTCTTTTTCTGTAGCTGTGTTTCAGCTAGAGCTGTGTGCAAATGGCCTCTTGAAATTCTTCACCCAGTGGGCAGAGAAATTTGGGAGACAATTTCACCGAATTTCTCCAGGGGGAAGAGAAATTCGGACTCCCCATTGGCGGGGTTTGTAGCACAGCTTTTCTTTTTTGGTAAAGGTTTTTTGGGGGGGGGCTGCGACAGCATGTCTTGGCAAGCTGTCCCCCAGTTTGCATCCACTGCAATGCAGGTGGGGGCAGCGTTGGATCTAGCTCCAGGGATGAGGTGGAATTAATGCAGTGCCAAAATCTGCCCTCCAGTTTTCTCCCCCTGTGGAAGGCTTCCATTTTTCTGCCTCATTCAGGGTGCTTTATAATTTATTTTTGTGGTGTTTTTGAACTTCCCTAATCACAGCTAGCCCCCCAGGCTGCCTGCACATCCTGATCTGAAAAAGCCCTGTGAGAAGAATTACCTAATGGTGCCTTAAACTGGGCTTTAATTGAAGTGTAGGAAGCTGAGGAGGCTGCAGGTGGCCAGAGAGATGACTGTACAATGAAAAGCAGGACACTTGTGCTCACTCCTCAGCCACCTCCTAAGTAGGGTAAGCCCAAGAAAACTCATGAGAATTTCTCTGAAATTTCTTCACCAATGAATTCCTTTTCAAAATCAATTTCTATCAAATGGAATGAGAATGGTAAAAAAAAAAATGTGGGAGAAATAGCACGAATAGCACAGCACGAATTTCAGCACCTCTTCACTTGAATCCTATTTTTCTGGAAATTGTGACTGGTTGATCTGCTGTGACTGAGCCATCCAAATACATTCTCCATTCATTGGGAAACGAAATGGACCATATTTATCTGCTTGTCCCAAATATGGCCATTTTAGTAGGCAGGTCACAGTGTTTTGTTTTGGAATGAATGTTTTTCAATATATAAACTGCTCCTGTCTTGTCCCATTCATGCTGTGAAGATAAATTCTGGAATTGTACAGATGGATATAATGAACTACTCAGGAGTGGATAGGATTACAATAAATTGCACTTTGTGGGTGTGAAAGTGATGCAGGTGCTAGTGTAGCATGGTGCTTGATTTCCCCTTTCCCTTGAATACTAAAACAGTACCATATCCTGTAATAGCACAGAATCCTCCCAAAGCTTCAGATTTGTTTCTTCCTATGGCTGTGACAATTGGATGTGCAAGTAAAATGCATTTTCCACAACTAATGCAGATCAGTTACTGATACAAGAAAACATTTTGTACTACATCCCTCAGATGGATAGTTCTGCCTGTTTCGGGGCCTGTACATTTTTGCTTTTGTTAAATCGCGTGAGTGCTGTGCTGCAATTCTGCAGGAGTTCATGTTGGCACTGTTGAAGAATTTTTGCTCTCATTTGAGGGGGGGGTGCAGAATACTTTGCACAAAACAGCATGATAAACAGCAATTTCAATAACTTCTGAAAAAAAGTTTAAAACATGGTTGCTTCTTGCAAATGGATACTTTATTGCGAATTGTGTGTGTGTGCGCACGCGCGCAGGGATTATCATGTATCATCCACATATCACAGTTGGCTTCTGCACACAACCCTGCCTAAGGAGCATATTTAAATGGACACCGTGTTATTGAAATGGGCATATATATGCACTGGAAATAATCAAATGGACATGGAAGGATCCATCTCCTAGTGTTGATCTTGTTGCAAGTAATAACTGATCTAGAGAGTTTTGTGTCGAGATGTAGAATGTGTTGATGCAAATGTATTGTATTATTTCCCACCATCTTGAAATTGCATGTACAAAATCCATGGAGTAGACATGTTTCTCAAATACAGTAAACAAGTATTCAGAATGTTACTATTATAGACCTTTGACTTAAAGATCTAGCAATAGTAAATATAGAACAAAGTGTACTAAAGGAATCCTTTGCAAAAAGTGAAGATCTTTGACATGCAAGAGTTAATATTTTAAAGGCCAATATACATGATCAGCAATTCTGGGGTAGAAATCCATGAGCTCACTTCAAAGCATTTAAAAAATCAAGGGATGAACCACAGTTTGCCATTTTTTTGTTAATTTGTACCCTAGCTTTCCACCACACAGTGCTAAGGCAACTAACAATACAAGTGCAATAAAATATAATAAAACAACATAAGCATAAAATAAGGGTAAAAACATCCATAGAATCAGTAAACCGGTTAAAACCAATGTCAATATCTCTGTGCTTCAAATTCTGGTTGAACAGACATGGGTCTGCCAAGGCTCGTATAGGAGGATGCAGTTCTTCAGGTAACTCGATCTCACGTTGCTTAGGGCACAGAAATGGACTGGTAGCTAGTGAAGCTGTTAGAATTTGGGGGTCACATGCTCTCTAGGGATGGGTGAATTTATGCCAAATTAATTCGTCATTTCCTCAGACAGTAGTGAATTCATCCATGTGATCTCAGGCTAGAGTTCTTTAATTCAAAATATTTACTTGCTATTGCATGTTAGGTATAGGGAGGAGAGACAATGGCACTGCTGAGTAACGTATTTCCTCCGGAAAGAAAAGGGCTAAGGCAACTCTGCAGTCATGCCATACTTTAGGTGCAGACTACAAATCCTCTGAAGCTTGCAAGGTATCCCAAAATTAATAATTTGTAAGACAGTGATCCAAGCTCACTATAAAGGTGAGTATTATGAATGCATGGCTTTCAGTCAAGGAGATGAGTAGTTATAATATTTGGCGGCATCACAATCTATAACTACCCTCATTCAGTAGTCTGCGGCATTCTGAAATTTCTGAACGCTCCTCAATGACAGTCTCACATAGTGCACATTACAGTAGTCCAAATGAAATGTAACGGGCATATATCACCACGGCCAGATCCAACATAACAAGGAACAGGCACTGTTGGTGCACCAGCCGCTGCCAAAACCTGGGCATCTGGGTTCAGGGCTAAATCCAGGAGTACATCCAAACTGTGAACCTGAGTCTTCAAGGAGAATGCAACTCCATAGCTGTTCAACGAATCAGGAACACCTCTGCCTTGTTTAGATTACGATTCAGGTTTCTCTCTGTTGCTGACATCAGAGACTGATTCAGAACATGAACAACTTCAACTTAGGTGGACAAGAGAGAGCTGGGTGTCATTAGCATATTGGTGCTAAATCACAGATGACCTCCCCCAATGGATTCTTGTAGACCAGGGGTACACAACCTGCAACCCATGGGCTGCATGCAGCTACCCAAAAACTCAGGAGTGCCCAGACACTGATACTGCTGCATATCACCACAGTGATGTCCCGCTAACTTGCTAATCTGCATGCTGAGTTGCATGTTTGTGCACACACCCCCCCCATCCCAGTCAATGCTAGATACAGGCCTTGGGGCTGGAAAGGTTGTGTGCTGCTGATGTAGATGTTACACAGCATGGGGAATAAAATGGAACCCCAAGGGACACTATAGAACAGGGATGGGGAACCTCTGGCCTATGGGCCTAATCCAGCCCACAGACCTAGACCAGCCTTCCCCAGCCTGGTGTCCTCCAGATGTCTTGGACTCCCAACTGCCAGCATTCCTAATGGTTGGCCATCCTGGCTGGGGCTGATGGGAGCTGGAAGTCCAAAGTATCTGGAGGCACCAGTTTGGGGGAAGGGGGGCTTGCTCAAGACTTTGCCTTGTTACCATTCATTTTGGGGTAATGTGTAAGGGCCACAGTTGTCTGATCTGAGCCAGGCACTCAAGAATCTAGATTTTCTGGAATTAGTAACCATTACTAATTCCTCAGTGCTCGGTATTCTATGTCAACAGGAGTCTGCTAGAATTGGGCAAACATTGCCAAATTTCTGTGACCAAATAGCTGCAGAACCCATATTGACGGTGATAATACTTCATGTCTTTATGGAAGATGGAGATTTCTCCAGTATCATTGCTTGGAGAGTGCAGAGATGTACTGAAGATTGTTCCATTGAGATCTTAGCCAAATAGCATTTCAATACAAGCACTTAGAAATTGCAGCGTATATCACACTTCCACAGACATTACACCAGCCCTAAATGTTCCTTTAAATTTAAAAGTTTAAAGGATGCTGAATGGTGAGAGAACACACTAAAGGTTAAGTTGTCTTTTAATCTGCTAAGAATCCCTCCCACCCCTTGGGGTGTGTGTGTGTGAATGTCCGCCCATCCATCCCATGTCTTTGACCACCTTTTGATGCTAAGCAGCGCTAAAGCCTAATGGAAATTATGGGTGGGAAGTTGTGTTGCATACTTCCTAAGTTGAAAATGTATGCAGAATCCCTTGAATATGTATCTATAGGATTTTAAAATAAAAACATACCAGAATTCTAGCTTTTTCCAAATTTTAATTGGTGTAACCAATTCTAGGTCCATGTAGGTTGCTCATTTATTCCAGGCAATATTGATTCATTCTCTCTATTCATGTTGTTGCTGTTACATAGGAAAAACAACTTTTATTACCCTGAAAATATTGTCCTGGATAACCTTGCTTTTGCTACACTGGAAACTGCAAATAACTGATATATTTTAGTGTTTAGAATTGCCTTTGGCCTTCATACAATGGGGAAGAGATGGTAGCAATCCTAAAATACTCAAGCAAGATGGGAGGCAGTTATTTTCACCTCTTACTTACATGGTAACATGCACAGCCAGAATACTAGAAAAATGCTACTACCCAAAGAACACCTGGACACAAAGTACAAGGTTTCTGAGGAACTTTATCTGTTAATATTCATCCCTTGTATCACATTAGCATCCTTCCTTCATACCTAAAGTAGTATTTTAGCCTCACAACAGCCCTATGGAAGGACTAGGGCCTCACTCTGCCTGCACCCAAACCAAGCAATAAAGTCAGTAGGGAAATTTGCCATGCGTGGAGTTGATTTAAATGTGCCATCTGCAATTCTGATTCTGGGTACTTCCAGAGAGAGGACTCCTAGCGCTACCAACCAGCAGGCATTGTGCAGCAATTGCATCTTTTTTTTCCTTAACAGATTTTCCACAGTAATAAAAGAAGAAGAATTGGTAGGGAAACACAGGACGGTTATTGGTGGAAGACGACAGTGTAAAATTAAAAATTCTGTGAATGAAGCAGGGCCATGGTGCCATAAAAGCCTCATCTGGGAGCACCCTTACAGAGTCTATGAAGTCTGTCTGTAAGATGATGATCCTTACACTCATCCTGGTTCTCAGAGTCTGCTAGTCTCTTTGTACGACCCTTTTTAGGCTTGAGAAGCAAGGCAATGGATCACATCCATTGGACAGTGAACAATGGATGCTCCCATTGCAATGGAGGACAAGACAAAGGGCTTGTGCAAGTGAGTGGGGAGAATATTCAAAATGTCCCACTGTACACAAACCTCTCCCTCACCCTTCTCTGCATCATAACCTGTTTTTAAACCAGGAGCTTTGTTCACAGACAGCTTTCTACAACAACTTTTGTGACACATATTCTAGATCATCTTTCCATTTCCATTGCTTGCGTGACTAGGCTAGTATTTGTGCATGGACAAATAAGGGGGTTTGTCCTAGCAAACGTCCTCATGCCAGGATCTCCACCAAGAGGGTTTAATGGCTTTCAGCATAATTCTATATGCCTCTACTCTTTAGTAAGTCCCATTGAGTTCAGTGGGGCTTACTCTTGGATAAGTGGGTGCAGGATTGCAGCCTTAGTCTGTGAAAGAATTATAGTCCATTCTTACAGCATCTAGAGTAAGTTTTCCACCAAAAGGAAATGTCTGTGGTAGAAAAGAAGTTCTTGGGAAAATGGATAATGAACTGAATTCAGTTTCAGAGCTAGCTTCGTCAGTGTTCATAACAGTGTGTGTAATGGTTGGCAAGTAGTCTACTGTTGCATCCACAAGTGGATTGGCAAGGTACTCAGAACATACCTGGCCTTGATGTGGTTCTTCGTGTGCAATTTTTCTGTACAAAAGCTGCTTGTTAGTGTCAGCCGTGCTCAAGATCGAAGGGTCATAATCCAAGTATTTCACAGTGGGATTTTGTTTCTGCAAACTGCTGGTAGTTAGGCAGTTTTGGCTTTCTCCTTTCTCAGTATTTTTTAAGAGGGGCACATCCTCAAAAGCTGGGTATTGTCTTTTTATGAAGACTTCCTCTATTTGTAGAGTTTCAGGCTCTTCAAAGCTGTTTGGGTTGTTTAGGAATTGTGTAGAATATACGCTTGGTTCATCCTTCATGAAGAGATGAGGGAGAAACATCAGTTTAATGGCAACTCATCTACCATTCCCCAAAAGCAAACTAGTTTTGTATAAAAGCCAGAATTTTATGACCACTCTGCAAGAGTTGATGTTTCTAAATGCTTTTGTACAGTGTAGGGTGCTTGCTGTAATATTTAGCAGGCTATGAAATTCATATGAGAGAAAGTTACATGACATAGTCCCGGTAAATTGTGAACTGCCCAGAGAGCTTCGGCTATTGGGCGATACAGAAATGAAAATAACAACAACTGCTTCCTGTTAAAAGCAGCTTTGTTCAAGTGAAAAGGAAGTCCCAGCAAACTGGATTTCCAATTATCCATATCTTCGCTTTTCTGCAAATATACCTCTGCTGACTTAAGGCAGGTGTTGGTTCATTAGAGACCAGTGAGTCAGCAAAGGGATTCTTGACAGAGATACCAAACAAGTAAACTTACCTCTATAAATGTGAATTCTTTAGCCCATGAAGAGTTGGCTGGATCTGGAACAGCTTTACTGTACCACCCAGATAGCAGAACAGAGAGGAAGGAGAAAACCCTAGCAAGAAATAGTACAAAACAATATATTCCTAAACTTTCAAGTTTTAATGTTCTCCAAAGTTGGATTGTGTGAGTAGATTTGCAAAGTATTAATAGCTACACAGGGAGACGTGCATCCGGCACAAGGACAATGAGCAGTATCCAGTGCTGTCACAGCGTCAGCACTAATGACATTGTGTCAGTGTAAAAGCCAACACTAGTGCGAAAGTATTGGCGCTTGCCAAAAGTGAAAAAGCAGTGGTTTGCCACCGTATTTCGGTGGCAAATCACTGCTTTTCCCCTTTGCCTGCCTAGCAAGTGCTGATAATGTTGTGCTAGCGTTGGCTTACACTGGCACTGTGACAGCACTGGATACTGCCAATATCTTTAGCTGTTGGAGGCTTCACAAAGGATATTTTCCCTATACTGATGTGGACTCTGCAGGGCCAATTGTAGGGGCCTGCCTAAGATGACAGATTTTGATGTATCATTAAAATGCAACATACCACCACCACCACCACCATGGGGACACTATTTGGATTTTCTGGCTTGTTTTTCCAAAACATCTTGGAAAAACAATGAGAGGAAACCTCAAAGGTGCTGAAGAATTAAGTTTTATTTAGCCCAGTATGTTTTGACTCGTCTTCAGGTGCACTGATTGAACAAAGCAACCTTCTATACTGTCTCTTCTCTCATTATTTCTGCATCAGTTCTCTTCCTCCTTGACCAACATGTCTGGGACAATTGCTGAATCTTTGTGAGAAAAAACACACACATATAGATACCAACACTTGCAAACTAGAGCATGCATATTTACTTTTCCATAAGTCAGCCAAGTCTGGAAGCCACAGCGTTGGTTTCCTGACCATGAAAACCAAATATTCATGCTGCATCTTGTGTGTAAGTTTTCTAAAATATATCCAAATAAATAAAACATTGTGTGAAATGACTGATGCTCAGTTTCCACAATGGTTTTATGAAAAACATACAAGTTAATGATTATACATAATTCCTGCCACCAATGCTGCTGACTTTTGCTTTCACCTCCCCGCCCCTTTCCTTTGTACTTAGAGGACACACTGACACAGTTACTTCACTTTACACGCAAAGCATCAAAGTGCTGTTCCTTCCTGCTTCAAGAAACATCTGTAATCCCTTGCGTCTTTTATGCTGGGACTTCCTTCACCTCTCAGCGCTCTTGACTGGAGAGGGGTGTAGGAGGTAACATTATGGGGTATAATATAATTAAAAGGGGTCCTTTCCATTCTCTTTAGCTGTCAAGGAGCCATCATGAGCTCATGAGTCACAACCTGGCTAATTCTGTTGTAGCATATGATAGATTTTCAATGTGTTCCTCAGCAATGAAGACATTGACTAGCCTAGCCTGGTAAGATATTTATGAATGGACTGAAATACCAAAACTGGATTTGTTGATGACTTGCAAAACCCATGACTTTCTTCTCTTTGGAGTTTTCTATTTAAAAGTTAATGGGAAGCCAATAGGAGGTTTGCAATTTGAGAATTATCAACAACCTCAGATATGCAGACGATACCACCCTAATGGCAGAAAGCGAAGGGGATCTAAAGAGCCTCTTGTTGAAGGTGAAAGTGGAGAGTGCAAAAGCTGGTTTGAAACTCAACATTAAAAAAATGAAGATCATGGCATCTGGCCCCATCACTTCCTCGCATATAGAAGGGGAAGAAATGGAAGCAGGGACAGATTTTATTTTCCTGGGCTCCAAGATCACCGCAGACGGTGACCGTAGCCATGAAATTAAAAGACACTTGCTCCTTGGGAGCTATGGCAAACCTAGACAGCATAGTAAGAAGCAGAGACATCACCTTGCCGACAAAGGTTCATATAATCAAAGCTATGGTTTTCCCAGTAGCAACGTATGGCTGTGAGAGTTGGACTCTAAGGAAGGCTGAGCACCAAAGAATCGATGCTTTCGAACTGTGGTGCTGGAGAAGACTCTGACGAGTCCCCTGGACTGCAAGGAGGTCAAATCAGTCCATCCTAAAGGAAATCAACCCTGACTGCTCATTGGAAGGACAGATACTGAAGCTGAAACTCAAATATTTTGGCCACATAATGCGAAGAGACAACTCACTGGAAAAGACCCTGATGCTGGGAAAGATTGAAGGCAAAAGGAGAAGGGGAAGGCAGAGGATGAGATGGCTAGATAGCATCACCGATGTAACGAATATGGACTTGAGCACACTCCGGGAGAGAGTGCAGGACAGGAAGGCCTGGCGTGCTATGGTCCATGGGGTCACGAAGAGTTGGACACGACTGAACGACTGAACAACAAGGGCTTGACCACTTAAACTGAAAACCTTTTTCTACAAGCTTTTTTTTTTTAAATCAATATGTACCACCATGTTATATGACATTTGCTTGCCATTATACATTTAGAATCCACAGTCATCTCAAAAGATCAGAATATTCACTTACTTTGGCCTAGCAGATGGTACACAACAGACACAGGCTGAAAGACCCACAATAATACAGATGACAATAGTACCCCAGTCAGGTGCATCTGAAAGTACAATAAGTCTGGTAGTAAAACATGTTTTTAAGAAATATGGAACTTTCATAATGCAAGAGTTTAGAGAAATTTATCCAAACCTGTTGTTAAAAATCAGGCATGTCTACCTCTGATGCCCTTGGCAACTTTGGCATGTAAATTTAGTACTTTGGAAGATTGTTCAGGTGGACTAAACATTTGATCTGTCATTCGTAAACTTTTTAATGTGCTATGTACCATCCCCATAACTTAGCTACCTAGGACTTAGCCTGAATAAAGTTGAGCAAGGAGTAACTATATCCAATAAGATTTGGGATGCAGGATGCTCTACTCAATGATGCTTGATAAGCAGGAGTTGAAGGACTTTTTTCTGTCTAAATGTGCATAGGATTGTGCCTTAAGGCAACTTTCTATTGATTCTTCTCACACAGGTTTTAGAAGCAGAATGTCATAATTACTCGTTATGTAAACCACTTCTTCATTCCCCTTAGGGCTCTCTCCGGCCGTAGTGGAAGCCGTCATCCATATAGCATATGCAGTACCCGGCTGTACACTTTCTATTGGAAATGGCTGTGAGTCTGTTGTAGAGATATCTAGGGGAGAGAAGCGAAGGAATGACTGTTGCTTTCTGGATGAGGGAAATACAAGAAGAAGCTAGTATCACACCACAGGTACCTTTCCCCAGCCCCACACATCCAGCTCCATGATCTAAGTATTTGTTGCAATAGACTGCAACTTCAACAAATACTTCTGAACCTGACCACCTTCAGCTTATTTATTTATTAAATTTATTAATCGCCCATCTGGCTGGTCACCCAGCCACTCTGGGCGATGTACAACACACCATAAAACAATTTAAAACAATAAAATTCTACCATAAAATTTTTTTTAAAATACCCTAACCCACCCCAAATGCCTGCCTGAACAACCACGTTTTTAATGCACGACGGAAGCTCATTAAAGAGGGGGCATGACGGAGTTCCCTAGGGAGGGAGTTCCACAGAGTGGGGGCCACCACAGCTTAGGGTCTTGAAATTTATTTATTTCTGAAATGCATAACCTGCTTTTCAGCTGAAATCATTTTCAAAGTGATTTTACAATGAGAGTAAAACAATCAAAATTACAATTAAAAAAACCAAAGCAACAAAGCTAGAACAGCATAAAATAATAACAGGATGCTAATGTCCTGTGCTGCAGGGGCAATTTAATAGCACTGCAGCACAGCACAGCATGGCAAGACAAGGGAGCATGCCATGTTGCCATGGCAATGAAGCAACATTCCCTGTCATTTTGCACTGCATTGTGAGGGGCAATGGAACCACCTCCAGCTCAGCAAAATAGGGACCATTCACCAGTTGCCTTGGCAACACAGACACGTTCCCTTCCCCCTATATCAGAAGTGCAGAACCTCTGGCCCAGGGGCCAAATCTAGCCCTCTGGGGTTCCTCAGAGGCCCACGCCCTCTGTCTCTACCCCCCTTTTCAACCACCAATCGTTTGGTAGTTTCCAAGCTGTTGTGCAATTTTTCCCCATTCTAAAATATTGAAATGCCTCTGCTAAGGCTTCATTAGTGGCAGTAAGAGCTTTAAGGAAGAGGGCCTTTTCTGCTGTGGCACTCTGGCTGTGGAATGAGTTCCCTTACAGAGGTTCGCCTGGCACCTACGTTATTCTCCTTCCAGTGTCAGGTGAAGACCTTTTTATTCTCCCAGTATTTTAGCATTTTAGCTTCCTAGTCTTTTAGCTTTGGTGTTTTAAATCTGTATTTTAAATCTCTGCATTGCTGCTAGGTTTTATTCTGGTTGTACTGTTACATTGTGGTTTTAAGCTTTCATATTTTATATTGTTTTATGCTACGCTTTGTGGTTTTAATTTTTGTGAACCGCCCAGACAGCTTGAGCTATTGGGCGGTATTGTTGTTCAGTTGTTAAGTCGTGTCCGACTCTTCATGACCCCATGGACCATAGCACGCCAGGCTTTCCTGTCCTCTGCTCTCTCCAGGAGTGTGCTCAAATTCATATTCATTGCATCGGTGATGCTATCTAGCCATCTCATCCTCTGCCACCCCCTTCTCCTTTTGCCTTTGATCTTTCCCAGCATCATGTACTGTTCCAGTGACTTTTCTCTTTGCATTAGGTGGCCAAAATATTGGAGCTTCAGCTTCAGTATCTGTCCTTCCAATGAGCAGTCAGGGTTGATTTCCTTTAGGATGGACTGATTTGACCTCCTTGCAGTCCAGGGGACTCGTCAGAGTCTTCTTCAGCACCACAGTTCGAAAGTATCGATTCTTCAGCGCTCAGCCTTCCTTAGAGTCCAGCTCTCACAGCCATACATTACTACTGGGAAAACCATAGCTTTGATTATACGAACCTTTGTCGGCAAGGTGATGTCTCTGCTTCTTACTATGCTGTCTAGGTTTGCCATAGCTTTCCTCCCAAGGTGCAAGCATCTTTTAATTTCATGGCTACAGTCACCGTCTGCGGTGATCTTGGAGCCCAAGAAAGTAAAATCTGTCCCTGCTTCCATTTCTTCCCCTTCTATATGCCAGGAAGTGATGGGGCCAGATGCCATGATCTTCATTTTTTTAATGTTGAGTTTCAAACCAGCTTTTGCACTCTCCACTTTCACCCTCAACAAGAGGCTCTTTAGATCCTCTTCACTTTCTGCCATTAGGGTGGTATCGTCTGCGTATCTGAGGTTGTTGATAATTCTCCCAGCTATCTTAATTCCAACCTGTGATTCATCTAACCTGGTGTTTCTCATGATGTATTCTGCATATAAGTTAAATAAGCTGGGTGACAGTATACAGCCTTGTTGTACTCCTTTCCTAATTTTGAACCAATCAGTTATTCCATGTTTGGTTCTTACTGTTGCTTCTTGACCCTCGTACAAGTTTCTCAGGAGACAGGTAAGGTGGTCTGGTACTCCCATCTCTTTAAGGATTTGCCACAGTTTGTTGTAATCCACACAAAGGCTTTAGTGTGGTCAATGAAGCAGAAATAGACGTTTTTCTGGAATTCTCTTGCTTTCTCCATGATCCAGTAAACATTGTCGATTTGATATCTAGTTCCTCTGCCTCTTCGAAACCCAGCTTGTACTTCCAGTAGTTCTCGGTTCACATACTGCTGAAGCTTAGCTTGTAGGATTTTGAGCATAACCTTGCTGGCATGTGAAATGAGCACAATTGTACGGTAGTTTGAACACTCTTTGGCATTGCCCTTCTTTGGAACTGGAATATAAACTGACCTTTTCCAGACTTGTGGCCACTGTTGAGTGTTCCAAATTTGTTGGCATATTGAGTGCAGCACTTTAACAGCATCATCTTTTAGGATTTTAAATAGCTCAGCTGGAATACTGTCATCTCCGCTAGCTTTGTTGTTACTAATACTTCCTAAGGCCCATTTAACTTCACTCTCGAGGATGTCCGGCTCAAGTTCCGTGACCGCATTATCATGGCTATCAGGGACATTCAGATCTTTCCTGTATAGTTCTTCTGTGTATTTTTTCCACCTCTTCTTAACTTCATCTGCTTCTGTTAGGTCCCTGCCTTCTTTGTCCTTTATCATGCCCATCTTTGCACAAAACGTTCCCTTGATATCTCCGATTTCCTTGAAGAGCTCTCTAGTCTTTCCCATTCTATTGTTTCCTCAATTTCTTTGTTCATTTAAGAAGGCCTTGTTGTCTCTCCTTGCTATTCTGTGGAACTCTGCATTCAGTTGGGTATATCTTCCCCTTCCTCCCTTGCTTTTCGCTTCCCTTGTTTCCTCAGCGACTTGTAAAGCCTCATCAGACAGCCACTTGGCTTTCTTGCATTTCTTTTTCTTTGGGATGGATTGAGTTGCTGCCTCCTGAACAATGTTACAGACCTCCATCCATAGTTCCTCAGGCACTCTGTCTATCAGGTCTAATCCCTGAAATTTATTCGTCACCTCCACTGTATATTCATAAGGGATATGTTTTAGGTCATACCTGAATGGTTTAGTGGTTTTCCCTACGTTCTTCAATTTAAGCCGAAATTTTGCAACAAGGAGCTCATGATCTGAGCCACAGTCAGCTCCAGGTCTTGTTTTTACTGACTGTATGGAGCTTCTCCATCTTTGGCTGCAAAGTACATAATCAATCTGATTTCGATATTGACCATCTGGTGATGTCCATGTGTAGAGTCGCCTCTTGTGCTGTTGGAAAAGAGTGTTTGCTATGATCAGCGTGTTCTCTTGGCAAAACTCTATTAGCCTTTGTCCTGCTTCATTTTGTACACCAAGGCCATGCTTGCCTGTTATCCCAGTTATTTCTTGACTTCCTACCTTAGCATTCCAATCCCCTATGATAAAAAGGACATCTTTTTTTGGTGTTAGTTCTAGAAGGTGATCCCAAGATGTCGATGTTCAATCTTGCCATCTCATGTTTGACCACCTCCAGCTTACCTTGATTCATTGACCTTACATTCCAGGTTCCTAAACAATATTGTTCTTTACAGCATCGGATTTTCTTTTCACCACCAGACACATCCACAGCTGAGTGTCCTTTCAGCTTTGGCTCAGCCGCTTCACTCTTTCTGGCGCTACTTGGAAATTCCCTCTGCTCTTCCCCAGTAGTATATTGGACACCTTCCGACCTGAGGGGCTCATCTTCTGGCATCATATCTTTTAGCCTTGTGATACGTTCCATGGGTTTTCTTGGCAAGAATACTGGAGTGGGTTGCCATTTCCTTCTCCAGTGGGCCACATTTTGTCAGAACTCTCTGCCGTGACCTGTCCGTCTTGGGTGGCCCTGCACGGCATAGCTTATGGCTTCACTGAGTTACGCAAGCCCCTTCGCCACAACAAGGCAGTGATCCATGAAGGGGATTGGGTGGTATAGAAATGAAATAAATAATAAATACTAGAAAAATTAGCTCAAATGTACTGTCCTGGCCCCTTTTGCCTTTTGCCCCACCCACCCCTGGAATGTGGCCCCCGAGAGATCCTCCAGAATGGAATTTGGCCCTCAGGCTGAAAGAGGTTCAACAGTCCTGCCCTGCAAAATGGGCAAGCACATTTGTGCCTTTTTATCCCGCCCCCTGCAAATATTGCTGAAAGAGGAACTCCTTTTCAGAGGGCAAAACAGTTCAGGAAACAAAGCCTCCATGTTGGCACCATCCAAGAGACCAAACTGTGCCATGACTAGAGATGTGAAGGCCTGGAAAAATTCTGAAAATTCTGGGAAAGAACTAGTTTCCCCCCCATTTTTTTTGCAAAGACTGATTTTGTGTTTTCCGAAACATTTGAAAAATTGAACAGCTTTGGATTATGAAATATTTTCTGTTAGAATTTAAGACAGGGTGTTTATATATTGTTACCAAGCCTTTACTCCCCCCACTGTGACATCTAAAAACTATGTAATGAGAAGACTTTTATAGAAAGACTAGAGATGAAAATATCTGGAAATAATGAAGCCATGGGGGAAAATATTTTTAAATCCTCTCTCTGAAATTCTCAGCAAAGTTATTTCTTCCATTTCTTACTAAAATTATTGATCCAATATATCCTTTACTGATAAACATTTTGGGATGCTTCAAGTCATGCTCAGTTTCCCAACATGTGAATAGAGTCACCACTTCATAATATGAAAGAAAATGTTCATTCTTGACACTTTGGGTTTTGTTCTACAGAGTTCTGTGTTTCTGGACTTGTCTTTCTCTGCCTCCAGTTCTTCCTGCTTCTTCTACCTTCTAGGATGATTCAGATGTTTCAGAGACTACTTGCTGAAATTCCCTCTGGTCAGGCATAGGGTGTTTCTATATTAAGCAAAAAACCTGCAAAACCCCACATCCTTTCCAGAGCGTCCTGCTTTGGGTTTCTTTGCGGGATTAGGAAGGGCTTCTTCACAAGGCAGCCATGTGGTTTGAACTGGGGGAGTGCCTTCCTCCCTCCCTGGCATGTGTGCAAAGGAGTGGGGGGGTTCTTGTTTTCATAGCTTAACGTCTGCTGTACTCTTTTCTCGCAGCCCCCAGAAAACCTCTGACTTACTTCTGAGTAGACAGAAAATGTAAGATTGTGCTGTAAGTCTGTAACCCCTGGCACACCTATGTGGGAGTAAGCCTCATTGAACTCAGTGGGACTTACTTCTGAGTAGACATAAGAACCCCCTGTAAGTCCGCAACCCTCAGCACACTTACTTGGGAGTAAGCCCCGTTGAACGTAATAAGTAGGCTGACCATACGTACCGTTTTAAATGGGACAGTACCATTTTTTTCATATTTCCCAACCGCCCCGCCATTTTAATATAAATGTTAATTTTCTCCCGTTTTTAATTTTTTTGTGAAAAACTGAGTGCGTTTATCATAATGCTCTATGCTAATCAATGTGTGCAGTAAAACTACTAGTGTGACAAAAGAGGAAGGTCCATTTACTTTATCCAGTCAGGGCCAGGCTTCTTGAGCTAGCGACGATCAGACGCCGCCCCCTTGCTTGTCTGCAGTGGCGGGGAATTCAAGAGGCGGGAGCTAAGCCCCATTCAGCGTGTGGGAGCCAGGAGGGTGAGTCTTACTGTTATTTCTACGATAATTCCGCCCATAGAGTTTCTTTCTGCCCTGCATTCAGTTTGATTCAGACTTCTCAGACTCATATTTCGGTTCAACAGGCCATTAGCTATTTTTTTATTACAGCATAACTCTCCGGTGGGACATTAGCATATACCAGCTTGTGATAGCAGTCATTCCTTTTTTTTTCCTTTTTGGTGTATGTTTATGGTTTTTTGCAGTCTGACCACTGCAGTCCTGCATTAGAGTGTTCAGTGTGGTATGCCATACAGATTTGTTTACTGCTTATGTGATATTTAATAAGTATTTTATATATGTATATTTATGAGTGTTTTTTGTGTGTATATGCAATAAATTAGTGTTATTCATTTGCGCCCCTTTTCATGTTCTTTTGCAGTGAGTTTAGGTTGTTTTTTAGGTCTCTTATAGCCTGAGAGAGCACAAAGGGAGCTGCAGTTGTTTTGTTATATTGTGTAGTATACAATAGGAAGTACAGCACCTGTCGAGAGAATATTTTCTGTTATGAACGGTATGTGGTCAAAGGAGAAATCTAGATTAAGTGTTGAGACAACGAAGGCTATGTTAGTTGTAAAACAAAATTGTGTCATGGAGCATGAGAAGTTTTATGATAAGGTGTTGAAAGACCGAAATTTGCTGCGTAAGATTACTTCATTGGAGAAATATTCATGGTACGATTGTGGTGAAATACACTCCCCCTCTACGTCTACCTAAATTTTTGTATGAGTTCTGTCACTGAAGAATAATTGTTAGTTCAATATGTTCATGTAGTAAAACTTTTGTTATCGTCTTACTTTTTCATGAATACGGAATATTACATAACCCCATCCTGTTTTTGTCATCCCAATATCCCGTTTTTGTTTCAAGGAAATATGGTCAGCCTAGTAATAGGGTGCTCTGAAACAGCAGAGGACATTGCTTTTGAGCTTGGTGGGGGGGATCAGATGTGTTTCCCTTCATTGCAGGGAGGCATTTTACCCTCTTCTCCCTCCAATCGAGAAATGCCGTGGAAGGAGATGCAATCGGCAGGTGATTCTTGCCCTCTCTCCTGTCAAATCTCATCCTGACCATGCCCCCAACAACTGAAAACAAACACCCACAGCAGGCAGACACAGCGGTTTCTTTCGCTATTGGAGAATTTCATAGGGAGGTCATGGCGCTCCTGTTCCATGGGCTGGAAAAAATACCACATTTATTGCATTTGGGGAAAACATGAGATAGGCTGAAGGAAATGGCGGGAGAAACCCTGGAGGGTAACAGCATCATCTAAAGAGCCCGCAAACTTCCGAGAGAGCTATCTCAATAGCAGTATAAAAACTCCATGTGATGAACCCCATAAACTAGGAATCTAAAATGTGTTACATATTACTTGGTTTGCTCATAAAACTAATCATGTTTGGCATATTAAAATTTTAATGTATAGTTTATTCACATAGTAATTACAAATTTACTGAGTTCACTTTTTAAAGTTTTCAAATATAATGATAATATTATGAACAAACTAAGTTATACTTAACATAACTTTAGGGACATAAAGGCTGCTTTACATTCCTATAGCAGTCTTCTCCAACCTAGTGCCCTTCAGATGTTTTGGACTACAATGCCCAGCACTCCTGACCACTGGCCATCCTGCCTGAGGCTGACAGGAGGTGAAGTCCAAAATATCGGGAGAGCACCAAGTTGGGGAAGGTTGTTGTAAAGCAACAAAGTTACTTTAGATCTGTAAGGAGTGCTTTAAAAAAATTGCCTATTTTTCAGTTTTCCCCCCAATTTCCAATTTTCTCCCCCAAAACAGAAAAAAACTCCCCTCCCCCAGCTTCAGAATTTCTGGAAATTTTACATCTCTAATCATGACTTAAACAGCTTCAGATCTGGCTTCAAGCTTTCTAGCGCTTAGATTTTTCTAGAGACTTTTCAGAAAACTACACCCCCTGCCCTCTGTCTAAAAGAGGTGCCCCCCCATTTTTCAGTACCCTATGCAGCACAAGGATCAGTGTGCTAATTTTTAGCAAGTAAAAACCTACCATGGACTTTAGGAGGTGTGGTGAAGAATCTGTTCTGCAAATATATCTTGTAGCCAACAATGCAGCCTACTTGTTGATTGTCTGAAATTTCTTCCCAGGAGACCAAAATGCGCTCTCCTTTTACTGTTGCATTAATGTGAGGTCCTGTTAATGGGGCTGCAAAACACAAAACCTTTGTGAGAAAACTGAACTAGCTTATTAGGCTGGATCTCAAACTGAGTATCTATCACTCTTACGTTTTGCTGACACATTTTCTGCCGTGGAAGCTGCTTTCCCTGCTCTGTTCTGATAGAGTGCA
Source organism: Heloderma suspectum (assembly GCF_057233095.1). Classification (NCBI taxonomy): domain Eukaryota; kingdom Metazoa; phylum Chordata; class Lepidosauria; order Squamata; family Helodermatidae; genus Heloderma; species Heloderma suspectum. Next base: position 216,475,803 of record NC_139461.1, read on the forward strand.
AACACGCTGATGTAATAGCACACGTTAGGCTTCAGATTCTCTAGGAAGGAGAGAATTATCTTTGACACACAATTGACGGATATCTATTTAATACAACCTTCCTCAACCTGGCATGTGTAACTCCCATAATTCCAAGCCAGCATCCTTCCACTAGCTTCCGTTGCGGCCCCATTATATACACATTTATCTGGATCCATCCCATAGATTAAATATCAATACAAAATCATGATTTTAAAGTTCTGCATTGCAAAACCTATTTCTGGAACCTGGAAACACAAATGGAAAATAAATGTGTTCTTCCTAAAGTCAGATAAAAGGGGGTCATTGTAAAGTATGTAGAGGAAGAGGCTTAGGAAGAGCCTTGAGTATAGGCCAAGGAACACATCACTTCCTTCTGGGAGATGGAGTTCAGTAAATGTTTCTGGGCCTTTCTCTATAACCTTGAGGACTAGTCGAGAAACACTTTATATATTAAACAAAACAAGCAGGAAGCAAAGTTTGTGCTGCTAAATTTCATACTGAGTTGCTGAAGCACAGTTTCAGAGATTTTTGAATCTGTTTATATGCTACTAATATGAGATTTCCATCTTTGTTCCTGGTAGTTCTCAGCAAGCTACTGATGTTTTTTTCCCCCCTGAAAATGGTGGATCACACTTTGAAATGTGCTAGAACGTTCATAGAAGTCAAACTGGTAACTTTCTCACTATCATATGAAATGTCTTATGTGACTCAGTCCTTTAGCAATGTCGATTTGGAATACACACACACACACTGCTAAAAGACTGAGTCACATAAGAGGTTTCATATGATAATAACAAAGTTACCAGACGTTTGACTTCTATGAATGTTCCAGCATATTTCAAAGTGTGGTCCACCATTTTCAGAAGAAGAAAAAAATTTCAGTAGTGAGCTGAGTCAGAAGGTGGTGAATTGTGATATCATATGTGTAGAAGAGGTGTTAGAGCCCATACAACTATTATTACTCTCACCACCCTACAGGGCAATAGTTTATGATGGCTCCTCCCTTATACTGTATTGGGTTATGTGACTCAGTCCATAGTGCAAGTTTTGACATTTTATTGTTGTTGGGTAGCCTGTTTTTCTTAGATAAGCTCAGCTCATTGGAACAGGCAGAAGACAGATTATTTTCTGCCTGTAGAGATTTGTTTTAAGTTACTGCGATCAGCTCTGGCTTAAAAGAGATCATCTTGAGCCAAAACTAGAAGACAAGATAAGCTATTGTGCAGTGTAGAACTGGGATTTAATGTGTGAACAAAAAAGGAGACCCTGTCCAAGAAGCTGTAATAGTTCAACCTTGGCCAGGGACACAGAGCCAGTCTTTCCCCTAATAAACAGTTAGCAATGTCTGTCCTCCTCCTGTACTATGCACTTACCTATTATTACTGTAAGATTGGATGCAGGAACCTTAAGCCAGGTTGAGTGGTTTTTCAAGTGATTGCCTTGATGGAGCTCTGCCCATTCCACTACATACCCATTGATAAAAAGTGCAGAAGCAAGAGGTGCTTTCCATTCAATAATGATGCTGCTGTTCTCTATTGATGCAGCAGAGAGATGGTTAGGTGGTGGCAGATCTTTGAAGACTGAGAAAGCAAGAAAAAAAATTAATTCCTTAACTGAACACAAGAGAACGAGTCTAGTCAGTCTTGAAGAAAGTCAGCTTATGCAAGTGAGAGAAAATCCAAGAGGAAACTAAAACATGACAGGCAGAAAAGTTAGCAAACTGAAGATGCGGTAAGATCTGGAACTGGAGAATGTAAGTCATCAGTGTAACAGGGTTCATAGTTAATACAACTATGTTCCTGGGAAGTCTGGATGTCAGCCGATATAGCAATTATTTTATAAAGCACCTAAGACAGGCACTATGCAAGATCATCATCTGCAGGTACTGCAAAGCAACCACAACAAAACTGTCTATTTAGATACTTCCCTACTCTCTCCAGTATGAAATGATGGGAGCGTTCCCTGTGATCTAAAATCTACTCAGTACTAACTGAAGCTGAGTGCATTTATAGCAGTGTCACAACCATGTCTCCCATCACCCCGGCCAGGACAATGTTGAACTGTTATAACTGAGGCCTGTAGTTGAATGATGAACTAAGCTAAACATGGTGGTTCAAGTTCTGCCACATGTAAAAATAAACATTCAATTGTGTAGCTTTTCTATAGATAGAACCATCTTACCTGTAATTCCAAGTTTAGTGGTGATGTAGACAGATGGGGATATTCCCCGTGAGTTGTAAGAATGAATTGTTATGTTGTAGTCTGTCTTAGGAGTGACTCGCGAGAAAATGGTCTGTGTTGTAGAATCTGTTTCCACTGCTCTATGATGCTTTTGGTTCAGGTCATGGAATGTCACACTGTAATTATGGCTTTTCCTTCTTGTTTCTGATGCACTCGATGTCTGTAAAGAAATAGGTACAGTTTTTCTTTACATGTTGTTTTACTCCACCCACGCACCCTGCACATAAGTATTACCAGCAGTTTAAAGCCAGCATTCAATTTCCTGTCCAGTTAGGACTGGAGAAACACAGGTTCAAAACCCCTGCAGTCATGAAGCTCTCTCTTCTTTTCAGCCTGTCCTACCTCACAGGTTGTGAAGGTAACATGGGGGTGAGAAAGAACCTTGTGTACTGCTTCAAGCTACGTGGAGAAAAAGCAGTATATGAATGTAAACATAAACTACTGAAAGGTTAAAATTTATTGTATTTTCAAAAATTTCTACTGCACTTGTAGAAATTGCTCGACAGTTTTAATCTCACTTACTCCAAGAGAAGCCAAGCCATGAGACAGAGAATTGCCTAAGGACTTCTTCTTTACGTTGTTGGTTGAGCAAGAATATGGACCTGGCCTCATATATTGAGGCGCCTCCATATTGGTCCAACATTTTAAAACACAGGGTTCTTTCAGCTGTGCTTGCAACAGCCCTCTGATGTCATTCCAACTTGATGGGTGGGGGTGTGAAGCTATGAGAGAATGAACTTGGCTGCAGCAACAGATGGCAGTGTCTCCTCACCCCTGCCTAAAAGTCCCTTAATTGTATGTATCACTGCAATTCGGCAAGAAGCAAACTTTGGGGGTAGTGGTCAAGGATGGAAGTGGAGTAAGGAGAGTGCCCACATCCATGATGCATTGCATGGTGGGAAAAGGGGAATCTTGATATTGGTCCAATTGGACCAAAGCAATGAGAAATTCTACATTTGCTCTTCCCAAGATCTCCAGATACATTGGCTTCATACAGAGTATCTTCATTTAGCAGGAGAAACCAGACTAGGGCACTCAAAATACAACCTCTCTGTATTAATCAAAACTAGTTTTTTTTAATAAACAAAATTAAAATTGCCTAAATAGTTTTGGAACAAAACACGTGTATTTATTGAAGTGCTCAAAGGGGATATGAGGGAGAAAGAAACATAAACATGTAATGTTGCAATCCATTAGTGCAGTGATCTTCACTATTTTTCAAGCAGGAGCTACTTTGGCTCCAGGCACCCTCTCCAGGACCACTTGGCCTTTCCAGGGCTGTGGGGGGGGGGACCTCTCCTCACCACCCCCCTGCCAGGGTCATGTGATGCTGTGCACCAGACTTGACTTTAGTGCCTTTGGGGGTCTCTCCTCCCCGTCCTTCTCCACATTATCTAAGCAGCAAGTCACCAAGTCACCAGCCAGGCAAATTCTGACAGGATCGCTTGGTCCTTGTATTGTGATGGATCTTCTTCTCATCACTGAGAGGGAGTGCTCTGCTCTACTCAGTGTCACAAAATCTGTGAGTGCAGGTGAGTGCATGCTCCCTGCAAACTCCATTTCCCCACCACCATCTGCATCATTGCAGCTAGCCAATCACATTGCTCTTTGCCTCCTGGGCTCCCCCCGCCCCCCGCACAGCTAACTGGCTGATTGCTCCTGCATTATTCTCTGTCCCTGCCTTCTGCCCTCTTACAGCTGAGGAGTGGTAGGTCTCCTGACTCCCCACCCCCAATTCCTCCACTCCTAACCTAGATCACAGCAGCTGGACCACCACTAAAACAAACAACAAGGCAAAGCTAAGGAGCCCCTGCTAAGAGCAAGCAGCTAGTGCAGAGGGAGAGGGCCACATCTGAGGTGACTGGGAGCTGTCACTAGCCCTTGGGCCTTGCAGTGAAGCACACTGCATTATTGCATTGTAGGACACCTTGTGAAGGATTCATAAATAAGAACATAGGAACAGCCATGCTGGATCAGACCAAGGGTCCATCTAGTCCAGCCTTCTATTCACACAGGGGCCAACCAGCTGTCAATGGGAAACCCACAAGCAGGACATGAGTGCAACAGCACCCTTCTGCCCATGTTCCCCAGCAATTGGTGTACATCGGCTTACTGCCTCTGATACTGGAGGTAACACAGAGCCATCAGGACTAGTAGCTGCTCATAGACTTCTCCAGGAATTTGTCTAACCCTCTTTTAAAGCTATCCAAATTGGTGGCCATCACCATATCTTGTGATGGCAAATTCCATAGTTTACTTTATGCTGTGTGAAGTACTTCCTTTTATCTGTCCTGAATCTCCCACCAATCAGCTTCATGGGATGACCGTGGGTTCTAGTATTATGAGAGAGGGAGAAAAATGTCTCCCTAATCACATTCTCCACACTGTGCATAATTTTGTACACCTCTATCATGTCTCCCCTTACTTGCCTAAATCCCAACCAGAAGTAAGGATGATTGTTGGATGGGAAACAATACCACATGTTTAAGAATGAACAAAGAGAGTGAGGGCATGTTCAAAATGCAGCATGCCCTCACTCTCTTCTCAAATCCAGTAATTGCTGAAGTAACTGTCTGTGGGAACAAAGCTATACCAAGAATCACCCGCTCTAAATAAAGATGAAAATTTCACAGAGCATACAACTCTATACAGGATAGGACTGATGCAAAAGTCATACCAAGTTTTTGGTTCGGACACCCATACCATAGCACCTTCAACTTTGCTTAGGTGAATAGAAATTCTTACCTTCCAGAAAAGGGTAATCTTCTGCATTTGCATAGACACATCCTCCTTTAAATACCAGACATTAATGGGTTCAAATGGCACTAGGTAAAAAGAGAAAAAGAACTCTTATCATGTAAAATTAATATGAATTTAGGAGTGACTTTGCAAAGTTCTGGACAGCATGCAGGAAACCATCATAATTAGGAAGAATGGTTTGCGTTGTGCAACAGCAGATCTCCACTTGGGAGTGAGGTAGGCAGTGAGTCCTATCGGCATGCAAAATCACTAGATGCCCCCTGCTCTGTTCATAAAACCTCTGCCCAGAGCCAGATCCTGGTAAAATGAAACTGATGCCCATGTTTTTGTCGAAATACTAATTTCATGGTGTTTAGATTGCTGATGAAGCTAGCTTTAAAGGGGAAGAGGCACAGAATGCCTAGATGGCATCAGTACATATGTTGCAACCTCACCAATTTAGCCTTATTTTACTCTCAGATAATAATTTTAAGTAGTTTATCTGCAATTAGAGAAATGATGGTGCTAGTCCTGGATGTATATTCCAGAAATGTTCCATTGACAAAACAACAGGACAACTTTTTTATTTTCATGGAAGAACATAAAACAAACCCTGCTGGAACAGACCAGAAGACTGATTTAATCCAGCATCTCATTTCCCATAGCGGTCAGCCCACAAGCAGAACATGAGAGCAATAGCCCTTTCCTGCTGTTCTTCAGCAACTGGTATTGCTACGTCTGATCCTGGAGGTAGTGCAATAGTCATCATGGCTAGTAGCCATTGGTAGCCTTAACCTCCATTAATCTGTATAATCCATCATTTAAACTGAAATATTTCCATTCATAGGTATAGGCTTAAAATGCCAGCAGGCATACAGGAGTGTGAGGGTGGCATTCACACCTCTTGCATCAGTCAGTGTTTCAGACAGAAACAGATACTTTTAATAGTGGTCAACGATGCAAGGATTACAATTCACAGTAACATTTTGGTATGCTTGACAGCAACCCCAACAGATCTCAAGAAGATTAGAAGTTTAAAATCATGCTATTACACCATTGTTGAAACCCTTGTATAATACAAAAGAAACGAAACTTTTCAGCATGGTTCTGTATGATCCTGCTTCAGCTAATTATTCTCCTGTAAAAGATGTTGTAACTCTTTAGGTTTTACAACATGAGGGAAAGTTTAGTGCTCAGAATGTGCTTTATGTTAGCCTTCCCCAACTTGGCACCCTCCAGATGAGTTGGACCACAGTGCCTATCATCCCCAGCAAGCTGATGTCATGCTGGCTGGGGATGATGGGATTTGTAACACATCTGGAAGATGCCAGATTGGCGAGGTCACTTCCTTTCAATCTCTGGAAAGTTTGTCATTAATTACATGTTCCCGTATTTTAGTTTTATAGATCTTTTCTCTCCCCTAATGTACTTAAAGAGAACTTCTTAGCTGAAGCTTGTCCAGAGAGTGCTACACTAAGGCCACATCAGTGCCACATGTATTCAGTATATGCACATTAAGATGGTAGTCGAATGGTACGCAAGCATCGCCCATGGCACAAACATTTTTGCAAAGTGGTCATCTAAAGACCATGTCCCAAAAGTTGCTATCTTGGCAACTGGGGTTGGATCCAGAGCTCCACCTGCAAAACAGGGCTGGAGGAAGCTGGCTTTTCTGAAAGTGTTCCTCCAAGGGTTGGGGACCCTGCTAAGTGGGGTGGTCTGTGGTGCAGGAGGTTAAAAGGAAAGGAGGAGATGTCAGAAAATTGGGTGGAGGCAACTTCTGTGAGTAGAGCAGAAGATGCCTCCATCAGATGTTCCAACATCTTCTCCTTTTCCACTCAACCCCACATGTCACATCCCATCACACTCAGCATGGTCTCCCTGACCCTTGGGGGAGCATTTCTGGGGGACTCAAGAATGGCAGTGACAGAAGTGGATGGGAAAGTCAGTTTTTATCTAGGGATGTACGAAAGTCTTACCTGGCTCCGTGCCAGGCAATCTGTGGTGGGGGGGAGGTGCTCCGTCCCTGCCCCCGGAATCCTCCCCAGACCAGCTCCACTCCGCTGCGGCTCCGTGGAGCTGCCTGCCGGGGCCAGCCACAGCCGGAGTTCCATACTCCAGCCGTCGTAGCAGCTGTCATTTGTGTGCTTGCAGTCAGCCGTGATAGGCTACGTAAGTATTTACGTAGCCTATCACGGCAAAGAGCAGGGATGCAAATGGCGTAGCGGCCGCCATTTGTGTCCTTGCTCTTTGCCATGATAGGCTACGTAAATACTTACATAGCCTATCACGGCTGACTGCAAGCACGCAAATGGCAGCCGCAGCAGCCCGGCAGCAGCTGGCCAGGAGACCAGCCAGAGCCGCCGTCGCTGCCGCCACATCAGCCGCCAGGTAAGCTCTGTCCCAAGTGGATTCCTGCGGGTGGTGGGGGTGGGGAGGCCGTTCCACCACGGATTCCAGGGGGCCGCTAAAGAATCCAGCCTCACTGGAGCCCGTGGCGGAATTCTCTGACATCCCTACTTTTATCAGTCTCATTACATGGTGGATCTTTGGATACAACCCATTGTGTTTCGCTATCCCAGGTACAGAAGCAATAAACAGTGCTATATAGGCCTATCATGAAGAAAGCACACCAGCTCCTGCTTTACCTATGTGAAAATACCTAGCTTGTTGCTTATGTGTGTGCGTGTAAGTTTTGGAATAGCTCTGATATTACTTTAGATTTTGCAAGCTAGACACTATTGTTCCATAAATTTATCTCGCTTTCAATATCTGGTGTTAGGCATACATCTGATATTAGTTATTTTTTTGCACCCTTACTATTTACTGGGTAGAATCTACTGGTCCAGAGTCTGTAACCCCCACATGCTTATCCATTAGGGCAGCGGTGCTGAACCTCTTTCCGCCTGTGGGTTGAATTCCCTTTTGGAGAAGCTCTCGAGAGCCACAGTCCAATGGTGGGCTGGGCCGAAAGCAAAAGGGTGGGGATCAAAAATACCAGCATGTTTTAGCTTTTCCTGCCAGTACCTAAGCGTTAGGAGAGGCAGTTCAACATCTTAGAAGGGGGAGAGGGAAATGTGCAAAAGCTGGGAAATGACCAAACAATCGGCAGCTGGAAGAAAGTGGATGGGACCCAGGGAAGAGGGCACAGCCCTCTGGGGATCCCAGGAGGACCAGATTTTCCCCCGGGGCCAGAGGTTCTGCACTCCTGCACTAGAGACTGTTCTATGTCCACAAGTTAGCTGCATACACAGTTCCCTGTGTGGGTCAGAGCCCCTCTGCACAGGGGAGCCACAGCCACTGTGAGAGGCTTATATCATGGACTTTTGATGGCTCTAATCTAGGTGTAGTCATGCCTTGCTGGATGTCAGGATTCTTTTAGCCCCCACTTCACTTCAATGCCCAAACATACACAGACGAGAGGCTTCAGTCTACAGCTTTTAATCCATTACTCCCCAGGGTCATACAGATGCAAATTCTCAGGGAACTCTCAGTCCACAAAGGAATGCCTTCAGGGGATCCAAATGGAATTTATCATAGTTGCCCGCCATTTGAAGAGGGAGGCAGTCTCGCTAGCCTAACTTAAGGGGGGGAGGTCCCTCTCTTGTCGCGAGGCCTCTAAGCACAGCTTTTCACACAAGGCCAACTAGGTAGACCATCTAAGTTCCGCCCCTGCCTTCTCTCTCTTTACTCTGTGCCTGCGCCTGGTATCTATTAGGTCAACCTCCTGTTCGCTGCCTCTCATGGGGGGTGGGTGAGGAGGGACCCTCAAGCTCAGCCATCTGGACGTTTGTAAGCTGAGAAGCAGGCCTACTCATATCTGGACGAGCTTGGGAAAACAGCTTCCCCATGTCTGATGGTTGTCCTTCAGAATCTGAAGTGCTTACCCACTCCCTGCGCTCAGAAACACCCCTGACACTGAATGCTATTTAGTTGGACTTAATAGGGCTACGCATTTGATCCATTATGCTCAGTAGGAATCAGGTGAGCATTGAAACGCATGTCTGCATCAGATGTTTGGGGATCTTTCTTGCTGGTTTATTTGTATTTATTCATTTACTTTTTATTTATTACATGTATATCCCACCTTTCCTCCATTGTGGAACTCAAGGTGGCTCCATGTAGTTCCCAGGTGGTCTCCCCTCCAAACAATGACCAGACCCAGACTTGCTTAGCTTCAGCAAGCTGGCTGCCTCATGTGCCTCCAGACTATGGTCTGGATTTGGAACAACTGTAGCTACATTTCATGAAATAGAGGGGGAAAATCTTTTCCTTCTGGCTGGAAGCATGAATCTGTTGTCTATAGCAGATTTTAACACGGGTTCAAAATAAATGCTAGGCCTATGCTGTGATTCAGTTCTAGTGCTTATTTTCTTACCGGCTTCTGTTTGAAATGCCATGCTCCAATCACTCCATAAGCCTCTCTTGGGAAAGAACCTACAGGAAACCTGGAATTTATATTCTGTATCTGGCTTCAGGTCATGTAGATTGTATCTTCTAGTATTTATATTTTCAAGCTTGAATGAAAGAAATAAAAGTAGATGGAAGCAAAATAACAAATGCTGGTATTCATGACTAGCTGAGGTTCCTCTACAGAGAGAGAGATGTTCTCTGCTTATGTTTAGAGAAACTCTCCAGCCATTCTGCAGATATTCTGTGTCCCAGATATGCATTGCAAGGGAGATGCATTGTCTTCTCAACTAAATGCCAGGCCAAGAAAGTATCTGGGATATATTACTAATTCCCTGTTGGAACCAATGCTGCATCTCTCTTGTAACACAAGCCCTCATTTTGTTTCCTCTCTCTCTTTAGAGATGCATGGCTAAAATTAAGGCTTGCTCAGCATTTATTAACATTGCTGGAGCCATTAGCACCTCATTAATGGAACCACACTGAAGCATAGTGTAATGTTATTCCCTTCACTGTCAGTTGAAGATGTTATGTTTTACTTTTGCTGTCAGGCGCTCTCTGGGTAAAGAAATTACGCATCCATCAAAATGGTGAACAAACATATAGGAACCTGGAGCCCAGGTATGTTCTATGACACCTGCTTCTATCAGTACTGATGTCAGGTTGTGAGTCTATACAGATGTGCACATATTCGTGCCCTGAAATTGGAATGTCTGCAGAATTAGAAATGTGTGGTGTGTGTTTTTGGCTACTCCTGCTTTTTCTCTCTCTCAGTGTTTGAACAGGCCTGGCATACTCAGCGTTATCTGCTAGCATGTTATCCTGGGAGATATTCTAGGGATCTATATCTCTGTATTTATCCCATGCTTTTAGTTCTATCTAAATGGGAGGCTTACGATGGGTATAGAAAGAAAACTTGAAATTATTTCTGTAAATAACCAGGGCATCATATATGGGTACCACGTTAATAATATAACATTTAGAAAATATTACCATGGTCCAGGAATTACTATGAATTGGTCGGTATCTCAGTTTAAAGTGTTGCGTCTCTTGTTGATCTTGCCACAAAACAGTGCAATTTGCTGCAGAAAAACCATCACATTTCACTGAGACATCCACTGGAGAATGAGGCTTCACTGATTTGAGTGACCAAAAATACATTAAAAAGAAAAACACAAAAATATTTTTCAAATGACCAGTGGCAATGCACAGAAAGCTCAGTTCAATACTAGTAACAACCTAGGATCCTGCCAGATCAGCCCATCTAGTCAAGCATTCAGAAGTAAGCCTGACTCCCAGGAAAGGGTGGGATCCAGAATCTGCCTTCTGCAAGAAGGGACCTTCCATGAAGAAAAGGCTCTGCTCATGGAAGTTATCTCTGCCTGATTTGGGGTGTGTGGGTGGGTCGTGAATTGCTGCTCTCTTGTGAATTATCTCAAAGACAGGCTCTGTTTACTGAGGATCTCAATTCCCAGCCCTCTAAAGTGGTGGATCAGAGGAAACTGATTATTGCCATCCCCAGAATGATGACTCTCAGTAACTCAGTGGCTTCACAAAACATCTTCTGTTTAACCCCACATGAAATTTATGAATTTTGGAGCCACTACAGATTCCCATTACTACATATCTCTGTTCTATATTATCCTCTATTCCAGCGTTCTCTCCATTATAAGCAAGACTGATATTCTCGCAGGTGTACTGATGACTCACAAATCTAAACAAATTAACAGCCGCACCTCCCACATTATTTTTCATTTATCTGATTGAGAAGAGCTGGCCCCACCATTAGGAAGAGTGAGCTGGCTGCCCCGGGCAGCAGATTTTGGGTGTCATGAAAGGAGAGCAAATGGTTAGCTTATTTTGTTTGTTATTATTTCATTTTTACTGCCAGCAAGGAGGAGAGGTGTTGGTGGGATTTATTGCCACAGATGGCAAAATAACTTGGCTGGCCTTGGGTACTACGCACCTTAATGGGGTGGGCAGGGGGTGGGGGGAGGATTAGCTGCTCTGCCTCATTCAGCATAATATCTTGGGCCAGTCCTGTGACTGAGATGGAAAGAAGCAAGCCTGTGGTCTCTGACCACAGGATGAGGGAGAGTGATTTCACCTCACTGTTGCTGATGGTACCATTGCAAATATTTTAACAAACAGGATGAACAAAAAACATCCTACTGCAATCTGGGTCCATAGGGAAGCCCTCACATGATCCATTCATATGGGCTATCTGTTGTCATGGCTTTAAAAAAAAATACAGACAGTCCCTTACACTCTGTGTTTTTTTGCGTGAATCTGCTCCAATTCACACAAATTCATATTTCACAGTTGCTGAGGGAATAAGTCACTATCACATCTCTATTGAACAATGGTTCAGGTTGAGCATTTCTCTCTCTCTCTCTCTCTCTTTCTTCAACATTCACACTCATTTCTGAACAGTGGGCGGAATCCAATGTTGCGCAAGTAGACTTCCACTCACACAGTGGGACTTTCTCCTCCTCTTTTCCATCCCTATATTTCCTCTACCCTCCAAAATCTGTTCCGGGGGGTCCCTCAACTCTCAGGAGCAGATTTTGGGAGTGCACTGGGGGTTGCAAGGGGGAGGGGGAACTGCAGGGAGGGGGGTGCAGGGGTGAGGGGGTTCCACTGATGGAAGTACTTGTGTTAGCAGAACAAGTTAATTAGATTCCACCTAACAGTCCCCTATCTGTGCTTCATCAACGTCTACTTCTGATGTTTTCCCCCATACCATTCTCCAAATTTGAGAAGCATCTTCGGATATGCCAGGAAAAGGGGGGGGGGGGTACTGTTTAGAAAAGAAAATGAAAATCCCCACTGAGCAAAGGCTTCATTTCCTTTGGATTTGATTTGATTGGGAATAGGACGATGAGAATTCTATTCAAGGCAATATTTTCTTGAAATCCTTTGGTGCCAGATAAATAGGATGAACATATTTGAGACAAATTCCTTAGGTTTACCTATGTCTATTACTGTGAATTGAATTGGTTGGGATGAAGTCTTCCCTAATCCATTTGTAGCAATGACCACAACTGTGTAAATAGATTTGAAGTCCAACTTTTCTATGAGGTCCATTGAGCCGTGGGTGGAAATGTCCTCTTGCAAAAATGTTCTATTGGTGATTCCATTTGTTAGCCTGCAATGGAAAGCCAAGCCTGGATGAAAAGTCTGAATGTCCCTTTTCTGTTAGGCAAAAGGATGTAGCTCTGTTGCTGAGTTAGATTAATTTCAGGCCTATGTAACATTGTGTGACAGTAACAGAATGCCATGTGACAGTCCTCTATTTTTGAAGGGCTGCCAAAGAACAGTCCTCTGTTTCGAAGGCATCCTCTGTTTGAAGGGCTGCCCCCTCTGAGTTGGTATAGAAATAAAGAGCTGTCAGAAAGAAGAGGTGGGCTGTGAGTTGCCCATCAACAGAATCTGGACAGCAGACTGAACAAGGAGCACAGGTCACCTGGTCAGGCTTCCCTACTATGGTGAGATGTACTGTATATCTATTCAGATCAGAATAATTATTTCTCAGTTAGCATCTATACATATATATTAGCATATGCAAATGTTATGCAAATCAGTGTCCTCTTTTGTGGTGATTCATAAGTGGCCACTCTTGGGATGTGCAGGAGTGAGTGAGTGAACACAAGTACAGAGAAAGCTGAGACACAAGTAAAACTTACTGTAATCTATAGTTAGTATCAAGGTAGGTATAACGTCCTTTGTCCCACGAACAAGTAGTATATCCATTTTTTCCATACTGGATGCAGGATATATTTTTTGGCTGGTCTGGAGGAACTTAAAAAGAGACAACTGATCAGGAACTGGGGTATAATATCTGTTCATATGAATCAATAACTTGGAATTTGTTTTAAAGCCCTTTGGAAATACATGTCTGCAAATAGTTCCTATTTGCTTTACTTCATTTAAAAATAATATTATGAGAAAAGTAATGTGCTAAGAGCAAATGACTGTACTGCTGACCCAGAGTTATAGGAGATTTATGTAGGGTCCTCGACTAAATGTTGCAAGTGACTTTTCATTAGCAGTCGTGCAATATTTCTTCCACATTCAATACTGGTGATGTATATTTGTATGATGGGGAAGAGGTTTATTCCTGTGTTTAGCACTTAACAAAGAAATCTAGCTAGTTGTGTGCTCCTAGTACAGGAGTTGCACAGTGTGTGAGGAGTGGGAAGAGCTCAGAATCTGAAAATATATATTTTGAACTCTTAACAACCAAAAACTTTACTCAAAGGGGCATAGCCAGAGGAGTGGATTTGTACATCTTTTTTTCAAATTTTCTTAGAAACAATAATATCATGGGCACCCATGAAAGATATGAACACATTCCACACAGCAATCTCTACAGCACTAGAATTACTGTCTCAAGACGATAATATTTTCCTTGGTGCAAAAGTGCTTGTAAAATGTTATATCCGTTGCTCAAACGCTCTAAGACCTTGAGGGAATGCAAACAACAGACTACGCACAATAAAAGCATGTTTATTGCACAAACTTCAAACGGGGTGAGACCCTAAGTTAGTCTGATCTGTAGCCTGTTTTATCCTAAGGCTTTGGAACAGATATTATTAAATAACAGAATCCTTCTGCAACAGTTTTCTTGAAAAGAGAGAATTAATGCCTGTGCACTGCACAAGTGCTAGAAACCACAGGCATGACCAGCCAAGCGAAGCCCGGTTGATTCAGCTAGAGAGTAAAGCACAAGCTTAAATACCCTCCACTGAAAATAGGATTTAAAGGTGCTTAACATTGGCTGGATTGTGCCCATGGGTGCAATCCAGGAATCTCTCCACCACAAGGCTCACTGAAATGAATAGGAGTTACACAGAAGTACAGAGAAGGGATAACACTGCATTCTTCTAATGCGCTCCCCATTCTTCTGTAAACAATCTTGAACCGATGGCAATATACTTCCATCCGCAAGAACGCTAGGCAAGAGCAAGATATACGAGGTCAATTTGGTCCAATATAAGAACTCCAAAGGTAGAAAATAATGGGATAGACCAACCTTTCCCAACCTGGTGCTCTCCAGATGTTTTAGATTTGAACTCCCAGCAGCCCCAGCCAGCAATGGTCTGGAATGCTGGGATTTGGAGTCCAAAATACCAGATTGGGGAAGGTTGGAACAGACTTACTATTACATTTTCCCACCCCTGCTGCCATGCTGTGTTTTTTTGACAATCACATCCAGTCTGTTAACATAGGCAAAATGCTTACAAACAAAAACATCATCTTACTTCCAACGTAAATGTAAATTCCACATATGAGCCATGATGGCTTCTTTCCCATTGGACATTGGCATTCAAACATCTGCCTCCCAAATCTGTGAAGAAAAACTTGAGCGCTGACTGAAAGGCCATTGCTGCTGCTTAGTTCTGAGTGGTTTTGTAAAATGGATATCTTGTGTGTGTCCTGTAAACTGCACCATCCGCTACTGTTCAGCCAGCAGGACAGAGTCACTGTTGATCCGTGCAACATATATATGCCAGTAGCATTCATGCCTCCCTTGTAATGAAGAAAATAAACACTGTGTGTGCACTGCAGTGATTCTGTATATTAGGAAATAATTTGGATTTGGATCCCAGACATTTCCCCCTGTCCCAAGAAGAATGGTGTCACAAATTGGCCTTTCATGCTGAAAACAAAATGCCCTCATAAATGCTTTCCTTACTTGTTGTACCAGTCATCCTGACCTTGGCAACTATATCCCAAATGCAAAGGTGTCCCTCTTTTTTTGCCCTAATATTGCCCTATTATTGCCCTAAACCAACCTGGTGCTCTCCAGATATGTTGGACTACAACTCCCATTGTCCCCAGCCAGCTTGACCCATTCACACACTGGCTGGTGATGTTGGGGCTTGTAGTCCAACACACCAGGAGGCTGCCAGGTTTGGGGAGGCTGCCGTAAAGTCTCTCCCAGTCCTGTACCTGCTTCTTAACTATCCATTTAGATTCAAAGGCCCATGTCCCCCCTTCTCTGCTGTATCAATGCGCCTGTTGCCTTTGTCTCTGTCGTTTGTAGCCATAACGTTATAGAATATGCTATCCAATGCACACTCATGTCACATAGGATTGCCAGATTTGACTGTTGAGCCTTGCCTGTTGTAAAGAAAGGGAGAATTTGCAGCTTCATTTGCCAATGTTTTGCCATGGCAGATGAGCTGGCAAGCCTAGTGTTCCAAACTTGTAACACAGGAAGCAGGTAACTACCTTATAAGACGGGTAGGTAACCTGTGGGCCACATGTGATGCTCAGCCTAATTTAATGTGGGGTGGCACGGGGCAGGGGGGAGATGCAGTCCTGCAAAGTCTGCCCACTCTTTGCTCTGGCTTCTCTCACTTTTGACTTCTATACATATTTAGATCTATAAGAAGATATAGAAATTATACAGTTTGTGTTACGTTCAGCTTGAACAAAGATTTTCCAGTGCTTTTATCCCAGTGGAGTCATTTACTTGTGCAGTAAGTCTAAAAGCAATAGAATTGTCATTTTCTTCTTGCAGGATTCCTCTGCATTTAACAATTGCTTGGAAGGTAGATATTCAACAGGTGATGTTATTCACATCACTGCATTTCTATGCCAGGAAAAGCAATGCCTCTTGAATTGCCAGGACAAAAAAAGATGGCAAGCCTTAAGGCCCACAGACAGCTTCCACCATTTTTAGCACACAACTAAAAATAACTGGAAGTAACCCTGGAAAATACAGGAATCCTGTCTCTTAAGCCCCCATGTCAACATAAAAGCAGGCTCTTCAGATGTGTACAAAAGTGATATTTAAAAAAAAATGGAAAGAAATGCTACTCAACTGTGTGTCATTGCATTCTTCTGATCTCCCAAAACATACTCCTAGAATTTTAAAAAAAGGTCATAAGAACATAAGAAGAGCCATACTGGATCAGACCAAAGGCCTTTCTACTCCAGCATTCTGTTCGCACAGTGGCCAACCAGACGCCTGTGGGAAGCCCACAAGCAGGACAGGAGCACAGGAGCAACCTCCCAGCAACTGGCATACAGAGGCGTACTGCCTCTGTCACTGGAAATAATGACCCGGTTCACACATTGGCCACAACCCATGGCTAACGAACAAGAAGACTGTCTTCTGAAGTGTAGGATACATGGCCACCCCATCCCCAAATCCAGGTCCATTGCTACGGAAATACAATACTTACCTAATCCCACATGCACCAAAAGCCAAACCTTTAAGGGCACATTTCCTGTAAAGAACATCTTGATGGATTCTGCTGGGGCAGGGGGTTGCCCTGTTTAAAAATAGACTAACAGTCAGTGTGGGAGCAGGGAGAATAACCCTTTAGCAAGTCATCAAGTGCAATTATCAGTTGTAGGGCCTTTTGCAGAACAGAGAGCTAGCGTTCCTCAGCCCCCATGTTCCAAGTTCCTGGGACTTTTCAGCACAGTGCTGAGCCGCTGGGTTGAACAAGAAACAGTAGCATGGTATGATGAAACGTGGAGCGCCTTCTAGGAGCGGAGCCTAGTGCTCAGATACCATTTGCTCCATTCTAGGGTTTCCCTTCTCTTCATATTCTTGCCTTTCATGAGCAATATTTCCCCAGTGTCTTTTCTGGTTCATGTGCAATATTTCCCCAGTGTCTTTTCTGGTTCATGAGCAATATTTCCCTGGTTTCTTTTCTGGATGCATGACTGCTAAAACTTAACATAGAAGAAAGTCACTCCAATGGTCATATCAGGTTTTGATTGTATTTGTTTAAAAAAGTAAAGGTAAACACTTTCTGTGTGACTTTGGCTATGCCAAGTTTAGCCATACAAGGCTGGGATTCTACACTGGAGGGAAGTATATTTTATAACACTTAAAGCTTCTGTTTACTTCTTTTTTTTACCTCGTAGTACACCATCTAAACTTACCTCCAGTTTTGTTAATATAAAAACTGTCTGTTGCTCTTTTCTTCTGTTTTCCACCTGCCAAGGAACTTTTTGCCTAATGAAGGAGACAGATCTTGGTAACAGATTAACTGTATATTTTGAAAAATGGAGGATCAACATTTTTTGTTTCTTCATCCCAGCAGCCCTTGGGATAGTCCTAAGTGCAACCTAAAACCATCACAACACATAATATGCTGAAGAGTTCGGGAGAAATCAAAAGCTTGCACACTATTTTGTCACCTTTGTGTCAGTCTAATAAATGTATTGCCCTATTACGGATTTTGGAATTTTGTTTAAGAAAACATCCTAGTCCTTGTTTTTCCAGAGATGCTGGGTAGGGTTGCCAGATGCTCTATGGAAAACAGTGCCTGTACAGAAGCTAGTTTGAACCATGGAAACTGTTGTTCTGTTCCTCTGCTGGTCCTTTGACCCAGTGGTACAGCTAGGGCAGGACCTTAGAGTCAGAATCCAGCCCCCCACAGCCCAGTGCTATAATGATGGTGCTATAATTTTAGTCAGTTCAGTTTAAAATGTGAAAGTGCACGTGCTCAAAGTTGTTGTCTTTTAAAATCAGGGCTGGCAAACAGTTTAGTTGTTGTTTTGCTCTATCGTATGAGGAACGTAAAGCATGGAATGGCGCTGGGGGACAGAGGGAAGAGAGACATTAGCTGTGTGCTTCGTAGGGCCCCTGTAAGACTGTTAAGTCCATGGTCTAAAATGACCTAGCTGTACCACTGCTTTATTCCTGCTTCTCCCCTGCCTACTATAGAGTGCTGTTGTCCACTCCAGGCCTGTGAAGTGGAAGTTCAAGGATAATGGAAGAGAAAGCGGGCTGCATTTAAAAGTATTTGTTGTTCAGTCGTTCAGTCATATCCGACTCTTCGTGACCCCATGGACCATAGCACGCCAGGCCTTCCTGTCCTGCGCTCTCTCCCAGAGTGTGCTCAAGTCCATATTCATTGCATCGGTGATGCTATCTAGCCATCTCATCCTCTGCTGTCCCCTTCTCCTTTTGCCTTCAATCTTTCCCAGCATCAGGGTCTTTTCCAGAGAGTTTTCTCTTCGCATTAGGTGCCCAAAATATTTGAGAGTATAGCCAACATCTATTGGTGAAGACTGGGAATCCCTATGTAGATGTTAATTTGTGAGGGATTATTAAATGGCACAACTTCCATTTTGTTTGCTGTGCCAAAATGGCTGAAAATAAATGATATTAAAGCCTTCCCCAACCTGGTGCCCTCCAGATGCTTTGGACTAGAACTGCCAGGATTCCTAACCATTAGCCATGCTGGCTGGGGCTGATGGGGATTGAAGTCCAAAACATCTAAAGGGCAGTAGGTTGGGGAAGGCTGTTATAGACAGGGCTGGTGACAAGGGTAGGCATGGTTGGGCACTAGCCAAGGCCCACAACCCAGCAGGGGCCCACTGACGAGAGCCCCCTCCTTTTTTTCACCATTGCATCCTGCTTGTTCACCTGCCTCTCGCTCTGGCTCAGACAATAGTGGTAGTAAGAAAGACGAGCAGTAGTTTTCATTGTCTACTTGTTCACTGGCTCTTTGCCAGTCAAGCAAGCAAGCAGTAGCAATGATGAGAAAGAGGATGAGGAGATATAGCAGCTGGTGACAATGGTGGTGAGAAGGTAGAACTTGCTGAGGGAGGAGCCCGTTGAGGGTGTTTTGCCCAAGGACCCCCAAAAACCTGGAGCCGGCACTGATTGTATATCACCAGAAAATATTCTATACTGAAGAATTATTCTTTGAATCATTTGGAGGAATTGCAGGTGTAAATGAATTCGGCTGCAATCGTATGTATGCTTACTGTGGAGTAAATTCCATGGAATTCAGCAGGATTTACATTTGAGTAAACATGTACAGCAGTGTCCTGGCAGTCTTTGCTGAAAATGCCAATGTGGCAAGGAAGTGGAATTCAAAATGGGTCTTTCTGCTCTACTGAGCTGTGCCAACAAAACCTTTGTGGGTTCTGTTCTTAAAGTACAAGCTGAAATGTTGTCCAGCCTACCTGTACGGTTGCTTCAGCTTTCAGATGCTTGTGGATTCTATCTGTGCTGTAGGTGATAATTAACTGTAAACAATGAGACAACTCATTAGTAATGTGCTTTCCAACAAATTGAATTGTCTCATTTGTTATAAGCATAATTGACATAGCCTTCTGTTTGCGGGTGAAACCATGGTCGTGAAACAGCTCGAGTTAAGAAAACACAATCCACCCATGAGTGTGCTTGGCTAAATATGTCTCATTCAAGTTCAAATCTAGCAGCCCCACACAGAAACAACAAAACACATTGCACTGCTAAAAGGAAAGCCTCTGAAACGAGATGGAAGCACGGACATTTTTTCCCCCCGCTTAAGTTTCCAAATGAGTGAAGGGAACATACATACGTAGGCTTGCTGGTGGAAAATGGAAGCTCCTCTTTTTTACCTTTGTGACTTGTACATCTGCGTACAATGAGTCACCTGCAGCCAAAGGTTCGGTTGGGCTGAATAACAGATGAAATTCAGCGTCTCCTTTTCTCCCTCACCCATATGGTCCTCCTTCCCATCTACCTCCTCTGCCTGTCTGCATGCTCCTGCCAGTGCTGCCCCAGGCTTCTGAAGGCTCTTGGCCAAGACACCTCCAATGTCCCCTCAGCGAGTCTATCTTCTCACTGCCACTATCACCAGCTGCTATTGCTACTACTTAATTGCTTGACAGTCAGAGAGCCAATGAGCAAGGAGGCCCCTACTGCTCCTCCTCCTCCTCACCACCATTGCCTGTGGAGGAGCGAGAGGCAGGTGAACTGGCAGGCTGCAAAAGTGAATCATAGAATCGTAGGGTTGGAAGGGGCCTACAAGACCATCGAGTCCAAGCCCTGCTCAGTGCAGGAAGCCTGATTCCCAGGCAGTCTCCCATCCAAGTACTAACCAGGGCCGACCCTGCTTAGCTTCCGAGATCAGGTGCATCCAGATTGTGATGAGGGAGGTGATGGACTAAGAGAAGGAGCAACCCCAGGGGGCTCTTGTCACCCCTGCTAGGTTATGGCCCCTTGGCTGGTTCCCAACCATATCTACCCTTGACTGCCAGCCCTGGTTCCTTCCACTTATAACTAATAGCTCCTCTTTTTCCTAAACCCTAGGTGAGGTTTTACCTGACCCCTCTGTCTCTTTGACCCAATCCTTTCCTCGTTGCTTCTTCAGTTTCTTGCTACTCAGCCACTGCTTGCTCTGTCCTTCAGTCATTCTGCCTTGTTAAGTGCCTGCCTTTCTTTCCTTCAGGCCTCTTGCATCCTGTTGTGTTCTCTTCTCACTCAACTTACCCTCCTTCTGCCACTCTGCCTTTATCCTGGTAGCAGGCCCCTCCTGTCCTTTGGTTCTGACCAAGGTCAATCCCCAACCAAATTGCAGCCACACTCTTTGCCAGCATGGTATGAGTGACCATTTCCCCTCAGTGGTTAGGAAGTTGAGAAAATCCCATGACAATACAGCCTACCCAGTTGTGGGTAAGTGAATCTTGCACAATGGTGACAGCCATTTTTCTAGTTACTTAGCTTAAGAACATGAGAGGCAGTTCATGTAGCAGCTTTAGGATTAACTTTAAGTGATATGGAAGTCTACTCAGAGGTCAGTAGCTACTGGTCATGATGGCTATATATTATTATGTGCCTCTTAGTAATAGGCATTGTTGGGGGGCCTAGGTGGGAGGGTGCTCTTGGACCCATATCCTGCTTATGAACTTCCCAAAGGCATTTGCTTGGCTACTTTAGATCATAAAAAGACAGACCAAGGGTCCATCTAGTCCAGCATTCTGTTCACACAGTGGCCAACCAGCTGTCAACGGGGAACCCACAAGCAGGACATGAGCGCAACAGCACCCTACGCAACAGCACCCAACTGGTGTACATAGGCTCATTGCCTCTGATACGGGCTTGTATCACTACCACCTCAGCAGCAGAAGCAAGTTACTCTATATTAGCGCATCCTGAAGACACTCCACTCCCATATGTCTGCTCTCACTAATGCAGATTAAAATTCTCATTGGAACTATGAAGGACTGACAGTCAGGAACTCTGCCTCCTTGGATACATCTGAAACACTTGTGATCACAGATTTTTTTCTTAAGAACATGCAAACATAAGGAGAGCCATGCTGGATCAGACCAAGGGTCCATTCTGTTCACACAGTGGCCAACCGGCTGCCGGTAGGAAACCCACAATAGCACCCTCCCACCCATGTTCCCCAGAAACTGGTATACACAGACATACTGCCTCAGGTACTGGAGGTAGCACAGAGCCATCAGGACTAGTAGCCATTGATAGACTTCTCCTCTTGGAATTTGTCTAACCCCCTTTTAAAGCTATCCAGATTGGTGGCCATCACTATCTTAATGGCTGATGCATTATTATTATTTATTGCATTTATACCCCGCCTTTTTTCCCTTGCAAGGAACCCAAGGCGGCTTACATTATCCTCCTCCTCTCCATTTTATCCTCACAACAACAACCCTGTGAGGTGGGTTGGGCTGAGAGTGTGCGACTGGCCCAAAGTCACCCAGTGAGCTTCTATGGCCGAGTGGGGACTAGAACCCAGATCTCCCAGCTCCTAGTCCAACACTCTTGCCACTACACCACACTGGCTCTATTAGTGATGCACTATTATCAAATCATGTATTGGTTTTATACTATATTTCTTCAGCTAGAAGCGCCTCCATTTTTTAAGGCCATGTGAAGGTGTGTTAAAACGGAAATGGCACAATGTAGGGTTTTTGCTTTCTGAGCCTTCCTTTGGGTGGATTCAGATAGCTGACTTTGAGGGTGGCTCCCCAGTCATGTAAATGCTTTCTGCGTGGTACCTGTAACCACAGGTGGAAGCAGCTGTCCATAATATCCAGCCTTGTGACTACACACTACAGCATTGCCATTCTTTTGCTCCATTATAATTTCAGGAGGCTGGAAGGGGTGGTAATGATTTTATGGTCAGAGTCTACAGAGCTGAGTTGGAAAGGCTTTAGTTTGGGGGGATCTACTTTACTTTTTATTTGAAGCTTGAGGTCCACCAGCTGCAGCCAGGTGCAAAACACAGGTGTGGGTAGAGCCAGGTGCAAAACGGGGCTTAGGAGCAGAGGCAATTACCTACTGAATCCCACAAGCCATACACTAGGTTAACTGACATATACAACTACAAATCTACAGCTGAGTGACTACAAATCAGGGATTCTGACTCAAAACTTGCCAGCAAAGCTGCACAAAGACCTACTCAAAGGCAACCAATTTATACTTGTATTTTACAAGTAAGGAACACCGAAGTTGAGAGGTAAGTAATTACAAGCCATGTCAGAGACAGGTTTCTTTTTCCACATTGCATTTTTACTTGCTATTATTAAACTATTTGGAGTCAGAAATTGTTGCTAACCTACTGAAAATCACCCCGAGATCTGCCAATACATCCTGATCCACCTTCTACCTACCCTGCTATAACAATCACTTTCCCTCACAGTAGAGACATCATGCAGTCAGCTTTTAAGTGGCTACCATTATGTGTTCATTTTGGGAGGTTTCACACAGAAGGAATTTCTTCTCTCTTAGAAACTGAAATGCTCCTAAATGTTTTGGATATGCTCAGTTTTAAATATGTGCTGCACAGTGGTATAGTAGTAAACTTTTGAAGTGCAAGCTGTTATTATTGCAGCCCTCATAGCCATGCCCCCAAGGAGGGTCCAAAAACTCAGGCAGCTGGGTTGAGCCATTACAACAGGGATAGGCAGCTCACAGCTATATATTGTTGTTGAGAAAATCTATTCCCCTTCAACCCACAGCTACTGTGAGGATTGCAGCTCAGAACAGAGGGGAAAGGGGATTCTGAGTGGAGTGGCAGGTGACGATCACAGAATCATAGAATAGTAGGGTTGGAAGGGGCCTACAAGGCCATCGAGTCCAACCCCCTGCTCAATGCAGGAATCCAAGTCAGAGCATCCCTGACAAATGGCTGTCCAGCCTCGTCTTGAAGGCCTCCAGTGTGGGAGAGCCCACCACCTCCCTAGGTAATTGGTTCCATTGTCGTATTGCTCTTACAGTCAGGAAGTTTTTCCTGATGTTCAGCCTTCCTGGCTTCCTGTAACTTGAGCCCATTATTCTGTGTCCTGCACTCTGGGATGATCATGAAGAGATCCTGGCCTTCTTCTCTGTGACAACCTTTCAAGTACTTGAAGAGTGCTATCATATCTCCCCTCAGTCTTCTCTTCTCAAGGCTAAACATGCCCAGTTCTTTCAGTCTCTCTTCATAGGGCTTTGTTTCCAGTCCCCTGATCATCTTTGTTGCCCTCCTCTGAACCCTCTCGCTTGTCTGCATCCTTCTTAAAGTGTGGTGCCCAGAACTGGACACAGTACTCCAGAAGAGGCCTAACCAGTGCTGAGTAGAGGGGAACTAGTACTTCCCGGGATTTGGAAGATATGCTTCTATTAATGCAGCCCAAAATAGCATTGGCCTTTTTTGCAGCCACATCACATTGTTGGCTCATATTCAGCTTGTGATCGACAACAATTCCAAGATCCTTCTCGCTTGTAGTGTTGTTGAGCCACATATCCCCCATCTTGTAACTATGCATTTGGTTTCTTTTGCCTAGGTGCAGAACTTGGCATTTATCCCTATTAAATGTCATTCTGTTGTTTTCTGCCCAGCGCACCAGTCTATCCAGATCACTTTGAATTTTGTTTCTGTCTTCCCAAGTATTAGCTATCCCGCCCAATTTTGTGTCATCTGCAAATTTGATCAGCATTCCCTGCATCTCCTCCTCCAAGTCATTAATAAAAATGTTGAAGAGCACTGGGCCCAGGACTGAGCCCTGCAGTACCCTGCTCGTTACCTCTCCCCAGTTTGAGAAGGTCCCATTGATCAGCACTCTTTGAGTCTGATTCTGTAACCAACTGTGGATCCACCGGATCGTTGTTTCATCTAGCCCACTTTGAGCTAGTTTGCTCATCAGGATATCATGGGGCACTTTGTCGAAAGCTTTGATGAAGTCGAGGTATATGATGTCTACAGCATTCCCACGGTCTACAAGGGAGGTTACTTGATCAAAAAATGAGGTCAGATTTGTCTGGCAGGACTTGTTTTTGACAAATCCATGTTGGCCTCGAGTAATCACGGCATTCCCCTTCATGGATCACTGCCTTGTTGTGGCGAAGGGGCTTGCGTAACTCAGTGAAGCCATAAGCTATGCCGTGCAGGGCCACCCAAGACGGACAGGTCATGGCAGAGAGTTCTGACAAAATGTGGTCCACTGGAGAAGGAAATGGCAACCCACTCCAGTATTCTTGCCAAGAAAACCCCATGGAATGTATCACAAGGCTAAAAGAGATGACGCCGGAAGATGAGCCCCTCAGGTCGGAAGGTGTCCAATATGCTACTGGGGAAGAGCAGAGGGTATTTCCAAGTAGCGCCAGAAAGAGTGAAGCGGCTGGGCCAAACCCGAAAGGACACTCAGCTGTGGATGTGTCTGGCGGTGAAAAGAAAATCCGATGCTGTAAAGAACAATATTGTTTAGGAACCTGGAATGTCAGATCAATGAATCAAGGTAAGCTGGAGGTGGTCAAACATGAGATGGCAAGATTGAACATCGACATCTTGGGAATCAGCGAACTCAAATGGACAGGCATGGGCGAATTTAATTCAGGTGACCATCATATCTACTATTCTGGGCAAGAATCCCTTCGAAGAAATGGAGTAGCACTCATAGTCAACAAAAGGGTGGGAAAAGCAGTACTGGGGTACAATCTTAAAAATGATAGAATGATCTCAGTACGAATCCAAGGCAAACCATTCAACATCACAGTAATTCAAGTCTATGCCCCAACCACTGATGCCGAAGAAGCTGAGGTTGATCGGTTCTATGAAGACCTACAACACCTTCTAGAACTAACACCAAAAAAAGATGTCCTCTTCATCATAGGGGATTGGAATGCTAAAGTAGGAAGTCAAGAAATCACCAGGATAACAGGCAGGCATGGCCTTGGTGTACAAAATGAAGCAGGACAAAAGCTAATAGAGTTTTGCCAAGAGAACATGCTGATCATAGCAAACACTCTTTTCCAACAGCACAAGAGGCGACTCTACACATGGACGTCACCAGATAGTCAATATCGAAATCAGATTGATTATGTCCTTTGCAGCCAAAGATGGAGAAGCTCCATACAGTCAGTAAAAACAAGACCTGGAGCTGACTGTGGCTCAGATCATGAGCTGCTTCTTGCAAAATTTCGGCTTAAATTGAAGAACGTTGGGAAAACCACTAAACCGTTCAGGTATGACCTAAATCATATCCCTGATGAATATACAGTGGAGGTGAGGAATAGATTTCAGGGATTAGACCTGATAGACAGAGTGCCTGAGGAACTATGGACGGAGGTCCGTAACATTGTTCAGGAGGCAGCAACGAAATCCGTCCCAAAGAAAAAGAAATGCAAGAAAGCCAAGTGGCTGTCTGATGAGGCTTTACAAGTAGCTGAGGAAAGAAGGGAAGCGAAAAGCAAGGGAGAAAGGGGAAGATATACCCAACTGAATGCAGAGTTCCAGAGAATAGCAAGGAGAGACAAGAAGGCCTTCTTAAATGAACAATGCAAAGAAATCGAGGAAAACAACAGAATGGGAAAGACTAGAGATCTCTTCAAGAAAATCGGAGATCTCAAGGGAACGTTTTGTGCAAAGACGGGCATGATAAAGGACAAAGAAGGCAGGGACCTAACAGAAGCAGATGAGATTAAGAAGAGGTGGCAAGAATACACAGAAGAACTATACAGGAAAGATCTTAATGTCCTTGATAGCCATGATAGTGTGGTCACTGAACTTGAGCCGGACATCCTGGAGAGTGAAGTGAAGTGGGCCTTAGGAAGCATTAGTAACAACAAAGCTAGCGGAGATGACAGTATTCCAGCCGAGCTATTTAAAATCCTAAAAGATGATGCTGTTAAAGTGCTGCACTCAATATGCCAACAAATCTGGAACACTCAACAGTGGCCACAAGACTGGAAAAGGTCAGTTTACATTCCAATTCCAAAGAAGGGCAACGCCAAAGAGTGTTCAAACTACCGCACAATTGCGCTCATTTCACATGCCAGCAAGGTGATGCTCAAAATCCTACAAGCTAGGCTTCAGCAGTATGCGAACCGAGAACTACCGGAAGTACAAGCTGGGTTTCGAAGAGGCAGAGGAACTAGAGATCAAATCGCCAACATTCGCTGCATCATGGAGAAAGCAAGAGAATTCCAGAAAAACGTCTATTTCTGCTTCATTGACTATGCTAAAGCCTTTGATTGTGTGGATCACAACAAACTGTGGCAAATTCTTAAAGTGATGGGAGTACCAGACCACCTTACCTGTCTCCTGAGAAACCTGTACGAGGGTCAAGAAGCAACAGTAAGAACCAGACACGGAACAACCGAGTGGTTCAAAATTGGGAAAGGAGTACGACAAGGCTGCATATTGTCACCCTGCTTATTTAACTTATATGCAGAGTACATCATGAGAAATGCCGGGTTGGATGAATCAGAGGTCGGAATTAAGATTGCCGGGAGAATTATCAACAACCTCCGATATGCAGACGATACCACCCTAATGGCAGAAAGCGAAGAGGATCTCAAGAGCCTCTTGTTGAGGGTGAAAGAGGAGAGTGCAAAAGCTGGTTTGAAACTCAACATTCAAAAAACTAAGATCATGGCATCTGGCCCTATCACTTCCTGGCATATAGAAGGGGAAGAAATGGAAGCAGGGACAGATTTTACTTTCTTGGGCTCCAAGATCACCGCAGACGGTGACTGTAGCCATGAAATTAAAAGACGCTTGCTCCTTGGGAGGAAAGCTATGGCAAACCTAGACAGCATAGTAAGAAGCAGAGACATCACCTTGCCGACAAAGGTCCGTCTAATCAAAGCTATGGTTTTCCCAGTAGTAATGTATGGCTGTGAGAGCTGGACTATAAGGAAGGCTGAGCGCCGAAGAATTGATGCTTTCGAACTGTGGTGCTGGAGAAGACTCTTACGAGTGCCCTGGACTGCAAGGAGGTCAAATCAGTCCATCCTAAAGGAAATCAACCCTGACTGCTCATTGGAAGGACAGATACTGAAGCTGAAGCTCAAATATTTTGGCCACCTAATGCGAAGAGAAAACTCCCTGGAAAAGACCCTGATGCTGGGAAAGACTGAAGGCAAAAGGAGAAGGGGACGGCAGAGGATGAGATGGCTAGATAGCATCACGGATGCAATGAATATGAACTTGAGCACGCTCCGGGAGAGAGCGCAGGACAGGAAGGCCTGGCGTGCTATGGTCCATGGGGTCACGAAGAGTCGGACACGACTGAACGACTGAACAACAATAACAACAACAAATCACGGCATTGTTGTCAAGGTGCTTCCAGATGGATTCCTTTATCATCTGCTCCAGAATTTTCCCAGGGACTGATGTCAGACTGACTGGTCTGTAGTTCCCAGGTTCCTCCTTTTTACCCTTTTTGAAGATAGGGACAACGTTAGCCCTCCTCCAGTCATCTGGCACTTCCCCCGTCCTCCATGATTTCTCAAAGAGAATAGACAGCGGTTCTGAGAGTTCTTCTGCCAGTTCCTTTATTACTCTAGGATGCAGTTCATCTGGCCCTGCAGATTTGAACTCATTCAAAGTAATTAGGTGTTCCTTGACCATATGCCTATCGATCTCAAGCTGCAATCCTGCCCCTTCAGCCTGTACTTCGCCTTTGCCAGGGGGCTCATAGACCCTCTTTTGGGAGAAGACTGAGCCAAAGTAGGAATTGAGCACCTCTGCCTTTTCTTTGTCATCTGTTATCGTTTTGCCATCCTTATTTAATAGCTGAACCACCATTTCTTTCCTCTGCCTTTTACTATGCACATAGCTGAAGAAAGCCTTTTTGTTGTTTTTAGCATCCCTCGCTAACCTCAGCTCATTCTCAGCTTTAGCCTTCCTGACGCCATCCCTGCAATTCTGTGCTATCTGCCTGTACTCTTCCTTTATTACTTGGCCTTCTTTCCACTTCCTGTATGTGTCCTTTTTTGTTTTCAGGTCATCCCTAAGCTTTTTGTGAAGCCACATTGGCTTCTTCTGTTGTCTTCCACCTTTTCTTCTTGTTGGAATTGTTTGTGATTGTGCCTTGAGAATTTCCTTTTTTTAAAAGCTTCCACCCATCTTGGACTCCTTTTCTCGTTAGCGTCGCTTGCCATGGGACCTTACTGATCATTGTTGTGGTTTATTAAAATCAGCCTTCCTAAAATCCAGGGTACGCGTTTGACTACACTCAGCTTTTGCTTCCCTTAGAACCAAGAACTCAAGTACAACATGGTCGCTTTCCCCCAGAGTTCCTGTAACTGCTACTTTAAGACTAAGTCATCTCTGTTGGTTAGGATCAAGTCAAGGATAGCCAATCCTCTAGTTCCTTCCTCTACTTTCTGTAGGAGGAAGTTATCCGCCACACAAGTCAGGAATTTCCTGGAGGGGCCATGTTTTGCAGAATTTGTCTCCCAACAAATATCGGGGAAATTGAAGTCCCCCATTACTACTACATTATGCTTCCTTAAAACACTGGCTTTTTGCTTTTCAAAAGTTTCATCCTTGTCTTCTCCTTGATTGGGTGGCCGGTAGTAGACTCTGACCACCAGGTTCCTTTTATTCTTTGCTCCATTTATTTCAACCCAGATGCTCTCGATGGGGCTACCAAGCTCCTCCTCCTGTATTTCTGTGCAGAGATATGTATTTTTCACATATAGTGCAACCCCACCTCCCTTTCTGTTCCTCCTGTTCTTTTAGAACAAGTTATATCCTTCAATTGCTGTATTCCAGTCATGAGAGTCATCCCACCAAGTCTCAGTTATACCTATCAGGTCATAATTTCCCTCTTGTATTAAGAGTTCAAGTTCGTTCTGTTTGTTTCCCATACTCTGGGCATTAGTATATAGACATCGAAGACCATGTGCTTCATAGTCTGGCTTTCTTCCTACATGTGTCTGAAGACTATTATTGGGCGCTATCAGAGCTGTTCTCTCCATTGCAGTGCACGAGCCTACGTGCATTGTTACCCCCAACATTACATCTCCCTTCCCCGTAGGATTCAGTTTAAAGCCCTCCTGATGAAGTTCTTCATGCTGTGGCCAAACACATTCTTCCCATCCTTTGTGAGGTGCAACCTGTCCCTAGCCAACAGCCCATCTTCCAGGAAGTATAGCCCGTGGTCCCAGAATCCAAATCTCTCTCGTCGGCACCACCTTCGTAGCCAGTCATTCACCCGCAGTATTTTTCGTTCCCTTTCTATCCCTCTTCTAACTACTGGAAGGATGGATGAGAAAACTATCTGGGCCCCAAAGTTCTTGAGTTTCCTTCCCAAAGCTTCAAAGTCTGACGTGATCTCTTCGTAGCTCCGCTTGGCGGTCTCATTTGTTCCCACATGGATGAGAAGAAAGGGATACCTGTCAGTGGGCTTTATGAGTGCAGGCAACCTTTCAGTCACGTCTCTAATCTGTCCTCCTGGGAGACAACATACCTGGCGAGTCCACGGGTCTTTGCGACATACTTGGGTCTCGATCCCACACAGCAAGGAGTCTCCCACTACTACCACTCTTCTTCTTCTTGTAGGCCTGGGTT
This sequence comes from Heloderma suspectum, assembly GCF_057233095.1. Lineage (NCBI taxonomy): Eukaryota > Metazoa > Chordata > Lepidosauria > Squamata > Helodermatidae > Heloderma > Heloderma suspectum. Next base: position 216,505,769 of record NC_139461.1, read on the forward strand.
TCATCACGTATGTTTGACTGACCTTCAGCCTCTTGCTCACTCTCATGCAGGTTCCCCTGTGATTCTTCCTCTGCAGGCTGTCCTCCAGTCTCATCCGCAAGTACCTGGAATCGGTTCCACAGCTCCACTGCTTCCACTGGTGCAGAGTGGCGTCTAGTTCTTAGCATGTCTCTGCTAATCATAACGCGCTGGGGCTGTGTCCCTGCAAGCCCTGCTCTGCTACACCACTAGCACTGAAATCAGCACAAGATCCATTAGTTTCCCTGTCAGTGATCCCATACGAAAGGAGCAGGCAGTTGGTCCCGCTCTAGCAAGTACTGTCCAGAGAAATTCCTAGGTAGAATATTCCTTGGTCTGGAATCACAAGACTCTGGATAACATACTCCATAAGGGCTGTTGTGAAACCTTCAACGCCTTTAATGTTTTAGGAAGAAGAAAGCACAAGACCAGACTTCTGCCAGGAACGGTTATGCATAGATAACAGAGCAGAGATACTTTGTTGGTCCATGAGGGGTAAAAAAAATCCAAAATCCACAGTTGGGCAATACCTTTTTTAGGACCAACTGAAATTCCTAGTCTGATGAAGAATTCTAGACTATTTGAAAGCGTATACATTTCTGTGGAATTTTGGTTGGTCCTAGTAAAGGTATTGCCCAACTGTGGAAAAAAAGCAAAATTAGTGTGGAAATCAGGACAGCAGTGAAATTAAAACAGGTGGAGGATGTATATCAATATTGTCTTCATTAATGTGATTAGTGTTATATAAGCCATTTGAAAAAAATATATGATATGCTGAGCTGCAGGTTGGAGTAAAGGTACAAATGGGTCAATTTCAGCCATTTTTCACTTGCTGTTATCCGTGGCAATTTGTATCAAATTGGTTTGACATTTTGCACAGTTGTAAGCCTCATGAGGTAGATTACGAATGCTACATTTCCCATTATTAGCTCAACAGGTGTCATTTTATAAGCAGTAGAATTTTGAATCTTCAAATGGTGAAACCTTTTATCCTTTTGCAACTCACCTTAACTAAAGGGGCGTTCTTTAACTTCTCTTTCCTGAAATACTTAATGCCTTGGATCCATGGAAAGGTGAAGGAAAGCAAAGAATGCATCTAGGGCTCATGTGAACTCATGTATAAGAGTAGACAGAAGACTTCTCAGAGTAGTGCCATGGTGCAACAGGGGTTGTATTACAGTATAAGAAACAGTGAATAAGGAAAATATAAGTGGGAGTAAGTATAAAGTGGCCATTAAAAAATCTTGAGGATGAGCTTGTCAAAGGCTTGTCACACACACACCGAAAAGATATTGGGATTCCTTTTCTCTTCTGTAGGTCAGAAACACCCCTTCCCTGAGTGGAAGAGGCTTTCTGCTACTGGAAGTACAACTTTTGGATCCAACCCAGTGCATTTACATCATCATATGCCATCTGCTCTGTTCAGTTACACTGGTGGTATTAGGGCTACAATAGTTTTTCCAGAGATTTGCAAGTGGTATGATATAACTATCATTATTAACAGTAGATATATATCTCCTTCTGCCCCATGCTGCCATCTGCTCAAAGATGTTTAGGGGATTTTTGTAATATTTCAACATTACAAAATCCAGAGATTTTAATGGGATAAGACAAAAATAGCTTTATTATATCACTTTCAACTCTCTCAAAAAGTATTGTCTATCTGAAACCTTGGTCATATATATGGGGCCCAAGGCAGCAATTAAATGCAACTAGTATGCACAGGGACTATTGCTTTTGTGGGGAGGAAGGACAATGCTCTGCAATGGTAGCGCTAATCTCCAACATCTCTAATGTCCTGCACTGGCTTCTGAAACCTTAATTCAAACTTTTAATGTTTAAAAGTATACTTAATCTCATATTGGATGGGCTGCATTTATTATAGAGTAGTTGCAACTCAAACAGATTCAGCAGCATTTACTTATCTGGACAGGTGTTGTGGGGGAATGAAAGGACACTTAAAGGGACATCCAAACACTCTGCAGAGTGCAAAATAAGGATGAAATCGTAATTTACTGTGTATAGGTACCAGAATGTAAACAGGAATGGTTTATATACTTGCTTAAGCTGGATTGTATGTATTTCTATGTTTGCTGTTAACAGTAGCATAAACTTCGCAGATTGTGGAATTGCCATTAATTGTTTCCTGTACCACAGACTACTCAGTCACTGATGGCAGGTAACAGAATGGAAGGTTACAGAAAACACAGACCTCCTTCCTTTAGCCTTTTTCTTTCAGTAGCAGGAGGGAGATAAATTTGTCCATGCAATATTTTCCCTACCATCTGTTGGAGATGGGTTTCTTCAGGTTGATATATCAGGTATAGTGAAGCACAGCAGATAAACTGGCTTTCTTTTCAGTTTCTTTATCTGTCAAGGGCATAGACTTGATGAGTGATCAGTCAAGGTCATTTACAAGAAAAGTCTGGTGCCTTTTTACAAGAACTGTTTTTCAGTGTAGACTAACAGTTCATTGAGGAAGGGGGAAAAAACACATCACAGGTTTATGTCAGAAGATTTCAGATATACTCCCTTTGTTGTGGGGGCCAATCCATGGAATTCTATTTTTTTTAAAATCTCATGTTCCCAATAGCCTCATGTACCATACTGTCTCCAGGTGCACTCTTGACAATCCTGCTCAGGGTTCTGGTTTAAAAACTAGAAGGGACTGAGGATGGGAAAGCAGGGAACCAGTTCTGGGGCGCCAGATTATCTAGTCCTCAGATATATATATTGTAGTCTTTCTGTCTCTCAATTGTATTTAAAAAAAAAAATAGTGGAGGCTGAAATGTTGAGACTTCCAGATTCTGCATCAGTTTCTGGTTTGTGTATTTTTTATAAACTATGTTAAAAATATCAAGAAATGTCAATATGAAGTACATCCCCCTGCCAATAGAATTAGTTAGGCAACAGAACCAAAATAAGGTGCATTCGACTGTATGTTTAAAAATTGTTACTGAAGATCTTGAGTTGAAATCATTCATAGAAGATCAATGGAAATTGAGTTTAAGAAAAGTGTCAACTGTTTCTTAGAATGAAATGTTTGCCACCCTTCCAAAATCACTATTGGACTACATCTTGCACACAAACATAGATAACTTGAGTCTGTACATTTGTCTGTAGCAATTTTAAAGTTCGAGTCTTCACTTCTAAAACTCTCTGTCACTGTGATTTGGTAATGATTTTATCACATTAAACTGCTTCTTGGTACAGCCACTTCACTCAAGTCATCTCCTTTTGGCCACCTTCTCTTATGTACCAGACTCTGTGCCTTTTACCATGATGCACCTGCCTAGAAAAACTTCCCCATCTCTGTTCTCAGGGGACTTCTTAGGAGAGTTATTCTTAACTGTGGAGACATTGTCAGGTCCTCAGTCCATTACATTATAAGAGGTGTCCTTCCTTCCTTACAGCACTTTCAATATTTGAACAGGTGGTGTATAGATGCCACCTTCAAATGGATACTTATTTGAATATCTGGCTCACTTTTGTTGAAGCTTATGTATAATTGCTAGAAAGCTGTATTTGCATTTTATATAGACTCATATATACAAATCTATGTATATAAGTATGTTTTCCTCTTTCCCCCCTCTGTTGTTGAAATTTCATAATTAAAAATGAATTAAAAAAAACTTGTGGAGATGTTAACCAATTGCATAGAGTCCAGATGGCTTTATTCAAGGCTGAGCTTCTGTTATGGGAATATCACACTTTTTGCAGAACCCAAGTGGCCATATTTTGTCAATGAGAAAATTTCACACACACACCCAGCACATTCATTATTACTAGGACTGTTGCATGGAATGCAATGGCATGAGTGTTATGATCACTTTTGGGGATAGTGCTTTTGCTATTCTAATGAGCTCCTCTCCCCCTGCCCCCATGTCCTTTACCATTTAGGGACCTTTAAAAATTTTATTAAAGGAAAAGAATAGTGGTTTGGCAGCCTGCGCATAATAAAAACTTTTGTAAAATGGCAACCACCAGCAAATCTACTCCTTTCTCATCAGTATCCAGATAGTTGGTACACCTTTTGCTCCCTAAAAACAACCACCACCAGTTTGGTCCTTTTGTTTTGTGAACTGCTCAAAGAGATTTGGCTGTTGGGCAGTACTGAAATGTAATTAAGTAAATGTCAAAAAAAAAAAAATAAAATCTGAAGACTGGACATTCCTTTGCTTACATTTACATAGATTTTTAATATATTTTTATGTTTGCAAACTACATAATTGCTTGTTTCCCCCCCACACACAAATAATTTAAACAAAATAAATTATATAGGGAATTATATAGTTGGGAACACAACTGCTATCTGCTGCAGCAAAGCTTATCCCACAATCCATGACTGGGGAGAGATTATTGCAATGCTTGTTTGCTCAAGACATATATGAGACATGGAGGTTAGAAATAAAATTTAGGAAATTCAAAATAATGTTAGAACTGCGGGGGGGGGGGGGAGGAAGGTCCCCAGTGTCGTTCCATATTCCCCTTCAAGTTCTTCTGTAAGACGTGGGCTGCTTCTACACTTGTTTCTGAATTCCCCGTGCCTTGCACACTTGTTCAGTTCTTTCGCACAGCACTTCCCCAATTCTTGCTCCTCTGCTGCTCAGAGGCGTCATTACGGAATTCGGGACTCCGGACGCCATTTCTCCCCCACCCCTTCAGGCGCTCAACGTGGTGAGCCAGCCCAAAGTCCCGCCCCGACGGTGCCCCTGACCCCATCGCCACCACCCGCGCGAATACCGGCTCCGCCATCCCGCCTTCGCCTTGGTGCACGCCGCGACGGAGCGGGAGCTGCGTCACTTCTGCCGGCTCGGCCGTGCCCAGGACACGGTTCACACGAACCACAGCGCTCGCCGCAGGGTCGCCGCTTTTCAAACCGAGACTCGGAAGCCGGTCTCGGCGCGACCAGAGGGCCGGCTGGGCTTCTTCCCGCTGTCCAAAGACGGGGCCCGGGTGCTTTCGCGCAGGGAGGGCGCCGGCGCCCCCTCCTCCGCTAGTTCCTAGCGCACAGGGCAGCCCCGCTCCGCCCCTCCCCTCCCCGGGGGAGACGGCAGCTCACCCCGACTCTCCGCAAGCGCCTCTCCCCGTCGGCACCGCCGGCGCGGGCCGCTCGCAGGCGGGCCGCGCGACCTCCGCGCGCGAGAGCGAGCCGCCCGCGCAGGCCCTGCCTGCCTCGAGCAGCGCCCTCTGCTCCCTGCCCGCCCCTGCCGGCCGCCTCGCCTCGCCCGGCGCCGGCGCCACCCCGCGCCGCTTCTGGGCAGCCCCGCGCAGCGCCCTGCTCCAGCGCCGCCGCCGAGGCGCCTCGACGCCGCCCTCTCCGCCTCCCCTGCCTGGTCGCTCTGTCCCGGCCGGAGTGTCGGGAGGAGGCTGGAGACGGCGGGTGGGCGTAAGAGCGCGGCAGCCCTGGCCGGACGCTCGCCTGACTCGGGGGGAGGCGGCCGCTCCCGCCCTGGGTGCTTTGGATTACCGCTCCCGCCAGCCCCAGCCAGCATGGCCAAAGACTGGGGAGTATGGGAGGTGTGATCCAAAACATCCGGAGGGCACCGAGTTCCCTCTTCCTGAATAAGCCCTGTCATTGCCCTCTCTCTCTCTCTCTCTCTCTCTCTCTCTCTCTCATATAAATAATAGTCTTATAAACTATTGTAAAGAGGTAATAAATAAAGCCTTACATGGTCTAGGTCCAAGCCAAGGTACCGTGGGGAGTGCCTCCCCGTCCCAGTCGGCCACCTAGAGCTCTCTGAGGGCGATCTACTGCGGCTGCCTAATGTGAGATTAGCAGCCACACGCAAGAGGGCCTTTTCCTTTGCCGCCCTCAGTTGCGGAATGACCTGGTTGAAATGCACCTTGCTTAAAAACCTTCGAAGGTTTTTAAGCAAGCGTTAAAGAGCCTATTATTCCTGCAGGCCTCCCCTTCTTAGAACCCTTGTTCCTTTTGCTGACTCTTGCATACTGTTTTTAAGCTGTGTTGTTTTAAGCTATGTTGTTTTATTGCAGTATCTTTATTTTTTGTTGTTTTTTAGTTCACAGTTGTTTTTAGCTATAGGTTGTTTGTATATATTGGCCGTATGCTTTTATGTAAATGGATTTTAAACACTGTACATTGTATTTTAATGTTTTAACTTCTCTAAACCACCCAGAGAGCTTCAGCTATGGGGCAGTATAGAAATGTAACCATGTAATAAATAAATATGACCAGGGCATAGACTTAAGGCACATGAGGCAGTCACCTTGCTGAAGTGAAGCAGGTTTTGGTCTGGTCAGTGCTTGGAGAGGAGACCACTTGGGAACCACATGGAGTTGCAGAATGGAGGAAAGGTGGGATATAAATGTAATAAATAAATAAATAAAATATTTTCTCAAAGGAAAAAAAAATGGGCAGAAGTGTAGTTAGCAGGGTTTGCACCTGGGCAGACTCCAGTTTTATCATTAAAGAAATGATAACATTTACATTTCCTTCCCAGAACTCAAGAAAGGAATCCTTAATGTGACCCTCCCTAATCACACAGGAGCTTAGAAAGCAGGTAGCCCACTTACAGAGAGGCATTGAAAGTGTGGCATTCGCTCCTGGGTGCCATGCCTGCTCCATCATTTTCAGTCAAGGCCCAAGTCCATTGTGCATCATATGCTTTACGAGGCAAGAAAGGTCTTCATAATGGAGGGGAAACAAAAAAATATAGCTGTGCACTGTAAATAGAGTTTTGGTGCATACATAGTAGAAAAGGCAAAAAGGGAGGGGGAGGAAGATATTGTGTCAGTTGTCACAGCAGTTCTACCTTATTGACACTCTTCACATGCCTTTGTGCTGTGAATGACATTTCATGCTGTCAGACCCAGTAACACTGGTGAATCAGTCTCCTGAGAAATTAGGTACCTCCATCTTTAATTCAGGCAACATTTACAAGTTCACATGCCTTTTGTCAACTTCATCAAACCAGAAAATAAAAAGATACCACTCCCAAGTGGTAATGTTTTCACTAACACAAATTAGAATCCATACTCTGTATTTTAGGTCATGTTTTTTCCACAAACAGCTCAACAAGTATGTTACTTATAGCCTTATTTTGTTCACACAGAAAGTGTGGTTGTAGCATGATAAGATTACCCTCTCCCCTTTCTTTCGCTCCATATTTACAGGTCCATTTTTCTCACATTTTATATTCACATGTGCTTATTATTCCCGATTAATATACCTAAATCAATACATTCAGATTCAGAATGGCCATTCTATTAAGTGCATTTTGGTAGAGCAGGAAAAGTCTGCTCTTATACCATTTGTAACAACTGTGATGGTGTGAACAAAGTAGTAGTTCAAGAGCCTTAGGATGAAATACAGTATAAAGTGGCATAAAAAATGCCTTGCTGGAGCAAATCAAGATCTATTAGTCCATCACTCTTTCTCAACTTTGGCAAAGGAGATGCCACTGAAAAGCTCACAAATCAGGACATGAAGCCTGATGCTCATGCACTTGCTGTTTGTCTTCAGCATCTGGGGGTGATTAATACAGCATCTCTGACCTGTGTTTGCTCCCTTTTAAAAAATTTACTGTTTATAGCCTTCAAACTACAGACTCTCTTTCTGGAGACAGAATACAAGCTAGCAAATTTCTAAGGTTGATTCCAGAAAATGATGCATTTTTTAATGTAAAGGAGGAAATATTTTTGCAGATTTACTTTTATGTGCCTCTAGCAATTGTTGCTTTGGAAAGAACTGTATGTTCTATGGAAAATAAAAAATTGAAAAATCATACCATATATTTTGAAAGCTTTCCCCCCAAAAAAAACTAAGAGAGAGAACAAACTTCTACTTACCACTTAACTTAATAAGGAAATATATGTTTGTAGTGTGTCCTTTCTTCTCTTTTCAAGCTCATATTAAAACACACAGCCTTAAACCTGCCTTCTGAAAAAGGCTTTCAGTTACTACACAACCAGGAGAATGAGTGGTCTGTCCCTCTGTACTGTATATAGCTGTCCCTCTGTACTGTATATCTACCAAGGGTAAATGTTTGAATATCAACTTCCCAACTACTACTGACATTTAGTCCAAGGTAAAGTAATGCCAGCATTTTAGCTTATGCAAGCAAAATGAACAGAAATTGGGTGTGGGAATGTGAGATTGCAGAAATGTTGCTAGTTTCACTTTCATTTTTCTCTTTTTTTATTTCACACTTTTTGTTGCTGAAGAGTATCTTCCAGTTGGTTTTGAGTTGCAGTTTCATTTACTTGAAAATGTGTATTAGTAACAAACTAGATGAGGTAATCACATATGTTTGTGCCATTATGTAGTTGCTATATTTATCTTGTACTGTTCCTTTAGAATGCTCAACACTGGGCTCTTTCTGCAGCACTGATCAGATCCACACTCAGGGCCAAACTAGGTATTATCCTAAGGCTGAAATCCTATACCCACTTAGCTGGGAGCAAGCCTCATTGACCCCAATGCGACTGACTTCTGAGTAGACATGTATACAATTGTGCTGCAAATGTGCCTAAACAGCATCTAATTCTTCATTTCTCATCCATAACTTCTAGGATAAGTTCTCTTAGCTAATGACATCACAATGTTCTGTATGCCACCCCCTCTCCTAGCAGTCAACTATGTGGGGTGTTTGCAGGAAGACAAAGAACATCATGATCCAAGATAAATCAGATGTTATGGATGTGAGATAAATGGCTTATACATCTACTGTTTTGAGGTAGCATCTAGTTTGGTCCAACCTCAACAGTGGGAGAGCATCAGATATGCCCAGATCATTTATCACAATTATCTTGTGAAGGCCAACCAGATAATCACAATGATTATGTAAAGTTGGCAACCATGAACAGGCACCACTTGATAATCAGGGCAGTGCTGAATGCCTCCATTTTGCTCATCCAGCAGCTATATATATGTGAGATACAGCAGTTTACATTCTAAAAGCATTACCTGCTACAGGAAAACTGCACATTAAATTCTTGTCTCTTGGACAATTGTTACTTCTTTAAACAGGGCCAGAAATATTGGAACAAGTATAACTGTTTTGGCAGTTGGCCTCTGCACACCACCACATTGAAGTTGAAAGGAAACACACCCAGATGGGAATGAAGTCAGGACTTTCAGCTGTAATTCAAGGGGTTTGACAAAAGTGGGGCAATAAGCATTCAGGAAGTACAGCCAGTGGCATACACACACACCCATCGTTGGTGGCTCATAAGTGATGGAATGAATGGCTGACAAGCAGCTGCATGGCCAGGTGTGGCCTGTTTCCTGGGTACCCCATGACCAATCAAGCAGATAAAAGGCCTGGAGGTGGTTCTGAGTGTTACATTTGCATTTGGTAGCTGTTCACTGGAACTCCCAACATGAGGTCCAAAGAGGTGTCCATGCGAGTGAAGGAGGCCATCATTAGGCTGAGGAAACGAAATAAACCCATCAGAGAGATAGCAAAAACAGTGGGAGTGGCCAATACAACAGTTTGGAACATCCTGAAAAAGAAGGAATTAACTGCCAAGCTCAGCAACAGCAAAAGGCCTGGAAGACCATGGAAGACAACTAAAGTGGATGACTGCAGAATTCTGCTCATGGTGAAGAGGAACCCTTTCACAACATCTAGCCAGGTCAAGAATGCTCTTGAGGAGGTAGGCATGTCATTGTCAACATCTACAGTCAAGAGACGGCTTTATGAATGTAAATACAGAGGCTTCACAATGAGGTGTAAACCACTGGTAATGCTCAAGAACAGACAGGCCAGATTAGCCTTTGCCACCAAACACCTAAAAAAGCCTGCCCAGTTCTGGAATAAGATTCTTTGGACTGATGAAACCAAGATTAACTTGTACCAGAATGATGGGAAGAGAAAAGTATGGAGAAGGACAGGAACAGCTCATGATCCAAAGCATACCACATCATAGGGCTATACTTTCTGCTCAGACTCAGCCGAATGCTGCCAAACTGATAGGACGCCGCTTCATATTGCAGATGGATAATGACCCAAAACATACAGCAAAAACTACCCAAGGGTTTCTCAAGGCAAAGAAGTGGGATGTTCTTCAATGGCCAAGTCAGTCACCTGATCTCAACCCAAAAGAGCACGCTTTTCACTTACTGAAGACAAAACTGAAGGCAGAAAGAGCCACAAACAAGCAGCAGCTGAAGGCAGCTGCAATAAAGGCCTGGCAAAGCATCTCGAGGGAGGAGACTCAGCATTTGGTCATGTCCATGGGTTCCAGACATCAAGCAGTCATTGACTGCAAAGGATTTTCATTCAGGTATTGAAGGTGATCCTTAAGTTTGAAATGATGTTGGTTTGTTCCATTACTTATGAGCCACCAACAATGGGTGTGTGTGTATGCCACTGGCTGTCCTTCCTGAATGGTTAGTGCCCCACTTTTGTCAAACCCCTTGAATTACAGCTGAAAGTCCTGACTTTGCTCCCATCTGGGTGTGTTTCCTTTCAACTTCAATGTGGTGGTGTACAGAGGCCAACTGCCAAAACAGTTATCCTTGTTCCAGTATTTCTGGCCCTGACTGTATATGTCCAGTTCTTTCACATTATTCTTTGAATACAATTCATTCACACTTCCACTTGTAGCCCTGCTGATATCATTTAATTGATCAGTTATGCCATTGATCTGCTAGGATTAATCTAGTTTTAAGCAATAAATGCCATCTCAAAATGTTTAGAAAGCAAAGCACAAGACATGGAACTTATCCTATGAGTCTTTCATATGTCTTGCAATTGGTACAGCTCAAAACAAACACTCATAAATATATCACTTAATGGTACACAGACACTGTATACAATTATCTTATTGGTCTAGTGCAGTGCTGTTAAGTTGCTTGCACCTTGAGTGTTTGTTTTGAGCTGTTATTGGGGACTTTGTCTTTTCCGTTTTGCATATCTGCAATTGGTACAGACATATTGGGTTGTATCCAGACTTAGTCATGACTAATTAAGTACCATTGATTTCAATGGGTCTACTGTATGTATGACTAAATATGGATCCAACCCAATGCCTAGGTGTATTATTTATAACCAGTGCTGAGAAAAGATATGCGAATGGCCAACCCCTATGATCTTGCAGTTCTCAGGTCTTTTCTAGAAAAAAAATTGCAGAAGCACTAGAGACTGTGCACAAAATGAACCAAGAAGCATTCCTATACAAGTTCGATTTAAATGAATGGGAACTGTGCAAGAGCACAATCATGAGTTGTGCAGGAAAACTTCCTCTAATTTGTAGTACTGTCTCCATTGAAACATATTGCTTACCTCACTTACATGAATCTGCTGGTATTCGATGCTCTTATGCAATTCTCATTCCTTTCAACAAGACTTGGGCAGGACATCTTTCCAGTCGATTCTGCCCATAACCTCTGTGGCTGCGTAAAGGGCTGCATGGGTCTCCCATATTCAAAGCCAACAACTAGTTTAGAGATTTAACTCAGGCCACAGATGCATTTCCCTGGTTTAAAGCCTGAGCTAGCAACAAATGCTCCATTTTGCACCTCACAATGCCAGATATCTCGGGGCTTGTACAGTTGAACAAATTCCAGAAGAATAGCTGTAATAGTTTGTTACAATAAAAACAAAAAGGGAGTCTTGTGGCATCTTAAAGACTAACAGATTTATTGTGGCATAAGCTTGTGGACCAGTCACTTCATCAGATGCATCAGTTGGCAATTGAAGATGACACTTCATACATCTGATGAAATGGACTCTAGTCCATGAAAGCTACAGTCACAATAAAGCTACAACCCTAAACACATGTTGGGCTTTTCTATACAAGGCATTTCTTATGTGCTTATCATTCCCTACTCATGGCTGTTTAGATGACATCATGACCCACCTGTTTTGCTTCTGTGCCTAACCAGCACTTTTGGCAAGTTTTTCTTAGAGCAAGGAAAATGCAGCATTTAATTGTGAAAGTGAAAGAAAGCATGATTTCCTCTTGTGTATTTGTCCAATTCCACTATACTACACTGCCACCTAGAGGTTATTTAACAGAAAAGCGGGAAAGGAAACACTCCTCATGTAGTGCTCAGATCACAATTCTGCCATGTAACTGAGAGTAGATAAAGCAGATTACCATTTGATTAATAGTCTTGTATTGAAAAAAATGAACCTCCCAAACTAGCATCTCCTTCAGACATACGCCAAAGTTTTGTGTTATTTTGTGCCACAAATCCTGAGTTTTGTGACACCACCCTAAACTGGGTACTGATACATCAAATATAGGTTTGTAGTTAACACACACAAAATCCAACATTGTTATATCACCTTCGAACTTGTGCCAAAGTTTAGTGCTAGTTTTGTGCTGTTTTGTGCTACAAAGCCCAGTGCCACCAAAAGTGTGAAAATGACATACCCTTAGGTGGGGCCTGGTGAATAGTAAAAAAATCCGCATTCTCATATCTCCTCTGAACCCATGCTGGACTGTTGTGCTAGTTTTGTGCCACAAAGCCCAAGTTTTGTGCCACAAAGCCCAAGTTTTGTGCCACACTCAAAGCTTGAAAATGACATAGGTAGGGCTTGGTGAAGGTAAAAAAATCCACATTCTATACTAGTATTTGCCATACTACACCAAGGGCATGTCATTTCACACTTTTAGTGGCAGCACAAAATTTTGGGATGAGTTTGGAAGTGATATAACAATGCTGGTTTTTCTGTGTGTTAACTACAAACCTGCATTTGATGTATCACTACTCAGCTGTAGGTGTCAGCACAAAATTCAGGATATGTGGCACAAAACCACACGTAACTGGTACAAAACTTTGGCATATGTCCGGAGGACATACTAGTGGGGGGTGGGGGTTGTAGTAAACAGAGCCTAGAAAAGTTTTTAGTAAGGAGCAAGTTCCATTGAACACAGCAGGGTTCAAGTTACAGGATTGTGCTGTAAATCTGCTAGTATTTAAGTGTCACAAGACTCTCGTTTGTTTTCACTATCATACAAAGTACACTGATACAAATATTTTATCTAGTCTAAAAGGTGGACATGTAAGAGTTATTTTATACTCCTTAAATTTAACACTTGCAATTCAGGCCATGCCTTTTGGCAGAACAGAAACATTTCCAGATTATAACAAGAATTGTATGCATTCCTATTTCTTGTACTTAGAAGTGTCAGAAGGAGAACAATGACAAAAGAAAGGTACTTTCTTACTTTCCATTTTGAGCTAGTATGTGCGGCTTTTCTCTATTTCCTTCCTGCAACAGCAACAACCACTAATTTTAGATCACCTTGTATTCAAGAAAAGTATATTTAGTGATACTTTTCAGTTTCTAGGAAATAATTCATCTCTTTGAGAACATTCAGATGTGACATTTTCTCATTAGCTATGTCGCCTCACTAGGTATTCAAGCTGTAGTTTGCACATTTTGAGACTTCTTGAAAGCAGATACTTGATAGTCATGTGGCTTCTCTTTAATGGGACCATGAGTAAACTATGTGGTGACAGGCCCAGTCACAGGCCTGGCTCATACATCACCTCAGCATCATGGTTGCCACTAAGAACATAAAAAGAGGCCTGCTGGATCAAGCCAAAGGCCTATCTAGTCCAACATCCTGTTTCCCGCAGTGATCAATCAGAGGCCCACAGCAATCCCACAAGCAGGATATGGAGGGTAGAAACCCTTTCCCTCTGTTGTTTCCTGGCAGCTGAAGCATGCTACCTCTGATCCTGGAGGTAGTGTTTAGCCATCATGACTATTAGCTATTGACAGCCTTATTCTCCATGATTTTGCCTGACTCCTTTCTAATGTAATCTAAATTGATGATTAAATAATCTAAGTCACCACTTATTGTAGAAACAAATTCCATAGTTTAATTATGTAATTGTGTGAAGCAGTATTTCCTTTTGTCTGTCCTAAATCTCCCACTACTCAGCTTTCATGGGATGATCCCGGATTCTAGCATTATGAGGGGAAAAACCCTCTATCTACTTTCATCACATCATGCATAATTTTATACACCTCTAACATATCCCCCTTTACTTACCTTTTTTTTTTCTAAACTAAATAGACCCAAATGTTGTAGCCTTTCCTCACAGGGGAGTTGTTCCCTGTCCATTTTGGCTGCCCCTTTCTTCCCCTTTTCCAGTTCTACAATATCTTCTTTGAGGTGTGGCAACCAGAACTGTACACAGTATTCCAAGTGTGGTTGCTCCACAGATTTGCATGGTATGGTGCAAACTTGCTTCGTCATGGTTGGCTCTCATTGTACTAAAGTATGTGGAAAAACAGCTTGCATCACCTCACCCCTTGAAAGGGTCCACTGATGCTGGCAGAAGAAGGATCCATATGATGTACATCACTGATGTGAGAAGTATTCATATACCAGAAAAACACAAAAATAGGATTCCCACCCACCCTTTACAGGCTTCCTTGCAGGCATTGGAGGCTCACACAGCTAGAGATGGGAAGGTAAGTGATGTGGCGTTGTGCCTAAATAAAAGTTCCTCCATGTCTGGATTTCAGCAACATTCATCTGGCTGGTCATCATAATTGGGAATTATGATGATCAGAATTTCCCCTAACATCAAACTGATAGTGATACTGAAGCCTGTTGCTTTGGTTTATTCACTTGGGTTATCTGGAGTTACTTGCTCTGCAGGTACTTTCTACAATACATCAGTTTTCTGGGTTTGACACACTGCAGTTGCCTGTAGGTTGATCTGTGAAAGGTCCATGTGATAAATTCTTTTGCCTTTTTAAGAGAGGATTGTCTAAATGGCCTTCTGGTTTCCTTCAACTCAATATATGAATTGCTTCATGGGTTGGCAACCTGGTGCTTGCCAGATGTTTTGGACTACAATTCCCATAGTCCCTGACTATTGGACATGGTGGCTGGGGCTGACAAGAGAATGAAGTGGCATAGAGATTAATACTGTGATTGCAGCTGCAGCCATCTTTTTTTATTTCATTCAAGATAATGAACCAAGAATGTCAAGGTAACTGAGTCATTCTGCTTGAAAGTGCAAACCAATGTTGTATGCCATGGTTGCAAGATAACTTGTATTCTTTGTTCCCCCAGTCCTCATAATAAAATCACTTTGCAATGTTCTGAGGAAAATAAGACATTACATCAGTAAAATCTTCATCATCCACAGCTTTTAAGCAAGAGAGCAGTTCATCTGGTATGAAGGTCTGTTCTTGAATGTCTTCATCTGAAAGCAGGGTCTTCCATTGGTTTGCCATTGGTGTATCTGGTCCTTCATCTACTGAGCTGACCATATTGCTCTGCCCACTTCTACTGTTGTTCAAAACAAGGCTGATTTTCTCAAATAAAAACATATTTTCATCAGTGCCAGCAACAGGCCATATGGCAGCCATTGGACTTGTGTACTCTTTTATTAAACTATTCACGGGCAAAGCTGGGGCATTTGATTTTGTATCTGGGTTCTGAGAATGTATTTCATACCTACTGCTGAATTCACTTCCTAGGAGTGTCTTGTTGGAAACCTGAGGTTTGTAACCGTTTTCCTCTGATATGTCTGAATTGCCAACACACAGTATGTCTTCTGGAATGCTAACTTTCTCAGAAACTGCTTCTCTGGTTTCCTTTTCATCATCCAAAGCCTTATACTCCTTGTGCACCAATATCTCCTCCACTTCAGTTACAACAGCATCTGCATAATCCACAAATAGCCCAGTGGAACTGTGCGTCACTGAACCATTTTTTTCCTGGGAAACAATTATGGAAAATGTTGAAGATTCAAGAACTGCAGTTTAAACATGATAAATGTAGGGAAGGGGAGGCAGCAAACCTCCATTCAGTGTCAATCTCTAATCTAGAAGAATGGCCTAAACTCTGCATTAACTTCTAAACATGTGCTAATAAAAGGAATCGAGGCCTCTATAAAATGGAGAGAAAACCTATATAAAAAGCTGAGAAATATGGAAATGTGAAAATAAAGTCTGCATGCTGGTATTCGGACAAATTCTGTGCGATGCATATAGGCCCAATCTAGTTAAAGGTAGTTGTGACCATGTCCCCTAGCAAGCAGTGGGATGTCAACGTTAGTTAGAACTAATTTGTTCCATTACTTCGGGTCTGTGTGTGCGTGTGCACACATGTGCAGGTGGTGGAAGGAGTTGTGGGGAGGGCTACAACTGAAAATAAAGCCTGGCAGGAAGAAAAATTGATGCAGGGTGGGAGCCGAAGAGCAAAAGGGAGGAGCAGAGAAACAGTACAATAAAGATATTACAATGAGTGGAGTTCCACTCGGGGAATTCTCCCACTCAGAGAAGGGAGGGGGGATGGTTGTAGGACCTTCCGGAACAGTAAGTGAGGTGGTGTGAAGCGCTGCAGGAGGGAGTGGGGATCAGTAAAAATCACCTCCCCTTTCGAGGGGACCCTGGGCAAAGTGTCCTCCAGTGCCCTCCCTGCCAAGCTTACCAAGGGGCAGAGGGATTAATGGGGATGGGAAGTGGCAAGCAGCAGCAGGGATGGGTGACTGCACTGAAATTAGCGCATCTCTAGCCATCTGGTATTCCCTCAACCTAGTGCTTGAAAAGAGACATGCTGGGCCAGGGAGTTGCATACTCGCCCTCAATGTGAGATCAAGATAGTTTTCACCTTGTATGGCTTCTAAGTGTCAAACTAGATGTTCGCATGCAGCTACATATCAAATTTTCTCCTAACTAATTAGGGTGTTTCGAGATGAGGCTTTTATCACACCATTGCCCTGCCTGATTTGGGGGGTGGGGAGGACGTCATCTTCCACTCATAACCCTCCCATGTTTTCCCACCACGGGGGCGGCGGGGGGATCCTCATGACAGTGGAAAGAAAAGCGTGTTGGGAGTATTATCCGGATTTTCCTGGAATCAACTTTGGTCCATCAGGGACACACAAAGCAAGAAAAGCTGAATGTACCTTTAAAATCCAGTTTTCATGGGTCACACAGTGTTTGAAAGGTACATAGTTCTGGGTTGGGTGGGGGGAATGGAACTGAATGTCATCAACCTGGCAGGGGCTGCTCAAGCAATGAGAGTCTTGTTTCCTGGCCCATGTCCAGGCTCCCCTCTGCTACTACATTATTATGAATGGAGATACCTAATTCACAATTATGAAGGCTAGAAACAGCACTAAAAAGGCAAGCTAGATACCCACTCCCCATGAGAGCACCCCACCAGCGCTCCCCCCTTTTCCCTAATGTGTGCACTTTTGCCTGAAGAAGCCAAAATCCCTGATTCTTCAGTGCAGCATCTGAAGGCTCCCTATGAGAGCCCCCCCACCAATTTTGCCTCATTCCAGCAAACTGTCACTGAGTTATAGCTTCCACCACCATCCTTTCTCCTTCCCTGGGCACTTCTCCCTGCTTCCATTGACAGGTTTCTCTGCTGTTCCATGTTCCCGAGACTGAGATAGATCGCTACAGCAATAAAACCCTTATTTGCATCTGACAAGTGAAGTAACGTGACATTGGAGAAGCGACTTAATACAACATCAGAGAAGTGAAGTAGCGCAAACATCAGAGAAGTGTGTCATCATGGAGGCTAGTTATTCCCACTGGAGAAAAGGAAGTGCAATGCAATTCTGAAGGCTCGAAAGACCTCTTTGGTGCTTTGATGTGTTGGAAAGGCAGTCTAGGTACTCTGGTTCCCTAGGTTACTAGAGGGCCAGGTGAAAGACACACTGCTAGAAATGTCCTGATCGTACTGAATTTAAAGTGATGGGCACACAGCAACTGAACTGCAGGGGAGCCGAATTAAATAAAAACAATAGAGTAAAAGTACCCTGCAAAAATGCGGCTTCCCCACAGGTAAACTCCAGGGTGGCTGCAGACTGGCCTCAATGTTGTGTGCCACAAAGGACCTCCAAATGGTCCCAGTCCGCAGCAAATCACCCATGAAAATAGGCCCCATTTCTTCCATCTTTTTTCTTATTGCAGAAAATCTGTTAAGTAAAAAAAGATGGAGTAGCTGCACAATGGCTTCTGAGTGGTAGTGCTAGGAACCCTCCATCTTGAAGCACCTTTACAGGCCAGGGGTGGGGATCTTACCTGGAATATAGCATGTGGGAAAATTAGAATTACCTCTTTCCTTCTTCATCATGACTGGATCGAACCCTTGGTGCCAATGGGGACTTTTTATCTAAGCCTTCTAGCATGAGGGAGGGTTCCTTAGAAAGATTCTAAGAAAGATCTCCCCTGCCACCCACTGTCTGCAATTAATTAGTAGAAAATCTGGTGCATAGCTGCATGCGATGTATCAAGCAAACATCCAGTTTGACCCTAACAGATTCAGTATTTCAGGATCAGGGTGGTTCCATGGCCACACACTGTGTCTAAGCCTTTTGTAGGAGTTAGCCAGTGGGCTAGTATCTAAAAAACTATTCAAAACAACAGTCCTTATTTATTTCATTGTGGTTATGGTAAATGGCTATAGACAGAAGGAACTAATCTTCTTTGAATGTAGGAGGGAATGTTCTTTCCCCGCCTTTTCCATTCGACTACCAGCCACATTATGAGGATTACAGAGTTCATATAGATAATATTTATTGGTTCCATGTGGGAAGTTTAACATCATGAAAACGTAGTTTTAGCCATGGCTGTAATTACTGTATATATTTTTCCATCTGAAGAGGACCAGTTTGGTCAAAACGCATTTGGGACATAGGTATTGTATATTTTTACAGCCTTTTAATTTGGAAATCAGTGTTCTAACTCTTTATATGTGATATATTGATGAACTGCTAATCAATTGTTTTGAATTTTGTGTGAAATATCAGTATTTATATTAAAATTTTGTCGTATTTTTTACACACATAATTTTCCTTAAACCTATTTTGTTGTGTGTTAGTGGTTAAGGACAGAAATGTGTTACTGGTGTTAGAAATTATGTTGGACATGTGGCAAGGGGAGAATGGGGAAGATAGAGAAGGAGTGCAAAGCCCAAACTCACCATGCAGAAAGATGAAGTGGAGAAGTAACAGCCAAATGGGACCACAACATAATCTGAATGTATCACAGACATAAAAGAAGTGTCCATCCATGCAAAGTTTTTAAGCATGTCATGTAGTGAATTGTATAGATGCAAGGTACCTTGAAAACCAGTGTGGCGTAGTGGTTAGAGTGTTGGACAAGTCTTGAATTCACCATGGAGCTCACTGGGTGACTTTGGGCCAGTCACTGACTCTCAAGCCTAACCTACCTCCACAGGGTTGTTGTGAGGATAAAATGGAAAGAAGGAGGATTATGTATTTTGCATTGGGCTTCTTGGTGGAAAGGTGGGATATAAATATAGCAAACAAACAAATACTTTCTTCTTCCCCTCCAGTTTCTTTAAACACATTGAACAAGTAGAAAGTTAACCTGGGAAATTACCTGAAGTGATTTGATCACACTGCTATTCTGCAGTTTAGGATAATCTTCAGAAAGCCATGCTGGTGTTACTGAGCTAAACACTTTTTTAACCCTTAAAAAAGAAGAAGCATGATCTGTTAATTGCATTTTTGAATTATTGACATGGTTCATATTCATTATTGTGGGAAAGCACTTATGTTGGCCTCTAATCAAGGCTGAGGGCAGAACTACATGCAAAAGTTATAGGCCCTTGTCTTCAAAGGCAGGCCACCATCAAACTTAGGTGAAGTGGTTTGGGGGGTGGGGGAGTTAATGGAAAAGCAGCCAGCAGGCAAGGGTGCTGAACCTTTCCTCTGCTTGTACGTTTTCCCTTGTAGAACCTTCCCAAGTCACTCCCCTCCCCCTTCCCTCTCATTTCTAATCTTTTAGAATGACTGGAGATGCTTCCAGATGAAGCTTTTATTGTGGAATCACCCTGTCTCGTTTGCAGAATTTTACAGGGAGGTCTAGATGTAATTGTCTTCCACTTGTAACCCTCCTGTGTTTTCCCATTTCTTGTTCTGTCTTTTTTCTTTGTACAAAGAATTCATGGTGGCGGTGGCGGTGGGGAGGTGGAATAGCTGCACAATGTCTTTTAAATGGTAGCAGTAGGAGCCCTCCATCTGGAAGTATCCAGGGGTGAAAGAACTATGAGGGGGAAAGTGATGACTGGAGAAAAAGTTCCACACCATTCTCTTGCTCATCACTTTTCTACACAAAGTCATCACACATCTTACTTTCTAGGTGCTTGGTGGTAACCCAACCTGAAGACGCAGGTCTGCCATCAGTTACAAACTAAGGGTGTTTCTACATTAAGCAACCCCCCTGCAAAAATCCACATTCTTTCCAGAGCTTCCTGCTTTCAGTTTCTTTGCGGGATTAGGAAGGGCTCCTTTACATGGCAGACATGTGGTTTGAACTAAGGGAGTGCCTCCCTCCCTCCCTGGCATGTGTGCAAAGGAGCGGGTGTTTTTTTTCTTGTTTTCGTAGCTTAACTTCTGCTGTACTCTTTTCTTGCAGCCCCTAGGAAACCTCTGACTTACTTCTGAGTAGACATAGGAGCGCCTTGTAAGTCTGCAACCCTCGGCACACTTACATGGGAGTAAACCCCACTGAACTCAATGGGGTGCTCTGAATCAACCGAGGATGTTGCTTCTGAGCTTGGTGGGGTGGGGGATCAGATGTGTCTCCCTCCGTTGCAGGGAGGCATTTTACCCTCTTCTCCCTCCAACTGAGAAATGTGCTCAAGCATTTCCATGGCAGACACCTGGGAATTGAGGAAAGTCCTTCCTCAGCAAGACTTGAGCGGAGGCAGGAGTTGCCATTGGCGGGCGATTCTTGCCCTTGCGCCTGTCAAATCTGCTCCTGCACGCCCCGCTCCCATCCTCAGTGCCTTTGTCATCCTGACCATGTTCCCCCCCCCCCAGCAACTGAAAACAAATGCCCACAGCAGGCAGACACAGTGATTTCTCCTGCTATTGGAGAATTTCACGGGGAGGTCATGGAGCTCCTGTTCCATGGGCTGAAAAAAAACCCCACACATTTATTGCATTTGGGGAAAACACAGGATAGGCTGGGGGAAATGGCGGGAGATACCGAGGGTAACGGTGTCATCTAAAGAGCCTGCAAACTTCCATGACAGAGCCATCTCAATAGCAGGATAAAAGCTCTGTGTGATGACCCCCTGAGAGTATTCAGATATGAATGCTCAGGACCAGTCTTAGACCAATACTATAGTGGTGAAGCAAGTCTCATTAAAACCAAATGTATACAGTATGTCTGTAACAAAACCACTGTTGTGCTGCTCTGAGGAAAAGATGCATGCAGACAGGCACTGTGTATGCATTTCCTTGGGATGAAAAAGTTTGCTCCAAGACATGGGTGGGTGAAGCTTGGAAAAATACCCCAATCTGTACCTTTTCCTGCATGATTTCTGAGCAATCAAAGCCAAGGTAAATGCAGATAAGCAGGTCACTCCAAAACCAATTCCCAGCAGAACTCCAGTATCAACATCACCATCATCTTAAAAAGAGAGAAAAAATGATGATCAGCTTCTTTTATTTTACACCATATCCATTATTCTGAGCAAATTCAGGGCAGTCATATAGTGAAGGGGGAAGGTGAGGGAGTATAGCTCCAGAACTTTTTTCAGAGCAGGAGCAGTGATATCATCTGCTCTAGGGTAACTGAGGGACCCTCCTTGCTCCAGCAAGTGAATGAGGTGATAACAAGTCTTTCAAGTTTTACTGTTGTTTGGGACAGAGGTTATAGGAAATCAGAGAATGGGGAAAATAATTAAGCAGAGGCTGGATACTTCTTTCTTTCCTGCTTCGCTCTAGCAGTTTAAACGGAAACACTCCTTTACAACGTGTTTTGCGTTTCTAATTAAAAGCTAAAGGTTTCAGCTGGTTGATGAACTTTTGCTAAAGCTCAGTGTGTTTTACAAGCTGAACCTATGCAATCCAAAATTAACACTACTGAATTCAATGGAACTCAGTCCCAGGTAATTATGATTAGGATTGCAGTTATACTGATCCTAATAAACAGGGTATTATGGGTTGTATTGAATGGTGTCCACTAGAAGAATATATTCCACCTCCCATTGCAGCCCCACCTTCCAAATCTGCTTCAGAGCATTGAGGAACCCCCTGGACCAGATTTGGGCGATATATAGGGGGAGAAAAAGAAGGAGGACAAACCCTGTTGCGCAAGCAGAAGACTGTTCACATAATGTAGGATGTAGCCCTATGTCATGTACTGCTGCTCTTTGGTGTGTGTTTGTGTATACACTCTTGCCCTTCAAAATTTACCACACCACTGATTCAGTGGACACATTACCCACTGAATGAAATTAATTCACCTATATATTATATTTGATGGGTTGCTTGTGAAGCTAATATATATATAACGTAAGTGCTTTGTTCTTGCCTTTGTTCCAATTTTAAAATTCAAAGTTACACCAGTATCATAGGAATGGACTATCTTGTGCCTACTAACCGCAGTTCACATCCTGCCACATCAACCACTGAATGGGCAGGTTGAGGCACTGAAGGATGATTTTCAAACTGTCAAGTTTGTTTTTTTCTTTCTGTGTATGTGTGTGTGTGTGGGGGGTGTAAGAATCCTAAGGAAATAAAAACGGTTAGCCGTTCTGGAGAGGGACCCTGTTCTGTCTGCAGAATCCCTAACCCATACAAATATATGCTATTTCTTATGTTACCTTTTGTTGATGGCTGTTCATATTTATTATGTATAACCACATAATGCAAGAATTGCTTGCTGATAATTAGAGCCCCATGGACTTTTTGGTGTGTGCTGGCGGGGGTGGGGGGAGAGGCTAGGAAGGGGGATAAACTGTAATGCAGGGCTAGTGAACCTATAGCCCTCCAGATGTTGTTAGACTCCAATTCACATCATCCCCAGCCAGCCTGGCCAATATTAAGGGATAAAAGGAGTTGTAGCCCAACAACATCGGGAGGGCCACAAATTCCTCCAGAGGCTTAATAATATCAGCTAGAACCCTTTGGCAAAGTGTATTTTGATTGCTTAGCAACTGCAGAGCGCTTCTTGCCCCAAACCAGCTAAGTGGTTGGCCCAGGACTGTAGAAGGAACTGGGATGGCATAGAGCCACAGAGTGGCCTATATAGGCCCGTGCATTGGTCAACTGTCCAAATAAACAATAAAAATATTCAGTCTTGATATAACACTTGGGGGGAGCAATCCTACCAGGATAGGCAGCACCTCTGAACTCAGAGGCAACCGCCCATCCAATGCAGGGCAGGAGAAGCATGGAGGGGATCATCCCCTCTGCACTTCAGCCGCCCTGCATTTGCGGCTAGACAGCCAATTTCAGCTGTCTAGCTGCGGGAAGGCGGAGCGGGGGAACTGGCTGCCAGTCAACACGTTGGATGCATCGTACCAGCATTTCTGCCTTCCCTGCCCTGGAACACCCCTGGGAATGCCGCTTTCACCGCTCCGTGCTCCTCTTCCGAGTGCAGAGCTGTTCTGCGCTGCCTAGAAGGCAGTGTGGGGAGGGGGGAAGATCTGTTCTCAGGGAATCGACTTCGGAGTGTGGGCTCCAAGGTCGGTTCCCGGAAACGGACGTATCCTATGGCCGTCTAGCCACTGACTAGTGGCCATAGGATTGCAACTAAAGTGTTCAAAGCACTTCACATACATTATCTTGTTGTAGTGTATAGGTCTGACAGAATATTGTAGTAGATGACAGAGCTGGGGTTAGTCAGAATGGCTTGTGGGCTTCCCAGTGGCATCTGGTTGGCCAGTACTTGATATAAATAATATCTAGGCAGTGGGTTGGATCCAGACTTAGTCATACTTAGAGTAGACGATAGCCTAAGTCCTATTGATTTGAGTTAGGGTTACTCTAGGTATGAGTAAGTCTGGATCCAACCCTACAGATTCATATAAATGCCTTATGCTTTTTATACAACTGTGTATGTCTGTTGCAGTACAAACAACAGAGTCTCCATAAACAGATGAATTATGCCATAAGATTTAAAGGACTAGAAAGCAGCCCTCCCTATCCTGGCACCCTCTAGATGCATTGGACAATAATGCCCATCAACCACCAGCCAGTACAATTGACTGGGAGATGATGGGAGTTGTAGCCCAATGCATCTGGAGGGCACATAAGAACATAAGAAGAGCCATGCTGGATCAGACCAAGGGTCCACCTAGTCGAGCAGACTAGAGTCTTCTCTCACATTCATTGTCTGTCTATCTACCTGGCTGGTTCCCTACATCTAGAAGTCGTCTTTTAAACTGTGGTCTTTTGAATTGTCTTATTGTCAGCTTACATTGTGCTCCTTTTTATTTTCTTCATTTGGACTCAGTGTCTGCTTTTTAAAGGGAGCCTTCTTGCCCTTGATTGGTTCCTTGACTTTGGTCATTAACCAAGTTTGCATCTTCTTCGACTGGTTTATAACAAATCACAGAGTTGGGGGGTCTTGTGAGGCCATCTAGCCTAACCCCCTGGTTGATGCAGGATATCCAAAGCTAGAACTTCCTCAACAGATGGCAGTCCACCCTCTGCTTGAAGACCTCTGGGAAGGGTAATTGGCTCCATTGTTGAACTGCTCTTACTGTCAAGATATTTCTCCTAAGTTTCAACCCAAATCTACCCTCCAGAAACGTACACCCATTAGATCTAGTCCTGCCCCCTGGGGGCAGGAGAGATCAAATAATTGCCCTCTTCTATCCTCATTCTGTGATATAGGGTGGTTCCAGACAGAGGGCTCCTAGTATTAAACACCCAAAAGGCATTGTGGAGCAATTATGTCTTTCGTTTTTTTACTTAAGGGATTCTTTTTTCTGGTAAAGAAAAAAGACAAAAGAAGCAGTGAGAAAACACAGGAGGGCTAAAAATTGAAAACAATGTGGTTTGGGGCCCCATAAAATTCTGTGAATGAGGCTGTATGATTGCATAACAAAAGTCTCACCTAGAAGCACCCACACAGTCTGAAACGCTATTATAGTAGTTTTAAATAACACCCAAGTGTCTTGAAAATGCTCTAAATGCTTCCGTTCAACTTCCTTTTAATTAATCCTCTCATTTTAGAGATTTCCCCATTTGAAGTTGAGTGTGATCTGGTTCACACAACACGATAGTGGGTTGTCACCATGGGTTGCTTCGGGGTAGCTTGTTGTGACATCCAAACCCAGAGCAGTTTTTTCACCATTTGTTATTTTCCATGAAGAAGCCACCCTGGGAACCCATGGCTTGTTGTCAGGTTGTTTGTTTGGCTTGTTTTTAGGGTGGCTTGTTGTGATGTCTGCACCTGGCATGGCAACTTCATTGTGGATTGTTGGGAACGGCTAGAGAGCTGCCTGGCAAGAGCTGCAAAACCCCCTGCTGCTCCTTGCAATCTTGCCAGTGTTGCTGCCATCCCCCTAATCCCTTGTCAGTGCCCTCTGCCCTGTGCTCCTAGAAATCGAGAAGAAAGGACACCAGAGAGCATCACAAACACGTTCGCAACTTTTTTCCCCAGTCTTGTGCAAGTGTACACATTGGAAAGTCCTCAGCTATGAAATGTGTGTAATTTTCCCCTCCACTTTACTGCTCTGCCATGAAATGTGCATATATTTACCAATCCTACTCACTGTTGTGCCTTGAAATCTGTGTATATTTACTGATCGACCTCACTTGTCTGCCTTGAAATTTGCATATCTTTACTTTGAAATGTGTGTATCTTTACTGATCCTCATCACTGCTCTGTACCCATATGTATATCTGACAACTAACAGTGGAGACCAGTGAGGGGAAGCAACAAGCCAACAAGCATGAAGGGTGGTGTGGTGGGGGAAACAAAAGCAGGTGGAGGCTGCAGGCCAAGGAGCTTTTCAGATGGATGTAATGACTTTGGTAATACCTGAAGCAGCATTTTTTTTTAAGTGTTCACTAACAAGGGAAGTACCAAAATGGAGGATGAAATTGACAAGGATATTGACACGAGGGGGATATCGGTATGCCTGGCTAAATAGCAGACAGGTGGTGTTGCGCTCCTGTGCACTTGTGCAAGACCCCAAATTTTAAAAAAGTTTGCGAACATGTTACTGTGTCCATAAGGGCTCAGAAAACTATACGCATTTGGCGATCTGATGGGGGGGGGGAGTTTCCCTCATGAGCCAGAAACCCCAGTGGACAAATGGCAGAAAGGGTGCTAATATAGGGAACAAGGAAATGAGGATTTCTGTTGTAAAGGCTCCTGGGATATGTGCTGGGAGTGGGTGGGGCTGAGAGGGAAACAGCTCATGACAAGCCACAGTATGCCCAGTTGTCTGTTGGGACTGGAGTAGTGTGGGTTATCAAGTGACCAACCAACCTATGGTGGCTTATCTTCAGGGTGGCTTACATGATATGCAAACTTACCCTGTGTTAGACTTTCCACTTACACATATGTCAAAATGGCCAGCACCATGGGCCCTGTACCCAGCCAACGTAACAGTAGTTATTGCATTAGAGCCTTGGCCATCATTCAGTATTAATCCAATTGGCTTCTCCGCTGTAGTCGGTGTCTCCTCTGTAGTCAGAATATGACTAACTATTCCAAGGCACAGTCATTTATCAATTCTAGAATTCCCCCCATCTTGTCCAAGTCTGAACATACATTTATTCAGTCAACGTGAGGACAGCTGAAGTCACCCTTTATTACAATCTTTTCTTCTTCGGTTTCCTCCCTGATTTCTTTTTCCATCTCATCTTCTAAGTTTTGTTTGGGGTGCAGGGGGCATGACATTATCTCTACAGTAATATACTACTGGTATTTCCACATTCTGTGATTCTGTAAAGGAGAATCTTAAGCTCTTTAAGATCCTCTTAAGTGTTCTAGTTTATTGAACTCTTTAGCAAACCCTTCCAAACACAGAGCAGGAGAAATGTCTTATCATGTTTGCCCTGATAGTCTGGGTAGACCCAAGGTCCCCGATGTGGTGCCCGCAGACACCTCCATTGTTGCTCATCAGGCTCCCTGCCCCTTCTGATTTTTTTTAAAAATGATGTTTTAAAATTGGGAGGCTACCAGTTTCCAGCATCATCTTTGTTTCCAAAGATGGTGCTGGAGGGCTCTAAAGGCAGTCTTAGGAAATAAAAATGGCAGGCAGTTTGTTGTGGGTTTTGCCTGTACACGTGCAGTTTATTTTGCTTGGGTTTGGGGTGGAGGTGGGGAGTTGATATGGTTTGTGTGCTTTGCCAGGGGTGCAGGGGGATTGATGTGTGTGTTTCTATGAGCATCACTAGTTTGCCTTCTGTGAAATGGGTATTTTGTCATGCTTTGTAGGGGCAAATATGTGATTTGGCATTTGGGCTCACACCCCAGCTCTGCCTTATACTTAGTTTCTTATCTCTGAGCCTCATCAATTTGCCTTCTGTGAAATGGGTGTTGGAGCAGAAAACTGTGGGTTCCAAAGAGTGGTTTTGTGTTTTGGAACTCAGACCCCATCGTTGCCTTGTACGTAGATTCTTGTGCAAGTTACTTTTCTTTTAACCTCACCAGTTTATTTTCTGGGAAATGGGTGCTTTGTGACTGGCCACACCCATCACAGCAACTGTTTTGTGAATGGGCAAGCCCCCTCATCGCAACCATTTTGTGAGAGTGCCCACAATACTCTCTAAATTCCAAATGTGTCCACTGGGCCAAAAATGTTGGGAACTTCTAGGGTAGACCATCAGAGCAAATATGCTACAAAACACTTTATCTCTTTTCCCTCCTTCATTTCCTGTCTGGTAGAGGGGAAAATAAAGGAGAAAGAAAGGTAGGTTGTTTCTCGCACATATTTCAGCACAAGGTATAACTGAAACTGGCCGGCAACCATATGCTTATTCCAAGCTTTGGCTTGACCATGCTTGACAAATTCTATACAACTTGGGAATACCATGGCCCTTGCTGCTCAAAATGTGCTATCACTTTTTGTGTGTCTCTTATCTTTCGCAGAGTGATAAAAAGTTGGTTAAGAATAGAACCATGTTTTTCCTTTTCAAACCAGATTGTGGAGTAATTTAGGTTTACATGCCAGAAATTCAGCTTTGGGTAAGTCTTGTTATGACTTCTTCATGCCAGTTTGATGGTCCATGAAATATGTAGCAAGATGGCAATTGGGTGATAGACAAGTTGGCACGTAAGTGACTGCCACCCAATAACCCTGTTGTTTTGTATACACCAAGTCTCCTCCATGTGACTTTAGCCATTGGTCTGACAATTCTAAAATTCAAATGAACACACAGAATTTCATATTATATAATCAGCCCTGGATGCCTCCAGGATGTGCATGATCTTGACTTTAGGTTAGATCTTTGATGTATGAAAATACTCTGAACTTTCATTTCCCTAGAATCACATCAATGACTGCTGCAGTCAGTTCCAACCACTTTGGGATGACATCACTAATTGGTATATAAACCTCCCACTTCTGGTCAAACAGAAAACCTCTCTCTTTTGCAAAGCCCAACACTGTCCTTTCCTACCATTTGTGGCTGCGTGGATGCTTTCTGCATAATTACCAGTCCATCCATCTTCAGTTTTTTTCACCAATTCTATTCAGAGAATGCGAAAGAGAAAAAGAAAAGAAAATGAGAACAATTTCCACTGTAACATGACAGCGAGTGTAGTTTAGCTAATGCTCTGCTATCTTTGGGATCTGTTCTCTTGCGTTGTCACTGAAAGTACTTTATCAAAGGCAGTTTTTCTACAAGACAAATTCTGTCGATGTTGTTCTTTTAAACTGCAGTTTGTATTTATTCTGTTTGTTACCTTCAGCTGCTTATAGCTAGCCTATGCAGTAAAAGAGACTGGTATTATTCTTAAGGCTCCTGATGGTGCAAAACTGCAGCTCTGGTTCACAAGGATCATAGGAAGCAGCCTTAAACTGGTCCATCTAATGCAATATTGTCTACACCAACCTAGTCCAAAACATCTGGAGCGCACTAAGTTGGGGAAGGCTGGTCTACACTCCCTGGCAGTGGCTCTCTAGTGTTTCAAACAGAAGCCTTTCCCAACCCTACCTGGAGATTCCGGTGACTGAACCTAGAACTTTTTGCATGTACTCTACCACTGTACTGTGGTCTCTTCCCCGAGGGACTGTAGCTTCCCTACAGCTGAGCCTTAGCATCAAGCCAACACAACCACTGTGTTATTGCTTTTGGGGTGGGTGTCTGCTTGACTCCAGCACCAGTATTTGTTTATTCTACTTCCTATTGTCAATAATGCAGAAGGACCAGCATATCCCCCACCCCCATTTCTTGTGGCTTCCCTGTCAGAATGGTGAAGGTGCAGACACAGCTTAACAAATTGTTCCCTTAGCTGTACAAACATCAGGGCCAGCTGCAGGTTTGAGGGGACTCTAGGCAATGTGTCAGTGGGCCCTGGAGAGCTTACCTGGCTGCAGTGGCAGTGCTCCAAAACGCACTAGGCAACTGCATCAAGTCGCCCTTTTAATTCTCTACAATACCCCAGAAGGATAATAGGTCGAAGGCATTGTGGGAAAGTAGAAGGACGGTTAGATCCAGTCACCTGGAACTGTATGGAGTGTTTGGCCAGGGTTTTCTTTTAAAAGCGCGGCCAGGAGAGGCATCAGTGGACACTTATGGGGTGCTGAAACCCCAAAAAACTGCTCAAGGATGCCAGCTGCTGATGCCAGCTCTGGCAAATATAGCTGGGCTATCCCAGGAAGAATAACATATGATTCATGTGAAAGCCAACCAGCATGATCTTTATTGTTTTTGTTCAGTCGTTCAGTCGTGTCCGACTCTCCGTGACCCCATGGACCATAGCACGCCAGGACTTCCGGTCCTCCGCTCTCTCCCGGAGCGTGCTCAAGTTCATATTCATTGCATCAGTGATGCTATCTAGCCATCTCATCCTCTGCCGTCCCCTTCTCCTTTTGCCTTCAGTCTTTCCCAGCATCAGGGTCTTTTCCAGAGAGTTTTCTCTTCGCATTAGGTGGCCGAAATAGTTGAGCTTCAGCTTCAGTATCTGTCCTTCCAATGAGCACTCAGGGTTGATTTCCTTTAGGATTGACTGATTGAACCTCCTTGCAGTCCAGGGGACTCGTAAGAGTCTTCTCCAGCACCACAGTTCGAAAGCATCAATTCTTCAGCGCTCAGCCTTCCTTATAGTCCAGCTCTCACAGCCATACATTACTACTGGGAAAACCATAGCTTTGATTAGACGGACCTTTGTCGGCAAGGTGATGTCTCTGCTTCTTACTATGCTGTCTAGGTTTGCCATAGCTTTCCTCCCAAGGAGAAAGCGTCTTTTAATTTCATGGCTACAGTCACCGTCTGCGGTGATCTTGGAGCCCAAGAAAATAAAATCTGTCACAGCTTCCATTTCTTCCCCTTCTATACGCCAGGAAGTGATGGGGCCAGATGCCATGATCTTAGTTTTTTGAATGTTGAGTTTCAAACCAGCTTTTGCACTCTCCACTTTCACCCTCAACATGAGGCTCTTTAGAACCTCTTCGCTTTCTGCCATTATGGTGGTATCATCTGCATATAGGAGGTTGTTGATAATTCTCCCGGCAATCTTAATTCTGACCTGTGATTCATCCAACCCGGCATTTCTCATGATGTACTCTGCATATAAGTTAAATAAGCAGGGTGACAATATGCAGCCTTGTCATACTCCTTTCCCAATTTTGAACCAATCAGTTGTTCCATGTCTGGTTGTTACTGTTGCTTCTTGACCCTCATACAGGTTTCTCAGGAGACAGGTAAGGTGGTCTGGTATTCCCATCACTTTAAGAATCTGCCACAGTTTGTTGTGATCCACACAATCAAAGGCTTTAGCGTAGTCAACGAAGCAAAAATAGATGTTTTTCTGGAATTCTCTTGCTTTCTCCATGATCCAGCAAACGTTGGCGATTTGATCTCTAGTTCCTCTGCCTCTTCGAAACCCAGCTTGTACTTCCAGTAGTTCTCGGTTCGCATACTGCTGAAGCCTAGCTTGTAGGATTTTGAGCATCACCTTGCTGGCATGTGAAATGAGCACAGTTGTGCGGTAGTTTGAACACTCTTTGGTATTGCCCTTCTTTGGAACTGGAATGTAAACTGACCTTTTCCAGTCTTGCGGCCACTGTTGAGTGTTCCAAATTTGTTGGCATATTGAGTGCAGCACTTTAACAGCATCATCTTTTAGGATTTTAAATAGCTCAGCTGGAATACTGTCATCTCCGCTAGCTTTGTTGTTACTAATGCTTCCTAAGGCCCACTTGACTTCACTCTCGAGGATGTCCGGCTCAAGTTCAGTGACCGTACTATCATGGCTATCAGGGACATTCAGATCTTTCCTGTATAGTTCTTCTGTGTATTCTTTCCACCTCTTCTTAATCTCATCTGCTTCTGTTAGGTCCCTGCCTTCTTTGTCCTTTATCTTGCCCGTCTTTGCACAAAACGTTCCCTTGAGATCTCCGATTTTCTTGCAGAGATCTCCAGTCTTTCCCATTCTGTTGTTTTCCTCAATTTCTTTGCATAGTTCATTTAAGAAGGCCTTCTTGTCTCTCCTTGCTATTCTCTGGAACTCTGCATTCAGTTGGATATATCTTCCCCTTTCTCCCTTGCTTTTCGCTTCCCTTCTTTCCTCAGCTACTTGTAAAGCCTCATCAGACAGCCACTTGGCTTTCTTGCATTTCTTTTTCTTTGGGATGGATTGAGTTGCTGCCTCCTGAACAATGTTACGGACCTCCGTCCATAATTCCTCAGGCACTCTGTCTATCAGGTCTAATCCCTTAAATCTATTCCTCACCTCCACTGTATATTCATAAGGGATATGATTGAGGTCATACCTGAATGGTTTAGTGGTTTTCCCTATGTTCTTCAATTTAAGCCAAAATTTTGCAAGAAGCGGCTCATGATCTGAGCCACAGTCAGCTCCAGGTCTTGTTTTGACTGACTGTATAGAGCTTCTCCATCTTTGGCTGCAAAGGACATAATCAATCTGATTTCAATATTGACCATCTGGTGATGTCCATGTGTAGAGTCGCCTCTTGTGCTGTTGGAAAAGAGTGTTTGCTATGATCAGCATGTTCTCTTGGTAAAACTCGATTAGCTTTTGTCCTGCTTCATTTTGTACACCAAGGCCATGCTTGCCTGTTATCCCGGTGATTTCTTGACTTCCTACTTTAGCATTCCAATCCCCTATGATGAAGAGGACATCGTTTTTTGGTGTTAGTTCTAGAAGGTGTTGTAGGTCTTCATAGAACCGATCAACCTCAGCTTCTTCGGCATCAGTGGTTGGGGCATAGACTTGAATTACTGTGATGCTGAATGGTTTGCCTTGGATTCGTACTGAGATCATTCTATCGTTTTTGAGATTGTACCCCAGTACTGCTTTTCCCACCCTTTTGTTGACTATGAGTGCTACTCCATTTCTTCTAAGGGATTCTTGCCCACAGTAGTAGATATGATGGTCACCTGAATTAAATTCGTCCATGCCTGTCCATTTTAGTTCACTGATTCCCAAGATGTTGATGTTCAGTCTTGCCATCTCATGTTTGACCACCTCCAGCTTACCTTGATTCATTGATCTTACATTCCAGGTTCCTACACAAAATTGTTCTTTACAGCATCGGATTGTCTTTGCACCACCAGACACATCCACAGCTGAGTGTCCTTTCGGCTTTGGCCCAGCCGCTTCACTCTTTCTGGCGCTACTTGGAAATTCCCTCTGCTCTTCCCCAGTAGTATATTGGACACCTTCCGACCTGAGGGGCTCATCTTCTGGCATCATCTCTTTTAGCCTTGTGATACGTTCCAAGGGGTTTTCTTGGCAAGAATACTGGAGTGGGTTGCCATTTCCTTCTCCAGTGGACCACATTTTGTCAGAACTCTCTGCCATGACCTGTCTGTCTTGGGTGGCCCTGCACGGCATAGCTTATGGCTTCACTGAGTTACGCAAGCCCCTTCACCAGAACAAGGCAGTGATCCATGAAGGGGAGCATGATCTTTACTGTGGAAATTAATAATGACCATGTATTTTGCTCGAGTGACATTTTCCTCAAGTGACACTACATCCAGGTTTCCTGAGTTCATTAATGCTTGTTTTTAAAACAATGAAAATATGATTTTTCCCTTTGATCAATTTTCTTATTCATATGCATATTCATGCAAATTTAGCCAAATAATAATCACTTAATCAACAAATCAGTTTAATTAGGCAACAACCCCAGTAAATGGCTACGAGCCTGTCCAGAACTCAGCCTGCAATGAAATAGCTGACAATGGGAAGTGAGTGTGCCTGGCTCTCGATCACGGCCGTTTTATTCACGGGTGTTCATTTATATTTCCTTGATTTGTGGGTTTATAGCAGTTGATTCAGCTTACCATAAAGCAATGTGAAGCACTTCCCTCAGGCAGCACATACCAGAGGGTGTGCTGTTTTCTATGTAGCATTGAAAGAGAGAGAGAGAGAGAGCGCATTCTAGTCCAGAAAGGGTAATTTTGATTTTTCCCTGTTCTAGTAAAAAAGTAACACCAGCAGCAAATAGGTTTTCTTGATATTCATTATCACAAGTCCCAAGGAATATATTAATTCTTCCTCTATTTTCATATTGCCATAGAAATGAATGGCCCCAAATGTCCTTTATGTTTGAAATATCTAACAGGTAGTGCTAATTAACAGCAGCATAATGCTGAAGAAAATGGAGATTTTTTTTTTTCAAATGGAAACCTACATAGGTAGATGAAAAAAAAAATTACTAGGATTTTTAATGAAATGCTGCCACATTTTTGGCTTCAGGGGTCACAGCAAATTCTAACAAAAACATATTATTATAACGGAATGGTTAGGCACTAAAAGGGAGGGGGAATAAATTATTAGAACAACTGAGATGTCATCACTGTTCTTCCTCTGGTTTCAGTTTCTAAGTTTAATGAGAGGTTTATTCAAGCAATCTCAGCAACACATTTCCTGCAAGATTTTGGGTACGTAAAGTATTCACCATCTTTGGCTGGTGTTATGGAACTTATGCAGTTAACTGCATATTTATGCATTTATGCTGGGAAAAGCTCCAGCTCTTGGTTTTCTGTCTGCCACACAGAGCTTATGTTGAGACTCAAGGTGTAGGTCCTAGATATAAGAGTCCAACAATATTGCCTGACAGAGAAGAATCGCTCTATTCAGCAATGGAAGCCTATTACAAAGGGAAATTTAAAGGGAAATAGCTCACACATGCTCATCCTTGTTTTTTTTATGTATGTACATGGGGAACCCTGTGCTGTTCTCTGTGACATGTACACACAGTGGACGTGCATTCATAAAAAGGTTACTATAGCACTTACATCTTCTATTTAACACTATGGGTAAGTAGGATACGCAGGTGTGTCCCACTCTTTCTGTAAATTATCTGCATTCACGGGCTCCATTTAATGTACTGAGACTACTGCAGCATTCTAGTTTGGATAAGCTAAGTACCATATACAAAGAAACAATTGAAAAGTTATTTTTTCTTTAGTCAAGGAGATATGTCCACCACACCATATTCAGTGGAGGAGGTTTAGCTCAAAGGTACACACTGCAATAACGTCAATCCCCTCACAATGCCCCCTCCCCCAAATGTACTTACTCTGGACAGTGCAGGCCTTGCTGGTGCCATCTTGATACACAGCATACACTGAAACGTTGAAGTTACGTTCCATTGTGATGTCTTCTGTAAAGGATGTTATTTTTGTTTTTATTTTTTAAAAAACATGTTTTTCCATTGTGAATTTGAATGGCATGAAGTTCTAAGGAAGTCTTCCCCAGCCCAGTGGCCTCCAGATGAGTTGAACTACAATTCCCATCATCCCCAACCAGCATAGATCTGGTATGACTCATGCTTGCTGGGAATTTGTAGTTCAACACATCCGAGGGCAGGAAGTTGGGAAAAGCTGTTCTAATTAAGGAAACGTATCGTGGGCAAAACCTCTGAAATAGGAACCCAGGAGTTCAAATCCCACTGTTTTATGATGGCTTCTTACATGGCTTGGGGCAAAAGAATCACAACTTCTTCATTTTCCCATCTCTCTTAAGAGAAGCCATTTTCAAAATATTATTATTTATCACATATGCATCCCACCCTACCTCCAAATAGCTTAGGGGGCTATATATGGGTTTCTTTCATTATTTCTCACAGCAGTCTACTTGTTCACATGGACAGCTTTAAAATGTGATTAGAACTGGTCATGATGGCTATATATTACCTCTAGAATCAGAGCCAGTATGCCTCTGAAAAGCAGTTGCTGAGGAACATAAGCGGGAGAGTGCCATTATGCTCATGTCCCGCTTATAGGCTTCACAGAGGCATCTGGTTGGCCACTGTGGGAACAGAATGCTAGACTAGATAGGCCTTTGGTCTGGTCTAGTACAGCTCTTCCTAGGTTCTTCTGATTTTGGTAGTCTTCACTTAACTTGTTCACATGTACAGCAGTGTTTGGATCTGAATCAGATGTTTCCCCTACAGAGGCTTTCTTAATGAGGGAAGATTAAGAAAACACATTCCACTAAAAGTAACAGCATTTCTGTAGATTCCAATCTGCTCCAGCATTCTGAATGTAAGAAACTGGCTCCGCGTACTATGAAGATAACAAAAAAGTTGTCTTGTATCTTACCTTTGATAGAAGTTGTTGTGTTCTGGATGGGGACTTTTTTCCACATTAAGCCCTGAAGGTAATGGCTGAAGTCTGCAGATGTCCATTCCACTATGTACCACAAAACTGTTTTTCCAGTGGATTTGGGAGGTTCCCATATAGCAGAAATTCTTTTCTGTTCATCCCTGATTATTTGCATATTGGTAGGTGGTGGGAAATCTATAGGGAAAAGCAGCAGGGATGACTGAGCAGCTTGTTGTCTCAGATTTATTTCCCATTAGAGAAATATTCAGAGTTGGATATTTCAAATCGCTGATGTCTAGAAAGAGTTAAGAAACGCTCTTGAAATGTGTGAAGAACAAATCTAGAGTAGACACTGGGATGCATCTTCAACTGGCACACTGGACATTCATATCACGCCTGACCCAGACCCAGGTCAGGATGACTCTTCGGATGAAGATTCAGAAACTGTGGAGTCCAATGACCCTGTGGATACTCCTGACACTATGAATACCCCTAGCACCTCCACAGAAGCTACACTGGGTCCTCCAGCAATGGTAAATTCTGAAGAACCCTTGTACAGGGCCCTGAAGGCCATATAAACCCTATGAAGTCTGAGAAAGAGGTTGAGCCAAGCCCTAGAGCATGCCAGCACCAGAAGGTGGAAGCACAGGCCACTGTTCAGATGTGAAATGAACATCTCAAGAACCACAGCACCCAAACAACTTGGAAGTAATGGTCTCCTTGAGAGAGGGTCTGCTCAGAAGCAGGGAAACTATGAAGCCAGTACTAATGGCTTGCAGCTGTATGTGGGTACGGACTAGGTGATTTGGCTATATAAGTCTTGAGTTGAGACCTGCTAGATGCTGGAACAACCCTTGTATTCCAGCTCCTGCTACCTTGAAATCTTGCTCCTACTTGACTGATCTCTTGTGCTGCTGACTTCTGGACTCTTAATATGACCCTGCTTTTGGGCTGCCCTTTTTCTGGACAGGTAATGTTGTGCTTTGTTCTTTTGCTTGCCTGCTGACTTGGCTGAATGGTTTTGCCGCAGGACTGAGCCCAACCAAGCCATAACAGGACAATTCATCATGTAGAATTGTGATTCATTTCCTCATGTTAATCAGCTAGTTGGGTATTTTTGTGTACACAGTAGAAGACCCAGCATGACGAAGGGTGCTTCCAGATAAGGCTTTTATCCTGCCATCACCCTGCGTCATTCACAGAATTTTGGGAAGTCCATATAACGTCATCTTCCACTCATAATCCTCCTCTGTTTCCCTACTGTTTCTTCTGTCATTAAGGAAAAAAGATGGAATAGCTGCACAATGCCTCCAGACTGTTAGTGCTAGGGACCCTTTGTCTGGAACCACCCCAAGGATCAAATAAGTAATACATCTTGGAATGCAAAGTGCCCAGAGAACATCTTCTCCTGCTCTTTCAGGCTCCCTGTCTGCTGCAATGCAAATACTATTGATTCCAATCAATGAGAAAAAGAGGGGATGGGCCAGGCCAATATGGCAGCATCCCCCACCCCTGGTCTTCCTGCACCATAAGATATAGCAAATACCTCCACATTCCAGTGCAGCTCATCGAAGTGAAGGACATTTGCAAGTTTAATATATTTCCAGAGGCTGCAGTTGCTGAATGGTTAAGTACAGAGAGTGCATTTGTGTTGATTTTTTTAAAAGTTGGTGTTCTGACCTAACATTTTTAGGCCAGCCTATAACTCAAGTTGATGATGGTAAAGAGCTAGAACTTTGATAGATTGTCTTGTGTCAGCAAGTGAACCTGAATGAAATTGCTGATGCTCCTAAGGGATTGTTATATTCAGTGGGACTCTTCAAGGAAAAGCTGATTCCTCAAAGTGTTTCTAAGGAAGAAACAAAACAGCTAGAAGCAACCTGTGAAACGAGTTAGGAGAATCTGGCCCAAGAACAGTATAGAACTGTGCAATGCAAATCAAGCTCCTTCTTCCATGCTGCAAGTGTAGAAATTACAGAAGTATTACCCTGATGAATATAAGCAAACTAGGGCTTCAATCCTACACCTACTTACATGGAAGTAAGCCCCTCGAAAATCAATTGGACTTACTTCATGTTAGACCTGTATAGGTTTTCACCATAGCAGTGTATTTCTGGGACACTGTCATGAATGTCAACTTATTTTAAATCTGAATCTTCTGCAGACTTTTATAATTTCCTAGAGTGGTATCCAATGTTAGTCCTACTTACAGTAGACCCATGGAATGAATGGAACTTAGACTAACATTGGATACAACCCCTAGTTGTTGTTGTTTTTAAAAACAGTCATGATGGCTAGACACATATTTTTTAAATGAAATTGCATGCCAACTTTTGATCTAGTTTTCATGCCTGTGGGCGTCTCTGAAAATGGGATTATAGTGGTAGTCCACATACATGCTTGTTTTTTGATACCATCTGCCTCCAGAGGGTGCAAGCCAGAAATAAAATTAGTTCTAGATTAAGTGGGAGTTTGAACAGGTGGGGAGTTAATCTTGAGGAGTCCCATAAGGATAGTTTCTTGTCCAACACAATATAACAACACAGTATCCATTTCTGACAAGTTTTTATGTACCACCATATCTTACCACGGGGCTGCTGGTTCATTGTAATATTTGCTGGATTGGAACTTCCTTTTGAATTGTGTGCTGTCACATAGACAATGGTCACAGCTGGGGGAACCAAAACTTTGCATTTTGTTTCTGTTGTTTTACACAAATCCATCCTCTCTCCTTGGTTTTCATAGGATACTCTATAACCCAGAATTCTTCCTCTGCTCTCATTTGGAAGAAATGGCTAGAGAAATAGCAAAATAATTGCCTTTAGAAAACAGCATTATGTTTAATTTTGTTTGTTCGTATAGTCTCAAAAGCACAGCGTCTACTGTGGAAATTTGACTGAGCCAGCAGCTCCTTATCTGCTCTGGAAGCCCAAAGGACACATTAAATGCCAGCCACTTGCATGCAACAGTAGCCCAATACTCCTTTAGATGCTTCAGGCAATGGTCATCAGGAGTGGGAAAGCAGCAGGGGGAGGCTTTTTCCCTGCTTCCTATTTCACCTCTTCAAATCTTCCCCCTACCCCCACCACAGCTTTTCCTTCTTCGGTTGCTTTCTTTTTAATTTTTTAAAATTTATTAGTCAAGTGAGAAGATAGCCTTCCTACTAATGCTTCTTGTATGTGATTATATATTTTCTTTAAAGTTTAAAGAAAAAAGTAATCTACTCAACATACGATCCCATTATGAATTCTTACAGATATTGGCTCCAACTGAAAGAACCTACCTGATATTAAAAAATATATATTTTTCTGTATTACTCATGAAAACAAGACCCCCCTAAGCTTCGGATCTTACGATTTAGTCCTTCCCTTAATGAATCTGACTGAGATGCAATCTGATATGGCTGCAATCTGGAAAGGAGAACATGTCACCTTGATCAAGACGGTCATCTCTTGGCTACCATTCTGGTATGTTGGTCCCAGATACCTCCACACATCGAGTACTGAAGATGGTTCTGCATAAAAAATAAATAAATACAAAAGCTGAAAATGGGATATCTGACCTCTGATTTTAGATGAACATCGTGGCAAATAGCATGGCTTCTTTTGTTACTTGTAATTTTGCTTTACATGTACAGAAGACAGCATACGTATCTATCGCAGAATCTCAGTTGTAAGCATTCAGAGCAAATTATTATTATTATTATTTTAAAAGTATGGCAGTATGGATAATGATAACATCAACCCTTTGAGGGTGGTGGAGTCTACTACTATACTAGAGGCCTGTGCTAAAAATATTCTTACTATGTAAGTTCCATATGTAGATTTCCTGTGAGTAGCAAATGATGTATTTGGTTTATGCCCATTTCCCCCCTCCTCTACTGACACCTGATGGTGACAGCTGGTAAATACAGGGTCCCTCACCTTTTCTCAGAGTGAGAAGATGGACACATAGCATTTTAAGGGTGATCACATCTGGTTCTTCTTTCAAGCTATGAACCCAGCTTTGCAACTTATGTTAATGATAGACAAGCCAGTAAATTGAATGCTGGATGGATGAGTTGTTTGCTTCCCATGGCAAGGTGTGTCAGCTTCATTTGGGCTCACACTTTCTGCCCCCCCCCCTTTAAAAAAATCTTCTGAGTGGGATGTGGAC
The DNA here is from genome assembly GCF_057233095.1 of Heloderma suspectum. Lineage (NCBI taxonomy): Eukaryota > Metazoa > Chordata > Lepidosauria > Squamata > Helodermatidae > Heloderma > Heloderma suspectum. The sequence goes on from NC_139461.1 coordinate 216,545,373, forward strand.
ATGTACACTTATAAACATTCATTCTTCATTTTAGAAAAAGAATATATATCCACTATCATGGCATCCTGAAACATATGGTGCCGTTTTTTTCAGAGCCTGACCCAGCGCAGAAAAAGTACACATTTGCTTGGAAAGCAGCAACTGTGCTATCAAGCACCTCTACCACAAACAGTGCAATCCTATACATGTCTGCTCTTTATGTCTGTCTTCACCTCAGCCTCATGGTGTCAGCCAAGAACAGCAGTGTACACCACTGCATGGACCATCTCCTTCATATCTATGGCCCCAGGGATAGCGACACCCATGGGCTCCTGCCCCTAAGGACCTGTAAGTTCCTCTCCCCCACCCTCCACCACCCCTCTTTCAACCAATGCCATTGACTGAAGGTTCCTGTCCAGAAGTCAGAAACCACTACTGGCTTCTCCTGCCAGATCATTGGGGTGGGATGGGAGTAGAGAACAATCTCCAAAAATGGAATGGTGTTTCTCAGTGAGTTGGCCTTTGGAACTCAGCTGATAACACTGTGGCTAGTAAATCATGTATTAAATCAGTAAGCAGCCATTAGCTGCTAGACTCTGTCCATAAATTCAGGATTTCAACTGAAACACAAATACAGTGTGTTGAGGGTCAAAAAAGATAATGTTTTCTACAGGGTTGGCTCAAGCCATTTTGCTGCCTGAGGCACAGCAGCAAATGGCCATACTTCACCTCATCAAGGTGCATAGTAGCCAAGACCAGCCAAGTTATTTTGGCACTTCAGAAAGAAAACCCCATAGGCGCGCCTCCCAAAGAGTAAAAATGCCATAATGAATTAAATAACTATTTGCTTCCCTTTCATGAGCAAAGGGCTGGATGCGCCTGATCTCGTCTGATCTCGTAAGCTAAGCAGGGGCAGCCCTGGTTAGTACTTGGATGGGACACTGCCTGGGAATCAGGCTTCCTGCACTGAGCAGGGGGTTGGACTCGATGGCCTTGTAGGCCCCTTCCAACCCTATGATTCTATGATGCTCAAAAGGAGCTGACTGAGGCAGTTGTCTCACTCAACCTAGTGGTAGGGTTGGCCTGTGCCTTTAATAACACATTCAACAGGTGCAGCTTTTCTAACAGGGAGATACAGTGAAATGAAAGGTTCTACCTGATGAATTGCCGCCCACCTTGCAGCTGTTAAAGGCACAAGAGCCTTGCCCCCCCCCCCCCGGTAAAAAGTGAGGTATATTCCCAAAAGTGAACCATCTCCCCCACCCCCAAAAAGCTGGTACATTTTTAAGACTTATACCCTAGTTTTGTCAGCAGGGGTCACTAATGCTTCAACAAAATGACTTCTTGTTGTGATAATAACTAGTAGAGGCCCAAGGCCTCCATTGTAGTCCATCTGCAGGTGAGAAAATAAAAAGGTGAGGCCTAGATAGGCCAGGGTTCCTCCTCACTTTGTTAGCCTTCCTTCGTGGTGGTGACACTTTTCCTCTCAGAGGGCAGCAAAGCCAAAGCTATTGCCATTCAATTGTTCCCAGCCCTGCAGATCTTTCATGCCCCTCGGAGGAAGCCTGCTTGGAATAATGTAGGCCTGGTCCAGATCTGATTGCCTCCCTTCCTCTGTAGTGGATTTGGCTGGTCAGGTCAAGTCATTTTGTAAAATGAATTTCTTCTTACTGTTTCTTTGGCCTCATAGCTTTCTTAAGGGATAAGAGGTGACAGAAAGGAGTATTAAGTCATTCCTAACATTGATAGTTCAGTTACAAAATTGGCGGGCACAACATGGAAGCAGTTCTTAAAGACAAAAACTAATTTCTGTGCATTGGTATGAATCATGCCACAGATACTGTTTCACTATGATGCTTAAGGTGCAATCCCATACCCACTTACTTGGGTTTAAGCCCTACTGAACTCAACGGCACTTACTTCTGAGCAGACATGTGTACAATTGTGCTGTTAAGTAATGCTTATTTGGATATAAAAGCTGAAGGGGGCGGGGGGGGATTCCTAATTTAGTAATACATTTCCAGCTCATGCTGCACTGTAAAACTGAAACTGATAGGACATATTTGCATATATACACCTTTTTACCTGAGGATTTTCCATAGACTTTTGAGTTTCATAATATCACAGCATTATGTACATTATATACATGTACAATGCTAGAACTATATAGTCTGTTGAAGATGACACAGGAAACAAGGACATAGCCAAAGATATAATCTAGTATTCCAGTTCCTGAGCTGACAAAGGTACACCTTCCTTTCTCCGACAGCTATTTGATTCACGTGACTTTGTGGTGAAAATGATCAGAAAGCCATGCTTGGCTAGCTTATGGCAGCTTAAACCACTTGAAGCTTTCCCATTGCTTTCTCTACACTTGAGAAAGGGCTCAGAGGACAAGAACGAGGGAGTAGTGAAACTCACCTGCCTCTGGAGTCATGTACACAACAGATTGGCTCCATCTACTCCAAATGCTTCCAGGGTGAGTTAATTTGCATCTGACTTGAAACTCATACATTGTGTTTGCATTTAAGCTGTACTCTGAGTGATGCTTCCGTTGTAAACCACCATCCCATTCTTGAACCTAAAGTGGAGACGCAACAGAATCAATGACATAATATTCTGTCTTCAGCCTGGATCAGTGGTTCCCAAACAGGGTGTCGTGAAAATAACTGCTGGTGTGTTGATTTTTTCTTTTAAGTATTGTTTCCTGTGAGCCCAAAGCTCCCCCCATCCATCTGCATCTCTGTATGATTTACTGTTGTGGCTTTTTCCCCCTTCCAATCAGCTTCTGTTGACAGTGCTTGACTCTACATCAGAAATAAGTGGGTAATTCATGCAGAAAGAGAGCAGCATTACTTGTTCTCTTCGAACTGGCACACTCAGAACAATGGCAGCAGAAACAGTAGTACAGTGAGATAATATTAGACCCTGTACTTATGCCCCCTGCCATTTAGATAACCATGTATATTACTTCACTTACTACAAACTGTGGTAAGCCAGTCACATGCTGCATTTGGGGGCTCTCCCTTCCTGCTTGTTCTGCTGAGTGGGGCCCTGTACTTCTGCCCCTAAATTCTGCCCTGATGGCACCACTGAGCAGAAACACAAGGAGAGGAATCCTGCATGAAGTGGACAGTTAATTTTTATTCATAGAGCAAAGCTACATGTTACTCTGGAGATCTGTGATTAGATCTCCCAGTGTTCTCGGGTTTGTTTGTTTTTAGTGAAATGCAGCTATGGGGGCTCTGAATTTTACCGGAGCAGTGGCACTGATTGATTTGTATTCCCCACCCATCCCTACCACCCGAGTAAGACCAACCCAAGACATTTTGCTGTCTCAGGTGGACAAGATGCCCCTCTCCATTCCATGTACAAAAGCCGTCTTGGAAGAGCAGTTGAATCTTACTTCAACACTGGTGACAAGACAGCATCCTCCATGGCATCTGAAGGCAGCAAGCTAGTTTAGTGGATTCAAGGCAGGCTACATGGCAGACACAACAGCTCTTTCTCTTTCTTTTTCAACATCTTCCCACTGGTTCCCCAACATCTGTCACTTGTGGTAGCTGCCTCACTCTGCCTAATGGAAGGGCTGGACCTTCTCCTGGGGCTAACAGATAACAATATCCATTAATTTAATTTAGATTAAAGCAGCACTGGAGGAAAGGATTAAGCACCTTTGCTTCCATGGCTATAGTTCATTTTTTTTTAAATGTCAGGTTAATCACACATCAGGGGATTGTTAGTCTGTTAGTGCTCATGAGAACAAGCTCAAATAAGTGTGTACTCAGTCTATTGCTGTTCCTAGTATACTGATATAACAATACTTAAACATTTGTATAGCACTTTCAGGTATTCAAAGGGCTTCACTTGCATAATATAGGCATTACCAGTAATATACCTTCCATAACAAACCACCCCCAAACAAAGATATTATCTTTGCATGACTGAAGGAGTGCTACCATAAATCAGGGGCAAACAGACTTCCAACTTGTTAGATTTACTTTGTGGGTTTTTTTTTTTTTACTGGAACCCCAGTATCTACCAACCAGAGCCAGGTGCAAAAAACATACACTTTGAATTAAAGAGCACATTCTGAGCCTGGGAATTTCTTACCAGAACTGAACTGAGCTCTCCGGCCTTTCACCCAAAAGTCTACTCCTGGTTACCCCAAGCTCTCTTCCCTTCAGCAGTCTAGTTTAGGTGGAAAAAACCATTTTGTTGTTATTGTTAAACAATAGGGAGTCAGAATCCCTTGCTAATCTATTGCAAATCATCCAGAGATCTACCAGTAGATCCCAATCTATCTTCTTCCCACCTACAGTGAATGATACAAGTGGACGTGAGTTCCTAAGCATTGGAGTTGGGCAAAAGTTGCTGTTGCATGCATACAGAAAAGGTGTAGTAAAGCATGGTATATAGGTAAGTGCCAGTCCATCCTAACTTATATTTTTAATCACTTTTTTTGCTATAAGAAGGAAACAATAGCTTAAAAAATTTGTTTCACTGAAATGCAGTAAAGATAGGTATATTGGCCTATGCAATGTGAGCCCCGGACGAGCAGAAAGCATTCCACCAAAATAGTATTCTAGTCTAGATAAAACAGCCTAAGAAATTATTCCCATCTAACTGCCGTATGAAGTCATGCATGGAAGGTTTGGCACTGATATCAATGAAAAGTAGCAGTCAAGCCACTGCTACTGATACATATAAAACACAGATGAGAACAGGCTGCCTTACATGCCAAATTTCACTTGTCTTCTCCTTGTATCGCTCTTCGCAAAAAGTCTCATTGATTGCACTTTGCTTTTCCCACTGTATTATAGTCTTAAGTATTGGAGAGTCTACAGTTTTATTTTGGGTAACAACAGGTGTAGCTGGTACCACTAAAAGAGATACAAGAATGTTAAATCCACTCTAATCTGATAAAACTGCTAACATTTTACCAAAAGGCAGACTTTAAAAGTTGTTAATTCTAAGCTTCAAGATTAGCATATAAGCTACAAGCAGGGGTTTCCGTTGGGCAAAGTAATACTGTGTCAGAGACTGGAGCTTCCAGGGTAGAGGTACCACCATTTCCAAAACCCTGCCAGCTTGCTGTGGCCAGGACAGGTGCCAGCGTGGCTTTTTCTTACCTGCCCCTTGCCACTGCAGCCAACAGGACAGATTTAACTATGTTGGCTCCAAGGCTGGTGTTACTGAGGGCGCCTTTCGAGGGTTTATCAGGCGAACAAGGGGGCTTAGAATCCTGTGGATCTTCAGCTGTCCCCAGCTCCCTGGAACAGTTTGCACACACACACAGGCAGTAGGACACCACTGGTAGGACATATATGCTCATGGAGCATGTATTGTTGGTACAACTTTACACTAAACTGAGACCTGGTGCAAGAAATTTCCCTCCCATTAGGTATAGTGGGAGGGATTAAAAAATAGGTCAGAACATAAGATATGATGGAACTCACCACTCAGTCACAGCATACCGCCACCAGTATATAAACCCTATGCAGCCAGGGAGATCACAACTCAAATGACAGGGTGCACAGCATAGGGCTATATTTCTCTGGTCTCAAATCATGCATGCTTAGAGCTCATAAGCAAGAGCTCTTGAAATCATACACGCATAGGGTTGGAAGGGGCTAACAAGACCATCAAGTCCAACCTCTGCTCAGTGCAGGAAGCCTGATTCCCAGGCAGTGTCCCATCCAAGTACTAACCAGGGCTGACCCTGCTTAGCTTCCGAGATCAGACAAGATTGGGCGTATCCAGGCCTTTGTTTGGGAAAGAACGGGAAAAGGACACTTTGCACAATAAAGTGGGGACACTTCCTCAAAACAGCCTGGCTTCATGACTTGAGCACTTTGCTGACACTTATCTCCCTAGAACCCTGATAGGTGCTTGAGAGCATCCCCACCCCCTCCCCATGGTAGAGCTCAGGCTCCTGTCTCTTGCTTCCCTACCCCATGCCCTGTGCAGTGAGATACTGGCAGTGGCTGCTGTCAGTGTGTGTCTGTGGCTCCCCTTGTTGTGTATCCTGGCCCCTCCCTTTGGCTGCTTAGCCAAAAGGTCTTTCCCTCACTCACTGGATCTAGAACCCTTTCCCCAGGTGATGAAATGGTGTGCTGGAGGAGACTGATGGCTGACTGGCTGGAACCTTTAAGGGCGCTCCTAGTCGAGGCAAGAATACATTGCAACACTTTGTTGCAATTTCCATTTGTAAAACTCATGCCACGCACATGACATTGTGTGTGGCAGCGTGTAGCTAGTCCCTTTAGGGCAGGACAGGGAGGTGGGGAAACAAATTCAGGCATAGACTTGGATGGGTTTTGGCCACAACTTTATTGGTTCAGCTTGGAATAGAATTGACGGGGGCATAGGGCATGGATCTGTTAATCCGACTACCCACCTGCAGTCTTATCCCATCAACCTGGTCCGCCTGCCAGGTGCCTCATTGTGGGGGGCAGGAGTAGGGATGGCAGAGAATTCCGCCACGGATCTCAGGGAGGCCTAATGCCAGTGCATTCGGCCACCCGAAATCTGTGGCGGAACGGCCTGCCCCCCCCGCCCCCCCGCAGATCCCCCCAGGACGAGACTTACCTGGGGTGGATCTTCCCAGCGGTGGTGGCTCCGGCAGTGGTTTCAGCGGCGGCGGCGGCGGCTGGTCTTCCGACCGGCTGCTGCTGCCGCCATCTGCAGTTTGTTTGTTTTTTTTACACACATGTGATAGGCTACGTAAGTTTTTATGTAGCCTAAAACGTCTGGGTAAAAAAAAAAAGGCATACGCAAATGGCAGCGCTATGTCTGCTACGCTATTTGCGTTCCCCTTATTTTCACCGTCTTAGTCTACGTAAATATTTACATAGATTAAGACGTCAAAAATAAGGAATGCAAATGGCGGCGGCCGTAGCCGCCACCATTTGCGTACGCTTTTTTTTTCTCTTTTTTTTCCCAGAGCCCTCCGCTGCCGGAAATCCGGCTGCGGACAGCTCTGGCCTGGCTGGGCCTGGCCGGCTGCTCTGCGGAGTTGCTGCAGAGCACAGCCGGCCGCAGAGGATTCCGGGGGGGAGGAACGGAGTGCCTCCCCCCCGTCCAGGATTCCAGGGGGAAGGACGGAATGCCTCCCCCCCCACCATAAACATAATCCGCGAACCGGTAAGTGATTTCGTACATCCCTAGGCAGGAGTCAGAGGCACACCCCATGGCACAGACCATTGAAGTGAGTCCCTTTCTGCCTCCCTGGGGCGTGGCTCAGATTGCAGCTCCATGCTGAGCTGGGTCTTAATGCCACCCCCCAAGGTCCCTTAAGGGGGACCCCCTCTTGAAGGGGAAAATGGCACCCAATCCCGTTCCCCTTCCCAATAGATCCAGTCCAATGCCTTCCACGCCTTCAAAGCTGTGACGTAGAATTGAAAGTTTTATAACCACCCTTACAGTCATACTTGTCAAGCCAAAGAAATGAAAACCCTGCACACTGGTGCCAATCTGTGTGCAGGCAAAATTCCTTCCCAGCCCTGTTAACCCGTGAATACCGTAATCCATGGCAAGAAATCATCTACCCTGGAGTGGGTGGGTGGGTGGGGAAGCCGGTGATGGCAATGCTGAAGCCACGTGGGAGGCTTCGCTCTTAACAGCCTCTGGAGGACTAGAGAGAGGAAAGCTTTCCCTCCAGTCCACCAACAAAGCCCTCTTCCTGCTGAGCCAATTTAGCCCTGATTGGCTCTGCGCCTCCCACGTGGGTGCGCACTTGGCGCCGCTGCCACAGCTCAGCTGCCCCCTCCCTGCCTCCCCATCGGGACTGCGCGCCACCACAACATTGCTCCCCAGGTAAGCTGGGAGCTGCATTTCTCAGAAAGCTTCATCTCAGCTTTGTCACCATCAAGATTTCAGTCTTTTCACTGTAGTTGTGTAGTAGGCTAAAAATAAAAACAGCTCTTAAAAAAAAAAGTCTCTGAATTACTGCATACTACCTATATTGTTGGGCTTAACAAGCAGTTGATCCGAATGGACTGTGCCCAAGTCATTTTTAGTGCTGACTGAAACGGAAAAGGTTTGGTCCTTCTGCAGTTGACTCAGAGGGATGCTAATGGTTGCAGTCTTTGCAGAAAAAGTTTTATTCTCTTCTGTCTGTAAACTATAAAGATCAAAGAATCAAACTGCATATCCTTCTGCTGTAGCTATAAACAAAAAATATAAAGTAGCCACCTTTAAAAACATTAACAAATTATTTAATGTGTAACCATAATAAAACAACATTTAAACATGTTAAATATGAAGCAGACACCAGTACCAACACAAGATATTTTGCTGCTGAAGGCAAAGGACAAAATGGTGACCCCCTCCATTCTGCATACACAACCCAGCTGGACTGGCAGTTTAATCTTACTTCAATATGTGCAATGGGATAGGGTCCACAACCACACCAGAGGACAGCAGGCTAGTTTAGAGAATAACATTATAGCAAGCCACACTATTGTGTGAGCCCCCACCTTTTGAGCATGACCTAACCATAGGTAAGCGCTTTTAAGTCATATTGGCTGGGTTCACACAAAAGACTAGCGCACATTCAGTGGTTGAGTGTAGGTTGTTGTTGAACTGTGGGTTATTGTGTTGTCTGAACGCAGAGTGTTTTCCACAAGGTGGTTTGTTAACCGTGCAGCGTGGCCCTTATTTTTCTCAGACAAGCCACCCTGAGAACCCATCATTTGTTGTTCGGTTGTTCAGGGTGGTTAACAAGCTACCTTGTGGAAAATGTGCTGTGTTCAGACAACACAATAACCCACGGTTCAGTGACAACCTCAACCACTTTGTGTGGGTTAGTGTGTTCTGTGAATCCAGCCAATGTTTTAAATTAGAGAGTTCAGAGCCAAACTACAATGCAGCCATATGTAATGTCCGCCTGGTAACTGCTTCTCCATTCCAAAACATGCTTTGTGGTGGGGTGATGATTTGTAGTGGAGAAATGTCAGGGTAGGGGAGATGTTTAACCCTTACTCCGCCTGATGCTTCCCCCCTGAAACACTCCCCTCCAGCCATGTTTCCTCTGCCAAAGCTCCTGATGTTATTTACCTTGCAAAACACATATAGCTAGAAGCACATTTGTAGGGGAAATACAACAGATAGGACAAGGGTTAAATAGCTCTTTCCCCATTGTAAACTTCAACTCCATTGTAAACTCCATTGTAAACTTCAGCAAAGGAGATCGTTACCTTGTCGTGGTGCTGGAGCTTGAGCACCTCAATGATGTCATGAGCTAAACCATGAAGGGACACCCAAGACGGGAAGGTCATGGCAGAGAGGTCAGACTAAATATGATCCCTGGGGAAGGAAACGGCAACCCACCCCAGTATTCTTGCTATGAAAACTAAATGGATCAGTACAGCCAGAGATATGTTGGTATACCATCGGAAGATGGGACTCCCATGTCGGAAGATGGTCAAAATGCTACTGGGGAGGAACAGAGGATAAGTTCAACTAGCCCCAGATGTGATGACGCAGCTAGCTCAAAGCCGAAAGGACGGCTAGCAGCCGGTGGTGCTGGTGGTGAATGACAAATCCGATGTTCTAAAGATCAACACACCATAGGAACCTGGATTGTAAGATCTATGAGCCAGGGCAAATTGGATGTGGTTATTGGGGAGATGTCAAGATTAAATATAGACATTCTGAGTGTCAGTGAACTGAAATGGACTGGAATGGGCCACTTCACATCAGATGACCACCAGATCTACTACTGTGGACAAGAGGACCACAGAAGAAATGGAGTAGCCTTCATAATTCATAATAAAGTGGCTAAAGCAGTGCTTGGATACAATCCAAAAAATTACAGAATGATCTCAATTCAAATTCAGGGTAAGCCATTTAACATCACAGTGATCCAAATATACGCCCCAACCACAGATGCTGAAGAAGCAGAAGTAGATCAGAAGTAGATCATGAGGGTCTGCAGCACCTACTGGATAGTACGTCAAAAATAGATGTTATTTTCATTACAGGAGACTGGAATGCTAAGGTGGGTAGTCAAATGACACCTGGAATTACAGGCAAGCATGGTCTGGGAGAACAAAATGAAGCAGGACATAGGCTGATAGAATTTTGCCAAGACAACTCACTGTACATAACAAACACTCTCTTCCAACAACCTAAGAGTCGACTTTATACATGGACTTCACCAGACGGTCGACACCGAAATCAGATTGACTACATCCTTTGTAGCCAAAGGTGGCGGACATCTATGCAGTCGGTAAAAACAAGACCTGGAGCTGATTGTAGTTCAGATCACGAACTTCTTATTGCACAATTTAGAATCAGACTAAAGAGAATAGGGAAGACCCACAGATCAGTTAGATATGAGCTCACTAATATTCCTCATGAATATGCAGTGGAGGTGAAGAATAGATTTAAGGGACTAGATTTAGTAGATAAGGTCCCAGAAGAACTATGGACAGAAGTTCGCAACATTGTTCAGGAGGCGGCAACAAAAAACGTCCCAAAGAAAAAGAAAACCAAGAAGGCAAGGTGGCTGTCTGCTGAGACACTGGAAGCAGCCCAAGAAAGAAGGAAAGCAAAAGGCAACAGTGAAAGGGGGAGATATGCCCAATTAAATGCAAAATTCCAGAGGTTAGCCAGAAGAGATAAGGAATTATTTTTAAACAAGCAGTGTGCGGAAGTGGAAGAAGATAATAGAATAGGAAGGACAAGAGACCTCTTCCAGAAAATTGGAAACATCGGAGGTAAATTCCAGGCAAAAATGGGTATGATCAAAAACAATGATGGCAAGGACCTAATAGAAGCAGAAGAGATCAAGAAAAGGTGGCAAAAATATACGGAAGATCTGTATAGGAGGGATAATAATATCGGGGACAGATTTGATGGTGTGGTCAGTGAGCTAGAGCCAGACATCCTGAAGAGTGAGGTTGAATGGGCCTTAAGAAGCATTGCTAATAACAAGGCAGCAGGAGATGACGGTATCCCAGCTGAACTGTTTAAAATCTTGCAAGATGATGCTGTCAAGATGATGCATGCCATATGCCAACAAATTTGGAAAACACAAGAATGGCCACCAGATTGGAAAAAATCAACTTATATCCCCATACCCAAAAAAGGAAGCACCAAAGAATGTTCAAACTATCGAACAGTGGCACTTATTTCACATGCCAGTAAGGTAATGCTCAAAATCTTGCAAGATAGACTCCAGCAATTCATGGAATGAGAATTGCCAGATGTACAAGCTGGGTTTTGGAAAGGCAGAGGAACTAGAGACCAAATTGCCAATATCTGCTGGATAATGGAGAAAGCCACAGAGTTTCAGAAAAACATCTGTTTCTGTTTTATTGACTAGTATTCTAAAGCCTTTGCTGTGTGGATCATAACAAATTGTGGCAAGTTCTTGGGGGGATGGGGATACCAAATCATCTTGTCTGCCTCCTGAGGAATCTGTATAACGACCAAGTAGCAACGGTAAGAACAGACCACGGAACAACGGACTGGTTTAAGATTGGGAAAGGAGTACGGCAGGGTTGCATACTCTCACCCTACCTATTCAACCTGTACGCAGAACACAACATGCGATGTGCTGGGCTTGATGAAGCCAAGGCTGGAGTTAAAATCGCTGGAAGAAACATTAACAATCTCCGATATGCAGATGATGCCACTTTGATGGCTGAAAGCGAGGAAGAGCTGAGGAACCTCATGACGAAGGTGAAAGAAGAAAGTGCAAAAGCTGGGTTGCAGTTAAACCTCAAAAAAACCAAGATTATGGCAACCAGCTTGATTGATAACTGGCAAATAGAGGGAGAAAATGTGGAGGCAGTGACAGACTTTGTCTTTCTAAGCGCAAAGATTACTGCAGATGCTGACTGCAGCCAGGAAATCAGAAGTCGTATACTTCTTGGGAGGACAGCAATGACAAATCTTGATAAAATAGTGAAGAGCAGAGACATCACACTGACAACAAAGGTCCACATAGCTAAAGCAATGGTGACGGACTCAACCTTGGGGGAGCTGGGGGTGGCAACGGCCGACAGGAAGCTCTGGCGTGGGCTGGTCCATGAAGTCACGAAGAGTCGGAAGCGACTGAACGAATAAACAACAAAAACCATTGTAAATCAGCCCCTGCTGAGGACATTTTAGAGTGGAGAAGAGGTTGTCAAGCTAATATACACCTGCTACATAACATGTAGTTTGGCTCCAAGCAAATTTCTCCCACTGAAATGAATGGAACTTAAAAAGGTTTTACATTGGCTGGGTTGTACTTATTGTTTTTATAAAATCCGTATTTGCAAATTATTATTCTTTTTGTTGTTATATACAAACACAGACCAGGCTCCACTAGGTGCGTGCCCCTTCTGCAGTCCATATCACAATTGGTGCCAATGGAGTTTTTTTCTTTCTTTAGCCCCCACATGCAGGCGGCGAATTTAGGGGAGGAAAGCAACCGGATGAGATGGTTGAACCCCCCGCCCCTTACGCATGTGCAGGTGTCCTGATCTGGATCAGAGGCCTGTGCTAAAGTAAAAAAAAAAGGTAGGATCACCTACACACTCTGCACTTAACATAGCGTGTAGTTTTAGCCCTCATCAGTGTCCAAAAAAGGTTTGCATTGCAGATTGGGGAGCTGCTGTTCAAGCTACGCAACTCCCATCTATCCTTGGATGCTTGCAACCAGACTCAGCTTTCCTTGGGTTCCAGCCATTGTGCCCACTAGACCACAGATGGAGGCACCTTTTGCCACTTCTAAGGCTTCACAGGGAGCTTTTATCCAGCGATTGAGATTGCTCCTACACAGAAGTTTGCTGGCTCTTTACATGATGCTGTGACCCTACAGGGCGTCTCCTGCACTAAATGCCCTTTGTTCCATTTTTAAATAGATTGCGGATAATGAGCTATCAAATTACCCCATTGTGTTCCCTCAGCCCTGCTTTAGATGCAGGATTTTAGGCTGGTGTAGAGATGCCCGGAGTATGGAACTCCCCAATATGAAAGACACATGACTGCCAGCAAAGGTAGTAGCCCTGATTCTTCTCTTTCGCTCTTCCCCAGTAACATGCTATAACCAAGAATGTATGATTTGATGACACCGCATTATGAGTTTAACCCCCCCCATTCCACTCTACTGACTTCTACATATGGGGTGAGGTGACATATCATGGGGGGTTGGGATTTGTGTCTTTTCAACAGGAGTTCCCCATACTGCAGTGCAAACCTTTTGAAACAGAGGGGACTTCCAGAAGTGGTTTGTGATATGGTCTCATAATACCAGTTCTGCCCTGTGCATGAGATTATTCTTAAAGTATTTTAGAAGATGTTACTCCATTAAACAAAACCTCAAATTGAACATTCTTCTGTGGCCAGCCACACACGCACACACAGCCCCTTGTCACAGATACAGGCTACCTAAAAGAGAGGTTAGACTTATAAACCAAGATCCAACAGGCCACAAATACCCTGTTGCATGTGCATGGGAACTTTGAAGCCAACCCCATTTTAGTGGCCCTGCAGCCCCCAGAAATGCTATTCCCAACTCTGGAGGAACCTATTAGACAAGCATTCTGTAAAGTGTGAGGGATCTGGAAGGGTCTTAGGGAACCCTGAAACCTAGAACCAGCATTATGGCCATGGCATATAATGCTTTGTTTTCAGGAGGTACATAATCTGTAAAATGAGAGGTTTACTCCCACTCCAGAAGCCCTCCAGCCTGATCTTTGTGTGAGAACAAAGTGTTTTATCAGTGGTAATGGAAAAGTACTTCTTTTGTTTTTTCTTTGGACTAGAATAAAGGCAGGTCTTCAGAAGGGTAAGTAGGACACCTCATCTTTTCAGTCATCAGACCTACTTGGTTTGGGGTTGCTGTCTCTGACTGCAGGTATAGTCCGCATAGTCAGACCACAACATCACATACAGAACTGACGTATCTTCACTCTTGGTTGAATTTGCAACTAACCTATTTGAGGGGTAGACTTGATGTTACTAGCAAATGCATGTCACAAAGCCCCAACAACGTTCTTAGTTTCCTCTAAGGGAAAATCAGACTCTGGAGGCTGCAGTTTTGAGCAGATGAATGGCAGGATATGTAGCTGTTTTCTTGCTATCCATTTTCCCACTAAAAATCCACCCCAGCTGCCCTCCTCCCCCCAGGGTTCCAGGTTCATATTTATACTTAGAAATATGTATCTGGAATTCGGAAGGATTTAAACTAGTGGGGGGGGGGCATATTTTGTGCTACAAAATGGCTGATGGAAAAGAACGAAGCACCTCCTCCTCCCCATTGCTCTTCTAGTCAAAACTGCAGCCTCCTGCAGCTGCTTTCCACTTTAAAAAACAATGTCGGTGTTTATCATTCCTGGAAACAGTTCCTAGGTATCCCATTCTGGCTACAGGGATGTGCACATGAAATAGCGTCCGAACGGAGTGGCGATCTTTGGTGCCTCAAAGAACTGTGGGGACTATGAGCCACTCCCACTACTTCTTCCCATGTTTCCACCCATCCAAAGCTCCTCTTTCCTGTTCAGCTCCAGTGATGCACTGAAAGCACCTCCTATGTGGCTGTGATAGCTAAAAGTTACCTCTGTTTTCAGAGGCAGTATAGGAACTTTGTTGCCCTCATACCCTTCCTGTAAGCTTCCCAATGGCATTTGGATGGCTTTGGTTGGAAAACAAAATGCTGAACTAGATGGAGACAAGTGACTTGCCAAGTGACACAAATGAAATACCTGGCAGAGGTGGGATCCGAGTGCCATAATATCAGCCTACTCTTTTGAGCCCTCATTAGTTTGCCTTGTATTTAGCCCAAGGTCAGAAGCCAAGAACAAGGCAGTTGTGGGGTCTCAACATCAACTTTCCGAAATACATCTATCCAAATTCATTTCCTACCCACTCTAAATTTCCTTCAATGAATTTATCCACAAAATGCTCAAATCCCCCCCATTGATTTACTATCCAGAGCCTCCCCAAATAAATCCCCCTTCAATTTATTTACCCCAAACACACATTTCTCTTTGGTTCCACCAAATAATTCCCCCCCCCCATTTTTCTTACCTCCTGCCATGCTCTCCTTCACTGCAGCCCAATCCTCTCTTCCTCAGCCTCCAGTTTAAAGAGGCAGGAGCCAGCAAAGAGGCAGGAAAGGCAATAGCTACCAGCTTGAGCCCTGAAAGCCAGCCTACCATCACATACTCATCTCCACTGTGCAACTTCCTATGCAATACTCAGTGGACTTCCATAGGGGTAAGCAGGGGCAAACCCTTCTTGTGTTCTGTCCTTTGCTGAGGCATTGGTTGATGGCACTGGACCCTCACAGTGGCTTCACACAACACGACAATCCACACTCAAGGTTGAATATGGTTTGAGTGTGGGTTGTTGTTGAACCATGGGTTGTTGGCCGAAACGTGTTGTGTGAACCCAGGTGTGCTAACTAGCCATGGTTTGTTAAACATGAACAAGCTGTGAAGAGAACTCATGGTTTGTTGTTGGGTTGTGAACTGTGGGTTGTTCATGGTTAACAAACCATAGCTTGTTAGTGTGGTAGGATTCACACAACAGAACAACCCATGGTTCAACAACAACCCGCACTCATACTCAACTTTGAGTGTGGGTTGTCATGTTGTGTGAACCTAGTCTCTGTCCAACTGCCATCTTGTTGGGGAGGGGTATAATAATAAAAATCAATGCATATTGATTTTGACTGTGTTGTTGTTGTTTGGCCCTCATGATGGTGGGTGAGTATTGCTGTGCAGCTTATTAGAGGAAATGTCCAAAAGAGATTGCATGAATGCAAAAAATTACCTCAGAATCAATGAGAAATAAACCAGTAAGATTTCTTAGTCTCTGGTTCATTCTTCCTTTGCCAAGTGTTTAGATGACTTGCTATGGTACATAGGCCCCTTAATGCAATGCTTCTGGTTTGAGATAGATACCTCAAGCAACTTTCTTACCTCTTCAGATATAGGTTGTAGCCAGTGCTTAAATGTGTGTCTTTGCCTGGATCCCAAGTACATATCATATCATCTGAATTCTCATATATGGCACAGGTTAAATTGGCTGGCCTGTCAGGAAGATCTACAAATGACAGAGTGTGTAAGCTTATGTGGATTCAAAATGCATAAAGATAGTTAAAGGATGGCTTCTCCAGTGATTAAAACCTTTGTCATGGCATGTATTATCATTTGAATGTCTACTCATAAGTAAGTCCCACTGAGTTCAATGGGACTTACTACCAGATAAGTGTGCAAAGGATTACAACCTAAGTTACACCTTTTGCAAATAATGTTAAGCACACCGATGTCCTTTTCCCTAAGAAGATAAAGGGAGAGCAACAGGAGCAATTATCTTAAGCACACTTAACATGGAAGGGAGTTCCACTGAAATGAATGGGATTCACTTACAGGTCTGTAGTTCAGGAGGGGACCACCAGTCGTCCGTAATGACTGTCAGCAAAGGTTTTCAAAATGTTTTGCAACCATTATGCAATCCTTTGTTATCTTGCAATTAATTGTCCTAAGAACAAAGCTTAAAGTTGCTTAGGATAATATTACTTTTCGAAATGTGCATGTCCCCAGCGCTGGCCATTTTAGAAGGTGCTATAAGATCAGTTTTTGTTTATTATGTCCAAATGCCCCACATAGAAGTGGCTCCATGTATATGACTAGTTACCATTGATGGTGAAATTGCTGGTGGTAAAATGTGTTTCTTTATACAACTAGTGGGATGTGCTGGATATATTATTGGCAGTGGTAGTATATCACTGAAATAAGACTGGAATCCTATGGTATTTAGCTGGGAGGAAGCCCCACTGCACACAGTAGAAGTTACTTCTGCATAATCATACAATTAGTCTGCACAGCTTATTAAGGGTGAAATCTTATGCATGTTTAGACAGAGAAAAGTCCTACAACTTCCAGAATGCTGGGAGCTGTAGGACTTCTTTCTGTCTAAACATGCATAGGATTGCACCCTAAAGGCACGGCTGGCTGCGGTATGCTGGGAGTTGTAGGCCCTTTTTTGTCTAAACATGCATAGGATTGTGCCCTTATAAGTCAGTGAAATTTACAATAGTGTGCTTAACAGTACAATCCTATGCATGTTTACTCAGAAGTAAGTCCCACTGTGTTATGGGGCTTGCTTCCCGGGTTTAGGGAGCATTTAGGATTGCAGCCTAAGATGAAAACCCTAAATGAATAATTTTTAAATTATAGAATGTAAAGCCCCACCTCCAGAGTGTCATCCTTATCTAAAATCAGTGACCAACCCAAATGAATGGAAATTATCTTGAACTAGAAGACAATACATACTGTATACACATAAATTACTTACAGCCCACACAAAATTGTGTTCCACATATGATTATGGTTTTTTTAGGACATTCGACTTTGCATACAATTGTAGAAAAGGGATTTTTATAATCATGAAGCAGAAGTTGAACTGTAGTTTTGTTTATAGCTGACAAAAAACGGTGGTTGATGCGGACATCATTTAGGTCCATATATATTTTGCCATTCTGACAGAATTCTATATCAGAATGGCAGTTTATAGAAATATTCTGCCCCATTTGAATGACTGGGCCTGGTTCTGTCCATACGTCCCCATAACATGATATAACACCTGGGAAGGGGAAAAAATCAATTACCATAAATCTCTTAGAAGTTCTTTTGAAAGAAACACTACTGTTTTGAATATCAGGCCATATTATTTCAATGGTACTCATCTAATCCTGAAATCTAATGTGACCTGGGAAAGGTATGGCAGCCCGTACAAAATGAATCAGTTGTGTTGATGGTAAATAGCAATTTCCAGTTAGAATTAGTTTTGGAAAGACAGCCAACACAAACAGGTCATATACTCCTTGCCTAAGTGAGACAGATATATATATGTTTCAAATTAGATATGAAATGGTCAATGAATAAGAATGTGGCTGCAGTAATGATTATGCTAATCATGGTATAGGCTAGTGCTACAATCACATTAAGGGCTCAATCCTCTGCAAGTTTAGACAGAAAAATGGCTGGCTGGGGAATGCTGGGAGTTGTGGGACTTTTTTCTGTCTAAACATGAAGAAGATTGTGCCTTAAGGCAGGGGTCCCAAACCCCTGGGCCGCAGACCAGTACCGGTCCGTGGCCTGTTAGCAACCGGGCTGCAGGGGTGTGCGAAACCCCCTCACCTTGGGTTCATGGGGGTCCGCAAGGGAGGGAGGCGATCTGTCCCTCCCCCCCCGGAATCCTCGCCAGCTCCGGCCGCTGGCGGACTTCCGGCCGCTGGGACGCAAATGGCGTCTGCTATGCGGACACCATTTGCATCCCTGTTCTTCAAGTAATAGGCTACGTAAATCTTTACATAGCCGATTACTGCAAAGAATAGGGATGCAAATGGTGTCCGCTATGCAGACGCCATTTGCATCCCAGCGGCCGGAAGTCCACCAGCGAAACACACACACAAAAATTGTCTTCCACGAGACCAGTCCCTGGCGCCAAAAAGGTTGGGGACCGCTGCCTTAAGGGACTCCTCATGGAGGAATTGCCTAGGAGTTCCCTAGTAGATGTACTACGCTCCCCAAAATAGTAATTACTAGAGATAAAATCTTACCGAACATAATGCTACCAACCACCTATACTCTTGTTTAGATTTCAGTTCAACTTCTCGTATTTATTTTCAAATAAACAAGAGAAGCCTGTCCAGTAAACCTGTTATTGAACAGACTGCTCTGAAATACTAATCTGCAGATGTGGCTTTCCTGTGAGTAATGGGCTTACTTAGGACCAATTCACACAACTCTTTCAGCATGCCAAGATGTGGATTACTCGATATGTGGTACATGTTATTATTTGGTGCAGACCTGATCATCTGACTGCTTTGCCACACAACATTTGGAAATTCAACTGTCTGATGCATTGTGGTCTGGGTGCAATTTTCGTGCTCTGGTGAGTTAGTCTTCAAAATCTAATATACACACTAAGGGCACAATCCTAAGTAGATAGGAGGCTGCCTCCGACCTCGGAGGTGACCACCTATCCAAAGCAAGGCAGGAGAGGCACGGGGGGATTGTTCCCTCTGTGCCTCTCCTGCCTTGCTCTTTTTTGCTAGACAGCCGGACTGGAGAGGAAGCTGCCATACGACACATAGGATGTATCGTATGTGCAGCTCCGCTCTCCCCACCCTGGAATGCCCCCCAGTCCTGCCCCTTTTTAGTCGCTCCATGCTCCTCTTGCAAGCACAGAGGACGGGGCTTCTCTGTGCTACCTCTGAGGCAGCGCGGATGAGGGGGGGAGGTCGGTTCCCAGAATAGACCATATCCTATGGCCCGCTAGACACTGTCTACCGGGCCATAGGATTGCTCTCTAAATCTCCTCTATGCAGAAACTATGTCAATTTGGATGGTTCATACAGTTTCCCTCTGTGTTTAGTAGGAGGGAGAGTAGAAATATATCAGCCCTTTGGAATAAGGGTGCCAAATTTTAAATGAAACATGAACTCCTGCAACTTGAATAGCTGTCTCTCAGGTTTGGCTTCTGATGACATCATGCTGTAGGTCTAAGCCAGTAAGCAGCAAGGAATCTGTCAATACATTGGTATCAGCTAATCCTGCACATTTTAGGCTCAACTTCCACCAACACATGACTGAGGGGGAAATGTTCTTTTAAATGATTTTGATCAAAAAGGAAATAGCAATATGAGTTGAGTTACTGAAAGTCCAACTGCTATTTCACAAATCAGGTTAGAGATCTCCCCCAGTGCTGACAAATTTATTTTTAGGAATAATATCGGTACTGACAGGATGTTCTTCCTAGAATGGTGTATCTGTACAAGATTTCCCTTTTAGCATGCGTTATTATCTAACCACTGTGCATTAATATCTAGCTGCTAGATTCTAACATATACTCAGAACAACATGAACATCTCTTAAATGGGAGACTACTGTTGTCAAATTACTCTATCTGAGCTTGAGCACACAGTTTATGGTTCATTGGGTTCATATGGTTATAAGGAAAAACCCTTATTTGTAGTCAATCCTATATATGTATACTCAGAAGTAAGTCCCATTGAGTTCAGTGGAACTTACTTCCAGGTAAGTGTGCATAGGACTGCAGCCTCAATGTATGTGTTCCCCTAAGATCCAGTCCTTTCTTTAAAATAACCTTGACCCTCTTAGGGCAGTGGCTCAATTATCAAACATATATCTTCTTTGAGTACATCCATCTAGGGGAGACATGTACTCAAAGAACAGATAATGTTTGGTCATTCATCAAATGTTCCCTACTTGCTTGATGGTACTCCAGTTCATCCTTTAGTTTCCTGCTGTGGTAGCTATAATGCTTAAATCAGACCTAAGATGAAGTATGTAAGTGTCATTTCCCCAGAAATCTTTTCATGCATGGGATGTGGAGGTTCAAAATCAGAACCGTAGGCAGTGAAGGAGTACTAGGTACCACATACATAGCATGAATGGTGCTCTCACTGTGGATCTGAATTCACCTCTTTTTGGCCAGACATACAAACTTGTTTAGAGAATCAAGTACAGGAACAACTGGAGCTGGCTTCTGCTTTCCAGCAGAAGCCAGCTGGAAAGACTGCTGATTGGCTGGGCTTATGACAGTCACAAAGCCACTTCCCTACCCCTACCTGGAGGGGAGTGTTTCAAATGGATAAAACAAAACAGATTGGCTTCAAACAAACAAACACTGAATAAACATTTAAGCACATACACATAAATGAACATTACAAAAAGAAAAGAAAGGAAGCCAAAATCCTGCCTGAACTATTGGGAGAAGGCTAATAATCAGTGCTGGATTTGGGGCAATAGAGGAGCAAAAGGGGAAGCTGAGCTCCTACACAGCAGAAAATCCAACACCGGCTCCTGTAGATAGGTACATCTGTATGCAGTGAAAGTTAACAAACTAAAAGGTATTGGTTCAAAAGATGGAGAACTCACTGTCCAGATCTCTGCTTTTGCATAAAGTTAACAGACACAGTAAATTGGATTCCCAAATAAGTCGGCATGGAATTTTTATCCCTTTTGCTGAGGCCTAGCATCACAGAATGAGAAACCCTCTATGTTGATAATATGATGTCCCTTGACCTTTAACAAAGAACCCATTGCGTTTGTTCTGTTTGCTTATGGACATGGAAAATTAGTCATCCGTTTTACCAGATCAAGCCTAGTTCTCAAGTGAAAGAATATGGTAATCAAGAGCGCTTGCTGATTGCAAACTAATCTTCTGCTCAATGGGTCCCCCCCTGGTATTATGGGTTATTCTGCCCACACTACTGGTGCTCTCAATTAGCCTGACCACTTCATAGAAACCTCTTAGACTGACATCTGCATTGATCTGTGCCTGGATCTATCTACTGTTTTGCCATGAAGCCCAATCCCATGCACGTTTATTCAAAAGTTATTGTCAATGGGCAGTATCCCATGCTGCTGCTGTGCCTCTGCTGAGTATGTTGTGCCAGTGGAACCCACTGCTACCACAACAGGAAGCCAGTGGTCCCTAGAGCAACCCCAGAAATGAGTAAAAAACGCTCCTTTCTGGAATGGGACATGACAGGGAAGTTCCCTTTTTGTATTTCCACTAACCTGTTCCATTCTGGAGATGAATGTTTTGGGTTTTTTCCAGTTGCTTCAGAAAGCGCTAGTGGTGGGTCCTGCTGGCACACAGGCACCATTGGATACTGCCCATTGAGTACTGATTTTTAAAAACATTTTCTTAATAATTTTGATATTGCTTGCCTACAAGAAGAAACATGGCAACCTGATAATGAAATTGTGAAATCTGATAATGTACTGTCTCCCAGTCTCTCATTGGACATAATACTTAACTCTCCCTGCCGCTTCTGAACAGTCATGAGAAAGCGTGACTTGGTAGAACTTGCAGAAGAGTATGAATAAGACTACCATCACTCAAAAGGTGCTGGACATCAGTAAAAAGGCATTGCCTAAAAACAAAGGAAACAATATTAGGGGTTTTCTCTGTTAAACTCTAGTTTTTAAAGAGAAAAGATAAATATTCTAGAAAACATAAATGACAGAACATCATACATAGACCTATTCAATCAGAAGGGGTGTGCTTGGTTTTGGAAATGTACTTTCTTTATCCGTTCTTACCTCTATAATTAGTTCTACACCCTTTTCCTTAACAAACTCATCACAGCTTTGAGTGTATCCATAGCAGGTTGCAATAACTTCTAAATGTGCACTATGAGAACTAGTAGAGTATGGTAACGTTTAAATACAGTGAACATCATTCATTCATGCCTAATGTAATTCTGCTAGTTAGCTATATAAAGATACTTCTATTTGCTGGGGAGGCAATATTAAGAGACTAGTGCTGCCTAAAAATTCCCTTCTTCATGTGAAAATAGTTGAATGGTTCTTTCAATCCTGCCATTGGATTTCAAGTAAAATGCTGAATTGGTCTACAGGGTCATTTTCAGAAGTATTGGGCAAACCGTCTTCCCCACAATTTATGTGTCGGCTCATTTTGTTTGAACTAGCTGATGTTTGTTCACAGTTCAGTGGATGCGAAGTGGGTTATGTGTACCTCTTGGAGCCCCTTAAAATATAGGAGGGGTGCACAGGTAGTCATTCTGCATTGCATACTTGTGTGTTATTATATTCAATTCAAGGTACTGTTTTTGCATTCTAAAGTTGTAAACAGCTCTACATACCTTACAGTCAACATACTCAAGTTCATTGCATCATGATAAATGCTTGGAACAAATATTTGTAAGCAATTGATATGAAGTTTTTTGTTTTCTTTTTAAAGCCACTGCACATCCAAACAGGATCAGTACTGCGGCATGTGATGGCAATGAATCCCAACCCCTAAAATGGCTACTGGCCCTAGAAAGGAAACTCTGATTAGTGCCTTTTTTTAATGTGTGTGTTAATTACTTACAGTACACACAATATCTGGTTTGGCTTTAAATTTTTGAAGAGTGAAGCACAGCAAACCTCCATAAAGAGGACTGAGCAATTGTTAACAGACAGACAATCTGTTCGCCGCTATGATATTTGCTGATGCAAACTTTGTAAAGTGGTGCCACGTATGACTAAAGTGTGGAACAAAACATTGTACAAATCTTATTGAACTCAAAATGGCTGCTACTCTGGGTTTCAATTCTCTGCTGGTGTTCCCCAGAACTGCTTTGCTCCATGCATCTTTTCAGACTGAGAGCATCTCTCCACTAGCCTAAAATGCTGCATTTAAAGCGGGCTTTCTGCTTCTGTTTTAAATGCAGGATCACAATGACTCCCTTTTTCACCTGCTTCTTTTTCCCCTTCCCCTTCCCCCTACCTCTCCCTCATATCTGAGTCTTTCATATCTTTCATTGATCTTGCCCCTTTTCTTGCTGCTTTTCCTCTTTTTATGGAGGGAACTCAAGCAGAACACAATGGGTTAATTTGATAGCTCATTATCTGTGATCTATTTAAAAACAGAACAAAGGGCATTTAGTGCAGGAGATGTCCTGGAGGTTCACAGCATCATCTAAAGAGCCTGCAAACTTCCCTGAGAGAGCCATCTCAACAGCAGGATAAAAGCTCCATGTGAAGAAAGCCTGATTTTGTGGCTACAGTTATTGTAACCACTATCCTCCTCCCAGTTAGGGTGACCATGTGTCCTACTTTATAGAGGACAACAGGGCTGGCCTTAGGAGTGGATGAGCTGGGCAGTTGCCCAGGTTGTGGAGCTGAGGGTGGCATCAAGTCGAGCTGAAGGGCGGCGCCAAGCAGAGCTCAGTGGCTGTGTTTTTTTTTAATGCACTGTCTGCAGTGACCTAGGGTAGCAAAAAGCAAGTGTCTAACATTTTTTGAAGGTTCTACAGTTGTTTGGGTACTATGAAAATGGCCTTCCTTCAGTTAGCTTTAATGTAGGTTTCTTTTTCAGTTTCCAGTTTGCGCTAGGTAAAAAATCAACAGAACACAGCTTTACTTTGAGGCAATGTTACTGAGCACTTAGCACTTCAAATACTGTAAATACTATAAGCACTATATAAATAATGATGAAATTAAGAAGGTGTGGGAGAGGTGTGAGGCCAGGCCTTTAGGGAAGAATCCTTTCTGCCTGAGTAGTGGAGAAGGCCAGCAGCAGGCCACAACCAGAAGACCTGTGAAACTGAGCCCTAGGAAACACAAAGAAGCTCTGCCAGAAGGGGTTTGGAATTTGGATGAGGTACTCAGGAGAAGCAGAACCTGAGCCCTATTCCCTTATCCTCATGTAAGAAAAAATGAAGCACATCTATCCTTCTGCTTGATCCCATGGCAAGGAGGAGCTCCAGACGAGAATCCTCAGATGTAGTCTGTGCATGCAGTAATTCTCACATGTAGCCCCCAGCTTTGTACAAATATGTATGGGTCCTTGTAGGGGGCAGCAGCAGGGCCCCCAACAACACACCTTCACCGGGCCCTATAAACCCTCTGAATGGTCCCAAAAAGCTGATGGGGGAGGGGAACGACCAAAAGCATTCCTCACTCAGGACTCTATTTGTCCTCAGGATGGCCTTGGAGGACAGTCCTTTTTTTTTAAAAGGCGGACAATCCAATCCTCTGTTTGAAAGCATCCTATATTTGAAGTCTGGTTCAAACATAAGAACCATAAGGATGGAGAGCAGGGCCTTGAAGATGCCCGTTAACAGTTAGCACCTGGACAACAGACTGAGCAGGTGCACAGATCACCTCAGACACAGTCTTACACAATATGGATAGATGTATTGTATTTCTGTTTCCATTATAGTAATTATTTCTAAACTGGCATCTGTTCATATAAATTAGCATATGCAAGTTTCATGCAAAACTATGCATAATACCTTACTCCCAGTTTTAGTGTTAACCCAATCTAGTATTCATAGAATCAAATTTAGGAGAGACTAAAAGTTAATGCAGACATGTAAGATGGGCCATCTATCCATAGACCAATCTAGTTGAAAGTGCTCAGTAGAGATGCACCACAAAAAGGTATCAGCAAAGTAAATGGCTCTAGTTCACTTTACCAAGTGCACTGACATCTTAATGAAGACAATGTTTCATTAGAGATAGATAACCTAGCAGGCTATAGGCACAATTTTCCAGGAAAGACTCCAAGCCCCATAGAAATGAATCAGCTGGCTACTGTGAAATCTGTGTTTGGGATTTCAGACCTTTTGCACTGCAGTCTGCTGGGGAATGAGTGGAGCACCATGTAAAGGAGGGATATCCTGTTTCCCCTGTGGCTTGTATTATGCTCTAACAGCACCACTACTAAGAATATAAGAAGCCGCCTTACATGGAGTCTGGTCTATTTAGGTCAGTATTGTCTACGCTGGCAGCAGCTCTCCAGGGTTTCAGGCAGGGGTCTTTCCCAGCTTTACCTGGAGATGCTGGGGATTGAACCTGGGATCTTTTGCATACAAAGCAGGTACTCTGCAGCTGAGCTATGGCCCTCAACAAAATTTTACAAGGCATCCTCAAAAATCCCCAAATAGCAAAACAGAGAAAGTGATTTATCACGGAGAGGGATCATAAAAATAGGGACTGTCCCTAGTAAAGAGTGACAGCTGGGGAGCATTTTCTTCCAAGTGAAGGTGGTCCTCTGAGGGTGTGTTCAAGGAGTGAACCAGGATCAGACAGGAATGAGGTGAAATACCATAATGGCCTCCAATATTTCACAGATGAAAATAGCAACACGTGTATTCTCAGCATCTACTCTCCAACCAAGGTTACTACCTAAACTGCACACCTCCTTGTCCATTACTGAAGGCTCCTTTTGCCTGCATTCGTTTTCCCTGCAGTAACTTGTCCAGCACTGACATCTGAAGCAGGGGTATCAGTAAACTGAAAATAATTGCATACCTTCCAACATTTCACAGATAAAAAGAGGGGCCTGCTCATAACACCTAATGAACATAAGAAGAGCCATGCTGGATCAGACCAAAGGTCTGTCTAGACTAGCATTCTGTCCCCCACGCTGGCCAACCAGATGCCCATGGGAAGCCCACAAGCAGGACATGAGTGCAATGGCACCCTCTCACCTGTGATCCTCAGCCACTGGCATTTAGAGGCATTCTGCTATATAGCCATCATGACTGGCAGCATTGACAGCCTTATCCTCCATGAATGTATCTAATTCCCTTTAAAGCCATCCCAGTTAGTAGCCGTCAGTACATCTTCAGATAGCAAATTCCATAGTTTAACTACGCTTTGTCTGAGGAA
Organism: Heloderma suspectum; assembly: GCF_057233095.1. Taxonomy (NCBI): domain Eukaryota; kingdom Metazoa; phylum Chordata; class Lepidosauria; order Squamata; family Helodermatidae; genus Heloderma; species Heloderma suspectum. The sequence goes on from NC_139461.1 coordinate 216,571,520, forward strand.
GTACCTCCTCTTATCTTTCCTGAATCTCCCACCATTCAGTTTCATTGGGTAACTCTGAGGGGGCGGGGGCATCCTCCTATCCACTTTCTCCACATTGTACACAATTTTATACACTTCTATCATGTCCCTCCCTGACTTGCCTTGTTTCTAAGCTAAAGAGCTCCATGAACCTTTCCTCATAGGGGAGTTGTTTCCCCTCCCTGATCATTTAGTGTTAATGTGCAAGCATTTTATATAGATGTGCGCTAGAGACAAGATGCATCCACCATTTCAACAACTCACATTAACAAAATGTTAACAAGGCATCCCCAATCAGGAATAACAGGGCCAAAATAAGAACTCTAATTTACAACAGACAGGCAACAAAAATAGGGACTGGAGCATTTGCAGTCTCCTTTATTTAAATTAGGTTTAAAATAATATTTACTCTTACAATAGATCTTGGGTGCTTCCAGATGGACAGCTCTTAGCACTACCAATCAAAAGACATTGTGCAGTTATTCCATCTTTTCCTTCTTAACAGTATTTTTGTGGAGGGAGTGGTGGATGCCTGGAGAAGTGGTGGGAAAACATAGGAGGGTTACAAGTGGAAAATGTCTTATTCAAACCCCCACCAACCCTCAGTAACATTCTATGACTGAGACAGGGCAATTGCAGAATAAGAGTTTCATCCGGTAAGCACCCCAGGTTATACTTAGGATAGTAATAAGCACAACTCAAAACATGTTCAGCAGCATTTGCTAGCTGGATTAGCACTTATGGAGGGAATGGAAAGGAAGCACTATGTTGGCATTTGATCTTCATTTGTGTGCATTCATATGCATCAGCATTAGAGAAAGATGAATCTGTCCAGTGAGGGGACTGTCATCAAAAGAATTCTAGTGATGTGTGCACAATAAAACATTTTAAAAAGCACTCTCAACTCCCCAAAAGGAAAAGAAAAAAAGGATGAAATAGAAGTATTTTAACAGGGACAGGTACTACAAAATATGGAATGTGCCTGTTAAATAGGGAGAATTGGAGCATATGGGAAAGCCAAGACCATCTCTGTTACCAACTTAAACATGCAAAAAGCCTCTTAGCATCTTCCTTTATTGCATATGCTGACATGTTATAAATAACCAACCACAAATAATTTATAATCGCAGTGTAAGATATGTAGACTCACATATTTATAATACAGCCCAGAAAATAAGATATATTTTAATCCTGTTAACAAAAGTATGGGAAACAATTATACAGAGTTTAGTCTTAATCAATTGTTTTAAGATATGCATGGATTTTTTTTACCTTATTTTCCATCAGGCCATATGTCCCATTCGTGTGCTGAACTTGATTTCACTACTAAAAGTCACAGAATGAAACTTTCCTTCCCCTTGAAGATGCATTATTTAGAATTCACTGCTAAATGAACCAATCGGGAGGAGGAGAAGGAAGCAGTTGGTGAGCCACGACCTACATTACCAATAACCTGTGAACAGCTTATTGTTTCTAGTTTAAGCAACTTTTGCTCTGTGAGTCAGTCTGTTGGAAAACCCACAGCTCTCAAAAATCTACCTTCTTTCTCCTGACCCCTCCCACCTCCTTTGTGGCATCAAAGTTTAATCTAAAGCAATTTAGAGTGCAATCCTATACATGTTTAAGCAGAAAAAAGTTGTTTAACAGCATGCTGGGAGGTGTAGGGCTTTTTTCATTCTAAACATGCATAGATGTTTTTACATCCCCTTACACTCTCAGACAGACACATTTCTACATTGATAGCATGCCCAGAGCTGTGTAGGAAACTAAACTTTAAGGATTTGAAAAAAATGTGTTAAAATTTAATTGGTTTAGTCAGAATAACTTTTTCTAAGGCTACAGTCCTATACCCATTTTCCTAGGGTAGCCAGATGCAAAAGAGGATGGGAGTCTTGTGCCTATAATAATTGTGTAGAAGAGGGGATTTCAGTAAGTTAAGATCCTCTTTTGCATTTAGCCACCCTACACTTACCTTGGAGAAAGCCCCATTAAACTTAATGGGACTTACTTCGCAGTGGCTATGTACAGGATTGTGCTGTAATTCTAACTATACTAACATGCATTTGAAGCAGTATGCATATCAAAATTGGCCACAGGGTGTCTCCACCCAGCGATTTACTCTCAGCTGGCTATCATGGCCATCCAGCAGTCACCCTGCTGGAGCTTATCAGGAAAAAACCCGGATTTCCTGAGACTGCTTAAAGTCCCATTCTTTTCCTCAAGTCAGGTTCTCCCCAGTATAGTTGCTGTGTGCTCCAACCCCTGCATTTACCTCGGTATGCTAGCCCTGCCCAGGGGTGTGCCTTTCAGTGAGACCCCGGTCAAGGGGTATTTCCTGTATGTTTCCTGTCCCTGCACAAACCCATTAGTGTCTACTCAGAAGTAACTCCTATTGTGCTCCATGAGGCTTGGCCCCTGAATGCCCACATCAGAATTTACAGAGATCCCCCTCAATTGAAAAGACACAGTTTAAAGCACATTCCCTAAATGCTCTAAAGTGCGATCTGTTTGGTTTATTGCCTTAGAAAGTAACTACTTCACAGCTTTGTTATACAGATGCTGCACAGTATCGGTTTGGTTAGAAAGGGGGCTGGTTTCCCATGCCTGTGTTCTCCCCCCACTCTCATTCCCAGCACAAGCATGTATGTGTCTCCTCAGAAGTAACTGCAATTGTGCTCAATGAGGCTTGCCCTTTGAATGCCCACATCAGAATTTACAGAGATCCCTGTGAATTGAAGTTTAAAGCCTGTAAAGCGCTTCACCGAACCTGCAATTCTCCAGGGCTTGGTTTATTGCTTTAGAAAGTAACTACTTTACACCTTCCTTATAGAGTTCCTGCAGTTAGAAAAGGGGATGGCTTCCCATCCCTGCATCCCCCCCCCGTCTTTCCCAGCACAAGTATATGTGTGTCTACTCAGAAGTAACTCCCTATGTGCTCATTGAGGCTTGCTCCTGAAATGCAAGGCATCTTGACCTTCAGGAGAAAGGGGGGGAGAGGGGGAGGCCTCTCTTATTGGTTGAACAGCCCCTGCCAGTCAGATAATGTTCACTCCAACCCCCACCCCCACCAGGAAGTATGTTCTGTGAAGCGATTTTTACTGGTGTGGAGCACTCCTGTGTGGAGCCCTGCATGGACCAAATCGCAGCAAAGCTGATTCCTTTTTAAAAATCCGGTACTCCATTCGCTTCTCCTTCCATTGTCGTGGAGACACGGTCCTGGTCAGGGCTGGCACCAAGGATAGGCATGGTTGGTTGGGCACTCGCTGAGGGCCCACACCCCAGCAGGGGCCCACTGGCAAGAGCCCCCTGGACTTGCTCCTCCTCTTCACCATTGCAATCTGCATATCCATCTACCTCTCACTCTGGCCCAGACAATGGTGGTGGTGAGGAGGAGGAGGAGCAGTAGATGTCTACTTGCTCACTGGCTGTCTGACTGTCAAGTGAGTAAGTGGTAGCAATGATGAGAAAGAGGAGGAGGAGGAGGAATAGCAGCTGGTGACAACGGCAGTGAAAAGGTAGACTCATTGAGTGGGGGTGCCCACAGAGGGTGTCTTGCCCAGGGGCTCTCAAAAACCTGGAGTTGGCACTGGGTCCTAGCACTACAGAAGTACTACCAAGAGTTCTTTCAGTCAGCTCGTTGCACCACCAGACGTTGCTCTTATACTGGAAGCTACAAGCAGAATTACAGTGGATGTTTTCAAACTACATGCAGTTTTAGGGTCTGCTCAAGTGACTGGCTGCTGGCAGTGACAAACCACTGAATACAGTCAAGCTCTCACATAGGGTTTATATATGTATATATATATATATATATATATATATATAATTTTACACTTATAACAAAAGGATGTAACATCCCATCACATCAGACATAACACAATGATCAAAACAGAATACACATGATACACACAATCAACATCAATCCAAATTAATTAGGAGACACAGTCGACTGATTGTAATTGTATATATACAAAGCTAGAGGAAAATATTTCAAGACATTTTCCCCCTGAAGTCTTATCCTAACTGGTCTCTCCAGCATGTTCCATCGCATAGGGTTGATTGACACAACCATGGGATATGTGGCCAGTCAGTCACTTATGTTGGATCCTGGTAATAATTGCTGCAGATAAAGCCACTGTTCCAAGACAGAGCTACAAGAACTGGGTTAAGGTCGGCTGCCCTTCTGAGAGGCCACTGTTACATGTCTGGAAATTGCAGCCTGGAATGATTTTCAAGCAGATGTAATGGCAGCAAAATTAACACATGCATGATTTTCAAACACAGCAGCATACATGGATATAGTCTATATATAAGTACCTGAAGTTGTTTAGTCCTATGTTGTCATAGACTGCAGATTATGTACTGACAAGCAGCACATTAATACCACATTTATCTCAGTGGAAAAGGCTGAAGATCAACTTAGAAATACTATGCTCAAAGATAAACATTTCTACTCTGAAGACTTTCTTCCGTTATCTTTGGTAGTATAAATGGTTACTCGTGAAGAGAATTGCCTTCCTATTTCTTAGAAAATTTATTTATTTGTTTATTTAAAACATTTGTATCCCACCCTGTATCATTAAGATCTTAGGGCGGCATACAAATAAAATACATTTAAACAGTCCTTAGAAAATTTTACTGTGTACATCAGCTTGCGCAAAGATTATAAAAATCTCCTGTGCCAGAAAAAGAATGAGTATGTACGACAATCCTGGATGGAGCTAGGGCTGGCAATTCTAGAAAGAGATTCAACTAGATTCTGGATGTTAGTGACAAAAGGGACAAGGGGACATCATGGCTCTATTGATAATCAAATTACTTCCTCACAGTGGCAAGCTCACTTTTCAGCCTTGTTTAGACAATCTTTTGTTGGGACCCCATCTGATCCCCTTCACGGCAGGGATTTTTTGTCTTTCTCTTCCTGCCCTGATTGGGAACCAATAACCTGGGATGAAGTGCATGATTTGATTGCCTCCCTGCCTCCTAAAAAGGCCCCTGGAGAGGATATGCTTCCTGGTGAATTGTTTAGATCTAATTCTACTTGGTGGTGCCCAATTCTTGCTAAAATGTTTACTTATATAAACCGGCATGGAAAAATCCCCCAGGGCTGGGAAGTGAGCATTGTTGTTCCTATTCACAAGAGAGGCTCTAAAGCAGATCCAAATAATTTTAGACCAATCAGTCTGCTTGATGTTGTTTCAAAATTATATACTAAATATCTTTTGCACAAATTAGAGTCATAGGCAGCTGAAAACTTGATCTTAGCTGAAGAACAGGCCGGGTTTGCAAAGGGGAAATCTACAATAGACCAGGGTTTTGTTCTCCATCACCTAATACAGAAATATTCTCAGCAGGACAGAAAAAGAGTTATTTGTTACTTTTGTGGATTTTAGTTCAGCCTTTGACCTTGTAGATAGAGATGGTTTGTGGCAAAAGCTGTCTGCCACAAACATTGATAGAAGGCTGTTTCTTTTAATCCAAATGCTTCACTCTGACACTACTCTTAGAGTTAGGCTGGGGGCGAATGGATTGTTATCAGAAAGCATCCCAACTGATAAAGGAATGCATCAGGGATGTTTATTGGCCCCTTTTCTTTTTAATTTTTATATTAATAGCGTTGTACAAGAACTGAGTGATTTGGAATGCTTCCCAGCTTCTGTTCAGGATGTTAAACTCTCAGTCCTCTTAAATGCGGATGATATCGCAATGATTTCCACTACATTAATTGGTATGCGAAGGCTCTTGAGAAAGTTGAGTACATTTTGCACAAGAGAGCATTTGTCTATTAACTATACTAAGATTAAAATTGTAGTATTTGGGAAGAAAGGGAAAACACATACGTGGAAGTTGGACAATGACTCCATTGAACAAATGAACAACTTTAGATATTTGGGCCTTAATTTCAACGCCCGACTTTCGTGGAGACAACATCTAGATGTAATTAAGCTGAAATCATCCCAGTCTACTCAATCTCTCCTTCAGTTCTCTCGATCACAAGGGAGAAGTTTGGTTGCCCCTGCAGTTGAGATATTTCAGAAGAAGGTAGTTTCACAACTGACGTATGGGGCTGAGGTATGGGGATACACGAATACCTCTATTTTTGAGGTGGTTCAGAACTCTTTTATGAGATCTTTCTTAACTGTCCCCTGGAGTACACCTGGGGCCCTTCTAAGGGCAGAAGTAGGATTGATTTCAGTTAAAACATCTATTTACGCTGCTCTCGCTTTGTATTGGCTCAAGTTGACCCATATGAGCGATTCCCGCCTTCCAAAAAAATGCTTTCAAGAGCAACTTCAGACCCCATCCCAAAAGTCTTGGGTAAACCTGACCAAACCTATGTTGCAAGCTTATGGAATTGATACTGAATCCTTTCCTTCTTTCCCTTCTGATAGAGTAAAGCAGAGACTTAAAGAAAAAAATTATATTTATTATAAGTGGATGGATTTGGTTACAATCTCACAAATGCCTTACTCTTGCTGGTACCCATTATATAAGACATCATTTGGTCTGGAGAGTTACTTTACAACTCTGACTGTGCCTCAGTTATGGAAATCATTTACAGCATTGCGTCTACAATGCATGCCTTCTGCCTTCTTGGAGGGAAGATTTGACAATACCCCAATCCATCAGAGACTCTGTATCTGTGGGTCTGGGGAGGTTGAGGATGTCTCTCATTACTTACTAAGATGCCCTCTCTATGGCCATCCTAGGCATAAATTTCTTGCCATTATTTCCCAGAGCCTCCTAAATAGAACACCTTTAGAACAGATATGTGTCCTTCTTTCTGGCACTGATGCCTTCACCACTGCCCAGGTAGCAAAATTGGCCTTGGCAGCAAGGAAAATACGTGCCAAAGCCCAAACAGCCTACTAGGGATGATTCTGTTGGATGTATGAATTTATGTATATAGAAATATGTGACTGTACTGTTTTTTTTCTTGCTCTCTCTCTCTCTCTCTCTCTCTCTAATGTACTTTGTGGTGGCCTATGGCTTTAAGCAATAAAGTATCGTATCATTTAAACAGTATAAAACAATAAATAATTTAAACAGCTAAAACCATATTAAACCATTAAACAATCTAATACCAATTAGAAAATCTAAAACAATAAAACGGTTAAAACAGTGTGCAACTTTAGGGAATTAATTTAGCCCTCAAATGGCCTTGTAGGCCCCTTCCAACCCTACTATTCTATGATTCAAAGGCTTTGGTGAAAAGCCATGTTTTAACTTGGTGCCAAAATGAAACCAGCGTCTGCGCCAATCGGGCCTCCAAGGGGAGTACCACAGCAGAGATGGCCCTCTCCCACGTCCCATCATAGTGTATGTCTCGCATTGGTGAGATGCAGAGGAGGGCCCCTCCAAAAGATCTCAGTCCTCAGGCAGGCATATATAGGGAGAACTGCCCCCTCAAATATTGAGTTCCGAAGCCGCTTAGGGCTTTAAATGTCATCGCCAGGAACTTGAATTCCAACCAGAAGTGTATTGGCAGCCAATGCAATTCCTTTAAAACTGGTGTTATGTGATCTTTACAAGATGTTCTGGTCAACAGTCTAGCTGCTGCATTTTGCACTATCTGCAGCTTCTGAGTCACCTTCAAGGGCAGCCCCATGTAAAGTGCATTGCATTAGTCTAATCGGGAAGTTACCAGCACATGTACTACTGTGGCTAGGTTATCCCTGTCCAGGAAAGGCCATAGCTGGTGAATTATCCAAAGCTGGCCCCAGGTACTCTGGGCCACAGAGTCCACGTGAGGATCCAGTGACAGGATCTAGAATGGATCTAGAAGTATTCCCAAGCTACGCACCTGCTCCTTCAGGGGGAGTGCAACCCAATTCAGGACAGGTCATTTACCAAATTCCCAGACTCAGGAACCACCAATTCACAGAGCTTCCATCTTGTCAGTATTTAGCTTCAGTTTATTGGCCCTCATCCAGCCCATTACGGCCTCCAGGCACTGGTCCAGCACCTTCACCACTCCAGCTGACCCTGACCACAAGGAGAAATAGAGCTGAGCATCATTGGCGTACTGGTGACACTCCACCGCAAAACTCCTAATGACCTCACCCGATGGGGGATAGAATAGAACCCTGTGGCACTCCACAGCTTAATAGCCATAGGGTAGAGCAGGAATCCCCCAGTACCACTCTCTGGCATTGGCCCTGCAGGTAGGAGTGGAACCACAGTAACACAGTGCCCCCAACTCCCACCTTGCAGAGTCGATCCAGTAAGATACCATGATCAGTGGGGTCAAAAGCTGCTGAGAGATCCAGGAGGATCAACAGGGTAGCACTCCCCCTGTATTTCATCTGGAGTAGGTCATCAGTCAGAGCAACCAAGGCCATTTCAGTGCTGTACCCTGGCCTGAAACCAGACTGAAATGGGTCCAGATAATCAGTTTCCTTCAAGAATGTCTGAAGCTGCCCAGCCACCACACGCTCAAGCACCTGTCCCCAAAAGGGGATATCAGCGATGGGGTGATAGTTCTCACCTACCTCTGGATCCAGTAGGGTCCTCTTCAGGAGAGGGTGCACTCCAGCCTCTTTCAAGGTGGCAGGCACCATCTCCTGAATGAGTGAGGCATTTACCACCCCCTAGACCCACCCAATCCATCCACCCCTGCTAGTCTGTATTAGCCAAGACGGGCAAGGGTCAAACTTACATGTGGTGGAACGGACTGATTCAAGCATCTTGCCCACATTATCAGGCTGCAACAACTGAAACTGATCCCAGGAAACACAACCAAACGGAACAGTGGACACCTCCCCAGGCTCTGTGATAAGTGTGGCGTCAAGTTCTGAGCGAATATGAGCAACTTTCTTCTCAAAGTGCCTACCAAATTTATTACAGCTAATGACCGAGGGTTCCAATCCCTATTTCTCAAAATCCCCAGCCCCAAACAAAAACTCATTCCTACTCATGTGACATTTGTTACAACAGAGGCCAGTGTCTTGCGGAACCTGGGTTAGTCACCATAGTCTTAGCCAATGATGATGACACAATGAGAGTAGAGAAGTTCTAACAGACTGACATTCAGAGAACACTTGGGGTTATGTCACAGAAGGCACATGGAAAGGTATTACAGTTAAAAGGCTTTCTGTTGTTCCTGTCACATATCACTCTCTAGACTCCTGTGAAATTCCCTTTTCTTTCCAAAATGTTGGGTAGCTTGCAAGAGTGAGGCCATGGTCTTGATCCTGGCTGGGTCTTACAGCACTGATTCTGGGAAAAGGGCAATTTGAGTTTCACGAAAGCATTGTTTATTCTGCCTATGAACTGACTATTCATAAAAGTGAAGGAAGAACTCGATCCTTAAGCTTCCCAATACTATCTGCATTGTAAATCCTATGATCCTGGAATGAAAATAACCTGGAGAAAGTAGAGATTTTGTTTGCTTCCTAATGATACAGGTATTAAGAATCCCCATTTTTATGCCTCTCGGTTTGAAGCTCAAAACTTGCTTATCTTTTTCTTGAAAGATTCTATGGACAAGTGGACAACTCCTTGCATTGTAACACTGGAAGCAACAGGCCAGCACCTAAGCAGCAAAGAGGGGACAAGGATAAGTCTCTTAGTAAGCAGTCTTAGTTTGGTTTAGCCTTAAAATAAGGATTAAAATCTATAACATTGCTTTGTAATCTCAGTTGGTAAACATTTTGCTATGTCAAGAAGAAGTGTGCGTTATTGTAAAATAGGTTACATGAAATATAAGCTGTGTAAAGCATACTTTGTTACTAATTAAGCAATTTTATTGAGCTGAGTACTATTAAAACCTGAATTCTGAAAGGAATATGCATGACAAAATCTTGCATTAGAAGCTTTCAGAAAAAAATAGATAATGGGTTGTATCCTGTTAGTCCTACTTAGAGTAGACCTATTGAAATGAACTAGACTTAAGGTGGCACCATTACCATCACACATTGGATACAACCAAACATTGCTAATATTTGAATATACATTCCCCCAAACAAATAACACCAGTAACTTTTTAGGAGCCAGAAAACCCTTGTATATTTTTTTTACATTTCATAATGAAAGCCCCAATTATCTCTAGAGAAATATTTTGTGAATGGGACAATGGGAAGTATCCACCTGTGTTATTCTGCTAGTGCAAATGACGTTGCGCTAGTGGAAACTAGGTTCCGAACTATGCGCTAGACGAGAATCCACCTAAAATTACATTTGTGCAAGCATGGTTGCTCAACTGATTGCACAATCCATTGGGCAACTCATTGTGCAGCTGGTTGTGCATTACACTTGCACAACCTGTTGTGCAAGTGTAATGCACAATTGCTTGCACAACAGAAAGAGTTGGAGCTCTGCTAGTGCTATCTGAGTTTGTGGAATGACACCATTGGATACTACCCAAAGTGTATAATTTTTAAAAGTTAAAACATTATTCAGCCTGGCTGTTTCACACCCCTCCTGGGTTGTATCCCATGATAGTCACACTAAAGTCCCATTCATTTAAGTGGGTCTACTCTAAGTAGGACTAGCATGTGACACAAGCCTGAGTCCATTCAGAGCAGGGCTGCAATAGTAGCTGAAAGCTGCAGCCTTATGCCCACACACTTTGGAGTAAACCCCATTGAACACAGTAGGACTTACCTTTGAGTAAACATACATGAATACAACAAGGAAAAATATTCAAACCCATACCAGGGATCAGTTTCCATGCAACTGTAACTTGAAAAAAAAGAACCATAGCATTACCAGATAATTATTTATTCAAAGGTTAAACACTTCCTGTTCTACTTTTTATTTTCCCCTTCTCTGAATGACCTTTTTAATATTTAAGAATTAACCTGCAATGACTTGCCACACAAATATAATTCTTACATCTGACTTAACCTATGGATTTCCTGTAGAAAAATCTTGTCAGAAAGCACCTTAACCCCTCTCATAGGAAAAAAGTATCGTTCTGTAAGCATCAAATAATCAGGAAATTGCATTTGAATTTGAAGAATTTTACAAACAATTGTATGGTTCTTAAAGCCCTGGTAGAAGGCGGGGCGGGGGGGGGGATGATGATGTTTTGTTCAACTGTCTAGAGCACCATTATCACATGACAGAAATTTGATGGGTCATTCAATCACAGATGAAGAAGTCAAAGAAGAAATTAATAAAGAGCAATGAATTTCCAGGATTGGGTGGATTTACCCCATATTATAAAGCTTTTCCAGACATTTTGGTACCTTGTTTAATAAATGCAATAATAATGGATTTGAGAAAGTGAGAGTTGCTGACAAACCATAGAGATAAACTAACATAGGTAAAAAAAGAAAAGAACCAAGGAGTATGTTACCATATCAACCAAAACCTCTAAATTAAATGATGATTGTACGGTGCTGAGAACAGTATTAGCAACTAGCCATATAGTCATAGGAAAATATATATGCCAAGTTTAGACAGACTTGATTCCTCAGGAAAGATGTTGGACAATATATGTCAAATCTGAAATACAATTGATTATACCAACCATAGAAAAATACCAGCTACCTCTTTTGATAGCTGGTGATAGCTTTTGATAGATCAGAGTGAGCTTTTATATAGTACCTCTCAAAAATTTAATTAAATGGTGATTCAACAATATATGACCTAATAGTATTCAACTATTACTATTCAACTGGAAACATGGATTAAGGGATGAGGCAGGGGTGCCTGATATCAATAATGTTTTTTTGCTATTTAGTAGAGTGATTCATTCTCTATATTAGGGACTCTGAGAAAATCCATAGGAGCTAAGTTTAATATCAAACAAATAAACAAAGCTGATATGCAGATGACATTGTACTGTATTTCATCAAATTAAGGACATAATTAAAGAACATAGCAAATTTAATAACCTGCTGTGGGTCACTCTTAAGTCATAAAGTAATTTTATAAAAATGAGGTGACAGGACTAAACATCATCAAAAATTACAAATAAAATAAAATAATCCTGTCAGATAATGTACAGCTGACTACATAACATGGCTTTTGCTGAATCTCTTTCATCATGATTACTATTTATGGCTTGCAAGAAAGATGCAAATGAAGATAGGGCCCATGTATTTTATTTATTGATTTATTTAAAACAGTTATGTAAAAGAGAAGATTTTGGCAGGTGCAGCTAGTCAGGCAAGAGTGAGAAAATATGCATGTACTGAAATTCCATCCTTTAGAACTATGAAAAGTACAGACAGCTGTCTTTCTTTGCTTATGATCACTGTAGAACCTTGGCAAAGTGGCCCTAGTAATGCTGCCACCTGGACTGAAAAAGAGACTGGGTTCCTTCCTGGTTCCTCTTTATGTGCTACATTCTATAGTCCTTATGGGCCAGCCACTCCATATTGTCAAAATAATTAAGAACACCACATGCTGAAAGCTGTGTTTATTCATCCCAACATGATCATGAATGCATTGATGAAAAATCTAACCGTACACTGAGTTCTTTCCACTGAAGAATGATTTCAAATACGATGTCTGGACTTCGTGATTGTCCAAACCACACAGTGTGTCTGTGAACCTAGATAACATATAACATGCTATGCACAGTGTGCCAGATTGTTATCTAGGTTACACTGTACATAATGTGCCTAGAGTGAAGGGCATTCAGCAGAATTCACAGAAAGTTATGCATGCTTAAGTCTCAGTGAAATCGCTGGGACATGAGTAAACGATTAAGTGCTTAAAGGCAGAAGCACACATGATAGCAGCAGCCCTATGTCTTCAAATGTGGGCCATTGCAAAGCACCTGTAAAAGGTAGGTTGGATTTCATGTGGAAAGGTGACAGGTGAAAGATGCATGTCCACCTTTGCTCTTCTCTCCAGGTCATGTTTTCTTCCCAGTCAGACTCACTTCCAGTCCTGGAACCTGCTTTACTTTACAGCAGCCTTCCCCAACCTGGTGCCCTCCAAATGTTTCAGACTACATATCCCAGCATTCCTGCCTATTTGCCATGCTGGCCGGAGCTGATGAGAGTTGAAGTCTAAAACATCTGGAGGGCACCAGGTCCATCCATGCAAATAAATGCAGCAACCAAGAGTAGAAAAACAATAGGGGTAAATGAGAGAAAATGTTTAGGATAATTCCATGCATTTTGGATCCTAATGGCCCTTCTTCAGGGAAATTCAGAACAGAGGCACTTTCAGATTTGAATATACTAACCATACAGTCTCTTGTTAGGAACAAAGGAAGCTATCTTATACTGAATCAAACCATTGGTCTATCTAGCCGTGGCTGTATTGTCAACACTGGCAGTGGCTTTCTATGGTTTCAGGCAGGATCTACCAGAAGATGCTAGGAACTGAACCTGGGCTCTTCTCCGTGTAAAACATATACTCTACCCACTGAACTATGGTCCCTCCCTAAGAATCTACTTTGTTGCAGCACATTGCTTTTCTACTCTTGGTGGCCTATTTGGGGGTTCTCATCTTGATGGATTATACAAATGTGCATGTGGATCTGCCTCCATTGGCATGTATGGGGCAGTCTTTTCAAGCAAGGCAGCTCTGCCTGTACACTAGCATTCCCCATAACTTCAAATAAAATCACTGCATTGGGCTAACTGTTTTTCAGCACTATACTATCAACACACTGGTTCATATGAATGAATGGATATGACAACCGGCAGGTCAACTTAACGTTATACAGTTATGACTAAATTCATATGCAGAAAGGCTGGAGAACCAGGGTTTCTACAGCAGAGCTGGGCAGAAGGTAATCTCCAGATGTTTGGGGCTTCAACTCCCAGAAGTCCCTGCCAGCATGGCCAATGGTCAGGGATGCTTCGGTATCCCTAAGAAAAGAATACTACTTTGCATTCCCCAGCACATCAGATTCATTCTTGCTACTCATTCTTCCTTTCTTTCCAATTTTTATTTTCTTAAAAAACAACAACACCTTTTTCCCCTAGGGAATGAACAACAAACATGACCCAGAGAGTGCTGGCAAAACTTGATGTTATGAAGCGGTATGAGAAGAAAAGACTGAGCAAGTATGGCATGGTTGAGGTAAGTATATAGGCAATAGAAACAGTTACAATTCGGCTTTGAAATATATGTTTCTCCCTTGCATTGTTACAACTTTCAACAAAGCCTTGTTGTTGTTCAGTCGTTAAGTCATGTCCGATTCTTTGTGACCCCATGGACCATAGCACGCCAGGCCTTCCGGTCCTCCGCTCTCTCCCGGAGTGTGCTCAAGTTCATATTCATTGCATCGGTGATACTATCTAGCCATCTCATCCTCTGCTGCCCCCTTCTCCTTTTGCCTTCAATCTTTCCCAGCATCAGGGTCTTTTCCAGGGAGTTTTCTCTTCGCATTAGGTGGCCAAAATATTTGAGCTTCAGCTTCAGTATCTGTCCTTCCAGTGAGCAGTCAGGGTTGATTTCCTTTAGGATTGACTGATTTGACCTCCTTGCAGTCCAGGGGACTTGTAAGAGTCTTCTCCAGCACCACAGTTCGAAAGCATCAATTCTTCAGCGCTCAGCCTTCCTTATAGTCCAGTTCTCATAACCATACGTTACTACTGGGAAAACCATAGCTTTGATTATATGAACCTTTGTCGGCAAGGTGATGTCTCTGCTTCTTACTATGCTGTCTAGGTTTGCTATAGCTTTCCTCCCAAGGAACAAGTGTCTTTTAATTTCATGGCTACAGTCACCGTCTGCGGTGATCTTGGAGCCCAAGAAAATAAAATCTGTCACTGCTTCCATTTCTTCCTCTTCTATATGCCAGGAAGTGATGGGGCCAGATGCCATGATCTTCGTTTTTTTAATGTTGAGTTTCAAACCAGCTTTTGCACTCTCCACTTTCACCCTCAACAAGAGGCTCTTAAGATCCTCTTCGCTTTCTGCCATTAAGGTGGTATCGTCTGCATATCTGAGGTTGTTGATAATTCTCCCAGCAATCTTAAATCCGACCTGTGATTCATCCAACCCGGTGTTTCTCATGATGTACTCTGCATATAACTTAAATAAGCAGGGCGACACTATACAGCCTTGTCGTACTCCTTTCCCAATTTTGAACCAATCGGTTGTTCCATGTCTGGTTCTTACTGTTGCTTCTTGACCCTCATACAGGTTTTTCAGGAGACAGGTAAGGTAGTCTGGTACTCCCATCTCTTTAAGAATTTGCCAGTTTGTTGTGATCCACACAATCAAAGGCTTTAGCGTAGTCAATGAAGCAGAAATAGATGTTTTTCTGGAATTCGCATGCTTTCTCCATAATCCAGCGAATGTTGGCAATTTGATCTCTAGTTCCTCTGCCTCTTCGAAACCCAGCTTGCACTTCCGGTAGTTCTCGGTTCACATACTGCTGAAGCCTAGCTTGTAGGATTTTGAGCATCACCTGGCTGGCATGTGAAATGAGCACAATTGTACGGTAGTTCGAACACTCTTTGGCGTTGCCCTTCTTTGGAATTGGAATGTAAACTGACCTTTTCCAGACTTGTGGCCACTGTTGAGTGTTCCAAATTTGTTGGCATATTGAGTGCAGCACTTTAACAGCATCATCTTTTAGGATTTTAAATAGCTCAGCTGGAATACTGTCATCTCCGCTAGCTTTGTTGTTACTAATGCTTCCTAAGGCCCACTTGACTTCACTCTCTAGGATGTCCGGCTCAAGTTCCATGAGCGCACTATCATGGCTATCAGGGACATTCAGATCTTTCCTGTATAGTTCTTCTGTGTATTCTTTCCACCTCTTCTTAATCTCATCTGCTTCTGTTAGGTCCCTGCCTTCTTTGTCCTTTATCATGCCCGTCTTTGCACAAAACGTCTTTGATATCTCCGATTTTCTTGAAGAGATCTCTAGTCTTTCCCATTCTATTGTTTTCCTCAATTTCTTTGCATTGTTCATTTAAGAAGGCCTTCTTGTCTCTCCTTACTATTCTCTGGAAATCTGCATTCAGTTGGGTATATCTTCCCCTTTCTCCCTTGCTTTTCATTTCCCTTCTTTCCTCAGCGACTTGTAAAGCCTCATCAGACAGCCACTTTGCTTTCTTGCATTTCTTTTTCTTTGGGATGGATTGAGTTGCTGCCTCCTGAACAGTGTTACGGACCTCTGTCCATAGTTCCTCAGGCACTCTGTCTATCAGGTCTAATCCCTGAAATCTATTTGTCACCTCCACTGTATATTCATAAGGGATATGATTTAGATCATACCTGAATGGTTTAGTGGTTTTCCCTACGTTCTTCAATTTCAGCTGAAATTTTGCGATAAGAAGCTCATGATCTGAGCCACAGTCAGCTCCAGGTCTTGTTTTTACTGACTGTATAGAGCTTCTCCATCTTTGGCTGCAAAGGACATAATCTGATTTCGATATTGACCATCTGGTGATGTCCATGTGTAGAGTCGCTTCTTGTGCTGTTGGAAAAGAGTGTTTGCTATGATCAGCATGTTCTTTTGGCAAAACTCTATTAGCCTTTGTCCTGCTTCATTTTGTACACCAAGGCCATGCTTGCCTGTTATCCCGGTTATTTCTAGACTTTACTTTAGCATTCAAATCACCTATGATGAAAAGGACATCTTCTTTTGGTGTTAGTTCTAGAAGGTGTTGTAGGTCTTCATAGAACTGATCAACCTCAGCTTCTTTGGCCTCAGTGGTTGGGGCATTGACTTGAATTACTGTGATGTTGAATGGTTTGCCTTGGATTCATACTGAGATCATTCTATCATTTTTGAGATTGTACCCCAGTACTGCTTTTCCCACCCTTTTGTTGACTATGAGTGCTACTCCATTTCTTCTAAGGGATTCTTGCCCACAGTAGTAGATATAATGGTCACCTGAATTAAATTCGCCCATGCTTGTCCATTTGAGTTCACTGATTCCCAAGATGTCGATGTTCAATCTTGCCATCTCATGTTTTACCACCTCCAGCTTACCTTGTTTCATTGATTTTACATTCCAGGTTTCTAAACAATATTGTTTTTTACAGCATCAGATTTTCTTTTCACCACCAGACACATCCACAGCTGACTGTCCTTTTGGCTTTGGCCCAGCCGCTTCACTCTTTCTGGTGCTACTTGGAAATTCCCTCTGCTCTTCCCCAGTAGTATATTGGACACCTTCCGACCTGAGGGGCTCATCTTCCGGCGTCATCTCTTTTAGCCTTGTGATACGTTCCAAGGGGTTTTCTTGGCAAGAATACTGGAGTGGGTTGCCATTTCCTTCTCCAGTGGACCACATTTTGTCAGAACTCTCCACCATGACCTGTCCGTCTTGGGTGGCCCTGCACGGCATAGCTTATGGCTTCACTGAGTTACACAAGCCCCTTCACCACAACAAGACAGTGATCCATGAAGGGGTAACAAAGCCTTAGTGAATGACTAATTATTAATTAGATTTCTAAGGGTAAGTATGCAAGTCCCAGTGTACAGATTCTATATTCAGCAAGGTGCAACAGTGACTCTCAAGCTTGTGTGTGGCCATCGTCATATGTACATGCATATGCCTGCGTGTGCAATCTTCCTGCCACAAAAAAGTATAGAGTTGGACAATAATATGCAGGTTGGGCTTACAGATGTACATAAGTACATGCATATGGCATGAGGTGACACAAGGTATGCTGGGAACCCAAGCCTTGGTGTGCCCAAGCCTGGGATTCACTCTTTTGCCCCATTGCATGAGGAAGGCATGCAGGAAATAATCTTAAGAGAGCAGGCTGGAGAATCATAGAGCTGGAAGGTACCTTAGAAGTCATCTAGGGCTTCTTCACATGCAGCTTTTATTCTGCTATTGAGATTGGTTACTCACAGAAGTTTGTGGGTCCTTTAGATGACATTGTCAACCTCCAGGGAATCTCCGGCACTAAATGACCTTTATTCCATTTTTTAAAAGATCGGAGATAATGAGCTATCAAATTACCGCGCTTGAGTTCTGCTTGAGCTCCCCCATAAAAAAGGAAAAGCCTCAATAAGGGGAGTTAGATCAATGAAACATATGGAAGATTCAGATAGGGGGGGAAAGTGGGGGGGGAAAGGAAGGAAGCACATGTAAAGGGAGTCTGTTGTGATCCTGCATTTAAAATGGAAGCAGAAAGCCCCATTTTAAATGCGGGATTTTAGGTTAGTGTAGAGATGCTCCTAGTCCAACCCTCTGCTCAGTGCAGGATGAAACTACAGCAACTACAGACAGAAGGATGATTTCATTGTGTCTGATTGTATTTGTGAACAAACTAGTCAGTATGGTCTAGTTTGCATGTTACATGGGTCACACATCCGCAGACCTCTGTATATGGAAATGTGGTTCCACACATTAATAATTAAAGGCTTTCCTTCCAGTTGTAAAACTATGGCCAGTTCCTTACTTTCAGGGCACTTGTGCAATGGCTTGCCAAATGCTAAACATCTAACTAGTTTCTCCTTTACACAAAAGTATATCCTGTTAGTCTATGGATCTAAAAAAAAACAAAAAACTGCTATCAAATCTAGTTGCATGTGCAGGATACATACAGCTCACATGAAGACAAGTCAAACACATCAAAAGTGATTTCAAAGTTCACTGCCCTTTTCCCATCATGCTGCCAGATTTATTCTTGCAACCAAAGTTATAACATTCATTGACAGTACAGCCATGCTGTTTTCATTATGCAATTGACTCATTCTTTGAAAACTTGTTTTTCAAAATAATCAGTACTTCTATGCTGGAGCATCCAAAGAGCTGAGGAAAGATCCAAAGGGCTGGGTCAATGTACCTGCAGTGACAGAGGGTTCGCCCTCATGCATGTAGAGTTTATGCAGTGTTGACGCCATGCTCCTCATGCTTGCTGTACTTATTCATGTGTCTGCCCCGTCCCCGCATAAAGAAAGGGGTGAAGTGGAGGCTGATTTTTTTTTGTAAGAAAAGATCTGTATAGAAGATAGGAGCCGATGCCCACTCTCTCCTGCCTTAATTCTCTGTACTCCATCACTTCAGGCACTTTTCTCTCCCAGCCCTGCTCACATCTGTAAGTTTCATAATATAAGAAAAATCCCTGCAACTATAGAGCACTGAGAGATCAGGCAGGAGAAGAGGGAGAGTTCAGCTCCGCCCAGCCATTCATACTTTAGCCCATTTCACATGTTACATTGAACTTATAGTGATGCGGGTTGGTGCCCAAGCACTGAAAGCCCGCATGGCATAGTGGTTAGTGTTGGACTGGGACTCAGGAGATGGGGGGTCTACTCCCCACTCAGCCATGAAGCTCACTGGGTGACTTTGGGCCACTCACTGACTCTTAGCCTAATCTACCTCACAGGATAGTTGTGAGGATAAAATGGAGAGGAGGATGACCATGAAAATCACCTTGGATTCCTTGCAATAGGAAAAACTGTAATAATAAATAAGAATTCTTTGTGCCCAATACAAACTTGTAACATGCCTCCACACATAATGGGCTTCTTTACATGGAGCTTTTATCCTGCTACTGAGATTGCTCACCCATGGAAGTTTGCAGGCCCTTTAAATGATGTCATTAACCTCCAGGACGTCTCCTGCACTAAGTGACCTTTATTCCATTGTTAAATAGATCAGAGATAATGAGCTATTAAATTACTCCGCTTGAGTTCTGCTTGAGCTCCCTCTGTGAAAAAGGGAACGCTGCAATAAAAGGAGCTAGATCAATGAAACGTATGGAAGACTCAGATAAGAAGGAAAGGGAGGCAGGAAGCATGTGTAAAGGGAGTCTGTCGGAGCTTGGACTTGATGGTCTTATAGGCCCCCTCCAACCCTAATATTCTATGATCCTGAATTTAAAAAGGAAGCAGAAAGCCCTGTTTTCTGCTGGTGTAGCAGCTCAACAGGTTGGATCCAGGATCTGCCTTCCATAGATGGAAGGGCTTCACTCACAGAAGGTGCTTCTGCCCAGTTTTTGGAGATTCTGCCCCCACCCCACACAGCTCATCCCATTCAGCATGGTCCCCTGACTCTCTGTGTAGCAATTTCAGGGGGGTGAAAGGATTGCTGTGGGGAGGAAGGGGTAGAGAAATCCGTTTCCACCAGCCTAGTTCCCCATGCCTAAATCTGGATCCAATCAACAAATACAACATTTATTTTGTTAAAAATCAAGTTTTTAAAAAGCAACAATAAAAAGATTAATATGATAAAATGTGGTGTATCATTAAAATAAACAAATTAAGATAAAAAAAAGAAAGGAAAGGAAAGGTTCCTCCTGTGTAAGCACCGAGTCATTACTGACTCCTAGACGGACGCAGCTTTCGCTGGCGTTTTCATGGCAGACTATAGCGGGGTGGTTTGCCATTGCCTTCCCCAGTCGGGACTACCTTTCCCCCAGCAAGCTGGGTACTCATTTTACCAACCTCGGAAAGATGGAAGGCTGAGTCGACCTGAGCCAGCTACCTGGGACCCGGCTTCCGCTGGGATCAAACTCAGTGGGGAGAGTTTTGGTTGCAATACTGCCGCCTACCACTCTGTGCCACATGAGGCTCATAAGAAAAAAAGAGCAGAGAATAAAACGTAAGAGGTAAACCTGATTTAAAAGCTACAGCAAGATTTAAGAGGCCAGAGAAAATAAAAAGGCATGAAAGGACATTAAAGTAGGTGCCAGGTGAGCCTCTCCAGGGAGAACATTCCACATCTGGGGTGCCATTACAGAAAGGGGCCTTTTCACTTGTAGCCACTCAGCTGTGCTGCACCTTGCCTGGTGGGGCAACTAAAGAAGGACCTCCCTGCTAACTCCACGCTCAACCTGCATGAATGTAAATAAACAAATATTAAAGTACCATAGATCCCTAATACTCATTCCAATCCAGAAAACCACCTGTAATGCTGCTCTGGAACTTTCTAGCCCTTGTGAAAATGGAGAGCACATGTAAGATGTAACAGCATATACGAATGAATGTTGCATCTGCTTTTTTTAAATTATTGACACAGTGCCGAAAGCTTGGGAAACTGCAGTTAAACCCCTATGTGAGAAATCCACTGACATTTGACTTTAAACTGGATTCTGAATCATCTAAAGCTTTAAAATCAAGTATTTCAGAAATTCAGTCTACTCAACAGAGCTCAGCTCTGCAGCCAGAAAGGTGAGTTCCCTTCTTTCTACGTAAGCTGGTATTTATTTTTGGTATTTATTATCAATTTTATATCATGGGACAAACATAGCTACTTTGGCTGGAGGATGCTACTATACATTGTAGAATTGGCCTATCGACTGATCAAATACAGGAATTCCTTGGACAACTTTTATTATATAATCACTGGGCAAATTAACAATCAAATACAATGGAGAAAGGGCTATGTTTGGGTCACAAAAATAAGGAGCACATTCAAATATCTGCCATGCAACAATGTTCCTCACCCTTTGGTTTCAGCAGCTACCCACTGGTGATATTAGAATGTTTTTGTTTTTGTTTTAAATGTGGAAGTACTGTTGATTTTAAGACTACTCATATCCAGGACAGTCTAAATGTGTTCCTTAAAATTACACTTGTTTAACATTTGTAAATTCTACTAATTCTATAAAGTTAAATAACTCTGTGTTAGTGCATTCATGCAAATTTGGAAGCAGTGGTGTTGTGGTTTTATTGTGCTGCATTTCCTGTGAAAAACTGGCTTCCTCAGAGGTTATGACGCTGCACACATAACCTATGCAACTATGACCAATAGCAACAGAAAACTCTTAAGCATATTGTTGGGATATATATATATATATATATATGTTATATTATGTTATATTGTATGTTTACTTATTTATTAATAGAACTTATATCCCACCTTTCAGTTTGATAAAATTCTCAAAGTGGCTTACCAATTAAGATAAAAATAATACATTATTGAAATAAAAATTGGCTAAAACCACCATAAAATATGAAGAGCCATGATAAAAAAGTAGAAGTAAATATGGGCTTTGATCCGTAACAAAGTGATCTGGAAGGTGTAAGAGCTGGGCCTGAGAAATGGTCTGTCAAGAGAGAATGCAGGAGGGGAGCGGGGAGAGAACACAGCCTCATTGGCAGTTAGGGAGGCAGTTAGTCTGAGAAAGAGAAAAGACAGGTCAGCATTCCCCAGCCTGGTGCCCCTCAGATGTATTGGACTACAGTTCCCATCATCCCCATCCAGAAGGGAACAGGTTTCTTCCTTTTAGGCTTGAGTGTATATTCTGTATATTAAGCAATGTTTTCTGTCAGTAAACCCTGATCTTTTGACCTATGAATAAAATACGCCCATTTGATAATTTAGTGACCTGTGGTGTGCCTCCTTATTGGAGATTCCTTCCATATAGTTCTCCCCCACGTCACCTTACCCTCAACCTGCTTACTGTGTTCAAATTTTAAAAGTTTAAGGGTGCTCCTGGCCCAGCCAGGGCAATGTGGCAAAACAGAGAATGGTTGCAGCAATTCCACTTGAGAAGAAATTGGCTGTATTTTATTCATTCTTTTAACACCTGAGAGTCTCCTAGGTCATTGGGAGGTAATACACATCACAAATCCAAAGAACTGTGAATGGAAGCAGAAATGTATTATTGCTGTTTCATGGATTCCTGTGCAAGCACTAGTGGAAGGCTTCTCACAGTGCAGTGCTTGGGGTTGTGCGCACACAGAATGAGGGCTTGTGTTACAGTATGAGAAACATGATAAAAAAAGGAAGATACAAGCTCTAGCACAAAATCTAGTAGGTTATAAAAAGGCATTGAGGAAGAGCTTGTACAAAGTTTTGCAGAAGAGCTCGTGCAAATGGAAGAGCTTTTTTGGATTGAGGTCAGTTTTCTCACTTAGCTTTCTTCCCCTGTGTTGGACACAGCTCTTCTGTGAGCAGAAAAGGGTTTCTTCCTAGTCACAACCTTCTCCAATCTGGCCCCTCCAGATGATTTGGACTACAAAATCCACTATCCCTGACCATGCTGGCTGGGACTGCTGTGAGTTGTACTCCAAAATGTCTGCAGGGACCCGGGCTAGGAGAGGCTGTGGAAGAACATCTTTGTGGTCCCCTAACCATCCAGATACTGTGAATAAAAACATATATTGTTATTTTTCATCTTCACGGACCAGTCCTCCAAACAAAGTCACATGGATGTAGCAGAATATGTGTGCACAGGGCTAGCCCTACCATTAGGCAGAGTGAGGCAGCTGCCTCAGGCTGCAGAGTTTGAGTGACATGAAAAGCAGCAAATTGTTAATGATGGAGGGAGCAATCCTATGTGGATCGATGGTTGCCTCTGACCCCGGGGGCAACTGCCTATCCATTGCAGGGTGGGAGGAGTGGTGAGGAGTGGATGTCCTCCTTGCTCCCCCCGCTCTGCTTTTGTGGCTAGACAGCCGATTTCAGTTGTCTAGCCATGGGACCTCGTAGCAAGGGAAGCGGCGGCCGGACAACACCTAGAATGTGTCGTACTGGCATTTCTGACCTCCCCACCCCCGGGAACGCTCTGTTTTTGCCACTCTGTGCTGCTCTTATGAGTGCAAAGCCTATCCGCACTGCCCACGAGGCGGAGTGGGAAGGGGTGGGGGTCGGCTTCCCGGGAACCAACCTATCCTATGGCTGTCTAGCCGCTGACTAGTGGCTGTAGGATTGCACCCTTAATGTATTATTGTTGCATTTTTACTCCCAGGGAGAGACGCTTATGGGATTTTTTGCCTCAGGTGCCAAAATCACTTGGCCAGACTTGGGTACAAAACGCCTTGATTTGAGGAGAGGGGCACTACTTGCTATTCTGCCTCAGGCAGCAAAATGTCTTGGGCTGGCCCTGTGTGTGTACATGTGTGTATAAATGCAGCCTTCAGGATCTGTGCTAACCTTGGACATTTTCGTATCTGAAGTAAAAAAAATTAAAACCCATCCTTCTGCTGCTAACTTTATAAAAACAAAGCAAAAAACAAAACATGAAAATGACCTTCCCCTGGGATCTCACAGCTTAGCCTGAAATGACTGCTTCACAACTGCACGATTGTTATGCCAGCAGTTTCTTTTACAAGCAAACTACCACAGATCTCAAGGTCATGGAATTCAGTTTATACATTCAACACAATCTCAGATGGGGTAACACCTTTCCTAAGCTGTACCACTTCATGCTATTCGTAGGATCAAATGTTTGAATATTTTCCCTAACTTTAAAAACAAAATATTTTGCACTTAGAAAACTAACATGACAGGGAGAAGAGTTCAGCCTGTTCCTCTTCCTCCTCAGCATGCTTTCCTCATTCGTTTTTTCTTCTAGTGCAAGAATCTTCACCTCTGCCCATAAGAAATAGTTGGGGAGAATTCAACACAACTCTCTCCTACCCTGACTCCTGTGAAATGATAGTGAAACCATGGAAGATCTATTGGAGCTTTTATAGCACTGATCAAGATTTCTGTAGTGGTAGGCTCACACTAGCCCTGATCTTGCAAGATCAGTAGGGCGGGGGTGGGGAAGTCACCACAATTTGTGGTTTGAGTGCTAAGTTATTCCTTTGCAACACAGGCACAATCCAACAAGAAGACATCAGCTTCCCCTACACAACTTCTCTAGAATATGTACATATGTGTCCAATTCAAAAATGAATCCCATTAATATAAAAGTGCTAATTAGAATCAACTACCCTAAAAGCAGACAAACCATGATAGTTATTTTCTGCTGCCTTTTTCAGGCAATTTAATTGTGTTCAGCCATATAAAGATTCCTACTGTAGTTTACAGCTGTGTCCTTTTAGTACTTGTAGGCCTGAATCTGGGTCATCAACACAAATAACTAGGAAGAATGATTCTGGCAAACCTGCTGTGAGGCCATTTAGTGCTCCAAATTACCTGAAACGTAAACCAAGTGATCAGAGAGGTATGTTTCTTATTTTTATTGATTTGTTTTTAAACTGGGAGTCTAGAAGTGCCTTGGCCATTACCAAATAACTAACTGTGGAATCTGGATTTATTGACTTTTGTTATTGTGACAAATGAATCTGTCTGCGCCTCCAACCCTACAAGGCAGTTCAGGCTGCAAGACACCTTTTTGTCTATATTTCTCAGAAGTAGCACTGCCACCACTCACATGTGTTTTTAATATCCCTTACCCTAGCCAAAATCCAAAAAGGATTATGGTTTTTATATATGGAGAAGGGCCCTTTTCAGAGCTTCCTATTACTTCCCTAGCAACTAGGTTGGCATGTTTGCCAAGCAGTCTAGCACTTGAGTAAGACAACTCTTCCAGGCTAGGCAAGACAATCAAATAAACGTCTTTTTGCAATTCAATATATTTATTAAAGAACCAAACAGAGAGAAGTTGAGAAACAGTCAGATGCTTTTAAACATAACATGAAACATCAAGCTAGAGATGTTGGAGCAATCCACAACGGAAACAAATGAATTTGGATTTTCATGAATCTGACCCATGGATTCCGCCACTGACTGGCTTTTCCTCTGTCAGGTGATTCCACAGACTTGTGGACCAGTTTTCTAACTCTCCCAAATTTTGCACAAATTTCGTCATAGAAAAATATGCAATTTTTTCTTTTAAACCAGCCGAAAATTTGCATTTTTGTGCATCCCCATAAGCTAAAGTGTGGAAATGCATTTGGGGAGAGATTGTGCATTTGTGCACATGCAAAATTGTGCAAATGTGCAAATTTGGAAACAAACAAAAATCTGATTCCGTTGATGGCTGGACGACGGAACAAAAGGTGCCTGACAATCCACAAAACACAGACAGAACGTATTGTACACAATCCATACATCCCTACATCAAGCTAACTTGCTAACACTTGTCAGGAATCCCTGAGTAACTCACCAAAGCAGCTGACAGGTGGGAGTGGGGATGAAGCCCACCTGGGACTCCAGGGTGTGGAAGAGTTTTGCCTTGACTCTGCCAACCACCTGGAGAAGACAAAGCAACATTTCACAAAGACAGATCTGGGGGTGGGGAGCTTCTGGGCAGTTCCTAGGGAGGAAAATTAAAATGTACCAATCAATAGCCTAGGAAGGCCTGGTAAAGCACCCTCCAGGTGATTTCTAAAATATCTTTTCAACATAAGCTGAGTCAGCCATGAATACGTAGAGATGTAGATTTTGGGGGCTATTGCAGTCTGGCCATGGTCTTTGTTCAGAGGTGTTTCCAGAAAGCAGCAGTGTGTGGGGGGGGAGGGGTTGGGTTGTCACAATTATCCTGGGCTTAGCATTATCCCAGTTTTAAAGTGCAAGTTCCTAGTTCCGAGGACTGCAGAAGAAAACTTGAAAATGGACAGGCAAAAATTTGCAAAAAGGTTGTGTGCCTTAGAAGTCATCTAGGCAAAGGCGGGACACCTTTATATCTCTCTCCCTCCAACCCCAGTTTTTACTTGGTCTTTTTCCCCATTGCCTTCTAACACTTAATTTCTTTCTTCTCTCCAGTCCCTCTGGCTCTAGGTAGTAAAACATTACAGTTTGTAATGTGACAGAATACATTTACACAAATTCTGTGAGCAGAATATGGGGATGCCTGGCTGAAGAATTGTGTTACTTTGAAACACTGATGTCTAAACTTCCTGTCATAATATGATTCTTGAATTCTTTCATGAATCACTTTTATTTATTTCATTTTCATAGTGCATTACATGCTGGCATTCTGTTGTTTAAATATTTTGTTCTGTATAACAAACATCCTTTTGTGGGCGCATACACAATAGACAAATGCAGAACAGTAGCTCAATCTCTTGCAGTAGTAAGCGTAATGTTAGTTTATTTATGATTATTATGTTACCGTTTTACACCTGAGAGAGGGCATTTAGCTATGACGTAGCACTGCATAAGAGACAGTGCTTCCCCATTGTTCAACTCAGCCTCTGTGGGCTGCTTCAAACATTGTATATAAGTATACATACATTTTAGGTGTACACCAAAAACCTAATGTGTGAATGAGACAAACATGTCTTTGGAAACATCTGTATCCTATACAGTCACTTATCAGCAAGCCTGGATGGATGGATTAAACTTATATCCCACCTTTCATGGTGGGATATAAGTGATCCCCGTCCCTTAGCCTTATTTTTTTCTTCTTCACAACAACGCTGAGATAGATTAGGCTGTGAAATAGTGAATGGCCCAAGGTCATACAGTGAGTTTCATTGCTGAGTGGGGTCGCCCCAGGCCTAATCTAACATGCTAACCATTACACCACACTGGCTGCAGCTCCCTGTCAAGTGTACAGCTGGTGATAAACCTTGTATGATATGATCCCACATCATACAAATGGGACCTGCAACAAAATGTTTCAGTGCAGAATGTTCCTGATCAGAGTTCCAACTAATTAATCATGCCCTTTTCCAGGATACTCCATTCCCCCTTGTTTTCCATCTCCTTGCCTGTGCTCCCAAACAGTCAGTCAGCATTCCATGGCCACTGAATAGGCTCAGTCCTTGTTGAGCTGTTTGCCACCACCACCCCTTCAGGTTTTTCCCCCCCAAAGGCTTTTTTACTTCTATAAACCCAGAGTTTTCCCAAGCCTGATGATACTTAGCTCTTGTGTTAATTTGGCTGCATAAGGATCTACATTTGGAGAATGAGTTTGCTGTTAGTCTATAGGACATGGAATTGCCCTAAAACTGATGGATAATACTCTCTTGACCATCCATATGAGTGTTCCAGATGTATGTTAAGGACATGTAGAGGTGAACTTGATGCTTGCTCTACAATCGTGGAATACTGTCCCCTTGAAGACAAGCCAAAATTTGAATTGTTCTAATGGAAAAATGCTGTACATGTTGATTTATTCCAATTTTCTTTCATACTATATTTTTAAAGGGAACCTACAGGCTTTAGATGGAGGCTTCATGATCCTGAAGCAAAACCCCAAACTAAAACCTGCTCATTCCACCACAGACGTTCAGAGAAGACCAAAAAGGGTCTCAGAGGTGAGCCACTGGCTATTTCCATAGAACTGTGATTTAGCACAGAGTTATAGTCATCATCTCATGTGATCTGGCTTGTTTTCCTTTACTTGTGCTAGACTTACATAAAAGTACTTGGCTGAAAGCTAATAAGTTAAAGCTATGCTTCTTTAGGTTTTCACCACAATATCATAAATCTTCATCTTAGGAAAGCAAGAGATGTATTGAGGCAGCATGTTTTTGATACTGAACATTAGAACAATTTGCTACAAGAAAATTAATTAATTAATTAATTAGATCAAATTTACATAGAACAGTGATTTAGCACACAGAGAACTTCAGCTATGGGGCAGTATAGAAATGTAATGTCATTATTATAATAATACTGTTATGTTTTTCTTCTTGTTAGCTGAATGAAGTTTTAGTTTTTAACTTAGTTTTAAAAATGAATACCCCACCTATTTGCACCAGGGGAACTCTAGGTGACTTACAAAACACAGCTTCATAATAACATAAAAATAATCCAGTTTCAAACAACATATCATAAAAGGAGCAGTATTGAAATAACAAGCCAGGAGAACATTCAACCAAATACCTTCCTGAACAGCCATGTTTCAACCAAATGCATAGAAGAGCATAATTTTAAAAGGGAATCTTTTTTTCAATTAACATTTGTTTTAGGTATACATTGTTATAGATAGAAAATAATGTATTCACATCAGCCATCACAATTAATATACAAATACATTTGACATAAAAGTGCAACTAAGACTGCAATCCTATGTTCATTTACTATTGTTCAAGTTCCATTAAACACAATGGAACCTTTTTCTGAGTAAATATGTATAAGATTGCATTGTAAACAGATACAATTACCAAAGCAAACATTATACAAGATATAACGTAAAACACCATAATAGACCTTATTTTACTGGCAGCTGCTAAAAATGTCGCTAACTTTACTGTCACGAGATTGTCTTGGTCTGCAAGGAGAAAAGGCACATCAAAATAAGATGAACATCCTTGGAAAGATAATAATAATAATGGAAAATTAATTCTTTCCACAGATCTCTGCAAAAAAACCAAAAAACAAAACACCCAATGGTGCTCTCCTTTAAAACCTCCTCAAGTAATGCTGAAGACAGCACATTTGATCATACATTTGAGAACGCTCAATTTTTTGAACTGGCAAATAAGATGTGATTGCATCAGGAGGAAGAGGTGGAAAACAGTAATATCAGGGGCATAATTTTCTTACAGCAAATTGTTCTAATGTTCAGTATCAAAAACATGCTGCTTTCAATAGATCTCTTGCTTTCCTAAGTCCAAGCTTTACGATGTTGAAATGGTGAAAACCTAAAGAAGCATAGCTTTAACTTATTAGTTTTTCAGCCAACTGCTCTTATGTAAGTCTAGCACAACTAAGGGAAGCAAGCCAGATGACATGAGGTGATGAGATCAAAGAGGAACTCACTTAGCTAAGGCTATTTTGCAACACTATACCAATGATACTAGAAATCTGCATGGGTTGTTCTACTTATGGACCTTATTGTGTCACAGACAGCTGAGTTCTGTGCTATTGGGTAGTGGTTCATACTGCACTTCATACTAGTGGTTCAGACTGCAGTTGGAATGGCTGTCCTCTTGGGGGACAGAAGTGTCAAGCATTCTGACTGCCACCTGGTCCTGATTCCTTCATATGTATGTGTTATGTGTGTGTGTGTGTGTGTGTATATATATATATATATATATATAGAGAGAGAGAGAGAGAGAGAGAGAGAGGCAGTCTTTGTTTTAGACATTTTCATTCAATATTTAGGGCACAATCCTATGCATGTTTAGACAGAGAAAATGCCTACAACTCCTGTTGTAGGCTTTTTCTCTGTCTAAACATGCATAGGATTGTGCCCTAAAGTAAATACCACAGTCCCTCTTAAGTGGGACATGATTCAGAATAGACTACATACATTAACAAATTAAAAATAAGGAAAGAAATCAGAATAGTCAGAAATAGTAAAATATTTAACAAAGGTTTGCTTGGGTACAAATTATAAGGGAAATCAGTAACAAATATATATCCTGTGATCAGTAAAGTACTACTGAAGAGAAACAGGGAAAGCAATCCAATGGTCCTTAGTGTCTAGGGCAACATAAAAAGCTGCAGATCACCTCCTCTACACCTGTAGACAGAGCCATGAGCATGGAGGAGGAGATCTTGTGGATCTTGGCATCATACACAATATCCTATGGCCTCTCCAGTCCGTTCCCCACCCACCAAAAGGTAAGTTAGGTAAACAGGCTCAGAAGCCCTTCTCCTGCTTTTTGCATTTTAAAAGGAGGAATGGAGTTGAAATTACCTCTCTCCCTGTCTGGCTCTTCCCAGCAGGGGATATGTTAGGCAGAGGGCTCTGAACCTGGAGCTCTCTGAACTCGGAGCCCTCTGTCTATCAGGAGCGCAACATGCACCACAGGATTTTTTTGTGTATTTGTAGTTACCTGAATGGACTACATTTAGTACTAGGCACCATTTTTCTATAAAATCATCATTAACAGTGCAATTCTATGCATGCTTACTCTGAAGTAGCTCGCGCTGTGTTCAATGGGGCTTACTCCCTAGTAAGTGTGATTAGGATGCAGGCTAAATATGAGATTAGCTGTAGTGTCTAACTGATGTGATATCTTATTCATAGTTAACATTTCCCATATCTTGTCATACCATTCTTTGATAGTAGGACGATTTTTATTTTTCCATTTTGCTGCAATTTGGAAATTTCCTACTATTAAAGGAAGGGCTACCAGCTCCATTCTAATTAATGGCATTGCTTTCTTATCCATAACACCCAACAAGAATGTCATAGGATCAAAGGGAAATAAACACCCTGCATGTTTATTAATGTGTGCAAATACCTTTGCACAGTATCTTAGTATCTTAGGATACGCTCTCCAAAAGTGATATATGAGCCTGTTTTGCCACATCTTTTCCAGCAATACTACATGAATTTTTCACGAACCAGTAGTCGGAATGGACAGACAACTGTCGCAGAGAAAAAAGGTTGGAGAAAAATAAGTACAAAATATTGAGAACAATAACAATAACATTTAAATGGCACTCTTATTTAAAGTGCTTCACATCTTACAGTGAGATAATCATCTCAGTGAGAAACCAACTACAGTTGAATCAATTGTAGATGTGTTACAGATATTAAGATTTAACAGCTGGAAAGACTAGCTACAGTTTCTGAACAAACAGCATTTGACATAACTGGGCTAACAGATCCATGTATTTCTGCATATATTGTTCCATATATATCTTGTATGCTTTAAAAAAACAAATGTAATAGTCTCCTGAGTGCATAATCATATCTCTGTTAATAACCCAGTTAAATTTCAACTTATACATAACTGATACAAACAAACTTGATACTTAAAACTTTATTAAAAGAACATGTAATAATAGATTCATATTTTGAGAGTAAGGTGGCCAATCACATCATATAACCCGCTGTCATTTCAGGTAACATAACAAATCAATCCACTATTTATGATGAAGCCAGAAACCAAGCTGCTCAGTTTCTGGGAAGGGAGAGTAAAGCCAATTTCTGTACAAATGGCCATGTGTCACCAGATGATCCGAATGCAAGGTAACTCTTCATAGCTGGAAAATATAGTGCACATGAAACTTAACTTCTTGTTATAATACCAGGTCTTAGAACAGTATCTAATTCCTTCATTTTTGTCACATTTTTATTATATAAGGTGTCAATTCTAATAACAGGACTGGGCAATATGCTTTAAATGTGCATAAAGACTTATTTTTTCTTCATATGGAAATGAGGTCTCAAAAGGAGATGAATTTTAACACAGTGGCCTCATTTAGACCTAATGAAAAGCCAGAATGGCTAGGAATTCCTGTTATGTCTGAACCTAGACACCTGATTGGTTGCTCCCCTAACCAACAGAGTCTGAAGCCAGGATTTCAAGTTGGTTTTCTGTTCCTGGTTTGTGAGGAGAGCACCAAGCCAAGGTATGGGTTTGAGACATAACTGGAAGCTTTTGCTTCCTCTGTAGTTTCTGGTTAGTTTAGCCACTCCCACCTCTGGGGGGAACCAAGTGCATGAGAACACTGCTTGTGAATGATAAGCCAGAATTCTCAGTAATGTGGCATTGCATGCACCTTGCAGTTATTTATTTTCGTATAGCATGTGGGAAGCAAAGGTCTTTGGATCTTCATAGATCCAAAGGAAACCAGGAAACATAAACTATGGTCTGTGGGGGGGTTTTAAGAGCAGATTTCTTTTCACTTGGGGGGAAAAATAGCTGAAACCAGCCAGTCATGGTAAGGCTCTCAAGCGTTAGCATAGTAAGCCTCAGCAAGAGTGCGGCCAGAGAGGCTTTTATGCTGTCATCACCCTGCCTCAAACGTGGAATTTTACACAGGTCCAGACATGGTCATCTTCCATTTGTAATCCTCCTGTGTTTTCCCACAGCTTTTGCCAGCTTTTTTCTTACCAGAAACAATCTGTTAAGGAGGAGGAGCCAGAATATCTGTTGATTTGGCAGGCTAGGAGTCCTCCATTTGAAAACACTCCTTGTTATAGATAAAACTGTCCATTATCATCATCATAAATGTGTATATGCTCAGTAGATATTGTTTTTAACTTCGTTCAAATAAGACGTTGCTATAGGGATACACAGGGAATATAAGCGTAATCTATTACAAGTCTATTACACTATGTGCTTCTGTCAGGGCAAGATCAAGGACTTGCATCAAACAAATGTTAGAGACAATCTTCAGCACAAACTATCTAACTAGACATTGCTTATTGACAAGTCCTGTATGTAAATATAAAGTGCAGGGAAAGCATAGAGTTTTTGAACTATGATTTGATGAGGACCTTCATATGTGGCTGTAACAGTTTCGTATTTCTCTTATCACTGCCCATCTCCATGCCCTGCCCGCAAATATGAAGTAAATGTAAGTTATATCAAGGGGCTGTATCCAGCTGTGTCATTCTGCTAGTGCAAATGATGTTGTGCTAGCAGAAACTAGGTTCAGCTAAATTTACGTTTACGTAAGCACAGTTGCAAAACTGGTTGCACAAGCATAATGTGCAAGTGCTTGCACAACGGAAAGATTCGGCAGAGGTCTGCTAGTGCTCTTTGAGTTTGCAGACTGACACCCTTGGATACTGCCTAGTGGTGGCCATGGTTTTCTTTTTAAAGCCCACACAGTCCATGGACCTGTCAACTTTTCTGTGGTATAAATGTCCTTCAGTGATGTGGAAAATCCCAAGCTTAGAAGTTTGTTTGTTTTTTTTTACTTTTGAATGCGAGAAAATAAAACACTGTCACAAAATAATAAAACTCCTGACAAAATATAACAGACATACTTCCAAACTAAATTTCTGTAACCTCTCTTTTACTTGCTACTAACCCATATCAAATTGTTCAGAGCCTAAAGTGTTACAGCTTGCCTCTGAATGCCCCCCCCCTTGCACACACATTGTTTACCAAGAAGGTGAATGTACAAACTGAGCACATGAAACGCCAGTACATTTTCCCCACCCTTTTAAGGAGGTTTTGTTTGGCATCTGAATCACACAAGAATGCCTTTAATATATCATGTTATGTGGCTTTTGGTGTGAGTTGGAATGTTTCATACTTAGGGGTTGTTGGGACAAGTCCTGAGGCTGCCTAGGGATCTTGGGGGTGTTCATTTTGCATTTGGTTCCTACAAACAACACAGAAGCAGTGCACAATGTCTACAGGTGCCCATTGCCAACACTTTCAGAATAATATAACTTCATTGACAATGTTGGTTTTAGTTTTAAAAATATTTCCTGTGTGATCCTGTGGGTCCCACTCCATAAGCACAGGTTAAATATAAGGGACACTTCATATATTATGATTTTAATAGGTACTTATTGTAGACCTGCTAAAACTGTAGTTTTTGAAATGCATGCTCCCTGCCCCCCACCCCCACCCTGCGCGCACACACACACACACACATGCACACTCCAGCAGAAACATGTGCCAGGGACATGAGGTCAATTGTGGCTCCCTGAAATATTATTTATAGAGTAATGAGGTTAAAAATATGTCTGCACTGTACTTCAAATGTTGTTTGAAATGTTATTTGTCCAGTGGAAGTGATGCACCTGTTAAAATGTACCATGTGAAATGGGCTATTGTCCCTAAGAGAGCCTATACACAGCCTGCCTGTAGAATCAGCACCCATAATCCAATGCTCCATGAGGCTCCAATATACACATGTCCTTTTCTCCCTTATGGGCCAGAGAATCATTCCCACAGGCAAGAAGCTTTTCCATTGCATACACGAAGCATTTCTTGCCACAAAGGAGAAAACAAGGCAGCCCCAATGTGTATAGGATGCACCTGAACCTATGGAACATGGAGAATATATTTCAAAATGAGATGTGAGAGCTGTAATCTAGGAGATCCCTGGGGTCAAATCTCACCTCAGCCATGAAGGCTGACCCACTATGCCAGGAGCCACTATATACAATATGAGGACAATAACATTGATCTACCTTACAGGGTTGTTTGTTGTGAGGATTACTTGAGACTGATGTGTGGAAGTGCTTGAAATGCAAACTTCTTCTTATTATTATTCTTCTTATTATTATGGTTTCAACCTTACTGTAGCATTGGACAATACGGATCAGTACTTAGTCTGGTGGTCTGGCAAAAGGCATTTTACCTGAACATATTACTTTTGAAACGTGTTGTTTTCAGATTGGAACTAGCTATTAGTAATATTGTTTATTTAAATGTTGACTGTCTTCTTATTACTAACACTGTTGTTTTAAAGCAAAGACACACTTCCCTCCAAATATTTAACTAACGAGAGAGAATGGACTAAGAAGAGTGTTATCCACTTCGAAGACAATGCTTTGAAAAAGAAGAAACCCTCTATACCTTTGTGCATTGAGGATGAAATGGAAAAACCAAATGCCAAAGTAATCAGAGCTGGTTGTCAAAGAGAAAAATGGCAAAGTCCAGTGGTAATATTTTCATTTCTTTCCCTCCCCTTGTTTAATGAGTTTTAGAGATTCTGTAGGCCAGTGAAAGCTATTCCCTTAAGACAATCTCATTACTCCATCTGACACATAGGTACAGATTTCCAAGTTGTTTGGGTAGCTCTTAATGCTGATGGTAGTATAATTTACATTCTTACACTGTTTTATGCTGTTCTCACTATACTGACATGTCATATAACGACTGGCTAATCTGAACCCATGGGTATGCCCATTTTATTAGAGTGGAGTTAAAATATTGCACTAAATTTGGGAAAATTCATTTCTGCATGAGTTATTGTGAATGCAACTTATGTTGCAACTCTGAAACCACACACTGAAAGCAGTGGAAACTAATGGTTTGTTAGTCGTTTGAATTTTGACATTAGCTAATAAAGCTACAGGAAGGAGGATTTGGGAGTGTTGTGCAGACAGAAGCCACTGTCTTGAAGCTAGAAATAAAAGGAGAGGGAACAAATGATGCAAGCAGCATGACAGAAGAGATAGATTATGGTACTTAACTGCGGTTCATCATGGAAAGAAGGGACATGGGGCGCTTCCAGTTAGACAGATGCAAGCACTACTATCAAAAAACACCATTTCACCTTTTCTTCCTTTATGGATTTTTTCTGGTAAAAAAAATCAGAAGAAATGGTGGGAAGACACAGGAGGATTAAACATGGAAGATAGCATTGTCCAAACCACCTGTAAAATTTTGTGAATGTAGGAAAGCCATTGCACAATATTGCACATTGCTCTTCTGGAAGCATCCCAGCTCAGATGCTTGACTTGATTGTTGTAAAAGGTAAAGGTGTCCCCAACCAGTCGTGTCCAACTCTATGGTGCGGTGCTCATCCCCATTTCTAAGCCGAAGAGCCAGCGCTGTCCGAAGATGCTTCCGTGGTCATGTGGCCGGCATGACTGAACACCGAGGTGCACGGAACGCTGTTACCTTTCCCGCCGAGGCGGTACCTATTAAACACCAGAATACACATGAACGGGATTTGCATATTCTGAATTTAAACACTCCTAAGAGTTTTCAACATTAGATACAATATGGACATTTGCTGTTAGGAGGTTGGGCTAGCCAGGATGAAGCATAAGGTGCATTTTTATTGAAAAATATGTGATGAACACTAGTCCATAAGCCTGAATTTTCATGTTGGCACATTCCCAGGATAGTCTAGGACTATAAACAAGTCAGAAGACTTCAGTTATATAGGACTGCTGTTTTTTGTCTTGCAAATGACTACATCTGTTTTTTGATAGAATATTTTACCAAAGCTACAACCACAGAAACGCAACTAGTGTGGTACAGTGGCCAAGAATGCTGGGCTTGTATGTGAGAAACCAGAGGTCAATCAAAGCTGTGCTTATCTATGAAGCTCAGTGTGTATTTTTGGGCAAGTCACTATCTCACTGCCTAACCAACCTCAAAGGGTTGTTGTCAGGCTGAAACGCCGGTCTGGACTCCTTGAAGGATAATATACAAATCTTACATTTAAAACTTTTTTTTAAAATAGGTGATAAATGTTTTTACCATTTTTATGTTCTTTTTTTAATTGTTTTACAGGGTTTTTTTTTGTACATCGCTTTGATGGCTTTTTAGTAGATAAGGCAGTGTATAAAGGCTAATAATAAATAATAAATGCTGTTTTAAATGTAGTTCAATAGAAGCACCAAGTTCAGGTGAGAGTATGATTGTTGGTGAGAAAGGTTTTAACATTTCACTTTCTTATCCCTCTAGAAAATGAGTGAATCATTTCCCGTCTTCTGTCACAATGAAGGGTACATTGAGAAATATGGTTTGAATCGATGGCTTTCTTTATATGCAGATAAAGCATTCTATGATGTGAATAAGAGGGGTGAAGTACGAATGCACCTAAACACAGTTCTGCAAAATAACTATAATGAATCTATTGCAATACTTGGAAGTAAAACCTGCCCTTCTCA
The DNA here is from genome assembly GCF_057233095.1 of Heloderma suspectum. Lineage (NCBI taxonomy): Eukaryota > Metazoa > Chordata > Lepidosauria > Squamata > Helodermatidae > Heloderma > Heloderma suspectum. The sequence continues at coordinate 216,608,279 of NC_139461.1, forward strand.
TGTAACTGCAAAGAGGAAGAAAAAGCCCACGTTGTCTGGGAAACCAAAACGCATCACCATTCAGATTTTATCTGTGGAGAGAGCACCATGTGATGTCCCTGCACATTCTCAGAAACAGACACCATTTGTTCCAAAAATAGGTGGAAACGTCACTAGAACTATTAGCAGACATAGGGTAACAGAAATAAATATTCAACAGAACATGGCAAAGTGTAACAAAGACATCCCAGTTGTATATGGAGTGAATCCTAATTGTAATATATACCATAACACTTCATCTAGGGGTCTGATTTCAGGAATAAAGTCCCAACTTCCAGGGTTTTTTGAAAAGTCATTAACTTCAGTTGAAGAAAGTCAGAGGAAAGGTAGAATGGTTTTTCTGGACTACATACCCATCTCAAAGCCAATTCCAATTCATAGATCTGGAGGTGAACTGTTTGGCCATGACCTCTCGCTTTCAGCTCACAATGCCCCACCAATACATGATTGCACTAAAATTGAACCAAGCAAAAGCAACAGTTCTGAAGAGTATCATCAGGATGCTTCTGACAAGAAACTTTTCCTGAATGAAAACAGACCAGGTGGTACTGAATTCACAGCACAGAATTACCTGTCTGGAGTCCAAGAAAGCAGCAAGAGAATAAGCAGGCTGACCTCATCATCGCTAAGGTGCTTTCAAGAAGTAGATAATAGCTTTGAGGCCCAGAAATCAGGAACATTGGCTACACATTTACTGCAAAGTGTTACATCCGCTCATTCTCCAGTTATAAGTATACCAACAGCACAATTTGATGCATATGAAAGCCATAGGGATCAGAGCATGCAGAAGCCTAATACTTGAGGGAACTAGTGGTACAAAGGAAAGAAAGATGTGGCACCAACCTCTGAAATTACTGTTTTTGTATGGAATGCTTTCAGCACTGCTAATAAACCTGTACAATAAACACTGTATCCAGATTTGTTGCCATGATGTAGTCCAGAATAATTGCAATCAGTGAGGGAGATATTTTGTTAAACCTTTAACACATGAGTTTTTATTATAAACAATGCAATAATTGTCAGGCAGTATATAAAAACATGCTGAAGCAGTAACGGTTCTGAGGATGTTGTGTGCCATCTGGTGTTTTACTATAATATCACAAAATGTGATGTTGCTTCTAGTGCTGTTTCCACTTCCAGATGGGAAACTGAGACTTGTAATGAGTTAACCAGATTTCCATAGCTTCACTATCCATATTATGTCAGTATTGAAAGGGCTTTCCTTGGCTTCCAGTTTGATTCCAGGCTCAATTCAAGGTCTTGGCCTTTAACGCCCTAAATAGCTTAGCTTCGGGGCATCTGATGGGAGGCCTCCTCCATTTGTAATTTCAGGCAATTTTCTCCATGGACTCAGGCTAAGCAGGTAGTTATTGGTAAGAGGGCCTTCTCACTAGTAGCACCAAGTTGCGCAGCGCCCTCCTGATACATGTTTGTCTAATGCCTTCTTTATAATCTTTTAGGCTCCAGGTGAAGACCATCCCTATTCTCTTAAGCTTTTAATGGCATTTAATTGCTTTTAGATTCTTTGTGTTTCCTCCTTTTTAAAATGGAGCTTTTAAAAAACAAAACAAGAGGCTTATTTGTTTTCATGGACAATGGTTTTTGGTATCTTTTCCATTGTTCTATGCATTTTTTATTATTTATTCTGAGCCACCATAACTTGGCGAGATGACCGATTATAAATCCTGATATAGGTAGATTAATATTTATTTCACTAAAACACTCCCAAAGTCTTGCAGCAGAGATGCAAACGGGGAACCAAGATTCATTGAAATATACCACAGCATTGTTGAACAAGCATCCTTCTCATACCAGAGCTGGAACAATAGCTAAATAAATATTTTAGAAATAAACTAATAGAAATAAACTATTTTGGACTACAATCCATAATGCACATACTTCTTATAAAGCTCCTTGCAGCTCTGATTTCATTCACCTTGAGCCAATGAGCACTCCCCTTGAAAGAGCAGGTGTATAGCTAGGGGGCACTCCTTGATGTCACTTGAGGCTCTGGTGGCCCCCATGGCTAGGACTACCTTTTACCAGCTTCAGCTGGTTCACCAATTATGACTGTTCCTGGATGGGGATAGTCTAGCCAGAGTGGTTCACGTTCTGGTAAACTGACTGGATTACTGTAACACATTGTACGTAGGGCTGCCCTTGAAGATCAACACAAGAAAGCCTTAACTCTGGCCTTAAACTAGCAGGATTTTGATCACTGAATATATATATTGGCTGAAACTGCAAAAGGCCAGTAAGTTGGAAGCTGGGGCTCATGCCTTGTCAGACATGGCCCATGACAAGTGATGATGTTGCTCCTTGACAAGTAGAGTTGTGGGTTGTGCTTGCTTACAGCTCCCCCCCTCCCACGCACCCAGTTTTCCTTGTTCTTTCAGGGCCAAATCAAGATGGGAACCAGAGAAGATGCTCCAAATTGTCCTTGTCCTGTTTCATTGTGGGGCATCTGAGTCTTACTGTTTTGCTGCACAAATCCTCCTGTGAGTTGACCTGTGTCTGCTTATTACATCAGTAGGTGTCATGTAGTAACACATGGTGTTGTCTGACCTTGTGAAGTCACTTTCATAACTAAAAGAATAGACATTGCACATAGATTTCCTCTGCAACATGGAGGGGGTTGCACTCCCCCAAAGGATCAGGTTCATAGGTTGAGGGTGCTCCTGGACCCCGAACTGTCCCTTGAGGCACAGGTGAACTCACTGGAACAGAGCACGTTTTAATAGCTTAGGCTGATGTACCAACTACACCCTTATCTGGGCCCCATCTACATGAGCCATTTACTCTGGGGATGCTGCAATCCAGGACCTTTGGGACATAAGATGCAGTCACCACTTTGCAGCCTAACCATGGTTTTCACAGGGAAACTGTGGATTTCTGCAGAGGCGTTTTGCTGTGATTTTTTTTAGCTTGCTGCGGGTTTACCGCAGTTGCTGAGCTGTCCCTTCCTCGAACTGACTTCGCAGTTTGCGGTGGGCATGGGGTAGGCGTGCTTAGTGATTGCATCACTCTGTGACACCTTTTCACTCCTCCCCATTCCTCTGCAGCTGTGCAATAACAGAGAGGTATCCATTTTGGGATGATGAGTAGGCATGTACCTCTCACGTGGGCACGCTTCTTCACATGTGCGAACCATCACGAGAGTGTGGGGCTGGAGGACTGCCGCTGTGATTGTGTACAAACAGTTGGCATGGTAACAAAGCAGCAGACTACCCACACCTTACCAAAGAGGAACTGAAAGACACAAAATAACCCCTAAAATACAAAACAGACACTAAAACCCGAAATATTGCACCCTCACGTGGCTGTGCAGCTGCATTTAAATATAATGGTAAAAAAGAGCAGCATGATTGCCACGGTTTACTTCACTTTAACAGCACAGCAGATTTTTCCAATGGAGAGATCCACAGTAAATTGCACGTGTACTGCAGCAGAAGCTAATTCGCAGCTGCAATGCTGCACAGTTACAATGGAGTGAACGTTGAAAGCGGTGCTGTGTAGAGGCCCCCTGGACAGAGATAGCCTAGCTACAGTTATCCATGCTCTGATAACCTCTCATCTGGATTACTGCAATGTGTTATATGTGGGGCTGCCTTTGAAAACATCCGGAAACTTCAGCTGATCCAAAACAGGGCACTGAGATTGTTAGTGGGGGACTGGCCAACGTGATCATATTATGCCAGTAGTTTTCCAGCTGTACTGGCTGCCCGTCCATGTCCAGGTAGGATTCAAAGTGCTGGTATTAACATTTAAAGCCCTACACGGCTTGGGGGCAGGGCCTTTTCTGCTGTGACACCCCAGTTGTGGAACAAGCTCCCTAGAGGTTCGCCTGGTGCTTACATTGTACTCTTTCTGGCACCAGGTGAAGACCTTTTTATTTTCCCAGGAATTGTAGAAACATAGTCCTTTAGCTCTGCTGTCTTAAATTTGTTGCTGTATTTTAAATCTCTGCACTGCTGCTAGATTTTATTGTGCTTGTGCTTTTATACTGTAGCTTTAAGCATTTATATTTTCTATTGTTTTTATGCTGTACTTGTGGTTTTAATTTTTGTGAACCACCCAGAGAGCTTCAGCTATTGGGTGGTATAGAAATGTAATAATAAATTAATAAATAAGTACGTTTGTAAAGGACACTTTAAAGCTTTAAACCTTCCCTGCCCCCTTTATTTACTGTGGATTGCAGCAAACATTTTGCAGAAGTGGTACTGAAGAAAAAGTGTACCCACTGCTGCACGCACGTTTGCCTAAACAGTCATTGTGTGCCAAACGAGGGAATTGCTATTCAGGGCAAGCAAGCAAAAGGAGACAGTGAATGCTCCTTGGAGAACCAACCTCTTACACACTCCTTCAGAGTCTCTCACTGGGTGGCATGACGGGCAGGACTGGTCTCCTTGGGCCCAATCCCCACTCCCACACCACGCAAAGGGTGCATGCAGGCAAGCAAGAGCAGATGAGGGGGCTGCTCCTTCTATGACTAACGCTCTATGCCAGACTTCCCCAACCTGGTGCCCTCCGCTCTGGCTGGGGGATGCTGGGAGTTGGTGCCCTCCCGATGGGTTGGACCACGAGTCTCAGCATCCCTGCCAGAGCGGAGGGCGCCAGGTTGGGGAAGCCTGCTCTATGCTGCACAGCGAGGAGACAGAGTTGGCTGCTTCCACTTTCTCTCTAGGAGCACCACGGGCCCGATCCTCACCGCTACAGTGCCCAGAGATGGTGAGCAAGATCGGGAGAGGCGGGAGCAGCAGCCACTACCAACTGTTGCTTAAGAACACAAGAAGAGCCCTGCTGGAACAGCCCAAGGGTCCATCTAGTCCAGCTTTCTGTTCTCACAGTGGCCAACCAGCCGCCCACGGGAAGCCCACAACCAGGACATAAGCGCAAAAACGCCCGCCCGCCGTCCCTCGTTGCGCAGCAACTGATGTTCGCACGCTTCTTCCTCAGAGCTCCGCTCCCAGGAGGCGCGCTGGCTGAGGGCGAGACCCTTGGTCCGTCCCCGCCTCTTTACCAGCCTCGGATACAGGACGGGGGCGGGAGAAGAGGGTTCCTATTTACTGTTTTAGTCGTCTCTCCTTACCACCAACAGCTGCTGGCGCGGGGCTTTTCCCTCAACATAAAAGGGGCACTGTTAGGCGCGCTTTTCTAAAAGCGCGCTCAACGTCACGGGCACTTTTGGCGACCACAGGGGAGCCTTCCCCGCCCCCCTTCCCAGACGGCAGGGAGGGTGAGCGACTTGGGTGGGGAAACAGGAAAAGGATGGGCTAACCATCCCCACCCCGCCCTGCGCTCCGCCCCCATCTCACCCCACCGGTAAAAAAAAAAACCCGGAAACCTATGGCTGCAGGCTATACGTTAAGCGTCGCGGGCGCTCTGCCCCAGCGGCGGCGCTCTCTGTTCCTCCGCGCTTTGCGAAGGCGGGCAAGCCCCGGCGCTTTTGCGGCGCTGCTTGGCTGCCGCCTCGCCGAAAAGCGAACCCCGTTGCGCCAGCGTGCGCTTTCGCCCTCAAGCCGGCGCCTTCCAGATGTGCGGGCCCGTCCACCGCTGGCCATGGGTGATGGGTACTGTAGTCCAACCCATCCGGAGGGCACCCGCTTAGGAAAGGCTGGCTTCGACAAAGCAAAGCCGCCCATTTCCTCCCGGCGCGCGCAGGGCCAGCCCGCCAGGCAGGCGGCCCGGATTCCCCCTTCGGGAGCAGCTTGGCCTCGCAGTCTCCTCCCTTTGCCCAGCCTCTGCTGGCTGCCGGCCGGCCGGCCGCGCTCCGCTCCGCCCTTTCTGACGTTCCGCTTGCAACTATGTCGGCGGCCGCGCGCAGACGTCAGGCTGCTGGCGTGAAAGGAGAAGCCCCCGCCTCAGCCGCCGCCGCAGCAGTCCCAGCTCGCGGAGATGAGGAGCCGGGCATGGCGGCGGCCCCGAGCCTCACCGTCTGCCTCAAGCTGCTGGCGGCTGCGTTCTACGGCTTCAGCTCTTTCCTCATCGTGGTGGTGAACAAGAGCGTCCTCACCAGCTACGGGTAAGGGAGGCTGGCGAGCCGCGAGCGAGCAAAGTTCGCCGGCGCCAGGGGGAAGTTCAAGGGGCAGCGCCAGCCGGATTGCAGATTAACTCGTGCAGCGGGGGAGGCAGGCCGGGGAAGCCGGTGGCGTCCCTCCCCGTTCGCAGAGCTGCTGCTGAGCTGGCGACCCACCTCGCCGCTTGCCGGCTGTGCTTCTGCAAAGCGCCGGCTCTGGTTGCTTTTGGTGACGCTCGAGAAGAAGCCTCCATGTTAAACAGTGGGGACAGGGTTGCCATCGGCGCTCCCTACTTCCAGGGATGAGCTAGAGGGCATTTGCATTGGACGTGGTGCAGGCGCCCCTCCCGCCCGCCGATACATTGATGAGACCACTTGTAGGTCGCTCGCTCAGAAGTTGCCAGCTGCCCCTTGTATTACTCCCAAGACCGTGCAGCACCACGGAAATGCAGTGAGTCTCTCGCGTACAGCACCGCCGCGGCTGTAATCCCCTGCTTGTGTAGCTAGAAGCAAGCCCCGCAACGGGTCTTGACTCTGAGTAGGCATGTGCCGTCTTGCACTACACAGCACCATAAATTTCCATAGAGCACTACTGGTTTGCAGCTTCGGCCTTTAATTGCCATCCAGTGCCCCGCCATTAGGGTTTTCTGAAGCCCTAAAAACCTCCCCTCATCCTCGCGTTGAGCCTTCCCTACAGTATTTTAAAGTTATTTCCACAGACACCCCGTGATTTCCCTCCTCATTGAACATTCATTGCATGTGTACTTCTTGAATAGATGTGCTGTAAGAAGTAACTGATGCCATCCAACTGCTATGCAAATACACTCGAACATGCTAGGACTGTGCATGAAAGGGCGTTGGTTGCCAGTGGCAAAGCATTTTTTTAAATATATACACCTAGTGCTTATTTGTTTGTTTTCCCATTTTGGCCAGTGAGTTGTTTTAACACTAGATAAAGGGTGAGGCAAACCACTTTTCCTGTCACCGGCTTGACTTTTTCCATTATGTATGCCTTGCCCAGGGTCTGTGCTGTTTGGTTTAATTTGTTTGCCATTTGTTGTAGATTTCCTTCCTCGCTGTGTGTGGGACTGGGCCAGGTTAGTTGGAATCATGATCATGAAAATTTCTAGCAGGGCAGGGAGAGCATGGGACGATACAGTGATAGCTCTCTTGCCCCTTCCTTTCGCAGATGTTGGCTACAGTAGTTGTTCTCTGGGTGGGAAAGGCACTCAGGGTGGTGAAGTTTCCAGACTTTGACAGAAATATACCTCGAAAGGTATGGTATTTTTTCTTTCTCTTCTCTTTCCCTTGCTTTATAAATCACTGGGAAATCATCTTAGTAGAAGCATAGCCCCGTTACATATGCTTATAATTAAGAAGGAGTGGTGGTCTTAAGTTCTGTTGTGTGTATGTTATATATTCTGCAGAAAAAATACAGGAACACTCCCTTGAAATGCATTAATATAAGTACTGCTTGCTGTTCTTGATAACTTAGAGCAGCCATTCCTGACCTGTGTTGACTACAACTCCCAGCATCCCCAGCCAGCAAGGCTGCTGGGAGTTGTAACATCTGGAGGGCACTAGGTTGGAGAAGGCTGAATTAGAGCAAACTTTTAAATATGTAAAAAGTGCTGTTAATATCAAGAGATTCCAGTTTTTTTCTTCCTTTTGTGCAGTATTACTCTGATAAGCAAAAATCCTAGAGGAGTAACTGTGAGTCTGTTGCAGCAGAGTCTAGTGAGAAGTTCATGCCACAGTTAGCCACATAGTCTCCATGAATAGTATTGGATGCAAGATAACCTAATAATGTAGTTATAAATCCTTTACAGATCAGGATATATGCATTTGCTTAATGTTAACTGTTGGAAATTCCTTTATTTTAGTCAACAGAGCTATATTTAAGGTTATTTGCAAGTCTTTTATAGCTTGATCTGTAAAAGTTTACTTAGGAGCAAGTTATACACTACGTTAAATGCGTGATCACAGTTTTAAAATAATTAGTGTGTGTATCTGTGAGCACAATTGGGACAGCTGTGCGTGGAGAGGGGATTAATCTTTCCATCTGTAATGTGATCCCCCTCCAGTCCCCCTCAGAAGCTGCTATGTGCTCCAGGAGGGAACCTGCTTTTCGTGCCAACCCTGCCCCTTCCTGTGCACCATGATCAGCTCACCACACAACTTCTATTTTCAAATGTGATTGCACATTTAATATAATATATAGATTGGCCCTTAGAAATATGTTCTACTGAATTTGAGAGGATTTGTTCCCAGTTCAGATTGCTTTATGGTGCAATCCTACGCATACTTAGGAGTAAACCAGTGAAATAAATGAGATTTACTTCTAAGTAAACTTGGATAGAATTGGCCAGCATGTCCATGTTAATGTTTATCTTCGTATTTTAGTAGATCCCTAAATGGTTTTCTGATGCCCAATTTAAATATGACTCTGGGCATAGAAACTTATCCATGCAAAGCATTGTGTTAAAAGGCTTCCAATTTCCTGTGTATATAGCATTGGTATGCCTATTGCCACAATGTAAGTTTGAAAATGGAATGTCTTTGATGTGACAGAATATGTTCCATTTATGTTTCCAAAAGTTAATGCAGTCTTGAAAAAAGGAAGGATGTGTGTGTTGCTCTTGTAAGTTGGGTTGCAAAACCATTCTGGTTTTATATGCCAAAGCTGTTATTCCACAGTTAAAGCATTACTGTACATTTCCTAAAGCTTGCCATGTCGTGTGCATGGCGAAGACTCTTCCAGTTGTAAAACCATGTAACTGTTTTGAATGATTAGGTCTCTAGCTGACTTTACCTGTTTATTGAGTGTTACTTTATCCCTCTTACAATTTTCTAGACGTTTCCACTACCTCTTCTCTATTTTGGGAATCAAATCACAGGGCTGTTCAGCACAAAGAAACTGAAGTATGGATAACTTTTATCTATTCATGACATTACAGTTGTATTAAGCATTTATTAAAATAAAATCTCTGAACTCCAGAATGTTTGTATTATTGATTACTTCAAATGTAGTGAATGGAAATTGGCTAGATCCTACAAGATTTGTTTGTGGGGTAGTAGGGTGGTGTTTTTACTTAAAGCTCTGTGTTCTTCCAGCTTAGCTAAAGGAAAAAATGCTTGATATAAGAAGAAGAGGGGAAAGTAAGGCTTTCTTTTTGATTTGTTCTTTTGCAACAGAGTTCTGTTCATGTTTACTTAGAAGTAAGTTCCACTCTGTTCAGTAGGACTTACTCCCAGGTAAGGAGTAGTAGGACTGCATCTTTAGCTTAGGGAGGGCAAATGCTTTTAACAGTACAATCTTCTATATGTCTACTCAGAAGTAAGTCCTACTGAGTTCACTGCATGTAGGATTGCAGCCTTAAAACGCTTTATAACAGAGCCCTGTTGACTCAGCACTTCAAAAAAAAATCATGGAAATCTTGAGGGAATTTACTAGTACCCCTCCACATCAGCCATTGGCATGATTAGACATGACATTCCAAGACCAAAAAAAAAAGGATAAGTCTGTACTGAAGTGTATGGAAACAAGAACAAAGCTGTGGGTTGGATCCTGACTTAGTCATACTTAGAGTAGACCCATTAATTCAAAGTATTGTTAAGTCTGGATCCAATTTGTTCATGCATAAATAAAATGTTGGGTAATAACAGTAGGGCAACAGAGTTTGCATCTCCTTGTCACAAAACATGGTTGCAGATCATGACCCTGTTTGGATGTAACAGCAGTGTGGGATCCCTTTGCAGGGATGCACACTGTGCACAAGTTGCTTCTGGTTTCCAGGAACAACCCACAAATGTGGCATATGTAGGATGTTTCTGTGATAGCCAAACCACAGCACTTGGGGCTGTCCATGGGTTAAACAACCCCGAGTTAACCCATGGCTTGTTCTTGGGTTAACTTGGGGTTGTTTAATCCATGAACAACCCAAAGTGCCTGGGTTTGGGTATCACAGAAACAACCTATAAATGCCACATTCATAGGTTGTTTCTGGAAATTGGGTGTAGCTCACATGCAGTTTGTGGGTTAATCAGTTAACCCACAAATTGCGGCCAGATGCCACTATTGCATCCAAATAAGGCCCATGTAAACATGCTGACAAGGAAATTATAATATAGTGTTTCACTTAAGATTTGTTCTCTTCAGCGTAGTTAGTGGTTTCTTTTTCATTCAAAGACAGAGTTAAGAAACTTCCTAGGGAGAATATGGTTTGGAAATTGGTGCTGGTAAATGTACTAAAACAGAACATTGTAATTATTGTTGGAAAATATTAATGAAACCTACTTGAAAATATAATTGGAATATTTTCTTTCAACAAAACCATTGCCTTAAAGCTTTATATAATTTAAACATATATGCATAAAATATGATGTGCAGTAATAAAGCACATTAAGGTAGACAGTTCGCAAAATCAGCCGTTCTGCTATTTTATCTAGGGAAATACCATGCCATTGCTGAATACTCCTGGAGCCTGTGTACTAAAAGATGTGCTCAGGTACTAGCTTTAGTAACCAACTTTGGAAGATGGTTAAAAATAACCTTAATTGTAGAGCCTTGCAACTTGAGAGCCTTGCTCATTTCAAGGGACTGAGCTAGAAGCAAGTGTGCTCATTCATAAATAACTTTTCCATGCACTGCTTCCCGGAATAAGGTTTTAAAATGGCTAATATGAAGCTTGGCTATATATATGTGTGTGTGTGTCAAAACAAATTATTCAGTTTTGGGGAATTACATTTGCTAGCCCCAGGCTTTGTGGGATGTTGGCCTTTTCTTGCTACTTTTTCTCACAAGTGTTAGAAATGACCTTTTTGGCCCACTATGATTTTCCAGGAACAGCTACTTTCATTCACTACACCTGTGTTTTAGTGTTTATCTTAGTTTCTACAGAGTAACTTGAAAATGGTGTGTGTGTGTGTGTGTGTGTGTGTGTGCGCGCGCGCGCATGCACACACGAGTGAGAGAGAGAGAGAGAGTGGGTACCAAGGTACTCCTAAGCTATTGTTAGCCCCTGTCCAAAGCTTTATTTTTCTTCTCTTTCAGCTTGCCAATGTTTACAGTCCTGAGGCGGTTTTCCATTCTGTTTACAATGTTTGCAGAAGGAATCTTACTGAAGTGAGTTGTCAGATGGTGCCATGGGTTTGTGCCATGTGAAGGGTGCAGCCTGTGCCAGCACTATTTTAATTCCTTTTGGTTATGTGGTCAAGTAGGAGGCCTGCACATGGTCAGCTCAAGGCATTATGGGACAAAGCCTTTTGTAGATGTCACTCTGTATATTTGTGTTATGTTGAGTGGTGGCGGGTGTGAGTGAGTTAGTGAGAATGCGTAGGAATCATGTCAGTGTTGGGGGTCCACAAGTTTGGTTTGGCTTGCCAGTGACTCATAATTTGTAGTTGCAACTGACCCCTCTCCTTTCTCCAGTCTTCTCTCTCTCTCTCCATGCCAGAGAACATGGTGGTGGGAGTGGGGGTGTTCTCATATCACACTGAGCTTTGCTTCAAAACTCAATGTGACAAGAAAACTCTTTTCTGCTCCAGGAGAGTGGAGGATGATATTGCATTGAGCTCTAAAGCAGGAAACCTGCTCCAAAGCTCTGTGTGATGGATGTGACCCTCTTGGCGAGAGGAGGAGAGGATTCTCAAACTGTGTTGGGCTTATGAGCAGGCTGCATGAATGTTGTGAGAGATCCCTTCTCCTTCTGGAGAGGCCACCTGCTCAAAGCGCAGTACGGTATGAAAGATCTTCCTCCCTTCTCTTGAGCTGGGATCGTGGAGAAGAGGGTTTCTCATATGGTGAACAGGCACCTTGGTCGCTGGTGGGTGGGTTTGGATAGATCTTCCCCATCCTGGTACCTTCCAGATATTTTGGACTTCAACTCCTGTCAGCCTCAGCCAGCATGGTCATTAGTCAGGAATGCTGGAGTTGTAGTACAGAACAACTGTCTGAGGTTTTATAACCTCAGACAGTATCCATGGCCTTTGCTCTTATCTCCTGGACAATGTGTCATAGATATAATGTGAGATATCAGTGGGTATGTAATACTTTTTTGATATTTGAAACCCCAGCAATTCTTAAGTGCTATATTGTAGGCAGCTGTAACGTGTGCAGGTCATTTGCCACATCTTGAGTTTATGTTGCCACTGACTTGCCTTGTAAATGACTGAGGGGAAACAAATGAAATCCTGAGCTACATTTCTCCCCTCCACCCCATATGTGCCTGTCAGCTCTGGTGGAAACTTCAGAGAAAATTCAGGCTATCATAATCTCTTGAAAGATTATCATGGACCACAGTTTAAGAATTGGGGGAGTACTGGGAATTTCTGAATACTGGTTGTAGTAATGACAAAGCTCTTGATTTTTGTTCTTAGGAAGAAATTTTCTTGGGGAATTCAGATGACAGTATTTGCAATGATAATTGGTGCATTTGTAGCTGCAAGGTAAGGTTTACAGTTCTTTTAAAAAATAGCTTAAATTTTGTTAAATTTTTATACTAATGTATCCTTCAAGTATATGCTTATAATAAAGATTCTGTCTAATTAATGAAAGGTGAGTAGAAATTCAGGTGAAGACCTGTGAGAATGTAGTTGAGACAATACGTGACTGGCTAAAGTAAATATCAGCATAAATTAATACAATTTGTACTGCTTTATAATCACATGTACTACACATTTTTGTAGTATTCTGTAATATCATTCTCCCCCCCCCCCCCGCCCCAAATATAAAGACTTTCTTAGTGGGTGATTCTAGAGCAGAGCTAGGAAATAGCAGGTGGCAACGTCTGAAAGTGGTTCTGGGTTTGGTTTAGACCAGCCTTCCCCAGCCTGGTGCCCTCCTGCCATCCCTTTGTAGTCCAACATATCTGGAGGCCACTATCTTTGAGAAGGCTTCTCTAAGGAAGTCAGCCACGTACTCTGCAGCTCCTCTATTCAGTTATTTGCATATTCTCCCTGCTCCATCCCAAAATGATGGTTGGCTAGCAGAGTTCATTTCAAGTGGTTGGTGCAATTAATGTCAACGCAACAGTACATCAGGCTAATGCTAATTTAACTTAAAGTAGTGGGTTTCAACTGGTGGTTCTTCACATTATGTCAGGTGGTACATGCAAAAGCACCTAGAGTTTGGGATGCCAGTGTGAAGGGCATTCACTGGTGACACAGCTAGTTTCTATTTCAGTCCTAATAGGCCTTCCTTACCATGATGATGCTTTGCATAAGGATTTCCCTTTGTCTCTGCCCACCTGATTGTTGATCTCTTCTCTGGCAGTGAAGTTCATGTTAAGGAGAAATAAAGATGCGTAGTCTAGGCACTCTGTTTCCCACCTCCATCTGCCCCCTAAAGCTTCTACAGATAATTACAGTACTGATCTTACATGTAGTGTTCATGGAGCACTGGATGCAAGGGGTCTTCCCTTGCTCAGCATCCTCTTGCACACCTGAGACCCAGTCTACAAATGAGACCCTCGTGCAGAATCCTCTTCTGCTTGCAGTTTGCATGCATTCATTAATTGTGCGAGTTACGCATTCTCCATGACTTTAAAATCTTTTCTTTTCCCTCTGTAGTTCTGATTTGGCATTTGATCTAGAAGGCTACGTTTTCATTTTGATCAATGATGTCTTGACAGCTGCAAATGGTGCATATGTAAAACAGAAATTAGATTCAAAGGTAGGCTCATCTTACTATTTCATTTTAAATCCAGCCTTCTGCCTTATTGATCAGGAAAGGGTGAATAAGTTTTAGTAATTGTTTTCTGGAGAAAAATGTTCATTACTCAGTAATATAGCACACCTATTAGTCTATATCTTGTCAAAATCATATTTCATTTCCTTATTTCTTCCATTTCCCTACTTTCTCTTACTACATTGCAAACATCATAACACCATGTACATAGTATTCTAACAGTTTGCTTTTCTGCAGGATAGCCCGCAAATGCAGATGTAGTTCAGAATTAAGTCTATAACATTTATCATGCTGGATCAGCCCAAGGCCCCTCCAATCCAGCACCTTATTTCCATCAGTTGTCGCCTTGAGTTAAGTAGCATATTCATAAAACCAAAGTCATTCCTGTGCTCTGCACTATCACACCATAACTGTTTTTAGTGTGATGCTATTTCACCCCAAGATGAAATTGGCAGACTACAAATTGACTGCAGAGACATTTGAAAACATGCATGTAGTCTGGTTCATCAGTACTGAGGTACAAGTATGTATTTTATATATGTTATACATAGGATAAGGGTATTTTTTTAAAAAAAAATTAGGTCTGCGGGCTACTACAGATGTAATACTGGCTGCCTCCTAACTGTGGTTAGTAAATCAAGAGCTAGTCCAAGGAATGCATGTCTCCCGCTGCTTAATCCTGGCTAAACAGTGGGTCTGTATGGGTGAGAGCTATGGTCAAAGCTAGTCACGGTTTCCCAAATCAGTAGCTTCAAATCAGGGGACACTTTTCTCCAGAGAGGATACAGCCTGTGGGCAAGGATATACATTCCCAAGTCTGGCCCCTGACTTACTAACCATGTTTAGCAGTGTTGCAGCTGCACCAAACTAGTGATAGACTTTTTATGGACAAAGTACTTCTGTGCTTGTTAGATTTATTTCTGCCTAGCATGGGGGTAAATTTCATATGTCCCTGCACTCCTACAGTGCATATAGTCTCCCACTTTTTTATGTCTGTCTCAGGATAGGCAGGGGAAGAAGTGAAGGACAAATTTTGATAGTTATTTTTCATTTAATACTTTTTTGCTTAAAGTAACATTAAATTGTAATATAAAAATGAGTAATATAGCTGGCAAAACTAATTTTATGTCGTTGATGATTTGGACCATGGGGAGAACATGAAGCTGCTTTATGTCTAAGGATTCAAACAGGAAAAAAATTATGGTGTTTGGAGAGGATGACTACGAGGTCTTATTTTGTGTAGTTCTCTGTTTAAGACTTTATCTTTCAGCCAAGACAAATACCTACATTTTTTTTTTCTCATTCTCAGGAGCTGGGGAAATATGGTCTACTTTATTACAATGCACTGTTCATGATTCTTCCTACCTTGGTTATTGCCTATTTTACAGGAGATGCGCAAAAGGTAAGTCTTTTGGGTTTTACTCTAGTGTGGAAGCTTTAAAATCAAAACATTAGGCTGGTTTGCACATAACGCTAAGCTACCATGGGTTAATTAATTAAACAACCCTAGGATAATCCTAGAACAAGAATAACCCATAGGAATTGTTGTTTAACTCTCGCATAGCCCATGCTATGCGGGTTTGCGCAACACGATAAGCCACAGTGTGTGCCCGCTGCAGATTCCATATTCAAAATAGTGGCTGGCGCATGCTGCAAAGCCCCAGAGGTTAATTAACTCACAGTTGTTTAGCATTTCATGTGATCCGGCCCTATGTATAATGTATTTAATAGCATTAAATGCACTTTTACTCTTTAGTATGGGTTCTTAAAAATGGAGTGTAAATACAGCTTTACAGTGTTGTCTAGTAGAATGGTTAAATGTAGCAGCATTCAGTTTCCACCCTCTGGCATCTTAGTTTATTTTCTTTATATGCTTCTCTTTCTGTCAAAGCACTTTACGTTAAAAATAGAAATACAGCAAAACAGAATAAAATAAATATTGGCATTTGTCATCCATTAAACATAGTTGCAAGTAAAGAAGCACAATTTTGCAGAAATACATGAAAAGGCAATAGAGAATTCTGAGACTGGGGAAGAAGTTGAAAGGACTCTTATACTGGCATTGATTTCAGTGGAACTTGTACCAGTACATACTGGGAAGCCAGTACTACAGTCCTGTCGCTGACAGTTTGCTTGTTCTAGCACAAGGTACTTGATACCCTGTCCTTCAACCAGGAGCACCACAACTATACACTAGTAACATTAAGAGTCAGTGCAATAAACTGCAGTGGCAACACCCAGTAATTATGCAGTTGCTTCAACCAGTCACAACATAGGCCCACTGGATGCATAGGGTTTATGGGTACTGTTGCCTAACTGTCCATACATGTTAGAGGAACAGTGCAGATGTAGAGTCTATGGATATTGTGAATTCCTTCCACACCCAAAAGGAGGCAAGCAAGTGTCTGCTGGGACTCACAGTGCATGTAGGTGCAATGTGTGTCCCAGCACATGGGCACTTCAGTGTGGTCCTGTTCTGCTCCTGTGGGGCTTGGCTGTGGATACGATCTGAGAGTCAGTAGGATGAAATGGGATGATTTTGAAATCTTGCACTTATGACAAACACGAGTATCCCTGTATCAACTGAATTATTTCTCTTTCTGTTACGAAGCAGTCTCCTCTAACTTTGTTAATGAACAGAATACGGTAAAAATGCAAATCCTTAACTCTTTGCACCCTTGTTTTATGGAATGGAATTGTTTTATGGAATGACATTATTTCACTATAGAAAACAATATCATTTCATGTTTATTAACATCTTCATTTACTTGTTAACCTATCGTCACCACTTTTCAGTCTATGTGCTACGTACTTTTATAACTTGCTTACCTCTCACCTCATCTGTGGCTGTGTGTGTGTGTGTGTGTGTGTGTGTGGTATTAGTTGTTCCTGTTTTTTAGAAGACACCTTGCAGTTACACTAGTATCAATATTGTTCCAGGACACTATATAGAAGTTGATGAAACGTAAGGATGCTTAGCTGGTCATTTCTTGCTGATGCTTTTCATAAATACATACTAAGTGGAAATACAACTACAACAGGTAGCATGTCATTGCTCATATTTTATTAAAATAATACAAATGGATATAAATGGCATAACAAGGACAGCAGACAAAACAGCAGTTAAGGTAACAGAACAATCAAATAATCATGGCTTAAGGATACATTCTGAGTCACCACTCCAGCCAGATAACCCACAGGACTACCTTTAAATTGGCCACTCCAGAACCTTGGCAGGAAATATCAACCAATCTCCACCCCAATATAGGTCAGGTGGTTAAATTACCACCTGGGCACCCCTCACAATCCCTTGTGTCCTGTATACTGCTACCTAATTGTCTCCCAGGTACATGCTTTTTGTAATGCTCAGTCAAGCTAGCTTTAACTCAGTCAAGTAGCAAGAAACCTTGATCACCTTTCATTCCCCTGAATCACACTACTGATCCCTTTGTTCTATCCCATCATGAGTCCAGCCTCAAAGCCATTGACCCCTTTGTACTCTTTATTTTGAAGTCTATAACTGCCCTTCAGGCACCCGGCCTGCTCTTTTCTTCATTTGTCATGGGACTCAGCATGGATAAACTTGCTGTCACACTTCTCTAAGAAACACTGGGGGGGGGGGTGTTGGTTTATGTACCTATGTATGTATTTATTAGTAATACTTATATACCACTTAATATAATGAAATCCCTAAGCAGTTCTCAGGCCTATTCCTTGTCATCCTTTCCTAGCATTCTCCCTGCTCTATGCTGGTGTGCAGCCCACACTTCCAAGGCCAGAGCCCTTCTCTCCTCCTCTTGAACCACCTTGTTGCGTCATTTCCCTAAATAGATCCATGTTGTGTTTCATACCCAGATAGAGCTTCATTCCATGGTGAAGCATCCGTTGCTGTCTCTAGCCGGTTTCCATATGGGACACAGCCCACCCTGTGTGCTCCTTCCATTGCTTGCTGGAACTAGGTTCCTTGCAGGAATTGCATCCTCTGTATGAGTTGGCGACAGTCCAGTGGTGAGGTGGACTAGCAAGGAATTTGCATTGTTTTTTGTGGTGGTCACAGGGTCTTGAGTCAAACACAGCCACCATCTTAGTCATGCTTTTTAGCTTTTAATCAGTTCCCTTTCCTTGCCTCCTTTCCCACTGTTTTAGCACCTCCACAGCCTCACCTGACATAAATGTAAAAGAGCAACGGAGTTGGGTGTCACCAGCATACCTTCAAATCCTTGGATAACCTTACCCAACAATTTCATGTAGATGTTAAACAGCATGAGGGACATGATAGAACCATGCAAAACCCCATAACATAAATACCAGAGGGCCAAGCAGTAGATTCTCAGTATCATCTTCTGAATCTGCCCTCTAGACAGGAGCAGAACTACTGAAATATCATGCCGCCCCCCAAATTCCCAACCCTGAGAGTCCATGCAGGATACTATGGTTGATGGTACGAAAACCTACAGAGACGTCCAGGATGTTGAACAAGGTTGCACTCCTTATCCTCTCCTGGTATCAGGGTAACCAAGGCACATCCCTGGAACCAGATTGAGGGATCCAGTAAATTAGTCTTATCCAAGAGTGCCCGGTAATCAACCACACAAGCAACTTGACCAAGATGGAAATGTTCATAACGGGTTAATAGTTCTTACAATCCTCAGGGTCCAGAGAGGCTTTCTTTAGGGGTGGCTTCTCACCCACCCATTCAGGACAGCCAGACCACTCCTCCTCACAAGGAGGCATTTACTTAGTCGATCCCATTCTGCTTGAAGTTATAAGTCAAGGAAAGGCAACAGTCAAGCAGAAATGTGGTAGGCCAGACCCCTCCAGACAACTTGTCCATGTCCTTGGGCTGCAAAAGTTGAAAGCTCACCCCACAAAATAGGACTAGACTGTCTGTGCCTTTTATACAACCTTGAACTGCACTGCAAAAATTAGTTGTATCCAGCCTGAAGCAAATGCAAACCATTTTATCCTTGAGGTGCTTAGCAAAATATGTTGAAACATTCCTCCGAGGATTCCTTCACATCATTGTGAAGGCCAAATTGGAGCAGGCCCTGAGCAGCAATATTATACATAAGAAGCTGTATATAGCTGACATATCGATAAGGCTATTGCCAAGGTATTAATGCCTCAGTGATGAATGACACACCGTAAAGCAGAGCTGGCATACAAATGCTACATGAGTAAACTTTTTTTCTTGTAAGAGGATAAAATAGGCATGTACAGATGGCAGTTTTTAAAAATAGGAACCAAGATTGGCAATTACTTAGTTAAAATGCTTATGGTACTGCATAGTTAAAAATATATTTTGAAAGGTTAGAGTCTGTATCTTGGTGTCAGGATAGCTTTTATGTAAATGAATAGTTTGATTAATGAAACATAGGATAGTAAAGACATACATAGATCGCAGCTAAATGATTGGTTTTGAGAAGACTTCTGGGTGGCTAGGATGATGCATTTAAAAACCTGCTCTTGAGATAGAGAGTAGTGTTCCAGTGTTTATATATTTTTTGGGAAATGTGTTCATTAGAAATATGTGCACCAACAAAATAAGGGATAGAATACCAGCACTGTGCTAGGCTTGGTATTCAGTGTGTGTGCATGTATCTTAGGCTACTAATTTTTTGAATAAACTTTGTTTTTCTCCTCTGGCAAGCTCTTGGCAGTGAAGGTGAACAAAAGCCGCTCTGTTTAACATCCAGGAAGCTCAAAATCCACAGGGCTTGGGAAATCATTGGCTTGCTCGTAATATACTTAAGGCCAGGGATGGGCAGAGTTCAGGTTTGCAGGATCTTTGTTTTTACAGGAACCAGAAGATCCACCAACCAAAGTCTGGTGTAAGACATATACTTAAGACTTCAATAATTCTGAGCATAGGAATGGGGGGGGGGGTACCACAACTTGAACAGACCTCACAGTTCTTCCACCTGCACAAAAATCACTCCTGGTGACCCCAAGCTTTCTTCATTTCAGCAGTATAATTGCGGGGGTGGGGGAAGTCATTTTGTTACTGTTATTGTTAAACAAGTGGAAGTCATAAATCCTTGTTAGTCTACTGCAAATCACCCAGAGATCTGCCAGTAGATCAAGATCTACTTTCTGCCCACTCCTGCTTAAGACTATGCCTCTCCCCCCTACACAGATTTTACATATATATCATCCTATATTAATCTGCATTCATGTTGATAAGGTAGTACAAAGTATGAGCTACAAGGAATAAAAAGAGATTATGCCAGCACATGAATTTCTTTAAAATCCAAGTCATGTTTCAACAAGAGAATGTTTGTCAGTGAAATTAATAGCCCCATTGATTAAGCCATGGAAAAACACATCTGTGATGAATATTGTTTACACCAATGGGATCCCAGCAGTGTGGATAAGTTATGTTGCCTGAACATAACTATTGCCAAGGTTATGCTATTGGAATATATAGCTGTCTTATATAAAAGCCCTGTGTCTTGGTCCTATGGGCTGTGCACATAAGGAAGCAGGCTGTATCAAGGGACAGGGACTGCAAGTTATCTAGGCTCATTGCTGTCATAAAAAGGACCTGCTTGTGTCTCAAATCATCTGTGGTTTGTGGTTAGAAAAGGTTGTTTCCCATTCTTGCTGTTCTTTCTCTTCTGATTTCAGCAAGCCCTGAGAATGCTGGGAAGGGCATGCTCCAGGTATGCTGTTGAACGGACACTTTACCAGGCTTTTCAACTGGGCCCTTTGAGAGAGTTGAAAATACAGCATTTTAAAACAAGTATCTCATGTTGTTCTGTTAGTTGTTAGGGGCACATTCAAGGGAACTGATTTTCAGTTAACAATGTTGGTTGTGAGAAAGGCCCCCTTCACTTTTCTTCCTGCTAACTCCCTTTTCAAGCTTTGTCAAACTTTTGTGGTACACTCTTATTAGGTCCAATAATGCAACTTTAAAAGATAGGTCTAAAGGTAGAACATAGTGCCAAAACCCAACCCTTGGCATCTAACCTTTGTTGACAGGGACCCTGTGGGAGTGCCAGATATCTGTGTATAAAGAGTACAAAGTGATGCATCACGATTTCCCAGGATTTTAGCTAGTGCCAGACCATTCACACAATCAAACAGGCTTAGAGGTGGTTTGGCTGTGCACATGATATCTAACTCTTTGCCTATACTATAATTCAGTCACCCAAAAACCTGCCGGTTCAAAAGACCAGAAACTAAGGCTATCTCACATTGGTCCAACTCCACAAAGTCAAGACATTGGAAGCTAAGGCTGATCTGATGTGCCCTGTGACCAGCCATGATGTTGTGCAATGTCACAGATTGTGCTTGCTTACAACTTGTCCTCTGTGCACCCACACTTTTCCTGGGTCCTGCAGTCCCAAATCCAGATTGGGAGGTTGGAGTGCCTGGGACCAGCCAAAATGCTCCACGTTGTGCTGGTTCTCTGTTGCCTTATGAAACATCTGAGACTTACTGTATCACTTGGCCATCACTACAACTTGTGGAAGTGAATTCTATACTTCAGCTGTGTGCTATGTGAAGAAGTACTTCCTTTTTCTTGTCCCGAATCTCCCACCAGTCAGCTTTATGGGATGATCCTGGGTTCTAGTATTATGAGAGAGGGAGAAAAATGTCTCCCTATCCACTTCCTCCACACCATGCATAATTTTACACACCACTATCATGTCTCCCCTCATTTGCCTTTTTTTGCAACCTAAACAGTCCCAGATACTGTAACTTTTCCTCATAGGGGTGTCACTCCAGCCCTTGGATAATTTCAGTTGCTCTTAATGAACTTTTTCAAATTGTATAATAACCTTTTTTACGTGGAATGATCAGAACTGTACACAATATTCCAAGTGAGGTTGCACTATAGATTTGTATAAAGTATAATCCTGGGAGTTTTATTTTCGATTTCTTTCCTAACTATACCTTCAAATACATGGAATTTGCCTTTTTCACAGCCGCACACTGGGTCGACATTGTCACCGAACTCTCAACCACGACCCCAAGATCTCTTTCTTGCTCAGTCATGAGCATATAAATGAAGCTGGGATTTTTTGCCCCAATGTGTATCACTTTACACTCTCTTACATAGAAATGCATTTGCCATTTTGATGCCCATTTTTCCACTATGCTTTGTTTTAACCACCCTAAATAATTTGATATCATCCGCAAACTTGGCCACCTCACTGCTCAGTCCTAGTTCCAGATCATTTATTATCATCATCATCACATTTGTCATCATCACATTTATATCCTGCCTTTTTCCCTCTTGCGAGCAGCTCACATGGTCATCCTCCTCCATTTTATCCTCACAACAACCATGTGAGGTAAGTTAGAGTCAGAGTCAGTGAATGGCCCAGAGTCACCCAGTGAGCTTTATGGCCAAGTGGGGACTAGAACCCAGATCTCCCAAGTCCAGCACTCTAACCACTACACCACATTGGCTTTATGAACAAGTTGAAAAGTATTGGTCCCAGTACAGGTCTCTGTGGGAGCCCACTGTGTCCATATTTAAGGACACACAGCTCACTTAATGACTTTGTCCAGTCATAGACTCTTAGCCTAACCACCCTTACCGGCTTGTTGTGAAGATAAAGGTGGCACATACATACACAAATATACACAAGAAAGTTTTATCGCTGCAACCCTATGCAGATTTACTTGGGAGTAAATCTCATTGAATACAATGGGAATTACTCCCGAATAAACATACAATAGGATTGCAGTGTAAATGCAGGAACCAGCAATTGCTAATTAAACAAAAACATCTAGACTGGGATAACCAGAGGTTGGAAATATTATTTATAGTGCAATCCTCTGCACCTGTATACTCACATGTAAATTCCATTGATTTGTACCAGAATTGACATTCTAGTAAGTATGGTTAGGTGTGAAGCCCAAAACATTTCGGGAAAGCTGGTAATTGGGCAACAAGTCAAATTAAGGTTGAGATCTGAAACACACTTAACATGGGTGAGGTCTGGGAAGGGGTGACTGGTGCACAAGAAGGGAAGGTGGGGGGTGGTGTAGATGAGCAAAGGGAAGGGGTATATGGGCATGGGGGAGGGGAAAGAGGGTTTAATGGGCTTAGATGGGGAAGGGGTGGGGGGTATGATTAAGGGGAAGAGGGTGCAGAGGAAGAAGGGGAAGCAGTGGGGGTGCAAATGAGCAAATGGAAGGGGTGAGGAGGTGCTGATATGGAAAGGGCTGGGGGGGTACCAACTGAAATTGTGGTTCAGTTGTGGCTACCTAAGAGTTCAATATATACTGTAAAACTTAAGCAGGAAAATAGTGAGTACCCTTTTAACTTGTTTAACAAATGAAAACATGCCACACAAGAAGTCTTGAGATATGAACGGTTTATGAAGAAAAGTGAATACCAAAGAACATCACATACAGAAGTAAAATGTGAAACATGCAATGATTACAAAGAAAACATGTGTACTATGCAAAATATGCTACAGTTTAACTCTTGCTAAGAACTATTAAAAAACAGTGTTAGTAGGCCCAAGTAGCAGCAGTTTGCATTGTTACTTAGCTATACTTAAGCTTCCACCAGTCCAAACTATTTAAATGCCATGTTTGAAGCTTTCAACTATATAGCAGCATGGTCCAAACTTTAGGGAAAAGGAAGTGAGTGGCAGGGGATTAAAGGGAAGGTATAGCTACCTATCCCAAGCAGAGATCTGAAGAAGAGGCTTTCGTGGACCCAGAGGAAGATTGAAAGAGACCTATCCTAGAATCCAGGTGGTAGAACTCAGGAAAGTCCAGGTAGGCAAAATAAATCGAGGTAAAGAAAATATTTTAAAATGAAAAGTGCTCTGAAGCCCAAACCTCACTAGTGAGCAAAATAAAATACAGAGCGAAAACTACACCAAGCTGCTCAGGAGCCAGGTGCCTGGCTCACAGAAACTGGCTTGGGAAGGATAGCCCAAAATAGTCTCAAAGCCAAGGGAAAATATGTACAAAAAGAGAAGGGAGGCAAGAACCAGGCTGAGGCCAAAAAGGCCTCCAAAACAAACCAAAATCTGCTAACAAAGCTCAGAGTTAAGCAAAAGGTAAAAAGCAAGCAAGCCAGGTAGGAACAAACATGAATCTTGTCTTTTTCACAGAGTGCTGTTGCTTTCTTTAATCCCCTGACACTCCTCCGTTTTCTGCTGTTTGATTGGCCCTTTTCCCTAACTGCTAACTAGAAAATTTGGTTCAAGATTGGGAGCGGGGCAGGGGGCAGCAGAAATCTGCAGAGGCAGTTTCTCATTGTTTTAGGCAGCTGATGTTACACTAGGTTTTATCAGGATACATGGGAACTCTCCGGACTCATGGAGCTGCTAGTTGCAGGGAATAACAAACATTGTAACCTTTTCTTATACTGGTCCATTGCTCCACAATGTGACCACTGCTTTGTCAGCATGATTGCTTGTGACGTTAGTGCCCTGGGTTATACAGTCAGGGCCAGAAATATTGGAACAAGGATAACTGTTTTGGCAGTTGGCCACTGTACACCACCACATTGAAGTTGAAAGGAAACACACCCAGATGAGAGCGAAGTCAGGACTTTCAGCTGTAATTCAAGGGGTTTGACAAAAGTGGGGTACTAAGCATTCAGGAAGTATAGCCAGTGGCATACACACACACCCATCGTTGGTGGCTCATAAGTAATGGAACGAATGGTTGAGAAGCAGCTGCATGGCCAGGTGTGGCCTGTTTCCTGGGTACCCCATGACCAATCAAGCAGATAAAAGGCCTGGAGGTGGTTCTGGGTGTTATGTTTGCATTTGGTAGCTGTTCACTGGAACTCCCAACATGAGGTCCAAAAAGGTGCCCATGTGAGTGAAGGAGGCCATCATTAGGCTGAGGAAACAAAATAGACCCATCAGAGAGATAGCAAAAACATTGGGAGTAGCCAACACAACAGTTTGGAACATCCTGAAAAAGAAGGCATTAACTGGCAAGCTCAGCAACAGCAAGAGGCCTGGAAGACCATGGAAGACAACTAAAGTGGATGACCACAGAATTCTGCTCATGGTGAAGAGGAACCCTTTCACAACATCTAGCCAGGTCAAGAACGCTCTTGAGGAGGTAGGCATGTCATTGTCAACATCTACAGTCAAGAGACGGCTTTATGAATGTAAATACGGAGGTTTCACAACGAGGTGCAAACCACTGGTAACACTCAAGAACAGACAGGCCAGATTACCCTTTGCCAGCAAACACCTAAAAAAGCCTGCCCAATTCTGGAATAAGATTCTTTGGACTGATGAAACCAAGATTAACTTGTACCAGAATGATGGGAAGAGAATAGTATGGAGAAGGACAGGAACAGCTCATGATCCAAAGCATACCACATCATCTGTCAAACATGGTGGAGGCAGTGTTATGGCAGGGGCATGTATGGCTGCCAATGGAACCGGATCACTGGTGTTTATTGATGACCTGACTGCTGATAAAAGCAGCAGGAATGAATTCTGAAGTGTAAAGGGCTATACTTTCTGCTCAGACTCAGCCGAATGCTGCCAAACTGATAGGACGCCGCTTCATATTGCAGATGGATAATGATCCGAAACATACAGCAAAAGCTACCCAAGAGTTTCTCAAGGCAAAGAAGTGGGATGTTCTTCAATGGTCAAGTTAGTCAACTGATCTCAACCCAGTAGAGCATGCTTTTCACTTACTGAAGACAAGACTGAAGGCAGAAAGACCCACAAACAAGCAGTGGCTGAAGGCAGCTGCAGTAAATGCCTGGCAAAGCATCTCGAGGGAGGAAACTCAGCATTTGGTCATGTCCATGGGTTTCAGACTTTAGGCAGTCATTGACTGCAAAGGATTTTCATCCAGGTATTAAAGGCGATCCTTAAGTTTGAAATGATGTTGGTTTGTTCCATTACTTATGAGCCACCAATGATGGGGGTGTGTGTATGCCGCTGGCTGTCCTTCCTGAATGGTTAGTGCCCCACTTTTGTCAAACCCCTTGAATTACAGCTGAAAGTTCTGACTTTGCTCCCATCTGGGTGTGTTTCCTTTCAACTTCAATGTGGTGGTATACAGAGGCCAACTGCCAAAACAGTTATCCTTGTTCCAATATTTCTGGCCCTGACTGTACCTTCTTCCAGCTTCCACCTGTTGAAACTGAAAAACCCCTCAGGATGTCTGCCTCCACTTTGGTCAGTTGTTCTCACTGACACACAAAGCTTCAGCCTTGTAACTGTCTGGGTTAAAGAGACACCCAATATGCCTAATTGGTTCCATCTACCCAATACAGGAGATGTAATAAGGAAGTATGTTTCTAATGGTAGCGCGACAAGACAAACCTATACATGGGATTTTGTAGTTAAAACAAAGAAAAATTTATTTAAAACAAGAACAGTTATATATTAATCCATTTAGTCTTACTTACTCTACCCTTTCTAAATCCTTTTCCCAAACCCCACTCACTAGACATAGCTTCCTCAATCCTAAGGCCCTATCTGACTTCCAGCTGTCAGTTAATTTCTTTTATATTCTTAGGAACCCCCCCCACACACACAAGCCCCTCCCACCTTTCACTCCCTCCCTAACACTCTATTAACCCTATCTTACCTGGGTCACATATAACACCGCAAACGCATATATTAATATAACAGGCGTATATGTTACAGCCTGCTTCTCAGACTCCAGGCAGCAAAACATTCTGCCCTCAGGGAAAGACAGGCCTGCTCATGAACCAAAATTTCACTCCTATTCCATTGCTTCTAAGTCCTCTGGTTCCAGCACTTGAATAAAAAAAGGGACCTTAGTAACACAATAAAGGGGTAAAGAGGGAGCAGACGAAGAAGGGGAATGAGTGGAAGCATAGAACAGAAGGGATGGGGGGCTCAGATAGGTGGAGGGGTGGCATCTGGCCACCCTGAGGGGATCGCTTGCCTGTATACCCACCCACCCACAGCGACCCCAGAAACTCACCACTTAACTACTGCTGTTGCTTTTCCGCCACATGGCAGTTATTCCCTTCCCCTCAACATTCCAAGGCTCCTCATTATGAGACTCCCATAGACCCTCCTTATAAATAAAAACTATTAAAAAAAAGGAAATTGAACTTTAAAAAATTCCATTCCACCCACCACAATAGAAAGGGAAAAGGAAAACATTCTTTAAAATAAGGAGCCTATGCTTCTTTCACAAATCATGAGCACAAACGGTAGCCAACATGTTTTTCAAGAACACTTTTGTGTGACCAAGTTTTCTTCTTTTTTCTGTTAACTGCCCTTTCTCCTTCAGTCTTTAACCAATCGTCCTGAAATTTTCAGGTTATGTAATACTGACATTTCTGGCACATATACATTTCAGGAAGATTGATGAAACCTTTTCGATCTTATTAAGGTTAAAAAACCCACCTCCCAATTTCCATTTAACATTATGGAACCCTTATTGTACTGACGCCTTATCTAAATAGGAGCCACAACTGTGGCTCCTATAATTTGCAATGATTACTCCTTGTTTTTATTAGCTTTCATATTTTTTTAAAAAAGCAAATGAGTATACTATAGGAAAAATAAACTTTTTATTCTTGTAAACAGGTACTGTCTCCTTTCTCTTCATTTAATGTGTTTTTCAGTCACCCCTCCACCCAGTGAATATTTGAGGTGTGATTTTACAATAAAAATCAAAATAAATAAAATACATTGCAAGAAAAAAGGCAAACCTTCTGAAATCAAAGATCATCTTTAATCGCTAAAAGCTTGGCAAAACAGCATAGTTTTTACTATCCATCTAAACACCAATAATGAGGGACCCAACATAAGCTACATATTGTACACTGCCCAGAGAACTGCTTTACTGTTACTCAGCAGTTTAAAAGTACAGTAAATAAATCAACTTATGTGGGAAAGGAGTTCCACAACTGGACTGCTGCTACACAGTGGTATTGATGTCGAAGACCACTTGTGTGGGAGAGAATGGGAGGATTTAGAGTGGAAATTATGGCTTGATCTGTCCCAACAGTTAGAAGCACCTTTTTAGCAGCAAGTCTGTCTGCAGATCTCTAGTTACTTGAAGTTGTGTGTTACAGCATTAAGTTTGAACATGAATGGGTAAATTGCATCTGAGTAAATGTTGTCTTTGCCTCTCTGAAAGTAGCTCTGGTTTGTTTCCAATTGAATTTTATGTTGGTACATACCCAGCTTTCTCTTCTGTTCTGTAGCAATCCACGATAAGCTGCTGGCTGGGTTTATATGTCTGTGTATGCCAAATGCTCGTAGGGAAGTATCTAATCTGGATTCAGCATACATTTGCTACTAACAACCATCCCCTCCCCTTTTTTGAAACAGCTGATTAATGTTAAAGCTAGTGTTTATTTTGTTATGGAGTATCTTTATCCTAAAAGGCTTATTTTACTACTCCTATGATGTTATAATTTTCTAATAGTTGGGAGGCATAGTTAAGGTGAATGCTGCAGAAATGGTAAATATTTGCAATACTCAGTTTTAAGCTCCAACACAGTGTATTTGCTTCATTCCAAAAGCTGTTGTAAATTTTGATTTGTAATTAGAAAATTCACATAGTGCTCAAATTCTGTTCATACCTATTGCTCAAATCCTAACTTCCTGTAAGCAAAATTCCACTTATGGGATGCTCCTGCTGGCAATTTGAGTGCTAGATTTGGGCTGGATTTGTAGGGGGCCTATATTGCAATGGGATTTGCAAAGGAAGGGCTTTTTGAAATGTTTAGAAACTCAAAACAATTGAATTTTCAAGAAATAGAGCCGGAACCCCTCTCTGCTGTGGTGGCATAAATCTACCACAAGATTGTTAGCTTCCAGATTAGTACAAGCATTCATGAATTGGAGGAGGTAATCTTGTTAATGCCTATAATTAAAGTTTTGTTATGGGTAAAATGGCTAGGATATGTTGAATAGAGTTGCAGGGCCTGATTGACATACATTCCTGAGAGATAATCCCCTCTCAATTTTAAAGATCTCTTTGTCTGCCTTCAGGCATTTCCTTTGCTATGATGTGTGCGTGGGTGGGGGTGGGGCTTCCTTCAGTAAAGGCCCAGGTGCACAGACCAGAACTTCCATACCAACTCCAGCTGCATATGGTCTCAGTACATCAGTACTCTAAAAATGCTTCATAGAACAGTCAGTTTCCTTATCAGTTATGGGAGTCATTCAGAATACTTGCTGCTTGAGTAGTATCACTTTGATAACGTGGGCTGTTCTTAGCTCAGGTACTTTTCAAGAGCTCATGAGGAAACCATTTCTGAAACTGTCACCCAAGACTGCCAAGGGCAAGCCATCATCTGGAAACAGACATACTACATCGCCAACAAATTAATATTTTTGTATATGTGGCCCAAGTATAAGTGAATACATTGTTCATTGTGTCTATGCTGCCCATTGTATAGTGCTTCAAGAGATCATTTCCTGTCAGGGTTTCGTAGTAGTCTGTTGCAATTTTCAGATAATTTGCTGCCTCCTTCATGATGTGGATATAATTGTTACCTATGGAGTTGTACCACAGTGGCAGGTGAAAAAACTAGGAGTAAGTTTTAATATCCTGTACTGGAGACCATCTCACAAACTGTCATGAGGACACTTGATAAAATCTTTGTTTGACTAGTTTGCTCATATCAGCCATGTTTTTATGGATTTCTTTGCACAATTCGCCTCTGCCCTTTGCACTTGGTTTGTGCTGATACAGTTGTAATGACTATGGCTGATGCAAATACATTGAGAATGTCAAGCAATCTTTTGGAAGAGATGTTTGAAACAGCCTGTATGCTCATCAAGAAACAGAACTGCTGTACTTTAAGCACTTTTGCCTGTTGCCTCTTTCATTGACTAATTCTGTTCAGCATGGGATTTTATTTTTAAATGTGATATTGCTGGCTCCCCAGTATTGGACATTTTCTGTCGCTCACCCTAAACTATCACGCCTGTATCTCCTGCAAGGACAAAACTTCAGTAGCAATTATATCATGCTAATAATTTGAATCTTTCACTTTTCAGTTATCATGCATAATCTTTTTCTGGCTCTGAAGTTGGAGCATGCTCATCCTCAAACTTCCAGCTTATTTGTGCAAGGTGTGACAGACTCCTGTTCTGCAGTTTTTCTTTTCTGTTAAGATACTGGATTTGTTTTGTTTTCAGGCAATGGAATATAAGGGCTGGGCAGACACTCTCTTCCTTATACAATTTTCACTCTCGTGTGTAATGGGGTAAGGATAATTTTAAATTCATCTTTCCTGGGTTTTCTCTCAAGAAGCACTAGCACTGTATTATTAGCAGCTTTATGGATTAGTGTGTTTGACTCTTTATCATTAGACAGAGCAGGCTAAACACATCAGCAGAAAATAACTGCTATGAAGATTATATCTATATTTCAAGGGCTGAGTGCTTTGAATGCTAATACTGTGCTGTTCTAGCAAAAAGTGATAATTCAAGGTTCCACTATATTGGGGTTGGGCCAACTCCAAGCTTGCATGTTTTATGTTGTTTTTACTAGAATCCTTGTGATCTACCAGTATGTTAGATTTACAGAGCAAGAATATAGGCTCTCTTATGCCTTAACTCATCTGTGTTAAGTGATCCAAGGTATGCACTCTTCTTTAAGAATATAACTACCTTGCTAGTCTAGGCCCATCTAGTTGAACATTCTTTGCCAAAATCTCAGAAACCAGCAGGTACCAGATGGTGTGCCAGAAAACAGTCAGTGGTCTATCTTTTGTTCACCCTATGCACTATATTAAATGCACTGTCAAATTTTGAATTTTTCTTTGCAGGTTTGTTCTGATGTATTCAACAGTACTATGCACTCAGTATAACTCTGCCCTTACAACTACAATTGTTGGTTGTATTAAGGTAAGCTCTTCAAATCCATACATCTGACAAATAATTGTAATACCCCACATTACAATTGTGTGTTTGGGACCTGGGGGGAAACCCCCAACAACAAATGGGCACAATCCAGCCGCAGCGTACACCTTTTATACTCTTTAAATGCATATGTTGAACTGGATTAAAGGGAAGAAATCAGAGCAGTGTAAAGGATATCTTAGTAACTGTCCTATTGCCTTGAGTCACATGTGTCGAAGAGCCTGTGCTCCGAATTGAAGTCTTTGACTTGTATCCAAAGTTAGTCCTACTTAGAGTAGTTCTGTTGAAATGAATGGGACTTAGGTTAATTTAACTTTGGTTACCACCCTTTCTGTATGCATGAGAGAAATGATGTCTTCATGTATGCATTAATCTCAGTGTTCCTGAAAAAAGTTAAGCTTGAGAAGGGGGAGAAGAAGGAAGGATAAAGCTTAAACACTGGAAAGTTAACAGAC
The DNA here is from genome assembly GCF_057233095.1 of Heloderma suspectum. NCBI lineage: Eukaryota > Metazoa > Chordata > Lepidosauria > Squamata > Helodermatidae > Heloderma > Heloderma suspectum. The sequence continues at coordinate 216,639,299 of NC_139461.1, forward strand.
ACCTTGGGATTTCTCAGTAACTGCAGTTACTTCCAGGATAACCAGGTTGTTTCTATCTCGGGGCTAGTTTGCACATCACAACAAGCCATTGTGAGTTAATTAACCCTTGGGGAATTGTGGTGCATGCTGACCACCATTTTAAATATGCAAGCTCTGGCTGGTGGTTGCTGTGGCTTGTTGTGTCATGTGAACCAGGGGAGGGGGGCAGGGTTGTACAAAGATTAAACAACCCTCACATAGCCCATGGTCTGTCCTAGTTCCTGGGTTCACACCTGGGTTCACACGACACAACAAGCCACGGCAAGCCAGCTGAGGCTTGTATATTCAAAATTACAGCTGGGATGTGCCAGGAGGGTTAATTAACCCATAGTGGCTTGTCGTGATGTGCAAACCAGGTCCCTTCAGTGCAGGGTCAGATCTGTATGTAATGTTTTTTCTAATGTTGTAATCTCATGAATTAAAATATACTTTGGCAATATATTTACCAACATTACTGCCCTCACCCTGGGGAAAAATACCCTATTTAAATACTCTGCCTAAAACAGGTAAATCATGTATTTTTAATTTCCAGAACATATTAATAACCTACATAGGAATGTTCTTTGGAGGAGATTATATTTTCACATGGACAAACTTTTTAGGGTTAAATATCAGGTAAGTGCAATAAAGCTTATATCCTTTTTATAATGGGCAATTTAAGCAAGGCTGCTAAGGCGTTCATAGGTAGATGTTTATAGTTCATAACAAAGTCTGCGATCTTATACTCATGTACCTGGCAGTAAGCCCCATTGAACTCTGTGGAACTTACTTCTGGGTAGACATGTGTAGGATTGTATGATAGTATTCAAATAAAAATAGGATTTTTGGAACTGCAATTTAGTGGGGGAAAGGTAAAATGAAACTAAATATAGACAAATAGAAAAGACGCAAATATTTTTATATATTGGCTGCATACCTCAGGGCAGGCTTGCCTTGCCCCTAGTATGTGAGTTGGTGGGGGTGGGGCAGTGAAGCCCTTTCTTTGTCCCCTTCTAGGCTAAGGATAAAGATGCTGTCATTTTGCTAGCATTTGACACAGTTTAAAAAAGATAGGCTGCCAGATACATAACATTTTTGGCTTCCTGGAGTATCTGACTGTAGTCAATAATTTTAACTGCTCAGTTGACACTACTTGACTGGTTAATTGACTTGTGTAGTCCTACATTTGCTCCTGCATGTGCATCTGTTTTCTCTGCTATGGATTTTCACTTCCTCAAGTAGTGTGTCTGTTCAGAAATTATCTACTCCAAGGTCATAGTCAAATATTACACACACACACCCCTCCCTCCCTCCCTCCCTCCCTCCCTCCCTCCCTCCCTCCCTCCCTCCCTCCAGAATTGTAATAAAGAGCCATTAGTCTTCACTGAAATGTTCCGTCTGTTTTCTGCCATAAATATAGCTGGAATGGTAGCCTTCTAATGTTAGCCTTTCTGAATAGAATTGAAACAGTGAAGGTTGTAACAGATGCAAAAGGAAAAACTATTGACAGTGTAAGGAAATGTAAAACTGAATCCAGGACAGGGGAGAGGCAGTAATTTGTCACATGTATTGCTTATTTAATCAGAATCCTGCAAACTTTCTCTTTTCCATGTAATTCAATTCAAGTGCTGAATTAAAAATATAAAGCACTAATGAAGGTATTTCACAGTTATCTGGCCTATTTACATGAAAATCCCTGACATTTTCTCTCCTTCTAGTATTTAGTAGAACATATAATGGGGACCAGCTATACGAAGATGTTGGCAGGAGTAAAGCGGGATTCAGACTAAGTTGTTTAGTATAACTTCAGGAGGACTAAGTTCAAAATATGCATCATTAATCTAAAACCTGATGTCTTACAGTATTGCTGGAAGTCTGGTGTATTCTTACATCACCTTTACAGAAGAGCAAATGAACAAGCAGTGTGAAGCTAGCATCAAGATGGACATTAAAGGGAAAAGCTCTGTATGACAAAAGGGTTACTTATTAAAAGTAACTGTTGCTCTACAGCAATGACTGCTGACAAATCAGTAGACTATGCAGTATCTGTGAACGGAACTGTATGAGTACTTTGCATTTGCACAGTCTGAAGATTGCTGCCTTTTAAAAAGAGGTTTAGATATTTATAACTGACTGCACAAAAAATGTACAGGTGGTTAATTCTAGCCTGCAAGGAATAATATTTTTAAAAATATCTTGTACCATCTGGGTGAAAATACTTTTAATGCCACAGTATTAATAATTTTGAGTCTAGCAAGAGCATTGCTAGCTTGAGTTGGGTCCAGCAAGAAAATATGTCCTAAATATTTCAGAATCAAGTGAGACTACTGGGCAAATGCTCACAACTTTCCCTTATAAAAAAACCTCAGTCTTAACAGATTTTCCCTAACGTCACTCAAGTTGGTATCAGTGACACATAGTTCAGAATGAGGTTGTTGCCCATATCTCATTGCATTTTGCATGTGCATGTGTGTGTGTGTATGTCCGTGTTCTGAGGCACAGCCTTTCTGGCAACTGGTAGCAAGGCTATCTTGTCTATTACTGTAATCACAAAGGGTGCAATGAATATGGAGCTCATCTATGTCCTGTTGAAAGTAATAGCTTCTCTGCACACGGTTAAGCACTTGAGTGGCATTAAGTTCAACAGTATTTAGGTGTGTACCTTGTCAGAAATTGTAGCTTTAAGCCTTCATAGACCAGTAAGCAGCTGTTATTCCAGAAAAGGACCTTGCAAGCATAGGTGCATTTTTCAGAAGAATAAGGGTTTGAGCAGTAGAAGAATGTGAAGTGCAAAATATGGTGCTAAAATTTACATCGTACTCATGGGCTTACACTTGATTAGAGACAATTTTTCTCTGTGCAGCTTCTGTCAGAAAGAGGCGTAGCCTCATCAGTGTCTCTTTCTACTTAAACAGGTAAATGAGCCTTCTCCCTATGTTCAATATATAGGGGCTACTTGCTCAAGAGGCCCATGTTAATGTTTTCTGTTGCAGTCTAACGGTGTAAACTTTGTAAATCAGAATTTTTCAGAGCTCAAAATTTGATCTAAGATTCCAGACCAAAAAAAAAATCACTTGCCAGATTACCAGAAAACCCCTCTCACTGCCTTCTCCAACCCATCCCCCACCAGCTTCCTGTCATAAGTTCATGACACAAGAGAATAATAACCAATTAAAGAAAATATAGAAAGTACAAAAGAAAAGCAAGTTTAATCAAAGGAAAGACAAGCTATGTCAATTCAAAACCAAGGGACATGGATAGGTCTCAGTCCTAAAATAAAATCAGTGGACTTCTGCGAAATTATACTCCTGCAGTAAATCACTTTTTCTTTTGTACAGAACTCTAATGTAACTTCCACCTATTGATCAAAAAGGCGACAGTGCCAATAATGCCAATGCTCCCAAAAAACACATTAAAGCCACAAACTGTTATATTTAGAAAGCACCCAGATCAAATGGTTAAAAGCAAAGAATAGTGCAGTAGCTAGGGTTATGACAAAATTCTGCTATCACATGCCCAAATGAAACCTTAGGGATAGCTCTGCTGCATCTGGATATGGTTTGCCTAGATGGTTCTACATTGACAGAAGTTGACTACACCTAAGAAAATAAGTAGGGGACCAACAGGACCAAAGCAGAATCTTCTGCTAAATCAAGTACAGATTATGCCATTCACCAAAGGGGCCAGCCTCAGTAGACCATGCAATCTCAAAATAACTGCCTTATCCCTATGGAGATTGTAAAGCGCAACAGCTGGGTGTGGTATTCTGTCACAAGAAATAATGTAACAAAAATAGAGATTCTAAAGCACTAGGGTTCAAGCCCCAATTTTAAAACGTAGTAATGCTCCAATTGCACATATTGCCAAGTTACCCTTTATTCCTCCTGAAGCTGTAGAAAGAAAGTAAAAATTCTTACCCCCAAAGCTGAGAGAGTGAATGGATTGCTTTTCCAAGGCAGTCCTTCTATAACTTTGCTCTGCCTTCAGTACAAATTCAACTTCTCCCTTCAAGGGTCAGCTAAATGTGTGAAAAGGGGCCTGAGCAAATACTAACTGATTTTCAGAATGTCTTGGCAGCCAAAACTACTGAAGTAGGAGTCCAACGAAAACTTAAGAGTGCTATCCAGCTTTCCAAAGTTAGTAGTAATATATTTTTAACACAAAGTTATTTGTAATATTTCCATCTTTGGCCATTCAGAACAAAATCCCTGCAGCCTACATGACACCTGAGAGTGAAAATGCATTATCAAGTTACTGATATTCGAAGGAGTTTGGGGGCTACATTCTTTCCCTCCTGGGCCTCAGCAGCAGCCGCACCCCTGCTCCCACTTGCCCTGCCACTGAAATTTGGCGGTGCGGCAGCAGGGGAGAAAAAACCCTTTAAAAAGGAAAACCGGCAGTGCAACAGCAGAAAGGGGCTGTTTTATTTTAATGCACCATCACTGAAATTTGGTGGAACGCTGCCAATCTTCCTTTTAAAGGGTCCCTCCCCCCGCCACTGAATTTTGGTGGGGCAAGTGGGGGATGCAAAAAGCCGGGGGGTCAGGAGCACATGTGGCCTACAGTCCATGTGCTACCCACTCCTCTGTATTAAGGCATCGGATCTATTCCATTTATCACCCAAATCTTCTGTGTTACCTAAGGATGGACGAAAGTCCCTTACCTGGTCCCGCAGCTGTTTTTGGAGGGGGGGAGGTGCTCCGTTTCTCCCCCCAAAATTCTTGGCGGCGGGGAGGCGCCCCACCCCTCCCAGCCGAAATTCAGGCCGGGGGGGAGCGCCCCGTCTCCCCGGCCACGAAATAAAAAAGTAAATTGTAAAAAAAAAAAGTGATAGGCTACGTAACGATTTACGTAGCCTATCACGGCTAGATTTTCAAAGTCAGCCACGGTAGGCTACGTAAATCTTTACGTATGGGCGCCGCCATGGGCGCCGCCATTTGCGTACGCGCTTCCCCCCCCCCCCAAAGTCAGCCGTGATAGGCTACGTAAAGATTTACGTAGCCTATCATGGCTGACTTTGAAAATCTAGCTGTGATAGGCTACGTAAATCGTTACGTAGCCTATCACGTTTTGTTTTGTTTTTTTTACTTTACAGGGAAATGGCGGCGGTGGCAGCCGGTCGGAAGACCGGCCGCCACCTCCGAAACGCCGCCGGGACCCGCCGCCGAGAGGGACATTCGACAGAGGTATGTCCCCCGGGGGGGGGGCAGGGGGGCAGAGAATTTCCCCAACAATTTCGGGGGGCCATATGCGTTGGCATTCGGCCTCCTGGAGATTCGTGGAGAAATTCTCCGACATCCCTAGTGTTATCAGGGCTGGGATACGTGTTTCAAGATCTAAAAGCAACAGAAGCACCTAATTCAATACCGTAGGAGTTTAAATCCAAATCTTACCACCCTAATTACCTGCTGCCTATCTGATCACACACGCTTGTGCCACTAAAGTTAGGTAAAAAGGCAGTGTTTATAATGAATAGGATCCAATTCAACTGGTAACAATTTTAGAGACTGTACATACGGTGGTTGGGTAAGAACAACCCATTGTGTAAAGGCTAGTGGTAATTTGTGGAAGCATGATACAGAAACTTCAGTGTCGTTTGCCAAATCCTTTTCCTGCATCCAGGGAAAGTGCCTTTAACAGCAAGAACATAAAAAAAAGCCCTGCTGATACTTCTTGATCCCTGGCTAGAGGGGATTAAGTTTATTAGGGTTGTATGTAAGAAACAGGGAGCTGTATTCGAATCAGCCAGATTAACTAACACACTTTGCATATCTAACTTTCCCTGGACTGCACACTAATTAATACATTTAGGACTGGATGTATAATTTTCCTTCAGTGGCTCAAGTGTCATTTAGAAATATGTCATTTTGAAGGGAATTTGGTGACAGTAGGTAAGCAGACTAATTAAAATTTGGGGTTTGGGGGTGTGTTCATTCTGCTACTTGATCATCTACAACAGTGCTTAAATTGCAGTATGTGTTTTATGGTAGATCACGTTTGCATTCAGTCCCATTGATATCCAAGGGAGTTTGCTAGCTTGGAGAGGCAAATGCATGTTTGGAACCCCATGCTGGGGGAAGAAATGGCTTGTCGGGCCGAGGCAATTTGGAACATATAAGGAGTGAGCAGAGAAAGGATTTTGTGCTCTCTTAACTGCTCCAAATCCCCCCTTCCCACATTTCTTTTCCCTATGAAAGTATTTGTGTGTGATGTATAGTTAAGCTTTTAATTGGCTTGTAGATTAAGGTAGCTCTAATACTAGAGAGAGTCGGCTTACAGGCAGGGCTATGTGAACTCTATGATAAATAATAGTAATAAAACTCTATACCCAATCAATCCAGATTCTGCACCAAGAAAGGCTGAATTATGTGAAAAGTATAAATTATATTTATCCTGCAATTTGTACTACTTTTCATATTAGAGTGGTTTTATTTGTTGGAGAAGAGGCAAAGAACGAAACTAGGTAGTTCTGCCTTTTAAGATTGTACAGGGAAATGGCTAGCTCACTTTCAAGCATATCTTCGCAGCCAAAGTCTAGAAAGTTTCAAGCAGCTGCATCCATTACCATATTCTATGCTTTCTCTGTGCTCCCCATGGAATTGGTATATGTTCAGGTCTGTTTATAAGCTGAATCAGAAGAACACTGTGATAGGTGTGATTAAAAAACCATAATGTTCTCAGTAGTTGATGATCTTTTCCATCTGTTGCCAAGCCACCTCTTGCAGTGCTTAGAATTTGAATATTCCTTTTCTAAAAGGAATATCCTTAAAAGGGGGATAAATCAAATAAATTGTAAGAACAAGGAAGTTGTACAACAATAATCCAACACTCACATTTTAGTCCTTATTTTGTTTCAGAGGATAGTCTTGTAACTTCCTTCTTCCTACACTGGCTTTTATAAGTCCATACAGTCTACATCAGGGATGGGGAACTTCCAGCCCATGGACAGAATTAGACCTGCCAATCTGGTGTGCAAAGGTGTCAAGCAAGGCCCACCCCCTGGAGGAGGGAGAGGGGGTAGGAGAGAAATTGAGCTGCCGTATTGAAGAATGCTCTTCAAGGCACTGGCTGAGTCTGCTTTTCTCCTCCCTCACCTTCCCCAGTTGATTCAGGATTCACTCTGTGCGCTCAGATCAGGCGCTTGGAGGAACAGCTCTCCAGGCATGAGCAGAGTGATTTCCTCTGTGCAGAGAGAGACGTGTCTCTGTATTTCTTTCTCCATGGAGGAAGGGAAAGCAAGGCTGGCTGAGGTCAGAGGGCAGGGCTTCAGGAGGGTGTTGTCCAGCCCTCCTGAAGCCCAGTCCCTGGGACCAAACCAGCTCCCTTCCCCTCAACTACATGCTACTGCTCGGAGTTTACACCACATATTCAAGTATTATACTAGTCTTAAAGAAGGCAAAAAACATTGCAGAAATGAAATTCAGGGGACAGGAGCTTCCCCTTTCAGATGGCACACCTTCCCCTCCCCTTTAAATGTCTGAGGACCATTTGGGAGCACCAAAGTCTGAGAACCCTTGTTTGGCTGTCATGGGAATCCGTGGGTGGAAGTACTTTGTGCAGTCTTTGGACCTCAGACATGTATTAAGGGTTGAGAGCAGGATAAACAATGTCCATGAATATGACCCACCTAGCTATCTGAAGCTGACATATAGCACTTGTATGGTTTAATTTTAAGTACCACGTTCCCATCCATTAACCCTTTGCTGCAGCAAATGGTGTGCATTGTGAGTCCAACCTGTGTTTTTCATACATATTTTGAAACAAATTTACGTTTGCGGAGCCTGAAATTCTGTGGGGCTCTTGGGTCTTTTCTAGTAGAATTCTGAACAGAAAACGACAATGTTCAACCCCTGGCTCCAGTGGGGCAGCAGGGCTAAGACAGACATCTACTTGAGATTGTGGAGAAAATGGACATTTTCTTACTGTGAATTTCTGTTCTCAGAGATTCCTAGAGGGCATTCCTTATCCTCGGGATGGTGCCTCCCTCTGGTGGTCATAGGCAGGGCCAAACTTGCTCTTCAGGGGGACAAGCCACCCACATCTCAGACATTACTGGCAAAAATGAGCACTCCTCAACCCCGTGGCTAGAAGGTAATAACAAAGAACTGCACCCCAACAGTTGTAAATGCTAAGCTCATGATACACATTACTGAACCCAAAACTAGACAATTGGATAGGAGAGGAACTGATCCCAAGACCCCTACCTGCCTCCCCACATGCACAGCACAGGCAGAAGCCATAAGCACCCCATCCACAGCCCATGGCACTGAACTTGCAAGGGTGGGCGGGATGCCCTCTGGGAGTCTCTGAAAACAAATTCATTGTAAGAAAATTTCAGTTTTCTTTGGAGACTCCAGGAAGACATTTCTTATTCTTGGGACATAGTAAAGCAGTAAGATATAGGGAGATTAAGTGCCTCAAGGACCCACCACTTTCTCCAAAACGCCGCATTTGTAGAGGATGCTGCATCGAACCTATGTAGTGAAGGTGAACACCGAAGCCCAGGTCATAGTGCTACAGGTGTTAAAGAGTGGAAAATCCCCTTTGAATGCTGCACACATAGTTGCCCGCTGGAGAGAATGAGCCATGTCCCCCTAGGGGGTTGCTTCCCCTATGGCCTTGTATGCCAAGGAAATGTACTCCTTTAGCCACCTGGAAACTGTGGACTTAGAGACTTTCTGTCCCAATGTGGTAGGATGAAAAGACACAAAAAATGACTAGGAAATCCCTATGTTCCGCTGTCCTGTCCAAATAAAATCTTAAGTGCTGTGTGCCTATCTTGGATGTGCCAATTGCATTCCTTGGTGTGGACTGGATTAGGGCAAAAGGATGGGACACAAATCTCCTGAGCCCTGTGGATCAGTGAATTAACTTTTGGAACAAAGGAGGGGTCAATCTGAAGCACAACCTTGACACTGCATGAAGAGTTCCAACACTCTTCATGCAGAAGTATTAAGAGCAGTGTTTTAGGGTCAGTAACTTCAGAGAGCACTTAAAGCCATAGGTTCAAAGGAACTACCCATGAGATCGTCAACACCCAATTAAGGTTCTACATTGGAAAATAATGAACAGCGTGTGGATTCAACAGGGAAACTCTCCTAAGAAAATGCTTCAGGTGTGGATGGGCTGAGGGGGTGTTCTTCCCTTTGCATCCCAAAACACTACTCAAGATTGCTGCCTGTCTCTTGATGGTATTAGGGCATAGACTCTTATCCAACCCAGTTTGAAGAAAACCCAAAACCCTTTTATCAGCCTTAGCCCCCAGAGCCGACCCAGAACTCTTGCACCACTCTAGAAAGGCCTCCCATGTGTTAGTATATGCCCTGTTGGTGGACTTTTTCCTTGAGGGCAGAAGAGTCCCCAGAACTTCTGGAGTATAACCCATGCATATCAACCATTCCCTTTCAGCTTCTGCTGGAAGATCTCTGACTGTGGATGAAGAACAGGCCCCTGTAGAAACAGGTTTTTATTGTTTGGCAGTCTCCAGACTCATGCACAGATCAATTGAGGAGCTCCCAAAGCCATGGCTGCAATAGCCAATGAGGGGCTATTAGGATCACTACTGAAGAGGGCTGCCTGATCTTCCAATCAGAATAGCTGAACAGACTGGCATCTGTTGTGATAATCACCCTGAGTTTTCTTTCAAGTTTTCTTTCATGGAGACTATATTCTAACCTCAGTGGATCCAATCACCACTTGAGCCAATGTGGAACTGCTACAGGTAACTTCATCTGTCCAGCAATGAAGTACTGGAAAGTTAGAAGAAGGTGTTGAAAGGGTCTGGTATGGAGCCATACCTAATGGATCAGTCCCTGATAGGAGACGATCATGTCCACCAGTTGGTTCAGCTGCATCAGTTCAGTCTCTGATGCTGAGGCTGCTGCCAAAGTAAGTACTTTGTGGCGTCTCTCTGTCAAAAACATCCAGTAGTGTGCCATGTCCAGGCCCACACCCAAGTGCGTGAGGTGAGAGAGCTCTTCCAATTTATCACAAACCTTGGGGCTCTGTAAACAAGATAAGGTCATCTGAAGATCTTGAATGCACTTTTCCCTTGAGGACAATTGCACCAGAATGTCGTCCAAGTAGGGGTGGATGGAAATTCCTCTCATTCTGAGGTGTGCCACCAAGGACTTTGGAGAGCACCCATCGGGCTGATGTAAACAGAAGTGTTTGATACTGGAAGTGCTTGTTGTTGTAGCAAAAGCGGAGGAACTTGTGGTGTGCTTGCCTGTTTGGGATTTGCAGGCATGCTTCTGAAAGCTTGATGGAGGCTAAGAAGTCCTTCTCTGAAATGGATTCCACTGTAGATTTCAAGGTCTCCATGTTGGAAGTGCTTGGGTTTTTTTTTTGCCATTCTTTGTTCAGCCATTTCAGGACCAATACGGCCTGGGTGCTGTCATTCTTCTTGGGTATGAAAAAGATGGAATAAGCCACTAGGCGAAAATCTGATGGGCTGTTCCTTGGGCTTTGATTGTCCGATTGTGTTCTATTGCCTGTAGAAACTTCAGATATTTCTCCAGATTCCTTGACTTTGAGGAGGCAATGAATTTGTTCTTGGGTTTGATTCCAGACTCTCGGAGTATAACCCTGGGATGTGATTTCCGTCACCCAGTGGCCCAAAGTAGTCTCCTTCAAAACGTGTGTGAAGTAGACATCCACCTCTGTGGTGTTGCGGAGGGATGAGAATGGTATCAGGTGGACTGATGTTTCTTCCCGTCCTTGTCCTGAAGATGGGGTGTAGGAGAAGGAAGAGGCAGACTTGTGGAATGGCTTGCTCCCCTGATTCCATTTTGATTTTAAACCAGATGATAACGGAGCCTGGGTGACGGTTCATTTGTTTGAAATGAATACTGTGTCTTAGATCTCTGTACCTCACACTTGGCCATGGGGAGGGTCTTGGTGTTACCCTTGGTCTCACCAGAACTTTCTCTAGTGGCTGTCCAGACAGGTTGGATCCTTCAAAAGGAGAATTGGCTGGTTGAGCTTGGAAGCCAGGGTCAATGGCCCATTGATGTAGCCAGATGTGCCTGTCAACCAGAGCATTCAGGGCTAAGGGCCTGGCATTCAGCTGAGTTGCATCAAGGGTGGAATCTGTCAAGAGAGCTGCCATGAGCTCAATCCTTTCAGCCACATTTCAGTGGTTTGTGCATGGATTCTGCTGCCACTATTTCACCTGCCCAAGGGTAGATGGCTCTAGAAAAAAGGGAGTTAGTTGCCGAAGCCCTAAAAGCTGCTGCTGAAGCCTCAGAACCTTTACGAAGGGCTGCTTTCATCTTCTTGTCACATGGATCCTTAGGCCCACCTTCACCTTCTGAGGGAATGACTACTGTAGATGCTAGTGCTGCTGTGGGCTCATCAACCACAGGCACTTTAGCAAGTCCATGGCTTTGTGGGGAAGGACATATAGTTTATTAATAAGGTTGTGTACTGATTTTGATTTGGTGAGGTTGGCCCACGCAGACTATCAAACCCTTCCAAAGGAATCTGAAAGAGGCACTGACATAGATGGCCCCTATGGAAATGCTGGTTTTGCCCCTTGTGCGGCAGAATCTTGTTATGGTTGCTCTTCAGTGAGCTACAACTTCCTACGCTTTTGCCAGCAAGGCAGGGAAAACTGGGGGGAACATAGGCTGCCCAGCCGCAGGTGTTGTCCAAATCCTTCTTAGAAAGTTCTGCAGCCTTCTTGTTACTGGAATCTGATCAGGGAACTGTCCCCTCAACTGTTTCTTACTTTTAGGTACAGGGAGCCCTCCAGTGGGTGGACTGCAGGGACACTTCATCTGCCCCTATGGGTGAGTTATGGATGCTGGAGGGGGGAATACGCTCTGAAGTGATGGGCCGAGAGTCCTGTAAGGGGGTTGAATCCAAGGATGAGCAAGAGCTGGATGACTAAGTGGGACGTGGCCTTGAAATCCTTCCTGCAGTTGTGTTTTGAACATCCCCTACACCCATAGCTCCCTTTTTATTTTTCTTCCTACTATGTGAGGGATGGGAGTGGGACCTAGAACTATGGAGGAACCCATGCTTGGTTCCCAGTCCCCCCCCCCCATATCTGATGATCCACAAGCCCCTGGACCCAGCTGGAGAAGCTTGAGAGGGCCCCTTCCCATGAAAGATTGGGAATATGGCCTTGTAGGCCCCTTCCAACACTACTATTCTATGAATAGAGGTTGGGAAGAGTCCTCCCCCCATCCTTGGATCTAGTCTGGAGGGATTGGACCTTGAGGCCTGTGAACTAGGCCCGGGCCTCCCTCTGCTGCCATTATGGAGGCCACCTGGCTGCTTGCAGCCTCAGAGCATTTTTCCCACCATTATTTGGGAGTGGGAAATACAACAGCCCCTTCCTGTCCTATGGGGAAGGAAGTGGTAGGGACGAACAGAGGAGCTGATATGCCTGCTTCAAGGCACTGGTACCTTGCTGCCTCTAATTTGGTTATCTGCTCCAAGCTAGGTGTCCCTGTTTTCCCTATCTAAGCTGTATAGGGTGCCGGGGAGAGGAGCCAGAGGAGTAGGGAAACAAACTTAGGAAGAGCAAGGAGTTGCGCTTTCTGAAGCAGCAACTCAGCCTGACTTACTGGCTCCTTAGGCAGAGCCAGTCTGGGAGATGTGGGTGGCCCCTCCTACTCAAGAGCAAATTCAGCCCTTCCTTGACCTCTGAAGGAGGCACTATCCCAAGGATAAGGCACGTCCTCCAGATCCTCTGGAGAATAGGTATATGCTATATTGAATGAGCTGGCCCAGTGATGTGAGACGGTATAAACTAGATTCATATGTTCAGATTTGCGAGATCATATGGACTGCAAAATAGGTGATTCTGATCTTAAAGAGCTGCCCCTGGTTTATTCTTCTGAGAACCTTTGCATTCGCTCGTTGTGCACTAAAGCTGCAATTCTATACCCGCTTACCTGGGAATAAGCCCCATTGAGGGCGTTGGGACATACTTCTGAATAGACATGCATAGGATTAATAAATAAATGACCAAAATGTACATTGGTCTTTCACAATATAACATACCAACAAAATTGTATTCCAGTTTGAATACAAACATTTCACTCTGTAATTAAGTTTGCACTATAAAATGTTGAATTCCCCCCCCCCCTTAAGACTAAGCTAGTAGGTACATGAATGGAGTAAGGAATAGCGTATACTTTCTCTTCAAATGCCATTGCCGTAGAGCAACTTCTTTCAAGTAAATCTAACATACAGGCTGCACATGGCTCCCACTGCTGCCATTATTGCCACTTAAAATTCAGTGGCACATCAGCAGCAAAAAGGGCCTTTTTTCCTTGTTTATCCTTGTTGGTCCTTTTTTTTGCTGCAGCACATTTGGCAGCATAGCAGTGGGGTGCAGCCCCCAGTGGGTTCTAGGGAGCCAGAATTGGCCCCTGGATCCCCAGATGTTGGCCATCCAATTCATGGGGAAAATAAAAACACTTTAAAATGTATTCACTTAATCACAGTAGTTATGTATTATGTAGTCTAGTATCATACAGGTCATGTCTGTTAAAAGGTAAAGGCTCCAGCAGCCATGGGTGGGATTACTTATCATGCAAGCTTTCTCTCTTGTCATCTTTCTTCCCTTGCATTAATCAGAGTCCTGCCAAAAAGTACCAAACTCTGCAAAAACTCATTCACAGAGAATTTATGCAAATAATTGCTGTGCAGATATGTATATTTGCATGGTCTTGTTACAGAAAGTGGGGTCTGTTTAGACTGAAGTTCTAAGGCATCAGTCACAAATTCTTGTAGTTTTGTTAATCTGCTGTACTGAGGCAGTCGCTCTCAGGGTACTTGTTAGAATCTTACTTTTTTTAATCTACTAGGTAGATTTACTGTCATGTAAAGTAACTGAGTGCATTTGCATTTTGTAAAATGTACACTTTCTAGTGCCAAGGTCCAGAAGATTACATACACTGGGAAGGTAAACAAAATTACTAGTTTATTTTCTATGCTATTAATCTTTATTTTTCCTATATAGAATTTATTTACAAGACTGAGCATTCTAGTATTAAGGGTAAAGTTTTTTTAATTGTTGTTTCTGTAGACTTTATATACTGTAAGTCAGATGACACAACAAAGAATTTTATGTACATATGTATTTTTGTACTGGCTTAAAAATAAATTGAGACAATTTCTCCCTGTCTCCATTTTTAAAGTAATTGCTTTTGTATACTGCAGGGGTGAGGAACATTTTTTAGTCCAAGGGCCCAGAGGCTGCAGGCCAGCACTGGTGTAGCCATCCCACTCTCACACACCGTTCCCTCACCAACACCCTCTCTCTCTTGCGCGCATGCGCATACTCTCTCTCTCTCACTCACTCACACACGTGTGCGCACATCTTATCTTCAATCAACTGTACTTTCAAAACCACTGTATCAGTGCCCCCAGTACTGTTGCATGGTTGTAGTAAGTAACATTGGGGATTGGTAACATGGCCCACGACCTCATATCTTATCCAGGTTTTTCAATTACTTGCATATGATTATGTTCTATTAATCTATGTACATGATATGAAAAGAATATACCAAGATATTACTTCATTTACATATGGAACCAATAAATGATTTAACCTCCTCTGTAATCCTCCAGGGTCATATGCAATATCTCTGGTTTTCCTATATTGACTTTATAACCAGATAGTCTACTAAAAGTTTCTAGTTTGTTAAAGGTTATTACTAGCATGATGGGATATTGAATGGTAAACATAGTATCATCTGCATAAAGCATGACTTTAGATTCATATTCCCTTAATACTGTAATATTTCTGTCCTCTCTAACCTTTTCTGCCATAGTTTGAACATAGTTAGAGTAGCTGTCACCAGATATTCTTGTCTAACTCCATGCTGTAAAGTTATTACAGGAGAGAAGGTGCTGTATAAATAAGCAGGATGAAATGACAACAACATGGTTTGAGTCCAAATTTCTTTTGAATTTTCATTCTATAGAATCAAATACGTTTTCTTCAGCTACAAAATAAAGAGAAACATGGGTTGTTTTTGCTTTCAAATTGACCATTTTCTTGATGTTCCATGACAATTGCCATCTTATTATGAATCCTGTTTGATGCTCCTTTAAAACTTTCTAGGACCTTATTAATTCTTGGCCAGTATAGCTACGATAATTTTGTAATCTGTATTATCTGTCCTTTAGGAAACTTGCTAGATAGCTCCCTGGTTTATTTTCAAATTAAAACACCTGGTTGGAGTATAGTAGGGATCTAGATGCTGAATAAGCTTAGATAAATCTCAGTTTATCCCTAGCTGTTTCCATTCTTTGTTTCCTACTCTCTGTACCTGTATTTTTATTACCAGAATTCAGTTTTTAAACTTCAATGGCAAATCAAATGTAACAGACTTTTATATTTCAAGTACAAAGTCATGCTAAGTACTACTGAATATTCAAAATATTCTATAACCTTTTGTCAAAAGAAACAGAAGTTCCACTCTTAAAATACTCAACAGTTGTATTTATGTAAGCAATATGTTTAAAAAAATACTTTAATAAGCTTTTTCAGAATTGCAGACAGGGAGCTAGGGCAGGAACACAGGGATTACCAACAGTGCAAAAGTACTATGTGAAAAATTTATAAAAACTAATTTGCAAATTTTTAGATTTCTTTCAAAATATCACTTTAAACCCTTTTATAAAGCCAACAGTCAGACCTGTTGAATTGAAGGTTTGATTCAGACTGCGCACAATGCACTTCATGGATCAGGACACAATAGTGCTTAAAAATATACATTACAATTACTATACACAAGCTGCACTGACTTCTCAATCCAATTTTGGAAGAAAGTATTCATCCTTTCCAAAATGCATTGAAAGTTTCTTGAACAGGTTACTATATTACTAGAATTTTAAATAGTACTACTAGTGCAATGTCTTATCAAGTTATAGTGGCTGCATTTTAAAGAACATGAATAAAATATTGTATAAACACCTGCATAAACAAAATGCACATTACAATTAAATACTTAAGAACAGCTGAGCATTACATATTGATTACGGAATGTCAGGACTTTTCTTAGGCATACCATTAAAGTAAAGATAAGATTAAAGACCAAAGTAAAATGTCTGAAAATGTACACAGTGCTATATTTTACTTACAAGCCTGAGAACAATATACTTATAAAGTTTCCTATGAACTGGTTTTTGCAAGCATTTCCAGCTTGCAAAATATATAAAGAACAGAAAAATAAGTCTTCAAAATTGCAATAAAATTTCTAAAAGCATTGCACTGCCTTGCTCTGAAACACTTTCTAAACAATCTTTGATACGAGGCTATAAAAACTTTGGATTCCCATATTAACAAAACTGGAATTTGTCAGCCATGGCACCTTCCTAAAGCAATAAAGTTTACAAGATTAAGGATTTCATTTATAGAGCTGCAGATTATGCTTATCGAGATACGTTGCTATTGAGCTGTGGACAATAAATATTAGCCCTATAATGTTAAAACACAGAATTCACCCAAAATGTTTCAGGAGAAAGCAGAGGGCTAAATTAGTAATTTAAAAACTTCAGTGATGTCTACAAAGAAATTGTGATGGGCGGGCTGAAAAGGATATCAGGATTCATAATTAAAGACCAAACTCTGGACATTTGGCCAAGTTATGCAGTAATCAGGCCAATTTGAGCTGGTTATAATTTTTCAAGCAAGCATTGAGACAGGTGGATTGTTAAAACTACTGTACAGATGCAAGAACCAAAAATGATACTTCCTATGAGTAACTATCTATGGCAGCAAGGGACTGACACTGTAAACCTCAGTCATGGCCATCATTCAGACCCTTTCATAGATGGGAACCATGGCTACTGGGGCTGTTTCCATCACACTGTCAAGAATTTATTTCAAGCAAATCTTTAAAAAAAGTTATCAGCCCTTACAGTACCTCATACATGTGCATATTCATAGACATAGAAACATATATATGCAGTAATAACTATTCACAAAGACTCTTCTGCTTCCTGAGAAGCAGCAGCAGCGTGAATCCGTATGGATTCCTTAGATGCAAGATCAGGCCCCGAATATGAGCGGTGCATTTGTTTCTCATCAAGGCAGCCAGATTATTTGGCTGATTTCCTAATTCTACTTTGCTCACTGAAATGTAAAAATAATGAATAATGTAATGTCTGACCTTGGCTAAAAATATTTAGCAACATTAAAAGCATTTAGCTGATTTTACGGTTCTGTCTCATAAAAATAATTCTGAAAAAATTATAAAAGCAGGAACAGTTGTGCAATCATAGCATCGTGCTAAACACCAAAATTTTAAGTTGCCATTTGTCCCAAGACAGAGGTTTGAAAATTCTGATATTCATAATTGAGTGTGAATTTAAAATATGTAAAATTTGTACTGCTTTCTGAATGACTTTTTTTTTTAATAAAAAGGCTTTAGCAAAATAAAATGAAGCTGACAGACTCCTTAGAAGATCAACTCTCTCAAAAGTTTACCATACTGTACAAGTTATGAAAATTACACACTTGTTTTTAGAAATGACAGCTCAATCATGACTTAAGTAAAAATCTTTCAAAGGCTACAAAGAATCTGGAAAAATACAGAAAGTATTTCTTATATCCAGATAATATAGAAAGACATCACTGATGTCAACAATTTTACATATACAAACCTGACTTGGTTTATTTAAAAATATTTCTATATATATATATATATATATATATATATATTTGTAAATATATATAAAAATATTCTCATGTACAACTTTCAGGATCTACAGGCATTCCTTAATTGTCCAACAGTTTGCTTCTTGTGGACTGAAGAAAGATCTCAATTCTGCTTTACATTTTAGTATCTGATTAGTATTTGAAACAGGCTACTTTCCAGAGTGCATTTTGTATAGTAGTTTAGTGCTCTGGAATAATTTGCAGAGAACTGCCTGCATAAACAGATTTTTTCCTTGACAGGCCAAGCAGGAAGCAGCTCTGTTCAATAGAATGTTCTCCAGTCCACTGCATCTGCATTTCAGATTTTAAAGAAGTATACTATTAACTTTGGTCAGAATTAGGAAGCAACCAAAATGTATTCCAAAATCTCAGTAAGTTATATTAAAGGATTTGAATGTGTAAAGGTAACCTATCAACCCTGAAAATTTCTGACACCCCAAAAATTACTTGAAGGAATAAAGCCAAACATTCAGTCATCCACGCCCTCCTGTTCTTCAAACTTTCCCTGGGCTGCTGCTTCTTGGAAAATTTCTGAGGAACCTGGACACTCTTTTTCACTACTGTTGACTCGTCTCCTCTTCACAGGCCTTTCATTTTTTTCTTCAAAATAATTTTCACTCCTTGCATTTGAATGAGCCAATTTAGAATGATTGGAAAGATTTTCAGTTTCATATCCATTTGTATCAAAATCCACAAGGGACATTTTTTTGCCAGTTGGTCCATTTAGGTGCAACCCTTCAATTTTTGCTTCTTCTTTACTTGATAATTCACCTGGCCCATTAGTGGATACACCTACATTATGGGGAAAACAGAAGAATAATATGAACTAGAAGATGAAGGACTATTAAATAATCTTTTGAAACAAGGCACTAGAACAAGCTTAAAACCACTGACAGGCATAATGAAAGTAAAGTGTTGTCATCACATAGGCTATAGCTGCATCTTAGTCTTTATAGTTTCCCAGATTAGCTTCCAGCATGAGACCACATGAGAGTGTGTGTGTCTAGGTTCAAGGACTGGAATGGAATAATTACTACCATCTTTGCTCACACAACAACAAAACAAATGAAATAAGATGTCCCATGAAGTCACTGCAGTAAGTTTTTTTTAAATGCTTGATTTTAAAGAGAAAAAAAGACTAACAAATTGATTATGGCATAAGCTTTTGTGTACAGTTTTAAGCTTAGAATTGGTGACAATTCAGGCATGCAAGGAATGAGCAAATTTTACATACCGTTTTGATTACTGTTGCTAGTTGTGCTGTCTTCTCTTTCTGAATGGCTGGTGCTGCTGTTAGACGTTGTGGGGGGAGGGGAGGGTGCTCGGCTGGATGCAGCACTTTCACTTTCATCTAAGAGACGATCCATGTAATCCCTTAACACAAAGAAAACATTCACTCTTCAGAATGGATAATCATGTTATGCTGCAGTAATCGTTAACGTATTTCCATTACAACCACTGTCACATTTTAAGTTGTGTGTAATCAAATTATATCTTTAAAATGCTATACCCAAATTCAAAAAAACATGCATTACATGGAACCCAAGGACAATACCCCAGAAGTTCCACAACTACTTTGTCCGGAATGTGGAATACAATGATGTACGACTTAATGATCTTCATTTTCTGCTCAAAGTACTCTAGAGCAGGGGTAGACCGCCTGGTACCCCCCAGATGTTCTGAACTAAAATACTGTATTCCCTGACCATTGGCCCTGCTGACTAGGGCTTATGGAAGCTGTAGTCAAAAACATCTGGAAGGCACTAGGTTGGCCACCTCTGCTCTACAGCATAATTCCTGTAAGACACACCTTAGTGGAAAATGTACATTTAAAGCAACAAGAACACAGTATATGTATACATTATTAAATTTTGAAAAGACATCCATTGATCAAACAAGCCATACAACAACTGTGGAAACAATATAGTCATATTTTACCTATAAAGATGCTACTAATTGCCAAGCCATATTTCATTGACAATATCAATTATTTCTTGCCATTGAAGTGACACCATCCGTGAAGGACCCTCCCCCTGGAAAGTGTGCCTGGCTGGCACTTACTCTGATTTCTTTCCAGAGCCAGGCGAACGTTTTTTCCCATGCTTTATATTGTGCTACTTCACACTACTTTTCTCTGCTGTTATGTACTTTATTTCATTTACTTGTTTTTGGTTTTTCCTTGTTGTTACTTAATGAGTTTTTGCTGATAGTTGTTCGTTTACGTTAAGAAAATTTAATAAATTTAAATTATTAAAAAAAACCTGTTTTTAGAGTATCTGCATCCACTTTTGCCTAGTGCTCTGTTCCCTTCATTTGACATGTCATTACTGGATATTATAGCACTGCCAGATAACATATGTTCACTGCTTTATGGCCTCCATGACCAAAATGCTGCACAAAAAAACTAGTGCAAGTGTGCTAGGAAAGAGCTGGACTTAGACCAGAGAAATCTTGGTTCAGATCACCACTTAGCCACAAATCTTCCTGGGTGACCTTGGGTCAGGCACCATCTCTAACCTAACTCACAGTGTTGTTGTGAGGATAGAAAAAGGGGAGGGGCATGTATACTGTCCTTGCTCTTTGAAGGAGTAAAACAAAGTAACAAATGGGCAGAACAAACGAGTGAAAGCTCTTGTAGCTCTGAGAAGGCAGTATAGGATGCTGATAATGTAGGAGAGCGGAACAGACTGAGGGGAGGAAATATGTACTTTCCATTTCTGATTAACAGGAAAACATCTAGTTTTCTACTGATTTTACTACCCAGCAAAAGATAAATAAGATGACATGTAAACAGAACAGCTTACGTCACACCAGGATGCAGATTGTACTTCTTTTTACCAAATCGTGTCTGCTGAGCAAAGAAGTCGTATCGTTCTGATTTTTTCCACATGTAATAAAATGCTACACATTCTCCAACGGATCTTGTTCGTACCTATGAAAAAGAGTAATCCAAGTATTTAGTCTGCTTTCTATACACAATTTATGAGATGTTCCCTGAGAAGACTAGATCTGCAGTTTAGGGAATATTCAAAATAGTAATTTAGGCAGATAGTCAATTTCCCTGGCTCCTCCCTCCCAACCACCATGCCACACACTTGTCCTGGCTTTGTAAAGCTGGATAGTTGCAAACAGCATTCTCTCGTCAGGAAATGTAATGTTAAGGTGATTGCCACTCTCTTTGCTACATAGTCCCTTGTTTAAATAAATAAGATTAGAGTACAAAACACTTATCTAAACAAAATATATTGCCTCTGAAAAAGAGGTAAAGCCTTATCAAGGCTGCAGGAAAAAATCCCATCACTGTGGAGCAACCACTGTGAATGCCTATATTCCATCACTGTTTGGAAATAATGCACATACAGTGGGGCAGTATCCAAAGCTGGCATTCTGCCAATGCTCATTAGGTTGGGCTAGCAGGAATGACTACTAGCGCAACAGGAGGCTAGTGCTTCCTAGAGTAACCTGAAAACTAGCACTTCCAGAATGGGACAGATCATGGGAGTTCCCTTTTGTGAGCTCTGCTGACTTGTTCCATTCAGGAAATGCTAGTTCTGGCTAGTTTCCAGTTGGGCTAATGGTACTGCAAAGGCAATTTTGGATACTCTCCAGTATCATGAAGACCCTGACAGCTGAATTCTTGCTGAAAAACTGATAGAGAAAATTAAGCAATAGGTTCCACATAATAGCATTTTAAAGCTGAATGCTAGCAACAATTGTGCCTGGAAGGCTACTCAAATGCCCTGGCAAACACAAGTGAAAATGTTCTTGGAATCACAGGTTTGTCAAAAGGCAGAGCTCTATACAATGGTCCCAGAAACACCTACCAGAAGTGCATTCAAAAAACAAGTATCTCAAAGATAGTTGGAAAATCCGATGGAAAATCCAGTAGGATTACTGGCATATTTGCTGCATTATACCAGCACTGTCTCCAGGTTTTATAGTACCCTGGAAAAAATACCCTCTGGTGGGACCCCTCAGGCTTACCCGTCAATAGCACTTCAAGGGCATCTAGGGCCCACCACTGACATTTCCCACAATGTCCCTGGGGGATTGCCATCACTACAGGGCACTGTTGGAAAATAAATGCCTGCCTGCAGCCCCAGCTGACTGGCGGCAGGGGGCAGGGCAGGTGTTAGCAGTGATTGGTCCTGCTAGGGTGCAAAAACACCAAGCCTTATTTCTCCTGCCTTATTAGTATGAATATTATATCCCTATGCAACATTATTGGGTGTGGTGATCAAGGCAAGTACAAAGTGGCTGTGCCTTTTGCCCCATCTCTGAGCCTTTCCTATCCATGTAGATTCCCCACACAATTAGAAAGCTGATTTTCCAGGGTTCTAGATCATACAGGGAGCCTACACCAACAGAAAACACTCCCTGCTGCAGATGTTATCCCTCAACAGCCCCTTTGTATTCTGTCACTGTGTTGTTAACGCCTCTGCAGGGCTTACAGAAATATTTATTTTAACTATATTTATAGTTTAGTAGCTAGCCTTACAGTGCATATTGAAAACCCCCAGAACCTATCTACTAATGTTACTTTTTAAAGGACCCAAGGAGATGTACATGATCCTCCTCTCCATTTTATCTTCACAACAATCCTGTGAGATAGGTTAAACTGAGAATCAGTGACTGGCCCAAAGTCTCAGTGAGCTTCATGGCCAAGAGGGGACTAGAACCTGGGTCTCCTGAGTCCAGTCCAGCACTAAATACTACATCACACTGGCTCTTTGTTAGAAGGAGAAACCAGCTTCTTCACCTCTGAAGTAACCTGGATACTAGGCACCAGTTAGATTCACAGAATAGTGGGGTTAGAAGGGGCCTATAAGACCATCTAGTCCAACCCCCTGCTCAATGCAAGAACCTAAGTCAAAGTATCCCTGACAGATGGCTGTCCACCTTCACCTTGAATGCCTCCAGTGTGGGAGCCCACTACCTCCCTAGGTAATTGGTTCCATTGTCGTATTGCTCTGACAGGAAGTTTTTCCTGATGTTCCTGTAACCTGAGCCCATTATTCCGTGCCCTGC
Source organism: Heloderma suspectum (assembly GCF_057233095.1). Classification (NCBI taxonomy): domain Eukaryota; kingdom Metazoa; phylum Chordata; class Lepidosauria; order Squamata; family Helodermatidae; genus Heloderma; species Heloderma suspectum. The sequence continues at coordinate 216,662,031 of NC_139461.1, forward strand.
ACTCTGGGATGATTGAGAAGAGATCCTGGCTTTCCTCTCTGTGACAACCTTTCAAGTACTTGAAGAGCGCTATCATATCTCCCCTGACAGTTACTGTCAGACACCAAGTTTTCTGCATTTCTGGCTTTAATCTTTACTCAATTCACTAACCTTGTTTGCTTGAATCAAATGAAAATCTTTTCCATAAGCCTTCAACCCTTGTTCAAAATTTCTACATTCTTCTTCTGTCCACACAGATAGCTCCTCTGAATTCAAGGAATATAAAATGCATATTAATGATTAAGTACACATCACAAAAGGAAGCCAACAGTTAATCACAAACAAAAAAAATGACAAACCGCTTCTAGTCTGATACAGGACCAAACTAAACTTGAAGAGGAACTATGTGTATTTTATTCACATTCCTGCCCCATTCACATATAAAGAATGGATGTGGGGGATCTACATTTTACACAAAAAGGAGCACATAGGTGGGGGAACCAAAATCCTTATTTTGTGCAAGAATGTTTAATTTTTTTTTTTCACCGCCCAGCTCACTTCCAGCATTGGAACCAGGCCGAGAAAAACTGCTTAAAGCAATAGAAGACAGCATGGTATTGTACCCTTCCCCATGCATACTTCTTTGTATACAGAGTAGACACTTTCGATCTCCACTTTATATGTGAACAGAGCAGCCATATACATGGCTGTTGCATCACATATGGTTTGGCCTATAGAAAGCATTGTACTGTGGGTAATGGAGAACAATGAAAATACAGTCGGCCAGGTATTATGTTTTTTAATAGGACTTGCTTATTCTTGATAGAAATTAACAAATGTAAACTTCATGGCCTTTTCTTCAGTACACGACAAAACTTTTTCAACAATATGGCAAACTATCTTAATTCCATTTGCTAACAACAGGAAATCTCAAATGCTATCTACTAGAATTACTACCAATACCTTTTTTGTCCAAAACAGACTTGAGAACACACCTAGTCGTTAAGATACATTTGCTTATGTGTCTATACTAGTGATATACTGAGGTTTCAAGACAACTAAGACACTTCAGAAATCTGTCCATAGTGTAGGCCAGACATAGGCAATCTGGTGCCCTCCAGATGTTTTGGACTACAACTCTTATCAACCGCGGTCCACATGGCCAATAGTCAAGGATTATGGAAGTTTAGTCCAAAACACCTGGAGGGCACCAGGCTGGCTACTCTTGGTATAGGCTGCGGCTCTGAGACAGGTCCTCCCCCCCCCACCCAGTTTGATTTCTAGAAGTCATATGGTGTCTTGAGTTTAGTCTGTGATGTTCCTCTGCCAATATCTGCTACAAATGGGGGTGAAAGTAAGACCAAAGAAACTGTGCATCAAAGATATACTAGCATAGCGTGCTGTTGTACTACATTGTACTTAAATTACTATTTTGAGATGTTCTTGCTGCATTTCCAGTTTAGCAGAGTACCAAAACAAAATATTTTAAGAAAACATCACCCTAACTATATGTGTGTCCCACAGAATTGAAAAGTACACTTAAAGTATGCTTAAAGACTGGGGGGTCTCAAATATTAAACTGAAGTGATTTTAAGACCATCAAAATTGGATGGAAGATAGATACTTGATATATTAAAGGGACTTTCTTAATGTAAGAAATTGGTTTGGAAACTGCTGAAACTGACAGTAGTTGTCAGTATAATTAAATATGTTGAAAAAGATGAAATGTACACACCTCGGGCTGCTTTTACATTAAATCTCAATCTTCTTAGTGCCTCTTCTGTGTCAAAATTGCACTTCACCAATTCATACAAAGCCTAGCAAACAAGGAAGAAATCCAGATTATGATCTTCTCAAGCTTCTGAATTGTTGTTTAAAAATAGTATAGTGGAGTCAACCACTTATTTTTAAAAATCTAGTATTAAGACAGAGATAGATTCTGCTGTAGTGACTGTAAGGTTTACTTGTCCTCTAGCAAATACGAAATTCTGAATCCTGCACCCAAAACATTATGGGTTAGATCCAGAGTTGGTGAGAGCATGCCCAAACAATGTTCTGCTCAAAATGCCATGCAAGCCCCATTGCTACAACCCCACACTATTCTGGAACGTCCTCCACTCCTCTTGAGCAGATTTTCAGGAACATAACTAAAGTATCTATGCAGTTCAGCCAAGCTGAGGAAGTGTAATATGACACACAACAACAGAGAAGCAAAGTATTTTATGGCCATTAAGAGCGCCAGAAGTTCCATATACTTGTTCATTGTCTTTAATATGAGATCCTTCAGGAATTGCATCTATTCCTCTCTCATCTCCTGTTCGTCTGGAGGCTTCATTAAGGAATTCAATCACTTTATTTTCATTCAGATAATCTGGATTCCACAGCAACTGGTCATCATTTTCATACACTAGAATTAGAGAAAGGGAAAAATACATAACCTAACTTTTAAGCTGAAAAGGTATCTAAAGAAACATCTAATCATTTTCCTTCACCTTGCCTCTATACCAAGCCACAAAGTTCTATTTTTAAATACCTCTTAAGTATACGGGAACTGAACCAAAGCATAAAACTAATCAATATTCCTTACTTAAAGCACTTCTCTAGTAGAGACAGGTACTGAAAAACATAGACACCAGCCACATCCATTATATTTTTAATTCCAGCTTATTTCACTAATTTTCAAGTAAATGCAAACTATAATTCTAAACAAACTTACACACATTGCTTTACCAAATGTGATTACAATTTTACACAGAAAATGTATCAGTTTTGCAGCTATTTTCTAATGTATATATGAGGAGGAGGAGGAGGAGCTAATGATTTTGATGCATGCCAATCAATGCCACAGGTACAAATATACTCCTTTTTGTTTCTTAAAGGCTCTTAAAAAAAAAAAAGCCACCTTACATATAGCTGGCAGGCGAGAAAGGGGATACATTGCCAATTGTAACACACATGCACACACTCCCCTCCAGCTTGCATAAAAGCTGAGCTGTGGATTTCAGATTTTGAAATGCAATTTCACTGTACGCTATTCATGTGGAAGTGGTACTTTATCACGTGTCAGAAGGCAATGTTTGTGAGTAATGGACATATTTGGGCTTTGTAAAAAACTTAAATCCTCAGGATACCATTTTTGCAGAACCTATGTAAGAGTGTGTAAAGAACAAATGTCAATAACCTAGGGCTACAAAGGAATTTTGCAGACTTCTGCTAAGGCCTCAAAATGAACACTCTCATCAAGTTTGTTTGTTTTGGCTGGAGTAAAACTCTGCCAAAGCCACTGTCAAATAGTCAAAAGTAGTTGTATTTAAAGTCTGAAAAACAGCTGAGACTGATAACATAGCTCACTCCCCCATCATCTGCAGAAGCCTAGTCAAAATATATGTTGAAGTACATCCCAAGTTGGGTAGCATAATGATAAAGTGGAGCCAGCTCCGGTAAACAAAACTCTAGGATTCATCTTGGATCCATAATTAATTGAAGCATGCCTAAGTGTAACAAATCCATAGGAACGAGCTTGCTAATAGAACTAAGAGCAAGCATACATGCTTGTAGAGTACAGGCTAACAGCATGTATATGCACCTGTAGACTACACATTTGAGCTCCAATTAGTCCATTTTTGATTCAGAGCTTCCCTGAGACAATATGGATATTAGCTACCCACCTGAGTAACAGATCAAGGTGGGAAGGTATCTGAGGTGAACAAAACCAACTTTTGGCCCCATTTTGTAAAGTGGACTGGCTGGAGTCTGCACCAAGATTCCAACTGGCAGAAATCTGCTGTAGCTGCTCCGACTGGTTTTCCTTAGGATTTGTGAAAGTCCCCAGAGCCACACAGCCAAAATTTCAGGCAAATGGTTTCTACAACCAAGGCTGCAGTCCTACAAAAGCTTACCTCAGAGTAAGTCCCACTGAATTCAGTGAGATTTACTTCTGAGTAGACATGCATAAGACTGTGCTGTAAAGCTGGCAGATCTGAAGTACTGAGCATTACTGATTCAGTGATTTGTGGAATGTTGGAGAGCTTAGAGCACATACATAATTAAGGACACGGTAGAAAGTCTTACTCATAATAGGCAACTACATTCTATCACAAAATCTTAAGTGAACTAAACCTTAGTAGTTCACTTTTTCCTAAATAACATACCTTAAATTTGGCAGATCTTTCAATTTACATCAAATTATCACTAACTGACAGCAATTACCTTTCTCATTCTCTTTGTATTTAGATATACCAACTGGAATTTCAGCTTGAAACATGGAGCCAACCATGATTTCCTGTTTTGAAAATATATACAGATATATTTTAATCATGAATCAAATATGAAGCTCATCAAAATTTAATTGTTATGAACCACCCAGACAGCTTCAGCTATTGGGCAGTATAGAAATGTAATTAATAGATAGATAGATAGATAGATAGATAGATAGATAGATAGATAGATAGATAGATAGATAGATGATAGCAGAAATATTGAAGAACAGTGGGAACAACAGCATTAAAAAATAGAAGAATGTTTCTATATTTGTTGGCATCTTTGTGCAATATGTGGGCTTAAATAACAGCCTACAGGAGCAGTTAACCAAAACAGGAACTCCCAAGCAAGGAAAAAGTTAGCATTATGTCTAAACGCAACTCTCGGATTGTTGCTCCCAAAGAAGCCTGGAATCAGATGACAAACCCTGGCTTCAGATTCTGGCTTGTTAGGGGAGCAACAACCAGGAGTCCCTGTTTAGATGTAATGCTAAGCTTTTGCCTCCTGGTAAATTCTTGGTTTGTACAGCTATTCTCACAGCTGGGAGGAGCCAAGCAGGAGCAATCAGGCAGTGTGCTCATGCATGCTGTTCATGAACAATAAGCCAGGATTCGGGCTTAGAGTTGTGTGAACATGGCCGTTGTGAATGCATCTAATCACTAAAAGGTGTCATTTGATGGCCAAACAGCAATTACATCAACTGCCAAACTTCTTACTTTAATAAAAGGAAAATGTCATTGAGAAATAATTTATGTATGACATAAAACTGCAGATGTCACTAACAAAAATATGTTTTATGGTTCAGTTGCTGAAACAGCTCACTATTTTATATGCTCAATGGATATTAAACAACCTTAGGTTTTCAACATAACAAGAAGGAAGAACACCCTCTTATTTAAGTCAGGATTATGAGGCTTTCATGATCTACAGCCTCAGTTCAGAACCTCGAGGATTTGTGCTTTCATTAAAAATATTTAGATCTCCTGGAGGCAAAGAAAACTGCAGGTTTGATGTTAGTGTATCTAGCCTGTGATATCAACTATTCAAACATAATCCTCAAACTGTACATTTGCAAAGGCTCTTTGATCTCCCTAACTGGCTGGGATGATCCCTTGGTAAGAGGGAACTTTGACCACATACAATGTTCAGAAATACTTTCCTGAAAATATTATTTGACGAATTTGCACAAGGTCATTTGTATAATGGACATATATGCCAATATGATTCTAGCATTTACCTTTTTCCAGTCTTCTGAAGGAATATAATCTTCGTCTTCTTCAGATTCCTCTTCTATTTCACTATCTATATAAGAAAATTAACAAATGTAAATAGGTACCCTGAATCATATTCCTTCACATAAAGTATAACCTAGAAACAGATTTCTCAAAGCCAGATCTGGTTGGTTAATTGAGCAGTGAGCTATGATGTCACAACCAACTCTATGTGACTAATTGTGGCAGGGATCTCCTTACTGAATTGTAGTACAGAGAACTGCAACAACCAAGCAGATTTCCAATTTTAAAAAACAGCACACTCCCATATATTGATTTTAAATATCAATAAGCTCCACTGCTGAAGAGTTTATATATCCAGCAAAATATTTACCTAGAATCAGCTGCATCTTTAAAGTCTGAGAAAGCATTCAGGCTTGAATTAGATTTAAAAAACAAACAGCTTTTGGAGACTTTTACATCACATTTCATTTAAGTCATTGTTTCAAGCAGCCAAACAGTTGATGATAGTGATCTTAAAAGAAATTCCTTACTGACTACCAAGTTACCACCCTAGTCAAGCTACCCATGACAGTACCTTTAAATTCACCTATCTAAACCCTTGGGAAGAAGCATGGTCCAATCCTGAAGTGTCCTTGGCTAGATTAGCCAAGATAGATTAGCAAATTAAAACATCACCTGTGCACCCCTCAGTACCCTTTGTTCTAGGAGCCTCCGCCTAATTGTCTCTCATAAGCATAGCTTTTGTAACACTCAATGAACCAGCCTTAAGAAGTCCATCATCAAGCCAAGATCTTGTAGCCTTTGTTTTAACCTCAGCCTGAGAACACCCAGTCATTGCCCTGTTGTATTTTCAACTGAAACTATACCTATGCAGGCACGCAATGTGCTTGATTGTGGGACTCAGTATGCACAGACATTCTGTGGTGTACCTCCAGGAACTGCCTTGCTTGCTACCTGTTCACTATGCTCCATTTATAGCATATCCCCTTTGTGTCCTCTGGTTTTGAACCTACACTTCCAGGACTAGAGCTTTTGCTTGTTCTACCTTGCTGCCTTATAAACCCAAGTAGAGTTTCATTCCTGTGACGCACCCATTGCTGTCTTCAAGCCAATTTCATTTCAATGTGGTCACCCAATCATACTGGAAGTTCAAAAATCTGCCTAGGACACCCATGGGCCCTTGTGCTTTGGGTATTGGACTGCAATATCAAGACTGCTGTTCTCTTGCAGGCCTCCTGGAATCTCAGGGAGCCATGCCTCACAAATGAGAGAAAGTGGCATAACTATGATGAGTTATTGACTTTAAGCACAGTGGTTTATTCATTCTGTAGCTGAGCTAAGTGTCAAAGGCATGTTAAGTTTCCACAGAAACGTGGATAACAGCCCCCCCCCACCCCCAATCCTGCCCCTGTTCTTTAAGTTACTTTGCATCTCTCCATGTTTGTTATTTGTTTTGGGTGAGTTAGGATCCAAGGAGAGACTGTTCAAGTCCTCCCCATTCCAACATCTTCCAAATTGTTTGACTGTTCTGTTTCTTTCCCCACCCCGTTTGTTTGTTTGTTTTTTGTTTACCATCTAGCCTGAGGAAGAGTTCCAAAGAACTCAAAAGTTTGCACATTTTTGTGAAATTCTGATTGGTCCTAATAAAGGTATTGCCCAACTGTGGATAAAACATTTATAGTGTATCAAACTGCAATACACTATTTGAAGAACAGGTTTAGAAGGCAGTGCTTAGTACTTGCAAATACATACTTGCATCAAAGTATTTACAGCGCCGTGGGCGAATTATCTCCTGTACAACAGATGGTGCTGGATCATCATTGGAGGACTGCGTCTCATCCTCCTGACCCGATGAATCCTTTATGGCCTCCTCCTTGCAAAGAATGAAACAAACAAGACCACAATTATTTTTATTATTTCTAACTGACTTTCTGTTTAACACACACATAATGCAGCTTATAAAAGTTAGCACACAAAATAAAAATAGTAAAATGGGCAAACAATACAAAACAATAATAATCTTAACAATAAAAACAGACAGCTTAAAAGAGCGGCCAAATTAAAAACAGAATATAGCTGATTGGCAGATAAAACCGTACATAAAAAGCACATTGAAAAAAAGAAGGTCTTTAACAAATGTCTAAAAACAAAAACAGAAGGAACTTTGCATATCTCCACATAGAGGGTATTCCACAGTTTCAGTACCACCACTGAAAAGGCCCTGGCTAGCATACTCGCTCATCTGATTTTATACATGGACGGGACCAAGAACAGGGCCTCTGATGTCAATCTTAACTAGCTGACAGGCTTGTTAAGTAGGAACAGACAGTACCTGAGGTAACCTGGAGCCAATCTACATGGAAATGAGTTATGAGGCAATTCTGTTTACATACAGATTTTCATGAAATCAGGTTAGTTCCACCCGGGGAAAACAATAGCCAGTAATGCGGTGTATACATTACAAAAAATCCATCTGCATGGGGCAAACGAGTAGAACTGAACATCATCAAATGGGTAGGTGCGGGGAAATGAAGAGGCTTGCTCTCCTCTGCCTACCCCCCTCAGTGAAGCTTTTAAAAAGAGAGCCAGCATGGTATAGTGGTGAGAGTGCTGGACTGGGAGCCGCGAGATCCAGGTACTAGTCCCTACTCGGCCATGGAAGCTCACTGGGTGACTCTGGGCCAGTCATAGACTCTCAGCCCAACCTACCTCACAGGGTTGTTGTTGTGAGGATAAAATGGAGAGGAGGAGAATGTAAGCCACCTTGGGTTCCTTGCAAGAGGAAAAAAGGCGGGATATAAATGCAATAAATAAATAAATAAATAAAATCAGTAAGGCTCTGCATACCTTTGCACTTCCATACATAACAGCCTCGTTATGCTCCCCTCCCCACTTAGAGAATATTCAAAGAGACAGGCAGCAACTGAGCGTAGGGTAGAAATAGCATCATTTCAAAGCAGCACCACACTCCTGTGCTCAGTGAATATTTAAAGGGGCAGGCAGCGATTGAGCAGGGTTGAAAAAGCATCCTTTCAAAGCAGCAGGGCTGACTTCCATCCCCAAGGCAATGAGTTACTTCTGGGTAGAAATAAGCCCCCACCCCATGCAACTCTTCCCTTCCACAAATCAGTGCTATTTCCACAAGCCCATGCATGGTGAAGCCAGGTGAGGTCACATGGAGCCACCAAAATTAAACAGATTTAGGGCAAGAAATGCCACATTAGCTATGGGGAGGGGTGTGCGTCATCTGACATGATCGGCTTGGGGGCGGAGCAGAACCGGAGTAAAGGTCTGGTGTAGAATAGCCCCTGGCCCCCAAGCCATTTCGAAGCTCTAAAAGCTAAAAACAACACTTTAAACTGAGCAAGAAAACAAACAGGCAGTCAATGTAGATGAAGTAATATGCTCTGATCTTTAGGTCCCAGAGGAGGAAAATGGCATTTTTGGCCAGCTGCAGTTTCCAGATTTGCTTTAAAGAAAGCTCTACACAGAGAGCATTGCAATAGTCCAACCTGTAAGTAACTAGGGCACAGATAACTGAGGCCAAGTTTGTCTTTTTCATTAAAGGCCACAGCTGGTAAAACAGCTGAGGCTGGTAAATGTCACTGCTTCCCACTGCCACCATCTGAATATCCAAGAACAGGATCAAGGAGCACACCCAGACTGCATGTACCAACATCTTCAAGGGACTGCAATCTTGTCTCAAACAGGCCATATAACCTTTCCAGATCACCAGAACTTGTGATGAACAGTAAACTCTTGTCTCACATGGATTAAGTTTCATCTTGTTCACCCCCACTCACCCCTCAGCTAACGATAAACACTAGTTTGTAATATCTACTCCCTCTGTTGGATTAGAAATTGGAAACAAGAGACAGAGCTGATGCAATTCACATGACACTTCAGCCCAAAGTTCTGGATAACCTCTCCCAGCAGTTTTATGAAGACATCTCCCATGGTCTTCAACAAATGGAACCCTGCAGTATCTCCCAGTCCCAGAGCCACAGGACAGAACAGTATGGTTTCCAGCACCGCCTTCTGAGGCCACCTTTTACTAAAGAACAAAACCACTGAAATACAGTACCCCAGGCAACTCAGAAAGCTATCAGAGGTGATAGTATCAAAAGATGCCAAGACATTCATGAGAATCAACAGGGTTGCACTCCTTTCCATCTCTTAGTGCAAGTCATCCACCAGGGTAACCAAGGCAGTTTTAGTTCCAAAGCTGGTCAAGAAACCAGACACAAATAGATCCTGATAATCAGTTTCATCCAGGAATATCTGGAGATGTTACTACATGCTTGAACACCTTGCTCAAATAAGGCAGATTTGACACTGGGTGATCATTGTTAACATTGCCTGGACCCAGGTTAACTTTTTCCAAGGTAGTTCCTTCACCTATGTGCTCCCTCAGTGAAGCACTGATTACCTCCAAAACCCAAACAGAAAGAACTGCCTGGGCTAGTCTGATAAGTCAAGATAAGCAAACATTTGAGCATATAAGTGGCAAGCCTCCAACTGTCAAGTAGCCTGTCGATATCAGGGAAAAGAAGCAAATGTACCCATTACAACGGTGGTGAGGAATCTCATCAGGCCTCCCCATCAAGCCTGACAAGGCCTGGATGAGGTTTCCTTCCTCCACCTCTCAAAAACCCTTCTCCTCATAGAAGGGCAAGGGGAAAGGGTGGCCAGATCCATAGGGAACTGCTGCCAAAAGGTGCCTGGAGTGTGTTGAAGGAGCATAGGACAGGGATGAGGGAAGCCTGTTTAGTCAGAAGCTGCCATTTAGTCAGAAAATGCCTGGAGCTCCTTGAGGCAGCAACTCCCAATGGAGCAACTCCCTCTTCTCCACTATTCAGCTGTTTCCCTAATCAACTAAACAGGGTGGGGGGGTTAAGTCTTCCCTTCCAGCTGTCTTCCCCCTACCCCCACCCCACTTAGCTGAGTAAGAGCTGTTTTTGTGATCGAAGGGAGAGTAGATGGCAGGGAAGACAGGGCAATCTCCCCACCACCATGCTCCTCAGCTGATCACTAAACAAAACTGCTGAGGAGTGCCAGAGACCACTGTGATTTTTTAAAGTTAAAAGTCCTTCTATTAAAAAACCCCGTGCAGTTGCAGACGTTCCACAGGCAGTTTCCTAGGTTCCCGGAGCTTTGGCACTGAAGGGCTTTCAGGAATTATGAGCAGCCCAGGACGCTGCCTGTGGAGAACATACAACTGGCATGATTTTTTTTTTTTAACTTAAAAGGATTTCCTTGTAATTAAAGAACAAGAACACTACCCAGTTTCACATGCTTCTTGGGAGGCAGGGGGAAGTGTCAATGCATGCTCTGTGTGTGTATGCCCTGTCCACTTTTTCCTCTGGCACCTTCCACTACTGGAATGCAATTCCAAGAGCTTGCACAGGGGCAGCCAGAGTGGATAAAATTTAATTTTAAAAAATACAAAATTGGATTTTAAAAATTTAAATTGATTTTTTTTAAAACAACAATATTTTAATTTGAAAACATAAATACAATACTAAATTTCTCTCCAACTTAAAAACCAACTTATAATTAAACTATTAAATCTCCAACTTATAATTAAATCTAATCATAAACATGCTAAACCTACACTTACATTTTCATAAAAATGAAGTTGCCTACCAGTCAAGCATGGCCATTAATTTCAGTTTTTCATCTCATTAAAATGGCTCTCTTCAGACTAACTACCAGCTCTTGCTCCTTGAAAGTACTGGGCTTTCCATTTCTCTGACCGAAGTCATGTATGCAAAGACATAGGCTAGATAGAATTATTTTGTTCTGTGCTTATGTGGTGGTGGAGTTGGGCCAAGCAAGGCAGAGGAATTAGATAAGACAGAAAGACAACATAGCAGGGTAGATAAAAATTGATGCTCACAGGAATTTCATTTTTGTTCGCTACTTTGTCTTTTATGAGGGCAAGGCTGGGCCAAGACAGAGACCTAGCTCACACATCACAGAGGCAAATAACTGATCCATGATTTGCGGGGATGCATGGAGCGTGTCAGCCATTTCCAGTTTAAATAACCTATGAACAATAAACAATTGAGAGTGTCTGGGTTCAGATGTCATGCTAACAAGCTACAAATGGGGTGTATATCAGTTGTTTGTTCAATCCGGAAACAGCTTGTCTGCTCTGCACATCCCCGCATTTGCCACTGTGACATGCAAACTGGCCTAGAGTGCAGTGGAAAGAACATATGAAGAGCCATGCTGGATCAGAACAAGGGTCCATCTAGTCCAGCATGCTGTTCACACAGTGGCCAACCAGCTGCCCATGGGAAACCCACAAGCAGGACATGAGTGCAACAGCACCCTGCTGCCCATGTTTCCCAGCAATTGGTATGCACAGGCATACTGCCTCTGATAATGGAGGCAGCACATAGCAATCAGGACTAATAGCCATCAATAGCCTTCTCTTCCAAGCATTTGTCCAATCCCCTTTTAAAGCCATCCAAATTGGTGGCCATCACTACATCTTCTGGAAGTGAATTCCATAGTTTGACTATGCACTGTGTGAAGAAGTACTTCCTTTTATCTGTCCTGAATCTTCCACCAATCAGCTTCATGGGATGACTCTGGTTTCTAGTATTACGACAGAGGGAGAAAAATGTCTCCCTATCCACATTCTCCACACCATGCATAATTCTGTGCACCCCTTACTTGCCTTTTTTCTAAGCTAAACAATCCCAGCTGCTATAATCTTTCCCCATAGGGGAGTTTTCCAGCCCCTTGATCGTTTCAGTTGCCCTTTTCTGCACTTTTACCAACTCTACAATATCCTTGTTCAGGTGCAGGGACCAGAACTATACACAGTATTTTAAGTGTGGTCACACCATCGATTTGTATAAGGGCAGTATGATCCTGGCAGTTTCATTTTCAGTTCATTTTCTAATTATGCCTAACATGGAGTTTGCCTTTTTTACAGTGACCGCATACTGGGTTTACATTTTCATCGAGCTGTCCAGCACAACCCCAAGATCTCTCTCTTGGTTGGTCACTGCTAGCTCAGATCCCATCAGGTTATACTTGAAGTTGGGATTTTTTGCCCCAAAGTGCATCACTTGACACTTGCTTACACTGAACCTCATTTGCCATTTGGATACCTATTCTCCCAGTTTGGAGGGATCTGTTTGGAGCTCCTCACAATCCCTTTTTGTTTTAACCACCCTAAATTATTTCTTGTCATCGGCAAACTTGGCCACTTCATTGCTCACTCCTAATTCCAGATCATTTATGAATTAGTTGAAAATCACTGGTCCCAATACAGATTCCTGTGCAACCCCACTATTTACATCCCACCACTGGGAGAATTTACCATTTATTCCTACCCTCTGCTTTCTGTTCGTTAACCAGTTACAGATCCATAAGGGGACCTGTGCTCTTATTCCATGACTGCTAAGTTTGCTCAGGAGTCTTTGGTGAGGGACTATATCAAAAGGGATACTGGACAGAAAAAGGGAAGACAAAATTGTCCAGCATGTACCTTCCTGTATTTTCAAACTAAGGCTGCAATCCTGTACCCACATACCTGGGAATAAGCCCCACAGGCATAGGTCCCATTGAACTCAACGGAACTTATTTCTGAGGAGACACGTATAGAATTTTGCTGTTAATCTCAAACTGTCATGGGTGCTGGTAATAAGACAGGCCCTATACTGGGATATTTTAAAGACATTCCATCTTTAAGTAAAAAGGGAGCATGCAAAATATATACAGTGAGACAAAGGGATGTAAAGCTTTCTTGTAAGAATGAAGCAGTGTAAATAATCCTCTTATTTAGATGTAAATTAACATGGCTTAGTGGTCAGATCTGCACCACTGTTCAGAAAATATATGAAAAAGTTTCAATGGAAAACTTATTTTAAATCTACCTTTTTTCTTGCTGACTTGCCCCAGTAGGCAATACAGTCCTTGGAGTCAAAAAGGTTTCCATCCCCTGCATTACAACATGACCAGACAATGCCCTAGCAATTCCCATCTTTGACTCTTCACCAGAAGCGGAATCCAGGTTGGAACAAATCCAAGTAATTTTATCTGCAAAATATCCACCGATTATCCTTGCTGACCAGAATAGGCCTCTAACCATCTGGAATTGCTCTGCTGGCTGTCATTTTGCAGATGCAGTGGTGGAGAAATAAGATTTCTTCATCGCCACTTATGCTTCAACATGGGTTCTAGCCTGTGTTAGGCTGGATACATCTCAAAACTTCTGCCACCTGCACTCCAACCATAACTTTGTTTGATTGCCCCAGTTACTAATTAAGTCCAAAGCTTTATTATAGCTTTATTTCTTATAATTAAATTATACACCCCTGCCCAGATGTTTCACTGCCATATTTAATACATGACGACAAAATAATATAAGATTTGTTCATAGCAAGCCTTACAGCTTGCCATATTGCGTGTTACCCACCACTCAATTTGCCCGTACCAAATACCCATGGATAGTGATGTGGGGTGCTTTATACCTATCTGTAAGATTGTACTATACATACTAGAAATTTTAAAAATTTAAAATTTACTTAGATTCAGGTTTCTCAAAAGTCCATTAACAGCTTGGTCGGAAGCACAAGATCTGCTTATTACTCCACTTCCCCTCTTGCAATTGTCCTGCTATATCTAGTTATGGAGTTTGTCAAAGCTTTTGAGATTCCTGATAAAACAAACAAGATTTCAGATAAAATTGGCAAGACTGGAATCCAAATCTCAGGAGCCACTTAAACAAAAGGAAATGAAACCTGCACAGCACAGTCACAAAAAGAAATGCTCTAGGAATACAAGTTTATATTTAAAATGTCTTATTTTCATTACAACTATTTCTGAGAAAAGTGGGGTACCATGTCATAAATATATAAAACTACTGATTGTTTATGAACCTTAATGACTTTATTCTAGAAAATACAGCTAATAATAAATCATTCCCTATTACAGGTTATGGACCAAATTAAACAAGGTAATACAATTTAGTAAACTAAATTCTGCTGGAGAAATATTTGGCAAGATTCTCAGTAACAAAGCATACTTTCATTGGGTAGACTTTTTGCATCATTCTCTGTGCTTTGCTAACCTGTGCTATGTTTTACAATATATTTTAAGGTAATATGGAAGTTCTGAAAAACAACTATGTTCCATATTGTTCTCCTTGTTATACATACAAAAAGCCTTTACATCTCTGATATTGTCTTCATTAAGATAATTCACATTTTCTTGATTACAACATACTATAACACGCATGTGCAACCTTTTTGGCTCCTAGAGCCATATCTGGTGCCCTATGGGAGGCTGGGCGCCACATGAGTGCGTGTACACACATACAAAGACACTCCTCTACCCAAACACATGCTCCTCCTACAACTTACAGGGGTTTCCATTGTCAGTGCTAGCACCTGATATTGGAGATGCTGGAAGGGTTTTCCTTGCTAGTGGAAGCAAAGGAAAGCTTTCCCGTATTTCCAATCTCTCATCTAAGGTTTTCCTAGCCAGCACTAGTACTAGCAAAGGAAGCCCTTCCCTTATCTCTGATCTCTCATCAGAGATGGGACATAAGTAAAGGGTTTCCCTTGCTAGTACCTATCTCTGATCTCTGGGACAGAGGTCCTCAAGGCTCGTCAAGCTGCACTAGGAGGGGATATGGGCCACACACCCCCGCACTATGTTAATCAAGCAATTTGCCACTTACCTGCATGTTAGAGGTGAATAATACATGCCCGCAGGCAATAGCGAAAATATGATTTTCCTCTCTTTATTCTGATGATATACACCAGTTAGAGTGCTATCCAAAGTGGCAGCCTGCACAACTCACAACTTTCTCTGGGACTGTTTACTCATTTCTTGGAACTCAGATTTATTTGAGATGAAATTAGGAGTGAACCATGGGCTTCCATTCTTCCTCAATCTCTTCAGAAGTTTGACAACAATTAGGAGGACAAATTAATGACTGAAGTGGGGAGACTGTGATATGGAAGGCACTGGAAAATGAAGTCATGGATATCCTCTTTTAAATTACATGGGTTCTTCCCTGTTCAGCTGTTAACTTCTCCCTGGTTGATTGGAGCGAGGGGATGGAGCACAGGAGCCCAATGCCCACTTCCACCCCGGATATAATCTCCAGAACCAAGGGTAGGATCTGATGGTGACCTACTGCTGGCAGCCAGCACTGGCTGTCCCAGCACACGCGCGGCCCCTACCAGCAAAGATGTAGCACTTCTGGAGTCAAGCCCCCAAATGAGCAGAAACACATGTTTCTGGAAGGCATGACCTGCCCCTTCCAGAAACTTGCATTTCTGGTCATTGGGGGGCCTGCCCCTGAAAGCGCTACATCGCCACCACCGGCAGGGGCCACACGCGTGATGTCACTGGTGAGGCCAGCCACGCTCACACCAGGAATCAGCTGTGCTGGCCGCCAGCAGTAGGACACCGTTGGTTCCTACCCCAAGCAAACATCTTCTATCACATGTTTTAAAAACTCAGTAGTTTTTAATAGGGAATAAGAGAGAACATATAGTCATGCACATCCAGCCACCATATTGGAATGAGTTTCCCCTCCACAGCCCTATGAGAGCAGTCAGTCCCACCTTTCTTTTTGCTTTCTGACCTTTAAAAGCCTACATACAGAAAAGGAGGTAGAAACCTGGAATCAAAAGCACACTCCAGCTTTAAATTCTGATATTTACAGCAGCTTCACTATATAATGCCAACTTCAAAGAATGTACATTCTAGCTTACCAAGACACATGAGGGGGAGCACATAATAGCACAGACCAAGTTTTCAAATTATTAAGACTAACTCACTTTATTTTCTCCACTGCACCCACTGTTGTTATCATTTTCTTCACCCTCACCCTCCTCCTCCTCCTCCTCCTCTTCTTCCTCTTCTGGTAGTGGTACAGTACCATCATAGCCATAAAGGCTAAGAAGCTCATGAATTGGCATATCACCTTCCTAAAAAAGAATTAAAACAGGAAATTATAATAATTTCACCAATCTGTAATCTGCAGGTTGACTAGTCAACAGTGGCAACAACTGCCCCCTGGAAAGCAGATGTCAACCTGCATATACATCCTCAGCCTGAAGTCTACTTGCTGTTTTCATGGATGAGCCACTGATGGAGTCTGATATGGCAACAGCAGGGCAATCTACAGTCCCAGGTCCAAGGAAAGTAAGAGGGAGCAATCATTCCCTCTGGTACATTTCTTGTTCCACATGCACAGGGAAAGAGTAATAGAGAAACCAACTGCTGCCATTTCCATTGGACTTGCTACAGTGGTAGCAAACAAGAGATTAAAGTGGTAGCAAACAACCACTGGGGCAGGGCTTTGGTGGGTCCCTCTTTGTAATGGGGCAGTTCGCATGTAACAACAACCCATGGGTCTCCTGCCCACTCGCCACTTCTGCTTTGAATCCACTTTCAGCAACAACCCAGGAACACACACACGGCCCTCCCATTCCTGGGTTGTATGATGCAATGTGGAAACCTGGGTTATTGAGGGACAAAAACTCAAGAGTTCTGATTTGCACATAGGATTCAAAAGTCAGACAACCCAGGAACCTGCTGAACATGGATGCAAAGCAGTGAGGGTGTGGGAAGCTGTGTGCTTGATTGGTCTGCCATGACTCCAACAACTTATGAATTATACAGCCCATTAATTAGTGTTACATGCAAATCAGATCACTGAATTCTAAAGTTATTTTGTACACAAATTACAACAAATGCTTGACAGAGGAACCACAGATGGGAGAGGTATCTCTTGAATGAAATGACAAGACTATCTAATCTTCAAAAGTCCAGTTTAAATATATATTTGTAGGCAAAACTAGCTGTAAGCACTTTGGAAAAGGCTAGGCTTATCTTCTTTTTACATGAGTCCATTATGATGACTGAAGTAGTGCTAAAAATTGAACGTGCTATATGGATTTATTTATTAAAATAAGTAATTTCCCCCCATAGAAATATATCTACAGGCCAGCAATGGGGTTAAATGTCCCATTTGGCCCATAAGCATGTTAAAATCAAAATAACATATATATTTTTAGTTTGTAACTTATGACTGCAAAGATAAATTGAAAACGTTAAGAGAAAAAACAAGAAGAATGACACAAGTAAAAGGAAACCACAACTTCATTGTCTTTTTTCTAACTCCTATGATTTCTATGGCCTATATATGAGGAATTATCAGATAGTGGTTCAAGGTTCTCACACCTTCTCAGTGATGCTTTCAAAGTATCATCAAACAAGTGAAATATCTGCACCAACTATACATGGTGTTCAATAAAATGATATGCAGACTATATTAATGTTATTTAATCATATGCAAATTAACTATAACCTTTTAATCAGAATATACCCCCAAGGCTATTCTCAAGACTGAACAAGGTACCCACAGAGTCAAATATATGCAATATCTTTGACACACATTAGGGTCTTGCCTATACTAGGTTTTCACTAGAAGTCAGTGCTTCTGACCCTTACTGTCTACTTCATGAGCATCTGAAATCTGATTGGCATACAGTATTATACCACTAAGGAACTGTTCACATGAAGAGACACATTATTTCCCTGCTGTCATTTGTCACATACCAAAAATTATGGGGAGAGAAGTAAAAAGTATAGGTAGTGTGCCTACTGTCTGGCAGTGGAACCTAAAATGTTCTAATTACATTGCTGATCTCCCCATTGCTCCCATTTCCCAATCAGGCTCACTTGACCATTTCTTTAGTTTCAAGACGTAAAGGCTTTACAACTTATTGCAGAAAATCATTAAAAAGTGAACAGATTAAAGGCAATTTTTAATTCCAGACTCATCTGACTGAAAGAAAAGTTATATTTTTTCCAAAGGCACACATTTGTGTCAAGCATTAGCCAACCATCAAACTGGTTTTAACGTCATTCCTGCTGATACAATATGGCCTTCAACAAGTCTGAAATCTACGTCCCTATGTCTTGGTCCAAAAATACTATTACTTTCAGAAATACATAAATAAGCTACATAAAGTTAAAAACTCAAAACTGTGACAAGAAAAGAAATTTAATGAAAGCAAATTAATCAAATAGCTTAGACAGAAATATTTTATACTAAGCAAACAGTCTTTGTGAACTTCATACAAGATACATACTATAAAAGTGTCCACATCTCTTATTTATAGGTCATGTGGAAGACCATGACTACTATGAATATGGTGCATATGGAACTGATGTGCCACCTGTTGCCACATAACACTTTATATGTTCTTCTATTGGGGCAAGGGATGATTCAACATATGCTAAACAATCTATTTAGTTGTTTGCACCCCTCCCTTCTACTGGCACTTTTATGTATCACCACTTATGAGTACTTCTGCTGGGATTTTTCAGCTACACAGTTCCTCAGGTACTTGGGAAGTCTCCCTTTAGCTTGCATGAGTTCATTATAGTACATCACTATAATTCACACACAGACAGACAAGATCTACTGATGAATCAGGACAGAGTGCCCAGGATGGGAAGTAGCACTCACATAATGTGGGCTGTATAGGGTGGAACTATTCTGAAGACTCCTTATACTCTTCACCCAAATGCCATTTGATAGATCACCATTCTGCTGTAATTCTGATATATATTTATACACACACACACACACACACACTCCAGGTCAAACCATTACCAAGATTTTCCTACACATTTGCAATAAGAATGCAAGTAAAGACAGTATTTGGAGTTAGTTTAAACATGTTTAGCATTTACCCTTGTAAGATCTTCTATTTCAGAACTGAAGTTTGTTTCACCTTCCATCATTTCTTCCTCTTCTAATGTTCGTTCATCATCAAAATCATGAACCAGCATGTCAGCCGTTGGATCAAATTCATGGTCATCTGATGTTGCAGACCCTCCTACAATTTGATTAATAGCCTCAGAGTTGATCCCATCATAGAATTAACATTATTCTTGTGGCATATCAATAATTTTAAAACTAAGACTAACATAAACATGAAAAACATTTCTGTGAATGCCAGATCTCTGAATAAATAAACAATCAAATAATAAGTCAATGATTCAGGTAAGATATTGCTGTAACTTTCTGGCTTACTCTTCTTATTGGAAGACATATCCATGCTAAGCCCTTACCCACCCAATCCACAAACCTGGCATAAGGCATGAGAATGTTGCGACAGCCTCCACAAGATGGGACTGTGAGACTGCTAGGGTTTGGCATATTTTTAAACCACCTCTTGCGGGGCATTGTGCCCCCCTGACTATACTGGGTAAGTGATAAAAGGAAATGTATATTATTCATTTCTCATATTCTCATTTTTTAAAACCAAAATGCCATGGTAATCTAAGGTGGTCCAGCCATAGTAGTTGCACATGAAGTCTTGCTTATTTATGGGTGGGCGTTTAGTACACGAACACTAGAAAACTTAAAGCAGGTCAACAAAAGCTTTTGCTAACAATGTGCTGCTCATTATGATTTATTTAGTATCCCTGACAGATGGCTGTCCAGCTTCATAATAGTATTTTTATACCTCTTCTGTAAAAACCACTACTAAAAACAATTTTAAAGATCAGGTTAAAAACTTTTGCCTTCAACCTTTTCTAAAAGCAGAGAGAGTGGCGATCAATCATAGCTCTGATGGGAGTGTATTTCAGAATCTGGGAGAGACACAGGAGAGAGCCCTCTCATGCACGCATGCCGAGTAGTCTCTTCAAGTGGCAACCTCCTATGACAGGTTCATAACAAGAGAGCATATGCTCACATGTTATCTGTAGCCTCTGTAACACAGACTCGCAGTACAGCTTGTATCATACAACTCTGCACTTGCCAATACATAGTGGATGGTGTAGTATGCATTACAGCAACAAGAGGACAACTACAAATCTTTTTAAACTCATGGCTGAAAGGATGTCTGGAGTATAGAACATTCTATGTTGTAGTATATAATTATAATAGATGTCACTCCGTTTGATATGTTCCAGACAGAGGTTTCTGGGGGGTGTCAGGCTCTCTGATTCAGTATGTCCACCACCTGCAAACCATATATGGCCCATGACCACCCTTGTGCAGATTCTTGCTCATACAAATTGCAGAGGGATTAGCAGAATCAGCACAGGTGACACAGCTCAGAACAGGGACTGCTACAGAATAACACAGCTCTTTAATGCCTTGCATCTACTTCATTTTTAGCAATACAGTACTAACTAGCTGTTCAGGAAGGGTCTTTCATTCTAAAAACTTAAGAGTTATGTTGAATACTGGAAACTTACAGGTATAGTCTATTCAAATAGAATGATTTGTTAACATAAACAGAGTTACCTACTAACAAACATAATTTCTATCCTAATCTTGTAGAGGACTGTGAATAAAAGGGCTCATTGCCAATACAAGGATGTAATAGATAGGTCTGTACTGTGAGTTTATTGATTCTGCTTGCATAGTATAGTAGCTCATGTTTTTCTTGTTGTGAAAGGTTTTTTCTTTCATACTTTCAAAGTTATGGGGCAGGAGGTCATGTTTGTTTGCTTTTTTTACCAACTTTCAGCCCGACACAATATTTCATTACAAAATATATATTATTATATATATCTTATTAAAACATTACAATAACACTGCCAATTTCTTCATTATGATTCCTTGTTAATGGAAGGAACATTAATGTCCCAATACTGAACCATTCAAGACAGATATCACCATTTTAGATTTTCACAGTCATATTGCTCTTTTTCTCTTTGCTATGCTGTTTGGCAGTCTCCAATAATATACATTGACACCAAAAATACAAATCTTATGTGGTTATTTCCATTTTCCTAAATAAATAGGGCCTGAAAAGGGGCTGGGTTGTTGCGAAATCCCCAGTAACGTTGAAAGTATGAAAAACAACTTTTAGAAAAAGAACACGAGCTACTATATTAGGCAAGAAGAATCAATAAATTTTTAGTATGAACCTATCTACAAGCTGATAATTTCTATTAGTGCTGGAACCAAAATCCAGCCATGGCAAAATAGCAAACTTTTATCCTCTTCTTATTAACCCTCTTGCATGGAATTCTGAAATCTGTCAGATAGGCCCTGAACCCCCTGCATAGTACTTTTCTGACAGTAATGCAAATTCAAAGGCCTTTTACTGGCAACCAGGCCAGAGGAGCAAAGCTCAGCCACACTTGGCCTAGCAGAGCATTCGAATTAGGATGCAGGAGTCATTCCTTAAGATGAGATTGCCTTTTAGAATGGAATAGAGAACTTCACATGCAGTTCAGTACAGTGGAGTTAATTCCTGCATACAATACTTAACTGGAGAACTTAAAGTGCTCACTTTCCCTCCAAACTTTGTATGTATCAAAATAAAACTTTACCTGGACTTGCTGACTCAACAGAAGGCTATCCAGAAAAAGAAAAAAAGAAAAAGAAAATGTTATTAGCAAACAACACCAATTATTTAAATATACATTAGACACATTCTGAATTACACTTAGTATTCCATTATTTTCACCTTTGCATTTTAATCAAGCATAAAACTACCTAAAAATGCATACCATAGTCTTTTTGATAGATTAAAAACCATCTAAAGACACAATACAACAAAGACAGCACATGATAATACCATAATGTTTACCTGTGGTTAAAAGGTTCAAAATTGTAAGAACAGAAAATATTTGCATCAAAGAAAAAAAAATAGTAACACTTCTCTAAGCTGCATTTCATCCAACTCATCTTTGGTATAAGCAATAAAACATAGCGATCTGTTAGGAAAAGTTTTCAAAGAGATGCTGTTGCAATTTTCTAGTTTCCAAAGTTACACAAAGCAGTTCACATATGTGAACACAGCCACATTGGCTGTCACTTGAAACACAGCCATTTAAGGGTGTTCACATTTCATAATGGGCCAGTTTACATGACATGACAGGCCAAGGTCTAATTAACCCATGGTGGGTTGTTTCACCCATAACTAACCACAGAACCATCACCAGATTATCAAGCACTGCATGGTTTATTTTCACAGGTTGTGTGTTGTTTTCCTCTGCCCACTCCCAGTATGTATCCCTGGAGCCTTTGCAGCATGGAAGGGCAAGCAACCGCTGGCAAGGCTTCACTACATCACCAGCCTTTTTCACATTGGTCTGCTCTTTTCTCGGCATATAAGAATCTTCATCTGTTCCTGGAAACACTCATACTGTGCCAATGAAACCCTTCCACTCCCCCGCCACCCGCTTCAACTTGAAGCCTTGTTTTAGCAGAACAATATTCCTTCACATAATCCTCAAGCTTCCCATTGGAGCCTTGTGTGAGCATTACAACATCCTCGTCGCTCCTGGTGGGTACTAGAAGGAGCCATGGGACTCAATCGCTGCCTGGCCAAACAATCCCATGTCGCTCACCCACACACCCTCCTCTACCCCCTGGCATTTCAAAGTGCCCACCACTCGGTAACTTCCCAATCTTCTAACCCTTCCCCCTCTTGTCTGTTTGATGCCTTTACCATTCCAAAGCACTTGCAGGCTCCCCTCATGTACGTATTTTAAACAAAAAAACAGAATGGGAATGGACTACAAAATACAGTTTACTACACGGTAGTACTGGAAATATATAGAAGGCAGACAAGTGCTTCATTTGTTGTGGGGGGGAGCACCTAACAGCCATGAACAATAACACACTGTACTTATCCATGGTTAATGTGTGGATAATGGTTCCAGATGAAGTCAGCTACAACTGCTCTTATTGCTCACGATTCACAGTATGACACTATTAATGAGTGAGGATTCAGAGGGTGCAGAGTGGGCTGTTGGCACTGGGGATTGATCGGGATGGCATCATTCTCAGCCCCAAGTCCACGAAGGTGGGGTTTCTCTTCCAGGGGCAGATCACCCCTCAATTTGTAGATGCTGGGAAGAATGCAGCATACAACAATAACATCCACTACTAGCTCAGGAGGCTGAAGTGTAAAAGCCTGGTCACCCAGGATAAGAAGCCAATAGGGGCCCTGTTAACTGTTACAAGGGGGGCCAGTGAAAAATGGGCCCGAGGCTAGCTTATCTGTTACAAGTGAATTCCCAAAGACAGCTGTGTTATGACTTCTTCCAGAAACACCAGCATACATATCCGTGAACCTGCCTTTTATGTCTACAACTGCCTGCAAAACCATACTGTAGAAACACTTGCGGTTATAGAACTCTGTAACAAATCCAGGGACCCCCCAACACATGAGGAAAGCTAAGCTCAAAGAAGCCTTGGATGTTTTTTCTCTCTCATCCCAACCATTATGATGTCTGAATGATAGCTCAATCAGGACTCACACCATCTCTCTGGAAATTTCACAGGCTGTTGATTTCCCAACTCCAAAGGTGGTACTGAGCATGAAGTTACCTAGACTGAATGCCAATTTGTAGAGGATCAGCACTAACTTTTTTTTTACTGGCACCGTCATTACTGTATTTTCCCTTTGGACTATTGGACCAATTTCATCAGCGATGGTGGCAAATGCTTTCCTTCCACATTTGTTAAGCTCAAGCACTGAGGCTCACACAGCCTCTGTGCATGGAAGGGTCCAGCAGCAAGTTGAGAACAGGTCTGACTTCAGGTGCTCAGACATAGCGATTATTGCAGTGGCCCCTCATGCCTGATCGACTGCGGCAGACATTCTCCGGCGCATCTGATTCAGGCATCATGTGTGGTCATTAAGTCAGTCTCTTTCAAAGTGCAATGCTGCCCATTCTGCTCCTCCAACTTCATTGAGGTGCTACTCCAAGACTCCAGCTGCTGTACAGCTCCCCAAACACCACTTGAACAGCTCCTCTGCAGTCACGATACTCAAAGATGCACTGTAGAGGAGATGGTGGGCCTGACTGCAGCATTAGTGCCCATACTTGCTTCTCAGACTTTGAAATTTGAGATGTGAGCTATGGTCACCAATACTTACAGCTCTGGGTGTAGGAGCAAGTGGATCTAAGCAAGCTGTAGGCAGGGAAAGGTGTGGAGGAATGGGGGTGGGGGATGTTAAGAGTGCGTGTGTGTGCGCGCGCGCGCGCGCTCGTGTGTGTGTGTGTGGAGAATGCTAAAGAAACGGAGTGAAGGTAGGTAAGTTTCCTCTACCAAAACCCTACAGCATTGCGTTTTGGTGATGCTGTGCACTGTGACTTGCTAACAGAGCAGCTGGGCAGTTAAGTAAGCTCTTGTTTCTCCCTCTTGCCCAGGACACAGATGAGCCCTGCACGGATGAGCCCTGAATACCATGCTCCCTAGTCTAGGTACTCTCCACACGATAGCAAGCAAAACCAGGTGCATCCCACAGAATTTATGTTCGTTTTGATATAGACATCTGCAAAATAGTGTGTACTCTCTCGAAGAGGCACACTAGGGAGGGTGGACAACAAGGTAGGGGAAGGGAAAGGCGGGGGAACAGAAAAGAGAGCACAATGTTATTTCTACAGCAACATAACCTCCCTAAAGAACACCAACAAGCCTAAGTAACAACTTGCAATGCACCTTTCCACCTTTCTACAGAGGGCAATATCCTGCTCAGTGCACTTTCTAGCCCCATGGCTCTTGCAGCTTCTATGGAAGTGAAAATATGCCTGATCTCCCCACTTCACTTCTCTTCAACTAGCTGAATTGTACTGGAAACTTTGTTGCATAGTGCTAAGCACACTCCTTGAGACCTCACCAGATGTTGCACTCTAGCTCTGCTACATAATTATTAGTAGGACAGGGGGAAAGATAGCAGTAGAAAGGAAAGAAAGGACAGAATTGGGCTATCATAGGGGTGCATAGAGAGGACTACTCGCAGCCATTGGGAGCCTCTTGGGGGATGTCTTCCTCCATCCAAATTGGGCCTGCTGGACACTCTGGCCTGCTAGCTGGCTCACTGCCATACTGTGGCAGCACTGGAGCTGCATTCCCAATGGTGGCTCTGGGAAGCATACAGCAGGAGCCACCGGATGAAGTCGGGGATGAAGCAGCTGTGGGTCGCAGGGTTGTACATTTACAGGCACCCGAGCATGCTGCTGAAACTGACCCTGAGCAGGAGGAGAAAGATGCTCCTCTGTGTGTGGGGGAGGGGGAGGTGTGTGGGGAGGGAAAGTAAATGACTTGAGCCTGCTGTTATCTACCGAGAGTCCTTGGTCTTCACCAGACCCCCTCTCCGGGAGACCAAGGTTGCTGAGTGCATGTACTGGAGGTTGGGCCCGAAGGGCAGTCTGGGGATTCTGCTCATGTACCGTCCACCCCGCTGCACGACTGACTCCCTGGCTGAGATGCTTGAGGTGGTCTCTGATGTGCGTATACAGTCCCCTAACTTATTGGTGTTGGGGGACTTCAATGTACATTCAGAGTCCATCCTCACAGGAGCACCTCGGGACTTCATGGAGACCATGACTTCCTGGGAGCTGCACCATATTCTAACTGGACCCACCCATGTAGCCGGTCATGCACTAGACCTTGTGTTTGTTTCTGGAGAAGCGGGGAGTGATCTGGAAGTCGGGGGTATATCCACCACCCCCTTGTCATGGTCAGATCGCTATATGGTGATGTTAGACTTTTCGGTTCCACAACCCCTCCGCGGGGGTGGAGGACCCATTAAAATGGTCCGCCCCAGGCGTCTTATGGATCCGAATAGATTCCTGAACGTGCTTGGGGATTCTCTGGGGCACGCCAATGGCCACTCGGTTGAGATCCTGGTGGGTGGCTGGAATGCCGCAATCACTGGGGCATTAGATCAGGTGGCTCCAAAACACCTTCTCCCCCTGAACAGGGCTCGGACTGCATCCACAGTTACAAGCTCTGAAACAGGGGGTGAGACAGCTAGAGCGCCGGTGGTGGAAGTCTCGCTCCAAAGACGATCAGACACGGGCTAGAGCTGTATCTTCAGCCTATCACGTGGCGGTGAAAGCAGCAAAAAAGGAATATTATGCTGCCTCTATCGCGTCTGCAGAGTGCTGTCCCAGGAGGCTGTTCCAAGTGGTCTGGAGCCTGGTCAGTCCTGTGGCTCCTGAACCACTGGAGCATTCTAAGGCCATTCTGTGAGGCAGTGATAAAACCGCTCTTAAAGAAGCCCTCCTTGGATCCTCAAGTTCTGAACAATTTTTGCCCAGTCTCAAATCTGCCATTTTGGGGCAAGGTGATTGAGCGGGTGGTGGCGATGCAGTTGAAGGCACACTTGGAAGAAACTGATTATCTAGACCCATTTCAGTTGGGCTTCAGGCTTGGGCATGGGACAGAAACAGCCTTGGTCGCCTTGGTGGATGATATGAGGAGGGCTCTGGATAGGGGTGAATGCTCCTTCCTTGTTCTCCTCGACCTCTCAACAGCTTTTGATACCGTTGACCACGGTATCCTCCTGGACCGCCTGGAGGGGTTGGGCATTGGAGACACCGTATTGCGGTGGTTCCGGTCCTTCCTCTCCGGCAGGTACCAGAGGGCAGCACTGGGACAGGAGGTTTCGGACCCGTGGCCACTCACTTGTGGGGTGCCACAGGGTTCCATCCTCTCCCCGATGCTATTTAACATGTATGTGAAGCCGCTGGGGGCTATCATCAGGAGGTTTGGGGTACGGTATCATCAATATGCGGATGACACGCAGCTCTACCTCTCGTTCAAATCTTCACCAAGGTTGGCTGTAGAATCCCTGTCCAAATGTCTGGAGATGGTGAGTGGCTGGATGAGGAGGAATAAGCTGAAGCTGAACCCTGACAAGACCGAGGTACTTTTGGTGGGAGACAAGAGGAGGCTGGGGGATGTTAACCTGGTGTTGAATGGGGTACGGCTACCCTTGAAAGACCAGGTCTGCAGCCTGGGGGTCATTTTGGACTCCCAGCTGTCCATGGAGGCTCAGGTGTTAGCTGTGAGCCGGACACCACTGTATCAACTCCATCTGATACAGCGGCTGCGCCCCTTCCTTCCCAACCATCTGCTCCCATCGGTAGTACTTGCCCTGGTCTCCTCTCGTTTAGACTACTGTAATGCGCTCTACGTGGAGTTACCCTTGAAGACGGTTTGGAAACTGCAGCTGGTACAGAACGCGGCGGCTCACCTGATTAAAGGCAGCCGCCAGTGAGATCACATCACTCCAGTGCTGAAGGAGTTGCACTGGTTACCAGTTGTTTTCCGGGCCAAATTCAAGGTCCTGGTTTTGACCTTTAAAACCCTATATGGTTCCGGCCCAGCCTATCTTAAGGAGCGCCTCCAGCAACACCAGACAGGCCGCTTAACAAGATCAGCTGCAGATGGCCTTCTCTCTGTCCCATCAGCCAGGACAGCTAGACTGGTGGGGACAAGGGAGAGGGCCTTTTCTATGGTGTCCCTCACTCTGTGGAACTCCCTCCCTAGGGAACTCCGCCATGCCCCTTCTTTAATGAGCTTCCGCCGTGCATTAAAAACATGGTTGTTCAGGCAGGCATTTGGGGTGGGTTAGGGTATTTTAGAAAACGTTTTTATTGTAGAATTTTAATGTTTTAAACTGTTTTATTATATGCTGTACATCGCCCAGAGTGGCTGGGTGACCAGCCAGATGGGCAATTAATAAATTTAATAATAAATAAAATAAATAAACAGCTGCTCACAAGGCTGCTGCTAACATCTATAGAAGATTAGTTTGCCTTTCCATCACAGCAGATAATTCTTCCATTGCCCACTCAAAAGTACAATCCGCAGTGTGCATGCTTTCGGACAAAGCAGTAGTTATTGACTCTCCAGAAGTGTATATGCTCTGTGCTATGTGGTATGTGGCCCACACAGACAGGAGACAATCATTCGCTCTACACCTCTCTTTCCTGCCATCCAGTTCCATGAAAAGTTCATATGTGCATTCACCAGCTGTTTCTGTGGCGTGAACCAAGTCTCTAGCAAGCTGCATATGATCGGTTTTGTGTTTGTTCTTTAAGCGGGCTGTTCTCTGTGCATTAGTCAGCAGCACATCTCCTCCCGCACACTCCTCCACCAGTTCCTGTGATTTGGTGGCATCTTGCAGAGTACTTTTCTGCTCCTCCGCTCATAGCTGCTCCTGCTCTTCAACAGGTTCCCCTTTGTCTTCTGCCAATTCCTGCTCTCCTGCCCCAGGTGGGAGACCAGTAAAGGTGGGGTCACTCTGTTCAGCAAACAGTCCGACCAAGTCCTGTTCCAGTGGTGGCATTTCACCACCTCACCCCTCTTCAGCCAACTCTAGAAGAACTGTACTATCCAGTGCGAGGCCCTCGTCAGGCGGAGATGTGCTTGTACAAGCAACAGAGTGCATCACAAGCTCACTGATATCTGCTGTTGTGTGGCAATGAACTGGTCCTCCTCTTTCTGGGATAGTTGCCACACAGGGACCTTTGGAAGAATGGCAAGATCTGGCATGTCGTACCTGCAAACATCCATAGCAGCATCCCCAGAGGGTCAATCTCGGACAGCGTTGTCCTTGGAAAGGAGCTCCAGACTGCTTCACAAATGGCACGCTCCACATTCTATGCTTGGGAGAGAGCTGTTGATGCCCTATGGCTAGCAATGGCTAGGTTTTTCTGCATGGGTTGAAATCCAGTTGAGCTGCTTGTACTGGAGGAGTAAGTGGGGCTGCTGGTCCCCAAAGCAGAAGTGGTAGCTTGTAAGGCCAAAAGCCTTACAAAAGGAATGTTAATGAATATGCCTAGTTCAACCTCAGTCCAGAACCCAAGACATATTATTTGGCTTTGGCCTTGTTGGAAAGATTGAATTAACTGGGTTAACTGAGGGGCTTCTGGCTAAGATGGCAACACAATGAGACACAGCCTGTGCCTCTCCCGATTTTCAACTTTTAAAATCTTGATTACAACTCAACACTTTTGCATTATCCTGCTATTTTACATTAGCCTTGCTTTAGTTTGGGTTTTATTTATATATCTGCTTGCTATGCTCTGGAAAGGAATTTGATCGTGGCTACACAAAAGTGAAGAAAGGCTCGGGAATTTTGCTGACTCCTCCACAGTCTTCCCTGGCTAAAGCTTCGAATGTGGATCCTGAAGGGAAAGATGTTGTTACCCTACTGAAAAGTATGTCATTACAGAGGTTAAATTTCTCAATGCCCTAAATGACTGTGCCCTAGAACAGTAGGTCATGGAACTGACCAGAGGGGAGGTGACCCTGGATTTAATCCTAAGTGGTGTTGCCCAGGATTTAGTACAAGATGTACATGTTGTTGAACCAACTGGAAACAGTGACCATAGTGCTATCAGATTTAATATATATTTGAGTGGAAAATTGTCCAGGAAGTCCAACACAGTTGCATTTGATTTCAAAAGAGGAAACTTGTCTAAAATGAGTGAACTGGTGAAAAGGAAGTTGAAAGGGGGAGTCAAGAGGGTTAAATCCCTTCAAAATGCTTGGAGGTTAATCAAAATCACAATAATAAAAGCTCAGCTAAAATATATACCACAGATTAGGAAAAGTAGCACCAAATCCAAGAGGTCACCAGCATGGTTAACAGGCAGTGTCAAGGATGCTATTAGAGAAAAAAGGGCTTCCTTCAGAAAATAGAAGCCTTGCCCAAGAGAAGAAAACAAATGGGAGCACAAGCTTGCACATAGGTGATACAAGCAGATAAGCAAAGCACAAAAGCATTTTGAAGAGCATATCGCTAACAATATCAAGGTCAACAATAAAGAATTCTTTAAATATATCCGAAGCAGGAAACCAGCTAGGAAGACAGTTGGACCACTGGATGAAAATGGAGCTAATGGAGTACTAAAGGAAGATAAGGAGATTGCAGAGATGCTGAATGAATTCTTCTCATCAGTCTTCACTGCAGAACATATAAGACAGATAACTGTGCCTGAACAGTTATTTTCAGGAAAGAAGTGTGAGGAACTGAGGCAAATGGCGGTGACAAAAGATGAAGTTCTCAACTTCATTGATAAACTGAAAGCAAATAAATCACTGGGCCCAGATAGTATCCATCTTAGAGTTATCAAAGAACTCAAATACGAAACTGCTGATCTTCTAACCAAAATATGCAACATGTCCCTAAGATCAGCCTCTGTACCAGAGGACTGTAAGCTGGCCAATGTAACACCAGTTTTTAAAAAGGGATCGGGGGGATCCAGGAAATTACAGGCCCATTAGCTTAATGTCTGTTCCGGGTAAATTGGTTAAAAGCATTCTTAAAGGTAAAGTTAGTAGGCAAATACAAGGACAAGCCCTGCTAAAAAATAATCAACATGGCTTCCACAAAGGTAAGTCCTGTCTCACTAACCTTTTAGAGTTCTTTGAGAATGTCAATAGATATGTAGACAGGGGTGATCCAGTAGACATTATCTACTTGGACTTCCAAAAGGCTTTTGACAGAGTCCCTCACCAAAGACTCCTGAGCAAACTTAGCAGTCATGGAATAAGAGCACAGGTCCCCTTATGGATCAGTAACTGGTTAAAGAACAGAAAGAAAGGAATAAATGGTAAATTCTCCCAATGGTGGGGTTGAGCAGGAATCTGTATTGGGACCAAGGGACCAATGTGTTTCAACTAATTCATAAATGATCTGGAAATAGGACTGAGCAATGAAGTGGCCAAGTTTGCCGATGACAAATAATTTAGGGTGGTTAAAACAAAAAGGGATTGCGAAGAGCTCCAAAGAGATCTCTTCAAACTGGGAGAATAGGTATCCAAATGGCAAATGAGGTTCAATGTAAGCAAGTGTAAAGTGATGAACACTGGGGCAAAAAATCCCAACGTCAAGTATAACCTAATGGGATCTGAGCTAGCAGTGACCAACCAAGAGACAGATCTTGAGGTTGTGCTGGACAGCTCAATGAAAATGTCAACCCAGTGTGCGGTCACTGTAAAAAAAAGGCAAACTCCATGTTAGGCATAATTAGAAAAGGAACTGAGAAAAAACTGCCAATATCATACTGCCTTTATACAAATCTATGGTGTGACCACACTTAGAATACTGTGTACAGTTCTGGCACCGCACCTAAAAAAGGCTATTGTCGAGCTGAAAAAAGTGCAGGAAGAGTCAACTAAAATGATCAAGGGGCTGGAACATCTCCCCTATGAGAGAAGGTTACAACAGCTGCGATTATTTTGCTCAGAAAAAAGGAGGGTAAGGAGAGACATGACAGAGGTGTACAAAATTATGCATGGTGTGGAGAATGTGGATAGGGAGACATTTTTCTCCCTCTTTCACAAAGCTAGAACCCAGGTCATGCCATGAAGCTGATTGGTGGAAGATTCAGGACAGTTAAAAGGAAGTACTTCTTCACACAGCACATAATTAAACTATGGAATTTACTACCACAGCATGTAGTGATGGCCACCAATTTGGATGGCTTTAAAAGGGGATTGGACAAATTCATGGAGGAGATGGCTATTAGTCCTGATGGCTATGTGCTATCTCCATTATCAGAGGCAGTAGGCCTATATATACCAATTGCTGGGAAACATGGGGGGGAGGGTGCTGTTGCACTCATGTCCTACTTGTGGGTTTTCCATGGCAGTTGGTTGGCCACTATGTGAACAGAATGCTGGACTAGATGGACCCTTGTTCTGATCCAGCATGGCTCTTATGTTCTTGTTGTCTGTCTTAAACTGATGAAATCAAAAGTTAATATGTTGGAGGATTGCTCATGAGACAGCAATGGTGGCTTCTCACAGTGTAACATCTACTTGTGTCTCGCTTCTGGAAACTGTGTGCCTGCGGGCTTCCCGGACAGCCTACATGGGTTCATTTGGCAGAGCTTATGGATACATTCTTGTGTGAGTTATTGGAAATACCATCAGATTTTTTGCTTGATATTGAATGAGCCTATCGTGTGCCTGGCTCCACGTGTGGATCCAGAGTGAGACCTGTTCAGCTTCTGCAGGCTTTAACTAAAGAATGTCTGCTTCATACAGCCAGGCAAAGAGGAGAGTTTTATTAGTGTTCTGGCGACAATAAGATCATGTTTTATCCAGACTGCACCAGGGAGGTTTCAGAAGCCAGACTTCCTTTTCTTGTTTAACACCGTTTTCATTATATTTTTGGAGTCTTTTTTTTGGTGGTGGGTGTTGGCACGATGAGGGACACTTGTTTTTCTTTTGGTTTTATTTCCAATTCAGTTTTTTATTTTAATTGTTCTGTAAGTTTTAGCATAATAAATATTAGTTTGATTTTTTAAAAAAAATCTGTATTAATTCTATTATTTATACATTGTATCATTAGAAGTAGGTAACTTTACTAAAACTGGCAAGAATTGTTTGTGTGTGGGGGGCAAGCAACATGTTTATTTTACTTATTTTTTCTATGTTTAATATGATTTCATGGAATGTCAAGGGACTGAGGAATTTAAATAAACAGAAGGGAGTTATCTCCAAGTTAAAAGCACTTACCGATGATGTGGCCTTTTTACAAGAAACTCATCTGATGGCAACAGATGAACATTCTTTGAGAAAGGATTGGGTTGGGGAGGTCTATGTAATGGATACTTTGATGTGGTTTAAAGGCATCTCTATTTTAATTCATAAGTGATTGTTCTTTTCAGTTCAACCTGTGTTTATTGATTCTGATAGTCACTTCTTGATTTTGGTTGAGAAATGTACTGATAAAGTAATCACCATGATAAATGTGTATGGGCCTACAAATGTCTCTCTGGTAATGTTTCATGAATGATTCAGTAAATTGGTTGATATTGCTTACGATTATTTGATTATGGACGGGGACTTCAATGAGATTTTAGATCCATTGATGCATAGGAGTACATCTGCTCCGAAGAGACAATCTGTTGTGAGATCTACACATTAGGCCTCTACATCTTTCTACATCTTCATAAGACTGATTCACTTGTAGTTTCAGACCATGCTCCAATTTGCTTACAGTTGCAATTTTCATTCTCGCTTGGTCTCTGGAGCTTTAACATTTCTCTTCTTAATGATGATGTGTTTAAATAGTATCTCTGAATAATAAGTTGAAACTACTTCTAATCCACTTTGCCATTTGCCCAGCTCAACTGGATTTGTGGAGCTGAGCTTTGCAGATTTGCAGAACATCCAGGATTTGCAGAACATTAAATATGAGTTAGGGAGCAATCCTATGTCCCCTAGATAGCATCTGGGGGACATAGGATTTTCCGGTTTCCTGGCTCCATGCTCAAAGACCAGGCTAAGAGCCAGGAAACCGGACTCACTTCCCCTCCCAGCTGGCATGGAGAGAACTGCGCAGGCTGCCTCTCCATACTCGGTAAACGGAGCATGGAGACAGGGAAAAGGAGGCATTCCTGGGGGTGGGAGGGGAGGGGGCTGGTGTGGCTGGTTTATGCCTTTTCCTGTCACAGCCCCCGTCTCCTTGCCTCTCCTTCCCCAAAGCCTTGGCTAGACAGGCGGAATCACCCATCTAGCTAAAATGAAGCACATGAGGTACAGGGCACCTCCCTCTCTACATAGGATACTCGTAACGCCTCCATGTTCGGGGACTTACAATTACCCAAGGCACAATTCATAGGATTACACCCTTAAATAATATTCTTTCACAGCAAGTGGAATTTGCATTAACCTGTTTATGACAGGTATACTGGGAAAATGGTGAGCGTCCAGGTAAGATTCTGGCACAAGCAGCAAAAGCACAGAAATTCTCTTTCAGCTATTAAAGATGAGAGTAATACAATATACACCTCTCCTACAAATATAACTTTACAATATTTAAAGTTTTATGCAGGCTTGTATAGTATGCACTGGAGCAGGACATAGATGGTTTTTCCCCTCATGTTGATCTTCTGTGTTTAGATCCTTCACAACAGCCATTTATTTTAGCTCCTTTGCATACAGAGGAAATTTCGAAAGCAATTATGAGTATGAATACTGGGAAATCACCTGGTCCAGTTGGATTTTGAATTGAATGGTATAAAACATTTTCCAATCTGTTAGTTCCAAAACTTCATCGTCTTTATAAACATATTGTTGAACCAGACCCACTGTCTTCTTTGTTAAATGATGCTTATATTACTGTTAATTCCTAAACCTGGTAAAGATCATACTTCTTAGGCTGACTTTCAGCCTATCTCGTTAATTAATGTAGGTATTAAAATATTAACTCCTATTTTGGCTAATAAAGTGCCAGAAGTTATTACAACATTGGTTCAAGCATATCAGGTGGGTTTTAGTAACCATAGACAGGGGGATGATAATCTTAGATTAGTTGTTGATATGATAGCTTTAAATACTGATAGAATGGATCAGGCTGCCATTGTTTCCTTGGATGCTGAAAAAGCCTTTGATTAAATTCACTGGAAATTTATTTTTGCTATGTTGAGTAAATTTGTTCTCCTGTAGAATTTTTGATGTGGGTCACAACTTTATACTCAACCCCAAGAGCTACAGTTATGACGAACGCTCTTTTTTCAGCTCTTTTTTTGCTTAGAAGAGGTACTAGACAGGGATGACTACTTTCTCCTTTGATATTTGATTTATGCTTGGAAACTCTGGCCTGTGCCATTAGACAGAATTGTGGTATTCACGGCTTTGTGCATGATAGTTTAAAATTTAAAACTATTCTTTATGCTGATGATCTTTTCTTTGTCTTGGAACTCCAGTTGCCTGTTCTGGCTCTGAAGCAGTTGATTAATACTTTTGGAAATTTATCTGGCTATTCAATTAATTGGTCGAAATCTGGACTGATTCCAATTGAAGATACTAGGTAGGTTCGCACGTCACTTTAAGCCATGGTGTTTATAAGCTACTGTATCTCCCACATGATCAGACAAATAAGCTACTACGAGTAACTTATTTCTCTCACCTTCGCCCCTCCTCCCTCTACAGTCCTCCTGTTTGTCCAGGATGGTATCCCAGCTTCCTTTGTGCTGGATACCACTCCCTGCCCTTGCACTGCAGTTCCTCTCTCCGAGCCCAAAGGAGCGAAAACCTGTTTGCGCCAAAAAGGGGGTGGTGTCTATAAACCCTTGGAAGTTCACCAAACCGGGACAAAACTTCATATCCAGCTTCCCCTACCAGGGAGGCACCCAATGCACTATAAAAACCCTGAGTCCCCCCTTCTCCCCCATTCCTTTTGTTTCACCCACTGGCAGTAGCACGCTTTTGACAGAGGTGTCTTTTCCCACAGTACACGATGTCATAGTAGAGCTATTTCACCCATTCACTATTTCACAATTGTGCACTTGGAAATAGGGTGGTTGGCGCTACACACAGCAGCTCCTAGCACAGTACTGCTATTTCACAGTTGCACACTTGGAAGATAGGGTGGCTGGCACTATATAAAGCACTTCCTTATTTTTACTTCGCACTATGTCACAGTAGCACAGTACTGCTATTCCAGTGTTTCAGGGGCAGTTTAGAGCTTTTGTAATTGGCTATGCTGCTGGCAGATCTCAGAAACAGAGATCTGCCAGTGGAGCAGAGCAGCAGCAGCACTTTTGACCGCTCTTGCCAAGCAACTTTGTAGGTGATCTTTAAACTACCCTTTAAGCCACCGTGGAGCACCAGACAACACGATATGGTTTAAATAAACCTCACTGTAGACTATGGCTTATCAGAGTGGCTTATTTTGTCTTCATAAGCCACCCTGGCAGGGGAAAACTGCTCACAGATAACACAATAAGCCATGGTGGTTTATAAGCTACTGTGTGTAGCTTATAAATCACCATAGCATATTGTGACGCACAAACCCAGTCGCTATATCTTGTAGTGTATTTGCTGATTGGCAATTTCAATGGTGTCCAGATGTTATTACCTATTTGGGAATACTTGTTCCCAGAGATGTATCTCAAATGATCAAATTTAATCTAAATAAATTCATCGAATGGACCTCTTGGAATTTAGATAGGAAGCTGAGTTTGTTGGTAAGGTAAATACACACTCATGAATACAATACTTTGGACTGTTTAGGTTATAGATGGGATTCCTCTATCTATACATGGCAAATATTTTTTAAAAAAACAATGCTTTGTTTCGTAAATTGTTGGGGCGCTCCTCTCCTCCATGATAATCTTTAAAAAGGATGTAACTTCCAAATTAAAAAGGGTTTGGTTTTCCAGATTTTGCTTTATATAATTGGGCTCATTTGCTGACTTGTGTTAAATGTTGATCTGTTCTGTTTAGATCATGTTGGTCAGTTTTGGAATCGTGTTGTCTGGACCCTCTCCCTAAATGAGACTGAGGTGGCATTAGGTTCTAGGCATACTAGAACTGATAGGGTTTCTCCCACATTTACAGCTGTTAGAGATGCCTGGCACATAATGTTATACCATTTACATTTTGATTCATGTTCTCATGCTAAATTGAGAACTATTTCCACTATGGGGAAATCCAGATTTTAAAATTGGTAAGAAAATGTTTTTGTGATGGACATGGCCCAATAAGGTAATTTCTACCTTGAATAAGCTGGTGGGTAGTGATGATGTCTTATTGTCATTCTCTATTTTATGGGATAAATATGATTTGCCAGCTACAGTTGAACAGCAATACTGACAACTGCAACATTTGTTAGTATCTAGGTTTGGCCCTGCTGCTTTTACAGCTTCAGCATCTCCCACGCTATTGGAAGCACATTGAGGCCAGTCAGGCAAATCCATCTACGATCCATGCCTATAAATACTCATTATTGGTGAATAAATATGATACGCAGAGTCCTGAGCAGGAATGGAATAGGGAACTAGATTGTCCCATTTTGCCTAATCAATGGATCGCTGTCTTGGCTTCTGTATCTGATGTGTCTATGGATCTCAGGTTGTGTCTTATTCAGCAAAAATGTTTGTTCCATGTCTATTGGACACCACAACTTCTCTTTAATAAGAGTTTGTCTAAGTCAGCAAATTGTTGGAGGTGTAACACAGTTAATGCTTCTTTTAAGCATATGTTCTGGCAATGCCCAGTAGTTGCCCCTTTTGGGGAGAAGGTCATTATATGGATAGATTTTGTATTGGAACACTCCCCAATATTTACCGATGTACATGCTCTTTTAAATTATCTACCTGCTTCCTGGAAGTTTATGCATGGACAATGCAAATGGATTCTCTGCACCCTTCTGACAGCTAAAAAGCTGATATTACAACACTGGAAGGATAAATGCTCACCTCCTATAATGCAAAGGATTGAAGACTTTAAAACACTTCCAGCATTTGAATGGGTGGTATATAGACACCACCTGCTAATGGATACTTATTTGAAAATTTGGTCTCCTTTTGTTGAAGTTTATGTATAGTTCTTAGAAACCTGTGTGTTTACACACACACACACTTCATATGTATGCATTGAAACTGATATATTCAAATCTATGTAGCAACATTTTTCTTTCTTTCTTTTTTTCTTTCTTTTCTTTTGCTGAAATTTTACAATCAAAATTAAGTTTTTAAAAAAACTGAGAGGCTTATAAGAGGGACTCAACAGTGAGTGAAAATAGTGAGGCTGAGTAGTCCTCCTCCTCCTCTATTCAGGACTCTGGTGAGTGTGTTTTCCTAGCCACTGCAATTCTTAGCCAGATCTGGCAGTGGGAGATAATGTAAAAGTGGCTAAGAGTTAAAGTGGCTACAGAGTGGCCAAGTCAGGTAGCAGCTGTAAGCCCACCGGTTCCCACATGCAGAGAAACATTGGGCTTGTCCTTAGATTACTACTACTGTTATTTTTGGCACCACAAGACTTCTCTGAACATGGGGCACTGGGCAGAGGGGCAACATAGGTGGAGAACTGGGGTTGTTTGGGGACAATTTGGGATGCAGATACTATAAACTTGGAAGCATAGCCACCTTCTTCTGAAATCACTCTGTGCAAATAAGACCAGCTTGGCTGCATACAAAAAACATCCTGCCGCTATCACGGGAAGTGCTTTCCTGGGAAGTGCCAAGCTGCAGGAGGAAGGAGTGAGGCAGGGTAAGCCCTCTCACACCTGTTGCCAGGCAAACTTCGATCGCCAGGAAACAGCTAGTGTGAACATGAGGCAAGTGGATCAGTCGGCTTTTTTGCCACTCTTGGCAAATGACTCTGTAGCCTTTTGGAACAAGCCATGCACAACGAATGGTCCCAGGTTCGCACATCACAACAGGCCATGGTTTAAACAACACAGAAGCAACAATCCAACAAGCCATGGCTTCTCAGCATGGGTTGTTTGTGGTTAACAACCCTCAATTAAGCCATTGTGCTGGGTTCACACAACACAACAACCCACAGTAACAACCCATCATGGTTTGTTTTATCATGGGTTATCTTGTGGGAAGCAGGTCAGTGACCAGGGTGCACGATCACCATGGGTTAAACAAGCCACGTTTGCTAGTTTACGCCAGAGTGCATGCCAGGCATCACTGATCTAATCACCTGCCCGGGCACAGCTTATCATGTTGTCCAAACCCAGACAGCATGGCTTGTTGCAGGGAGAGACAACCCTCACATAACTCATGGGCTGTTGTTGGATTATTTGAGGGTTGTTTCCCCCTCCAACAAGCCATGCTGCCCAAACCGCGCCTGGGCAGGTGGTTAGGCAAATGGTGCCCAGCCCAATGTGACCTGCTTTGCACAAATCACTGCAGCCCACTATGGCTTGAGCCATGGTGGTTTGTGGCGCAAGCCAGTGCATACCAGACAGAATTTGACTAATCAAGCTGTGACAGCGGCTTGTTGTGCTATCTGAACTCGGCGGGGTTGGATTGTATGAGAGTTAAACAACCTTAACATAACCCTAAAGCAAGCCATGGTTCACACAACCCACACCTGCTAGGTTAAGATGGCACAACAAACCATGGTTGCAGCTTGAATATTCAAAATGGCTGCACACATGCACGGCAGCCCACCATGGCTTAAGTAAGCAACTGTGGGCTGTTTGAACTGGCCCTGTGTGATGTCTGCCACATCATCTTCCCTAACACTGTTTATTTATTTATTACATGTCTATACTGTCCAATAGCTGAAGCTGATTGGGCAGTTCATAACAATTAAAAACATAAAATACAACATGTTAACTGTAACAGTGACAAGCTTTAAAGTCCATATTTTATCCACCCTATATGATGACAACATCCTCCCTCAAACTGGAGTCTATCACTCATTTACAAATAAATTAAGGGCATAATCCTATGGGGATTGTTGGCCGCCTCCGAACTCAGAGGCAGCTGACTATCCAATGCAGGGCAGGTGGAGCATGGAGGGGATCCTTTCCTCTGCACTCTGGCCACCCTGCATTTGCAGCTAAACGGCTGATTTCGGCTGCCTAGTCAGGGAACGTTGGCGGGGGAGGCTGGACGGCGCATAGGAAGCGTTGTAATAGCACTTCCAGGAACACCCCCTTTTCACCTGCTATTCACTGCTCTTATGAGCACAGAGATGTGGATGAACCATGCTACCTACAGGGCGGCAGAGGCAGGGAGCCGGGTTCCCAGAAACCAAAAATCCTATGGCTGTCCAGACACTCTCTAGCGGCCATAGGATTGCGCCCTTACAGAAATTCATGTTGATATTCTTTTAATGCTGCCCTGAAATATACATTACCTACATTTCAATATGTGTCATTGTTCCACAAAATTTCAACAAAATTAATGACTATAATGCAATCTCATTCACTGATTTTGCATAGAATGCCCCAAGTCATTAAATAGTCCAATTAGACAATATGCAGGAGATATATAATCAGCACCTCCTGCAATTTCTTTTTAGAAACAGCCATAGGGGCCCCCAAATTGGACTGGGTCTTTGCAATGGAGGGAGGAGTTACCCTTCCTCTGTGAACTGTTTTTATGATTTAAATACAAATTCTACCCTTAAAGGTGGCCTAAAAATAATTTAAAATAAATGAATTAAATACTCCATGGGAAAAACATACCGATGCCCATACGATGCCTACGTTTTCCCAGCAAAACAAATAGCCGCATTGCGGGGAAGGGATTTAGATCAGGGAAATAGCACAGGAAGAGGCTTGACTCTTCCCCCAGTATTGTGGCCTCATTGCAATTGGGGGTGGCTATGCCTCTTTTAACTTAAAAAAACACCAAGAAACATCCCAATTATGGATTTCCTACATTACATCTAGTTTGCACCTCATGCCACCTCTTGATATTTATCTCTATACATCTGCTACAAAGAGCAGGGATATGGAAGCGTTTTCAGCTCTGAAACTCCCTTGTATAGATCAGAATAGAATTTTTTCAGAAGTAATACAAGACATTTTTAATAAAATAGGCATTTGGTATGGAAGGGGAAGCTTGAGATTATTTTAATCAAGAGCTTTATACATTTAACAGAATGTAATTTACATAAATCAATTTCCTATATTTAAATAGTTACTACCCATCCTAAACCCAAGTCACAGGATAAGTTAGGGGACAATCCTATGTATGTTTAGATGGAAAATAGTCCTACAATTCTAGGCATTCCCCAGCATTGTTTTCATATCATTTATGTCAGTGGCTGTGAGCCAATTTTGTCTTTTGTCTTTTTTTAAATAGCACTCACAGTGTAAAGTACACTGCAAGGTGAAAAATGCAGAAAATTATCTATTGTGATCTATTATAAATTTACATTAATATCAGTGCTCATACACAGTTCACAGACTGCACCTAAACATAAATCTTCCAACCATTGAAGGTACAATGCACTAACATTAAAAACTGCTTCACTACAAGGTTCATTCTGTTCAAACAGTGACAGTTTCCACCTCCTTTTCACTGCTATCAGGGTACGTTCAGCTTCACAATAATTACCCTCATCCTCAGGCAAAAAACATGTTTTTTCCATGGCAGCACAGTCATCAAACTCTCCCAGCTTCTCCACAATATGATTCTCTAAGGTCACGAACCATAACTTGGGAGAAGATTTATTCTTTACTCTTTCTTATACACAATATTAAGCAATAAAAGGGTGACTGTCTCTGCACACTCAGGAAGAGAAAGCCACATAACATTTACAAGGTCATAATGAAACCTTAAAAATACTAAAAATGTGTTTTCAAAAATGAAGCCTTTTAATAAGGTTTCAGTGAATTTATTAAATTAGTTTAGGACAAGAATGTTGAAAACGTTTATGTTTACAGAAGTCACCTAAGGGCCCTGAACTGTTTACCATTTCTCAATGTTGTATTTCTTACTAATTTAATCAAATCAACTGGCAAGACTTATATGCAAGGTTGCAATAGAACAATGTAAAACACAAAAGGTTCCATCCAGGTCAAGACTGCACCTGGGAGTAATCCCCACTGAACTCAATTGGGCTTACTTCTGAGCAGACATGTATAGAATTGCACTGTAAGTTAGTTGCACCGCAAATTCTATTAATTTCAATGGGAACTAAGTCAAGACTAACCTGATTTCAAAGGAACCCAAGTTCAACTAACTTAGCCTGGCTTCACATAGGCAAAGGGTTATAATATCATGGTTATTTCCTACCTAGATGGTAAAATGTAAATATCAAATACATCCTACCCAAAAGGATTGTTTTAGAAGTTTGACAAACTTAATTTTCTTTGTTACAGGATATAGAACTGCTTTAAATATTTTATTCTTCCCAAAGTAAGCAAATCTGGCCTACATGCATATTTATATTGTTGCTGATTACAATTTAACTCATCATGATAAATTGATTTTTACAAAGACCCACTGCCAACAACTTTGTGTGCTTGGGTTAAAGTTTGCATTATGCCTGAAAGGAGGAAACCATAATCTAAAGGCTACGTGCAGCCTTCCTTGATTTGGGGATTTCTGTTTACTTTTTTGTTACATTTGTATCCTGCCCTTCCTCCAAGGAACCCAAAACAGTTTTTTAGCCTTACAACCACCTTGTTAGGTGACTTAGGCTGGGGGATGCAACTTAATCAAAGCTATCCATGGCTGGGGGTCACGGGACTTGAAGTCCAAAACACCAACAAAAACCAAGAGGAGAAATATAGTAAAAGTTCTGCAATTCACACAGCTTTTGGCAATTAAGTAATTATAATAAATATTGGCTTCGAACCAATGGTGTCATTCCATGAGCAGAAAGGAAACCACTGGAGGAATGGATTTCCCCTCCCCCGCTGCAAACCCCACATGCCTCCAAATCTGCTCTAGAGAGTTAGGGGACCCTCTGCGGATCTGGCAGATCGCAGGGGGCTGCAGGGGGAAGGAGAAGATGGAGAAGTCCTGTCACATGAGCAGAGGTCCCACTGCGCAAGCGGACTTCCATTCATGCGATGTTGGAACTGAGCTGTTTTGAATAATGATCTAACTCTTGAAAATTGACTTATTTTCTGAATTAGTTCCACAGTATGATGGAATTGGAATTCACATCAAAACAGATTTTAAAAAACCATCAATAAGGTCTCAAAAAAATAGACATAGTTTAACCATGGTAGGGATGACTCTCTTAACTGTGGGAAAACCTTGATCACATCAAGTTAGTCCACACCTATAATTATGCAAACAGGAGTTACTACTGACATAAAAGGTAAAGGTAAAGGTGTCCCCAACCAGTCGTGTCCGACTCTAGGGTGCGGTGCTCATCCCCGTTTCTAAGCCGAAGAGCCAGCGCTGTCCGAAGACGCTTCCGTGGTCATGTGGCCGGCATGACTGAACACCAAGGTGCACGGAACGCTGTTACCTTTCCCGCCGAGGTGGTACCTATTTATCTACTTGCAATTTCTTGCTTTCGAACTGCTAGGTTGGCGGAAGCTGGGACTGAAGACGGGAGCTCACTCCGTCACGCAGCACTCGGGTCTCGAACTGCTGTCCTGCCAACCTTCCAGTCTGCAGTTCAGCGTCTTAACCACTAAGCCACATAGGTTGTGTTAAATATACCTTTTTTTTAGAGGCAACAGCAATCACTCCCTCCAACAGAAAAGTCAGGTGGTGAGTGCTGATAAGATTGGAGCTAAAATGTTACCAATGAAATATGTGAGAGAGGTATCAGCATGCTCAGGGGAACCCCAAGATTTGCAGAAATACACCCCCCAAAAAAATTAAAGCAAAGGAGACAACCCCCCCCCCCAACAAAATAGCTTAATGAGAACAGAGAATGCTCAATAGCCACAACATGTTGGCTGGAAAAGAAAGACAGAAAAGTGTGGTAGAATTAAATATTTGTTAGTTTTAAGGATTTATAAACCACATCTTCATCCAAAAATGGATTTCCAGGCATGTACATAAGACTTTTAAAACAATACAATATTAAAAAATAAAGAAACAAATAAAGCTAGACAGGCTCCTGAATAGGAACACCCCTTTAGTAGGTAAGAATCTGCAACATTTTGTTGCAGTTCCCTCTTGGAGTGCACTATTCATGACTCTAGAATGGAATGTTTCTAACCACAGCACTTATCTGTGAAGTCTTCTGTGCTCACACAATAAAATGTTGTTTTCCAAAGTGCATTAGGAATCTAGGCTGTAATCCTAAACATACGTATTAGGGAATAAGTCCC
This sequence comes from Heloderma suspectum, assembly GCF_057233095.1. Lineage (NCBI taxonomy): Eukaryota > Metazoa > Chordata > Lepidosauria > Squamata > Helodermatidae > Heloderma > Heloderma suspectum. The sequence continues at coordinate 216,705,790 of NC_139461.1, forward strand.
TCTGAATTAAGCAGGACTTCTGAATAAACATGCATAGGATTGCACTGCACAAGTTTGCTTGCATCACAGATTACTAGCCTTTGTGAATTATTTTGTATTCCTGCAATAGCCAGATCCTTACCATGCCAGCATGCAAGTCCTGAAGACAAGGCGTACCAAGAATCACCAAAGTGACTTAAGGCAAGTTACATGACCACTGCAGGAAATATTCCAGCCAAAAGGTTCTGTTTAAAATGTGCAGGGTTTCCATGTCTCTTTTTGAATTTGTTTTCTTTATTGAAAAGAATAGTGATATCAACTGAAGTGTTCACAAGGTATAAACAAAGGCAGGTATTACCATAACGACTTTGCACATTACCCTGCAACTGTAACTCCTCATATACTGATTCAACAATATAATGCCAATACATATGATAACAGTATACTGCCAATACCAAAATGTTGCAGTTACCAACTTCTCTAACAAATGTATAGACTTTTAACTCACACTAAACATGAAGTTTTCTAGATTAGCACCTACCTATCAATTTCCCAAGTGACTAATGAGAGTTCAAAGATATTTTAATATCTAAACTGCATCTTTCTTTGGCCTTAGAAATACCGACTGCACAAGAACATGTGGATTTGTGATGTACTGACCACAGAAAATTAAAACAACACTAAGGCCCCCACTCCTTTTCTTATTACATAAACTCAAACGAATGGGTTCATTACGCCTAAAGAATGTATAACACTGTGAATATTTCTGTGACAAGAAGTCATTTCCATACAAAGTGTGAAGTTTCATAAGGGAATATACATGTTGAAATGTGATACTTTCCCTCAACCAAAACTGGGAAAGAAGTGTTCTGTCTTCATCAAAAAAAAAGTCACCACCTGATCTGGCAATGGTTGGCCTTTAAAGAGGAACTTCCTGACTTTGATCATCAAAAGGCAAATTGCTTTATGAAAAGCAGACTTACAGATATATCCAAAGTTAGTACCAACAATATTTTTTAATAGTCCACTTGCCCACATATACCTTATACATGACTTTTTCAGTTGTGGTACCCAAGCTCTGAAATGCTTTCTCAAGAGAGGTTTGTGTGGCTTGTTTAATGTCTTTTTGGCACCAGGTAAAGGATTGTGTTTATTTGCCCAGATTGATCGTCAGATCTGTTACTTTTAATCTTTATTTTGAATAATGAATATGCTGCTGCTCACTGTTTTTATTCATATTATTTGGTTGACTTTTTATTATTTTGTTTACCAAATTTTAGAAATGCCTTTGTAAACCACCTGGAAGACCCTTTGGGACTGAAGAGCAGGGTACCAAATACCACAAATAAATAAACTGAAAAGGGGGAAACGTTATACTGCCTGATCACCTACAGATGACTGTTACTTCAGAAGACAAGGGCCTGTTTCAGACAATTACCTAGGAAGCAATGTGTTATGTCAGGTGCAGCAAATGTGCATCTCTTCTCTCCACTACATTGTGGCATAGGCACCCTGTGTGGATGCCAATTGGACGCTGGTCTTATTCATGTGATTCTTCCCCCCTTAGAGAACTCACCAGGGTGATTACATGAATCAGGTCACTGCATATCAACATTCCTGACTCCACATGGAGCACTCATGTCACTTTTTTAGGTCATGGTAGGGGCATCATGTATACTTCATTACTAGCCAAATAAACACCTGTACTGGGCCTAGGTGACTGACAACTTAGAAGCCTGCTTTCAGGAGTTTGTTCATATTCCAAAGGATTTCAAACTTCTGCACCCCAAAGAATGTTCAAATTTCAGCCTCATGTACTACTTCCCTTTTTGAAACAAACACCACTAGAACATTTTCTTTAATGTGGTGTCAGCAGTGTGATTTAACTACTATAATTGTTGGGCATGGCTACAGGAAACCCAGATTCAAACCCCCGCTCAATCACTTGGGCAAATCACATTTCTTACCCTAAACATTGTTGTGAGTTTAAAACACCATTCTGAGCTTCTAGGATAAAGGAAGACTACAAATGTAGCAATATTGTTAAATAATAATACATCACACTGCAGCCTAAACTAAGAATAGTCTTTTATACTGTTGACGAGGCACTCACTCACCTGTCAGAGCAATAAAGCCCAAATACACATTGTCACTCACTCTAAAGGGGACAAGATTTTCAGAGCAAGACAACACTCTCTTTCCCCTTCCAAGAAACATGACTGAAATATCCTACCATGAAAAGACTGGGGGGGGGGGGGGAGGTTTCAACATAATGCATCCTCACTCCCCAAACCCAAGAAAAGCTTCCTTAATCCCCCCCAAATATTCTTTCTCTCCCCGCTCCCGCCCAAGAGAGGGCAACTTGGGTGAATCCTGCCTGTCCCATGCAGGAAGAGATCCTGCTTCCCTCCCCCCACCACTGCAATGTTAAATAACTCCCTCCCTCCACCCGCAAAGGGGAAAAAGCCAATGCTTCCTCTTCGACCCCTCACACCCAACTCGCCCCTCCATCCATGCCCCCAAGTTCCAGGAGGGCCGGTACGTCCCCACGGACCTCGGGTGGGGTGGGGGCAACGAGTTTCACACGCAACACCCCGCCCAGGCCCGTCTTGGGACCTTCCTCCCACCCCCTGTAACTAACTTGTGGGAAGCGAAAGCACAGAGAGGGAGGCAGCGGCCGCGCAACAAGTTCCCGGCCGGGCCCCGACTCGACTCCTCTCCTCCTCCTCCTCCTCCCCTCCGGCCTCCTCCTCCTCCTCCCCCCACCCCCTTCCTTCCATCCCCCTCGTCGCCGCCCGCGGCTCTCGCTCACCTCCGCCATGTTCGCCGCGCAGCTGAGGCGGGCCGAGCCAGGAGAGGGGAGTCACATCGCCGCCGCGGCGAAGGAGGAGGAAATGGCACGGAAGGGCAGCAGGGGAGGCGGCGGCAGGTCACGGTCTCTGAGGCGGCAGCGGTGGATGGAAGGAGGCGGAGGGAGCGGGGAGCCACCAGGGGGAGGAAGAGGCACAACGTCACCGCGCAAAGGAGGTGGGCGCGCCCGCGACACCGCCTCTCCTCTCCTCTCCCCCGCCCCGCGTCTCTCTTTCTCTCGGCGAGTCACGAGACGGCGGCGCCGGCTTTCCGGCGCTGCCTCAGCGCGGGCCGCTCGAGAGAGACTCCCCCTCCCCCCCCCTAACGGTATAAACCGTCTTTTCGGGACACGGAACTGGGCTCGCGGCCCTGGTACATTTTTATTCTATTTCGTAAAAATGTCGCGCCAGTCACGAGCCAAGGCAGGATCCCGCCTTCTCTCCTCGGCGCTGACAGGAACTCAGATACACAGAGTGGACGCGCCGAAGTTCGCGACTGAAGCCGGCCGCCTGGCCGGCGCGGGTCAAAGCCTTACGGTCCCTTGCTGAGGCGTCTTCTCTCCTCTGCCCGCCGCCGCTCTCTTCGTAGTTGTTCTTTGGCACATGCTTCTCTACACGCCTAAAAATGGAATCAAAATTACTTCATGGCTTAAATAAATAAGTTAAATAAATAATAAAAGTTACTCGAACGCGCTTGTGCATTGTAAACATTTAATACGCGTACAAAGGGCAAGCCTGAATATTTGTTTCCTGAAGGGCGAGGGGGTTTTAAGTCGGGAAAACGCACGAAGAAAGGGTTGAACCCGCTTCCCCAACTCCAGGGCCTGATCCGACCCCTGGAGTCGCGGCTGCTTTTTACCTTTAAAAAAATAAAACGCGGGAAGGTCCGAATAGGAGGCAGGGAAGGTTTTCAGTGGAACCACGGCGTGGGTTAAAGCCTCACCTCCCCGCCTGCACGCCACTGTCTCCCTCCCGATGGCCTCACCGCCCCAGTTGCTATTTAAATTGCAGTGAACAAACAGATACGTGAAGTATTTCACGTCTAGCCTAGTCCGGCCCTTAGCGAGCACCACTCATGCATGACGTGGGTCTGTGTGTGTAAGAAAGCGAGAGCGAAAGGCATATACAGGAACAGGAAGTGAGGCTATCTTGAACTGGCAAAACTGAGCTGCTACCTGGTTTTTGTTTCCTAAGAATTTCAGTCTACAAACAATGCACAGAATTTCAAACAATGTACAGAATTTCAGTCTTTAAACTATCTACTACAAACAATATAGGACACTGTAAAGTTTCCTACATGGAAGGAAATTTCACGCAACAACCTAGAAACACTGATCGCTCCTTTTGGTGTTCCATAGGGATGGACTAAAGTGGTCAACCTTTTATTTAAAAACACTGATCCAGGGATGGCGCCCATTGAACCTGGCACATTAGGGGCAGGGCAGGGGCAGTCTCTGGCGATGGAACAATTCTGATGAGTTGGGGGACAGAGCCTGGCAGAACCTTTACTGCCTTTTAAGCCTTCAGTACTGCTTACATGACAAAATTCGTGTTTGCTGGTCAAACCAGTAAAACAACAACACCTGATTGGTTGACAACTACAGGATGCACTGGGGGTCAGTTTCATACCATGACCAAATTGGCTGAAGATTGAAGGTAAGGAGATTTGTGCAGAGTGTGACATATGGTGTCAGTTAGGACAATTCCTGAAAAATCTGATCCAGCCTTATATGTGGAGCTGGTGTGCCAGCTCCAAATGTCCATGCAGGGTCAGCATATCTAAATTACATCCTACATTAGGAGTGGATAGAAAGTAGATCTCCAGATGTTTTGGACTTCAACTCCAAGCATTCCTGTCAAGCTGTCAGGGACGTCTGGGTGTTACAAGTCCAAAATGTCTGAAGATCTACTTTCTGTCCACCCCTATCCTATAAAATCCTACACAGGTAGACCAAAATTGTACAGTTGATTTGGCATATGTACATAGGATTTTGTGCACAGTGGCTGTAATTCAGATGTGCCATCTCTGCATGGTGGGACTGGCACATTGGCTCCATCCATAGAACTGAACAAGACTTTTCAAGTATTATCCAAACTGGCCCATGGTGAAGTTTCATCAGGGCTGGTGGGGGTGGGTGTCTTGGCAGCATGCTCGGGTGGGCCCACTGTCTTCTCCCCTCTCTGCAGCAGGGGCTGCTGTTTAGGTGTTAGTTCTAGTGGATTCTCCCGGGATGCTAGGTTCTGGCACTAGTGGGAGCTGGCACTTTGCAGCTGTCAAATGGTGCTGACTAGTCCTGAGTTTCATCACATGCCCAACTTAACAACTTTTATCCACATTTACTGTACCACTGATCAATACATTACAGCCAGTTTGGTAATGGGCCAGTAAATGTGAGTTGGGCTACAAAATAATTGCTAGACACAAATTTGCTTCAACATCTTGCCTGATTAAGATATCTCAAGATCTTGAAAACTTGCTCATTTTTTGTTGGCCTAATAAATGGATTACACTCATATGGGTCTGGGAATTTTGATCATTTCTACACCCCATTTCAAAATGTACCACCTTGGGAAGTTCTTACCATTTCTCAACTGCAAACATTTAGTTATCTACCATCCCTTCTGCCCCTCTCCCTCGTTTCTCAACGTTACCTTTAAAATAGTTGTTCAGTCGTTAAGTCATGTCCGACTCTTCGTGACCCCATGGACCGTAGCATGCCAGGCCTTCCTGTCCTCCGCTGTCTCCTGGAGTGTGCTCAAGTTCATATTCATTGCATCGGTGATGCTATCTAGCCATCTCATCTGCAGTCCCCTTCTCCTTTTGCCTTCAATCTTTCCCAGCATCAGGGTCTTTTCCAGGGAGTTTTCTCTTCGCATTAGGTGGCCAAAATATTTGAGCTTCAGCTTCAGTATCTGTCCTGGTCCAATTCTATACATGTTTACTCAGAAGCAAGTTCCACTGATTTGTTCATTAGTAAGGGTGCATGGGATTGCAGCTGTGTGGCACAATCCTATGCGTATTTACTAGAAGTAAATCCCACTGAATTCAATGTGGTTACTCCCAACTGAGTGCATAGGATTGCAACCTAAGTATGCCAACCCTTTGAGTTCCCTATCGTCAGGCTACTATCCTACACACACTTACTTGGAAGCTAGTCCTATTGAACTCAGTGGGGCTTACTTCTAGGTAGACATGTATAATATTGCATTGCAAATCATACGTAATGGCAATGGGATTTCAATATAACCATACAAGTATGCCTCAGCACAATAAACCTTTTTCACGCTGAAATAGAGATGTAGTTTTAACTTGCCTGAACATGTCTCCTTATTGAGGAATTACCCTTCATGAATTCCTAATTATGTCAAAGGGAAATGTTTGCTAGTGTTGCAGGCAGATAAGCCAATGCAAATATTTAGTATTGGGATGCCATTGTGTCTTGATTCAAATCATTTTATAGAGCCCAAAATGGACTAAATTATCATGTACATAAAGTGAATTATAGTTTTAAGGATATATCTTTAGTTTGTTTTGCCCAATATACCAAATTATATTTCATTTGAGATTATTGTTGGGTTTACCATGTGTTCAAATTGGCTGAAACTTTCATGACCAAAACATCATTGACTTCTGCTGAGGAATTATCAGTGAAATCATAGTTATAGCACCATATATGTGCCAATTCACAAAGAGAATCCCATGCTAAAAAGCTCCCCAATGGAACAAATTTCAGTTAAGGTTTCAAAATGATTCATTTGTATCATAATTGAGTAACAACAATTCAGTTCTTAAAATAGAAGATGTTTCTGAATTAGTTTGTTTGAAAGTTGTCTTTGTATTACAGCTTGCTTCACAAAGCAACAAAGGGCGCAATCCTATCAGGATAGGTGGCCACCTCCGAACTCAGAGGGAACCACCTATCCAATGCAGGGCAGGAGCAGCGCAGAGGGGATCGTCCCCTCCGCGCTTCAGCTGCCCTGCATTTGTGGCTAGACAGCCGATTTCGGCTGTCTAGCCACAGGAAGTCAGAGCGGGGGGTCGGATGCTGGATGATGCATAGGAAGCATCAGAATGGCACTTCTGCCCTCCCCACCCTCAGGAACTCCCTGTTTTTGCTACTCCGCACTGCTCTTATGAGTGCAGAGCACGGGGCTGATCTGCGCTGCCTATGAGGCAGTGCAGGAGGGAGTGGAGGTCGGTTCTCAGGGAACCGACCTCAGAGTGCGGGCTCTGGGATCAGTTCTCGGAAACCGACCTATCCTATGACCTTCTAGCCGCTGACTAGTGACCATAGGATTGATCCCTAAGAGTTCTTCCAGATGGACGGGTCCTAGCGCCAGTAGTCAGAGGCATTGTGCAACTATTCTGCTTTTTTCCTTAGCCAATTTTCCACTGTAGGAAAAAAGAAGTGGTGGGAAAATACAGGAGGGTTACGAGTAGAAGACGATCACACATTTCCTTAAATTCTGTGAATAATACAGGGTGATGGCACGATAATAGCCTTTTCTGGAAGCACGCTAAGGCTGAAATCCTATGCTCAGTTACTTGGAAGAAAGTCCAGTTGAATAAATTCCAGAAGGCTAGCCATGTTAGTCTGTTACAGCTTGTTTACCAGATCATCGTCCAATCTGCAATATGCTGTTATCTGCCAATAATTCTGCAGTCTACATAGGACAAACTGGCCTGTGTCTATTCAAAAGAAAACATGGATACAAATATGACCAAAAAAAATGGCAACATTCAGAAACTAGCGGGCAAACATTTCGCTCTCCTATGACACTCTGCTCCTACTGGCTTGAAAGTCACCATTCTTCAACAAAATAACTTCAAAGGGAGCAGGAAAGTGCTAAACTAGACTAGCAGTATTTGATTCGATTCAGGACTCAGTCAATACAAGGGGTTTCTCTATCACTGCAGACTAGCAGAACAAAGCTGGGAAGACTGTTATTGGCAATTACTGCTATTGTGAACAGTTACTGTGCTGATCTTGGGTACATTTGAGCTTTACATAGGAATGTTAAAGATCCTAAATGCACATCCTAAATATCATAGCCTTTTGGCCTCAGTGTTTACTGAGTTTTTCTTCTTCTCTGTACTCATGTATGTGTGTGTATAAAATCTGATATCTGAGGATAATACTTCAAGCATCTGATTAAGTGGACTCTACTCCTTTCAACTTTGGAGTCTAAAACCTATGCCACAATAAATCTTTAAGGTAACACAATACTTTGTATGTGTGTGTATTGTATGTCTATTGAATAAAGTGGAAATCACATTCAAGTAAACATGCATAAAATTGGGTTACCATTAAAAATAAAACCCAATTAGGGTGCAATCCTATCAACTGCACCCTTGTTGATTGGAAGCTTCCAAGCTTAGATGCTTCTGAGATTCCTATGCCCTGCTGGACTGTAGCCAGCATGGCGGGAGGATCCGTTGAGGTGATCTTTACCTCCCCGCCCTCTGTCTTTCATGATTTTCGCTAGGGGCAGAGAAAGAAGCTGGAGGCGGCTCAGGATAACTCATAACCTGGCCTGTCCAGTCTCCTCCCCTCCCATTTTCACCCTCTCCAAGGATTACCATAGGATGGCTCTTTTAACTGGTTTCTAATTTACACTGTTGATAGACTATGAAAATAGTGAAGGGTATTTCAACATCCAAGTTTATTTTAGGTCATGTGTAACAGTGGAACTTTCCCAGGGCTGTGTACAAGGTAAAAGAAACAATACAAAACAATAAGATTCAGTAAAAACGGTGATGATAAATAAAGCCAGTAGCCCATTTAAAAAAAAAAAAAACCAAAACCCATCCCCTGCCAATATGCATAAATGATCCCAAGGTGAATATGATTTCAATATTTTTTAATTGATTTCAGTTCCTGAAAAGCTCCCCTTTGCAGATATAATATCTACATATCAGTTCTTAATATTATCCAAAACCCAGGATGCATCAATTTAATTTGGTTTTCAGTTATAAAAGATAAATCTTCAAAGGCTGTCATTTTCTGTAGAACCAAATTGTCTATGGTTAAAATGTCTTGAACAAGTTCTTTTCTGTTGAGATTTGATTCCTGTTTGCATTGCAAGTTACTGCAATGTTCACTTAAGAGCTTTTCAGTTGTCTCTTTCAAATCCCACAGTACTGTGGTCTTGTCTTTCACATTCCTCTTAGTATCAAATCTGTTTTTACTGCATGAGACAGCTGAATCAAGAATTTTGTGGTTTTTTAAAGCATCAGCATGATACTATTTATTATTTCTCTAGGCTGCTTTTGAACTTTGCAGTTCCCAAAGCGGTGTACAACACAATGACATCAATAATAATAGAAGAAATGACAAAAAGCACACAAGTGTAAAACATATATAAACCGAGATCAACAGCTTAAAAGGCCTAAAATAGTTCTTATTACCCTTCTAAATGGGCAATGGATGCAAATATGCCAGGTTTCCCTTGGAAAGGAGTTCCACAGGACGATCTTGCTTTCCTCAGTGGTGGGATCTATAAGAAGGCCCCAGCCCTAAATTTCAGTTATCAGTGGGTGCGGGTGGGGATGGCCACTTATGAATCGCAAAAAAAGAGGAAATTCATACCAAAAAAAATGTGTGAACTGCCCAGAAAGCTTCAGTTATTGGATGGTATAGAAATAAATAAATAAATAAATAAATAAGACAAAGAATGACAGTGATTTGCACAATAGTTGCATATGCTAGTTTATATGTATAGATGCAAATTTAGAAATAATTAATACAATGTAAATAGAAATAGAGTACATCTCACCATAGCATGGAAGACTGTGAGCAGGTGACCTATGTGCCTGCCTGTTCAATCTGCTTTCCAGGTGCTAACTATTGACGGCTAACAGTTCCAATGGTTCTTTATCTTTAAACTGGAATTGGACAAGACAACCTTTCCAATAGAGGACACCTTCAAAGAGGATAGTCTTCTATTTGAAGTTTTGCCAGAGGACTGTCCTCTATAAAAGAGGACACCTGGCCACCCTGTTCCTTCAAATATCCTGTATACAGGTTTTGTAGGGCTGTAAAGTCAACACAAGCACTTTGAGTCTGGAAAACTAACTGGAAGCCAGTATGCCTCTGGCAGAATTGGTGTTATATGATTCTGCATAAAGCCCCAAATCAATAGACTGTTGCATTCTGGAACTACTTAAATTTCTTGAAGATAGAGTCACCTATCTTCAAGGGCAGCCCCACATGTGACTGCACTCGAATCAGGGCATGAAATCCACAGCAAGATCCTTGTTATACAGAAAGAGGTGCATGCAACTGGCACACCAGCTGATGGTAGTGAAACATGCACCTGACCACAGCTACCATCTGAGTAGCCAAACTGTCAGTGTTGCCTTTCTAGGGGAGCATGGCCCTGTTTAAGGCAGGCAAATCCACAGCTATCCAGGCTGCTCAGCTTCTCAGCATAAGCAACTCCATCTTATGTGTATTGTGTTTCAGTGTATTCACCCATATCCATTCCATCACTAACTTCAAACAGGTACTTAAATGCACCTGCAAATAGTTTGTGAGGTGCTTCAGAGGAAATAAACGTTTGTGGTTCTCGTTATTTATTTATTGCATTTATATCCCGCCTTCTCCCCCTGCAAGGAACCCAAGGCGGCTTGCATTATCCTCTTGCTCTCCATTATATCCTCACAACAACAACCCTGTGTGGTAGGTTGGGCTGAGAGTCTGTGACTGGCCCAAAGTCACCCAGTGAGCTTCCATGGCCAAGTGGGGACTAGAACCAAGATCTCCTGGCTTCCAGTCCAACACTCTCACTACTACACCACACTGGCAAAATGTGCCATTCATTTTGCAAAATCATTCATGCAAAATGTGCATGCATGATCTACGCCTGTTATATAAGCAGATAAATATGCATGCATTGGTCTGATTGCAATCACACATGCTGGCTCCAGATTTTTTAGGGTCCTTGGGCAAGTCACTCGCAACGGGCCCCCTCCCTCAGTGAGTCTGCCTTCTCACTGCCATTGTCACCAGCTGCCATTGCTCTTACTCTTTCTCAGTATTGCTACCACTTGCTTGATTGACAAGAGAGCCAGTAAGCAAGTAGGCAGGGGCATCTACTACTGCTCCTCCTCACCACCACCATTGTCTGGGACAGAATGAGGGGTAGGTGAACAAATAGGTTGCAGTGGTGAAGAGGAAGAGCAGGATACGTTTGTCAGTGGGCCCCTGCTGGGATGTGGTCCCTTGGTAGGTGCCCAACCATAGCTACCCTTAACAAGGCCCAGTGTGCGCACGCACACACGTGCACACAGGGTTTGTTGAACGGAAACTGATGTTGTAACTTTTCCTGTAAATTAAAAATGTTGACACCACCTGTTAACACAACGTTGGCCATGTAGATCAATGTTGCCAGCTTTTCAAGTGAAGTTGAACTATTTGTTTCAGTTATTGAGGGGATAGATGTGCACACAGCTTGTGGCTTGTACACACGAAGTTGAGCCTGGCACCTGGTCAGTCACCTGCCCTTAAACCCAGCCCCATGAGCAGAGTTTCCTTGCATATTTTCAACTGATTCAAGTTTAATAAAGTCGAGCCATACTGTGTCTGCTTGCTTCTGTGTCCTTGTGTTACCTGCTCCACCTATAAATGTGTAGATAAGCACATTATTTCAGAGATACCATCAGGGGCCTCTCCTCTAAAAAGTAACTCAGTGATGCAAACCTATTCGCCGTTACCTGTGGGTAAGTTCCATCTAACACAGTGAGCTTACTTCTGAATAAACATATATTCCTGTCAAGGTTACTCTGAATTTCCTATATCTTAGGGAAGGAAGAGGATGAAGCAATATTACTAAGTGATTTCATCAGTCCTAAAACATAATAGACTCACTATGTAGAACTTAGGTCAAGAAACAATAGCTCTCATATTGACATAACCTAGGTTTCAGATTGCATATAGGCATGTGAGAAAGGTAGAATAAAAAAGAAATTGTGATCATACAATTTATAATAGTATCGGGGGGATGGAAAAGGTTCATATAAGATCCCCTCACTGCAATAATCAAATAAAATATTCAATAGTGAAAGTTAATAATTGACAGGTGGTGCTTTTTTCTCTCTCTCTTTCCTGAAACTTGAATAGACTTCTGCATTATAGCTTTATAAAACTTCCAGGAGTTTTTAGCTGTGTATTAAAGTGGAAGATTTTGTACTCCCAAAACAGTAACACTCCATAAAATATACTACTACTGCCTGATCAACCATGGTTCCCAAGTGCATCGTAGTAAAAATATTGCAGTTAAAAGCATGTCATTTTACAGAGCCAAATCAAACATTTCTGGAATGCTTGACTCTCATTGTCCCGTCCACTCAAATGAAGACATGAGGTGCTACGTTTGGGTAAAAGGGCCACAATTTTATTAACAAATAGCAAAGGATCTGCAGCAGGTAATAAACCTACAGATATGTGGGGAGCCCCCTTTAGAGCTGAGACCAGATTACATTCCAGGGTCCCTTCCTGGATCAAAGCATCAGACTGACCTGATGCTAATCCAGGCTTTTCATTGCCACCTGCTGTGAAGGTGAGCCAGCACTGGATGGGCTAAAGGGTGATTGTGCCCAAGGGCTGCTTCCCTCCTCAGCCTTCTTGAGCTGGTTGGCAGTGAGGGGGTCAGATGTCTTCACCCTCTGGGTGCCTCAGGGTGCTCATCAGGCAGATCAGAGTAGCCTGTTTACCTCTCTGTGTGCTTGGACTGCCAACTAAGCTGTGACTAAATTCAAGTCACTTAGCCAAATCAAACCACTCCCAAATGACAAACAGTATGCAGTAGGTGAAAAGGAGGCCTCAAAATCTAATCAGTGCTCACTACAAAAAAAATCCAACTCAGCCCCCTAACTGGCAACCAGTGAGACACACACGGCTGCTCAGGGAGAGAGGGAAGGCACTGCAAAGATGAAGAGCGTGGACAGCCTTATAAAGGCTATCTCCCCCCTGACTCCCACTGGGTTTATGTCCCCACTTCCCCTGAAGGCATGGGAGGACAGTTCTGCCCCCATAAGAGCTCTGGTGATGCAGCTTTGTCAGCATGGAGACTTGCAATTAGCAGCACAATCCTATGCATGTTTATTCAGAATTAAATCAATGGGTGTGACTTTCAGGTCAGTTTGCTTAGGACTGCAGCCTAAGGGTAAATAATTTATTTATTCATTCATTCATTCATTCATTTCATTTCTATACTGCCCAATAACTGAAGCTCTCTGGGCAGTTCACAAAAATTAAAACCAAAGAGCACACAATAAAACAATATAAAATATATAAAACATTAAAACCACAGTATAACAATACAACCAGAATAAAACCTAGCAGCAAAGCAAGGAATTAAAATACAGATTTAAAACAGCAAAGTTAAAAGTCTAGAAAACTAAAATGCTAAAATGCCTGGGAAAATAAAAAGGTCTTCACCTGGCACCGGAAAGAATACAGTGTAGGTGCCAGGCGAACCTCACTAGGGAGCTCATTCCACAGCCCGGGTGCCACAGCAGAAAAAGCCCTCCTCCTAGTAGCCCCCTGCCTCACTTCCTTTGGCAGGGGCTCATGGAGAAGGGCCTCTAAAGATGATCTTAAGGTCTGGGCGGGCACATATGGGAGGAGGCGATCCTTCAGATAACCTGTCCCCAAGCCGCTAAGGGCTTTGAATGTTAATACCAGCACTTTGAATCGGGCCCGGAAATGGACTGGCAGCCAGTGCAGCTGGAAATGTACTGGCATAGTATGAGCTCGCTAGCCAATCCCTGTTAACAATCTTGCTGCCCTATTTTGGACAAGCTGAAGTTTCCGGACTGTTTTCAAAGGCAGCCCCACGTTTAATGTATTGCAGTAATCCAGATGAGAAGTTATCAGAGCATGGATAACTGTAGCTAGGCTATCTCTGTCCAGATAAGGACGTAGTTGGTATACCAGCCTAAGCTGATAAAAACTGTAGCTTGCTGTAGGTCCCACATTAAATTCAGTTGGGCTTGCTCCCAACATTTATAGGACTGTGCTGCATGGATGGAGCCTTATGCACATTACTTGGGAGTAATGCTATTAAACTCAATGGGAATTACTCCTGAATAAACCACACATGGGCTTAGGCATGAAAGGGAACATGTATGGAAGGATTGCTAGATATTAAGAAACATGCTGTGAAAACTTTAAAAGAAATGTAGCTGTCTGTAACAGACAGAACTGTTCATAATTAAACGGAAAAGAATTCCAAAAAACAGAGGTTATGAGGCTATTGGTTCATTCCTCAGCAGAAGACAACACTATCACTGCACAAGCATCACCTGTCTGCCATGCCATGCCATGATGACTTCCATCAGTCCTAGCCAGCATAGCCAATAGTGAGGGATGATGAGAATTGTAGGCCAAAACATCTGGAGGGCTGCACGTTGCAGAGCCCTGTATTACAGTATCAAAGCTATGTGTAGAAAATGCCTCCACACTTACTACGATTGCAAGCTTTGTGCCAAGACTGCCCACAATGCTGGTGAAAACTTTCAAAGGGATGGAATAGGGAGGGGGGGAAAGCAGGGGAACAATGCAGAGTGGTGGGACAAGATAAACACTTGAAAGGCTTTGCAACTGCACACGTGGTGCATATGGTCTAATAATAACCCTTTCTTCCATAACCTGCTGTGTCGTACATACAATGATCACAATGAAATAAGTACATGGCACAATGCAGAAAGCATGGATCCACTCCACATCAGCACACAAGCACAACAGAACCATGGATCTTCTGTGGTAATACAAACAGACAGCCTTAACATCTGCATGCGTCCTCTCTCCTGCAGCAAGTATAGCTCTGGCACACAGAGACAAGGCACGTATCCCCAAGAAGGAAAGTCTCTGTGAAAGAAATATGTCAGCACCTGGACATAATTTCCTCTAGAGCAGCCTTTCCCAACCTGGTGCCTTCCAGATGTCTTGCACTGCAACGCTCATCATCTACAGCCAGCATGCCCATGGCTGGGGATGATGGGCATTGCAGTGCAACCCATCTGGAGGGCATCAGGTTGACAAAGGCTGCTCTAGATTGTAGGCGGCGGCGGAAGGGGGAGAGGAATTATGTCATTTACTTCATAAGAACACAGGAAGCTGGCTTATACCAAGCCAGACCCCTCCTCCCCCCAGTATTGTCTCCTCTGATGGGCAGCAGCTCTTCAGGGTCTCTGGCAGAGGCATTCCCCATCACCTGCCACTGGGGCTCTGATGTCAGCAGGGCTATAAATCTGCTCTGGGTTTCCGTCAGAACCAGTCAAAACTCTAAAGGATCCATCCAAGGTGCTGAACCTATTTTGGGGATTGGGCTCAGCACCTTGGGTAGTTCCTTTAGAGTTCTAACTGGTTCTGACTAAAACCCAGAGCGGATGCACAGCCCCACTGACATTGGAGCCACCAGCCTCCATTGTCACCTGCTCCGTGCTTATCTCAAATGGGTGCTGGGACCATCCTAGGGACCTTCAGCCTGCAACGCAGGTGCTCTGCCACTGAGCTACAGGTGAGTTTTTGATGCAGGCAAACATACAATAAGAACCTAACATAATCCCGAGGGAGGAAAAGCTAGCCGATGAGGCGGCATCGCATTACATGGCAAGCCAAGAGTGCAGGACAGAGCGAGAATGGGCAAGAATCGGTCAAACTCATAAACAGGCTGGACTGCATTGCTTTTCCTTGCATGGGGCTAGGTGGGGGACCAGTGGCAGCATCCACATAATTTGTAACTGACCATGGCAATAAAATCTCTTGAACTGAACAGATTAGTGGCAAGGAAATGCAACTAGTATTTCCCCAGCAAGAAATACTCCAGGCTATCTTTTCATCTAATGTATATTTGTGTGTGTGCGTGCGTGTGTGTGTGTATGTGTCATTGTCAGCCAATCACATGGCTGTATGCTGAAGAGGTAGCTGCCATGGTTACCATGTAAACAGCTTCTTGTTTCAGCAGCAGCTGTTGAGCGAAGCAAGCGCTGCTGGAGTGAATTTCTCCTTCGGTGCTCAGCTTTTGAAGCAGAGCATTCCAGTGGCCCAGACACTAAAGGGGTCCCATTAGCACTTCGCTGTGTTATCATCTGGACTCGCTGCTGCTGCTTCTGCTGCTTCAGAGGACTCAGGTCTTCTCCTTGCCATCCTACCAAGTGACAGATACTACAATTTGACCATGTCGGACAGTGGTGTGCCCCCTTCTCTCCAGAACAGCAGGTTGAAGAGGCAGAGCATCGTTATCAGTGTGTAAGTGCCATTGTGTTGCTGTACAAGTAGCAAAGGCTGGGTCAGGAAAGGGATGGGCTGTTGGGCATAACACGAAAGGTGGAAAGGACGGCAACTCCAATTCGTTATTTTGCAATGAAGTTTTTTTTTTCCTCTCCTGAATTTTTGGGGTACTACTAAAAATAAACCTTCCTGACTCAAAATGAGAAAAGGGAGTGAGATTTCACCAGAGAGATTGGGTGGGTGTGGTGGTAGGGAGAAGGCATAGATTCTATGCCAGTTTTCCCCAACCTGGTGCCCTTCAGTTGTGTTGGACGACAATTCACAGCATTCCCCAGCCAGCTGAGGGATGCTGGGAATTGTAGCCCAACACATCTGAAGGTCACCAGGTTGGGGAAGGTTGTTTTAAGCCATAGTAGCTAAGGTTCCCTTCCCATATACCCCTCTACCTTTGGGTAAATGCTCTCTCTGCTGGGAGCTGGGATGAGTGAGGAAGCTCTGAATTTCAGTTTCACCCAAATGTGGTGTTTCCATTTGTCATCCTGCCCTAAAACCTTTAATTTTAAAATAAGGGGATGATGTAGCTGGCCATATGCAGTATGTACCAGAGAACTGGGCCAAGACGCAAGAGCATATACCTATGTGATAAACGTATAGGATACCTAAAACATTCTTCAAAAATATAGCTAGTGAAGTCACCAATCATACCTATTTTTATTTTAGTTTTTAAAAATGTTACACCTAAAATAAAATGCCTAATAAATAATGTAAATTTATTATAAATAATTTTG
Source organism: Heloderma suspectum (assembly GCF_057233095.1). Classification (NCBI taxonomy): domain Eukaryota; kingdom Metazoa; phylum Chordata; class Lepidosauria; order Squamata; family Helodermatidae; genus Heloderma; species Heloderma suspectum. Next base: position 216,722,644 of record NC_139461.1, read on the forward strand.
TTATCATTAGTGTTTTGATTTTACTCTATCCTGAAGGCTTATTGCAGGCTGTAGGGAAGGGCCTAATAAATTGTAACTTTTTGTGCACCTAGAGGTCTCCTCTCCTCTTGTCACTGCAGGCTGTAACGTAAAAACAGAGCCTACATTGTCATACAATGCAGAACATTTAAACTCCTTACAGAAAAAAAAAAACTAACAGCAAAAGCCTTGTCCATTCCTCCTTTTTGACTGGACTAGATTTCTCCAACATCAAATCCAAACACTCCATCCTCCCAATGTGCTTCTTACATAGGGAAGTGCCTATACCTTACTATCCATTGCCTGGCTAAAACCAACATCCTCTCACAGGATTTGTAGTTAGTCCCCAACTTTCCCATCTTTTTAATCTCTCTAAAACCTCCACAACATCATATTTACCATCCTCTTTGAAACATTGTCCTGGTTCAGATGAAACGCTAAACTATGGTTTAGTGTTACGTGCATAAACTTTGGGATCATGCCTTGCCCCGTTCCCTCTCCTCCAGTACAGTCACACAGAAGAGATTGAAGGGTTTCACTTCCATTTTCAATTAACTACAGTCCAGTATTATATCCAAACCCTAAACTCTGATTAATTTACAGTTAACTGAAACAAGCCAATTTTATAAACACTATTTGAAGTTGTTGTTTCAATAAATCATAGTTAAGATTAACTACAGTTTTTCTGAGTTTGGACATAATGCTCAACTGTGGTTAGTTAAAACAAAAAGGAAAGGTTCTGACCTCCTCCTCACAGCCATTCCAGAAGAGGAGCTGACCAGCCCAAGGCTCGTTCACATAATGCTAAACCATAATTTAGCATTATATTCAAATGGGGACACTCCATAACCTGCTTTCCAACAATCATCTTATCCTTTTTTGTAAACAATGAGGGTAAGAATATAGAATCCTAGACCTCATAGCTCTACCAATCAAAAGGCATTGTACAGCTATTCTTTTTCTGCTTAGTGGATTTTCTGTAGTAAGAAAAAAGACAGAAGCTGCAGTGGCAAAACACAACAGGATTACAAATAGAAGATGGTGGTGTCTGGAACCCTATAAAATTCTGTGAATGAGGAAGGGTGATTGCACAATAAAAGCCTCATCTGGAAGCACTCTAAATAAGTGGTGATGTACTGCCCTTGTCTCCCCCATCCCCATCACAAATGCTTTTCATGCAACTACCTACCAAAAGTCTAAACTTATGAAAGGTAGGATGGTGGGGTCTCCCCCACCCCCGATGACATTATCAGAATGGTTAACTTGCTTCCTCATTTAATTTATTCACACAATAACTCTGTGAAGTAGGTTGCTATTTTCCCCACTTTATAAACAAGGGATTGTTGAATTATAGTGAATAATTATTATTGAATTCTTAGCCACCAACTGAGTTTGCTGGCAAAAGTATCACAATAGCACAGATTAACATAAAGCCTGTGGGCTATATCTGGCCCACCATTATCCTGCTTCCCTTTTTTTCCTGGAGTGTTGACAGCTGAGCAACTGTAGATCAGCAGCAAGAGTTGACAATCTGAAGAAGGCTTGGTATGCTAGATATGGCATGTATGCCTTCTGTTACACATCATAGCTAATGTGAGATGACCAGGGTACTCATACCGGTTCCCATAACTACCACAGTCTTGGTACTTTTAAAAACATGGTATTGCTTTGTGGGTGAATCCATACAATAAGACAGTTTAGAGATAGCTATAGTTAAGGTCAGTGTGAAACAACTGCCACCAAATATCATTCCTTTCTCTCAGGTTAGGCAGTCTTCCTCTAACAGGGGTGGGAGACTTAAAGCCCTCCAGATGTTAGGGCCTGCAACTCCCAGCAGCCCTAGCCATCATAGCCAGTTGTGAGGGATGATGGGAGTTGCAGGCCAAAAGATCTGGAGAGCCACAACGTCTGAACTGTCACACATTCTGTGGGTGAATCCCTTAATACACTGTGTCAGTTACTGACAAGAACTATCGCATTGCCTTTCTGTCCAAGTATTTTGGGAATGATAGAAATTAATAATAGAAATTTGTTAATGAAAACTGACACATTAAAATGGCTCCATTTTAAAGCTACTAATCTGCTACACAATCTTACCTCTTGTTTTGTTAAACCAGGACCATGAAAGAGCAAAATACCATGAAGAAGTTATCATCTACAGCTTCGGGTAGACGAATGAGTGTCACTAGCACTATGCTAGCCAGCAAAGTTGGATCACTGGCTCGCAGGAGCATCATGATGACTTCAGAGGCAAAGTCTGTGGACAAGGGTTCCCTAGCAAGCAGCAAACCTCTTGTCCAGGTAATGGAGTGACATTAGCATAATGAACATAGTTTCACTGGAGAACTATACAGGTGACAAAAGCATACTGGAGATGCCAGAAATTGTCTACACAAATTTCACAGAGGAGGCAGACCTACTAAGACCAATCTTCTTCTTAAAATGGGGTATGTCTACAGGCCAGTTCACACTATCAAGCAGCCCGCCGTGGCTTATTTAAGCCATGGTGGGCTGCAGTGTGGGCATTTGGCCATTTTGACTATTCAAGCTGCAATCCCAGCTTGTCGTGACATGCAATGGTTAACAAACCACCTACAACCCTAAAACAGCCCATGGCGGGCTGAGGTGATCATGCGAACCTGTCCAGTGGCTCAGTTTGCACGTAATGAGAAGCCACCATGGATGGACTATAGCCCACTTCATCAGATGCAGGCTGTAATCCCCCAAAGCTGATGGCAGAATAAACATGTTAGTCTTTAACATGGCACAAGACTCTTGATTGTTTTTGCTGCCATAGATTCACATGGCTAACCTCTGCAGATTGAAATAATGACATGTTCTTCCCCTGTTCTCCCCTACCTCCATTTCTCTCCCTTCCTCTGTTATCTCCCACCTGTTGAATTATAGATTGTAAGCCCTTTGGGGCAGATACCTGTTTTCCTGTGCTTTGTGTAGTGCCTTGCACATGGAAGGCACAGTATAAATACATAGATAGGGAAGGGCAGTGATAGTGTGTTTTGCATGTGGAAGGTCCCAGATTCAATCTCTGGCAGCACCCCAGTGACATGGATAAGGTTAGGCCCCTGCCTGAGACCCTGGAAAGCTGCTGCTTCTTAGAGTGCACAGCCTTCCCCATCCTGGTACCCTCCAGATGTGTTGGATTATAATATGGCCAGCTGGGGAATGGTGGAAGTTGTGGTCAAACATAGCTGGAGGGCACCAGTTTGGGGAAGTCTGAAGTAGACATTACTGGGCTAGATGGGTAAATAGTCTGGCTGAGTATAAGGCAGATTCATAGGTTCAATCCATAACTGAATCAGGGCACGTCAAATGGCTCTTGATTTCACATGTTGGCTGAGCCATTTGTTCATTTTATAGGGGGAAGGAAAATATTACATAAACCTTACAACAATCGTTACTTGCCATAGGATAAGAATGTTCTTGTGCTTTGTGTATTTTCTCCACAGCCATGATGCAATACCATTTCCTCAAGCTGTTTGCACCACACAAATGAACGTTCAGCATCACGTCTTCAAATATCCTTAGTTCTGGTGATGGAAAGCAACTGGCCTAGGGGTGCTTCCAGACAGAGGGCTCCTACTGCAGTGATTGAAATGCATTGTGGAGCTATTCCATCTTCTCTGCCTTAAGGGCAGAAAAATCCTATGCATGTTTAGACAGAAAAAAGTCCTACAACTCCCAGCATTCCCCAGCCAGCCATTGTAGGCCTTTTTCTGTCTAAACATGCATAGGATTGTGCCTTAACAGATTTTTTTCTGGTAAGAAAAAAGATGGAAGAAGTGGTGGACCACCATAGGGGGGCTACAAATGGAAGATTGTGTCATCTGCCCCTCCCCGCTTAAAATACCCTGAAAGAGGGAGTGCGAGGGGGACCAGATGTCTTCTTCTGCAGAGGACAGTCCTCTGTTAGAAGGACTGCCAGAGGACTGCCCAGTCCAAGTCAAGTTTAAAGAGAAAGAATAATCAGAATGAAGAGCCAGGCCTTGAAGTTGCCCATCAACAGCAGGCACACAGATCACCCGGTCACAGTCTTCCCCTCATTGGTGAGATGCACTGTATCTCTATTTAACTTATAATAATTATTTCTAAATTTGCAGAGACAGAGAGAGAGAGAGAGAGAGAGAGGTTGGTGCAAAGAGGCACAACAGCAAAACAACTATATATAAACATAGTGTAAATTTTTATGCAAATAGGTGTCTTTTTTGTCCTGTTTTTTGGTGATAACATTTTTATGCAAATAGGTGTCTTTTTTGTCCTGTTTTTTGGTGATAAATCTCTTTTTTTGGAATACACAAGTGGCCACCCTAAGTGAAACTGCACCCTAAAAGTCTATCTGAAAGAACCAAGCAATAAAAGGGAGTTCCCCCACTTTCCCAAATGAGTTTCTGACTCTTTCTGATCAGTCTGCTGAATAACAGCAATGAATGTGGTCAATGGTCTCTTTCTTGAGAGTAAGTCCACTTTCCAGTCTGTGACACATATTAAGGTTCATATGTTAATTGTCCCTCGAGGAACATTATTATTCCTTTTTTAAGTCATGTAGGTTATAATTATGCCCTTATAGGACTGTGTAGTTGATCTTATGCATGTCCGTTTGTTTAATCTTCATATTACAGACTCTCAGCTGATGGCCTAGATGACTGCTTACTCTCTCTGTCTCTCTCTCTTTCTCTCTCTCTCTCTCTCTCTCTCTATATATATATATATATGAAGAACTGCCCTAAGCATCTATTAAGGCCTGACAACATTTAAAAAGAAACATATTTACTTACCTCCTGAAAGTCACCACAAATGGACTCTTGGAGACATCCAGAAGAAATTGGTTCCAGGAAGAGAGTGCCATGGCTGAAAACGATGACATATGTCCCATTGCATTCAGTTGGATGTATTCCCAAGTAAATGTGGATAGGATAGGCTGTAATCCTATACCTACTTGGGAGTAAGCCCTTTTACACTCCATCGGAATTACTTCTCACTAGACATGCATAAGATTGCTCTGTCAGTCTCAATAAATTTAGCTGCATGTATCTCGGTTTCTAGAACTGTAGAGGGAGCAGGAGTGCAGGTGGGGTGGGCCATATACTCTTATTTTGTTGTTTTATTGTGTCTACAGGTTTTTGATGAGTTTGGAAAAGATGTGACACCTCATCCACTTTATCGCCCAGAACCAAGTGGTGCCATGCACAGACAAAGCAAAATCTTATCAGCTCAAGATTTTGCTGGGGTGACTCAAAATGAGTTCTTGTCTTCCCTCTCTCTACAACAAGCATCTGGAGCCAGTATTAGTTTAGCAGGCCCATTCTCCAGGTATGACATAGCATCCTATAAAACCTGGCTGGACAAAACTGTATGGGCCCCCTATAGCAGGGGTGGATAACTTGTGGACTTCCAGATGTTTGGGCCAACAACTCCCATCAACCCTCACCACTGGCTATGCTGGCTAGGCTGATGGGAGCTGTAGGCCCAAACATCTTTAGGGCCACAAGTTGCTCACCCCTGCCCAATAGAACGGCAATGCACATAATGTTCAAATGTGCTAGAAATAGCATTTGGTGGATATCATTGTATGTTTGTGGCACGTATGTAGGTGATTCTGATATGCCATGGATAATTTATCTGGTCCCAGTTGTATTTTTATTCTGGTGTCCCCATTTCACATGTATCATGAGAAGAAGTAGAACAAGAGATATTGTTGAACGCTGTCCCTGTTAGAATATAATGTGAATTTGAACAGGATGACAATTCTAGAAGCATTTTTAGTAGATTTTCCATAATGTGGGCTTGATTCTTGCCACAGAGGCTTTTGACTAGGCAAGTTCATACCAAAGGATGGCTCCAGTTTTAAAGGCTGAATTACTATCAGTGTCTTATGGAAGCTAGAAACACTTTAAAAGGATCATGAGATCTGTTTTTAAAAAACAATATGATGGTGCAAGCTGCAGCATGCACCACTACAGTTAAAGCTGGATCCATCAAATTGTCAAGGCTTTAATGTACAAAGCATTCAAACACATGAGCCCCCATCTGAATTCTGTGGTGATACAATCCCATGTAAGCTGTACTATATGCCTTTTCTATGTTTGAATTAGCTCAAACATTTCTGCAGCCATGTGGTTCCTCGAGAAGAGGGGTTTGTTTTACAACTGAAAACTGCTTGGCATCTGAACTGCTGTGGGAATGTATTAATTGGCATTTGCTGTTTTGCAGTGGTTTAGGCCCTTTTTGTCAGGCCAGATCCAGCAGGTGGTGCTGGGGGATTACTGTTCAATTCCATGGCTATTGAGCCTTGATGTCCCAGAGGGTTTCATCTTGTCTGGCATGTTATCTAACATTTACACAAAACCGCTGGAAGGAGTCATTTTGGGCTGGGAGTAAGCTGCCTCCAAAGTGCTGATAATGCCCAGCTCTATTGCCCTTTGTTGCCTAGTGCCAAGGAAGCAGTCATAACCCTTGAATATTGCCTGGGTTTGGTAATGGGCTGGATGAGGATGAACAAGATGAGGTTAAACCCAGACAAGACAGTGGTGTTGTTGATCGGTAGAAAGCCTGGCTCAGGGATTGGTGATCTGGAAGGAATAGAGTTCCCTCTGCAAGATCAGGTCAGTAGCTTGGGATGCTCCTTGATCCTATGCTTTCCCTGGATCTTCAGGTGGTGGCAGTGGCACGGAGTCCATTTGCACAATTACACTTGGTGTGCTAGCTGCAACCCTACATGAGTTGGTCTGACTTGACAACAGTTATCTATACTTTTGCTGCATCATGCTTTTTTAAAATAATTTTTTATTGTGAGTTTTAACAAAATAAAACAGACAAAAACATAACAAAACCAAAAAAATTAAAAACATAACAACATATTCTAAGATCCTCAGTTTCAAATATTACAATATTCTAGGAAGAAAGAGAGAGAGAGAGAAAGAATAGATTATACATAAACTCCAGTAAAAGCAGACCAGATATCCAAATATAAGTCCATTTGCAAGTTACACCTATATACCACTTTTTCAAATGTTGCTAGCGTTGTTAAGTCTTCAATCCATTGCACTGTAGGCGCTGAGCTTTTATCCTTCCAGTATCATAGTATCAGTCTTTTAGCAACCAAAAGGGTGTGAAAGATCCATTTACGCTGACCATGTGTTAGATTCCAAAAAGCAGGTAAGTAATTTAAGAGAACGTATATGTCAGTAAATATTAAAGAGCTTTCCAATATGAAATTGATTTGTATGATAACTTTCTCCCAAAAGGAGGCAACTATTGGGCATTTCCAAAACATATGGATAAGAGAAGCATTAACTGCATTACACCTTCAACAATTAGCCAAGTTTGACAAACCTTTATTAAAGAGATAATGTGGCATCCAATAGACCCGAGACAAAAGTTTTTGCTGAATAAGGCGTAACCGAAGTTCCATAGAGATATCCAATACAGACACCAAAATGGTGGTCCATTGATTAGACAAAATAGGACATTCCAATTCCCTGTTCCATTCCTGTTGTAGACCACGAGTATCATATTTATTCATGGATAATAAATATGTATAAACATGAATCGTAGGTCGATATATCTGGTCAGCTTCAATAAGTGTTTCCAGTAGCAAAGGAGACTCCGAAGCAGTAAAAGCAGTGGGACCAAATCTAGATTCTAACAAATGTTTCAATTGCAAATACTGCCATTTCTCTGTAGCAGGCAAATCAAATTCATCTCATAAAGTTGAAAATAACAAAAACTCATCATCAACACCCAATAATTGATCCAGGGTAAAGATAATTTTATCTTTCCAGGTCCGCCACAAAAACATTTTCTTTCCAATTCTTAAATCTGGATTTCCCCATAAAGTCAATTTAGCATGGGAGAATGGATCAAACTGTAATTGGCATGACATTATACGCCACACATCTCTAACTGCCAAGATTGTGGGAGGAGCTCTATCTGCCTTAATATGCTGAGAACCTAATGCCATCCATTTAGAACAAGGATCCAGACAAGAAGATTCCAACACTGACCAAGGTGGAAAATCAAATCTGAGTGGAAAAGACCAAAATTTAGTACAGGTCAGCAAGTAAGCATGATGATATGTAGCAAAACCTGGAAAACTGAACCCACCTTCATTAACTGGAAGCTGCATCCTTTTCAAAGATATTCCTGGTGGAAAGGAACCCCATAAAATTTTTCAAAACAAAGGATTAAGTTTTTGAAAATATTTGCCAGGTATAGGTATGGGGATCCCATGTATAACATAAATAATTTGAGGTATAGTATTCATCCTAATCGTTTTAACCTTACCCCATAAACTCAACTTTAAAGATGCCCATCTATCTATATCTTGTGAAATCAACTTATTTATATTTAACCTAATCATTTGAGATATATCTCTAGAGAGAATTATTCCCAAGTAAGCAAGAAATTGCAAGTAGATAAATAGGTACTGCCTCGGCGGGAAAGGTAACAGCGCTCCGTGCACCTCGGTGTTCAGTCATGCCGGCCACATGACCACGGAAGCGTCTTCAGATAGCGCTGGCTCTTCAGCTTAGAAACGGGGATGAGCACCGCACCCTAGAGTCGGACACAACTGGTTGGGGACGCCTTTACCTTTACCTTTTTAAGTAATAGACTCTGGGCACCGTCAAAATTGCCAATTGGCTAATACACTAGAATATACCCTATCTCCAATCGGCATTATTTCCAACTTTGATGAATTCACTGAATAACCAGACAATTCACCAAATGTATTAACCAATTACATCAAAGCTGGAACTAACAAGTGGAGTTTCGAGATAAACAACAAAAGATCATCAGCATAAAGGCTAATTTTAAATTCTAAGCCAAAATGGACAAATCCATGAGCACTACTATTTTGTCTAATAGCACACACCAGAGGTTCCAAACGTAAGTTGAACATCAATGGGGAAAGTGAGCAACCTTGTCTAGTACCCCACCCAGGTAAAAAGCAAACAAACCGAAAATAAACCATTAGTCATTACTCTTGCTCTTGGAAATGAATATAAAAGTTTAACCCATTTCAAAAATTCTATAGAAAAACCAAAATTAGTCAATGTGGTAAATATAAATTTCCAGTGAATTTTGTCAAAGGCCTTTTCTGCATCCAGGGAAATGATGGCCGCTTGGTCAGTTCTTTCAGAGTTTAAAGAGACTAAATCAACTACTAATCTAAGATTATCAGCCCCCTGTCTATTTTTAATAAATCCCACCTAGTCTGGTATAACCAGTGCGGCCATAACTTGTTGCAATCTATCTGCCAAGATTGCTGTTAATATTTCGATATCTACATTAATTAATGATATAGGTCGATAGGTATGATCCTTGCCAGGCTTAGGAATCACAGTAATGTAAGCGTCATTTAATGGTGAAGAGAGGGAGCCCGCCTTGAAAATATGGTTATAGAGCCAGTGAAGCTTTGGAGCTAAAAAAACTGGAGAATGTTTTATACCACTCCATTGAGAATCCATCTGGACCGAGTGATTTCCCAGTGTTCATTTTCATAATTGCATTCATAATTTCCTCTAAACGCAGAGGAACTAAAAGAAGCTGTTGTTGTGAAGAATCTAAACATGGAGATTTATCTGAGAAAAAAAAAGCATCCATGTCTTGCTCTGATATCTTGCTACCAGTACTGTAAAGATCAGAAAAAAACTTTAAAAATTGTGAGTTTATGTCTATAGGAGAAGTATATACTTTGCCACTCTCATCCTTAATAGCTGAAATGACATTTTGATGTTGATGCTGTTTAAGACAATGTGCAAGGATCTTACTAGGATGTTCACCATTTTCACAAAATTTCTGTCGTAGACAAGTCAGAGCAAATTCTGCCTACTATGAAAGAATATTATTAAGCTCATGTTTAGTATTCTGCAGCTCTTGATAAAGTTGTGCAGTGGGGGAAATAGCAAACTGAGTTATAAGAGATTTCAGCTTCTTATTTAAAAATGTCCATGGAGTTCTTTAAAGGTTTTTTTTATAAGAAGTATAAGAAATAATTCGGCCGTGCTACATCATGCTTAGACTATTGCAGTTCATTCTACATGAGGCTACCTTTGAAAAATGTCTGGAAGCTACAGTTGGCACAAAATGTAGCGGCCAGACTGCTTACCGGTGCAAGCCATTAGGACAATATCACACCTGTCTTAAAAACCTGCACCGTTTGCCAGTTGCTTTCCGCACTCAATTCAAGGTGTTGGTTTCAACCTTTAAAGCAGCAGTGGGCCACATGCAGCTCTCACTGCCCCCTGGTGCCATTCCTGTCACCCCCTGAATTCAGTAAAAAAAAAAAAAATGGGGGGAGGCATCTGTAGCCGCTACTGAGCACCCAAAGGTCAAAATTAGCTTCTTTTCCCCCAGACCTCCCACACTTGCGCACTCCACTTTAAAGTTCTAAATGGCTTAGGACCTCGCTATCTAAGAGACTACCTGTCTCATTATGAACCTGCCCAGATATTAAGGTATGCAGGAGAGGCCCTTTTGAGGCCCATATGTCAGACATGCATGAAAAGGTTATCTCCTGTGTCACTCCCAAGCTGTGGAATTGGCCCCCACTCTCCTGGCTTTTAGAAAGGGCGTGAAGACACATATTTTTAATCTAGGCTTTTAAATTATGTAGCTGTTTTAACATTCTAGTGTTTTACTGTTTTTAATGTTCTTATTTTTATTGTTTTAAAATTTTGTTGGTATTCTGCTTTGGCATTCCTTGTTGTTTTACTTGCAATACATGCTTTTTGTCTTAAACACAGGACTTATGGCAGTGGCAGTATTACAAAGTCAACCACTTCTACTGAATCATTGGCAGAAGAAATTGTAGAACCCGGGTCTAGACGAGAAACAATTGCTAGCTTTACAGGTAGAGTAAACTTACTCCTATGCAATAAACTTGAATCCTCTCATCATGTTCCTGTGATATCCTAAAATATTCAAAGTCAGTAACTTCTCAGGACCTGGCTACATGTAATGGGATCACATGGTTATAGCTGACCTGCATCTTCCCCATATACTTCTCCAGTAATATTCAATAAAAGAAATGCTTAATGTCACATTGTAGCCTTTGGCATGCCGTGCCTCTGCTCCAGTTCATTGGCTGCTGCTTGCAGGAGGCATATGACAATATCAGGTGCTGCGTTTCTTTTACAGGATGTTACTGAGACAATGTAGGGAGAGGGAATGTGAGTTGGTGCTAGCCAGGCACCCCCTTGTGCCCTGTAATGCTCTGGTGACCGCTGCTTCAAACCACTGCTGTAATGCTCTACCTATGGTTTCTTAATTACTTCAGCACAAAACATGATTTCATTCTTTCACATGGTGTACTAATTTGGCAGACGTTCAGGTCAGGCGAGAGGAGGTGCCAGAACAACTGACAAAACGAGACCTAGAAAAGCGTGTGGATATTTTCCTCACAGAGACAGAAACAATTTGGTTGTTTGACATGCCAACTCTCATGGTATCCACTGAGTCTGAGGAAGCTGACTGCGTGAGGTAGGCATAATTCCTATGTAATTGGCCTATCTATTGGGTCTCCAGCTTTAGCTTTTCAATGGAATTTGAGATGACTTTCCTCATGGTATTAAGACTACAGATCCCAAATGTACTTCACTATGAAATCTTGTCCTTGTTTCTGGAAGTTAAAATAAGGGTCAATATGTTGTTGATTAATTTAGCAAAAAATCCAGCCAAACCACTAGAGCTCTGAGACTATAGAGGTTCTACCCATTTCCTCTGGAAAGGGAAATGTCGAGTCTGCAGTCCTAAACACACTTACTAAGGAGCAAGCCATACTGAACACACAGTGGAACTTATTTCTGAGTAAACATGTATAGGAGCTTGCTGTAAGAATTTGAAATGCATTAATTTTAAATGTAGACTGCTCACCAGCAGCTCTGTGACCTGTGTCAGGGCACTGAGGCTTTGATTTTAGGTGCTTGGGGTTTATTATAAAGCAAATACATTATTAAAAGAAATCTGTGGCATAATGGTGTAGTCTGAAGGCTGATCCATACAGTGATGCGGTAGCTACTTGAAACCCATAATATGTGGAAGCTGCTGTACATGGCAAACTAGTTATGTATAGTGACATTAATCAAGTGATTTTCATTCTGCAAACCAGCAAAAACCATTGCTAGCAATGGTGAGATCTGCCAGGGACATCGACCTGGCATCTTCACTGCATGTTTTGACACCAGATTAAGACCTTCCTCTTCCAGAAGGTGTTTAATCTTTAATCTGTTGCTCTGATTATTAACTTCACTGCTGGCTCTTTAATATTTTTAAAATTATTTTTAATGTTTTGGTTGTTATTATATAGCTGTTTGGGTTTTTTCCATGATTGTAAACCGCCCCAAGGACATCTTCCAATTGGGTGGTATATACATTTAATTAATAAATAAGTGAAATTAAAAGCCACGACGACAAAGTATGTCGTGCATTAAGGAGGGAAGTGGGGCAGGTAGCAAAGTTGTGACAACTGAGGGAGTGGCCAGTGGCTCACACAGGGCAAAGTTTAACAAAGAGGGTGATATTTTAGAAATCCTTTAAAAGTGTTATGGATGAACCCACTGTGCACAAACAGCTTGCTAACATGGAGCAGTTTACATGTGGTTTGAGGTTCAAGAGACCACCAAAACTGCTGTTTATGTAAACTGGGCTCTCATCCGTAATTTTTTAATCAAACATAACTTATAGCTTCACAATTGCTTTCTTTGCTGGCTTTTGTTCTGCATAGCCTCTCCATCTTCTGCTAGATGTTTCCTAACAACAAGGTGGCTGTGTTTGGATGCAACGCTAAAGTGTGGTTTAGCATTAATCGCTCAAGCCATGGGCTTGAATGCCCTTCTCCTCTGGTGGAGCCACGAGGAAGGGTTTGAAAGATTTCACTTCCATTTTCAAGTAATTGCAGATTAACATTATTTCTGAACTTGAACAAACTATGGTTAGTCTTCACTATGATTTACTGAAACAAGCCAACTTCAAACCTTGGTTTATAAAGCTCTCTCGTTTCAATCAAACTTCATTAAGATTAATGACAGTTCAGATTTCTGTCAGTAGTAAAACCTTCCAATCTCTTCATGGCCACACTGTGGGAAGAGCGGGGAGGGAGAGTCACAAGACCAAGGCTTGTGCATATAACACTAAATCATAGTTTAGGATTACAACTGTATTAGGCTAGTAGTTCTGAGTCACCATATTACATGCTTTTTAGGTGGACAGTGTAAAAAGTGAGTACAACAAACACATGCTCATACACTCGTACACATGCTTGTACACATCAGAGAGCTGTGACTGGCCACTCCTTTCTGAGTATGCATTTGCAGGACCAAATAAGGCAAGGGGTGGAAGACCTATAATGGTCTTCCTTTATTTAAGAAAGCAGCCTGGGGAGGAGGAAAGAGAATTTAATTGAGACCACAGCACTTGGGGAGGGGGATTAACCTTTTCTCCCTGTTTCCCTGATCTAAATCCACCCACCTAGTTGCTTTTGTCCCAGTAAAGAACATATTCAATTCAAGTCCTCTCCCCCTGCAATGTCATCCCAATCCAATTGTCTCCTGCAGCAACTTTGAAGGAAAAAAAATAATAATGAAACATTAGGATTTCTGATCACAGATCTGTATCACTTCTGGTTTGGCTGTTCGTGGCAAATCTGAATTTGCCCCTGCATAATGTGCAAAATGCCCCTAAGTCTTAAAGAGGCATGCATGCTACAGGGCAGGGTAGAGGGTGGTGGCACTTTGTAGAACAGGCAGGAGTGACAAAAGAGGTAGATTCAGCCCCAGAACTGGTTTACTCCACTCTATCCTCACAAATGGTACCACTGTTAAAAAAGGGGGATGGAAATTATTCCTCACCTTTTCAACAGTTTCTGAATGCTGGAGATATGCCCTAGGAATACTGCTATCCATTCTAAAGAGTACACAGTGGTTAAGTTCTTAGACTGTGGGCAGTCAGTACATGAAAGTCGGGCTACAAGCCAACTCCAAAACTGGGGGAGGGCCGTAGCTCAGTGCTAGGTTATAGGCAGAAGGTACCAGGTTCAGTCCTCAGCATCTCCAGGTATGGCAGGAAAGGTCTCTCATGCCCTATCTGAAAGCCCAGAGAGCTACTGCCAGTGACAATACTAAGCTAGAAGGGCCAATGGTCTGATTCAATATAAGGCAGCTTCCTGTGTTCCCAAAGACCGCGAGGATTTAGGGTGCGCCTCTCTGATAGCATGCTATTTCATGGCACACCTAAAAACATTGTCACCTCCAAGTACGTTGGTTGCTTTCACAGACCAGCTAGTGGTAAAGAAAAGCACTTTTATCCACTGATCCTAATCACATTTACTTGGAGGTGAGTTGTGACTGTTACAGCCCTTGGTCCTGTTAACCTGAAAGGCAATAGAGCAGTTGATCAAAGCTTGGATTACATTGTTAGCACACTGCAGGGAGAATCTTAGAATTTGCTGTGTCAGGAGGCAATCCACATTATTGCCTAAAGGTTGTGTAACTGCACTGCAGCATTTTCAACATTTTGTCAGAGAAAGGTGACCTTCAGGTCTTCCTCTAAATAATTCCAAAGTGCTTCACAAGGCAATCCTATTCATGTCTACTCAGAGGGAAGTCCTATTAAATTCAGTGGGGCATACTTCCAGGTAAATGGGATTCCAGGGTTGGGGGACCGTCTGGGGCAAATTTGGAGGGTGCACAGGGAACTGCAGGGTGGAGGAGAGGATGGAGAAGTCATGTTCCAACAGCAGTATCTTTTCTGCTGGTGGAATGACCATCTTGGATCCAACCCATCAAGTGGAAGTTGCGATGTACACATGTTTTGTTGTTGTTTTAATATGTATGTTTTTCCTCCCAAAGGAGAAATAATATAGCTTACATGGAACTCTGTAAAAATAGAGTTGGCAATGATTGTTATGCTGATAGAATGATGCAAACACTTAATGGAGCACCGAAGACAAAGGAAGTACAATGTGAAAAAATTATCATGGCTGACAAAGGTAAATTGGTGCTTGGGAAGTTTTTTTAAAAAACACTGATGGAGGTATGGAAAGAACTGTAGCCTATAGTGGAGCTTCTTTTGTGTGGGAGCAAAGTCCAAGAGACATCTTCATTCTCCTGTGTAGGGAAATACTCCAGAGACTGAAGATCTACCACATTATTTGCTGTCCTGCCCTTTATACTCTGAACCAAGGTCTAATTTTCTGGATTTTATTTTGTCTTATCTCTACTGTAACGCTGTTACAGAGAATATTTTCTATCTTTTGTCTGATACAGATCCCACCATAACTCACAAGGTCTCTCTCCTTGCTTTGGCAGCATCGAAAATTCATGCAAAATTCATTTCTGACAACGTGTTGACTGTTTGGGGGACGCCTTGTTTTAACGGTCTTTTAGCTGTTTTAATTTTCATATCATAATTATTCATTTAAATATGGAAGCAGTATATTTTTAAATGAATTCAAATGCATTTTAAATAATATTCTTTGAATATATTGTAGTTTTAAGCATTTTGGATTTTGACCTGATGTTGTATCTGCCCTAATATGTTTTAGTTGTTTACTTGTTCTGTGAATGGCCTATGGCCTACTACTAAATAAGTGGCAATGGAACGGCGTGTAGGTAAACAACAATGTACATGTAAAGTGAACTTCCATTCAGCAGGAAACATTCAACCAAGATTTTGCAGCAGAACCTTGAATAATTTAGGGAAATTTTTTAGGGAAAAAATGAGAGGAGGAGGATCATGTAAGCTGCCTTATCCCACTGCTATATCCCACCTGAGATAGAGCTTCAGCCCCTTTAAGAGGTCTTTAGCAGGAGGACATTCAGCAGGGTGTTTTTTCCCCTTCTGTCTATAAAACTGTGAAGGGATGGGGCAGCCTATCATAGTGGTTAAGGAACAGAAGTCCTATACCAGACAGAACTTGGCACCCACATGCAAGTGCTCCTGAAAGTTGTGTTTGCTCAGTTCAACATGTACGACACCAAGAAAGACAAAGGTCCCATCCAAAGCTTACAGTGCAACCCTACACATGTATTTTAAAATGTATCTGTTCAATGGGACTTGAAAATAATATGTTCAAGGGCAAAATGTGAATAGGATTGCAGCCTAAATACAGTATTATGCTACTGTTTACATTTTATACTAATATACATATATACAGAGTTGGATCCATATTTGTGCTGGATTAACTGAACTGGTGGAAGTGGGCTTCCCCACCCCTTTCTTCCCATGGCAGCCCCTCCATCCCTCTGAAAATGCTACACAGAGAGTCAGGAGACCCCGCTGAATGGGGTGAGCTGTGGTGTAGAGGGAGGGGGATCCCCCAAAATTGGGCAAAGGGACCTTCTAAGACTAGAGCCCTTCCTCTTCCAGAACCTGGATCTAACCCATAGTATAAAATGTAGGGAATTCAGGGACAAGAATTAAGACAGCAATGTTTAATCAATCAGTTAGATTAATTGATTAAAGAAAGATCAACCAAAAAGGAGCCCCTGATTAATCAGCCAGATTTTTAAAAATATTATTTTTAATAGAAATAGTCTCTAATAGAAGCTGAAAATGGCAAGCACCATCTTCAGGAGGGATTCAGATTGTTGTCTGATGGCTCTTGGGGATTTTTCTGTCACCCCAGCAAGCCGTTCTGTCGAAGCCCTGGTTGACCTCTGGAATAGAGAAATGGCCCGTGTGGCCGACATGATCACTTCTGAGCATCCCCTGCCATGGAGCCAAATGAGCCCCTGGTTTTCTACGTGCTGTGAGTGATAATATGAGTCAGATGACTAGAGTGACACTGGTGGAAAACTCAGAATGAGTCTGATTGAACGTGGGCTAGAGCTCAATTTAAAGCCTACTCTGTGGCAGTGAGGGTGGCAAAGAAATTGTACTTCTCTGCCACCACTGCATCTGCACAGTTGCCCATCAGACCTTTTCAGGTGGTCAGAGGCCTATTACAATTTGGCCCACAAGAAGAAAAGGTGGACCACTCCATAGTCTATTGTGACCAATTTGCGCAACACTTTGTAGATAAAATTGATTGTATCTGTGCCACCTTGGATGCCATCGTCGATGCAGGTCCGGTAACTTTGGCTCCTGCTTGTCCAATTACCATGGATGCTTTTCAATTTGTATGGCCTGAGGGTGTGGGTAGGATCCTTGGACGGGTGAGGCCTACCACTTCAGTGTTGAACCCTTGCCATTCTTGTCTTATAAAAGCAGCCCAAGAGCAGGACTGGTTGTTTAGATAAGGGTAGTGTTGAGGAAAAGTGTGATTCCATCCTGCCTTGTTAAGAAAAAAACCCCTCCCTGAACCCCACTGTATTGCATAACTTCCAGCTGGTCTCCAATATTCCATTCTTGAGTAAGATGCTGGAGCATATGGTAGCTTCTCAGCTCCAGGGATTTCTGGATGAGATGGATTATCTAGTCCCATTTCAATGTGGCTTCAGGCCTGGTTATGGGACAGAGACTGCTTTGGTCACCATGGTGGATGATCTATGCCAGGAAGTGTGTCCTTGTTGGTTCTGCTGGACCCCTCGGCAGCTTTCGATACCATCCATCATGGTATCCTTCTGGGACATCTCTCTGAGATGTGATTGGGAGACACCGTTATACAGTGGCTCCAGTCATTCTTGGAGGGGCAATTTCAGAAGATGGTGTTGGAGGGTTCCAGTTCAATGAAATGGCAGCTGGCCTGTGGTGTCTCTCAGGGTTCCATCTTATTCCCCATGCTATTTAACATATACATGAAAATGTTGGGAGAGATTGTATGCAGTTTTGGGGTTTGGTGCCACCAGTATGCTGATAACACCCAACTCTATCCCTCCTTTCCATCTAAATCCAAGGACACTGTTTTGGTTCCAAATTGGGCCTGATGTCAGTAATGGACTGCATGAGGGCAAACAAATTGAAGCTTAATCCAGACAAGACAGAGATGCTCCTGGTCATTCAAAGGATAGATTAGGAAATAGGGGCTCAACTGGTGCTGGATGGGGTTATACTCCCCCTGAAGACTCGGGCTCGCAGCATGGTTATACGTCTGGACTTGGTGCTGAACCTGGATGCCCAGGTTTCAGTAGTGGCCCAAATAAATTTGTGCAGCTAAGGCTAGTGCATCAACTGTGCCCATTCCTAGAGATGTCTAATCTGGCCATGGTCACGCATGCCTTAGTTACAGCCCATTTGGACTACTGTAATGTGCTGTATGTCAGGCTGCCTTTGAAAACTACGCAGAAATGTCACCCAGTCCAGAATTCTGTGGCCAGACTGATGACTGGGGCCAGTTACAGGGAGCACATGACACCCTTGTTACAACAGCTTCACTGGCTACCAATCTATTTTCAGGCAGAATTCAAAGTGCTAGTTATTACCTATAAAGCCCTAGATGGCTTGGGACCAGGTTACCTGAAAGATCACTGTCTCCCTTATGAGCCTGCTGGGATGGGCCCTTCTTTTGACACTGCAGCCTTTAGAGGTACGTTTGTTGGCGATGCAAGAGAGGGCCTT
This sequence comes from Heloderma suspectum, assembly GCF_057233095.1. Classification (NCBI taxonomy): domain Eukaryota; kingdom Metazoa; phylum Chordata; class Lepidosauria; order Squamata; family Helodermatidae; genus Heloderma; species Heloderma suspectum. The sequence continues at coordinate 216,741,175 of NC_139461.1, forward strand.
CTCGGTACCCTCCCAGGCTGTGGAACTCTCTGCCAAGGAAGGCTAGATTCGCTCCCTCTCTGCTGTCTTTCCACTGGCACTCAGACCACTTTATTCAAAAAAGCCTTTGGCGTATAAGCAGGCCTGTTGGATTGGGTCCTGTTTTTATTTTGTTGTTGCTGTGTTTTTATTGTATTTTAACTCATTGTTTTATTATTGTTTTAATCAAGTTTAATTTACGATTGCAAGCCACCTTGAGTGACATTTTTCTTGGTAGAAAGCTGGGGTACAAATAAAGAAATTCATATACATATTATATGTATGTCTTTATTATTATGTATTTCAGGACATACATATAGAACAAAGTGCTAATTAACAATGTCCTTGGTTCCTAGAGATCATGGCCACTACCTGGGATTTATATGATTCCTTTAATGCTTTGGAAGTAGCATTGCTAGAAAAAACTATCAGACCACTAAGTGTGAGTAGCAGTAAATCATCTAGCTTCAAAGAGCATGACAAAACCATGTCCATAGCTTCAGTGGACAGAGGTAATTTTTTGTACAACATTTAGATTTCTGTATCTTCTCCTAGCCATGTAAAGTTTCAGATATTATCTATATGCCATTATCATATCTAGGCAATTCTAAAGGAGTGTGGCTTTATCCCTTGCAGCTAGACTATCGCCCCAGGGATGAGATCCTGCTGTTGGTTTGAGTTTAGCAAAGTGTAGCACCATGGGGGACCCCCCCTTTTAACATTCTTACATTTTTCTAATCTAATATAGGATACAATAAACCCTAATTAATAGCACAATCCTATGAGTGTTTACTCAGTTGAAGTCCAATTGTATTTATTGGGGCTTACTCCAAAGTAAGTGTGCATAGGATTACACTAGTCGTAAAAAGAGAGGCATATTTCACAATTACTCCAATTTCATGGAAATAATACAATATTGTGTTAAGGATTCATGTTTATAGTACAGGGTTATGTCGCTACTGGAATTGTACCTCTGGCTTGTAGTGATTCTCCTCGCTCTCCCTGCCCACCCTCCAGACCCGGTCATGATGTTGTTTCCTACAGTATCTTTCTACCATGCCCTCCATAAGGAGGGGCATGCCAAAGCTGCCATCTTCCAAGCTCAGGACAACAAAGTGGAGAACAGAAATCATTATTTATTAGGCCAAATAGTTACATCACCAGGCAAATTCACAATACAGATTCAAATTAAGGCACAGAGCCCTTCTACTCTAGTACATTTGGATGTACAACATTTTCCCCATCACCCTAACTGGGATCTAAGTAACCTCAAAGCCATTATAGTGAAACCCTCAAATTAAACACACACACACACACGGCTGGGTTTTTAAAAAGAGCAATGAACTCGTATACTGTAGAATAATATATGAAACAGCGTGTTATGGAATGAAGTTTTATGTGTTTTAATTAATTAATTAATTAATTAATGGATTTATCTACTGCCCTTCATCAAATGTTTAGGTTAGTTCACAAAATCGAAAGCAGAATACAATCGCAATAGTCAGTATAAAACAGTAGTTAAAAGCAACAAATTACTGCTTTTAATCCATGGTTGGTGTCAGTTACAATTCTATACTTACGAGAGTTAAATCACCAGGAAAGCCCCTAAAGGCAGTCCAGTAATACTGAAAGCACCTTATGAAGGTTCTTTGCCCTAATTACTTCTCAAAATGTGCTAGATTGTTCTGTTAAATGTACGCTTTATGACATCTGATTTTTGCACCCCCAGAGAGCACTGCATCAAGTATCATTGATCTTGAAAGTGTAATTCTGTCCCAAATCCATGAAGAAGAAGAAGACCGCTCAGAAGCTATAATAAAATCTGAAAAATTTCATCAAGATTTATTTTATATGGAGAGGGTCCTAATGGAGAATATTTTCCAGCCTAAGCTTGCAGCTTATCGGCAGCTTCCTGTCCTCATAGGTATATGTGTTATCAGATACTTCATTCTCAGTTGGAGTTACAAGCTTTTAACGTTTGTAAAAAGGATTGCAAATGTCTCTGATTTGCATGGCATGGCTGCGAAGCTAACTGAGGGGGAATAACTGGGAAGGATTTCTCAAACCTAACAACTGGTCCCAGCCTTGAGCCATTCTTATTACCCAGAAACAGACTTTATTTGTTGACATTTGGATTACCACTGCTTCTTGAAACAAATTGAAAATTAGCTTTTAGGATACTTTTTATTATACATACTCTCTAGGACAGGGGTGCAGAACCTCTTTCAGTCAGAGGGCAGAATTCCATTTGGGAGAAGCTCTTGCGGGCCACATTCCAGTGGCGGACAGGACCAAAACACCAAGAATACCAACATATTTTTGCTAAAAGCTGTTACTGCCAGCAACTAAAACTTAGAAGAGGTATTTCAACCCTTCAGAATGGGAAAAAACTATACAAAAGTTAGGAATACACCAAACTAATCAGCAAGTGGAAGAAAAGGGGGTAGAGCAAGAGGAAGGGAGTAAGGCCATATTGGGAACCCCAGAGAGTTGGATTTGGCCCAAAGGCCTGAGGTTCAACATCCTTGCTCTAGGGCATGGGTCTTCAATGGTGGGTCATGTCAAATTCATGCAAGTGGTTCCATCATGACTACTTTTTTAGGGGTGGGTTTTATTTATTTATTTAAAAAGGAGTACATCAGGGGGACAGTTCAGATGTTTCTTTGAACACGTGTCTAAGAGGGAGTGGAATCATGTCAGCTGTCCCTGTCCCTTACATGTGTTTGGCATGATGCCTGGAAACAATACAACATGTCCTTTGTATACATGATTGAGAACTCTTGAATAAGCCGGGGTGGTGGTAGTCCCTGGCTGGGTGTACAGAATGTATACATGCAGGTCCATGGGGTCATGAAGAGTTGGTCACGACTTAACGACTGAACAACAACAGGCTCTTTCAGATATTATGTTGAACATGCGTATGGGGTGGTGTTGAAGCCAGCAAGTGCAATCCCCTCCCCACTCTATGTCTGAACAACTGGAGAGGGAGAAGGAAAGAAAGAAATGCACCAGATGCAAAGGAGGCTAAAGGCGCAATCCTATGCACATTTAGATAGAAAGAAGTCCGCAAGTCCCAGCTTCCCTCCAGCCAGCCAATTTTTTAACTTGTCTTTCAGGCTGCACTGCCCTCACAAGGTGGTTTATGATATTACAAAGACACAAACATACAAATTACAGTTAAACGCAGAAACACACGCAGCAGCAGCTAATGATTTTTAACCACCAAATGTACACTGGAATAAATGTTTCTTAATTTTTTTTTAAGCCAGAAGTGATGAGGCCATCTGTATCTCCCTGGGGAGGGAGTTCCAAAGGTGTGGGGCCACCACTGAGAAAGCCATATCCCTAGTACCCACCAGCCTAATAGCTCTTGCTGGTGCTCCAGAGAGTAGAGCCTCTACTTTACACTACTTTGCAAAGGTGGAGGGTGGCATTGATGGCAGAACAGGATACATTCAGGAGCGTAGAATGTGGAAAGGCCTCAGACCCACCCACCCCATGCACATGCGCTGCAATCAAAGCAGCTGGGCATCATGGGAGCCATCAACAAAAATATCCTGGTGCAGCCTGATTACTGGTCTCACCTAGCACAACAGTATGTGTTTGGGGAGGGAATGCTATTGAAGTTTTCCCTGTCTGCCTGAATTCCTAGAGCCAGATACCAAATCTGAACACAGTGAATCCGAACATGATATTATATCAGAAACGGAAGAAGAAGAAGAGAAGGAGGAGGAGGAAGAGGAGGAAGAGGAGGAGGCAGTGTCCATTAGGTCATCGCTGCTTTTAGAACTTGGTGAAGGGCAAAAAGAAATCCCACCACCTGATATAGAAGCCTTGTGGGCCTACGGATGTGATTTGACTAGAGGCAACAATGTCAGCTGTATGGCTTGGAACAAACTGAACCCTGTAAGTCAGAGGTGTTGAGTGTCTTTCATCCCGAGGGCCAAATTCCATTTCAGAGAAGCTCTTGGGGGCCATATTCCAGTGGTGGGCGGGGTTTTTTGAAGGCAAAAAGGGGTTGGCCAATGGTAAAAGGGGTGGGCCCAAAATACTAAGTTATCACTGCCAGTAAGTAAGCCTTGGGAGAGGCATTTCAACCTTTTAGAATGGGGAAAAAGAGTGCAAAAGCTGGCAGATTGGTGATTGGTGGTCAGGGGAAAGAGAGTGGGGCCAGTTCCTCCACCCTAAGACTTGTGTGAGTTTTTTTTCTAGCCAAACAGACTTCCCTCATAGAAGCTGGCCTAATCGCAAACATGTCAGGGCCCTCCCTACCATTAGGCAGAGTGAGGCAGCTGCCTCAGGCAGCTGATGTTGGGTGTCATAAAAAGACAACAAATTGTTAGTTATTTAGGGTGCAATCCTATTGAGATATCAGCCTCCGAACTCGGAGGCTGACACCTCTCCAATGCAGGGCAGACAAAGCAAAGAGGGGATCCTCTCCTCCATGCTCCAGCTGCCCTGCATTTGTGGCTAGGCGGGCATTTCATGTGTCTAGCTGTGGCTTTGGGTAAGGGGAGGGAAGGGGCCCAGAGACCCAATAGGAAGCTGTGTACAGCAGCTTCTGTGGTTTCCTCCCCTCCCTGTCTCCAGAACCATCCCCTTTTTGCCCTCTTTGCACTCTGCTTATGAACGCAGAAACAGCGGCAGTGTGGAAAGAACTGCAATGGCTACAAGGGGGAGGGGGCGGGGAGCAAAGTTTCTGGAAACTGAGGTCGGACAGCCTCAGTTTCTAGAAACTGAGAAGTCCTATGGCCATCTAGACAGTGTCTAGTGGCAATAGGATTGCTCTCTTATTTTTCTTGGGTTGGATCCAGTTTATTTTGTGTTGATAGGAGCATTCTCTGAGTGGAGCTCCACTCAGAATGCTCCTGTCAGTTGAAAAAGGGAGTGGCAGGGAGGTGATCTTTGCCAATTCCCCTCCCTCTGCAGCCACCAGAACCACATCCCACACTGTTCCAGAGGGTCTGGAGCAGTTGTGGGGAGGACAGGGGACTGAAAGGGGGAAGGAAAGTTAATCTCCTTTGTTCCACTGGCAGAAATGCTCCACTGGACTGGAAGCCTTCTGCTGATGGAAGGAGTCCTACCGTCCATGGAAGGAAGATGCTGGATCCAAGCCAACGTGTTTTTCTACAAGGTCAGGGGAGAGGCACTTGTGGGATTTTCTGTCTCTGATGCCAAAATAATCTGGCCTTGGGTAGGATGTATCTTGACTGGAGATGTGGGATGCTGCTCCACCTCAGGCAGAACGAAGTCTTGGGCCGGCCCTGCCAATGCTGCTCTGTGCCTGTGGTGTATTGTTATCCCCCCGCCCCTCAGCACACACACCAAATTGAACTGAGCCTCAAAAGCTGCACTCATGGCTATTTCAATGGTTAATTATTTGTCAGTAGTGTAATAATCTATATTATTGTTTTTAAGGATCTTTTGGCTGTTGGTTATGGGCAGTTTCGTTATAAAGAGCAGAAGAAAGGCTTGGCTTGCTGCTGGTCGTTGAAGAACCCCATGGTAATGCAAGCAGTGAGAGATACTATGACCTTTCCTCTATTTGTGATTTTAATTAAATTTATATTCTTCATTGTAAGATGCACTGACAATTTAGTAGCAGATTTCATTTTTATGCTTCCTTAGGGCCTGAGGCCTTAAGAACATTATTTCATAAGATCACAAATTGTTCGTTTACAACCTGCCCTCATCTTTTGAAATAAGGCTAGTTTACAATCTAATTCCCCAATCCTATCCATGCTTACTCAGAACTAACTCCTACTGAGTTCAGTGTGGCTCACTTTCAGGTAAGTGTGCATAAGTATAAATTAACCGTGTTATAAATAGTACAATACAACAAACATCTTGTACTGCAGTCTTGTACTGCATAATATAGATGGAAAACTAAAAATGGAAAAGCTCTATTTGTATTTGCTATTATAATTAATGAAAAGGGTCCAGGGCCCCATCTACATGAGCCCCGGGGTGGCTGCGAGTCGAGGTCCTTCGGGACATACAACACAGTCACCACATCACAGCTGTGGTTTTCTCCTGGAAAATGCAGATTTCCAAAGAGGCTTTTTGCTGTGAAGTTTTTGGTTTGCTATGGGTTTCCCGCGGTTGTGAGCTGTCTGTCCCTTCCCTAAACTGACTTCGCATTTTGCGGTGGGCGTGTTGTAGGCATGCATAGTGCTTGCGTCACTCTGTGACACCCCTTTACTCCCCCTTATCCCTTTGCAGCTGTGCAGTTACAGAGGCACTGAGAGGCATTTTAATTTACTTAATCACACTTCCACACATTTTTGCAGCTTGCCAGCTTCGTATCTTCTCAATGATTACTTTTGGACTCAGTGACCAAGGGTCGGGGGGTCTTGGGGGAGGACCAACTTCACTCTGGCCACCATTTCGGAGCAATGGGTAGGCGTGTACCTCTCACACCTTGGGTGATTGCGAACCATCACAAGAGTCTCAGGCTGGGGAACTGCCAAACAGTTGACGTGGAAATGATGGAGCACAGATCACCCACAATTTACCTAACGAGGGCGGTCAGACACAACAGAACCCCTAAAATACAAAACAGCCACTGAAGTGTTGCATCCCCATGGACCTGCACAGCTGCACATTAAAATATAATGGCAAAAAAAAGGGCATGGCGGAGTCTGTTTGGGGAAGCCCGCAGTAAATCGCAAGTGTATCACAGCAGAAGATAATTCGAAGCTGCAATGCTGCGCAGTTGCAGGAGTGAAGGGTGAAAGATGTGCCATGTAGATGGGGCCCAGGTTTCTATGAAAGACCTTACTTTGTTACATCCGTCCCTTCCTTCTCTGAAGCAAATGGTCTGGGTAAGCTTTATCATATAATGAGTGTCCCATAATTTAATTCCATAATTCCATAAGTGTTCTATAATTTTTACTTTGAACAGTTACTAATTCTTGGCTTGAATCCAGGATGTGTCTTCTGCAAGAGGAAGTGACTTTTCATGATGGGAAGGGCTCTGTTCATGGAAGGTCCCTATTCCTGATTTTTGGAGATCCCCCCCACCCACCCCCCAGCTTGCCCCATTCAGCAGGGTCTCCTGACTCTGTGTAGCACTTTCAAGGGGCTGGAGGGGCTGCTGTGGGAAGGAGGAGCCATCAACACAGTTGATCCAGTGTAAATGGATCAGCATAAATGGAGAGCCAGTGTAGTGTAGTGATTAGAGTGTTGGGCTGGGACTTGGGAGATCTGGGTTCTAGTCCCCACTTGGTCAGAAAGCTCACTGGGTGACTTTGGGCCAGCCACTGACTCTCAGCCTGACCTACCTCACATGGCTGTGGTGAGGATAAAATGGAGAGGAGAAGGAGGACCATGTGAGAGATGCTGTGGGTTCCTTGCAGGAGGAAAAAGGTGGGATATAAATGTAATGTGATAAATTTGAATCCAATCCTTAATATTTATTTTTTTAACCAAGTTTACATATGATCAAGATAAATTCAACAATATTGAGTTTATAGCTTCTAACTGATTTGATGGGATAAATGAACAGTGGGAAAAATGTGCCAAAAAAGTAGGCAACATTCATTGCAGCCTGACTGCCTGACCCTTCTCCCCTTGCCACCTTTAAACATTTGTAGGGTGCTTGGCTGTTTATATTGTATGAATGTGTCAGGTAAAACAAGTGTTGTTTTTTTTCTGTTCAGTGGCCAGAGCGTATCTACCATTGTACTCATGGAGTAACTGCACTGGATTTCTCAGCAGCCAATCCAAACCTCCTAGCAGTTGGATTGTTCAGTGGGACAATTGCAGTCTACAATGTCCAGTCCCATAATAGAAATTCTGTTTTAGATACCAGGTATGATAAAAATCAGTCTTGTCAAGTCATTTCCACGTCCTATCCATGCTATTGTAAAAATCGTGTTCTGGGCTGGGACTGGGGATATAGACTTGTAAGCAGTGTCTAGGCATTGTATATATGGGTCTATAACACACACATCTCCCAATCCCTTTTCTGTGCAGCCTTCACTGTTTTGAAAACTTGGAGGATTAATTGGTATTAATGTGCAGCGTGTTGGCCAACATTTTGAATATATAAATGATGGTGTCATACTCGTAGCTTAACATGTCAGGCGAACCTGGCATCGTGGGTTGTTTGAGGGGATAGACAACCTTCAAATAACCCATAGCTTGTTTTAGGGTGATTTGAGGGTTGCCTGCTCCCTCAAACAATCCACAATGCCTGGTTTGCACAACATGGCAAACCATGGCAAGGAGGGGGGTCTACAGGTGCCATGCAGAAAGGGTGCCTGTGGGCACCTGGCATGACACAACAGCCCCTGCGGTTAGCCATGGTGGGCTGTCATGTCATGCGAACTGGATAATTGTTTAGCTTCCTTTAGCTTCTCTGGAACTAGAGGCATAGAGATTCCACTTTACGCCTATATGCCATACATACTATATGCCATATTCCACATATGGCATATAACTCTCACTGTTTCAGGTAGACTTTCATAAGCTGCAGGCATTCCAGTGTTGTTTCCTATATATGCTGCTTCCCTCCCTCAATGCCCTTTTTCCTTTGCAGTGTTATGTTTTGCCTACTGTATGCATTCAGTGAATTTCTGTTTCAGTGAATCTTATGATAAACACTTAGGCCCTGTGTGGCAGCTGAAGTGGGTAGAGCAGGACAGAGGGACAACAGGAGAAGACAAAGGGGAGATACTAGTCTCCATATCAGCAGATGGCAGAATAACCAAGTGGTTTGTTCGGAAAGGATTAAGCTGCACTGGTAAGTGTTGTCACCCTACTTAAAACCTCTTGAAATAATTCAAGCATTGACTGTTATGGCTGGTTTTCAATGGTGCTTTTCTTATCTTATTGTTATTAGGCTGTTAAAATGTTTTCTTGTATGTTTATTATTATTGGTAGCTGCTTTGGGTGCTAGATGCAGAAAGGCAGGATATAAACAGAAATAATAAATAAATATGTGTAATAACTTCAGGAATAATGTAGATGCTGCAAGCCAAGATGTACAACGCTGGGCATTCGACAGGCTGTGATCCAACCAAGTGTGTGTAAAATAGTTGGGAATGAATACACATAGTCCTCTTTAAAACACTGAAATCTCACTGACCAGGTGTTTGGCAAGGTTTGGGGACTAACTCCACCTTACTGCTCCCCCCCCCCGCTCCCCGAACAACTGATTGGTAAGATACTGGCTTTTTAAAAGAAGGTTACATGTGCACAATTCTAGCAGCTGGATTTGGAGAAGTTATCCCTCCAACTTGTAGAGGGTGAGGAGGATGGTTGAAGAGGGGCAGCATTAGTGTGCTAATCCTTGTTATTTCCTCTCACATGTTGATTATTCACAGAGGAGGAATGCCTGAATAGGACTGTTCAGAAACTTGCTTCCATGTTTGTACAGTGGCATTGCTGGACTAGAGTGAAGCTGTGCTGTTGTAGTATAAGCAACCAGGCATGAAAGCAATTCTTATGGAATCTATCTCCGATAGTGGACTACATGTACTCTGTAGATGAGAAAAGTCTGTATGGTGCTCATAATTGAACTGGAGGTATCAACTCCTGTTTGCATTGTTTATCTACACAGATTTGATGAAACTAAAACGAACAGCAGCTGAAAAGAAAAAGGGAGCAGAAAAGAAAACCGAAGCACTGATATCTCGACAAGCTCCGGGACTAGCCTTTGATTTTCATCCAAAGGTAAACTGATCTTTTTCAGTGTTCTAGCTCACACCAATTGGCCCTAAATGTTTTGTCAGCATTCACATACATCATAGCAATCACCTTGCCATCAGGTCACAGCTCTAAGTTGGTTTTATCAGCCACATGCTTGGCAAGATTGAGTGCAGCAACATGCAATCTGCCACAATCATACCCTGCCACAGCCATCTTAATCTCACTCAAGAGGAGAAGGAAAAGAAGCAGCAAACATTCTACAAAGCAATAAATTAACATGGCCAAGAAATGCCAAAACTGGAAGCGGCTTCATCCAGCACGTATTTTTTCCTGCATGCAGTGGCATCCCAGAATGTAAACTCAGGGTGATACATGCACCTTCTTCTTCCCTTATGGTATATACCAGCTTTCCCCAACTTGGTGCCTTCAGACATTTTAGACTTCAAGTCCCATCAGATCCAGCCAACATGGCCGATGGTTAGGAAATCTGGGCACTGTAGTCTAAAACATCTGGTGGTGAGCAACAGGTTGGAGAAGGCTGGTATATACCATATATGTATACATTATTTCCTGTATGGAGTTGATCCCCCTGTTTGTGAGGGGTGGAGTGGGGGCTTATGGTATGCATGAAATAGCCCTGAGCTTGAATTACTAGAACTGGAATACTTTACAGTGGTTTTATATTATTCCTCTGGTTATCTGGTTATACAGTTCTTGATACACAGTTCATTGGATACACTAGAGTCTAGTCCAGGGGTGGGTAACTTGAGGCCTCCAAATGTTTTGGCCTACAGCTCCCATCATTCCTCACCATTGGCTATGTTGGTTAGGGCTTATGGGAGTTGTAGGACAAAACATCTGGCGGGGTACAAGTTGCTCACCTCTAGTCAAGTCTTTCCAAGCAATACTGGGAAAAGAGAGAAGCAAGTCTTCCTGCAGTGAAAATTCTCAGAAAAGTGCTGCAGGTAGACAAAGTCAAACCTGATCATGGTAATCTGCTTTTATTTTCAGGACACTAATATATACTTGGCTGGAACAGAAGAAGGCTATATTCACAAATGCTTTTGTTCTTACAATGAGCAATATCTGGAGACCTACAGAGGACACAAAGTGAGTGAAGTTAAACAACAATTGGTTGGGCAGGCCATATCTCTGTCTCCCACCTTAGGCACACACAGTCGAAGGTACTTTTCATGTTCCCCCAACCATATGGGAGCTGCTTATCCAGGAACAACTCTTCTACTGAGCTGGGAGAATAATTAAATGACCCAACCATAGGTGCCAATTCCATGGGAAACACCAATGTGATTGACACCCCCACCCCACCCCTGCCACATGGTTGGGTCATTTAAACATTCTCCCAACTGTGTGGGAGCCACTCGCTGATAAGCTGCTCCAATGCTTACTAAAGAAATGGGTAATTCTTGTTTAAAACTTTTATTTCTTATATGATTAGAGTGGGATCAATATCAATTCAAGCAAGGGTGGATAGGTCTGCTGGATTGGATTACTTCTTAATTATAAGTGTTAATAAAACATATACGCTATTTCTTACATTTTAATTTTAGCAGAATTTAAGATGAAAGTGCCATGACTACAACAGAGTTTCTGAGAACAGTGGGTTAGAGTCTTATACTGGATGGTCACCTTCAGCTCAGACAGCAATCTCTAGGTACCAAATGAATCCATCATGTTGGAGAAATAAATGACCAATGAACTGCGGAGTTCAGCATTGCTGTCTTGAATAGAAATCAAAGTGTCTTAAGAATGTGAGGATGACTCTGGACCTACTTATATACTGACTCCTTCATAGAATCATGGAGTTGGAATGGACCTTGGAAATCAATGAGTCCAACCCCCTGCTTGATGCAGGCTCTGCACTGCAGGGTGCAGCTACAGCATCCCTGGCAGATAGCCATCCAACCTCTGCTTGAATATCTCCAGCGTAGGACTTGCCACCTCCTGAGGCAGTCTATTCCGCTGCCAAACAGTGAATATTTAACATTATTATCAATGAACTCCGGAGTCATCATGCAAACTTGAATGTCAAGTTGTCAGGGCAAGATAAGGCAGCCACCTAAAGAAGTGGATTGGGGGTGACGTTAAGAGTTACAAGAGTAGGACACAGACAGATATGAACCTTGGGGAATAATCACTAGGCGTTTCTCCTGCACAAGTCCCATTGAAATGAAGAGTAGCTGCAAAGTTGTCATAAACTTGACCTCAAGAAGCAACCAGAGGAGCAAGACCTGATCCCAGATATCAAAGACTAGATCCCAGATATCAAAACTGAGACTGCTGTTCTGGAGGCCCTGAACCCAGACCCCCCCCCCCCGGAGGCAGCTTCTCCTGAGTCTAATGCACTTGAGGAGCCAAGCCCCACCACATCAGATACCTCTCATTCCCATGGCCTTCTCCCCAGCACCAGGCAGGAATGCTTGGCTCCAGGTTTGTAGGCTACCCCTTTAAGGATCTCTACTGCACATGCAACTGAGTAGAGTCTGGGAAGAGTAGTCAGAGCCTAGTGAAACAAAAGAACTCTGCTTGAGCTGAGACTCCCTAGAAACAAGCTGCTGCCCCAGAGATCTGTCTGTGATTCTGCAAGCCTTGTGTCCAACCCTCCTTAGATCAGGACCTGTGTCTGCAACAGGCCTTGCACTATCTCGGTATGGCTGAAGTCAGCAGCTACCCTTGACCTCCAGGATAGTGAGTAGCAGATTGTACACCATGACAGCCCTAGTTTTTGTGAGCTCCCATCTGCAGACTGGACCTCCTTCCTCCCTGGCCATTTGTGGGTTTTGCCTTCCCTAAGACAGGATGAAGAACACTGTAGCACAGCTCCCATTCATTCACAGAGGCGTGTGGAGGAGAATTTCCCAGTGGTTTGTGCCCCATTTAATTAGCAGGAAGAAACTGTGATTTGAATCAATATGGCTTGGGCCAGCCCTGTCTATCAACCTCTTTAGTTGACTTAGGGTGCAGTCCTATGCATGTATTGACAGAGAAAAGGCCTTCAACTTCCAGCATGCCCCAGCCAGCTGGCTGGGGCATGCTGGGAGTTGTAGGCCTTTTCTCTGTCTAAACATGCATAGGATTGCACCCTTAAAGTGCTATAGGCTCAATTAACCCTGTGGCCATGATCTAAAGGAGAAGGTATACATGTGAAGCACTGAGTAGAGTGCACAAAGCCAGGGCTTTCTCTGCAGCAGTCCATAGCTGAAGATCCAAACTGCCATTCAGTTCAAGAGGTGGCTTGCCTTGTCCACTAGCACAGCCGCTGTGGTACAAACTGTAGAGAGCCTCAAATGTGCACAGGTTTCCCATGAGTGTGTGCATTCAGCATCTCTGGATGACGGCCAATGAGGTTAATTTGGCTAAAGCTGTGCCATCCATCACATGCAGTTCAGAGAAGTTCGGCGTCCTCTCAGATCTTGTTAGGACACTGCCTCAGTGCTGTAGCAGCAGCAACATACTTCCACACAAATATTTACGATACCACCCCTGATGTTAAGATATTTTGACATGTGAGTAGCTCCATAAAGAAGTGATTTCACCTCTCCCTCTCTCTCCCGCACTTGTCAAGGGCCCTGTGTACAAGATAGCATGGAATCCATTCAGTACAGAAGTGTTTCTAAGCTGTTCTGCTGACTGGAGTATTATGTTATGGCGCCAGGATTCAGTTCGCCCCATTTTGACTCTCAGTTCCACGACCAATGTTATTTATGATATAATGTGGTCTCCCAATTCGGCATATGTGTTTGCAGCAGTGAATGAGACTAGAGTGGAAATCTGGGATCTTAGTGTCAGCACGTAAGTAAGAACATTTCTTAAAAGTAATTCCGAACTGGATGCAGTGAAATGCCCTGTACTCAGTTATTCCTGAAAATAGTGTGTCACGTATGGGGTAGCACTGCACTATATTTCGAAGTATCAAATTTAACTGATAATTTTGAAACAGCTGTAAAGTCTTCCTGGTTGCTAAGCAGCTCTCCCAGTGGGGGAAGCACTTGCATCAGACTGAGTCAAAACCAGGCTGCTATCACCCAGTCTGAGGGGGAGCTGGAAGGGACGGCTAGAACCCCTATGATATTAGCAGTCACAGCTCATTCTAGAGATGGAAGCAGGAGGGGCAACGAGTAACAAAGAGGTGCAGGCTGTAGTGAGAGAAGTCCTTGTTCAGGCATTAGTGCTGCATCTCACTGACAACATTAACCCCTCAGATATGACTTGACTGATGTCCATAAATCCTCTCCACAGTAATGGGGAGAAGAAGGGCATCCATCATGGACTGCGGAGAGTATGGCTGGAAGTAAGTTCACGGCAGCTGCTGGAAACAGCAGGCCCACACCGCCACGTCTCCTTCGCTCTGTAACGTGTAGTAAAACAAAACACAAGATGGGGATGTCTTTGCACTCCTAGTTCCCCTGGCCCTGGTCCACATCGTAGGCTGCCACTTGCAGGATGAGGAAACTCAAGAACACAATGTCACGTCACACAGTTTGTCTTACTAGACATTACCAGGGAGAGGGAGATGTGTTTTTGGTAGCAGCTTCATGTTTGCTGGAACATCTAGCTCCCCCCTGCAAGCACGCACGCACGCAAGCAAGCAAGCAGTAGCACCTCCTCCCATTGATTTGCAGACACTGGGAACCTTGATTCCTTCATCTAACCATCGAAAATAGCAGCTCAGCACTCCCATTCACAAAACCCGTCTTGTCTTCTGTCATGAGGTGACAAGCAGAACAATGCTGCAGTGTCAGGCCTAAACTTAGTGTTCTTGTAATCATGCATAGTGAAGCTATATGCGGTAGGTTTTCACTCCACTGTAAGTTGGTGTGGCCCCAATTCAGATTGGGACTACATTGTTCTGGTGGGGCGGGGGGGATAAACCTTCTCCGCCCATTTTTATTGTGAAATTCTCTCTCTCTCTCTCTCTCTCTCATACACAAGGGGGTTAAAAAAAAGAAAAAAAGTCTCTATTGTAGATGATGGAGACTTTTTTCCCTCTTTTTTTGGTCCCCCTGTGTGTGGAAGGTGAGGGGTGGTAGAATTTCACAACAAAAATGGAGGGGGGAGTTTAACACACACACACACACAGAGCACTATGGACCCAATCCGAATTGGGGCAGTGCACACTTACACTGGAGTAAAAAGAAAACCTACGACGCATAGTTTCACTATGTGTGATTACAAGAACAGTTGGTTTAGCCCTCAGACTGTTAGCTAATGTTATAGATTATGCTGTCCCCTGACTTTATGGCTGCTGCATACACTAGTTTCACTAGAAGATGTGGAGACTACTGTTGGGGAGAAAGTTACTTATGAGGCAAACAAATAAATGGTAGTAAGATAAACAATATTCCACAATGGGATATTGATATCTATCCAGATGGTATCTGTCCTAGAGTCCCTCACTCCTGGGCCAACTTAGCAGTCATGGAATAAGAGGCGAGGTCCTCTTATGGATTGGTAACTGGTTAAAAAACAGAAAGCAGAGAGTAGGAATAAATACTCAGTTCTCACAGTGGAGTAGGGATGGACGAAAGTCCCTTACCTGGTCCCGCAGCTTTTTTTGGGGGGGGGGAGGCGCTTCGTTTCTCCCCCTGAAATTCTTGGCGGGTGGGGAGGCGCTCTGTCCCTCCCTGCCGAAATTCTGGCCGGGGGGGGAGCGCCCCGTCTCCCCGGCCGCGAAAGAAAAAAAGTAAAGTAAAAAACCCCACAAAAAACGTGATAGGCTACATAAAGATTTACGTAGCCTATCACGGCTAGATTTTCAAAGTCAGCCATGATAGGCTACGTAAATCTTTACGTAGCCTATCATGGCTGACTTTGGGGGGAAAAAAAGCACGTATGCAAATGGCGGCGCCCATGGGCGCTGCCATTTACGTTCCTTATTTGGGCACGGGTAGTCTACGTAAAGATTTACGTAGACTACGGCGAAAATAAGGGCAACGCTGAAATAAGGGCAACGGGACCCACCGCCGCGAGGAATGTGTTGGCAATGGCATTCGGTCTCCCAGAGATTCGTGGAGAAATTCTCCGACATCCCTACAATGGAGGGATGTAAACAGTGGGGTCCCATAAGGATCCCTATTGGGACTGGTACTTTTTATCTTGTTCATAAATTATCTGGAATTAGGAGTGACCAGTGAGAAGGCTATGTTTGCTGATTGCATCAAATTATTTAGGGTGGTTAAAACAAACAGAGGTTGTGAAGAGCTTCAAAGGAGAGAATGGGCATTAAAATGGCAAATGCAGTTTAAGATAAGCAAGTGTAAAGCGATGGATCTGGGGGCAAAAAAATCCCACTTCATGTGTATGCTGATGGGATCCAAGCTGGTGGTGACTGACTGAGAAAGAGATCTTGGCATTGTGGTAGATAGCTCAGTTACAATTCGACCCTGTGTGTGGCTGCTGTGAAAAAGGCAAATTTCATGTTGGGCATAATTAGAAAAGGAATTAAAAATAAAACTGCCAATATCATACTGCCCTTATACAAATCTATGATGTGACCATACTTGGAATACTGTGTACAGTTCTAGTCACCACATCTCAAAAAGGATATTGTAGCGTTTGAAAAGGTGCAGAAAAGAGCAACAAAAATGATCAAGGAGCTGGAGCAACTCCCCTATCAGTAAAAGTTACAATGTCAAGGACTGTTTAGCTTAGAAAAAAGGCAAGTATGGGCAGCAAGGATAGTATGCAAAAGTAGGGATAGTATGGAGAAAGTGGATAATAGTACTCTCATAATAATACTAGAACCCAGGGTCATCCCATGAAGCTGAGTAATAGAAAATTCAGGAGATATAAAAGGAAGTACTTCTTCACATAGCATGTAGTTAAACTATGGAATTTGCTACCACAAGATGTACTGATGGCCATCAGCTTGGATGGCTTTAAAAGGAGATTACACAGATTCATGGAGGATAAGGCTATCAATGACTACTAGTCACAGTGGCTATATATTACCTCCAGTATTGGAGGCAGTACATCTCTGTATATGAGTTGTTGGAGAACATGAGCAGGAGGGTACTATTGCACTCATACCCAGCTTGTGGGCTTCCCATGGGCATCTGGTTGGCCACCATGGGAACAGAATGCTGGCCTACATAGGCCGTTGGACTGATTCAGCATGGCTCTTCTTATGTTGTTATGGGATGCTCCAAACAGCTCTACAGCTCTGGTTGTATGTTATATACCTTATTGTTTTGTATGCAGATTGGATCCCTTGATTGTGAATCCTGCCACTGGACATTTGAAATTCACAACTGTACTTTTTGCTAAAAATGCAGATTGTCTTCTGATTGGAGACAGTGATGGATTAGTCACTGTGTATGCACTAAGAAATATGATTGCCTTGGACAGAAAGAAGGTATGTTTCACCACATTAAAAGCTAAAGTAATTTAACCTCCTGCGTCCGTGCAAAGAGCTGATGCACTCGCACCTGGTGCAAGCTAGTCTCTTACTCCTAGTTGTCAGCCTTTGACCTCTTTGGGCATTGGGCCTATGGCCACAGTGTTGTACCACAGCTGACTCACAGTGTAATTGGGCTTGTGTGCACTGTGGATGTGGTGACAGTGCGGTGGGACCATTCAGGAATGAGGTCAGAACAATTTCCAGAGGTTAACCTTGTAAAGCGATTGTGTAGCAAGAACAACCAAGAGTCTTCTGACACCTTAAACACTAACGAGTTTATTCTGGCATAAGCTTTTGTATTGCCCATTTCATCAGATACATCACGCATGGAGTGTTAGAGCGCGTTTCAGGTTTAAAATGACTGGGTTCAGACAATATGCCACAGCTTGTCGTGGGTTATTTAACCCATGACAAGCCACAGCACTTGCAGATACCATGCTGAATACGCAACCCCTGCATGGGGCTTGTCATGTTGTGTGAACCCAGTGAGCTTGGATTATGTGAGGGTTAAACAACTCTGGCACAACCCTAAAACAGACCACAGATTAGGCAAGGATTGTTTAGTCCTTACATAACTCACACTTGCCGGGTTTTCCCAACATGATAAGCCCCAAGCATGCATTGCATATTTAAAATGGAGGCCTCATGCACCCCGCATGAACCCACAGCCTCACCTTGGGCTGTTGTGTTGTGTGAACAGTCCCATAAAGTACATATGGGGGTGGGGGCACTGGGAATTATAAACAGTGAGGTCAGAAGGAAATTGAATGCAGAAAGTACTGACAGTGACCATCACATTATTAACATTAGTTATTCATTGTTTCTGCTTAATAAACTGAAGGCATGTCAGGAAACCATCCTGGACAAGGACTAACCATTTCTGAAAGGTGCTGCTTGAACTTACATTCAGCTGTACTGTTGTCTCAATGGGGAAGATACGAGTGATTTATTTTATTCTTCAACATATATCATTTGTGTTTTTATAAGACATGCATGCACAGTTTTATGATGAACATGCAGCTTAGCGATGGAGAAGTCCGTTTGTAAGGCACAACTTGAAAATGCAGATTTTTTTATTTGATTGGGCAAGCCTAATGTAAATACCTTTATCACTGCTGCCTCTGTGCATTAGCATACCAAAACAAACATATTGATTGATGATATCATTGTTTTCAAATGGTGAATGTTCTGAAATGCAAAAAAAAAATCTGGAGAAGATTATAGTAGATAATAATGCGGTAAGAGTGCTGGTCCCTAACGCAAGATTCAGTTATGTTGCCACATGCGACACTAAGGTTGTAATCCTATACTCTGTTTCCTGGGAACAAGTCCCATTAAACTCAATGGAGCTTACTTTTGAGTAGACATGTACAGGAGTTCACTGCGCAAATTATTTCTGGTTTGAAAATGCCAGTTGTGAATGCTGTCAATGTGAGAAAAAAACAGACATTTTAAAGTCAGAAATACATTCTACTCAGTTTAGAATTTTCAGTTAGTTTACAAATATGGGAAATGCAAAAATGTGTACAAGCATTACTTGAGCTCAGTTTCTAAATCACTCAGTCTTGCAAATCACTTCTACACAAATCTTACAGTGCAGTCCTATACATGTCTATTCAGAAGTAAGCTCTATTGAGTTCAGTGGGGCTTACGTCTAGATAAATGGGCATAGAATTTCAGCCTTGAAATATTTGTGCTGGCCAGTAATGCTGGTATCATGTCATTTTAACGGCAGTGTAATATTTGAATTGATGGCCTTGTGAGTGCATTAAGTTCCATCTTAAGCACTCTTGTGCTAGGTCAGCCCCATTTAGGATTGGGCTGCTCATCTCTGTGCTCAGGTTCCATGTTTATTAACACTTTATTGTGGATAATTAAAAGGCAATTCTAGACAAAACAAGGATACAAGATCATGTTGTATCATAAATATTGTGAGTTTCAATTAGTGATATTAGAACAATAATGTGTTGTTGTTTTCTCCAGGACTTTAGGCCTTTTCCAGATTATAGTCAGTTTAATACATATGCTCTTCTTAATTTTAATAATTTGCGTTTTAATAATTAGAATAATAGAATCATAGAATCGTAGGGTTGGAAGGGGCCTACAAGGCCATTGAGTCCAACCCCCGGCTCAGTGCAGGAGTACAAGTCAGAGCATCCCTGACAGTGACAGATGGCTGTCCAGCCTCGTTTTGAATGCCTCCAGTGTGGGAGAGCCCACCACCTCCCTAGGGAATTGGTTCCATTGTCATATTGCTCTAATAGTCAGGAAGTTTTTCCTGATGTTCAACCGGAATCTGGCTTCCTATAACTTGAGTCCATTGTTCTGTGTCCTGCACTCTGGGATGATTGAGAATAATTGTGTTTCTTATTGCCTGTGTTCATACCCCTTTTCTCTTTTTCAGGTGGATGTTTTGCATGATATGATTGGCTCTAATTTAATCAGTCCATAGTTCATTTTTACAGTGAAAAAAGGAAGTGATACCAGACTTTTAATTATGCAACACAGAAAAATGTAACTATTAAATGTGTGTATGATGTATATATATGGAAACAAATGTGTTGGGTTTTTTTTTTAAACTCCCTGGATGTTTACTTGGAAAGTACCAGCTATTATACACATAAAGCGAGATACTGACTATTACTATCAATGTCCTGTTGCACAACATGTCATGTGCCAAAGACTGTCCAGAAGGTGGAAACAAAACCTTTAATTATGCCCTGGGTTATGGAATGCTTCTGTAGACACCACAGTATCATTTCACAAATTATTGGAAAAATGGGTAGACAAGAATTATCCAAATTTTATTCCAGCTATCAGGCTGGATCCTGGCTTATGATTGACAGAAATCTGCTAATACCAGAGAAAGGGAGGAAAGCAATTTTTGCTGATTCCTCCTTCCCCCTGCACTCCCTGTGCCCCTGAAAATCTGCTCCAGAGGGTTGGGGACCTCCAGGACTGCAGCGGAAGGGGGAAACTGTGGAAATAGTTTTCCCCTACCCTTTCTTCCAATATGGAGCTTCCACTGGATCTCAGTCTGTTCTGTGACTGGAAGGAGCCCTTCCGTTCACATAACAGTCAGTTCAGATCTAACCTTCTGTATCTAAACTTAGCAAATACTCTATCTCTTGATGCAAAAGATGCATTTAAATGCTCTACTTCCTTTTAAAATAGATAGGCCTAAAACCTATAAAATCCTGGAGTTGTTACACATGGGTATTGTATTTAAAAAACTACAATGACTTTGGCTTTAACAGCTTAGCAACAAGTGTTGAATGTTTAAACAGATCAAAATTATAGACCATTAAGAAGGGCATTAACATCTATATCCATGTGCAGTTTGCATTTTTATGAAGAAATTATGAGACAAACCTATTTCCTCTATGTTTCTAAAGATGGCATCCATTAGAGTGAACAGCATGTTAATCATTATCCAAAAAATGTGAGAAAATGATGTCCTTTCTTTTAATGAGTAGAAATAGTTTACTTATTGGTTTTACTGAAGAACTGAATGATTTTTCCAGTGCTTTTGTAACCCACAATATATCTTACTATGCATCAAGGTAAATATTAGCCAAACTTTTATTTCTTGATTCTGGAGAACATGGGGGATACTAGGAATCAATAGGGGTCATTGTAGAATATCTACTATTTACTTCAAAGTATAAATTAATGAACTTCTAACCTCTACTGCCCAGTACATAAAAATCATTAGACTAACCTACAAAAACATCATCATCATGGGCCATGAGGACAAAAAATGTTCCGCTTAGCAAAGTTCTAGAAATCTGAATTCACAGAGCATATAATGAATAGGAACTAAAACTAATTAAAATCTATTGAGCTTGATCTTTTCTAATAAACTAGTGTCTAGGAATAGTGCTTCTTTTGGACAGAACCTAGGGTCAGACTGCATATGTTAGCTGCGTGAATGCCTTATGTTAAACTAAGGCAGTGATAGGAGCCTGCAGTCCGGATCAGAATTTTGCAACGGTAAGCGGGGAAAGAGAAGAGAGTAGTAAGAGTCGGTTGCAGGGAGAGTCAGTGACTGAACCAAAGTCACCCAGCGAGCTTCCATGGCCACGTGGGAACTAGAACCTAGATCTCCCGGCTTCCAGTCCAACACTCGAACCACTACATCACACTGGTGTTATGAACCTCATGAAAGAGAGACAGTATAATGGAAAGTTCTTTCTGAAGTAGTTACACTTGTACAACTGTAGCATGAGGGGAAAGATTAGCAAGCTTTTGTTTGAATAAAAAGCACACTCTGCACATGTTCAGGGAACGACAAAATGAGGAATAAACATACCAGGGAATACGAAGAACTACATTCTTCCATTATGTGTGTATGTGTGTGGGGGGTTAACTTCTCCTCCAATCCATCTCTCTGGAAACTCCCCCCACCCCCCTGGGTCTTCTGAAATAACCTAGCAGGAGGTTTGGAAATGAGCTGGGTGTGGAAATACAAAGCTGAGCTGTGGGCAACATGAGGTGCTGACATGTGTAGGATTGCTCTGGAAACCAATAGACAAAGAAGTGATTATGTGAATGTGTGTGGTTGAGGTTATACATACTTACCTGAGAGTAAGTCCCATTGAACTCAATAGGACTTACTTCTGAGTAGATATGCACAGACCTGTGCTGTAGATCAGTTAAAAATCCCCAAGTCGTCTTAAAGATCCTACTGAACACCGCAATGCTTATATCTGAGTAAACACATGTAGGAACTTTTCAGTCAGGCAGGAAGAAGCCTTGAAAGCTGGGATTCTCTCGCTATTATGCTTTCGAACTAACCCCCCGCCCTTCCTGCTCAGCAAGGAGAATAACACATCGTGCAGGGCTCTGAGGACTGGCATGGTCATGTTAAACGTTTTTTTCTTTCTTTAGAAAGGGGTTGCTTTAAACAAATAGTTTATCTCTCAGGCACACCTGAGATAGCCTTCTTTTGGAAAGTCCCTAGGAAGGTTTTTTTGCTGAAAGTAATTATGACACCACACGGGAGACTTTGGGGACTGCAGAAAAGGTTTTCAATTTAAAAAGAACACCCACACAGCTCTGTATATTTTATTATTACCGGTAAGCACAAACTCCCTCCCTCCCGCACAAAATTTTTAGAGAATTTCGACCCACCCCCATGAAAGAAAGTTGCCTCTTTCACAGGAGGTGAAAACTTTAATGAAAATGGGAGGGTTAGTTCAGCCCAGCACTAACAAAAAGCAAAATCTGTTACCTGGTGCTCAAGGATTAATTGTAGTAACAATTCCATTCCAAATGTTAATAAATAAAATTATAAATGGTATTGGGGGATGGGGGGGTGGATAAGAGCAGTATCTGAAGAGGCACATAGATGATTACAGCAAGTCCTAGTTTGGATCTCTGTTATGATAAAATAAATTAAAGAAGTCCATGAGTTCTGTCAGATTGTATTAAGTGGCAAAGCAGCATGGTAGATATACCTATTGGTCAAGCTTTTCCATTATTAAAAAAGTTATAGCAAGCCACAGTCATTAGCGATGAGTGAAACATGTAATAAAACTTTGAGGGGCCCAGGAAGCATACATTTGCAATGTTTATTTAAGGTGGGGGAGCTCTTTAAATTTGCTGTATTACTCTCTGTGTTGCTATTTTTAGACAATATAGCGATATATTATAACTGTAATGACTATTTGAGAACAATCCAGGTGCAGATCCAAAAGCACTTAAAATGTTACAAAACATATTTGACAAACATTAGGACACCATCAACCTCATCATTAGACTAACAGGAGAGATGAGCACATGGTATAAATTGGCCAGTGGTCCTGGCTTCAGTCTCCAGTGGCACTCACCTTCTTTCCTGCCCTGTTAATCAGGTGTTATTCCTACAAAATGAAGGCCATGGTGCTAGGGCTGCTTTCTCTCTCTCTCTTCATGGCTGTATTTGAAGCAAAATCAGAAGGAAGCCCTGTTAAACTCTGCGGGAGAGAGTTTGTCAGAGCTGTCGTCTTTACTTGCGGAGGATCTCGTTGGAGAAGACTACTGACTGATTTCCCTGAAAATCTCATAGGTAATGGCTTTATTTTTATATTGTCAAAATGCTATGGCCTTTTGTCTGCAAAACACAATTAAATGAATGGCAGTATTTTTGTTTTTAAATTGACTGTGCCATCCTTTAATATAAATATTATAAATCCCACTGAAGGCAACCAGATTGCTTTTGATCTCTGTGATCTTGGACACTTAATTCCTATTTGAACTGGAAAAGAATTATTTGAAGAAAAATCTGTCTCTTGCATCCACTCCCCCCACATATCTTACTTTAAAGGTAATCTCTCTCTCAGAACAACTAGGGTAATTCTATGGAAACAACTTAGGCTCCAATCCTGAACACACGCCATTGAAAGCAAATTTCTTTGAATCCAATGGAATTTATTACTATGTAGATATTCTTAAGGCTCCCAGTTTTTTCTTGCCTCAACACCCACATGCAAGTTAAAAGAAACAGCTCAGGCTTCACTTTGGCAATATCTTGCTTAGATTCTTGGGACAGTATTGATTCCAGTAGTTCAACTATCCGAAGTTTATTAAAGTTTGCATGTCCTTTCCAGTTTTCTTATATTTATAATTTTCATGCAACAGATCAAGAAAGTCACCCAGATTTACCACTTGAAATTAATGACTCAACAGGTGCTGAAGAAAATTACATGGAGAATCCAGACATCCAAAGCAAAGAATTCATCCAGTCCATCTCTGAGGCTGAAAAAGATCTGCGAGGCAAGCAACAAAAATCTATACACAAAAGGCATGAGGATGCCACGAGGCTCATGGTGTCTTGCTGTACTGTTGGCTGCAGTGAAAGCAATATAAGTTCACTGTGCTAAAAATGTATCAGATCCTGGCATGGATTCTACTCAACAGATTTACAAATACATTAGAAAGTAAAATGCGTTAGGTCTAACAAATAGGTAATTTTGATACCTTTTCTATCACACTTTGTAGTTTCCAGCTCTGCAGTACTTCCTAAGTGCTGTTCTATTTGGGATATTGTACTCATTGACAAATGTTTTGTAACATCTGTATTTCAAACATGTAAAGATATCTGCTCTCTTTTAGTTTCTGCTTTTGGAATAAATATGCAGTTCACTACACTGGCTTTCATTGATTGTTCTTGTCAGTGCTCAGAAGTACGGTTAGGCTTGCATTTCTTTTAAAATCCTCTGAAACAGAACACATTGTGTTTCCTCAGGAAGTCATCAGAACTATGGCCAGTTTGTAGGAAGGGCTGTAGCTCAGTGTATTAATGGCTCCCAGGCTGTCTTGCAAATATTAATACAGACCTCAACACCCCCATGAAAATGAAAAGAAATAGATCAGGCTTTGAGATGGCAACATCTTCCTTAGGTTTGGGGGGCAAAGTTTATTTTATTCAAGTGATTCAACCAGGCTTACATACCATCAGATACATGTGTAAAAAGGGATCTTTTAACTTTGGTAGTAGCATGCCTTAGCAGACTTGTCCCAATTTCTTTCTCTCTCTCTCTCTCTCTCTCACACACACACACACACACACTCGTTCTGTTCCAAAAGGAGGTTGGTTTATTGGTTACACAAGTATTAAACATGTACACAGTGATTACGTTGGGAATTAGCCTGTTGGTCATAGGCACTATATAAACTCCAATAAGGAATTATCTATAACAGACAAACCTATGCACACTACACATATGAGGCAGAAGATCAAGTAGAGAGCATAGAATGTCATATGCAGGGCTCAAAAGTGGTGAAATTAGCTTACGTGACCCTTGGTGTTTAAACTGAGCACAGTTGTATTTAGGAACTAGGCCTTGGCTGCGTATGCTTACTTCTGTCATGGATGGGCTGGACTCAGGTTCCAGGAGTGCTTTTATGGATGGAGCTTAGCAAATTGGGATTCTAAAATTCTAAAGTTTATGGGAGAGAGATTAGGAAAGGAAGAGAACTCCAGAACTGGGAGAGAAGGCTTCTGCACAATTTGTTTCAGACATGTGCACAGCCAGGGGCTAGCCAATATGCCCGGTCACAGTGACCAGGGTGGAGAGAGTTATAGAGGAAGCTAATCTAACACAAACACACAGGTCTTGGCATCTTGTGACCTGTCCTAATCCTCTTTGACTTCTTCCTCTTCTAGATCTTTATTGTGAACATATCAAAATCCTCTAGAGGATTTTGGTAATATGGAAAAGCCCACTGAAATGATAGAAGGGAAGTGGGGCCCCAAAGGGTGCCTGGGTGCAATAATTTCCACTGGTACACTGGGGATAGGCTGTGTTTATGTGGCTGTGCTTTTGACCGAATGTTGGGTCTAAAAATAGAAAAAGTCTCTCCAAGGACTCACACAACCACACCATAGGAAAGCAGGTAACAGTGGTGGAGGCCACAATTTGTAGGGAAAGGGCCTCCATAAGATAGGACAGAATTAGGAAGATACCTTTCAAGAGATCCCGATGGATTGTCCTGAAGATGGAGCTGAGGTATAGCTACAGTGGGGGAAAGGGGCCTTGAGCAAGGCTTCAGCTGAAGCAGGGCTCAGGCAGTGTTTGGGGGTGGGGAGAGGGGTTTGCGTGGCTTTCTGGCAAAGCCTTAGGTTTGTGGCATGGAAAGGGATAAGTGAATTTCAGCAAGGGTCCAAGAGCCAGCAGGAATGGTGGAAACCACCAGAGCAATGGAACCCAGGGGGCCTTGGGGACCTGAAGTCCAGAGTTTTTGTAGTGTTTTTAAACAAAGCCAAACAAAAAGAAAAAATACCTTGGCTAGAGATGTAAAAGTTCCAGAAATGTTGAGGCCATAGGAAAAAAAAACGCTTTTTTCCAGGGTTTGGGGGGAAAACGGGAAAGTTTGGAAAAATGGAAAAATAAGCAATACTTATTTTTTATTGCTCTTAATAGAGCTAGAGGCATTTTGTTGCTTTAAGACAGCCTTCCCCAACCTGGTGCCTTCCAGATATTTTGGGCTTGTGCTCCCATCAGCCTCAGGCAGCATGGCCAATGGTCAGGAATGCTGGGCACTGTAGCGGAGGGCTGCTTTAGGAACATAAAACAGCCTTTCTTTTCCTAAAGTTATTTTATGTATGACTTAGTTGACTCATAAAATTATCATTATATTTTAAATCTTTTGAAAGTAAACTCAGTGATTTGTAATTATTGTCTGAATAGATTAGAACTACATTAAATGACTGCTACAACATCAGAAACACAGGATTCTATAGAACAAAACCCAGGCTGTCAAGAATGCACATTTACTGTCAAGAATGCACAATGGTGACTCTACTCACATCATGTTGGGAACCTGAGCATAAATGTCTATCAGTAATATATACTTTAGATCAATAATTTTAATAAGGAATGAAATTACTGTCTATGCTGGGAATCATATAGAGAGGATTATTATTTTTTCCCTTGGCTTCATTATTTCCAGACATTTTACATCTCTAGCCTTTCTAGAAACGTGTTCTTATTACATAGTTTTTAGAAATCATTTTGGTGGGGAGTAAAGGCTGCGTAGCAATATATAAATTTGTTGTTGTTGTTCAGTCGTTCAGTCGTGTCCGACTCTTCGTGACCCCATGCTTTGTCTTAAATTCTAAAAGAAAATATTTCATAATCCAAAGGAGTTCAATTTTTTGGAAAACACAAAAATGGTGCTCGGGAAAAACGCATTTTCCCCGAATTCTTCTGGTTTTTTTCCAGGCCTTCACATCTCTAGCCTTGGCCAGGATGAATACCAGATTTAATAGGTTAGACTTCCGTCCCTGCAATCTTGATTTAGTTTTAAATGTAAAAAAGACACTAACAGTGAAATAAATAAAAATGGAATCCTTAAAAGTATTCATGCAACACCTTGGGGTATGCAACTTTTAGGAGTATTTACATCTAATTCCTGATTAATGTGCCCTATCCCATTGTGAGGCACTCAATTATACTGTGCCTCTTTCAGTTACATTGTTGAATTGTGTCCTGCATAGGTGACCAGAAGTTCATGACGCAATAGCTTGCTGGACCTCCTCACCCATTCTAGCTACAACTGTCAGCCCTTCATGCTTGTGCTTTCACATAAAGCCCAGCTGGGCTTCTTAAAGCAACATCAGCCAACATCAAATAATACTGGGGCAAAGTGTCTCCCAGGTTCCTATGTTCAACAGCCTGCCAACAAGTGGTAGAGAACATTTTATGTATGAAAAAGGTCCCAGGTTCAGTCCCTGGCATCTCCAGGTAGGGCTGGTAAAAAACCCTGTCTGAAACTGGCAGGCTTCTGCCAGTTAGGAGAGACAATAATGAACTAGTTTTTTTTCAATGGGCTAAGTCAGTAGAAGGCAGCCTCCTATATTCCTAGAACATAAAGCAAAACCAGCCCATGTTAATTACTTCTAGATGAATATGCCCCAACTGAGTTAAAGATAACTAAATTCTAGTGCTTTCCAGAGCTTTTGCTGTGTGTTTTTTCACTGAATGGATGATAGTGAATGTCAGAGAAGCAAAATCCATGTATTTTCTGGGGGCAGGAGAAGTCACAACGAATTTTGGAGATGGGGGAGAGCTTAACAGTAAAGCTGGTGGCAGCAGCATCTTTGTTGAAATGTTGTTGTTGCACAACATACATTTTCCATGCTGGTTCAAGTGGTGTAGAGGAGCTGCAATCAGCAGCCAGCTGGACTGCATATTTATCTACAATGCTTTGGTTATGTATATATAGTTGAAAAAAAAGACTGCAGTCCCCACTGGCCCACTCTGGCTTGGAGTAAATGTACTTGAGTCAGTTTTGCAAGTGCCTAATGGATAATGCCTGTGACATCACTGTTCACAAGCAGTAACGTAGTGGCAAATTCAGAAGTGCAGGGTCCCTTCATGACAGTCACAGCCACGCCCCCCTTCTAAGATTGTACAACCTTGTAAGATATACAGCCTTCAACTGGGATCCCAAAACAGTGCAGCTGAGAGGAAGGCAGTGGTATTTCAATTGGACGTCTGAGAAAAAATGCAGGGGTGTTAAAATTTTTTATCACCCATCCACCCACATTTTAGGTTTTCAAAATATGATACTCTATGGAAGCTTCACCCTCTCAACTCATCCCTCATGGACAGATCCCTTCTCATTTAAACAGCCCCCTTGCACACTCCCTTAGCGCCCCAACATTACCTATTAGCCTTTCCTAAGCTCCTTCATTATATCTCTCCCATCCCGCAACAAAAATGACCACACACCCAGCTGGATTGAAACACACACACACCTTTCTCCTCTCCCCTCAACTGATTTTTTTCTGTTTCCCTTCCCTCCACCAGGGTTTGTTTGCCCAGATACATGCCAACCTTGTACCAAAAAAGTGTAGCTGACAGAGCAGGTTGCATTTGGCAGTTCTGCTTACTGTAGAAATTAATGTTCAAGAATCAACAGTGAAATCCAATGGGTCTTTATTTCAAATTAAATTTACAGAGATCTTGGGAAGGCAGCTAAGGCTGCAGTCCTATGCACACTTACCTGGGAGAAAGCGCAATTGGCAATTGAACATAGTGGGACTGACTTCTGAGTAAACATGCATAGGATTGTGTGATAAATCCTAAAAACTGGCACAAACCAGCCACCTGCCCTGCCCCATAAGTAAAAAATGGTGGCAGCACTCCCCCCCTCCACACTCTCTTGCTGCTGCCACGGCCAGCAGCGGCAGCCCTGAACGGGTGGCTGGTGTTGCAGAAGACAAGGGCAGCGTCGGGCATGCAGGCATGGAGCAGCGATGGGCAGAGAAGCCAAGAGCTGAGGAGGAGAAGGGGCAGGGGGAAGAGGAGGCTGCAGAGCTCCCTCAGGCTCCCTCTCTTGCTCACTCCCTTTGTCTGGCCAGCTCTGTGTCATAGACAAGAGGCAGCCAAGAGGCCGCTGCCGCACTTCCTCTGCTCCCTCCTCCTTCCCTAGCAGACTGCGACCCGGCTGGGGGCTGGCTTAAAAAAAAAAAGTGCGAAGCCCCGGTGCGACCTGCAACCACTATACCGCTGTTCACAAGTGACATAGCTCCTGCCATACTGTGACCCTAATACCAGAGATCAGCCATGGATGTGAATGGAAGCTGAAACTGACTATCCTCAAGTCAATTACAATGGAGCAAGATACCAGTGCTTTGCTTCCCTACCTTTTTAAAGAGCTAGATGATGCATGCACCTGTGTAAAAAGCTGAAACCAAACAGTCTAAAGGGAAAGTCTGAAGAAGTCCCCTGACAGTTTTGACCTGGACTGATTATTCAGACTTTTCCTGAAGACTTTAGCCAACTTGCTAAGCAAAACTGACATGCGATTTCTCCACACTTTTGGCTTCAGACTATTCAGTTTCAGCTACTGGACAAGCTCACTCTTAAGAAGCTGAGTGCTCCCTTGTATAGTGGAGGTGATATGAAGTGATTCTCTCTCTCAAAAAAGAAGAAGAAAAAGGGAATGCCAACATAGTTACCACCAGCACCACCTTTCACTGTGTGTGGTCTGGATAGGTTTGCCATCCCCTTTTGATTGGGACTTAAGTGCTGTCCTGCAAAGGCTAAAATGGAGTTCAAAGTTAAGGCAACAGGTACACACTCTGATCAGGTCAATAAGCACAAACAAAAGTGAAATGACTCTATATTTCAAGAATTTGTCATGTATTTAAACACAATTAATTAAACCTCATATACATACCTGCCTTAACATCCCTGTTATAATACTGAGAGTGCTCTTCTGGGAATGTGTATGTGACCAAACGCTTTGCTTACATGATAGCTGTGAGGATTGCACCAGTGGTATTAAGCCTTTAGTGCCCATGGAATACTCTGTTTAGCAATCCTGCATATATGCAGAGCAATCCTATGCAGGTTTACTCAGAAGTATGTCCTACTGTGTTCAATGGAGCTTACTCCCAGGTAAGTGTGCATAGGAGTGCAGCCTAAAAATGGTACCTAGCTATGGGTTTAGGCTAGATTTCATACTGAACTTTTTTTTGCTACTCAGAGTAAATAGCATAGACATTTGCAAGAGCAAAGAGTGATCTATTTTTGAAGGAGTATGAGCAAAACGTATCACTTGTAGTGTCCCAGAGGCACCTGCTTCCAATCAGCATGCTTTGCTTGTCTAGTTGTCCAATATATATAACCACAATAATTTTGTATCTTGGTATCATGAGGTCTTTTATCCGAGCCTTAATTACCTAAAAGAGAAAAGAAAAACCCCAACCATATGTTCTCACATGCAAACTGATACTCCAAGCTCCCAGTTACTATGGATGTTTTACTAGAAACAAATCCCACCAAGTCCAGTGGAGCTTATCCCAAGTATGTGTGATTAGGGTAGCAGCTTTAGCATTTCTGGAACTTGTGAGTGCCAACATGGAAACCCTCCATACGATCAGAGATATCAATCGGTGAGCTGTTTTAAAACATCAAAGCCTCCCTTCCCCCATCTGAAATGCCACTTCAGCAGTGTCCATGCCCAGCTAACTTGAACGAAAAACAACAATGACACATAAGGCACTCCAAGAGAAGATTTCAGTCCTCAATACAAGATGTTGAAACAGATTTCTCAGTATCAGCAATCATGGAAACCAGCTCTATCATTGTATCTGGGAGTGCTTTCACACTAGGGATTTAGTGTGGAACTGCCATGCTAAGTTCACCCACTTTTTATGAGGCATCCACCTGATGCTGTCATGTAATCATTGTCATCCTGCGTTTTCCCTACAGTTCCTCCATCTTTTCTCAGAATACAGGAAGCCTGACTTTTTCTAGAACAATGGAAGAGTAGTGCAGTCTCCACAGGTGCAAATGCCTTTAGCTCTACACTTCCATCTTTTAAAAAGAACAGGGTTTTGACTTGGGCAATGATATGTCAGGAAGATGAAGTTATCACAGCTTACCACACATTCTTTATAACCCTAGTGGTAGGCAGCATTATATGAACCTATTTGTTATTAATATTAACAGATTTTCTAATTAATGATAAGTGCTTTTCCAGCTACAATTTTTGGAAGGAGAGGTATAGCACTATAAACATTATACTCCTATAACGTTACCTTAAAAAAAAATCACTTTTAAAGACGTCTTTCCAGTCATCACCAACAACCATGTTGCTAAAATGCCGGTGATCTGGAAGTTTTTTTTAATCATTTTTAAAAAATAGCATTATTGTATTAGTGTTATAGCACTATAATACAGTGTTTTAAAAAAATTAATATTATAGCATTATAATGTTACAGCACTATACCTGCCTTTTATTTTAAAAAAACATAACCTAAAAAGTGTTTCAATGTTAATTAAAAGACTGATTAAAAAAAAATGAACAGGTTCACAAAACGGCACCCACCACAAGAGTTATAGTGAATGTCTGCTGATGTTCAAATGCCCCCACCTCTGCTGCAGCTATGTCACACTACTGGTGTGGATGGAACATAACAAGCCATACACATAGAAAACACACAACAGTCCCAATAATTTGGAAAGTCAATTGCAATTCCGCTTATAGCTCACAGCAGAAGAGCAATGCTACAGTAGCAGTAGGAGCCACCTGCCTGGAAGCAGCCTGGATACAAAGTAGTAGCTGGAGATTATGTTGTTGATATGAGAAAAGCCTGACCTAGAGGGGAACAAAATTATCTCCTTTTAAAAGCATCTTAATATTCCATTTTACAGATCTTAAAGTTAACCCCTGGTACTGAAAAGCCATTCCTGAGTTGAGACCAGAGCCAAATGAAGTATAGTATGGGCTTTTTTTTTGGACTGCGGAGATTTCTCTAAGATCTACCTCCCAATGCTTGTTTTTAAACTTTGCTTTACTAATAATTCTGTACCTCAGAGATGGTCTTTGTCATTTGTCTGCACAACTCTGCTTCATATTTTTCTTCTTGAAGATAACTTGCTACCACATCCTTCAAGATATTATTCACAGTGGCCACTGGAAAGCATTTTGCAGGACCTGAATTATGAAGACAGCTCACAGCATTATTTCAGAAGGCTGTAATATGATATACATTATAGCCATTAAGAAAAAGGACCAGTGTTTTTTTTTAAAAAAGGACTAGCAGTGAAACCAGTTTGGTATTCAAATTAGATCATAACTGAGTATTATTTTCTGATCCCAACAGTGTAGCAACTTAGAAAAAGCAGCAGTATTGGACTTATTTTTAAATCTGGTTAAAATGACTCAGATCTTGGTCAGTGAGGGTGAGTTTTGTGCCTCTCCCAAAGTTTTGAAGGAAGCAAATCACATACGTGGCTCTGGTGATGTGGTTACTTCCCACAGGCGCATGATCACCCCTTTCCGGGATGGATGCTGGTACAGGGGCACTGGTACAGCTATACTGGTACAGGGAGCAACCATACTGATGGCCATGGCCTTGCGATTCGCTTCCTTCAAATGTTATCACAAGTGACCTGGAAGCAGCCATGCTGCTCCTATTAATTTATGAACTGCTTCTTACTGTGCCCCTAGAAAAAGGTCCTGAAGACTGAAACTGAAGTGCTTTGTGGAAACTTACACAGAACTATTGATTTGTACATCTACTGCCATTGTAATCTTCTTGCGTGTTTTGGAGGATGTTCATGGGTTTCTTTTTTATTTTTAAATAAACTTCATTACTTACAAATTGCAAAGGAGGTTGGGGGAGAAGGGAGGGTTTTAAGGATAGGAATATCAAAAGAATTACGTAGCCAAAGCCTGCACCATGGTAGGATAATAGCCCCACTTATATGATGTTAAGCCTATGTTATGTGACATTACAGTGCAGCTTGAAATGAATGGTATTTTCTACTGAAAGTGGGCATTTTTATTTCTACACATATGCAGGCATGCCTCATACTGCAGAACTGCTGCTTGCTTTAATCTTTTGGAGCGATTTGCTCTGCTAGCATCTTTCTGGGATACACTTGTGCTCTGCAGGTCCCTCCTCAAGTTGTTTATGTGGATGTGTTTTGTTTTTTTTAATGAGGATCTGTTTTGTCTTTAATGCACCCATGTGATAAATAAATGTTTTAGATAGGACGGAACACAGGATTAATTGTTACGATTAATAAAACTTAAAAATAATAAAAAGAACGTTCTTTTTGTTTTTCCTCAGTTTATATTAGTATTGGTGTAATATTTATGATTTGCCAAGGTACTCAGCATTATACTTTTTAGAGTTATTTAATAAGATAAATCCATCTCTTAATCTCCAAAGCACAAGCATTCTTAATTTCTATTTCTATCTGCTCATGTGACATTGGATTCAACCCTGAGAGTGTATTCCAGCATGTATTTCTCAAATTATAATCAGATCTATGAATATGATGCTAAAAAGTGTTGTGGATCCTATAAAGGAAACTACATTTTATGCTCAGAATAATATGCGAGTTAGTCAGTTTTGGGGGAAACTTATGATTGATTCAGGGAACATTTCCCACTATGTGATATACAGATTATTAGGGAATTCAAAAATTAAAAAATATCTAAAGGGTTTGCACTCACAATCAAAATCTGAACTATTTTGCTTGCCAAGCAACTGGCAGTCTCAGAATCAACTGCATGCATGGTCAATCCTTTCAGAAATGCTTTTTTCCGTGTATGTCATATATATGTTATTACATTGCTCTCTCATGAACCTACCCAAACAATGAGATCATCCTTAAAGGCCTTTCTCCTCAGACTCCCATCCTTGGAGGTGAGGCAGCTGAAAACCAGGGAAATGGACTTATTGGTAGTGTTACCCCACTTGTGGAACTCTCTCCCCCAAAAGTTAATCTGATACCAAATCCTATGTCTTCCTGATCGCCAGGTAAAGAGCCTTAAACTGCCAGGCCTTTTTACAGCACTATTTTATTCATGTTTATGTGGACTGTGTCTCCACAACAACGGAAGGAAGCACGAATGGAGGAGTACCGGATTTTTTAAAAGGAATCAGCTTTCTTGTGCTTTGGTCCATGCAGGGCTACATGAGCAAGTTCTCCGCACTGGTAAAAATCGCTTCACAGAACATACTTCCTGGTGCGGGTGGGAGTCAACATCATCTGACTGGCTGGGGCTGCTCAACCAATGAGAGAGGCTTTCCCCTTCCCCCGCTTTCTCCTTTCCCCTGAAACTCCAGCTGCACCTACATTTCAGGAGCAAGGCTCACTGACCACAATGGGAGTTACTTCTGAGTAGACACATATGCTTGTGCTGGGAAAGGGGGGTGGTGACACCGGGATGGGAAATCAACCCCCTTTCTAACTGCAGGATCTCTATAAGGAAGGCGTGAAGTAGTTACTTCCTTAGGCAATAAACCAAGCCACAGAGAATCACAGGTTTGGTAAAGCGATGTACAGGTTTCAGGGAATCAGTGCTTTAAAATCTGTATTTCAGTTGAGGGGGATCTCTGTACATTCTGATGTGCCCAAGCCTCATTGAGCACAATGGGAGTTACTTCTGAGTAGACACTATTTGGTTTGTGCAGGAATCATAGGGAAGGGGCCTACAAGACCATCGAGCCCAACCCCCTGCTCAAAGCAGGAAGCCTGATTCCTAGGCGGTCTCCCATCCAACTACTAACCAGGGTTGACTCTAGGGATGTCAGAGAATTCCGCCACGGATTCCAGTGAGACCAGATTCTTTAGAATCCGGCCCCCTGGAATCCGTGGCAGAACGGCCTCCCGCCCCTCCCTGCGGAATGCCCCTGGGACGGAACTTACCTGGGGCAGATGCGGCTCTGGCGGCGGCTCCGGAGGCTCCGGCCGGTCTCCCGGCCGGCTGTGGCCAGGCTGCTGCAGCCGCCATTTGCGTTCTTGCAGCTGTGATAGGCTACGTAAATATTTACGTAGCCTATCACAGCATATAGAAGGGACGCAAATGGCGGCCGTTACTCCATTTGTGCCCCTGCTCTTTGCCGTGATAGGCTACGTAAGTATTTGCTTAGCCTATCGTGGTAAAGGCAGCCACACAAATGGCATAGTGGCCACCATTTGCGTGGCTGCCTTTACCGTGATAGGCTACATAAATATTTACGTAGCCTATCACGGCAAAGGGCAGGGGCGCAAATGGTGTAGCGGCTGCCATTTGCGTCCCTGCTCTTTGCTGTAAATACTTACGTAGCCTATCACGGCTGCTTGCAAGGAAGCATATGGCGGCCGCTATGACGGCTATTTGCGGCCGCAGCAGCCCGGCCGCAGTCAGAACTCCGGCTGTGGCTGGCCCTGGCCAGCGGCTCCACGAAGCCGGCTGGGGAGGGTTCTGGGGGGAGGGACAGAGCGCCTCCCCCCCACTGCGGATGCCCCAGCGCGGAGCCAGGTGAGTATTTTGTACATCCCTAGCTGACCCTGCTTACCTTCAGAGATCAGACAAGATCAGGCACATCCAGCCCTTTGCTCGTCTCATGGGAAACACACAGGAAACACCCCTTGACCAGGGTCAGGGTGAAAGGCACACCCCTGGGAAGGGCATATCTGAGTTCAATGCAGGGCACATAGCAACTATACCAGGGAGAACTCGACTTAAGGAAAAGAATCGGACTTTAAGCAGTCTCAGGAAATCTGGGTTTTCCCTGATAAGCTCTGGGGTGGCTGCTGGATGGCCATGATGTCATGTATCCGTAACAACCTCAGCATGCAGCCAGCTCGGAGTAAATCACTGGTGGAGACACTCCCGTGGTAGCAAGTCTCGTTGTGTTCAGTGGGGTCTACTGCCTCTGTGAACTACTATAGCTTTTGGCTACTTTCTTATACACACTTACATGACAGTAAGCCCCTAAACAAAGGAGTACTTACTTCTGCTGCATAGAATTGTGCTCTTAATTTGTTTTAATGTTGCCCTATTTTTAAAGCTGTTCTGCTGCTCTTATTAAGTAGTTAATAATTTTTAAGTAGTTAGTAATTTTAATGTGTTTTATTGTAAGCTGCTTTGGAAATTTTTAATTAAAGACAGGATATAAATTATCATAAAATAAATAAATATATCTCATGA
The DNA here is from genome assembly GCF_057233095.1 of Heloderma suspectum. Taxonomy (NCBI): domain Eukaryota; kingdom Metazoa; phylum Chordata; class Lepidosauria; order Squamata; family Helodermatidae; genus Heloderma; species Heloderma suspectum. The sequence goes on from NC_139461.1 coordinate 216,777,197, forward strand.
ACATTCTGGAAAATCAAAGGGAATTATCAATCTTGATGTGATCTTTGAAGAAATATATTCATTGCACAGCCTCCCTTGCGATGGAAGAGTTATAGTGAATGTGCTTCATACATTCCCCTTACTACTAGGAAATGTGAACTTTATTAAAGAACATACAATCTATGAAGGATTCAAATTATTCCACCCCTACCCCACCGCACATCCCTTCCCCAGTCTACTGCTGAAATAGGATAGAAGCCCTGAGAACCTTAAAAATGGGATTGGACTATTAGGGAGGAAGTGATACTTACTCAACTGGTACGTGTTCTCCATCTGAACAGCAGGACGAAGAATATCATCATGGTGTCCAGGTTCATCCATGTAAGACACTGTACTTATGGAGCTAAATTCAGTCCCCAACAATAACTGTATTAATTTCTATTTATTGAAAACTACATTGATTAATACCAAAAATGTGTGAAGCATCACTCTAAAAAGGAGTCTTGTTGCATCTTAAAAACTAATTAAATGCATGCATCTGATGAAGTGGATGTAGGCCATGAAAGCTTATGCCATAATAACTTTGTTAATCTTTAAGGTGCCACAAGATGCTTTGTTGTTTATACTGTAACAGACCAATATGGCTACCCCTCTCTAGACATCACTCTAAAAAGTGTACAATTTATTTATTTATTTAAAATATTTTTTAGCCACCTTTCAGACCTTGTCAAACAGAGATTTATGATATGTCAAGTCCCTTTGAGCTTGTCATGCACAACCTTTTAGGGAAAGACCATATCAACTACAGTATGAGATTTCACCCATTCATTAGATGAGAATGAAGTTGGGCAACATCACAGAAATGGGCAGAGAGTTTAAACCATTCTCTGCAATGACACTGGGTACCTGTATTTTTAGACAAAACAGACAGTGACATATCTGCAATACTATGTGCACTTATTTGGGGGTAAGTCCAATTGAAACCAGTGGGACTTACATCTGAGTAAACAGGTGAAGGACTCAAGCTCGCCAAAGTCCTCTGGTTCAAGTACTGCTATTTCTTTCAATTTTCCCCTTCCTCTCACCTCTCCTCACACCATAGTACATGATGATGGAAGTATTTGACTGTGCATGCCCAGTTAAGGCAGAACTACATGCTATGAAGCAAATGTTTAACTCCTTTCACCCTGTTAAGTTCTCGAAATCCAAATGCTATGCACACTTTATTGCTATAAGTGCAGCATGAGAAAATGTCCCCCTCACCATCCTTGACTCAACACAGATCTAAGAAGTGCCCAGCTTCATTACCTAAAATGGACACAAAATAGTAAACAGCTGAAAGGCATATGGGTTCCCACCCATCACCAGACACTCCAATGTATGACAATAAGAACTGAACATGACATATGTAAAAAGACTTAGGAGCTTTTCTTATACTGTTCAGATGAAATAATCTAACAAAGCTACCAGAGATTTAGTGGGAAAAGAAGTCAGAAAATAGTACAGGTGCTACTCACTCTTTGGTTTTTCCAGTTAATTCTTTTGCCTTGATCTCATGGCTCCCTAAAGAGGAAATGCTGCCTCTTTTCTTTAACAAGCGGGGTGCTTTATCCTTCATTGTGTCTGACATGTTTACTAGACACAGGAAAATATTTTTAAAAACATAACTGAGACTTGAAAAGATATTGGCAGCTGGTATACAGAAGCATACCCGTGTTTTTACAAAATCAAGTAACAGAGTCTTTGAAAACTGAAGAGGCAGAGAGAATGGTCATACCTGTGTGCCGCCTCCCCCAAACTCTTGGTAGAAATGGTCATGGGGCCACTTAATTATGTAAATTATTATTATTAAATTTATGCATTGCTTCCCCCACTGCAAAAAGCAGTCTCAAAGTGACTTACGTACACAAATGCAGAAATCCATAATTAATATATCAATAATAATAAATTGTGAAAAGATTAACACACCAAATAAAACTGGCTAGAGGTGCCCATTATTTACTGCTGCTGTGACCAGGGGAGTGGAACTGAGGATCATCTGTGATCTCTAGAGGTGGGCTCACTGGTCCTCACAACAGGTGAGATTCACAACTCTCCCTTCCTACTTTGCAACTGAAGCGATGGCAAGGGGGGAGTAGCTAGACTCAGGGTGCTTCGACGAGGCTGTTACTGTGCAATCATACTGCCTCTTTCACAGACTGTACGGGGGTCCTGCCGTCATTGCCTTCCATTTGCAACCCTCCCGTGTTTTCCCACTGCTTCTTCCGCCCCTTGCCACAGAGTCAGTTAAGGATGGGATAGCTGCACAGTGTCTTTTGACTGGCAGTGCTAGAAGCCTCCACCTGGAAGCACGCTAAACCACCCATGTCCCCCGCCCCGCGCTTCTGTGCCACATGAGCTGTCCCTGTGGTATGCTTTGTACACACATATCGCAAGCGCACAAAGCAGCAAATGGGCAATGAGAAAAAGACAGAGGATGTACAATTCAGCGGTAAAGAAGCTCTGTCATCATTCTGTACACAGACATGGAGCATACGGATTAACACCTGTTTCCCGGCAGGGGGGCGCCTGTGCCTTCAACAGGTGCACGACAGGCAGAAAAGCAACAGGTGAAGGTTTCCTTAGTCTTGCAAGGTTTCCTGTCTCTCGTGCAGCTATTACAAACGCACAGGAACCCTGCCAGTGCCACGCGGGGAAGGAGACAATCCGACACAGCGCCGTGCGTTTGTAGGGCTCCACTCCACAACGATGCGTGGCTTTCCCCCCGACGGGGGCCAGGCTAGCCCACGTCCGCTCCCCGCGGGTTCCGTCAGGCCCTCACGAGCTGCCTAGCCTGCAGCACTCAGTGGCGCGTTCTTACCTTTCCCGCGGCAGCAGCCGGGCAAGCCGGAGCTGTTGCTGGTTTCCAGGGCGACTCTAGCCAGCCGCCGCTGACGGGAGAGCGCCGAAGGGCGGCCTCGGCGCCGTCCCCGCCCCACGGGCGAGGAGAGGGGGGGGGGGCGGAACCGCCTCGGGGCGGGGAAGGAGGCGGCTCTTCTCCGCTTTGCACGGGCGCACGAAGTGGGTCAAGCCGCTGCCCGACGCCCTTTCGCCGGGAGACAAAGGCGGGCCGCGCGCGTCCGAGGGGGGAGACTTCGTGCAGCTGCCGCCCCCGCGCGCATGGCCCGCCCCCTCTGTCCCTCCGCAGCCTCTTTCTAAGGCCCATCTGCAAAGCCGAGCCAGCTCCGCAAGCGCCCGTTTCTTCCCCCGCGCCAGCGGGGCAACGTCCGCCTCAGCTGCTGGTGGCTTGCACTGGTCTTCGGAGGCTCCTCAGGCCCTGCCTTGTTTTCTGTGGCGTCTTGGTATTGCCTGCGGGTAACTGGGTTCGGTCAGGGCAATTCTGATGCTCACATTGGTGCCCGCCTAGAAAGAAGCATTCCAATCAAAACCAACAGCCTCCTTCCTATAGATATTAGAATATAACAGTTTATGTCACAGGTGGTTTCTGTATATGGTGTAGAAAACAGATGATGAGTGTACAGATTCTGCACATCTCTCTCTCTCTCTCTCTCTCTCTCTCTCGCTTCTTGAAGTGTACTTGTGATGGGCTAGCACAAAATAACACTCTGCAATTATTCTTCCTTCCCCAAGTCTGGCTTGTGAGTGTTTCTTAAGTTTTGCCCTATTGTTCATGTCTGTATAACAAGTATCTCTCATAAAATTTTGCCACCTCAACAATTAGACTGGTAAGCCTGTCATTTTTGCGGTCTCTGGGATCTCCTCTCTTAAAAACTGGGGTGCTTCCAAACAAGGCATTTATTTTGCCATCACCCTACCTCATTCACAGAATTTTACAGGGGGTCCAAATGACGTCGTATTTCTTTCGTAACCCTCCTGTGTTTTCCCAGCACTTCTCTCTCTCCCCTCCCCCCCCATTGCAAACAATCTGTTAAGGAAAAAAAGATGGAATTGCTGCACAGTGCCTTTTGGCTGCTAGTGCTAGGAGTCCTGGAAGCACCCTTGGTATGATAATACTAGATTCCCAACCATAAAGCTAACCAGCAAAAAAAAAAAAAAGCTAACCATAAAGCTAACCACATCCCAGGGGCCATAGGATTGTTCAGATTCCCCCTTTTGAGGTCAGAGACACTGCTCCAACCCCGGGAGGGGGAGTTGGCGATCTGGCCCCCCTCCTCTCGCAGCTGGCAGGGAAAGAACTGCGCTGGCTGTCCTCTGAGGTTGGAAAAGGGGGCATTCCAGTGGAGAGGGGAGGAGACTGGAGAGGCCAGGATAGGAGTTATCCTGAGCCTCTTCCAGCCTCCTTCCCTCCCACTCCTACGTATCTTCACTAGCGAAATCTGCAGGGTGGAAGAATGGGGAGGCAAAGATTGCCTCTGCTGCTCTTTCCACCCTACATTAGATGATGGGATGCCTCCAGGTTCAGGGACTTCTGATTACTGAGGGCACAATCGGTAGGACTGCACGCTAATTGACTTTCTGTCATTTCTTCTTGGAAGTCTGATCATTTCCTCAATATCAATAAAAAAAAATTCTTGGATTGCTTTGCTTTCCATGTTTCACCAGTATGTAACATATGAAGCTGCTTTGTATTGACCATGTTCAGATGATCAAATATCAGCTTAATAAGCCAAAATATGAACGAGCCTCCTACAGCCTCACACAGCTATTTCATTTCTCCCTTCATATGAGAGAAAAACGACACTGCAGTTAACTATAGCTTTCTGTTAACGTCTGAATTGGGAAACTTGGTAAATTGCTTCCAAATAAGCCAAGATATGAAGCCATGGTTTAAAGTCAGCATGATTGGAAGCCATTAACCATAGTTTCCGAGTCTGGATGTAATGGGAAGCTAGAATTAACAGCAGCTGTGTCCAAGAGCATAAAGTTTGTTCATATCTCAGCTTACCAAATTGAGATTTGATTGAATGTATCTATTGTGTCAGACCATTGTCTATCTGGCCCAGTACTGGCCACTCAGGGTGCAGTCCTATGGACTGCATCCTCACTGCTTGGAAGCCCCTGAACTGAGAGGCTTCCGAGATTTGTAAGCCCTGCCGGGCTGAAGCCAGCAGGGCAGAAGAATGGCAGAGGCAATCTTTGCCTCCCTATCCTCTGATCTCCTTTATTTTTGCTAGATGGGCTTTTCAACCCATCCAGCAAGGGCACTTTGGAGGGGGAGGAAAGGAAGCTGGAGGATGCTCAGGCTAAATCATATCCTAGCCACTCTGGTCTCCTCCCCTCCCTATCCATCAGAATACCCCCTTTCCCCCCTCTCCAAGTTTGATTTTTCCGACCTTGGAGAGGCAGCCAGTGTGGTTCTCCCTGTGCCTGCTGCAATTTGGGTGGGAGTAAGATCTCCGACTCCCACTTCTGAGATCGGAGCACTGTCTCTGACCTTGGAAATGGTTTTTCTGAACCATCCTATGGTTCCTGGGATGCTCGCCCAGGGACCATAGGATGGCTCTCTTAGTGGCTGTCCAGGATCTGAGGTAGAAGATTGTAATCTAAGATCCTTTTAACTGCAGATGCTGATATTGAAGCAGAGGCCTTATGCATGCAAAGCATGTGGTCTATCGTTGTTGTTCAGTCGTTCAGTCGTGTCCGACTCTTCGTGACCCCATGGACCATAGCACACCAGGCCTTCCTGTCCTGCGCTCTCTCCCGGAGCGTGCTCAAGTTCATATTCATTGCATCGGTGATGCTATCTAGCCATCTCATCCTCTGCCATCCCCTTCTCCTTTTGCCTTCAGTCTTTCCCAGCATCAGGGTCTTTTCTCTCACCAGAGAGTTTTCTCTTCGCATTAGGTAGCCAAAATATTTGAGCTTCAGTTTCAGTATCTGTCCTTCCAATGAGCACTCAAGGTTGATTTCCTTTAGGATTGACTGATTTGACCTCCTTGCAGTCCAGGGGACTCGTAAGAGTCTTCTCCAGCACCACAGTTCGAAAGCATCAATTCTTCGGCGCTCAGCCTTCCTTATAGTCCAGCTCTCACAGCCATACATTACTAATAACTCCCTTTAATATGTTCACTAGCCCTAAGCCTTATATGCATTATAGCAGCTGCAGCTATTAGGAAGTGTTGGCTAAAAGAACTCAGCCTTTGTCTCCCATTTTTAGTTTCTCTCACCCTCCATCTCATGTCAGTTCTGCTTAAATTATAAGATTCTGGACAGGGACTCTGTGTAGTTAGTTGTTTTATGTACAGTGCCTAGCATAAATAGGATTATTATTTATTAACAGTGAAATCCTACATATGTCTATTCAGAAGTATCCCCACTTAGTTCAATGGAACTTACTCCCATGTAAGCGTATATTGGATTCCAGTCTAAATGTATTTCAAATGCTAGGAAGAAAAAAAATCAGCTCAAATGTACAACGTTGTTTTTAGATTTCTCATTTATTTTGAAGGGGGAAAAAAATCACATCTCAATTACAACTCATTCATTATTTAATTTTGTCCTTATGTATAGAATTTAATAAACTTTGTTCTGAAATGGGGACCCTATTTGTTGTATAATAGTATGTATGATAAATAATTGCATATTCAGGATTTTGTGAAAGGGATGATTAGGGAGAAATCATGAAGGAAAGACATTTATAAAAATCATTATTTACAAAAAAAAATAGACATTTGTATTCTAATCTATAAAGAAAGAAACATTGAAAAAATGTGGTTTTATGATTATCTTCAACAACACAACACATTCATATTACCAGTGGTCAGATACAAAGCTTTGCTGCAATGCTTCTGATGCAACAAACTTTTATATAGTTTACAATTCGTCTCTGATACCATCAGGTTAGCAGCAAAGCTTTCATCACAGACTAAGCAGTAAACAGGGCCAACTAGACTAGAAGGATAGTATATTTCATTTCACACATAGTCTGAGAAGTCCAGACTTTTTAAACTTAAATGTTTAAAAATATACATGTGTATTTTCAGTCCACAAATATCTATAAACAGTTTATACACAAGATATTTTTTAAAATATAAAATGATATAGTTTGATATCTGATAAAACACCAGGGAATCTAATTCAGGTCTCAGATTTCCTTTTGAGTTGAAGTCACAGCTAAGAATTAAAACCCAAGACCTGCAAATCCTTATATACATGCTTAATTGCATGCAGGCAAACAGCGCTTTTGAAAACGTGTACATCACTTTGGCAGGATTGGAGTTTAACATTTCAGTTTATCTGAGCCTGTAAAACAAAAATGTGCATACCTACAAATGATTTATCGGCCATAAAACATAGATTATCTTTTGAAAATCCATCTCCCCTTCTAAGGCACCAGTATGACTGGTGTTCCTAGGTGTCCAGTTGAGAAATGGTGTGGTAGTGTTGAAAGCTCCATGTATTGGAGGTAAGAGTTAAGCAGCTGTATCCCATATACACACTAATTTGAAACACAGATTATGAACGTTTAACATTCTCAGTGTCACTAAAAAGGCAGCTTGGCCTGTAGTGAAATCCTGCTCATGTATAAACCTTTGAACATCATCAACTAGTAAATCAAAAGTAAGATTCCAGCAGGAGTAACAGTGATGCTTTCAAACAATCAAAAGAGATCAATTATGCTGTGTTATTTTATATTTCTAAGCACATCATGGGGCAAAATACTGACCAACATAAGATGTGTGGTATCACTAGAAATGACCCTTGCATAAACTTGCAAGAAAACAATTCCAGCTTTGGTATAGGCCAAGGCTGGAATTTTCACATGGGAAAAAAAATTATTATGATATTGTATTTTGAAGTAATTACACATTTTGTTTATCATGGTAAACTTCCAAATTAAGAATTTAACAAGAACAAATTTGGACAAACAATGCATATTAAGAACAACAAATAAGTCTACATTTCAGTACACTGAACTGACTGCACCCAAATAGATGTGAAATGTCTGAATGAGACTGTGTTATTATTACTATGTTTAGTTAAAAAAAACCCTAACTTTTCCAGAGTTTCTATATATGCAGAGCTATAATGTAACTTCTAATAAAGTTGTATACAGAAACTCTTGGTTTTTCTACTAATCTACTGTAAAGGTAGAAAATTGAGGAACTAGATGACAGGGAAGCTGTCACTACAGTTATTCTAAACCTTTTAAATAAAAGAATTATTTCAATTTTCTTGTCAGGCTTTTTAAAAATATTGATCGCTTTCATGATCCAGCCATTTCAAAGTGTTATTCATATAAAAGATATAGTACTGATTGTTCACATAATTCTCATGGTAGAAGAATCCCAGAAAGCACCATCAACACATTTGCACTGGGTCATTCAGGAGTGGCTTTCTCTATTTGCATCTTGTTTAAGATTAGCAATAGGGTTGGGTTGATTAACTGAGTTCCAAAGACCCCTGTTAGGCATATCCAAAAGTTACTGTGTGCACACCGAGATATCTTTGGGTTGTTGTTTCCAGCAGAAGTCTCTTTGTGCCACGTTGGAGGTCACTTATGAAGTGCTCCATGGGATTCAGGAGCAGCATACCTGGTGATGTTTCTGAAAGGGGAGCTTGGAAGGAGCTCACCATGTAGTGATTTAATTCGGGGCCATTGTCATCAGCATTTGGTTTTCATTTTTTCAAATATATAGCTAAGAATAAAAGTTCTATTTTATTTCTCACTTTAAGGGCAAAACATTTTTAAGTCGCATTTTCTTTATTGCATAAAAAGTACATATAATTATTTTTGGAGGAAGGAGTGTCAAAAGATGCAATTTGGATGCCCAACTCTTGGATATGTGGCACCGCCAAGTAGCAGGCTATCTCACAATGTTTGTGTCTATAGTGAGTTCTGCTAAATGTTTTTAAGGGTGCAATCCTATGGAGACAGTCATCAGCCTCCAAACTTGGAGGCTGACGACTATCCAATGCAGGGTAGCCATAGCACAGAGGTGATCCTCTCCTCCATGCTCCAGCTGCCTGCATTTCTGGCTAAGTACAAAAAAGGGCCACAGTTGTAGAAACCAATAGGAAATTTGCAAACAAGCACAGAACTGTGAGAGGGTCAGGTTATGCTAGTGTAATATTGTAACAATAAGAAAATTCAGTACAAAAAAGGATTGTTGTTAGAACAATATAATTATACATATGAAAACAATGTGAATACAATTGTACATATATTGGTGAATAACAGAAGCATCTGTATCACAGCTGTATACAGTATCGCAGTATCTGGCCTATTTTCCATGTCTTTTGGTTATCAGGATTCCTTCACATTTGAAAGACACCAGGGACTTTATTAACAAGGTAGAGGGCATGAAAATTCCTTCAGAGGCTGTCTTGGTAACTATGGATGTTCATTCCTTATACACCAATACAAGGAGGCACGTTATGATAGTTGACTCTTTCCTTGATACTAGGGACGATCTTTCTTCCCCCACATATTTCCTTATGGAATTAGTGGATATTGTTCTTGAGAAAAACTAATTCAGATTCTCTCAACAATTTTATTTTTAAATTAGAGTAGCAACAATGGGGAGTCCTTTTGCCCCAAGTGTGGCTAATTTATTCATGGCATTCTTAGAGGACACTGCAATATGCAATGTTAACTTCAATCTGTTTTAGAAGTATGTTCTTTTCTACAAACGTTATATCGATGATATCTTTCTAGTATTTTCTAAACAAGATTGTTGTTGTTCAGTCGTTAAGTCGTGTCTGACTCTTCGTGACCCCATGGACCATAGCACGCCAGGCCTTCCTGTCCTCCGCTCTCTCCCGGAGTGTGCTCAAGTTCATATTCTTCTCCTTTTGCCTTCAATCTTTCCCAGCATCAGGGTCTTTTCCTGATGCTGGTTTTCTCTTCGCATTAGGTGGCCAAAATATTTGAGCTTCAGCTTCAGTATCTGTCCTTCCAATGAGCAGTCAGGGTTGATTTCCTTTAGGATGGACTGATTTGACCTCCTTGCAGTCCAGGGGACTCCAGCACCACAGCTCGAAAGCATCAATTCTTCGGCGCTCAGCCTTCCTTATAGCCCAGCTCTCACAGCAATACATTGCTACTGGGAAAAACATAGCTTTGATTATACGGACCTTTGTCGGCAAGGTGATGTCTCTGCTTCTTACTATGCTGTCTAGGTTTGCCATAGCTTTCCCCCAAGGAGCAAGCGTCTTTTAATTTCATGGCTGCAGTCACCGTCTGCGGTGCTCTTGGAGCCCAAGAAAATAAAACCTGTCACTGCTTCCATTTCTTCCCCTTCTATATGCCAGGAAGTGATGGGGACAGATGCCATGATCTTAGTTTTTTTAATGTTGAGTTCCAAACCAGCTTTTGCACTCTCCACTTTCACCCTCAACAAGAGGATATTTTACATCAATTCTTGATCTGGATCAATACCATACATCCTACTATAAAATTTTCTTCTCATTTTGATGTACAGTGTATTTCCTTTTTAGATACAGAGGTATATTGCAGACAAAATCATCTATATATTAGAGGATTCAGAAAACTGACAAATTCTCTTTTGCATTTTGAATCTTTCCACCAAGTGCATCTGCATAGGAATTTACCATATGGATAATACTTACATCTCAAGAGGAACTCCTCACAGTATCATGAGTATGTTAATCAAAAAATACTATTTAGGCAACAACTGGTGGATAGGGGTTACCCAAGGAATATAATAAGGGATGCTGAAACATGAGCAGATGCGGTGTCTAGACCTATGTTATTAAATCCACCTGATAAGGGATCTAATAATAAGATTACAATCTCTCTGGAGTATTCCAATTTGTCCTTCTCTATCAAAAAAGCAATATATCAATATTGGCATATAGTAAGCCATATACCTGGATGCGGCAATGTTCCATGTATAGGATTTAGACGGACGAAAAACTTTAGAGACTATCTAGTGCACTCGGATATTAATCCATCTCCTCAACATGCAACTTTACCTTATGGGCATAACAAATGTGGGGGCTGCTCTGTATGTGATCTTTCCTTACCAATCACAATCTTCAAACATCCCATGGATCATCGACATTTTGAATTACATAATTTTTCCAATTGTGCGACCAAGCGAGTTATTTATGTTATCATTTGCTCAGGTGGGTTATTGTATGTAGGTAACATTTCTCATACTATTCGAACAAGGATGATTGAACATTGGTCCAAATTAAGAAACCATGTTTTGGATGCTCCCTTGGTGCAACATTTTGTAGAATGGGCTCGTATACATAAGGACTTTAAGTTCCTAGTGTCTGATATAATATATTCTCATAAATATAATTGGACAGATTACAATAATTTACTTCTATGTAAGGAGGCTGAGTGGATTTTCAAACTGCAGTCTGTGATCCCTAAAGGTCTGAATATTTCTCTGGATCTGGCATCTTATGTGAGAAAGAGAAAGGCATTTGTATTGGGGATATTTATCTGAATGCATATGAAGCCAAACACTACACCTTTAACAGCAATGTGGATGACTCAGCCTTTCTTCAACATTGGATATTTAAAACCTTTTACAAATGGTATGCTCACAGCTGCCAACTCAACTTACCAACCTTAGAGCAGGAGTGTGTTCTGAGGTTTGTTTGGTTACTTTGTGTCTCATTTCAAAGAAACTTTTTGGTATTGTACCGATATTATATGGTTTAAGTGTTGTTCTTTCTTAGCTTTGTGACGCTCTATGAGATAAAATGCAAGTTATGCCAGAGGATTAAGCGGCCTCATTAAAAAAACTATTCAGATAAAGTACTGCCACAGCGTTTTTTGTTGATGACGGTGAGTTGAAACAATTTCTTTGCTTATAAAGTAAAGCCCCGTTTTCATGTAAATAATTTTTGATATTATGGTAACAATTCTCAAAAAGAACGTTTGTGTACATGTACATATTATGACAATAACTGACAACTAATGTGAATATAAAAATATTAAATTATGTGTGTGCGTGTATGTGCAGATACATGCACACGTGTGTGTGTACGTGCATATGTGTGTATAAACATATGACTATAGACCTTATATTCTTAATATCGTTACAGTTATTATTTATCTGAAGAAGCAACTCATATGCGAAACAGGATTACACCGGATTCCTGTAAAGACTTCTTGAATGGACTTTAAGATCCTTTGAACAAACTATAATAATAATTTGTATATAGCTGTGATACAGATGCTTCTGTTATTCACCAATATATGTACAATTGTATTCACATTGTTTTCATATGTATAATTATATTGTTGTAACAACAATCCTATTTTGTACTGAATGTTCATATTGTTACAATATTACACTAGCATAACCTGACCCACTCACAGTTGTGTGCTTGTTTGCAAATTTCCTATGCATTTCTGGCTAGACAGGCAATTTTGCCTGTCTAGCCAGGAAGCTTTGGAGCAGAACAGGGGGAGGCCGTGCGATGCATAGGAAGCTACATAATGCAGCTTCCATGGCTCCTCCCCTCTCCACCCCCAGGATCACCCCCTTTCCCCCATCTCTGTGCTCCTTTTCCAAGTACAGAGATGTAGCTGACGCGGAATCACGCCAGCTATGAGGGGGCAGGCCAGGGAGCACTGAGGTTGGAGCCCTGGTTCCAACCTCAGAGCCCAGAGACTGAAAAATCCTATGTCCCCCAGATCCTGTCTATGAGACATAGGATTGTTCCTCTAGTGTAGTAATTTTAAGTACAAAAGAAGGGAAATCACTACTAGGTCCTTATCATGTTACATTTTAAATAAGATTTTCTGAGATTCATTCATTCATTCATTCATTCCATTTATAATAAATGACTATGTCAATGGATATATCAATTATGTAACCAGTAGCTGACAATAGGAAATTAATGGATTTTGCCCATTAAGTCAATGGGAATTTTGCCTTTTATATTGTTTTACCCACTGTGTATGCACCTTGGCCTATTTATTGTGAAAGTGACCTATAAATGATACAAATAAATATCTGAGCAGACAAGATTTTAGTCTCAAATACTTTGCAGCATCATTCTCCTTTAAAATGTGGATAACTTACCCAATGACGTATTTTTAACAAGTAATTGTTCTGCTCAGCAAAATTTAAATAATTCAGAACAAAAAACAAATGAATCAGTAGTAACTTGCTTCTTAAGAACACACCAAAATATTATATCGACATAAATATAATTTTAAGAACTAGTCTTTGACAAAACAGGGCAAAGAAGTGAGCCTCAAAATCACATGTGCTCACCCATCCCCATTGGGTATATGCAGTACTTCATGTGTTGCAGTTGCAGTCAATAAAGTTGGGATTTCATACACATGTATGGATCTAAACATGTACACTCCATGCCACGTGTGACATTCCACATGTAGTGGGAGGAGGCACACACAAGATCAAGACTTGCTCTTGTGCCCCACCATGTGCAGTCTACACACCAGGACCCAACTGCCAAGCAAAAAACAGTGTTTACTATTTTCTTGAATCCCAGACGGTAAGGGAACAACTAAAATACACACCTCTTTCATCAGATGATGCTTTTTTATGTCAAATGGTTGCCTGTCAAGAAACAATTTTTAACAGGCATGATATAAATTTTAGGGTAGTATTTCATAATACTATGAGCACTGCAAAAAATGTAGAGCCATTACGCTAATCAATTAAAACAAAGCTGATGTGAAATTATCAGACTGCTCTGCAATTCAGTAGCAGCAGACTACATATGCTGTAGCTGACAAAGATGTTACTGTGTGACATAGTGCTGAAATAAATGAACTGAAATTTTGACCAATTTGCCTCTCGAAATGAAAGGGACATGTTAAAATAAAGTGGGTATGCCACAAAGAAAAATTAAATACGGTTGAATGTTGATGCATTAGATCAGGAATAGGCAACTTCGGGGGGAGGGGGGTCTGGAGGCCACTTTTCCCTGGCAAACTACCTACTGTTTGTTTTTGTTTTGCTTCAATGTTGCTGAATTTCAGTGGTGTAGGGGCAGCAGCAATGGGGGCCACACTAGAGGCCAGGAGGGTTGCACGCAGGCTGCGGGGTGAGTGTAACCCACCCCAGCATTAGGTCATGAAAGGAAAAACTTGATTGGATTCTATAATTGTGTGTATACATACCTCTATACACATATATTCAAACTGTTTTGTTAATTCAGAAGACAAAAAAAGTGGTAAGCCCACTAAAATTTAGGCAGCTAACTAAATATTGAATACAGTATTTCTACCCTTAATTAGTCTAGTATGTAATTGTTCTATTCTTCACTGATTCTATTAAAGTACTTGAAATTAAGTTAATGATTTACGAGCTTTGAATTTAGAGGAAATGTAATCTCAACTTTATTTATAAATAATTGTATAATCTTACATTATATTCTAGCTGTAGAAAACCTGCAGCCTGAACCTATGTATATTTACAGAGATTTCAATGGGGCTTATTCCTGAGTAACTGTGCATACAATGCAGCCCTACTTACATTTTTAAGAACTACTGTTTCCATTGTAGAGATCTTGTATGCAATACAGAAGGGTGTTTCCAGTTTAATAGCTTCCTTGAAGCGCATACTGTGTGTTTATTTTATGAAATAGCAGGCCTTCCTGAATATGCCTTGCATTAGGAAGATTCATCTATCAGCAACTAGTTCAGAAATATTAACTGTATTCTCTCCCCATCATATGATTCTCCCCATAATAATATGACTTATATTAATCAAGGCTGGCTCAGCTATTCCCCAATCCTTTCTTCGACCATGAAAAGTTAAGATGAAGGCAGTATATATTTTAGTCCTTACTGAATTGGGTAAAAACCCTCTAACAAAGATCCCCCCATTCCTCATGTATCTCAGCAATACTTGAGCCTTGAAGATGCTCCTATATTAATTACTAGATTGAGATGCTTCAGAGGTAGAATGCATCTGTGTAATCCGGTGCTTTCTTTGCATGAGGCAATATTTTGGCTGGTAGAAAAATGATGTGCGCAACTTTGACAGAATAGAACCACTACAGAGGAGCAATGGTAATAGATTGTGCCCAGTATTACTTTGCTGTTTAAGGCTTTAGAAAAATTGTTTTAGAACTGCCTTTTTATTTTGCAAAATGTTTCTTTTTCTCTGATGATTAATTTATAACCCAGATTTTATATGCAAGGCTACAATCCTAAAAACATTTTACTTGAAGGTTAAGTTCCCTTAAAAGCAGTATGATATTTTTAGTAAATCACTCTAGGATCAGATCAGAGTACATGTTTGTACCAAGTTGAAAGTGACATTAATTCCCCCACTTTGTATTCTCCGTTTCTAGGTCAGATACTCATCACCTGAATTTAAAGAACAGCCAATCTTAGATTACATGGTCAGTATTTTTAATATTTCTAACTGTATGTCTAGAATAAGGATCAATACTCACTAAAAAGCTCTTGGTAAAGCCTGTGGCTACTGCAAGTGTTTCTATTTGTGGTGAAAGAGGAATACAAATCAAGCTTGTACAAGAGCTTCTTTTACAACAAGAACTTGGCAAAGAAATTGTTTTTTTTAATTTTTAATGACTGGACATGTATTCATTTTCTTTTTCAACATCAGTGGTGGGACAAGAGTCTCAATAGTTACAGGGAGGCATGCGGATGGATCTCCAGGGTTGCCAGCAGCTAAGATTGGACACCCTGCGGCACAAAGTGCTGGGATTAGAATTGCATTAAAAGTTAGGACAAACTGACCATGAGACAGGACTTTTTGATGGAAAGTATGGGTACTACTACTTTAGATGCTATATAAGGCTGATAATTTGCAAATTGGAGAAAAGCAAAACATCATTTTCTTCTGTTCAGGACTAACATTTTGAGAATCTATATAAAATCTTTCTTAAGACTGAGCTAGATTATATTTTTATGTTGCAGATATGCCACATTCATTTGCTTTGAATATATTTATCTCCATCTACTTGTCTGCTTAGAGTTTAAAGATTTTCAGGCTCCTTTACTTGCTCTTATTTTGTTTTTTAAAAGATTGATTTCTTTCAAGCACTGAAAGTCCATTTGGAAATAAATGCTCTTCAAATGTACATCATGAGTCATTTGCACAAAATTAAGCTTCTAATTCAAGTCAGAATTTGTGAACTTTCTGTTGAAATCAGCTTTGGATTCAAAATTTGTGTTAAAATTTGCATACATTTCTGAAAGGGGACATAATTATCAGACTGCCTGGCAATGGGAATATTTCAGAAGTTAAAAAAAGGAAAAGCACAGCAATGGACACACTTATTGTGCCTATGCGCTTGTGGGATCGAGTGCTAAAAATAACCCTAAATGAGCAGAAATGCTCGTTTCCAGAACAGGGCAGGTTAGCAGAAGGGAGCTCTGCTGACCTGACACATTCCATAAATGAGCGGCCCCACTGGATCCTGCCCAAAGTTCTCCATCCATTAAAGCAAGACAGACAGTTGCTTTTCCTCACTCCAGCTTTAGTAATGTTAAGCATCATGATGGATGTCACCAAATGTCATCAGCAGCCTGATTTTACTTTCACACCAAAAGATCAGAAATACTTTTAATACGGCAACTTTTAGGAATGCCAAGACAAAGCTCAGGTTTCCTGTCTCAAGCCATGCAGAGTTCTAGCAATTCACAAAATCAACTTTTATAATTTTTCTGTGGTACAGAGAAACCAGAGAAACCAAAGGAAAAAACAGTTATTTTTTCTTTGTTGTACATTATATTTTCTTCAAAATTAGCTCCTTGGGTTTCTAATCCAAGGCTCATACCAAAATGAATTCACTCTAATATTTTTCCCCATTCTAATGTTACATGGATTTCCAGCTTATATTGCTGTAGCATATATATTTCCCATGCTCGTTTAAAATTTAAAGACATCTATTTATGTCCGGAGTTCCAGGAGAGCCTCTAGTTTTGTCTGCTTGTTTTAATGCAGACATAACTGTTTTCTCAAGCACAGCCATTTTCACATGCAAATGAGACAGTTGGATGCCAACCTATTTAGACCTCAGTTTACAAAAATACTAGTTGTGTGCACACAAAAAGGTGGCATGGATACTATCCACTAGTCTTGTGACCCTCTGCACAACTCCAGTGTGCCCTCTCATCATGGCCCTCATTAGCTCCTACTGTAATTCAGACCGCAAGCTTAACTTCCAGATGAACAAATGCCACAGAACTAAAACGACATTGCCTGTGGATACCTAGCAAGCATTTTAGCAATGTGGGTGAATTCAAAAGCATTTTTAAAGCTATTCTTTTCTTCATGATAGGTGTAAGAAATACCTCACAACTGATTAGAAACCTGAGGCCTAAATATCTGCTTGAAGAAAGCAGAATATCCTGGCAGTTAAATAATTGAAAAAGAGCTGAGAATCCAGTACTGTTAATGATTATGCTGCCAATTCTCCACACAAAACCCTCTGTTCTTCCTGGCTTTCAAGTACAGGTAATGGTTTTCTCTAAAAGGCTACAAACCTTTGCAAATGAAGAAAAATACATAGGGTTGGTTCCAGACTAAAGTCCCACTGATTTTGATAGGTATACCTTTAAATAGGCCTAAATCAGGAACCAACATATCGTATGTTACTTTGAAGCTCTTCTTCCTCTCACTCATCTTAGTAACTGACAGGAGGAGGAAAAATGGCATTCTTAGGGAATAATTTGCAAGCCAGTGGTACTGTAAAAATAAACAAGCATGCCTACAAAGTCAGAGACTGTTGAAATCAAACAGCAGCCATAAAGAGATGTATTACTCAAAGTAGTTACTTTATATTTTTAAATTGTTGGCTTACTTTGAACATGATCCACCAGAAACGTCTCCCAGGCAAGTCTTAATGAAAATAACTGGAACTGCTTTGCCTCCCGGCTGTGCTTTCTTGCGTTTCAATAGGGCTTGCATAGTGGGGAGGTTTCTAGTAGATAGTGCTCTTTATCACCCCATATGCATCTGGTCAGACTAATGGGAAGAAACAGAAAACTATTTCAGCACATGCTTCATTTTAGCTGGAACTTGTACTAGTTTTTCTGGAAGCTTTAAAAAATCTTGTTCTTACAGGCTGATTTTTTTTATGGTGAAAATATGAAAAAGTGTTTAAAGTGGAAAAAATACATTTTATATCATTTTGAGAAATTAATTATAACCACCTCAACATTTACTGAACTGTTCTGGAGTTAAATCAACCAAATATTTAAATATATACCTGTTTATTCATATAACTCTTTATATGACATATACTGAGGACTAAAGAAAAAATCAAGTGAATTTGCAGTTTATCTAGTTAACTTTCTTTTTGAGGCACCCCCTTTCTCACAGCTATTAGCATTGAATTCAAGTTGTATATATTGACAAAATGTTATCTACCTCTGAAAGCATTGTGCCATTCAACAGTACTACTATTAAATGTATATACCACAGTTTAAATTACACCCATTTCATGAATGGTAAAATGCTAAAACTCAAGTGTCTAACTGCCAAAATACAGCCTTACTGGAATGAGTACAATTTACAAATACAATAATTACAATTTAAAACATTAACAATATTACATCTAGAAGTAAATACTGTAGGACTGGTCAACACGGTATTTTTTGAGGGAGAAATGTTGAAAGCTGCTGACACTTCCAACAGAAATGTCCAGAGTACAGGATTTAGTTAGTTTCCCCTCAAACAGCATATAAAACCTGTCCACCCACAGCAGTCCTCAGCTATATGGATTCTCCACATACTTGCATAAACTTCTGTTAGTTATCTGCCAGGTATTTTCCTGTAAGGAAAATAATAAAAGTTGCGTTAAAATAAATGTTTACAGAATTTGTAAAACTCGTATTTATTTGTATAAACAAACTCATGACAATTTACAATAGTATAAATTAAATTACAAGAGTAAAGGTGAGGGCTAAACAGTAGATTAAGTTATGAAATGTGGACTTCCACACGCATTCCTTTAGTGGAGACTGAATGCATCTAGACTTCATCCAATAGAACAAAGTGCCTATCATCGTCAAACTGCTATTTATAGAAAGATTCCTCACAGATATGCTTCAGGATTGCTAAATCATGCTTACATGTCCTTTTCCCTTTAAAAAATATTGTGAATAATTTATTTAGGCTAGGGAGTGCTGTCTGAAACTCAGTATGATTTGTCCACAAGGGGCATAGGATCAGGAGAGAGAGGTCAAAACAATTTTTATAACTTATTGAAGCTGGACTTATAACTCCTGATTATTGCAGGTCCAGTTGTCCAGATATAGTCTAAGATATTCTGATAATTGAGGCAGGAAGTCCAAATGGAATCCTGCATTTTGGTGAAAATATTGTAATAACCTAATTTACAACATGTTGTTCTTTAAATATGCTACCTGTGCCTGGCTGCCTCACTTGTTTAATGGGAAGGTTGACCCTACAGAATTTGACTGGATTAATTATAAACAAACAAACACTGGATTAATTATAAAAACGTGGCCAGCTTCACATTCTAAATCCTTAACTACTATGGGTGTGCCAAATCCCAAACCATATCAGGCGAATTCAGACAAATTCTGGACATGTCCAAATCGAAGCAGGGCTCATTTCAAGCAGATTGAATCTGAATCTGAACACTCGAAGATTTGGGATTCAGAGGAACACATAGGCACAGGCAGTGTGTTTTGTTAGTTCTCTCTCCTAGGAGCAGGAATGTTAAAAGTTTAGTGGAGTCTACAGGACCTGGGAAGGTGTATCACTGGGGACTTAGATGTTGAAGTCTTTCTGCCTCTACCACTGTATGCACAAAATCCATAATTCAGCCCTGTCCTATGGCACTTTCTGTGTCTTTGCTGTCAACTGAGCAGAAAACAAAGCCTTAAACTGTTTTTCATTCAACATAGGTCCCTAGCCCTTCTGAAGTTTTGCAGATTTCTTGCCTAGGCATACCTCTATGACATATGCTATTTCCATGCAAATCACCAAAAAAAGCATGTGGGGGGGGGGAGTAAGGGGAAGATAAGCAGCCCCCCACCCTAAATTTGAACACTCTCCATCCACACAAAAATGCTACACCTATCCCTCTGGAATTTTGGAGGTTTCATAACTAGGGCCACCCCAATGCTGATTGATTGATTTTGCTGATTTTGGGAAACCCCCAAACTTGCACAAAGCTGCCCGCACCTATTTATCTGAAGCCTGGCAGGCTTGATCCCCTCAGAAGAGGAAAGCTATCCTGTAAATTTCATCCAATTCGTCAAAAAAAAAAAAAAAGTCACTGGCAATTCCCTTAAAAAAATCAATCAATCAAAGTTTAAAGGTGTGTAGCACAAAACCCTCCGCAGCTATTTGTCTGAACTTTGGCAGGCACAGTTCCCTCAAGGGACTACTATGCCTGCAAATATAATCCAGTCCTGACATAACAGAAAAAAAGTTATAGCCATTTGTTGATTTCCAGTGGGAGGCATGAAAACCTGCTTTCTGAATTGAGAAACAAACTTGAGTTAGGGATGTTGGAGAATCTGCCATGGACTCCAGTGAGGCCGGATTCTTTAGAATCTGGCCCCCCAGAGTCCGTGGCAGAATGGGGCAATCCCCTCGCCACCCCGCGGAATCCCCCCGGGACGGAGCCTACCTGGTGGCGGATGCGGCGGCTCCGGCTCCTCTTCCAACCGCTGCCAGGCTGCTGCAGCTGCCATTTGCGTGGCTGCCTTTTGCTGTGATAGGTTACGTAAATACTTACGTAGCCTATCACAGCTTGGCAGGGATGCAAATGGTGGCCGGCGTAGCGGCTGCCATTTGTGGCCGCAGCAGCCCTGCAGCAGCCGGAATCCGGCTGCGGCCGGCCCTGGCTGGCGGCTCCATGGAGTTGCCGCGGAGCGGAGCTGGCCAGGGAGGATTCTGGAGGGAGGGACAGAGTGCCTCTCCTCCACTGCAGATGCCCCTGAACGGAGCCAGGTAAGGGATTCATACATCCCTAACTTGAGTTGCAATGGGCGGCCTCTGAATCGGTGAGCGCTGAAGTCAACTGCTTTCCAAAGCAGGGACCTAACTGAATTTGTGGTTGGTGTATACCCCTATTAATTACTAGAGGGACCATGCACCTTTTAACAGCTGGCAAGACTGGAAGTAGGCATCCAGACCTAATGACACTGAAAACCATATCATTCTGACCTAATCATCCAGCTCTCCATCTTACTGATATACAGAGAATCTAGGATGTTCTTACCTGCTGCAAACCTCTTTTTAATAAGTGAAAAACGGTATCCGGCTCCAACAAGCTCGATATCACAGCTGGACAGAGTGCTCCCTTCACTGGTGAATTGCACAACCAAGGTGGAAGGTTTGCTTGGTCCCTCAGATAATTGGAATCGTGCCAGCAATGAGCCCACACCTTCAGGTTGAAAATTCAGCAAGTATATTATAAAAGTGGGACATAATGAGAAAATGTGTGTGTGCACAGCAGGCCCAGCGGGAGGGCATTGGGGTAAGCTATTGTCAGACCAGGATCATACCATCCCAACCTCCTCCTGAGCAACTGAGATTTTTAGGTAGCAATCCTATGCGCACTTATCTGGGAGTAATCCCCACTGAACACAGTGGGATATACTTCCAAGGAAACATGCATAGCATTGTGCTGCACATATACTGTTAGCACTTTTATTTGTATGCCACTAGTCCACAATAACTTTGTGTCCAAAGCTGCTCAGAGCATATCTGAACAAGAAATAATAAAACACCAATAATAAAACACCGGTACACAGAAATAACTTTTCAACATAAATTCATAAATATAATAGTAACATAGTAATGACATTTCAATAATGAATTTATCCCAATAACATGTCAAAATTATCAAAATATCAGAGCAGCTGTCCAAAAAATACTCTGTTCTCTGTAGTAGGTCCTACAAGGAGCCAATATAATCAAGGTAGTAGGCAGTTCCATCTCACCGAACAGCCCAATCCCCAGTTCTCAACTGGGCTTTTTATCCATTCAGCTGTATCCAGTTTTATGCTACTTATAGTAGACCAATTGAAAGGCATGGACATGACTAACTTAAGTCCCATTCAGTTCAATGGGTCAACAATAGGCAGGACTAACAATGGATCTGACCCAGTACCTCCTCCCCTCTTAACACAGTGGAGTACTACCTTCTATATGCCCCATTGCAGTTCACCAGGATCAGGGTCTTTGCCTTCATTGCAACCCTGAAGGGGCGACACCAAAGGGGTAGATCTCACTGAGGTTGGATAGTAGCAACCTACCACTTCCTGCACTTGCAGTTTAAATCTCACACAGCTCTCCTGGGATTGCCCCATCCTTTGAACCAGGACTGTCTCTTGGTTTTGGTGGGAGTGATGCCATGAAACATATATAAACCCTTAACTGTTCTAAGCTGGGAATGGAACATGATTCTAATTACATGGCTCACAAAAGCCTCTCCCCACTTAAAAAAAATTAAACATGCTGGATTAGTGGTTCTGGGTTAAGAGACTCATCATCCCTGCCCAGAAAGTTTATGTTCTAAGGTTTGAGACTCTGTTTAGATGTTAGTTTAACCGGTGATTGACACCTCCATGATGAGTTTCCCAACTCTAGGCCGTATAGTGAAGCAGAACTCACTGAAGGAATCAGGCTTTACCTGATATTTAACTTTTCCTCTGCCTCCCGTTATGAAGAAAGTTTCTCCTCCCACAAACTATGTAAATAGTGATGATAGCTGGGAGGCAGTAATACGTTACCTGATGGTGCCAACTCATACACTAAGTTCTGCCTCATTATACAGCTCAGGGATGGGAAACTCACCCTATGTATGCCAGTCCCTATGGCAAAAAATAACATGTAGATAGGCAAAGAGTATAGCTTCTGCAAAGAGCTGTAGGTGATCATAAAGAGCCTTAATTATTCATGGTGTGCACACTCATTTCTTTTATCCTAGTGTCATTTCTGGTCAAACTGTGGAAGATTTTTGTAGTACATGCAAATCTGATCAAAAACAACAGAGAGAGCCACAGATGGCATCTCACACCAAGGAAATTATCAAAGATGAGCCGTGGGACCTTCCCGGAGTGCTGGAGGTGCACAGGTATAGGAGCATATATGCATATGTGGTAGGAGTGTCCCAAGGTAAATAAATTTTAGGAAATGGTATTTCAGAGATTAGCTCTATAAAAAGACAATGGGTTCACCCATCTCCACATTTAGCCATGTTAAATTTATATATAGGATCAGATGTCGGACAGCAAAGTAAGGAATTGGTGAGTCATTTACTGTTAGCAGCAAGATGGTTGATAGCCAAACACTGGAAGGATTGTAAAGGGCTTCATATTGAAAGCTGGTACCAGAGAATATGGCAAATTGCTCTCCTAGAGAAATTGACACAAGAATTAAGGATAGCCCAAGGGCAATTAAAGACAGATAAGTTTGAAGGGGTATGGATGAAATTTATTGAATTTGTAAATTCAGTAGAACATGGGCATACGCCTCCGTCAGCATATATAGTGGTCCAGAGAGTGTAGATCTAAGGGAACACGACTCTCCCTTCAACATGTCTGAAAGAAATTTGATGTGTCAATGGTGACCTAGGTATTAAGAACTGGGAGCAAGAAATTATGGAATATAAAAGTAACTGATTAATTATTATTTAAAAACTAGGTAGAAATTGAAATGTCAGATACTGAACAAAGATTTTGTTTGTTTGACCTATGCAACACTATGTCACCAGAATTTAAAAAGCAAACAAATCAAAAACAAAAAACTGAGGGACAAAAGAAATAAATGTGCACAAACAGGAAATGCTGGTGTTCTCAAACAATCTTAAATTCACTTAAAAACTTCTATGGTAGCACTGTTAAACAGGTCTCCACACCCAAGGTGGGAGATGACAGGTACAAGTGATAAAGGAATACTGAGGATGGAATAAGAGGGAACTCACTAGTACAAGAGAACACAGATAATCAAGGTTGAAGGCAGCCTGAAGAGACTGAGCTTTCAGGGTATGTAAGCTTAGAATCATAGAATAGTAGGGTTGGAAGGGGCCTACAAGGCCATTGAGTCCAACCCCCTGCTCAATGCAGGAATCCAAGTCAGAGCATCCCTGACAGATGGCTGTCCAGTCTCGTCTTGAATGCCTCCAGTCAGGAAGTTTTTCCTGATGTTTGGCCGGAATCTGGCTTCCTGTAACTTGAGCCCATTATTCCATGTCCTGCATTCTGCAATGATCGAGAAGAGATCCTGGTCTTCCTCTCTGTGACAGCCTTTCCAGTACTTGAACAGCGCTATCATATCTCCCCTCAGTCTTCTCATCTCAAGGCTAAACATGCCCAGTTCTTTCAGTCTCTCTTCATAGGGCTTTGTTTCCAGTCCCCTGATCATCTTCATTGCCATCCTCTGAACCCTCTCCAGCTTGTCTGCATCCTTCTTAAAGTATGGTGCCCAAAACTGGACACAGTACTCCAGATGAGGCCTAACCAGTGCTGAGTAGAGGGGAACTAGTACTTCCCGTGATTTGGAAGCTATGCTTCTATTGATGCAGCCCAAAAGAGCATTTGCCATTTTTGCAGCCACATCCCATTGTTGGCTCATATTCAGCTTGTGATCTACAACAATTCCAAGATCCTTCTCGCTTGTAGTGTTGTTGAGCCACATATCCCCCATCTTGTAACTGTGCTTTTGGTTTCTTTTTCCTAGTTGCACAACTTGGCATTTATCCCCATTAAATTTCATTCTGTTATTTTCTGCCCAGCGCTCCAGTCTGTCAAGATCACTTTGAATTTTGTTTCTGTCTTCCAAAGTATTAGCTATCCCGCCCAATTTTGTGTCATCTGCAAATCTGATCAGCATTCCCTGCACCTCCTCCTCCAAGTCATTAATAAAAATGTTGAAGAGCACTGGGCCCAGGACTGAGCCCTGCGGTACCCCGCTCGTTATCTCTCCCCAGTTTGAGAAGGTCCCATTGAAAAGCACTCTTTGAGTCTGATTCTGTAGCCAACTGTGGATCCACCGGATCGTTGTTTCATCTAGCCCACTTCGAGCTAGTTTGCTCATCAGGATATCATGGGGCACTTTCTTGAAAGCTTTGCTGAAGTTGAGGTATATTATGTCCACAGCATTCCCACAGTCCACAAGGGAGGTTACTTGATCAAAAAATGAGATCAGATTCGTCTGGCAGGATTTGTTCTTGACAAATCCATGTTGGCTTCGACTAATCACTGCATTGTTTTCAAGGTGCTTACAGATGGATTACGTTATCATCTGCTCCAGAATTTTCCCAGGGATTGATGTCAGACTGACTGGTCTGTAGTTCCCAGGTTCCTCCGTTTTACCCTTTTTGAAGATAGGGACAACATTAGCCTCCTCCAGTCATCTGGCACTTCACTTGTCCTCCATGATTTCTCAGAGAGAATAGACAGCGGTTCTGAGAGTTCTTCTGCCAGTTCCTTTATTACTCTAGGATGCAGTTCATCTGGCCCTGGACATTTGAACTCATTCAACGTAATTAGGTGTTTCTTGACCATATGCCTATCGATCTCAACCTGCAAGCCTGCTCCATTGGCCTGTACTTCGCCTTTGCCAGGGGGGTCACAGACCCTCTTTTGCGGGAAGACTGAGCCAAAGTAGGAATTGAGCACTTCTGCCTTTGTCATCTGTTATCATTTTGCCATCCTTATTTAATAGCTGAGCCACTATTTCTTTCCTCTGTCTTTTACTATGCACGTAGCTGAAGAAAGCTTTTTTGTTGCTTTTGGCCTCCCTTGCTAATCTCAGCTCGTTCTCAGCTGTAGCCTTCCTGACACCATCCCTGCAATTCTGTGCTACCTGCCTGTACTCTTCCTTTGTTGCTTGGCCTTCCTTCCACTTCCTATATATGTACTTTTTTGTTTTTAAGTCACCTCTAAGCTTTTTGTGAAGCCACACTGGCTTCTTCTGTTGTCTTCCACCTTTGTTTCTTGTTGGAATTGTTTGTAGTTGTGCCTTGAGCAGTTACTTCTTTAAAAACTCCCACCCATCTTGGACTCCTTTTCTCATTAGAGTTGCTTGCCATGGGACCTTACTTAGCATTGTTCTGAGTTTATTAAAATCAGCTTTCTTAAAATCCAGGGTATGGGTTTGGCTACACTCAATTTTTGCTTCCTTTAGAACCAAGAACTCAAGTATAACATGGTCGCTTTCCCTCAGAGTTCCTGTGACTCCTACTTTATCCACTAAGTCATCTCTGTTGGTTAGGATCAAGTCAAGGATAGCCAATCCTCTAGTTCCTTCCTCTACTTTCTGTAGGAGGAAGTTATCCGCCATACAAGTCAGGAATTTCCTGGAGGGGCCATATTTTGCAGAAATATGTGTTATTGTGTTATTACCTCCATTTTCTGATTTTTGTGAAATATCAGGAATCCTCCACAATATCCTTTGTTGTTCAGTGTTCCTAAAAACAAGAGAAGAGCTTGCTCATATAAGGACTAAGAATACTGATGGTGCCTTTCCAAAACATTGAAACTGTGTGATTATAAATTGCAAGTAAATTGAATACTGCACACCTAATGCCATAGTCCTATTTATACCACATCTTTAGCCCATGCTTGCCTGCACAGTAGGGGGCAACAGGGGTGGATGGGTGAGAGAGGAAACCTGAAATGATCCAGTATAGGATGTCAGTGCAAAACACTCCTGTGACACTTAGTACAGAGCTTTTTCTATGCCTTTCAGCTTAATGTTACAGCATTGTACTGAGAACACAGGAAGTTCCCATACCTATTTGGCCTTAGGTAAGCTAACATTCCCAAAACATCTGTTTGGATGAAAAGCTCTTAGAAGTTATAAATGCCAAAGCAGATGGGTCTGCTGTTGTAGTTTGGCCCAAGTCTTCTTCTCATTATTAAGTAATGGTGATGATCAAAGTCAAATAATCACAGGTATTAACTACAGGAAATTGGAGTACCTTGTCTCCTATTTGTAGTACTAAATATTAGGCTATGCCAATATTTGCTTTACATGTTTTAAAAAGGCCCTCTTTGCACCTTTCAAGAAAAATATACTATTACACTGAGAGTCTATGGGTGGGTTCACACGTCATGCTAAGCCGCCCTGCGAATAAGCCATGGTGGGTTGTTTGTTTGTGAAACAACCCACAGTACACCCAACAGACAGTTGGATTTGCCATGAGTTCTTCTCCCCTTTCTCCCCCCTCAGTCCTCCAGCCAACTCCGGCACATATCCGAGAGGACTTGGCGGAAAAATAGTCTTGTCTCTCCCTCCCTGCTCCAATCACTATTCCTTTTCATTCCTTGGCAAATAATAACAATGACAACAACAACAACAACAATACAACCCCAATTTTGCATTTTTGAGGCACTGAAAAATAAAAAAGCTGGAGAATGAGTGACAGTCCTTCCAAAGTGCCATTCTGGCATTGGTGGAAGGCAGTCACTAGTGAGATCACGAAAAGCAAGTGGCACGGGGTTTTTTTTACCGCTCTTGATGGGAGACTCTATAGCCAGTCACTGCAACCCATGATAAAATCGGTCTCCTGGGTTCGGATGACATGATAATCCATCATGGGCAAGAACAACTGAACAACAAGCCATGGATTCTTGGTGTAGCTTGTTCTCGAAAAATAAGCCATCCATGGAAAACATTCCGGGTTCAGACAACACAACAACTCACCATGGCTCGCTGCCCATGATGGGTTGCCGTGTTGTGTGAACCCAGTCACTGGATGCTTCTAAGCGAGGCTTTTATGCTGCCATCATCCTGCCTCATTCAAGGAATTTTACAGGGGTGCAAATGTCATCGTCTTTCACTCGTAACCCTCATGTGTGTTCCCGCCACTTCTTTCTTACTGCAGAAAATCAGTTAGGGAGAAAAAGATGGAATAGCTGCACAATGTGTTCTAATTGGCATTGCTAGAACCCCATGCATGCTTGCTGAGAAGTAAGTTGCACTGACATTCCAAACACTAAATTGTTCAGACAGAACTGTGTCAGGATTTTAATCAGCATGTTGCTCTTAATGACTGTGGCTTCCCAGGACACATGGCAGGTTGTCCAAAAGGCTGGCTCAGCTTCAGCCATTAAGAACAGTGCAGTGGGTCAGTTTGCACGACACAACAGCCCACCATGCGTTATTACAATGAGATTGCAGTGCCTGGAACTGCCATTCTGCATATACAGCCCAAACTCATGGGTTGTCATGGTTGTGTGAACCCAGCAAGTGTGGCTGAAGTGTGGGTTAAACAAGACTAGAACAGACCATGGGTTATGTGAAGATTGTTTAAGCCCTCACATAACCCACGCTCGCCAGGTTCACAAGACAAGACAACCCCCGAACGGCGGTTGGATATGCAAAGTGGTGCTTGCAGGCACTGCAGCTTATCATGGGTTAAATAACCCATGACAAGTCGCACTGTGTTGTCCAAACCAGGTCAATAAGAGCAAGGAGGGATCAAGGATCAGCCCTTATTCATACCAAATTGCAGGTGGAAGCACAGCTTGAAGTTTCGTCACTCCTCCATCTATGGGGACAAGGAACTGCACATTGTTTAAAGCTACTGGTGTAGTCATTGCCTCTAGATTATATTTATAGTCAACACGTAGATCAGTGCTTGTAGGGTCACACCGCCAGTTCACTGCAAGATTCAATGGAGTAGACTGAATACCCTGGGCTGATACCTTATAAGAGAGAAAGAGAGCATTTAGTATGTATTAGGGCTGAAGGAATAACATTATTTTTTAAAAGTCACTGGGGTAACATTTTGATGAATGGACATAGGGAATCGTGATAAAAATAGGCAAAAAACAATGCGAAGTACTCCCTGGCAAGTAAAACTGTTAACTGGAAAGTTTATGATGAAACGATGCCTATGATTTCTGCCATGGCAACTCTCCTGCCCTGAAACACAGCCTAGAAATATTTTAAATAAAAATTAAATAAAATTAGCTACCACTTTCAGAAGAGTAAACTCTGTAAAAGACCTCACCTGATATTTAAGCATATCCACATTATAATATGTTGCTTGTGGTTTCTGTTCTGACACTTTCTTTAAATGAGTCATCAAATTTGGCATGTTTACCCAGAATTCCTTCGTGTTGGCATCAGCTTGTGTACTGTCACTGCATCCATTGGAAAAAGGAGAAAAATATGCAATTTTCATAAACAGAAAGCATGTGTCAATTAGTCAGCACAGAAGAGTAACATGAAATTTAATCTTGAATATTTGTATAAAATGTTAAACTTAATTCCAGCTGCACATCTTCTCTTTAAGCAGGTAGATCTTAGTCTGCTTGCTGAAGGGAGGGACTGGTAGGGACTGGTAGACTGGACTGCTCCAACTGCCCCTGCCTTCTGAAGTGAGACTGGAGTACATGGCCTTTGTCATAGCTAATAGCCTCTCCATAAGGAACTTTTGAGCTGGTCTTCGACCGTAATAAAGTTTTATTCTATTCCATAAGGAACTAGCAGAAAGTGCAGGGGTTTTCAGAGGTATCACACAGGTTGATATGTCAACTCAAGTGGGTGGAATAGAAATGCCCTGTTTGGCATAGGTTTTGCTTATGGACTAAAATCCCCTGTCAATTAGATAGTTAGGAGGTGCGTGAAAAAGCCCCACCCCTAAAGTCAATGCCCAAGCTGGGAGCCTTTGCTAGGAACATTGACTTTAATGTCCAAGTTTTATTCTCCATCATCTACTGCCTGTAACCCTTCATAGTTGAGACTTCCATCCATCTGAGCTGTAAGGAACACTTCTCACATGGACTGAGTTTGTTTCACCTGCAGTGTCTTTCCCTGAAACCTGAATTGTCTGTTTGATCTCTGAATCATTAAGAACCTGCCATGGAAAGTACTGCTATACTTTTCATAGACTTTGAATTCTTGTTTGCTGTGGACTATGTATCTTCATAGTTGATAGAGCTGCCAGCTGGCTTGGACTGATCCTGACTCTTGGACTTTTCTATGCCAGGACCCTAGCGTGGAGATACCAAGGTGGAAGCTATGGCCATTGAAACCATTCTGTGTATGGGATTACTCTGGACTTACTCTTGAACCTATGTTTTGACTCTTGGATTTGATAGGCCTTGGTCCATGTAGCGCAGAGGTTCTAATGAAGATTTCAAGGTTGGACTAAATCTCTCTCTCTGTGTGGATTTACTTCAGTCTTTTTGTAGAACCCTTGTTTCTGATTGCCTGGGATAGCTTACACCAGGAATCAACTGACCCTCTTGCCCTGTATTTTGAATTGTACAGATTGAAACGGGGAAACCAAATTGTATAGATCTCTGGCATAGTTATAGTTATTAACATTTGTCTGTTCTTGGAATTACATATTGAGCCTATAGCTAAAAGCCATCAGCTATATGATTTCTGGAGTATTGCAACCTCTCTGCTTTTGCCATGATAGCAAAGAACCTTGTCCATGAAACCTGATTTGTCAACAATAAAAGTTCTCACAGTTCTTCGTGTTTTGTGTTAGTTTTCCAGGATTTGTCTGCGCCAAGAGATGGGCACAGGACAGCCTTTCCATTGTGCTACCCTGCCCAGAGAAACTAATTTTCCTTTAGGCAGCAATTAAAATCTTTCTCTCTGGCATTTTTTTTTAATGAATGCAGTCTGTTTGTGGCTGGCTTTTCTGGTTTAGTTCTGATAGTGTTTAGGTGTAGTCGGGTTTGTAGAATTATAACTGTGTGATTATAAGAAATTGTCTTGTGGCACTTTAAAGGCTAACAAATCTCTCATGGCACAAACTTTTGTGGATTGTAATAATAATGCTTATGCCAATAATTTTGTTTGTCTTTAAGGTGCCACAAGACTTATTTTTGCTGCTATGCCTCTGGAAATTGTGTGATAATTATAATTTTACTTAAGCTGGTTAGAATTGGTTGAAAGAAATAAAGGCCCAGTTCACACATCATAACACACATCATTTAAAAAAAAATGTGGGTTGTCATGAATGAGGCAGCGTGCTAGTGCACACTGTGGCAGCACCTAAGCAACTCACTCCATCCCTGGCTTGTTTAGTGTTGCATCGGAACCCAGATATCTGGCTTGTCTCTCCCCTGACAAGCCACAGAAAGAACTCATGATTTGCTCTAGGGGGACACTTGGAGGTTATGAGAGCAGGGTCAGGAAGATGTTTCATGAGTGGTGTTCCAGAGGGGCTACTTTGGATCCAAGATAGTATATTTATTTTTTGTTTTTGTTTTCTTCTTTTCTCTCTCACCACAATAGGTTCAGAAACATTTTTTACGTGAAGACAGTTTTTGCTTTTATGTGAAGACAATTCATGTGAAGACATTTCTTGGTTTTTCTTTTGTATGTGTTTTGCATAGATAATGACATTAAAAGCATTATAAGAATGGGTGGGGGGACTTCTACAGGTTTTAGACGTGGAAACAGCCTGTATATATTTCCATTCTAAAATTACAAGAATATGCAAGAATGAAGAAGTTGCTGTACAACCCAGTGGCAGTACTTAATCAGTATCATTGGAAGATTATTTTGTCTGCTTCTTTCATTTGTAGACTATTTACTAATAGTTTCCTTAAACTAATACATAGTGTATAAAGAGAAAAGCATTTTGTATGAATTGGAATGTGTATAGGCAACAGTCATATAGTGCTATGATGATTTACAGAATGCATTAACAAGTTTATTTAGAACGCATCCATGTAGCACTTGTGCTGATAACAGAAGCAATGAAAAGAGCATAGTCTCGATGCTCTAGCAAGGTAAAGAAAGGGCCAGACAAAAGACAAGTGTTCTGAGCAGGAAATGAAATGGACTGATGATCAGCAGGCGCCTACTGAGACATGAGGACAAATTCTGTCAAAATGTCATCGAGATGTGATCTTTATATTTCGTGACCTGCCTCTTGTATGTGTAAAAGTCAATAGCTATTTTCTAACCAATAAGTCATAATCACAGTACTTTTCAGCTGGTCAATATTTCGTCTGAATATGCCTACATGTAGTGTTCTTACATTTACCACATTCTAGTGCTACAGTGAAAGCTGAGGTTCTACAGAGTGTGGGAAATGTCAGATCGACATATTTGTAAGAAGTATGATAACTGTAACAAGTGTTAATTATGTAAGAAATGATGTCAAATTGCAGTGACTTTACTCTGTCAAAAATTGAATGCAAGGGCACTGAGAGACATAGGGCTTGATTTGGGGTTCTCCTTCAACAGCTGCCTGCCTGCTGGCAACCATAGCTGGGTGACTGAATAATGAAAGAAGCCTGTTTGGATCCTGAACAGTAACAGTGGAATGGGTGAAGAAGGGCCAGCAGCCCAAACACTTCAGCAGCCAAAAGACTTCCATAGAGTGTATATAAACAGCTGTTTGCTAATTATGTCACCAGTCTCAGGATTTAATCTTGGAGACATAGTTTTTTGTGAGATCTCCGCAGGCTACTTTTTTTTTTTTTAAAGTATACGTAGGCACAGTTGCAGTATATATATGAAGTTTAATAAGATATTTTAAAATGTTTTGTTTATAAATGTAAACCAGACTGTTGTATTGTCCACTTTTTGTACAGCCCCTGAAGAAGGCCCAGAAGTATATGGTTCACGGCCAAAATGCACTGGGCTCTCCAAGGAATAAAACTTTATTTTTTTTACATCCTGGCATTTTGTCTCTCCTTTTCACTGTGCATCTAGACATTAGCCACAAACTGGGAAGCAGAAGAGCCTATTCTAGCTGCTTTTGTTTGGCTCTTGCTGTTCTCTCCATACTGACCCATGTTTGGACTGACAGCCATCAACATAAGAATGGATAGAGTTGATGTCTGGAAGCATACTCATATATGAGCATGCCGATAATCTGTAAAAGCACCACACAGCAAACTGAAAAGATGAAAAAAAGCCAAAAGCATCCTGAGATGCGGCTTCAAGAACAAAGCAGAACCCCACAGGTACTCAACTAGGTGTTGATGTGTCAACATACGCAGAAGTGTTTTATAGAGAAAATATGATGCTATGAATCACATTTAATACCATGTGAAAACATTTGCCTTGCTTTTATTGATCTCATGTAAACTGCTCTGGGAACCTTTTTTGGCAGAAGAGCAGGATAAAAATGTTTTAAATAAATAAATAAATGTCCCATGCAGTGTTCCTTGTGCAAAAGTTACAAAAGCAACTTTTCCCTATAATTCCATAAAAGTTTACGTAAAATGATATTTACCAGCAAAGAAGTTGGGGATTTGGCAAGACGTGTTCTAACCTGTTGTAATTTGTCACACGGAACGTTAGAACAGCTGGGGCGGGATTATTGGCAAAATGTCTAGTAATTCCTGCAGGAAATGACAGCACCATTTCTCCAGTAATCTTGACTATGCAACTTCAAAATCAAAAGAAAGGCAGATGAAGGGAAAGAGAACAAAAAATTCAGTTACATATATTTTTCTGGACCTGCTTTAGTTACTTACTTAATTTAGCAGTTAAAAGAAATCTGATTGCATCAGGGCAGTTCAGATTTCATTTTCAGTTTTGTATACATGAGCTGCAGTACCACTAACAGTTACGTCTCCTGAATATACTTGTTGAGGCTAGAATACATCAGGAATAGGAAGCATCAGCTAGCCCCCTCATTTGGAAAATAAAGAAATGGAATATAATAAGAATTGGAAGGAGCAATCTTATGGCCGCTAGACAGCGGCTAGATGGCCATTGGATATCTGGTTTTCTGGGAACTGACCTCCTCCCACTTCTGCGGAGCCCTGTCCTCTGTGCTCGCAAGAGGAGTGCGGAGTGGCAGAAAAGGGACGTGGCTGGGGGCGTTCCGGGGCAGGGAGGGTGGGAATGCCTGTATGACACATCCTCCTTCCCTGCTCTGTGCTCCTGTGGCTAGACAGCCACAGTTGGCTGTCTAGCTGAAAATGCAGGGCACGAGAAGCACGGAGGGAACGATCCCTTCCATGCTTCTCCTGCCCTGCTTTGGATAGGCGGTCACCTCCGAGTTCTGAATAGGATTGCACCCTAATCTACTCAAAAGCTAAATATCAAAAAGAAACTCAAAGGATGGGAGAGAAGGGAGGGTTATATCTGACAGTGTCTGTTTGCCAGAGGAATCAAAAGTACTAGCAGAACAGATTTTCCCTCTCTGCTGCAGCATCCCTGCCCTTGAAATCTGTTCCACAGGGTTGGGGGAAAAACTGGAGCAGATCTGGAGGGTGGGGAGGGGCAGGAGTGGGGGAAGAGAGAAAGGGGAAGTCCTATTGATTGGGCAGAAATCTGCTCCTGTGATACTGGATTTAATCTGGAGAAAGAAAACCCAGTGGTAAGTGCCTAGAGGTTGGCTGTAATGCAGCAAGTCTGTTAAAAACAGAATTACACCAGAATGTATAAACTCCTCCTGTGCAGGCCCCATGCTTTAAATACACATTCTTAAAACAAAGTAGCCATTTTGAACCAAAAGATAAACAATTTAGTGGAATAATTCCCTTGAGATTAGGAAGAAAGGAGTCAGTGTTTTTTCGAAGAATTTGAATACAACAACCAAAAACAAAACCAGTGACAAACCTTCTGAAGTACTTTATTTTTCCCACACAGTATATTCTGATGGCACATTCAAATAGTCAGATATAATTATTTTATATCCGTTTTGGGGACCACAGAAAATAGTGTCCTGCTTTAATATACACTGTGGTATTACATGAAAGAGGACTTTGATAATGTTAAAAATAATCCATGTGTCCTGAAAGCATTCTAAACATGGCATAAATATAAATCTGAATAATGTCCAGGATTTTCACTTTACACAGCGCTCCACTATAAAATGCCTAACAAAGCAATATCGTTTTTGTTTTTATAATAAAAGCATTCATGTGCAAGAAATAAGTGCATCAGGGTATGCCCTTCATATCATTATGTTCCTTTTAATCACATTTACTTATTGTTACCAAGAACAGGACTTCTATAAGTCCTGAAGGGGAATATATATATACACTTGTTATGCGACGTACACCTTGAAGCCATGCTATGGACCATGTGGATATGTTTCACATACTGATTTCAGTGATTCTGAATTTGGAACAATACTAAGGAAAAATCTCTGGGTTGGATCCAAAGTTGCATGGAGTGGAACTCCACTAAATGGATGCTCCCATGGGCGGAAGGGAGGGGAAGGAGATTTCTTGCTCATTCACCCTTTAGCCCCCTATGCCCTTGATGGCAGATGGCGCCGGGGGGGGGGGGCGGGCAGAAGTAAGTAAACATGGCCTTTTTTCCTTCCACTCATGGGAAACCTCTACTGGATCTGAGTCCCTTTTGTGAAATGCTGAAGTCCATCTGTTTATGGAAAAGCAGGTCTGGATCCAATCCTCTGAAAATAGCCCTGAAGGGAATTCTTGTTCTATAGAAAGAATTCAGACAGCGAATGGGTAAAATTGGAAAGAATATGAGCTGCCCATGAAACTAGGTGGATTATTCTTTATCATGCTGGATTCCTTTCTGAAAAATGACAGCTCCCTACGTCCTTTTTCCACTCAGCATGCATTCATTGACATACTTGTCAGCTGCAAGTTAGTATTTTCTCTAGCTTTGTTGCTGGGTTTACATCACCAGTCCCCAGTGTGCTTCCCTCCCAAGGAAATTGATCTTATAAGACAAATGCTGAGTTGTCCTCCGCATGGGGAAAATATGAAATCAAAGCGTATGATACTTACTTATTAGGGTCTGCTCCTTTGAAGTATGCATTAACAGTTTCAGTGAAAGCTGCAGCTACAGGCAGAGTGTCCTGTGCACCCATTGTTAAGGGGCTGGGCCCTCGCGACGAGCCTGCAACCAATGGAACATAGTCACTCTGTTTGCATACAGAACACTTTTAATTCTTCAAGTCAACACCACAAAGGTGGAGATGAAAGGAGAAGGCAAAACCAGTCATTTTATCCATATGTCAGCATTGATAAATTATGCCAACTTTGTTTCAGGTCTACAAAATGCTTACAGTTTTATCTAAACAAAAACAAATCAATTTTAATAATTATTAGAAATAACAATGAAAATCCAAACAAGTGAAACTTTTAACCTTCTGATATATTTAATCAAATCAGGGTTCTGTTTGTTTGACATGGCAGTTTATGCAATTTATTTGAATATGCTAGTAACGGCAGTCAGGGTGGTGTTTTAGATAAACATCAAAACAATCTATCTATAATGGGGAGTGGAATATTCAAATCATTTTCCTTGAAGGAAAACTCCTTTGAAGGAAATAAGCCGGAGCCTGTGGATCCATCAAGGCAGAACAGAGACACTAAGCGTGCTGGTGACACCATGCAATTAGCGAGATCGGTATGGATTTGTCCATAATATGGTTAAAAATGTTTTTAGCAATGGTGATGATGTTGGGACTCATCATATCACAGTATCCTTCCTGTCCCCAAACATAGAAGGGGGACAGGGAAATAGCCTTGATTGTATGGAGGAACTGCCATGTTGCAGCAAGATAACTGATTTGCTATACTTTCCCATTTAAAACAGGGTACATAAGCACTCCGTCTTGGCACTAAAGAGACAGAGTTCAATACACAAGTTCTTTTAAGAGAGAAAAAAAACCACATTTTTTCAGGGCTGTTCAATTGGATGGGGTAACTATGCTGATGTTTGCCATGGTTGATATTTGTTTTTCAAACACTTGGGTAACTTGAGTGCTTTGAGAATCACTCTCATCCATGTGACCCATATGATGTATATTTATGTGTCAGAAAACTTCTTGTTAATCAGGTTTGGGGATGTTACGAAATGGTTCAATGCCTGAACCTTTCTTTGAGAACTAAGGTCTATTGGGTTTTTGTTGCCTATCCAGAGGTCAATCTCCTCCATGGACACAAAGGAAGAAAAAACAATGATGCTAGGCCAGTTGTGTATAAATTCTGGGTCTCATCATTCCTCTTTAGGTAAGTTATATAAAATAGGTCTTAAACAGGCCCTCTCAAAGTCTGAACTAGTCTTTCACTATTTTAGGTTTATGTCTGTATTAGGGCCAAACACGGTATGATGGGGCAAGCTGTCCACATGTCTGCTCCATTCACATATAAAGTGGGTTTGGGTGAGAGTTCTTGACATGCAAAGGGACACAGAGGAGTGAAACCTGCCATTTCTCCTACCTGATCTTCCTGAGCTCCATTGCTTTAAGCCAGCCTTTCCAAACGTGATGCCCTCCAGATGTTTTGGACTTCAACTCCCATTAGCCCCAGCCAGCATGGACAATGGCGAGAAACCCAGGGAGTTGTAGACAGAAACATCTGGAGAGCACCAGGTTGGGGAAGGCTGCTTTAAGCACTTTTCTCCCAGTTCAGTTCCAATAGTGAGCCAGTCTGGACAAAAAATTAAAGCAATGGAGTACAGATATATAAAGTGGAGAAGGGGCACATTTCACTTGCCTCCGCCATATCCCCCCCTTTTATGTAAGAATAAACTCTCCTGTCCGCACTTTATAAGTGAACAGGGCAGACAGGTGGATAAAATACCCATTGCCTCCCCATCACATTTGGTTTGGCCCTTCAGGTGCAACCCTTTGGGGTTTCTGCCCATTGGAAGGAAGCCTTCAGTCTCAGAGGCTTCAAGTATCCCATGCCAGGGGTTGCTGGCAGCAGAGCGGAAGGACTGATGGAGGCAATTTTTGCCTCTCTATACTCCTTTTTTTTTAACTTTTTCCTCTGGATGGGCCTCTAAGCCCATTTAGAGGAGTTGCTCTGGTGTGGTGGTGGCTGGATGGACTATAAGGTTTTGCATATCCTGGCCTCTCCTCTCCCCTCTCTGCCAAGAAAAAAGTGGGAATTTTACATACTAGGTTTTTCACACTGAAGAGCATACCTTGTGCATCGAGTGAACATTTGGCAAAGATCTTGCTCAATGGACATTATAACAGATCAAAATGGTATTAATTTGTAGTCATTTACAACATATTGTACACAAAAGTTTTGATAAATAAGCATTAGGATGATCATTCTGAGAGCCTGCACATATTTGAACTATCAAAATATATAGTGATATAGGAGGAAAATATAAATTTTATTTATAGAACCTTCATTTCCATTGAAAGTCTGTGATGTAAATTAAAGCTACCTGATGAAAATGTGGTGCTTTCTCGAGGGCCCAATCTATATGGAAATGGAATGAGAAGCGCTTTCTAGTTATATTTGGATTTTCATGAAATTGCTTTGGTCCGTCAAGGGCACATGAAGCAAAAAAAGAGGAGTGCACACTAGCTAAAAAGCCACTCTCACGGGTCACACAGCACTTAAAACCTCCACATTTTGGGGTTGGATGGGTGGAGTAGAACTGAATGTCATCAACCCCATAAGTGCTGCTCAGTGAATGAGAGAGGCTTGTTTTCTGTCTCGGTCCATGCTCCCTTCCTCAGGGAAGCGCTGAATTAAGAAGTTTACTTAATTCACATCTCCCTCCTCTCATCCATAATCTGTGAAAGATTAAAAGATACTATTGTGAATGGGAAAAACAGGCTACATAATCTGAATGAGTGAAGCAGCTACTGCACTATTGTGAATGCTTGAAATAGCGCTACTGTGCTATTATGAATGGGAGAAACATTCAAACATATGTTGAATGGATAAAATTATGGATGTATGGATCCCTCTATGTTTTGCGGATTGCCAAGCATTTTTCGTTCCATCATCCATGCATTGCCGAAATCAGATTTCTTTTAGTTTCTGAATGTGTACAAATGCAAATTTGCACAAATTCACACATGCGTAAATGTGGAATCTCTCCAAATGTGCGAATTCTCCCAGGGTGCATATTTCCACACTTTAGCATATGGGGGAAATGCATTTTTTGGCTGGGTGTTTTTATGTTTGCGCATTTTTCTATGAAGAAATTTGTGCACAATTCCCAAAGGTTCAAAAAATGGTCTGCAAGTCCACAGAGTCCACCTGATGGGGGAAAGCCAGGTCACTGCAGAATCCACAGGTTGGATTAAAAAAAAAATCCAAACTCATTTGGTTCCATTGTTGGTGTCTCTGACACCCCTAGGTAAAGCAGCTACTGCGGTATTGTGAATGCCTGAAACTGCGCTATTGTGAATGGGAAAAACAGGATGTCTACTGTGAATGGGTAAAGTGGCTACTGCACTAGGCTACATATTTGTGAATAGGAAAGCCGCACTACTGTAATATAGTGAAAGGATGAAACAGCGCAAAGTAGTGCTAACTGGGAAAGAAAGCTTGTGTCCAAAAGCGCCCTACTGCGAATGGGGAAAAAGAAGGAATGGGAGAGGAAGGAGCAACCCCACCCCTTGGCCACATCACTGCCAGGTCACAGCCAGGTCACAGAGGCACACCCAGGATTTAATGTGGGGAGATTGGGCACACTGCAGCGGAACCGCGCAGGAGCCAGATTTAAGGGGAAAAGATGCACTTTTCATGAACTTGAGCACACTACGGGAGAGAGCGCAGGACAGGAAGGCCTGGTGTGCTATGGTCCATGGGGTCACAAAGAGTCGGACACGACTGAACGACTGAACAACAACATGCACTTTACAAAAATGCGCCTTTTCCAAAGGGAAGCTGTGGGGTTGCAACAGATCGGCAACAGTCGCGAATGACCCCGATGTGCTCTTGCTGCGCACTAAATCGGCTGTGTAGATTGGGGCTAGGTCTTGCT